>NC_091781.1:17500000-18750000 GCF_029378745.1 Bos indicus | reverse complement strand
TCTGTTGACAGGCACCACTGTTTGTTGCTGCTACTGCTGCTGCTAAGTCGCTTCAGTAGCGTCCGACTCTGTGTGACCCCACAGACGGAAGCCCACCAGGCTCCTCCGTCCCTGGGATTCTCCAGGCAAGAGCACTGCAGTGGGTTGCCATTTCCTTCTCCAATGCATGAAAGTGAAAAGTGAAAGGGAAGTCGCTCAGTCGTGTCCGGCTCTTAGAGACCCCCATATGGTTCCCAAGTATAGCAGAGTTTGTCAAATGCTGGCCTGGGAGCTGATCCTCCTCCTTCATCTGTTCCCCCATGTACCCAATGGAAAAATACAGTAATGAAAACAAACAAATACAGGCATAAATGCCCCCCTAGGCACATACATAGTGTAAGAAGCGCCCTTCCTTTGGCTTTTGAAAATACAGGTGACTTGCAATCAGGCTAGTCATTTGGGTAGCCGGAGATCTTTTCTTCAAGAGCTAGTTTGGAAGGGGAAAAAAGGGCAGACTGTGGCTCCCAAAAGGAAACCCCAGGAAAGGACAGTGCTGGAGATGGGTGGAAGTGGCAAGGAGGACGGAAACAGCACAGATAAAGATGTGTCGAGTTGGAATCCTAAGTGATTCCAGCCAGCACAACCAGCACCCCAGCGCGTGACAGAGAAATATTCCAAAATAAATCTGGGTTTTATCTAAATGGGAAAACTGAGGCAAGAATATTTAACATAATTTTTTTAATGTGTTTTTTGGGGAGTGTCTGAGATTTTTTTGACTCTTCTCTCTACCTTGACCACCTGGAATTACCTCTCATTTGTCCAACTCAATTTAAATCACACCTTGAAGACCTTCTAGAGAAGCAGAACAGGAGAGTTAAGAACAGGCTTGTGTCTGGCTTGGGCTGTCGTGCTAGGTGTTCACCTTCCAAAGAACCATGCCACCCCCCACCCCCTCCCCATTTTTGTGTTGGGAACCCGGAGATGAAAGTTTGTACAGTTAATGTGAAGGTAAAATGAAATCGTGACCAAAAGCACTTCTGAGTGTCTAGAACTTTGTGGGACTCAGTACATGAGGATGATGGCTATCATCCAGTCAGCTTATGTGGGTGTCTTAGTATTTCCAAAGTTCACTTTGTGAGCTGAGTGTAGAAAGAGCACGTGCCCTTGAGATCTCTGGTTGGTTGCATGGGAGACCTTATTCTTACCATCTTGTAACAGCTCATGAGGGCTGCCTATTAAATTTCTAGGATATTAGTGAGTTTGTTTTTATATATTCTTTTTCAGGTTCTTTTCCATTATAGGTTATTACAAGATATTGAGTGTACTTCCCTGTGCTGTACAATAGGTCCTTCTTGGTTACTTGTTTCATATATAGTAGTACGTGTATTTTAATCTCTAACTGCTATTTTATCCCACTTCTCCCTTTTCCCTTTGGTAACCATAAGTTTGTTTCCCATTTCTGTGAGTTTATTTCTGTTTTGTAAATAAGTTAATTTAGATCAAGTTTTAGATTACATGCTTAAGAAATATCATATATTTGTTCTTCTCTGTCTGACTTCACTTAGTATGATAATCTCTAGGTTTATATGCTACAAATAGTATTATTTTATTCTTTTTTATGGCTGAGTAATATTCCATTGTCTGTATGTTACCACTTCTTTATCCATTTGTTTCCATGGACACTTAGGTTTCTTCCAAATCTTGGCTGTTGTAAATAGTGCTGCAATGAACATTGGGGTACATGTGTCTTCTTCAATTATGGTTTCCTCAGGGTATAGCCCAGCAGCAGGATTGCTGGGTCGTATGGTGGTTTTATTCCTAGTTTGTTTTGTTTTGTTTTTCGGGAATCTTCATACTGTTCTCCATAGTGGCTATATCAATTTACATTCCCACCAACAGTGTGGGAAGGTTCCTCTTTCCCCACACCCTCTCAGGCACATATTATTTGTAGACCTTTTAGTGATGGCCATTCTGACTGGTGTGAAGTGATACCTCATTCTACTTTTGATTTGCATTTCTCTACTAATTAGTGGGTTAGTTTTTAAACAACCATTATTAAACTTAACACAGACTTTCAATTGGTGGTGATGGTGGTGGTGGTTTAGTCAATAAGTCGTGTTCGACTCTTGCAACCCCTGGCTACAGTCCATGGGATTCTCCAGGCAAGAATACTGGACTGGGTTGCCATTTCCTTCTCCAATTAATTATAATAAAAATAACAAATACTCAAATTTATAATTTCTAGTTATTTCACTACATTTACCATTATCTCTGTGCTTGGGACTGTTTATATCATTTGAATAGTGGAAATACTATTAAAGGGTATGCTATGCCACCTCATGGCATCGTATTAGCAAAGTGAGACTGTCTATTTATAGCATAGAAATCATCAAATACTACAAACTGAGGTGTTGCCCTCCGAAAGCTTATCAGAAACATGCAGGCACACCTCCAGGGAAAGGCAAGTGTGTGAGGAAAGGAAGGCTTAGGTACAGCTGAAGCGTCTTTGCTATTTTTAGGAAGCACAGTCATAAGTTAGAACTTCGAGGAAGATTTTCCCCAAAGTTTTCTAGAAAACCAAGTAGAGAGACAGGGGGGTGAAAAAAACTCTTAGCCCCTTACTTAGAAAAGGCCAGACGAGAAAAGAAATCCAACAACGAGCTGCGGAATCCACACTCTACTTTCAAATGGCAAAATCAATCTGTTTCCATGAGTGATGATGCCAGAGAATTTTGCAGTTGCCTAGTGAAGACCAGCTTTCTCAAATGCTGAGACTTGATCTTACAGAACAGATAATCCTTGATCATAAATTTTTAGTGTTTACATTTTTAAATGTAACCTTTAGAAGAAATGTATTAAGGTGGCCCAAACAATCAGAGCTTATAGAAAATTATGAATGTGTCTGCCATCTTTCTAATATCCCCACCAGTAGTATCGTTCCTGTTCTTTTTATACATACTTTCAGGTTCCTTTTTGCACATACAAGTAATATAAACATAGATTTTGATGACTGTCATCCTTTCCCTTATTACACAAATTGTCAAGTAATATACTGACTCTTCGGTACCTTTCTATTTTTCCATTAATAATAGTTTTTGGGTACCTTCCCATATGAGTGCATACAGAGCTCCTTCATTTTTTAAAATAATAGCTGCATAGTGTCCCATTAATCATATGAGCTCTAATTTATTTAATCAGTTGCTTAGTTGTTGATCCGGGATTATATCCAGTCTTCTGCTATTGCATAGTACAACGATAGCTAACTTTTTATAATGTTGGCAGCCTAAGGGGTGCCTGTTTCCTCACAATCCAGCATAGTGAATGAGTGGTCAGAGTTTTGGGTTTTGCCAATCTAAGAGCTGAATAATGGTGTATCCAGGGGATTTAATTCCTAGTTCACTTCATTCTGAGTGTCAGGGAGCTCTTTTCATATGTTCAGAAGCCATTCTCATCTCTTTTTGTCTGGCTTGCTTTATATATGTATTCTCAATGTGTTAGCTGTTCCTACCCTTTGCTCATTTTCCTTTGTGTTGTTGCTGTGGTTCAGTCTCCAATTCACGCCCAGCTCTTTATGATCCCATGGACTGCAGCACCCTAGATGTCCTTGTCCTTCACTATCTCCTGCAGTTTGCTCAAATTCATATCCATTGAGTCAGTGATGCTATCTAACTCTCTCATCCTCTTCCTTGTCCTTCTCCTTTTGGCTTCAATCTTTCCCAGCATCAGGGTGTTTTTGAATGAGTCAGTGCTCCTCATCAGGTGGCCAAAGTATTGGAGCTTCAGCTTCAACATCAGTCCTTCCAATGAATATTCAGGTTGATTTCCTTTAAGATGGACTGCTTTGATCTCCTTACTGTCCAAGGGACTCTCAAGGGTCTTCTCCAACACCACAGTTTGAAAGAATCAATTCTTTAGGGCTCAGCCTTCTTTATGGTCCAGCTCTCACATCCATACCTGACTACTGGAAATCCATAGCTTTGACTAGATGGACCTTTGTCAGCAAAGTGATATCCCTGCTTTTTAATACACTGTCTAAGCTTGTCATAGCTTTTCTTCCAAGGAGCAAGTGTCTTTTAATTTCATGACTGCAGTCACCATCCACAGGGATTTTGGAACTCACGAAGAAAGAAATCTATCACTGTTTCCACTTTTTCCCCTTCTATTTGCTGTGAAGTGATGGGACCAGATGTCATGACCTCTTAAATGTTGAGTTTTAAGTCCATTGTGGGAGTTGTTTGATTCATTAGAAAGCCTGTAGACATCACCTCACAAGTCTACTAGGACAGAGCCTGTATCTGATGGCTGGCGCCATCTAATCTGTGTTGCTCTTCCATCATGCTCTGCTCTCAAATGGATGGAGGGGAGGCAGTCACAGTGTGGTGTGGCACAGGCAGGTTAGCTAATCTGAGAAGAGGAGGCAGGTCCCTCCCCAAAATGTCTGTCCATTTGGATACCTCCATTTTGAATCAGATGACTGCTCAGGGCCTGAAGATAATAAAGTTAAAATCAGCCTCCAAAGTCAGGTCTGGCTACTCCTTCCCTCCCTCCCTCCCTCTATCCATCTATCCATCCCTCTCCTGGTGTTCTTCTACTTCCTCACCACGGGGTCTTCCCCCTTCATCTTAGCAAATGGTGCTTCCTGTTCTCTCCATGCCTTTCTTCACTTTCTTTGCTTCTCTTGAAATGCCCTGGGTCTCCCAACAAACTCATGGGGGGGTCTGGTGTTTGGTCAGTAGCTGTGGTGTGAGGGGGAGATGACCCAGTCTCAAGTTGGATGCTGTGGATCAAATCTCACTTCACTCATACACTTAACAACCTTCATCTACTTACTCCTCAATTCCTCTAATTCTTATTTCCTGCTCAAAAAAACCTGGAAGCAGTGTTGCTTCATGGCTGAGGGTATGACATGTAGAGCTAGTCTGACCATGGTTGAAATCCCTTATCATCTTCCTAGTTATGAGTTAGTTGGCTGGGTGAATTATTTAATGACACTGATCCTGTTGACACATTTGTGAAATGGTTGAAACAGATCTCCATGGATCTCTCACATTTCGGCACATTTTGTGAACAGATAAATTCAGCTTTTGTTTCAGACTATTTTTTTCAAGGATATTTATATAGAGGACACTCTAGAAGGTAGTAATAAGAGTCTCCTTATATGAAACATGGGATGGATTTGTTTTCTGCCCCAGATAATGAAAATAACATCTCTCTCCATGGCAGAGCTTGAACAGGTTTGCGTGTCAGCCCTGTAAGATACTGGAGTTTCCTGAAATTAGGGTTCTGTGCTTGGAATGTGACCCAGAGCATGTGCAGCATCCATCTGGCTGTCTACACCTTGCCCTGTGGGAGTGGGGCTTGGGAAACCAGCGCAAATGACGTGACTCGAGCTCTTGCTATGACTGTGAATAGTAAATGGCCTTTGTAAGGACATAACCCAGAGGTCACATATCTTTTGCCAGTGTCCACAAGACCGTGGCAGGCTAACTTGATAGCAGGTAGGGTCAAATCCCAGAAGCTTTATACTTCTTGACATTTACTTCATGGATCTGTTGTAATAATTAAATGTAAAAATGTATAAAGCACATAGGACGATGCCTTTGCCTCATTCATAACAGTTATACAATAAATGTGAGCTTGCCTTAGTATTTTCCCTGTTATTAATGTTAAGATCATCTCAGATGATTGACTGGGGACTAAGGTAAATAATACTAGCATAATTTCTGGCCCACAGTAGGCTTTCAGGCACAAGATTTTTCCTTTTATTCATATATTGTATCATATTAGGGAGGCTACAATAGCAGGAAGGGACTGCAGACCCACCTGGAAGGTGAATTTAGTTCTTAATCTCTTTTCCAAAACTCAGCTGAAGGAAGGTGGCTCCACAGGGCGGGGACAGGGACCTCAGGCCTCCTTGAAGCTTGCTAGGACTGTGCCCTCCGTTCAAAGCCATGGTGAATCACACCAGACAGAGTCCTGCCAGATCGAGGGACAGCCCTTGGTGCTGTGTTCTAATTCCACACAAATTCCCCTCTCTGAGAAGAATATTCTCTCCTTGCACCTAAGGTTTCCATTTAAGTAAATGTTTGCAGACACTAACACTCTTGCTTCTTGAACTACGCTCTGTTCCGCAGTCACATGTCACGCGGGAGGAAGCGCTGTGTGACCCAGTGTCCCTGACCACTTGCAGTCACTCCTTAGCCTTCCAACCTTGATCTGAAAAATCTGATCACATGTTTGCCAGAGGTTGGGCTTTTGCTATGCTCTAGCTACAGTGGTGGAGGAAAGAGACTTGGCCCCTGCCCTCAGGGAGATTAAAATTGAGCAAAGAAAGCACCACTGAGTAAGTAACATCCTAATGAAATAAGATTGTAACGGTGATGATTGCTGGAGGAGACCAGCACTGTTGAGTCACGATGGCTTTGAATGGAGGGCATGGTCCTAGAAGCTGCAAGGAGGCCTGAGTTAAGGAACCCACTTGCAAATTTCAGCAGCTGAGCATCATAAAAGTGTGTCTCTTACTTATGTTGCAATCCAGTGTGGTTCGACAGTGGGGATTTGGGTTGAGGTGGGTATGGAACGGCCTCTTGTCCTTCTTCAATCTTTTCAGGATCCAGACTGTTGCTTTAATCCCTGCACTTCTCTGTGTCCAGCCGGCAGACAAGCCTGCCAGTGGCTCACTTTGCTACAGTTTATATTATAAATTCAATAGAGGCTCAGAAACATGGTCTACCCAGGTGCCTAGAAGGAGCTCTAGTTGTTTTCTGACACAGAGGAGATGGCAGGAGAGAACCAGGTTGTCAGGGATGGCATTGCCCATAAAGAGTCTTTGTTAAGTCCCCAGATTCTGGAGGCATACTGCCTGAGTCCCCTCCTGGCTCTTCCACTTGCCAGCTGGGGACCTTGTGTTTAGTTTTGCAGTAAATTATGCTTCACTCTTCTCAGCTATGAAATGTGGGTAAAAATAATAGAGAGTTCTGAGAAAGCAAATGAAATAACCTGTGCACTTCAAGAACATTTAGTACAGGGTTAGCTCATTGGTTTATTCTAAGTACACTGGTACAGTTAAATTATTATTGTGGTCATCATTAGTAATGGTAAGGCAAAACCTGAAGGCATTAGAATGTTAAGCCCATGTGGCAGAAAATACTGTTGTCTAACTCTTTGGTGTCCTACCCTCCATTCCCTCCTCACCTGGCGCTTTGCTAACTAGTACTGGAATAGCCTACAGTCTCCTCCCTTCTGGTAATTTCTCTGGTTATATCAGGTTCCCCATGCCTGGCTCTGAACTAGCACTCTGGATCCAGGTAGATGTATGGTTTTAATTTTAACTCAAAATTTGCCAATTTTGTTGTTTCTTTACCCTCTTTAAAGTGTTTCCAACTCACTTTTCTCCAAGGTTCCATTTTGTCCTAACAATCTGTGTAACTTGTCATGGGAAATTCAAACATTATGATGACTGCCTGGATTCCAGGTCTTGTGTTTGGCAGTAAGAATCTTAAATGGGCAAATAGTTTCCTGGACTGGCACTTAGATTGGAGGCAAACACCAAGAGTTGAGTAGAATCGTGACTTGTCGCAGTGGAATGACTAGCTGCCCCTCAAGTCATCAGCCTGCTAAACGTTTTCCTTTTGTGCTCAGTAGAACCAGCTTAGACTCCTGTCACTCGAGTAGCTGGACCTCCATGTAGTCAGAAGACTGCCCCTTCTACCCGCATGAAAGGCACAATCTGCATGGGCCAGGGGTATTGTTAAACTTTATAAAATTAATCTCTAGATTAAGTGCTTAAAGCAGCATTGGCATTTCAGACATCATAGACTAGACTGTATGTTGGCATTTTCTTCACCTCTGTGACGTAGGGTTCACTTTCGTCTTTATTGGCTGTCTGTTTCATGCCCAGCACTGTGCTGGCTGATGAGGACATTTGATGAAACAAACACTGTCCCTGCCCTCAGTGAACCTACTACTTGACAGGAAGAACAGATGACAGCCAAATGCTAACTCATATATAGTATCTAATGGCATCATAACAATGAATGAGGCTGTAAGTGTCCATTGCAAGGCGATTTCACGGACATGGCTGATGAGGAATACCTTCCTTGAAGAGGTGGCCCAGGAGCTGACAGCTGAATGATGGAGCAGGAGTTATCCAGGCACAAGGGGAAGGAAGGCCGTCCATCAGAGGGAGCAGAATGTGCTCAAGGGACTCAAATGTGGGTCAGCCTTTGAAGAAAGTTCAGGGGACCTAACAGAAGCAGAAGATATTAAGAAGAGGTGGCAAGAATACACAGAAGAACTATACAAAAAAGATCTTCAAGACCCAGATAATCAGGTGTGATCACTCACCTAGAGCCAGACATCCTGGAATGTGAAGTCAAGTGGGCCTTAGGACGTATCACTATGAACAAAGCTAGTGGAGATGATGGAATTCCAGTTGAGCTATTTCAAATCCTAAATGATGCTGTGAAAGTGCTGCACTCAATATGTCAGCAAATTTGGAAAACTCAGCAGGGGCCACAGGACTGGAAAAGGTTAATTTTCATTCCAGTCAAAGAAAGGCAATGCCAAAGAATGCTCAAACTACCACACGATTGCACTCATATCACACACTAGTAATGCTCAAAATTCTCCAAGCCAGGCTTCAGCAATACCGTGAACTATTACCTTCCAGATTTTCAAGCCTATTTTAGAAAAGGCGGAGGAACCAGAGATCAAATTGCCAACATTCGCTGGTTCATCAAAAAAGCAAGAGAGTTCCAGAAAAGCATCTATTTCTGCTTTATTGACTATGCCAAAGCCTCTGACTGTGTGGATCATAGTAAACTGTGGAAAATTCTGAAAGAGATGGGAATACCAGACCACCTGACCTGCCTCTTTAGAAACCTGTGTGCATGTAAAGAAGCAACAGTTAGAACTAGACATGGAACAACAGACTGGTTCCAAATAGAAAAAGGAGTACGTCAAGGCTGTATATTGTCACCCTGCTTATTTAACTTGTATGCAGAGTACATCATGAGAAACACTGGGATGGATGAAGCACAAACTGAAATCAAGATTGCCAGGAGAAATGTCAATAACCTCAGATATGTAGATGATACCACCCTTATGGCAGAAAGTGAAGAGGAACTCAAAAGCCTCTTGGTGAAAGTGAAAGAGGAGAGTGAAAAAGTTGGCTTAAAGCTCAACATTCAGAAAACGAAGATCATGGCATCTGGTCCCGTCACTTCATGGCAAATAGATGGGGAAACAGTGAGAGACTTCATTTTTGGGGGGCTCCAAAATCACTGCAGATGGTAATTGCAGCCATGAAATTAAAAGACGCTTACTCCTTGGAAGGAAAGTTATGACCAACCTAGACAGCATATTCAAAAGCAGAGACATTACTTTGCCAACAAAGGTTTGTCTATTCAAGGCTATGGTTTTTCCTGTGGTCATGTATGGATGTGAGAGTTGGACTGTGAAGAAAGCTGAGTGCCGAAGAATTGATGCTTTTGTACTGTGGTGTTGGAGAAGACTCTTGAGAGTCCTGTGGACTGGAAGGAGATCCAATCAGTCCATCCATAAGGAGATCAGTCCTGGGTGTTCATTGGAGGGACTCATGTTGAAGCAGAAACTCCAGTATTTTGGCCACCAGATGCAAAGAGCTGACCCATTTGAAAAGACCCTGATGTTGGGAAAGATTGAGGGCAGGAGAAGGGGATGATAGAGGATGAGATGGTTAGATGGCATCACTGACTCAATGGAGATGGTTTGGGTAAACTCCAGGAATTGGTGATGTACAGGGAGGCCTGGCGTGCTGCAGTTCACGGGGTCACAAAGAGTCAGACCCGACTGAGTGACTGAACACCAGGGGACTGTGGCACATGGGTGAGGCCAGAAGGGCAGGTGCTGCTGGAGGCCACCATGTGAATTATGTACTTTCACAAAGAGCAATGAAAACCCACATAAGGACTTTGCACAGAGAAGTGTGCGGCTGCTGTGACTAGGTCAGATTTGCCTCTAGAGAAGATTGCTGGGTCTTGAGGGTGGAGTGGATGTATGTGGACCAGAGGAGAGGTTCTTCTATTGTCAGGGCTTCATGAGAATTGAAGAGAGCTCAGTGTCTGGGGGATTGAGGTAGACAATGAGAAATGTAGGCAGCTCTGGCAGGTACTTGGATGGTGAAATTTACAGGACTTGACAACGGATCACATGTGGAAGATGAGAAGGAGGGAGTGTCTATTGAGACTCTCCTAGGATTCTGACTTCCTGATTTGCATAGAAAGCCTTGCCATCCACAGGCATGGTGCCAAATCTGGTGAGGGAGAGCACGGAATAGTTTTGAAGTTTAGAACATATGCCATCATTTGTCGATTCGCAAAAAAATATATTGTGGAAAGAAAGAAAAGGAAATAAATTATTATGTCTTCATCTCCTACGTTTGGAGTGCTTTTAATGTATCTTGGTTTATTTTTCTAGTAACCTTGTAAGGCAGACACCACCCTCATCTATCAGCTCAGAAAAAGGTCCTGAAAAATCTGCTGACTGGCCTGTGCTGTGCCATGCTTAGTTGCTCGGTCATTACCGACTCTTTGCGACTCCATGGAGTTAGCCTGCTGGGCTCCTGTCTATAGGAGTCTAGGCAAGAATACTGGAGTGGGTTGTCATGCCATCCCAAGGGGATCTTCCCAACCCAGGGATCCAACCCAGGTCTTCCACATTGCAGGCATATTCTTTACTACTTGAGCCACCAAGGAAGCCCAAGAATACTGGAGTGGATACCCTACCCCTTTTTCAGGCCCAGGAATCAAACTAGGGTCTCCTACATTGCCTTCGGATTATTTACCAGCTGAGCTATCAGTGAAGCCCTGAGAACATACAATTAATGATTAGAAAAATATAGTTTTGATCACAGGTTTTTGTGAAACCACAATCTTCTACAGGCTTTTCCAGCACAAAATATTTTATCTGTATCTACTTGATGTTGGTTTTCTGAGAAACAGCATGGAATTCTGGCTCTTGAGAAATTTACAGTGATCGCCTAGGAAGGTGTTGGTTATAATGCCACAGTGGTGGATAAAACAAGATGTCCTGGGTTTATGGAAGAAGAGGTTTGGGACTGCGGTGTGCACATGACGGGATCTGAGCTGTGTCTGAACAAGATATTTACTCTGACCAGGGGCAAGAACATATAGAGCTGCAGATGTGCTCTGGCCTGTACAGGCTGGAGAGATTGATGAAGGGGAGATGAAGAGAAGGGAAACAGGGAGAGGAGAGAGTATATAAACACATATCTGAGTAGTGAAAACTCTTTGCTATATTGAGAAACTTAATTTTGCCCATGAACTCAGTAACCAAAAGTCAAAATTAAACAGACTTGGTAACAGTAAGAGACTTGAACTCCTTAACAGTCTTCAAATAATTTATAATTAGTAATATTAAGAAGAATTCTGAACAGGGTCATGAATATGCAAAACTCCTTTGTGTTCCCTTAAGCCAGCAATTTCCAAACCCAGCCACTCTCTTCCTATTTGCACATAACCTCAAAGGGCCACAGAGCTGGGTGAGGAAGAAAACAATTCTTACAAAGAAGCTGGATCAATATTTAATGATTACCATTTTGACCAACCTAGATAGCATGTTCAAAAGCAGAGACATTACTTTGCCAACAAAGGTTCGTCTAGTCAAGGCTATGGTTTTTCCTGTGGTTATGTATGGATGTGAGAGTTGGATTGTGAAGAAGGCTGAGCACCAAAAAATTGATGCTTTTGAACTGTGGTGTTGGAGAAGACTCTTGAGAGTCCCTTGGACTGCAAGGAGATCCAACCAGTCCATTCTGAAGGAGATCAACCCTGGGATTTCTTTGGAAGGAATGATGCTAAAGCTGAAACTCCAGTACTTTGGCCACCTCATGTGAAGAGTTGACTCATTGGAAAAGACTCTGATGCTGGGAGGGATTGGGGGCAGGAGGAAAAGGGGACAACAGAGGATGAGATGGCTGGATGGCATCACTGACTCGATGGACATGAGTCTGATGAACTCTGGGAGTTGGTGATGGACAGGGAGGCCTGGCGTGCTACGATTCATGGGGTTGCAAAGAGTCAGACACGACTGAGCGACTGATCTGCTCTGATCTGATCTGATTTTGAACTCCTCAGAGCTCTTCTTTATTTTTCTTCTTGTATCTCCTGGAAAACACACACACACACACACACACACACACACACACACACACACACATTAACATAAGCAATGCAATTAATGCAGATATTTTCACAAACCCACTAAAACACATATAGGAGACTGCTAATAGCATTTGCCTCCACAAAGTTGGTTGTAAGAATGAAAAGGCGACCAGCTTTTCATTGTCTGTGATTATGCACCTCTTAAGTTTTTAGAAGACGAGTAACGAAATACACTTTCAAAAGTCCATTATGTTTGTGGCTTGAAAGGCACCAAGAAGTAAATAAAAAAGTTATGGACTCAGATTCGTCCTACCTGAGCCTGAGTTTCCTTATTCACAGAGTACAGGAAATAATTCTTACCTTGCATGTTGTTTCGTGTGTGTGTGTGAAGTTTATTTATTCATTTTCAGCTGTGCTGAGTCTTCGTTGCTGTGCAGGCTTTTCTCTAGTTGTGGCAAGCAGGGGTATTCTCTGGTCTCAGTGCATGGGCTTCTCATTGCGGTGGCTTGTGTTTTTGTGGAGCGAGGGCTCTGGAGCACATGGGCTTCATTCAGTTGTTGTAGTGCAGAGCTTGGTAGTTGCGATCACCAGGCTCTAGAGCATGCAGACTAGGCAATTGTGCTGTGCAGGCTTAGTTGTTCCATGGCATGTGGGATCTTCCCTGATCAGGGAACAAACCCCTGTCTCCTGCATTGGCAGGCAGATTCTTTACCACTGAGCCACCAAGGAAGCCCCCCCTTGCATGGTTTTTAATGAGGTTTTAGGGATAGAGTGTATTTAATACCTGGCACAGAGTGAATGTTCAATCATAAAAATTGTACTATTGACAAATGCAAGTCTTTTTGATAGTTTGTAGCTAAATAAACCAGTCTCTGGCTAAGTTTTAGGTCTCCAGAGGTTTTGCAGGTCGCAATACTGATCTGGTTCAGAAAGGAAAAGAAAAGGCACCTGGCTTTGATGTAGTGCTTCTGAGTGATGGGAGAATTCCACAATTTCAGTGCAATTAACCTGCTGGGAGGGAAGACAACAAAATAATAACAATAGCCATTACTGTTATTGTTATTAATGGCCCATTATTATGCCCAGAAGGCTTATTTATCTGACGCAGGCCCAACCTAATTTCATCTCCATCTCATGTATTTAGTAAGAGAATTAGGCATTCATATATTTCAGTGAATTGTGTTGCTTCAATGTTATTGACATACTCTGAGCATTAAACTATTATCATTTTCAAGCCCCGGATTAAGAAACTAATTACGACGCTTTAATAGTTAAATCCTAGCTGCCAAGTCTTATGAATATTGCAGCACTGTCTATAAGGCTGAATAATTGTTTGATCTGCTGACACGGTAACTCTTTTGCAGAAGCAATCTGAAAGGTTGCCTTCAATCTTTGAAGCAGTCCTCAAGCATTGTGTTCAGATATGGCCACTGCAATCTGGAAGGCTTGTTATTAAAAGCATGACCAGAAAAGTGGTTAATTTTCCTGTGAGAAGATGTCAATTAACCCTAATAGAGTTATTTGGGGGCTGATTTTGTTTAATCAAACATCACAAAATAATTGAGCTGTGAACAAATGGCTTATCATAGAAATGTGTAGGTTGGCAAAAAAGCTTGGAGAGTGCCTTTCAGTAACTCCCATTTATTAACAGTTACTTTTTTCATTCAAATGGGCAATTACCAAGGGGCCTGCTGCTCAGAGCCTTAACAGGATCCTGTGGCCCTTACAGAGTGCTTGGCTCCTCATCCAAGGCAAGGTCAGATGCTTTGACAGTGGACACTGGGAAGTTTGAAGGAAAGGGAAGCTTTACTTCTTATTTATCACCTATCAAGTCTGAAGAAGGACAAATCCAAGGTTCGTGTCCCACTTTTATTTATAGACATCATACTTACTGTCCCTCTGGGTTCTCCGGAAGCATCTTTAAAAACATAATTTAACCCATTGTTTCAGACTTCTTAATGCATTTAAGAATCATGTGTGTGGATGTGTGTGTGTTTTGAGGAAAGTTTTCACTTTCGTCTCAAAGGATTTGTTAACACAATAAGCCACTCGTTATATACAAATAAATGATACAAATATGTATTAGAGAATTATCTAGCTTACTTTCAATATACTAACATTAAAAGAAAAGAGAGAGAGCAGAGAATACATCACCAAATTGGGTCTTGACCAACATCCAGATTTAAATGGTGCTGGTAAGTCCTGTGTCATAGCACAGCTGGAGTCCCAGCTGGGAAAGGGTCCCAGGCAGCGTGTCTGCTCCATGGGTGAGACTTCAAAGATTGCAATCTGGGGTTCGCTCTTATAATGCCAGGAAGATCGCAAACTGCTATCACCATCAATCTGTGAATATGCCTAATGGCTGGGACCCATCCCTAAGCAATTAAATCAGAATCCCTCTGGGTGGAGGCTGGGCATGGGTATGTTTCTAAAGCTCCCAGCAAGTCCTGGGCAGAGGACCATTGCTTTAAGCCCTCCATCATTTCTGGGATCATTTCTCAGCTCATCTGCATAGGTGAGTGAGCACAAAGGATTAGATTGTCAAATGTGATTTGCATTGGTGATCTTACCCAGTGTACCAGTCAGCTGGGACTGCTGTAACGGAATACATGGACAGGGTGGCTTCGATAACAAACATTTGTTTTCTCATCGTTCTGGAGGCATCACCTTAAAGCCTCTGTCTCTAGTTGTTTTGCAGGGTTAGAGCTGCAACGTAGGAATTTGAGGAGGGCGCTCTTCAGTCCTTCGCAGTAATCAATGTTACTCCTAATTTCAGAATTAAAAGTAATTGTAGATACAGGCAAATTTGGGAGAGGTCCAGAAGTATCAGTATCCCTCCCCAAGTCCTTTCTTGCCTAAGTTCATACTTTGGCCCAGGATAATAAATTAAATTTTTAAGTAATGTATGGGTCTGTATACAAAAGTGAGAACTGTTTTAGTCGTGAAAAATTATTAAACTTAGGTACACGGCTTCATGATGTTTTCCAGGGACTCATACGCTATAAATTGACTGACTCTGGATTTATTTATCAAAATCCATCCCAGACAGACTACTACGTACATCCTGCTAAAAGCATTCCATAGATACAAAATCTCAAGTTAAAATACACCAGTTGTTTGTTCTCCATGAGATCTGTTGTTAGCAAAGGTCTCCATGGACATTTGATCAAACGACCTTTCTTTTATGTTTCTGGAAGATCCTCCCATATTCACTGCACTCCTGCCCCAAGAAAGGAGGAGGACAAAATATAAGCCTTCTTCTAAACACATCCTTTCAAATGGGGCATTTGCCAGTCTTGAGCTGACCTTATGCATCCTGACACTCTCCTAGAGAGTGTTGTTTCCCTTACCACGAAGCTCCAGACAAACCCCGTGATTTGTTTCCTCTAACAACTTTGGCCCTAAAGTGTGGTTCCCAGACCTGGACCATCACCTGGGAGCTTGTTTAAAATTCAGACTCTCAAGCCCACCCCAGGCTGAGTAAATCATAAATTGCATTTTAGCAAGGTTTTCAAGGGATTTGCTGGCACATTCAAGTTTGAGAAGCACAGTTCTAACACCCCAGGTCTTTCCTGCTTCAGGGCCTTTACACCTGCCCTGTGTCCTCACCTTTCAGGGTCACAACTTAAAAATCACCTTTTTTGCCTCTCTTGTCTTCTCTTTAAAGTAAATGCACCAGTGTTACTCTAGCACTTGCATTCCTGCTGAAAACTTGTTGTTGTTCAGTTGCTAAGTCATGTCCATCTCTTTGCGACCCTATGACCTGCAGCAGACCAGGCTTCCCCGTCCCTCACCAACTCTTGGAGTTTGCCCTAGTTCATTTTCCACTGAATTGGTGTTTCCTTCCAATCATCTCATCCTCTGCCACCCTCTTCTTCTTTTGCCTTTTGTCTTTCCCAGCATCAGGGTCTTTTCCAATGAGTTGGCTCTTCACATCAGGTGGCCAAACTATTGGAGCTTCAGCATCATTGAGTAAACCAATCAATCCTAAGGAAAATCAACCCTGAATACTCATTGGAAGGACTGATGCTGAAGCTGAACACTTGTTACAATATACATTTTATTAATTTGTTGTATTGTTGCTTCAGCTGTCCCAACAATTCTAATTCAATTCCTTGAGGTCAGAAGTCTTAACCAACCTGTTTATAAGCCGTCTCCTAATGAATATCACTTGGTGTATTGGGTGGGCAGTGAACAGTTGTTGACTCAAAATGAGTAAACTGATAGTCCACGATTTGGTACCCACCTGCATCTCTAACATTATCTTCTTTATTCCTTTCTTGTTCTCAACTTAAACTACCTATAGCCCCTCATCCTTGTCCCCATCACTGAATCAAGTGCCTTCTTGGATTTTCTTAAGCTGCTCACTCTTCCTGAATGATTTTCCCCATCTACTCCCACTAAAGGACACTTAGTCATCCTCAGAGACTCTGCTCCAATATTCTAGAAAAGACAGCTTAGGGATCATTTGGGTCACAATTGTATTTTGAATTATACTGAAGTTTAGTGAGTTTGCATGCATTTTCTACTATGACACCAAGATCCTCTAGGGGGAAATGGAATCGTTGTCTGTCATATCTGTATTGTCACTGCTTAATGTTGTGCATGAGACACAGGAATGGCTCAGTAAATGGCCTTTGAATCATGAGCCAGGAGAAATATAAGAGGATGTGAGAAGGATAATAGAAAGAAAGCCCATCTGTGTCAACTTCAAAATCCTGGCATAGAAGGAAGAGAATAGTCCCTGTGGTCTCATGTGGACTTTTCTTGATGAAAAAGTACTTTTCATCTCCCTCATCTTCTAGCAGTCCTGGAAATAGAAGCTGAATCAAGTAAACACTTCATTTGTCTCACTTTCCAAAGAAAACTTAACTTCTCAATGTAAAAATAAGCCAATAGGCTGTCTTAGACCATTCAAGCTATTAGAACCCAATGCCATAGGCTTTGTGACTTACTATAAAATAAATGGATTTCACACAGTTCTGAAGGCTCAAATGTCCAAAATCAAGACCCCAGCAGATTTGGTGTCTGGTGAAGCCTGCTACTTGGTTCATGGATGTCTGTATTCTCCCTCTTTCCTAACTGATACAGGGACTCTCTGGGGTCCCTTTCTAAGGGTATGAATCCTATTCATGAGGGCTCCACTCTTACAACCTAATCACCTCCTAACAGCACCCCCCACCCCCAACACAGACATTCAGTCCATAGTATGTGCTGTTTGGTAGAAGCCACTTGTGTCTTAGCTCATGGACTACTAAGTGTATGAGACAGTAGACTCAATTTCTGAAATAGCCTAATGTTGTTGGTATACCTGTGGATATAGACATCAACACACATACATCTCAAGAGCTTTCTGCAGAACTGCTTAGGGCATGGAACGAATTCAGGAACAGTATGTGACTACTTACTTAGATGCAGTATGAAGGGTAGCAAAGAATCACCCACCCAAATATATCACATCCACCACATCTTCTGAGCTGGCAACTGAGCATAAGAGTCTGACAATTTGTGTTGTTTCCTTAGATTAACATGGAGGTGTCAAACAGATGACTGTTCAGCTCTTCATTGGACAGTATGTGCCCTGAAACAAAACTTGTGGGCTTATACTCAGTCTTTAGGGAGTGGTACCCAGGTCTCTGTAGTACAGAAGTAGTCTTTTTAGTTTGACTTCACTTGGTGTTCACCTGGAGACATATTTGGCTTAGTCTTGATGAACTGAGTAGGGGAGAGGACATGCCAGTGAGTAAGGGTTTCATGAACCTATGGAGACGTTATGCAAGAGAAATCTGAAAGCCACGTGAAATGAGATCTTCTTTGTCTTATAATGAAGATCTGAAAGGCAATGCTAGAATCCCAATAAACATATTACTTAACCAGTGTCACTGTTTCCTACAGTCTTACTGGAGGGGTGCAGATTCTGCAGTGTGTGGAGATAATAAATGTTACAAGAGAGGACTAAATTATTTGGTCTGGACTCCAGTGAATTAGAAAGCACTGTCTTAAATCAAAGCATGTTCTCTCCTTAATAGCATTACTTCTCAGGGTCTTTAATAAACTAATATGCATTCTGGCTCCCCTGACATTGTGATATTGAACCGTGTGGTTTTCTATGTTCAAAAGATAATGTTTCAGTGCTCGTATTCATCAGAATGAAATACAGGAAAATGGTGCTAAATAATCTGTATAAAAACAGTTTCTATCCCCTAGTTCAGAAAATGGAACCAAGAGATTCAGAGGCTTGGGGCGGGGGGGAAGAAACTAGAAAGGAGGGAAAAGGAAAAAAAGAAAACAGGAAATCAAATGCTCTTCCTGTCTCCGTGGGTAAACTTAACTGATCAGCATGCTTCCCCACTTACCTGGCAGAGAGCATGACTCAGCCCAGGTGAGTGGGTGAAAAGCAATTTGCAAGTTGTCTGGAGTGTGAAAACCTATGATGAGTGGCTGAGCTGGATAGAAAAGAAGATTTAGTAGCAGGAGTAGGAGGACTTCTTTTGTTCTCGCATGTATAGTTTGTCATATTTAAGCAAGTCAGAGTTGGAAGGCTCAAAAAAAAAGGAAGAATAAGGAGCATTCAATGCAATAAAAGGAGGCATCCTCTCCTAAGGATTTATACCTTTATGTCTTTCTTGGAATAGAATTTGTCCAAGTTCCATTCCACCTTTCAGGCTCTATAGGAGATTTCAAAAAATGCATAGTAGCCCTATTATCCCAGTGGAAGTAGAAGAGGTAGAATAGTATAGATAAAATGCCAAGAGATTTCAAAAGAAAGTAAGGACATCAGAGAAGGACATCATCAGGACATCAGAGAGGACATCAGCTTACAGGCATCAGAGAAGATTTGGGTTATTTGAATGGTTGCAGAATTAGGGGAAAAACATGACAGATAAAACGATGCATATAAACTAAATAATGCCAATAGGGGAGCCATGGGGTCTTGAAGAGAAGCACAAACATAACCCTTTACTAGAAGAAAAATGGATATTGTGGGCTGGAGACTGATGAGGCTGGAGGAAAGGGTTAGGGGTTTGCTCTGCAGTAACTTGAAGGCTAAAATGAGGCATCTGCACTGTCTCAGAGAGTAATTAAGAGAACACGATAATGTAACTTTAATAGAGCAGCATTTAAGGACAAGAGGAAAGGGGTTTATGGAAATAAATTGGAACAACTTATGCTATTTTTTCAGGAGAGCAAGGTGGAAAGGGTGTCAAAGATGACAGTGTAGTCACTAATAATAATTGCGGTAGATGTAACTCATTCAGCTTTTTACTTTGGCCCATACTGTGTGCTTATATATTACTTTTCTCATTAATTATGAAGCCAAATCCAATACCAAATTAATTCTAAAATACAGTTTTGGATGAAGTATAAAAGAATAGATTTATTGATTTGCCAGGTAAAAAGGGACAGAGTGGGCTAGTACCCTCAAAACTATGTGTCCTAACGGGGGTGAGGGGAATGGCATGAGGAATTTTGTAGTCAAAGGGCAGGGTTGTTGATAAAAATTAAGGTGCCTAAAGGGCCTGAATACCTTCAATCAGGAAATCTTCTGGCTTCAGATGATGATGCATGAACTGGAACTTTCTCTGGAATGAATGGAGTTTCATCAAGTAGTCAACACTTTCCATTTGGTGGAGGTTTTAGTTCTGAGGACTTCCCTGGTGGCTCAGATGGTAAAGCATCTGTCTACAATGCGGGAGACCTGGGTTCAATCCCTGGGTCGGGAAGATTCCCTGGAGAAGGAAATGGCAACCCACTCCAGTACTCTTGCCTAGAAAATCCCATGGACAGAGGAGCCTGGTGTCCATGGGGTGGCAGAGTCAGACACGAACTGAGCAGCTTCACGTTCACATTCACGTTTAGTTCTGCAGAAGAGCTCAAGAGATTGTTAGGTGTATCCCTTGAGGAGAAACCAGGATGCTGTCCTAGTGAGTGAGTGAGTGAGTGAGTGAAGTCGCTCAGTCGTGTCCGAATCTTTGCGACCCCCATGGACTGTAGCCTGCCAGGCTCCTCCATCCATGGGATTCTCCAGACAAGAATACTGGAGTGGGTTGCCATTTCCTTCTCCAGGAGAGCTTCCCAACCCAGGGATTGAGCCCAGGTCTCCTGCATTGTAGTCAGATGTTTTACCATGTTTTGCCTCCAGGGAAGTCATTATGCTATTCTTTGCTCCCATATCTCTGCAACCTGTCCCTTCCCTATTTATAATCTGAATCTGCCCTTTGGATTTCAGGGAAGGGGACACAGAAAGGCTTTTCTTTCCAGGAGCCCCATAGAGTCATCCTCAGTTTCAACTCTAGGAGGTAGTTCATGGGGTCACAAAGAGTTGGACAGGACCGTGTGACTGAAGAATAGTTCAGTTCAGTTGCTGAGTGGTGTCTGACTCTTTGTGACACCATGGACTGCAGCATGCCAGGCCTCCCTGTCCATCACCATCTCCCAGAACTTACTCAAACTCATATCCATCAAGTCGGTGATGCCATCCAACCATCTCATCCTCTGTTGTCCCCTTCTCCTGCCTTCAATCTTTCCCAGCATTAGAGCCTTTCCAATGAGTCAGTTCTTCACATCAGGTGGCCAAAGTATCGGAGCTTCAGCTTCAGTATCAGTCCTTCCAATGAATATTCAGGACTGATTTCCTTTAGGATGGACTGGTTGGATCTCCTTGCAGTCTAAGGGACTCTTAAGAGTCTTCTGCAACACCTCATTTCAAAAGCATCAATTATTCTGCACTCAGCTTTCTTTATAGTCCAACTCTCACATCCATACATGACTACTGGAAAAACCATAGCCTTGACTAGACGGATCTTTGTTGGCAAAGTAATGCCTCTACTTTTTAATATGCTGTCTAGGTTGGTTATAACTTCTTCCAGGGAGCAAGTGTCTTAATTCCATGGCTTCAGTCACCATCTGTAGTGATTTTGGAGCCCAAAAAGATAGTCTCTCACTGTTTCCACTGTTTCCCCATCTATTTGCCATTAAGTGATGAGACCAGATGCCATGGTCTTAGTTTTCTGAATGTTGAGCTTTAAGCCAGCTTTTTCACTCCCCTCTTTCACTTTCATCAAGAGGCTCTTTCGTTCTTCTTCACTTTCTGCCATAAGGGTGGTGTCATCTGCATATTTCTCCTGGCAATCTTAATTCCAGCCTGTACTTCATCCAGTCCAACATTTCTTATGATGTACTCTGCATATAAGTTAAATAAGCAAGATAACAATATACAGCCTTGACTGAAGAACAAGAACAAATCATAACTGTGTTTCACAGATGAAAAAAATAAGGTTCAGAAAGTTCGAATGGCTTGACCAGTGTCACTCTGCTAGGATTTGAACCCATGTCTGTTGGAGTCCAAGGCGTGTGTGGTAAGATTTGGAAAATGAGAAGGAAGGCAATACTTACAGGCTCTGAAATGCCATTATTACATTAATTGCTGATACTGTGACTGTAAGAATAAGAGCTCAAGAGAGAGGCGAGGCCTGACAGTGGCCATCTTGAAGTTTTTGCCTAGATTAAGTTGATCATTGAAACCAAAATATCATAGCCATAACATTCCAGTAAAAATAATAATTATTTAGAAAGCTACTCAGGCACTTGCCTTGCACATGTTATCTCTTTTATAACAAATGTCTCAGTCATAACAAATAAGGTTGGGCAATGGATGCTCCAAGTTGTTGACTTGCCTTTGGTCACAGTGTCTGGAGAGACGAAGCCTGCCTTTGAACCCAGGAAAGGCTGACTTCGTAGCTCCTGTTCTTTCTATTTTGAGCTGTAGCAAAGTTTACCAGAGGAGAATGTACAGAGAACAGTCAGCTACCTATTGAAACCCAGTTGTGTCCTTGTATGCAGACTGTTTTTTTTTTTTTTTTTTTTTCGCTCTCCATGGTGTATTAATTATGTTCCACTACCTAGCAACTCGGTTCTCCAGATTTAATTCCCTTTCTTCCCTCAAAATGCCAAGGACATTTCAAGTGTAAACATACACTCTATAGATGTGTGTGTATTAAATGAACAAAAAATAGATGAGACTCGCATAAGTCCTTATGGATCCTTTCATCAAGTCTAATTACAATAAAAGTGCATAAAACTGCAATTTTGGTTGGGGAAAAGTCCCTTCTAGAGGAGGGGTCAATCTTTTCTCTCACCTCTTTCACCTGCCAGGGCCCTTGAGTCCACTCTCAGATACTGAGCATCCATCACTGAATAAATGGACAGAAGGTCTGACCTCATGGAGTTTACAGAGGAGTTGGGGGACAGACTTTAATGAGTTGCATATTTGCATAATTACAAATGGTGCTAGAGTCTTTGAAGAGGGATCCATGAGGGGTTATAAAAGGAGGAATTAACCCAGTGCGGGTGAGTGTCCTGAGCAAGAGCTGAGTGGGTCGAGGAGTTGCTGAACATCCCGTGACAGCAGAAGGGGCTCTGTGGGACAAGATGCTTCCTGGGACTCACATAGCCAGCCAGGAGAAGCCACCTACTGTGTGTCCCTGACAGACAACACTCGCTAACAGGTCTAAGAGCAAGAAGAAGTCACTGAGGAATAAACAAAAAGATGACCTGGTCCGATCTCCACTTAAATCCGTCTAGCTGTAGTCAGAGGATGGGATTAGAAAATGCCAGCAGGAAAGGGAGGCCAAGAAACCCCACAGAATACTTTTGCAGAGGAGGTGTGATAACAAAGGCAAGAAAAGAGAATTCACTTCTCGAAAGTGTTCATTTTTGACTCCTTTGGTCCTGACCCAGGAAGCTTACTTACTATACAGTTTGTTGGATAAACTAATTAATGTACATGATGACAAGAGATAAATCCAGCACAGGTTGTTGATCACTTGGATATGGGAGGGGGAGTAAAGGAAGGGAAGAGGTCTAGGGTGACACCACTCCTGATTTATGGATTGATAAAGCTGCCATGTGCTAGGGCTTTGTTCTTCTCTTTTCATTTCCTCTGAGTCAGCCAGAGTTTTCTGCAAAAGACCAGATAGTAAATAAGTTGGGTTTTACAGGCCTTGCATTCACAGCTCCTCCATTCTCATTGTAGCGTACAGTCAGCCATAGATAATATGTAAATGAACAGTGTAGTGAGGGGGGTCTGATAGAACTACTCATGAAAATAGATGGTGGGCAGGATTTGGCTCACTGGGGCCGTAGCTGGCCAGTCCCTGGTGAAGATCATAAGTTCAGTTTTGACCAAGCTTGCTTGAGGTATTTTTGAGGCATATATGTGAATATGTTTATGTTATACATTATCCTTAAGTCTATGCTTTAAAAAAAATAAACTACTTTCAGTTGTTTTTAATAAATAAAGCACGATTAAATGCCTAATGTTTATTGGTAAGCATCATTTAGAGAACTGTGTCCCCGGAGAGGGATTAAATAAGAAATGATTTGTGGTTAGCATGTAAATTATAAGGAAATGGCTCCTCTCCTGGCAGTATTGTTTCCAAAAGAGATAGCTGACCAGTGTCAGCTCAGTGTGGCCATCTGAGTGTATGGTATTTTTGAAGCATGTCAACATTGTGAAAAATTGGAGGTTCCACAGAAAGCTGATTCTTCTGGGGAAAAGATAAATAAAAGGAAGTTCTCAAGCCAAGTCAAGTCAACCCTTTGTAATTAGAGGGATAGAAAGGTTTGATGAAGAAAGAGAAATCTACAGTTACTGTAGGGATAAACTGTTCAGTCAGTCTGGGAGCTTTTAATTATGCAAATGTAACAAGAACTACCCCATTTTCCATTGTGTTTAAGGAAAATGCAGGCATTGAAACAGTAAATGCAGATCATTTAGGCAGAATTGTTATGAAATCTGTTCTTGATGTATAATTTAATAAATATATTTATATGGACATATAATTTGATTTGTGTTCCTTTAGCCTTTGTTTTTTGGAGCAAGAATTATTTCTTACTCCCACCCACATCGTTTGTTTATGTGCTGGGCCTCTGTAGGCATTTTCTGTTATTTGGCCAGTAACATTATGAAACATAAGTCTGGAGACCTTTCTGAACTGTGGAAATTTGTAATTCCACTACAGCTCCATACTTTCCCATTAAATCATAAAAAGAGCATAACTGTACGTTTTAGGTGACCTTCTCAGACTTTCATTAAAAGTGCATTAAAAGAGCGAGTGCATCGTAAGGTCAAGAATAGAAGCCTGCGGTCACTAGGTTCTCTAAACAACACAAATATTTTCTTCCAAACCCCAGCCCTTCAGAGAGTATAGTTCATCAGTTCCCAAACTTGTCTACATATTATCAAAGGAGCTTTTAAACACAATGCTGCCCCAAGAAGATCCCCAAGTGATTCGTATGTACAAGCAAGCTTGGGAACAACATCAGAAAAAAATGTCTCAGTAACAATACAGAACTATCTACATCTCAGAGCTCAAGGGACTTGATAGTGAGATGAAGCTCTGAGTCCCTCTGTGGATGGCCAGTGACTACTGTAGTTAAAAGCCAATCTTTTACATACTCTTCTATGTATTAATCTTTTATGTACAGTTTTATGAAGCAAGTGTACGGTACTTTCTTCCTTGAGTACATTAAAAATGATGAATTGTACAAGTAATTACACATTTTGAATACGTAGTATCCGAATTAAGTGTGTTTATAGCAGTCCTGAAATTCTGTTTTATAGTCCAGTCGTGCTGCCTAAGGTTTAACAATCAAGACTGAGTCTCAAAGAAAAAAAAAAAAAAAAGGCATAGACATGCTACAAAACTCCTTGTGAAGCCGTTCCCCCTTACCCACTCCACACTGGAACCTAAAGCTGGTTCTTTTCTAGTATTAAGTGTTCCACATTCCTGTGCATTTTTCCTGAAAAGATTTTTCCATAAATTAGCCAGGACAAATATATTTTAATGAACAAATGGAGTTTTAATAGAAAGCTCTTTTTTAAATTAGCTCATTCTGTTATGGTTTTAATAAGCAAAAATAATATTGCAGGGAATTGTGCAATAAAAGCACCAGCCAGCCTGCTCTACAGAGCATGCACTGGAAAGATGCACATGGAATTTCACAGAAGAAGATATCTCTGGAGTGACACAATTTTCTTTCAAAGAGAAGACGTCTGTATGGGGAAAGGAACAGATCTCTTCTAGATAAAAATGGATGCACTGAACAGTGTTTATAAAAATCCTCTCAGTTTGATTCCTGCATTTGGCAGTAAGACAGAAACTCATTGGGTTTTATTTTAAAATTCCAGTGATTATAAGGTTTCTGCACCCCCTATGGAGCATAGAGCCAGACCCTTTTTTTCTTTGCCAGCACATGTGCTAAGAAACTTCAGCTGACAGGTGCTTTTTCATTGTCTCTGTATGAGCCAGAAGCAGCGGGATCACAGCTGATTTTCTGAGTCCAGGTCTTCCCCACCCTCTTTTCTGAGTGCTTTCAGGAGACAAAACCAAGTGTTTCTGATTTCGTGTAATTCACAAGTTTGCTTTTCTTCTGGAACTCTCTACTAATCGTGCAAGAGCTTGAATTGTTGGCTAACTGTCCACTAGTCTCAGGCCTTCACATACCAGATGCAGAAATAAGAAAGAGTGTATTAGAGTGTTTGACTGTAAGCAGTGGGGTACCCATGAGGTGTTGGTTAACCAAGGGAAGTTTATCATTTCATGTTTACAATTCAGGGTTGGGTGGTACCAGTATTGGTTCATGTGGTTGACATCATGATGTCACTGTTAAAAAATGATTAAAGAAGACAATTTAGGTGGTACCAGCACACTTTACTTAACACTTTGTGGACAGTCTTCTTTCAGAGAACTGAAAAATGGGTGGAAAGCAGAAAGCTCCTATAGGATAAAAAATGAAGAACAAGGAAAAGACATATAAAAATTATCTGATCAGCCCACATAGTCTTTTTGGGGTGAGAAGCTCCTGAATTCACTTAGTCTTTGAAGATTGACTAATGGCTAAGTGGACATACTGCATTCCTGGCTGAATGAAGCTTGTTTATAGGAATGTGAAAGTTGTGTAAGTGTTGGCTTACTAACATGACACCCCATAGAGGAGTGGCTCCATGTTGACCCTAGAAAGTTATTTCAACCCCATCAAAGATACAAATTCCATTTTGGTTTCTTTTACTAGCCTCAGCATGTTGGCTTTATTCCTTCAGTTTGTGTCTTTGTGGTGGCAAAACGGCTGCTTCAGCTCCATGTTTCACATCTGTGCACATCAAAGACTGATGACACCATGTCAATTCTTTGTGTCTCTTCTTTAAAGAGTAAAGAACACTTTGCTTGGACACCACAAAAGACTTATTTTTGCTTTCATTAGCCATAATTGCCTAATTTTCTCTTTATTAAACTTTTGATTTGCTTACTTATAAAAATCTATGTGCCACCCATGGTGCTAATTAATGGTACTAGCTCTACAGCAAGCTCTCTTGCCAAGAACTGAGATCTCAGCAGGCCTTCTCCGTGAGCCAGCTACTGAGCTGATCCGGTCTCCATTAACCATAAACTTTGGGTGCCCAGGAAGGAGATGCATCCTTATCAGGGAATTTAGAACTGTCTTCTACAGAAGATAATGGTGACCATCCTAACATTTTTTCTAGTCTTTGCAAACCTGAAACAAATAGACTGATATACATTGTTCCAGCAAAGATGGGTTTATTTGAACAAGGGAATTATAATTTGAAATCTGAAACTATGGCAAGCCACATGCAAGATCCCTCACAGCAAGGGAAGGAGAATACTTTTATGGTGGGGAAAAGGAAGTTGGAGGGCAAAGGGTCCCTCAGCTCTTCATTGGCTGAGTCCTTGCCAGGGAAGAGAAGTCTTCCTCCTTTTGAATTCATCTGTGGGCACAGGGCTTGGAATCCTCCCTTTTTGGTCACCTGACACTCTTTGAGATTTCTGTTTTCTTTTTTTTTTTTTCTCATCTTTCTGCAATTTTATTTTGCTTTCTGGCTAACTGAAACACAGTTTTGTTGCATAGTTCAGAGCAAACTTCAAATTTGCATTCTTTCTAGCCTTTTGACAAAGTCAATTGACATTATAGTCGAGTATTTGACAAAGGATGAGATGGCAGGATGGCATCACCAGCTCAGTGGAGATGAGTTGAACAAACTCCAGGAAATAGTGAAGGATAGGGAAGCCTGGTGTGCTGCAGTCCATGGGGTTGCAAAGAGTTGGACATGACTGAGTGACTGAACAACAACAAATCCATAGCCCTAAATTATTATTCTCTTTTAAACAGGTGCCCATGACATTTGCAGCTGTTTATTCTTATTAAACAAGGCTCTGAATTTGTGTGGATAGGTAGAAATATAGACAGATCATGTGTATTGCTTTAACAAAATTCTCACTTACTGGAGTTCTTAAAGGTTAGTCAGTCCATTTATGGAACATAGATTATATTTTCAATAATGATTCTTGTTGTCAAAGCAAGTAAATTAGACTTTTGTTCATTTGGAGCAAGAGACAACTTTGCTGCTTTAATATATACAATTAAATTGAGTGGAGATCTACTTTAAATGAAAATTGAAAACAAATTAAGTAATCAGTCAATGTAATGTTTGTGGTTATGGCTTTTGTATATATTTGGTTAAGTCTGAGGGAAGAAAATCTGTTCAACTTTGCTGACCATTTTGTTTGAAAGGAGGAGGGGGTTGCAAGCTGGCTTTAAAATTGGCTTTAAAATATTACATATAATGATAATTTGTTTTTATATTTGAGCCCTACATCTGTTCCATAGATCAAGTTTAATCGTATGACATTTTAGTTTCCACTCATGTTGGAATCAGGCCATCTCAAGCTTAGCTAATGAAATTTATTTGTAAGTTTTTTGTTGTTGTTGTTAATATTTCTTACTGATCATGAGTAGGGCCTTTTACTTTGACATTTGGAAACATTTGTATTAATAATAGCAATTTTTTTAGGCTCCCACTTCTTGAAATTGGACATTTATAAAGTTAATGCATGTCTCATTCTCTCTTATTACAAATTATTTCCTTAATTTTATGATTTTGGGACAGCTGCCAGTGACTTACTGGCTCAAAAATGATGATGTTGAGAAAGAAATGATTACGTTTTAAATTTAGTTAGATTTATTAATGCTGACTTGGGCTTTGTGTTCATGCAAATGAGTTCATAGAAGTCATCCGAAGATTCTTGGGTCTCTGATTAAAGTTTAAATTCAACCACTAGAAGGTTATATTTTATAAAGTTTAATCTTTGAACCATTCTTTTTTTCTAGAGTTAACTACATTTGATTTGGATGTTAAATGTAGTTCTCATTCAAGTTTTGATGGAAATATCACACCCTGCTATACACTGCATCCTGTTTTAACACAGCAATGGAATTTCACTGTGCAATAAATTAGTAACCCCTACCTTATCTCTTAAAAGTAGGCATTTTTAAAAAAAGTCTCAGACTTTCCAGTATCTTTCTAATCTATATTTTAGTTCAATATCATAAAAATTTAATTAACTAGATATGGGGATTATCAGCCAAATTTTTTCATTGGAATTTATTCTGTATTTTTCTCTTTTAAGTGAATCTTTTTTGCAGATTACAGATACTGAAGTTATTATTTGGTATATTCTTCAAGACCCTTCAGTTCAGTCACATCCAACTCTTTGTGACCCCATGGATGGCAGCATGCCAGGCTTCCCTGTCCCTCACCAACTCCTGGAGTCAGGACGTTTGGTGATAAGTAATATAAATGCAATTTAAAGTATTTAAGCATAACAGAATTTCCTGGCTCACATAATTACACAATGTATGGAAAACCTGCTTCAGGCACAGCTATATCCAGGAGCCTAAGCAAGCTCATGGATAGAGAGTCCTCTTCAACTCTCTGCTCTGCTTTCCTTTACATTGGCTTCCTTCTCTGACAAATGCCTTTCTTCTTGTAGCCATGTACACCACATCCATATATCCTGGAAACTGCAAGTCCAGCAAAAGCAAAGATTTTTGTCCTATGTAATCTCTGTAAAAGTAACAAAGTTAAATTCTGCATCATGCCATAATGACCCCATTCCTGATGCAGTCTCTGTGACTGGGAGGTTGGAACATGTCAGTGTTTACAAGGTGTGATGGATAGAGAATCTCTAGATAAACCATCTGAGATTTTGTTAGAAATACATACTCTCCAGTCCCCTCCTAGTCCCAGTGAATCAGAAAATCTGAGAGTGGGGCTCAGCATCAGTTCAGTTCAGTCACTCAGTTGTGTCCAACTTTTTGTGACCTCATGAATTGCAGCACACCAGGTCTTCCTGTCCATCACCAACTCCTAGAATTCACCCAAACTCTCAGTGATGCCATCCAGCCATCTCATCCTCTGTCGTCCCCTTCTCCTCCTGCCCCCAATCCCTCCCAGCCTCAGAGTCTTTTCCAATGAGTCAATCTTTGCATGAGGTGGCCAAAGTACTGGAGTTTCAGCTTTAGCATCAGTCCTTCCAAAGAACACCCAGGACTGATCTCCTTTAGAATGGACTGGTTGGATCTTCTTGCAGTCCAAGGGACTCTCAAGAGTCTTCTCCAACACCACAGTTCAAAAGCATCAATTCTTCGACACTCAGCTTTCTTCACAGTCCAACTCTCACATCCATACATGACCACTGGAAAAACCATAGCCTTGACTGGACAGACCTTTGTTGGCAAAGTAATGTCTCTGCTTTTGAATATGCTATCTAGGTTAGTCATAACTTTCCTTCCAAGGAGTAAGCGTCTTTTAATTTCATGGCTGCAGTCACCATCTGCAGTGATTTTAGAGCCCCCCAAAATAAAGTCTGACACTGTTTCCACTATTTCCCCATCTATTTCCCATGAAGTAATGGGGCCAGATGCCATGATCTTCATTTTCTGAATGTTGAGCTTTAAGCCAACTTTTTCACTCTCCTCTTTCACTTTCATCAAGAGGCTCTTTAGTTCTTCTTTGCTTTCTGCCATAAGGGTGGTGTCATCTGCATATCTGAGGTTATTGATATTTCTCCTGGCAATCTTGATTCCAGTTTGTGTTTCGTCCAGTCCCGTGTTTCTCATGATGTACTCTGCATAGAAGTTAAATAAGCAGGGTGACAATATACAGCCTTGACGGACTCATTTTCCTATTTGGAACCAGTCTGTTGTTCCATGTCCAGTTCTAACTGTTGCTTCCTGACCTGCATACAGGTTTCTCAAGAGGCAGGTCAGGCGGTCTGGTATTCCCATCTCTTTCAGAATTTTCCACAGTTTATTGTGATCCACACAGTCAAGGGCTTTGGCATAGCCAGTAAAGCAGAAATAGATGTTTTTCTGGAACTCTCTTGCTTTTTCCATGATCTAGCGGATGTTGGCAATTTGATCTCTGGTTCCTCTGCCTTTTCTAAAACCAGCTTGAACATCAGGAAGTTCACGGTTTACAATTTGCTGAAGCCTGGCTTGGAGAATTTTGAGCATTACTTTGCAAGCATGTGAGATGAGCGCAATTGTGCAGTAGTTTGAGCATTCTTTGGCATTGCCTTTTCTTTGGGATCGGAATGAAAACTGACCTTTTCCAGTCCTGTGGCCACTGCTGAGTTTTCCAAATTTGCTGGCATATTGAGTGCAGCAGGCTCAGCATACTGGGTTGTAAAAACCCCTCCAGGTAATTGTCAAAGAACCTCCCAATATCTCGCAGGAAGCACGTGGTGGGGATGAAATTCAGAGGACTGATATCAGGAAAATAAAAATAATAGATGCTGTGCTGGAAAAGATGAGATGTCATCCCAGCGATAAAGCTCTTATTTGTATCTAATGCCTTTACTTCTCAGAAGACTTTTAATTATGAATTCCCCTCCAGAAAGCCAGTATTCTAATTAAGTAAGCATACTTTCATCTTCCTCTAGGATATAGTGTTTCAGTTTAAATTTCATCTTCAAATAGGTACATGGCTAATCTTTAGAGGTTTCCAGACTGTATTATTTTCTTATCAAATGCTTCCAGAGCTACAATTAAAACTTTTGATAATGAACCTTATCATTCCTCTGTGAGAAATAGAATAGGTTCATTCAGTTCGAAACTTCTCAATGAAATGGCAGTGATGCTTACAGAATTTTAGAAAAAGTGGCCAGCTCTGACATATCTTCCAAAAGAACTGAAAAACACTTTTTTTTTTTTTAAAGCATCTAATAAGGGAAATGAGTGTAGCATTTCATATTAAAGATTTTTAACTTAACTTGGGACATTTGCACTTCTTGTCCAGGAGACGGCAGTAGAGAGCGTGTCAGTAATCACTGACTAATTTTAAGAATCTTCTGAGTACTTGCTGAAAATAAAGCTCCAAAGGCTCCTTTTCAGGATATTCTTATTTTGGGGTTCTAGGTGGGAACAGGAAATTTGTACTTCTGAAAGCTACCCCAGGGATTCTTATAATCAGGCATGTTCGGCACACTCTGTAGTAGTTAGGAGGATTTCCCTGGTGGCTCAGATGGTAAAGCGTCTGCCTGCAATGCGAGAGACCCAGGTTCGATCCCTGGGTCGGGAAGAATAAGGATGCTGCAGTGAATGGTGTGGGTCGAATCTTGGTTGTAGCTTCTACCAGCTGGGGTTAGTTAGTTTACCTCACCAGGTCTCACATGTTGCTGTAATTACTGTTTGTTTTTTCCTCTTAACTAACCTACCTGTTTCACCCTCTTATTTCTTGCTACAGATAGAGGACATGCAGTGGGGTAAAGGAGTCCGGGAGATCCCCGCCTCTGTGTGTACGATGCCCTGCAAGCCTGGGCAAAGAAAGAAGACACAGAAGGGAACTCCTTGCTGCTGGACCTGTGAGCCCTGTGACGGCTACCAATACCAGTTTGATGAGATGACGTGCCAGCATTGCCCCTACGACCAGCGGCCCAATGAAAACCGAACTGGCTGCCAGGATATCCCCATCATCAAACTGGAATGGCACTCGCCTTGGGCTGTCATCCCCGTCTTTCTTGCCATGTTGGGAATCATCGCCACCATATTCGTCATGGCCACTTTCATCCGCTACAATGACACTCCCATCGTTCGGGCGTCTGGGCGGGAACTGAGCTACGTTCTGTTGACGGGCATCTTTCTCTGCTACATCATCACCTTCCTGATGATAGCCAAACCCGACGTGGCAGTGTGTTCTTTCCGGAGAGTTTTCTTGGGCTTGGGTATGTGCATTAGTTACGCAGCCCTCTTGACCAAAACCAATCGGATTTACCGCATATTTGAACAGGGCAAGAAATCAGTGACAGCCCCCAGACTCATAAGCCCAACGTCACAGCTGGCGATCACTTCCAGTTTAATATCAGTTCAACTTCTCGGCGTTTTCATATGGTTCGGTGTTGACCCACCTAATATCATCATAGACTATGATGAACATAAGACGATGAACCCCGAGCAGGCCCGGGGGGTTCTCAAGTGTGACATTACGGACCTACAGATCATCTGCTCCTTGGGATATAGCATCCTTCTGATGGTCACGTGCACTGTGTATGCCATCAAGACTCGGGGTGTCCCAGAGAACTTTAATGAAGCCAAGCCCATCGGATTCACCATGTACACGACATGTATAGTTTGGCTTGCCTTCATTCCAATTTTTTTTGGCACCGCTCAATCAGCAGAAAAGGTAAGTGAAAACGCACACCACACCACACGTTTCAAAGACGTGTTTCTTTTTGTAAATATTGAAACCAGATTGAATGTATAGAGCGAGAGGTTTTAGAATGTAGAATGATATTCCCAAGCCTAGGCAAATCCTAAATTAGTACAGATGGATGCTGCAGAAGTCTAAAACCTGCGTTGAGCTGAGCTACATTCATTCCACTGGAAACCAACCAAAGGTAAGCCTTTTCAGGTTAACTTATTAGAGTGATTCAGTGTAGCAAGAGATTATCCAGCATAAAATAATCTGTCTCAACTAAGCCTTCGTATTCATTCATTACCCACTCCCTCTTCTTTCATACCTATTTCCTCAGGATAAGAGAGGAGGGCATAGTCCATTATTCCTAAGGATGAGGGTGATCGATGCCAGCTCTCTTTCTTCGTAGCAGCTGTGTAGGCACTCCTTGTGGATTAGGTCATGTATGTGAGCTATACAACATGTATATCTACATGGATCTCTAAATTGGTGGATATAGGAGAACTTTGATGTTGATTCTACTCTAGGCTCCTAACAGCTGGATGTATATTAATTGTTTCAAATGATGGAGTTAATGTAGCTGGATTAGCTATATTCAGTCACAAAAGTTCAAAGTTTTCAAAATGATTGGGCTTTACTATGTTGGTCCAAGGTATGTTCAGTATACATGCTCACATCATATAGTTACATGTTTTATACGAGTCGGTAAGTTTAGCAGTTGTAATATGTTGAATCTTAATGCAATCAGTGTGTGTCTATCTGGAGATGTGAATGTGGGCAAATCATGCAGTGCTACAGTGTTGATTCTGAACGTGATTTATATATATCTGAGTTCTGTGCTTACCCGTGTATGGTTGTGGGTATATGTAAATTGGGCAGTCCTAACAGGTTGATCTTAATGAACTGTCTTGTCCGTTCCTCACTGAAGTTGGCTCTGATTGGCTGGTACGGCTGAAACCAGAACTGGGACTAAGCCCTCACTGGATGCTCTAGAGAGAGAGTGCAAGTGTAGCTTGATGAGAGGTCAGCACATCAAATGTGGAGCCTGATTCCATGCTACTTTGGAGAAGTCTGTTAAACATTGAAGGACTTAGTGCCCTAAATGGGGAAAACAAGGACTGAAGTCGAAATGGCTACAAATTTACATATCCTTGCTTCTCAAATTAGTTGAATCTGACTGCTTACATTGTTACTTCTGTTCTCTGTATAATCATAGAAGGGATTAGTGGACTTTGGCTAGTTTTCCAACTGAAAATATGTCTTTCCCCTAAATGGTTTGATTCAGCAGCTAGAAGTTGGGGCTGTCTTTAAAATGAAAATGAAACCACATAGTATTCTAAAACCAAGGACTGTGATGGTTCCAGATTATGGTTTGAGTCATAAAAGGAAGTCCTTAGAGTAAGTTCTTCTAAAATATATGCTCAAGGAGCATAGTATGTGTCAGAAATGTGTTTCAAATTCATAACACATGTGTACTGTGAAATCAATTGAATATCATTTCATTACTTTATCTATCCTTGGGCCAGAGGAATAGTGCCATGCCAGTTGGAGTAGTGAAATGCAGTGTATGCCAGTAAGTTGATAACCATGGACATGTTCATGGGGAATGATGTGCAGCATCAAAGTCTATGGACGTGATAAGTATTACCCATGCAACAGGTTAAAAACATGAAATCTTTTTCTTGGAAATTTATGCTTGAGAAATGTGAAAGGCAGGTATCATTGCAATTGTTCTATAGATGAGCCTTGTTTTAATGAATATTTGGCAATATAGGCTCTACCATTTCATTTATTATTTCTGGTCATGATTTTTAATCTTGTCAGTTAACATCAGGGATATAATTTACCCACTTAAAAACTTGAGAAGTATAAAAGTTTTCAGGATTTGAATTCACTGATTCTAAGTGTTCTAGAAGACACTGCATTGGGAGAACAGGATTACAGGAATAATTAAGCTGTCTTTAAGCAATATGCTTTGTACACCAGGGTTTAGAAGGCATATATTTCTATTAGTGTATTCTCAATGGATTATGATGTTTTACATTGTCGATTCACACAGTTAAAGGTACTCAATTGCCAAATGGAAACAGTGAATTTTGTATGAAAATGTGCATGCCTTTGTGGTAGGCATATGGCTAGAGAAGCATGAGCGATCAATTAAAAATATTTTTCTTCTGTAAATGAAACCATGAAATTTGAGTTGTGGAAGGCAGCAAATTGCAAAATGCAAAAAGATATCACACTGAAGGCATTATTGCCAACCTAAAACATACAAAATCACAGTCCTTCCATTTTTGTTTAGATTTAAGAGTTGAAGTATTTCAAATGGAAGAATTCCATTGTTATAAGACACACAAAAAAAGGCAGATTAAGCAATGAGCTCAGTAATAACTGTTTACTCTTTCAGGAAATTGAATTTGTTTTGATTAACGATATCTTTGTGAAACTTCTCATCAGTTGAGTTCATTAGCACAGCATAAAGTACGAGTACGTACATTAGCACAATATGAGAAGTATTGTCTTGCAAAACATCAACCCTCATGAATTTGATTTTTGCTTTTGTTAAGGAGGGCACAGAATATGACCACTGTCTTCTCTTTTCCTTGCTAACCTTGTGACGTCTAGAATGAGGATCTTGTGACATGGCCAGGGATGGAAGAGGGAAACTCTAGCCATAAAACAACGTTTCCTTATCTAAGGATTAAATTTATGTGTCTGAAATGATTCAAGGAAACACTGTAAATGGTAGAACAATAGCACAGCAAGAGCTAGCTTGTCTAGAGAAGTGCTCTGATATCCTGTTGTTGCACACTGGCACAATCTGTGAGAGCAGTCTCACAGATTCACGGAAAACAGGCATGGCTTGTGGGCATATCTTTACAAAAACTTGTGTGTGCACCCAGGGACGGATACAGGTTACCCTGCCCAAATCTGGGAAACCCTATAGATGGTGTGTTTATCTGGGGTTTTTAGCCAGTTGTCTGGAGAACTTTCTAGGTAAGCCAATATTTCGTTTCTTACACATGGTCAAGAAGACAAGTTTTGTACCCATTGGCTCTACAAAGGCAATAAGAGAGTCCCTTGGATTGCAAGGAGATCCAATTAGTCCATCCTAAAGGAAATAAGTCCTGGGTGTTCACTGGAAGTACTGATGGTGAAGCTGAAACTCCAATACTTTGGCCACCTGATGCGAAGAACTGACTCATTTGAAAAGACCCTGATGCTGGGAAAGATTGAGGGCAGGAGGAGAAGGGGACGACAGAGGATGAGATGGTTGGATGGCATCACTGACTCAATGGACATGGGTTTGGGTAAGCTCTGGTGATAGAAAGGGAGGCCTGGCGTGCTGCGGTTCATGGGGTTGCAAAGAGTCAGACAGGACTGAGTGACTGAACTGAACTGAACAAAGACACTATCTAAATATGTCCTGATTTCTAATTTAAGCACCTTTTGGAATAAATTAATTATCATGCCAAAGAAATGAGGGATCCATCAAAGAACCAAAAGGTCAGAAAGATACTATCCATGGTCAGAGACAAAGTATAGAGTCAGAAGGTCTGAGTAAAGCATCAGCGTCATAGTTTGGACTGGAGCTCTTAAAAGCTAGGCCCAAGGCACTGGCTCTGAACCAGAGACAACAAGAGAGCAGGCAGGGAGATGTGTTCCCCAGGAGTATTTCCTGAAGGACTAGGACTACACACCAGACCTTCTGATTTTTCAGTGATAGCAGATAACACCCCAGAATCTGAACAAAAAGCAAGACCAGCCCAGGATCAGAAATATTAGGCAGGGAGGTAATCATCCCCTAATCCATGCCCAAGGCAGACATCACTAATCAATCATGGCATGCTTCCCCTGAAACCCTGGAGTGGTCTTAAAACCCTTATCGTTACAGTGTTTAGGCAACCACTACCAATGCATCTGAACTAGAAGGAACTTGACATCCATATGCTATTTCTGACTTAGTGTTGGGTTCCAATGAATGACTGCCGATACCTCTTCCCATCGAGCTGTTTGTTGTTACTGTGCTAAAGACATTGAACAGTTTTCATTAAGATTAATCTGATTAAAGGCAAAGAATAGTCAGGGAAATGGGATGTGCTTTAATTAGTCTTCCTTTTGTCTCTGATCATACATCTCTTTTTTTTTTTAATTGCCTAGTGCCATGCAGGAAGGAAAAGACCTAGTTCTCTTGGAAAGTAATATATTACTTTATGCTTCAACGCTATTTGAATTGATTAAAAATTTCTTCTGGTTTTCCAGCAATTGAAAGAACTATTATGAAATACCTAGTATGTCCCTAGTGCTCTGTGAAGGTCTCTGATGCAGATGTAAAGATGACACCATCCTTGTAGGATGGGAACGGGAAGCTAGTGGTCCACACAGGCCTCTAAAAAACATCAACTAGTGTAGGATAAACTATAGTTGTCACACAAAAAGTACAAGATGGACACACAGAGAAAGGGACCTCCAGTTAAGTGTCAGGAAAAATGCAATAAAGAACCAGAAGTTAACAAGCAGAGGAAGTGCTAAGACAATCCAGTAAGAAATTATATCCAGTGTGAATAAATAAAAGGAAGCTGCTTTAAACATATGGTCTGTGGAGTGAGGAATTAAGACTGCATTTAGGATATTTTGACTTTGCAAACCTGAGAGGGTGTAATAATAAAATTTAATTAAAACCTCATCATATGGGCAAAGTTTGACACAATGTGAACACCATGTTTCCTTCTCATATCAAGCTTTTGGCAAGAATCACATCTTTTGGGTGGGCCAAGTGAATTTTAAATACTATAGCGTGTAAACTGAAACTCCCAGTGTTCTTTCTTAGGATGAAATACTCCCTTATGCATATGTTGACTTAGGCATGGTCTTCCCTGTGATGTGGGGCTTCCCCGGTGGCTCAGATGGTAAAAAATCTGCCTGCAATACAAGAGACCTGCATTTGATCCCTGACTCTGGAAAATCCCCTGAAGAAGGGAATAGCAACCCACTCTGGTATTCTTGCCTGGAGAATTCCATGGACAGAGGAGCCTGGTGGGCTACAGTCCATTGAGTTGCAAAGAGTCAGACATGAATGACTGAGTGACTAACACTTGTTCCCTGTGATGCAACCCTCACCTTCTTCTCCGGTTTTGGGGGCCTAAACTCTGAAACAGATAATGATGAAGTGGAAGATTAACAAATCCAAACTGTGAAGGGCTGTGTTTGGACCTTGTCCTTAGAGCTATGGAGATCCATCAAAAGTTTCCAAGTGTGGGAGGAATGTCAGCATAGGATATCTTGGAAAGTGAATCCCAGCAATAGTACTGGAGGATGAACCAAGGTGAGGCGACTAGGTGACTAGTTAAGTAGCTATTGTCATACATGGATAAAAAGATGGCATTGGCTTGAAGGAAGCCTGAGGGACTAGAAAAGACAGCAGGTCTAAAAGCTGTTTTGAATGGTTTGAACGTTAAAAGAATATGTAAATAGGCTTTACTTTATCTTTCTTTTTGTGTTATTCTGCTTTATTGTTGAAATAAGAGATATGGACTTTTTTGTGTATGTAGGTTTTTGCAAATAACATTGCCCACTTTTAGTCTTTTCAAATAGTAACTAAGTAAGGAAACAAAGGGCTCTTACCATCCAGCCCTCTAGAGACAATCATTGTCAACAGCCTGATGGCTCTACCTCTATATGTATGAGTACACTCCCCCACCCACACACACACATTTTAAAATAAAAGTTATTATTTTCCCTTCTGAAATGCTCACTAAGAACTTCACCTCACATCCAAAGATAGTGGAGGGAACTATCCTAGGCAACAGACAATGCTGAGGCCCTCTCTTCATCCACCCACACTGTGATGGGCATGGATATTCATGGTAGAGATGTTACTTCTGCCCTTTAGTCTTGTCCATTCAAATCTTTATCAAAAGCCTGTGAAACCATCTCTTCTCTGCTTCCTACTGTGACCTTGGTGGTAGCTGAGCTTCTCTCCTAACAGTCCTCTGAAGCCGGCTGTTTGCACATCTGATAGTACCAACAGCATGAGATAGGACAGTCCTCTTGTCTCCCTTCATGATGCATCAGCTAATTTCAAGAGCAGAAAGCTAGGACAGTTGGTGCCTTCACCATCTTCGTCCTTTCCTTTAACCAGAAAAGGTCATTTGACAGGTAAAACCCAAGATCCTGCGTAAAACTGAACTGAGCTAGAACTAATAAAGAAATAACTTAGTACATTAAAACAAAGGCCCCAATCGTTAAAGGTTTGAACACAGTGTCCAAACCTTGTTTTACTCAAGAAAAACATCTCTGCTAAAAAGATGACTCAGCAAGAGTCTTGAATCTGCTCCTCCCCACAGTATGCTCCCTGGAGCCCAGTTTCCCCATTAGAAGTCTTTCATTTTGAGACCTCAGCCACTGAAATACTTGGTAACAGAGACCAAGGCCTCACTGTTATAACTAGGATAAGGAGAATCAGACAAATCTCTGTTCTTAGGCAAGTCTAAAAGTGTCACAGACCACTCATCATTATGAAGTAATATGAGAGAGTGTAACGGGGAACTCTTCTCAAAGCACAACTCTTCTCAAAGCAACTCTTCCTACTCTTTTTCGTTGGAAATCCCAACGAAGCATGGTCTACTCATGAGCAGTCAGAGGATTGCCAAATCCAGACTTGGGGGCCTGAGGTCCCCGTACTGTAGATCATAATACTGGTCCCATTAGGGTTTCTTTCAGGTCCCAGTTGCCCTCTGGTCCTGAAAGACCATTCCTCCCTACTCAATCCTCCTGTGGGTCTCTGAATCTAATCATCACACACCTGGAGGTGTGTCATTTAACCTTTCTGATCCTAGGGTTTATCATCTGCACAATGGGTATAATTATTTCTGCTCCGAGGTTTGTTTAAGACCAAATGAGCAAAACATTCAAAAGGCTGAAGAGACCAGATACTAGTGAGGCTGTGGGGCAGGAACTCTCATACTCTGCTGGTGGGAGTGTCAACAATAGGATAATCACTTTGGAAAACAGTTTGGCGGGTTCTTAAAATGGAAAGCATGCACCAACCATACTCCTAGCCTTTTCTCCTGTCTTCACCCATGAGGCATGAATGAATAAGTACACAAGGGTGTGCAAGTGAATGTTTTTGTAGATTTATTTTTTATTGTTCAAAATTGAAGACAATCCAAGTAAACATCAGGAGGTGAATTGATAAGCAAATTACACTCTATAAGATAGAATACTACTCTTCAGTAAAAAGCATTGGGCAGTTGATACATCCAGCACCATGTACAAATCTGAAATAATTATTCCAAGTGAAAGAAGGCAGACTAAAAAGAGAATGCATATTCATGATCCCATTTATATCAACTTCTTTTTAATATACAAGTGAATCTATAGTAATAACAGATCAGTTGTGGGCTGCAGGTGAAGATGATACTGAAGAATTACCAGAAGCAGGAGGAAGCTTGGAGGGTGATGTATGTATTCCTCTCTTGATTATGGTGATGGTTTAGTGTGTGTGTGTGTGTGAAAGTTCATAAAATTGTATCCTTCAAATGTGTGCAGTTTATTATGCAACAGTTCATTGTTAACTGGCTCAGTCATGTCCGACTCTTTGCAGCCCTGTGGACTGTAGCACTCCAGGCTTCCCTGTTCTTCACCAACTCCTGGAGCTTGCTCAAACTCATGTCCATTTAGTAAGTGATGCCTTCCAACCATCTCATCCTCTGTTCTCCCCTTCTCCTTCCACCTTCAATCTTTCCCAGCATCAGGGTCTTTTCCAATGAGTCAGTTCTTTGCATCAGGTGGTCCAAGTATTGGAGCTTCAGCTTCAGCATCAGTCCTTCCAGTGGATATTCAGGACTGATTTCCTGTAGGAATGACTGGTTTGATCTCCTTGCTGTCCTTATATATCAATAAAGCCTTTAAAAATTGCTTTGCACAGAAACCCTTTTCTGCCTCTCCTTTTCCTTCTTTATCTCCAAATGTAATAGTAGTTTTTTTTTCTTTTTTTTTCTTTTAATATAAATTGATTTATTTTAATTGGAGGCTAATTACTTTACAATATTGAAGTGGTTTTTGCCATACATCAACATGAATCCGCTACGGGTGTACATGTGTTCCCCACCCTGAATCCCCCTTCCACCTCCCTCCCCATCCCATCCCTCTGGGTCATCCCAGTGCACCAGCCCTGAGCATCCTGTATCATGCATTGAACCTGGACTGGCAATTCATTTCACATATGATAATATACATGTTTCAATGCCATTCTCCCAAATCATCCCACCCTTGCCCTCTCCCACAGATTCCAAAAGACCATTCTATACATCTGTATCTCTTTTGCTGTCTCGCATACAGGGTTATCATTATCATCTTTCTAAATTCCATATATATGTGTTATTATACTGTATTGGTGTTTTTCTTTCTGGCTTACTTCACTCTGTATAATAGGCTCCAGTTTCATCCACCTCATTAGAACTGATTCAAATGTACTCTTTTCAATGGCTGAGTAATACTCCATTGTGTATATGTACCACAGCTTTCTTATCCATTCATCTGCTGATGGACATCTAGGTTGCTTCCATGTCCTGGCTATTATAAACGGTGCTGCAATGAACATTAGGGTACATGTGTCTCTTTCTTTTTTTTTTTTAATTTTATTTCATTTTTAAACTACAATATTGTATTCGTTTTGCCAAATATCAAAATGAATCTGCCACAGGTATACATGTGTTCCCCATCCTGAACCCTCCTCCCTCCTCCCTCCTCCCTCCCCATACCATGTGTCTCTTTCAATTCTTGTTTCGTCGGTGTGTATGCCCAGCAATGGGATTGCTGGGTCGTATGGCAGTTCTATTTCCAGTTTTTTAAGGAATCTCCACACTGTTCTCCATAGTGGCTGTACTAGTTTGCATTCCCACCAACAATGTAAGAGGGTTCCCTTTTCTCCACACCCTCCCCAGCATTTATTGCTTGTAGACTTTTGGATTGCAGCCATTCTGACTGGCGTGAAGTGGTACCACATTGTGGGTTTGATTTGCATTTCTCTGATAATGAGTGATGTTGAGCATCTTTTCATGTGTTTGTTAGCCATCTGTATGTCTTCTTTGGAGAAATGTCTGTTTAGTTCTTTGGCCCATTATTTGATTGGGTCATTTATTTTTCAGGAATTGAGCTGTAGGAGTTGCTTGTATATTTTTGAGATTAGTTCTTTATCAGTTGCTTCATTTGCTATTATTTTCTCCCATTCTGAAGGCTGTCTTTTCACCTTGCTTAGAGTTTCCTTTGTTGTGCAGAAGCTTTTAAGTGTAATTAGGTCCCACTTGTTTATTTTTGCTTTTATTTCCAATATTCTGGGAGGTGGGTCATAGAGGATCCTGCGGTGATGTATGTCGGAGAGTGTTTTGCCTATGTTCTCCTCTAGGAGTTTTATAGTTTCTGGTCTTACATTTAGATCTTTAATCCATTTTGAGTTTATTTTTGTGTATGGTTTAGAAAGTGTTCTGGTTTCATTCTTTTACAAGTGGTTAACCAGTTTTCCCAGCACCACTTGTTAAAGAGATTGTCTTTTCTCCATTGTATATTCTTACCTCCTTTGTCAAAGATAAGGTGTCCATAGGTGCGTGGATTTATCTCTGGGCTTTCTATTTTGTTCCATTGATCTATATTTCTGTCTTTGTGCCAGTACCATACTGTCTTGATGACTGTGGCTTTGTAGTAGAGCCTGAAGTCAGGCAGGTTGCTTCCTCCAGTTCCATTCTTCTTTCTCAAGATTGCTTTGGCTATTCGAGGTTTTTTGTATTTCCATACAAATTGTGAAATTATTTGTTCTAGTTCTGTGAAAAATACCATTGGTAGCTTGATAGGGATTGCATTGAATCTATAAATTGCTTTGGGTACTATACTCATTTTCACTATATTGATTCTTCCGATCCATGAACATGGTATATTTCTCCATCTATTAGTGTCCTCTTGATTTCTTTCACCAGTGTTTTATAGTTTTTTATATATAGGTCTTTTGTTTCTTTAGGTAGATATATTCCTAAGTATTTTATTTTTTTCATTGCAGTGGTGAATGGAGTTGTTTCCTTAATTTCTCTTTCTATTTTCTCATTATTAGTGTATAGGAATGCAAGGGATTTCTGTGTGTTGATTTTATATCCTGCAAGTTTACTATATTCATTGATTAGCTCTAGTAAATTTTCTGGTGGCGTATTTAGGGTTTTCTATGTAGACGATCATGTCATTTGCAAACAGTGAGAGTTTTACTTTTTCTTTTCCAATTTGGATTCCTTTTATTTCTTTTTCTGCTCTGATTGCTGTGGCCAAAACTTCCAAAACTATGTTGAATAGTAGTGGTGAGAGTGGGCACCCTTGTCTTGTTCCTGACTTTAGGGGAAATGCTTTCAATTTTTCACCATTGAGGATAATGTTTGCTGTGGGTTTGTCATATATAGCTTTTATTATGTTGAGGTATGTTCCTTCTATTCCTGCTTTCTAGAGGGTTTTTATTATAAATGAATGTTGAATTTTGTCAAAGGCTTTCTCTGCATCTATTGAGATAATCATATGGCTTTTATTTTTCAATTTGTTAATGTGGTGTATTACATTGATTGATTTGTGGATATTGAAGAATCTTTGCATCCCTGGGATAAAGCCTACTTGGTCGTGATGTATGATCTTTTTAATGTGTTGTTGGATTCTGTTTGCTAGAATTTTGTTAAGGATTTTTGCATCTATGTTCATCAGTGATATTGGCCTGTAGACCTATTGGCCTTTTTTACCAGTGCTGACACTAGAAATTGCATTGGAAGTAAAACTAGAATTATATGAATAAGAGTATAGAGAGCACTTCAACACTCTATGATAAGTACTCAATAAAGAACAACTGTGTGCTCCCATGCTTGGCTCCCCGTAGCAAAAATCTCTCTTTAAGTCAAGGCAGGAGGGTGAACCTAGGTAAAATAGTCATGTATTTGGGGAAACTGTAAGTATAGGCTGTTGTGTGGATTAGAGGGAAATCAAGAGTTAACTCAGGAGAGGTGGGTAGAGCTGAAATCTTAAAGGATCCTATACACTTGACCTTGTTTTCTGGGGAAGAGGGAGGTGTGCTTCAGTGATTTTTAGGACAGAGGTGTGACCTTGTTGGATTTATATTTTAGAGCGATTACTCATGGCTTGTAAGTAGTGGTTTGCATGATAGTTGTCATATGGTGATTTATAAAATGAAATACATATTTGATCTTCATCCCATTTATGGCACCTGCCTTGTGCCACACTCAGTCACTTTAGTTGTGTCTGACTCTTTGCAACCCCATGGACTGTAGCCTGCCATGCTCCCCTATCCATGAAATTTTCCAGGTAAAAATACTGATCAGATCAGATCCGATCCGATCAGTCGCTCAGTCGTGTCCGACTCTTTGCGACCCCTTGAATCGCAGCACACCAGGCCTCCCTGTCCATCACCAACTCCTGGAGTTCACTGAGACTCACATCCATTGAGTCAGTGATAACATCCAGCCATCTCATCCCTTGTCGTCCCCTTCTCCTCTTGCCCCCAATCCCTCCCAGCATCAGAGTCTTTTCCAATAAGTCAACTCTTCGCGTGAGGTGGCCAAAGTACTGGAGTGGGTTGCAATTCCCTTCTCCAGGGGATCTTCCTGACATAGGGATCAAACCTGGGCTTCCTCCATTGCAGACGTATTCTTTACCAACTGAGCCACCAGGGAAGCCCAATGGTAGCTGATACATATTTCGGGCATTAGTAAGAGTTTATTTTGAAGAGTATCTACATGCTAGAAATACTGTCTGTGTGTTGCCACTACTCTGTTTTCTTCCGAAGATAATGGTTCTGTGGGTTTTGAACTGTAAACAGTGGTTGCTAATGAATAAAGCTGTCCTCAGCTGATTGGCCTTGTGTCTTGAGAATCAGGGTGCACATCATCTGCTGTGGAGTTATACACCCTCTGATTGTGCAGCTTATTATCCTGTGCCTTTGGTTTCCCCCTCTCCCAGCTCAGCACTGCACTTGACTCTCTAGGTCTGACTGGGTTTGGACATAAAACCATTGGGAAGCCAGTGTATCAAGAAGCAAATTGTCTCAAATGGCATGCCACTTATAGACTTTGAAGAGGCTCATGTGGAATTTCTCACCTCTGATTGAACAAAAGTCACATTTCCCCATTTGAGTCTCAGGCAGATACAGGTATTAGAGAACGGAGGGGGGCCACCAATAGCCAAAGAAAAATCTGGGGCCAAGGCTGAGAGTATGCTGTAGCAAGGAATTTAAAGGACAAGTCTGTGCCTCTCAATAAGCAGTCCTATGAGGTTTTCAAAAGTCTAGATACACAGGCATAGAGAATAGATCTGTGGTCATTGTGGGGGAAGGGGAGTGGGGGATGACTTGGGAGATAAGAATTGGCATATATACACCGCTACTGCTGCTAAGTCACTTCAGTCGTGTCCGACTCTGTGTGACCCCATAGACGGCAGCCCAACAGGCTCCCCCGTCCCTGGGACTCACCAGGCAAGAATACTGGAGTGGGTTGCCATTTCCTTCTCCAGTGCAATAAAGTGAAAAGTGAAAGTGAAGTCGCTCAGTTGTGTGCGACTCTTAGCAACCCCATGGACTGTAGCCTACCAGGCTCCTCTGTCCATGGGATTCTCCAGGCAAGAGTACTGGAGTGGGGTGCCATTGCCTTCTCCGATATATATACACAACCATGTGTAAAACAGATAGCTGGTGGGAAACTGCTGTATAGCACAGGGAGCTCAGTTCTCTGTGATGACCTCGAAGGGTGGGAAGAGGAGGTGGGAGGGAGGTCCATGAGGGAGGGGATTTATGTATAGCTGATTCATTTCATTGTATGACGGCAACTTACACAAAACTTAAACTTTACCCATTGTAAAGCAATTGTACTCCAATGAGGGGGTGGAAAAAGCCTTTTTATGTGTGAAGGAAGAACCTCAGACACAATGGATCATCAGTAAAAATCGTTTGGTGGACAGTTGAATAATGAAACATAAAGTCCTATTTTCTGTATTCATTCTTCACTGTGAATGTAGACACAGTCATCTAACTTTTCTGATTTCTTTCTTGCAAGAAGCTAAAAACTGTTTCCAAAGAGGCTTTATTTATATATAAGGAGTCAGTTTTTCACACCTGGGAGATTCTGGCTAACAGACCTAAAGCCCAAATCAGTTTGTGGTGATTGGGTTTTCGCCTCCAAGATCGGATATGTAGGCTAGCTAAATCTACCTTCCAGTTCTATCAATTTTGTTGGGTTTCTCCAGCAACCTTCCCAGTGCCACGTCAAAGTGACTAGATTGGAGTACCATGGCCAGACTGCTCTGTAGATGTGGTAAGGGCTGCTGCCGGTGCTGACCCTCATGCCAGATGAATGAGTTGCTTAGTTTTAACCCAGTAATCACATCATTATCTCCCTGTTTAACATTCTAGATCTTGAGATTTAGAAGTATGTTGTGCAATTTTTTTCTATTTTAAGAAATTTAACTAGAGGCAAGGAACCACCCACATGTTTCAAGTAGAAAAAAATTAAAAATTTAATTTAGGAGTAGAGATTAGTGTATAGGACTTTGGTATTTTCATATGTTTTGAAATTGAGGCATTACTCAGTTATATTGTAGTGGGACATGGGCTCAAAATCTTCAGATTTTCCACTAGTGAAAATAGGGCACAAGAGCTTATGAAAAAGAAGGGCAAATTGCTGACACAGGAATTGAACTGGACACTCTAGGAATACCCATGTAAGAGGAGGAGACGTCACCATCTAATTTCAGGATTATGAGCTGTGCAGATTTGTAAGAAAGCTCATTCAATTTTCAATCCTAATAAAAAAGCATTGGAGAATGGAAGGGACTATAATTTTGTCATAGAAATCCAGTTTCACACTACAAAAAGAAAATGTAAGAAAATGATTTTTTAATGGTGATGTTGGCAATCGGTTTGCCTGATACGGAAGCATCGGTATCTGTAACGGGTCCTCAGATACCTAAAATTGAAAATTGTGTCTCTAATGTGTCTGTGCATTCCATTCAGCTGTATGTTCCAGTTGAATGCTTGGCTTATAACCAACAGTCAGTTTTTGGATACAATGCCTCCCACTGCACAGGTCTGAAAAAAAAAAACAGTTTAGTAGATGTACTGAAACCAGAAAATATGAAAGTTGTTTTGGTTTTTTTTCCCCCCCAACAGTGGCACCATTTTTTTTTCCCCTCCATGCCTACTACCTCTGAGCTAGATATTGTAGGAGAGAGAATTTTAAAATGGTTTCCTTTTCTTTTACAATGTCCCTTGTTATTTAACAATTGATTTAAGTGCCTGTAACATGAAAGGTCCAGAGACCTCAACAACTGAGGATCATATACCTCCTTTAAAAATTATATGTATATATTCAGCGGCTTCTCATTGATAATAATAATAATAATTACAATAATTACTATTACTCCCTCCTTACCAGTATCAGAATTAGAATAGTATTTAAGCACTTCCTTAGAGCCTATGAGACTTAAATCAAGGGCCATAAAGCCCATGAGCCAAATCCAACCAGCTGCTTGTTTTTATAAATAAAGTTTTATTGGAACACAACCATGTTCATAAATTTACATATTCCCTATGACTGCTTTCATGCTACAAGGGCAGACTTGAGTAGGTGTGGCAGTTAGTATGTCTGCAAAGGCAAAAATCTTTGTAATCTGATTTATTAACCAAAACAGTTTTGTGTCTCTGACTTAGATAATCTCGTGCCTTCATATTTCTCTGATCCTTGTGTCCTATGCATTTCATGCTCATTGACTTTTTCTTTTTTCGATTGGAGGGTAATTGCTTTACAATGTTGTGTTGCTTTCTGCTGTCCAACAATGTGAATCATCCATAATTATATATATGTATCCCCTCCCTCATAAGCCTCCCTCCATCCTCCAACCCTACCCCTCTAGGTCATCACAGAGCACCAGGCTGGGCTCCCTGTGCTATACAGCTGCTTTCCACTAGCTAGCTATTTGACTCATGATGGTGGACATATGCCAATGCTACTCTCTTGATTCATTCTGCCCCCTCTTTCCCACTCTGTGTCCACATGTCTGTTTTCTATGTCTGCATCTCCATTCCTTCCCTGTAAATAGGTTCATCAGTATTATTTTTCTAGATTCCATATATATGTGTATTAATATGCAATACTTGTTTTTCTCTTTCTGACTTACTTCACTCTGTATAACAGGCTCTAGGTTCATCCACCTCACTACAACTGACTCAAATCTGTTCCCTTTTACTGAGCTAATAGTGTATTAGCTCAGTAATACACTATTGTATATGTGTACCACTTTTCTTTATCCATTCATCTGTCGATGGACATCTAGGCTGCTTCCATGTCTTGGCTGTTGTAAATAGTGCTGCAGTGAACATTTGGGTACACGTGTCTTTTAGAATCATGGTTTCTTCAGCTTATATGCCCAGTAGTGGGATTCCTGGGTCATATAGTAGTTTTAATCCTAGGGTTTTTTTTTTTTTTTTTTTTAAGGAATATCTGTAGTGGTCTCCAATCCCTTTGGTCTTGCTGATATTATTTCTTCTCCTCAACATTCTGAGACCATTTCCTTCCCAGGACCTTTACTCAGGTGTTCCCTCTGTCTCAGATGCTGTCACCTGGACCTTCTCACGCTGCCTTTTTCATCACTCAGCTCTCAGTTATAGACGTATCAGAGGGGTCTTTCAACTCTCCTCCATCCAAGTTCAAGTCCTCTCTATCCCAGATATATTCTGTTTCTTCCTAGCACTCATCACTACCTGCCGTCGGTTATTGTTTTCTTCATGTGTTTTTCACCCAAATGCTTGGTTTGTCCGGTTTTTCTCTGAATCCCTGGGACCCCAGGCAGTGACTAGCCATAGTAAGCAATCAGTGAATCTCTGTGTGTTGAATGAATGAATAACCAGTCAAAGGAATTACTCTCTTTTGAAGTAAGATGCAGTCCTGACCTCAGCAAACTGTTTAGAAGTAGGGAGAGTCAAGTAAACTAATGTCTGTGAGAAGTGCTAAAATATAAAACCATAGGGAACTTGGTTTATAGATAGAAATGAGAGAAATCAGCCTCACTGAAGGAATATATGCATGAAGACAAAGCAAATCTTCAAAGATGACCAGGCATTGTTGGACAGAGAAAGGCTTTCTAAGCTGGAGAAATTTTCCATGTACAGATTTTTATGTGCTTGGTAACATTCATCCAAAGGTATTTCTTTATTTTTTCCCCCCAGCAATTATAAATGGATTGTTTTCTTAATGTCTATTTCTGACAGTTTGATAGTGGTGTATAGAAACACAACTAATTTTTTCTATATTGATTTTGTATCTTGTACCTTTACTAAATTAGTTTATTCTATTAGTTTTTATGTTGAAGTCTTCGGAATTTTCTATAATATAATGTCATCTGCATATAGACACAGTTACTTCTTCGTTTCCAAATTGAATGCCTTTTATTCATTGGCCTAAGTGCTTGGCAAGTCTTCCCGTACTGTGTTGGATAACAGTGTGGTGAGTGGACATCCTTGTCTTGTTTCTGATCTTAGAGGAAAAACTTTTCGCTTTTTCTCTATATTAGTTGTGGACTTGTCACTGTGGCCTTTGTTATGTTGAGAGATGTTTTCTCTCACCTAGTTTGGTGAGAGTTTTTATCATAAGTGGATGTCAAATATGGTTTGTCACATACTTTTTCTAACACCTATTGAGATAATACAGTATTTATTTTTCATTTTGTCTCTGTGGTATATATCACATTGATTGATTTCTGCATCCCATTTAATCATGGTATGTGATACTTTTCACATACTGTTGAATATGGGTTGCTAAAATTTTGTTGAAAACTTTTGCACTTAGGTTCATCAGGGATATTGGCCTATAATTTCCTTACTTGTTGTGTCCTTGTCTGGCTTTTGCATCAGAGTAATGCTGGCCTTGTAAAATGAGCTTGGAAGTGTTTACTCTTTCAGTTTTTTGAGGAGTTTGAAAAGGATTTGTATTACTTCTTCTTTAAATGTTAGGTAGAATTCAGCAATGAAGTCATATGGACCTGAAATTTTCTTTGTTGTGATGTTTCTGATTATTGATGTCATATCCTTACCAGTAATCTATCCTTTAAGGTTTTGTATTTCTTCCTGATTTGTTGTTTGTAGGTTGTATGTTTGTAGGCATTTTCCATTTCTTCCAGGCTGTCTAATTTATTGGTATGTACTTGTTCATAGTAGTCTCTTATGATCCTTACCCGGGTTTAATTACTTACATTTTATGTATCAACTCCTTTATTTATAAAATGAGAATGTCAATAATATTTATATTAAAAGATTATCAGGAGGATTGACTTGGTTAACTCATTTTATATGTGTATTTTGTTGTTCAGTCTCTAAGTCATCTTTGACTCTTTGCAATCCCATGGACTGCACCACACGAGGTTTTGCTGTTCTTCTCTATCTTCTGGAGTTTGCTCAAACTCATGTCTGTCACGTCGATGATGCCATCCAACCATCTCATCTTCTATTGCCCCCTTCTCTTCCTGCCCTCAATCTTTCCCAGCATCAGGGTCTTTTCCAATGAGTCAGATCTTCACATCAGGTGGCCAAAGTATTGGAGTTTCATATATGTGTGTATATGTCATATATGCATTCCATATATATGGGATATATATATGTGTGTGTGTGTGTATGTGTATATATATATGTGTGTGTATGTATACAATACACACACCAGATATGGTTGTATATGGTGAGGAAATAGCAGGAAGCAAAAGAGATTAATTTATCAGTCTACGTTCCAATGCATGGAAGAAAGACTTTGAATAGATATAAGAAACATGTAGAGAATGTCAGACTTTGGCAGGTAATATGGAACAAAGTAAAGGGGAAAGTAAGTGCCAGAATCAGGGGAGGGGCAGTATTTGAGATTTTACATAGGTACTCAAAATCAACCCCAAATACTCTTTAGAAAGACTGATACTGAAGCTGAAGCTCCAGTATTTTGGTCACCTGATGGGAACAGCTAATTCATTGGAAAAGTCCCTGATGCTGGGAAAGATTGAGGGTAGAAGGAGAAGAGGGCATCAGGGGATGAGATGGTTGGATGGCATCACAGATGCAATGGACATGAACTTGGGCAAACCCCAGAAGATGATGAGGGACAGGGAGGCCTGGTGTACTGCAGTCCATAGGGTCACAAAGAGTTGGACATAACTGGATGACTGGACAACAACAACTCAAAGAAGGCCTCACCGGGAAGATGAACTGGGAGCAAGAAGCAAACTATGAGATCTGGGAGAAGAACATTCCAGGTTGAGGGAAGAACATTGCACAGACCTGAGGCAGAAGGAGGTCAGGAATGTTTGAGAGAACACGTAGGACAGTACCTGTAAGGAGGTGAATAGTAGGAGACATAAACAGAAGGACTGGGAACACAGCACCGACTCACGTGGGAATTGGGTTTGATAACAATGGGAAAATCTTAGAGGGTCTTGTATGAGAGCAAATTCATTTCACTTAGATTTTTAAAGGATCAGTCTGACATCCATTTTATTTTCTGTGAAATACAGTCATGGCCTGGTACATATTAAGTAGATTAAATGCTCCATCAATTCATTTCAGTCTCCCAGTCATGTCTGACTCTTTGTGACCCCATGGACTCCATGCTTCCCTGTCTTTACCAACTCCTGGAGCTTGCTCAAACTCATATCCATCGAGTCAGTGATGCCATCCAACCATCTCATCCTCTGTCATCCCCTTTTCCCCCTGCCTTCAATCTTTCCCAGTATCAGGGTCTTTTCCAATGAGTCAGTTCTTTGCATCAGGTGGCCAAAGTGTTGGAGTTTCAGCTTCAGCATCAATCCTTCCAATGAATATTCAGAAAGATTTCCTTTAGGATGGACTGGATGGATCTCCTTGCAGTCCAAGGGACTCTCAAGAGTCTTCTCCAACACCACAGTTCAGAAGCATCAATTCTTCAATGCTCAGCTTTCTTTATAGTCCAAGTCTCACATCCGTACATGACTACTGGAAAAACCATAGCTTTGACTAGATGGACCTTTTTTGGCAAAGTAATGTCTCTGCTTTTTAATATGATGTCTAGGTTGGCCATAACTTTTCTTCCAAGGAGCAAGCATCTTTTAATTTCATGGCTGCAGTCACCATCTGCAGTGATTTTGGAGCCCAAAAGAATGAAGTCTGTCACTGTTTCCACTGTTTCCCCATCTATTTGCCATGAAGTGATGGGACTGGATGCCATGATCTTCGTTTTCTGAATGTTGAGTTTTAAGCCAGCTTTTTCACTCTCCTCTTTCACTTTCATCAAGAGGCTCTTTAGTTATTATTTGCTTTCTTCCATAAGCATGGTGTCATCTGCATATCTGAGGTAATTGATATTTCTCCCTGAAATCTTGATTCCAGCTTGTGCTTCATCCATCCCAGCGTTTCTCATGATGTATTTTGCATATAAGTTAAATATATAACTTTGACGTACTCCTTTCCCAATTTGGAACCAGTTTGTTGTTCCATATCCAGTTCTAACTGTTGCTTCTTGACCTACATACAGATCTCTCAGGCAGGTAAGGTGGTCTGGTATTCCATCTCTTTAAGAATTTTCCAGTTTGTTGTGATCCACACAGTCAAAGGCTTTGGCATAGTTCATAAAGCAGTACTAGATGTTTTGTTGGAACTTTCTTACTTTTTTGATGATCCAGCGAATGTTGGCAATTTGATCTCTTATCCATCTGCCTTTTCTAAATCCAGCTTGAACATCTGGAAGTTCTCAGATCACATACTGTTGAAGCCTGGCTTGGAGAATTTTGAGCATTACTTTGCTAGCGTGTGAGATGAATGCAATTGTGCAATAGTTTGAGCATTCTTTGGCATTGCCTTTCTTTGGGATTGGAATGAAAACTGACCTTTTCCAGTCCCGTGGCCACTGCTGAGTTTTCAAAATTTGCTGGTATATTGAGTGCAACACTTTCACAGCATCATCTTTTAGGATTTGAAATAGCTCAGCTGGAATTCCATCACCTCCACTAGCTTTGTTCATAGTGATGCTTTCTAAGACCCACTTGACTTCACATTCTGGGATGTCTGGCTCTAGGTGAGTGATCACACCATCATGCTTATCTGGGTCATAAAGATCTTTTTTGTATAGTTCTTCTATGTATTCTTGCTACCTCTTCTTAATATGCCCCATAAAATTTAGATATTTTTGTTTGAAGAATTAGAATCAGCAGCAGCATCTAGCTTGAATACATTTTCTAAAATTTACCAACACACACACACACACACACACACACACACACACACACACACACACCTATATATATATACACATACACATACACATTTTTATTTTTTTAATAAGAAAACCTTCATCTTCCCTCATTCCCTTACACACCTATACTCACACCAAGGTCCCACCATGTAATTCGTGCACCAGCCCTGCCCAGAAACTCAGCCTAGAAGCAGTTAAACCCAAGTGGAGCTGGGCAGACTGGTGACTTCATTCCTAGGACCAGGCACTAGGGCTCCTATATGTCATCATGCAGTAATTTGAATACAGTGTAACAGCTTGGAGAGTCTTTTTACAACGCATTCATCTCTACAGCTTTGATCTGACAATAAGAATTTGGCATTTCAAATACTGTTTTGATGCAATCATTGCTCTGGCAACTGCCCCACTGTATTTCTCTTTTGGCCTTTTGTTAAGTGTAGCTTCATCAGGTAGCTATAGTGAGAGAATGGTTCCAAATCCACAGCCGTGTTTTCCTGTGATTTTCTGTTTATTCACTCTGCTTTTGACAGTTTCCAGTTTCCAACAATACTCATTCATCCATCCCACACATATTTACTGAATGCCTACTATGTGGCAGGTAACTTTTCCAGGTGTTGGGGGAATAAAACAGAAAACAAGACAGTTCTCTGGTCTCAGGGAAATTACATTCTGGTGGAATAGTAAGAGAGTCCACAAACAAATGGATGATGATGAGAAGAAAATTGGAGAAACACAGGAGAGGTTGGAATAGACTTTTCAGGAACTCTGTTTTAGGTAGGACTGATCAGGGAGGGCTTCTTGGAGGAGGTACTTTCCAACCTGCATGAAATGAAATAATAGAGGGAACGGCGTGGATAGGGTCCCTCAGAGGAGAGGGACTTGGCTTGAAAAAGAGAATGGGGGGTTTAGAGGATGAAAGTAGGAGGCAGAGTCAGGGAGAGTGCTGGGACTTTAGAATCCATTCAGAGCAGGATGGCTAACAACAGGAGGCCTCAGAGTATGTTGTCTGATGTATGTTGTAGAAAGACAACTTTTACCGCCTGTAGAGGGGAAAGGAGAGGATCAGAGAGGCCAGACAGAGGTTTCATAATCACCTGCACATTTGATAGAACTTTTGAAATCATACCCTTAACACAATCCATGGAATGAATAAAGACACTGATCTACCTACAACATAAGCATCACACATTCCTACCTTTGGGGATCCCATTTCTATCAGCACAATCAGGCAGGCAAGGTTCTACAGCTTCCCTCAAGTCGTAAATCCCATGGGCAGTGTCCCAGGGTTCCTGACCCTAATTGGCCCTCCCTTCTGAAAGGTTGCCAATGCAAGTCCTGTGCTACCCTGGGATTCGCGACCTCCAGAGGAGAGGATTTTGATCTTGGGTTCAGAAACCAGGCTTGACCACTGGAGCTTTTTGTATAACAGAATTTTATTAAAGTATAAGAGAGAGAAGGCTTCTGATATAGACATCAGAAGGGGGCAGAAAGAATACCCCCTTGATAGCTTTTAGCAAGATGTTTTATGTCTGTTAGCAAGCTATTAATCAGATAAGAGAGACACCTCAAGGCCGAGGGAGTTTCACCAGGCCCCTCTCCCACAATATGCATTTTTGAGATAAAATGGCAGGAGGTGTGTCATCCCCAGCCTTAAAACAATTGACTTGAATACTGGTTTGTTGAGCCATTATCAGCCCAAGGTTTGAGAAAAGAAAACAAGTTAGTCTTAGGAGGAGCCATTTTGAAGAAAGGCAGATTCCAAAGCAAATACATAGGTTCATTAACATAGCTTAAGAGAAACATTTCCACACGAAAAACACATTGGTTAGTTCAAGGCAGAACCAGTTGTGTCAACAGAGAAATAAAAGAAGCCTCTTTGAATTTTGTGTAGAGAAGGAAAAGAGAAAAGTCTGCCACTTGGAGACCTCTGGCCTTCCTACCTGTTACCCTCTCACTTCTCTGAAAAGATGCGGGTGTTGCAGGCCCTCCCGCCTGCACAGAGCCACCTGAGATAGTTCCCAGAAAGCAGCGGAGCCTCCCAGGCTTTCCTGCCGCGAAGCCCATTCAGCACATTTTCTAGTGCAGCTGCCGGCCGTGAATCAGGACCACGAGGAGGGGGCATGTGACTGCCTCCCGCGCATGCCCGGGGCTGCCGTTCACACAGCCTGTGAGGAGAATTCTGTGGACTTGCACAGTGAGCAGCCTGCCCAGCAGTCCTCCGCGTCCTGCCTCTGTGCTAGGCAGAGAGAACAGAGCTGACCAAAGACATCGTCTTTTCTCTTCCTAGGGGTTACACAGTATTGACTTTCTAATGAGTTCACTTATCAACATGTAAAATCTTTTTATTTATTTATTTTTCTCTGCGCTGGCTCTTCGTCGTGGCATGTAGGCTTTCTCTAGTTGCGTTGTGAAGCTTCTCATTGCAGTGGCTTCTCTTGTTGCAGAGCACAGGCTCTAGGGCACACAGACTTCAGGAGTTGAGGTGCATGGGCTTAGTTGCTCTGCAGCATATTTTCTCTTCCCAGACCAGGGATTGAACCCGTGTCCCCTGCATTGGCAGGTGGATTCTTACCCACTGGACCACCAGGGAACTCCCCATAAACATCTTTTATGTAAATATAGGAGTGGCTGGACTAACAGCAGGGTGCATTTCCCAAAAAATGAACTCCCCAACCTGTCTCCTAGACAGGCCTGGAAACCCATCATAAACGTGTTATATCAAAGCAGGTAGCAGAGGCGAGCTTCAGCCTGGCTGATTGGACATTCCAGACACACCCCTGAGCACCATCTGGGCCTCTGCTGGAGCATCTGCAGTCTCCCCTCAATGCTCAGGGCCCTCCCACCACGAGCAAGATGAGATATATGATCTAGGAGAAACCAGCAGATGGCAAGTTGCCTCATCTCTCTTGGGGGTTAAAAGCATCAACTGAACATCATTGTGGGAGGAGGGGTAAAGTTGCCATCTATTTGCGGACCTTTCTCTGTGTGTGTGTGTGTGTGTATACATGTGTGTTTCTGATGTAGTCCACATTTTCTCATCTTACGTGCTCTGGTGCCTTTTATTACAAAGAAATCATCTGTTCAGTCAGTTGGTTCATTCATTCATTTATCCATCCCTTCTTTCACTATGTATTTAGGAACGTCACTTTTGTGCCTGGCACTGTCTAGGCTGTGGGAACAGTGATCAAAATTGACAAGGCTCATGTTTTCGCAAAACTTACATTCTAGTGAGAGAGAAAGCTTAACATACCATTTCAGAGAGTCTTGGGTATTCTGAAGAAGTAAAACAGACAATGGGGGAATAGAGAGAGCAGTGCAACTTCAGATTTGATGGCCATGGAAGGCTTCACAAGGAGCCCTGATATTTAAGATGCATCAGTGATGAGAAGGTCCAGGGGGTAAACATGATCTGTTCAGCTCACTCACACTAGGGAACCAAATACTTCCCTTTATCCTTCCCCGCCCCCCATACCCTTGTTTCCTTTGTTCACTAAATATGCATTGGGCATCTACTTTATGGCATAAAAGAGTTAAAGAGTCATATTACCTGTTCTCATGGTATTTCAGTTCTAGAGCAGGAGAAACATATTAAATTTAGCAAATGAATGTGTAATATAATGCCAGTTGCTTAAATGCTGTGATATGATGGGCTTGAGAGAGGAGAGGCCTTGGGGGGTAGGGGGTTTACATTTGAGCAGAGAACAAGGCAGGAGAAGGAACTATGAATATTCCTGGATGTGGGGGGCAGAGGATGGAGGTGGGGGAGACGAATGAGCAAATGCAAGCTCAAGAGCTGAGACAGGAGCATCACTTTCTAGAGGAGGAGCAAAGAGGCAGAGAGGGCAGAAAGGGCCCAAGAAGGGCAGGAACCAGATGGTTTAACTGTACGGGCCATGGTGAGAAAGTCTGATTTTATTCTACATTGTATGGAAGTCACTGGAAAATATTGAGCAAGGACATGATGTGACCTGACTTACATTTTACACAGACCATCTGACTGTTGTAAACAGAATAGACTCTAGAGGTTAAAGTAGAAGCAGGGAGATGAGGTAGGGAGATGAGGAGGCAATTACTATAATTCAGCCGAGAGATGACAGGAACCTGGTTCTGGAGGAAAACTGGAAGAGCTGACAAAATGTCATTTGATAGGGAGATGTGAAGATGAACCAGACAGAATTTGGTGATTGGTTTTATGTGTTAGTCACTCATCCTGCCCGACTCTTTGCGACCCCATGGACTATAACCTGCCAGGCTCCTCTGTCCATGGGATTCTCCAGGGAAGAATACTGGAGTGGGTAGCCATTCCCTTCTCCAGGGGATCTTCCCGACCCAGGGATCGAACCTGGGTCTCCCACATTGCAGGGAGACAGAGGCTTTACCATCTGAGCCACCAGGGAAGCCCCTGGTTTTGTATGGGGAATGAGCAAAAGGGAGAAATCCAGATGGCTGTGTGGCTGTCAGTGTGAAGAGTTGGGTAAATGGAAGTGTCACTTTCTAAAATGGAAGCGACTAGAGGAGGGGTGGACATGGTGAGCATGGGGTGCCCTTGGACATGTGAGATGCCCACGACAAATGGTGACAGTGTCAGGAAGGGCGGGATATACGATTCTGAAATCCAGGAGAGATGCTGGGGGTTATCGAATTACCAATGATGCATTAAACTTTGAGACCTCCATGAGATCATTTAGGTGTGAATCTAGGTAGAAAGGTCAGAGGAATGATCCTGAAGATGTGCTGATATTTACAACTAAGGAAGATGAAGGAGAGGAGGTAGCAGAACAAGAACATCCAGGTAGAGGTGAAGAGAACTGGGTGAGAACCATCTGCCAGAGACCAAGGGACAGGAAATGATCAGGAAGAGGAGTAAAAGGTCGGATACTGCAGAGAAGTGGAGTAAGATAGAAACCAAGATTCACCCATTGGATTGGGCAGTGGGGTCATTGGTGGAGACCTCAGAAAGTGGTCTGATGAAGTAGCAGAAATGAAAAGTTAGAGTAGATGCAAGGGAGAATGGGAAGACAGAGTTACATCAGTGAGCTTAGTAAATGCTATGAAAGGGCCTTACTGCAATGATTCCATAGAACATCCAAGGATAGCTGTAAAGACCCAAATGGTGGGTGGAGAATGGGGTAGGCTCGAAGGGAAGGGTGTCTTTGAATGTTTGTGTGGAAAAGACAATGATCTTGCAGAGAGAGAAAACTGAGAAGAACTAAAGAGCGAGGGGACCATTATAAGACTGACATGATTGTTGTCATTTGCTTATTTGTTATTTACAATTTTTTAAACGTGTTTAAAAAAATGCTTTTACAGCTTTCAGGTCATACAAAAACAGGCTAGGTGTACAGGTCACATTCGGCCCATGAGCCATGGTTTGCTGACCTCTGCTATCCGGTGGACTAGTGAGCTATCTTCCTTGACTGGAATTGGATACTCTGGTTTTAGCACATTACTTCTGTGTGTGGAGGTGTCTTCAAACTCCAAGCCACTGCCAAGTACCTCCTGTCAGACCAGCAGCGGTGTTAGATTAGAAATCTAGTATACAATCCCTGGAGAAGGAAATGGCAACCCACTCTGGTATTCTTTCCTGGAAAATCACATGGACAGAGGAGTCTGGTGGGCTGCAATCCCTGGGGTTGCAAAAAAGTTGAACACGACTTAGCAACTAAACAATGAAATTAGTGCACAATGAATGTGATGTGCTGGAATCATCCTGAAACCATCTACCTTCACCCCTTTGCCCCTGTCCATGGAAAAATTGTCTTCCCCAAAACCAGTCCCTGGTGTCAAAAATGCAGAGGCTGGGGACCTCTGCATTAGACAGTGTTCATAGTAAGGCTTCAGATCGCTTTGTTTCTTGGTGTGGCTCTTTTTTTGTGTTTCCATGAGGATGAGATTTTTCCAGTGTGTTATGTGCTGGAACGATGTCCATCACTAGAAGTTAAAATTGCAGCTGTCAACAAATCGATCCCATAGTGCTGGCTGATGCCAGGGAAGGAGGAGAGTGAGGATGGAAGCAGCACACGCTCTGGTTGCCCAGGACGTGTCACAGATAAGGAAAAGGGCAGGTTCTGGGACAAACGACAGAGCCCTTATTGTATCCGAGACAGTAGGGATCTCCCTTCTCTTTCTGCCTCCTACTCTCCCAACAGCTGGCGAGTGAGAGAGAGCTTCATTGTTAGGAAGGCCAGAGGACAGAGGCCTCTTGACCATTGACGCCGGGTGTTTTAGCCTCGTGAACAGTAAAATCTGCATGCATATCAGGACCTTCTCTAGATCTCAAGATTCTCTTCTACAGTCATCAATATCTAATGTAAAGATGTAAAGACCTAGTCAGTCCAGCCTAGGGAACAAAGACCAATCCGCACATCCCAGTGGCTGCTGACAAGGTCAGGTTTGATGAAGATTGGGCAGAGACTCTCTATCCTCTAGGGATGCTTTCTAGAACACGTGACTTCAGAGGTTGCAGTAGCAGAGGAGGGTCATGGAGAGTCTGGGAGATGCAAGGAAGGACCTGGGAACTGGGCAAGCTGCAGCTCTGCCCCCAGGATCTGCTGTCACCACCCACCTGTCTTTGGTAACACAGGTACAATTCGGTCATATTCCCACCCACTCATCCAGCATCCTCAGTGAAGACACAGTGCCCCCAACCCTTCCAATAGAAGAAAGATACTTTCTTTAAAACATTTTAATGGTACCATCAAAGGAGTCTCTTGCTTATGAACTTTGATTATGGAGTCTTTCTAAATAGGAGTATAATTGCTTAACAATGTGTGTTAGTGTCTGTTGTACAGTGAGGTGAGTCAGCTATATGTAAATACATATCCCTTCCCTCCTGGACCTCCCTCCCACTCACCCGCCATCCCGCTAATAGGATTTTCAGAAAGTTGAGCAAGAAGTTGTCCTTCAGAAGACACTATACCAACTAGAACTTTTTAATCCTTGGAACAACTGTAAAGTTAATTTTAGAAGTTGTGACCTTTGTTCAAGTTTCTGAAAATTCTGTTGGCAGTTCTGTAGTTAATCAGGCACACTTCAAAGTGGTCTGGACACACGTACTTCCTGACAGGGTGGAAGAGTTGCTTCGTGCTGAAAAAAATACGTATTTACATCAATAGTGAAATAATTAGTAACTGACTTTGGTGTATTAAAAATGGATCAGTGATGACTTGAAATGTGCATTTGACTTTCCAGAAGAACTACCAGTTTGAATATAATGAAGATATCTAGAGTTAATGAAAGCAAAAGATAGGAATGCACGGGCTTTTTTTCTTAAATCTTCATATTTGCCTCTTGGAAAAGAATTCTCACTCACAGGATATTTGAACTGGAAGGAAATATAGATGTAATCCGGTGCAGTTATTTTAGTCTCTACAGATCTGAGGACAGAAACTCAGATTGGAAATGACCTGTCCAAGGGTCCCATCAACATTGGCACCCTTGATTTCATCTAACTGGGGCTCATGTAAATTATCTTTCCCATAATGCACTGAGAACACCTCAATATCTTTACTAATGGCCTTTTTCATCATTTTTAGAAATCATTCTTGATTTTATTTATTATAAAAGTTATGTTTGCCATTTGACCTAAATCAAATCCCTTATAATTATACAGTGGAAGTGAGAAATAGATTTAAAGCACTAGATCTGGTAGACAGAGTGCCTGATGAACAATGGATGGAGGTTCCTGACATTGTACAGGAGACAGGGATCAAGACCATCCCCAAGAAAAAGAAATGTGAAAAAGCAAAATGGGTGTCTGAGGAGGCCTTAAAAATAGCTGTGAAAAGAAGAGAAGCCAAAAGCAAATGAGAAAAGGAAAGATATACCTATTTGAATGCAAAGTTCCAAAGAAGAGCAAGGAGAGATAAAAAAGCCTTCCTCTTTGATCAATGCAAAGAAATAGAGGAAAACAATAGAATTGAAAAGACTAGAGATCTCTTCAAGAAAAGTGGAGATACCAAGGGAACATTTCATGCAAAGATGGGCTCGATAAAGGACAGAAACAATATGGACCTAATAGAAGCAGAAAATATTAAGAAGAGGTGGCAAGAATACACAGAAGAATTATACAAAAAATAGGATTTCATGACCCAGATAATCACGATGGTGTGATCACTCACCTAGAGCCAGACATCCCAGAATGTGAAGTCAAGTGGGCCTTAGGAAGTATCACTGCGAACAAAGCTAGTGGAGGTGACTGAATTCCAGTTGAGCTATTCAAATCCTAAAAGATGATGCTGTGAAAGTGCTTCACTCAATCTGCCTGCAAATTTTGAAAACTCAGCAGTGGCCACAGGACTGGAAAAGGTCTGTTTTCATTCCAATCCCAAAGAAAGGCAATGCCATAGAATGCTCAAACTACCACACGATTGCACTCATCTCACACGCTAGTAAAGTAATACTCAAAATTCTCCAAGCCAGGCTTCAGCATTACATGAACCGTGAACTTCCTGATGTTCAAGCTGGTTTTAGAAAAGGCAGAGGAACCAGAGATCAAATTGCCAACATTCTCTGGATCATCGAAAAAACAAGAGAGTTCCAGAAAAGCATCTATTTCTGCTTTATTGACTATGCCAAAGCCTTTGACTGTGTGGATCACAATAAACTGTGGAAAATTCTGAAAAAGATGGGAATACCAGACCACCTGACCTGCCTCTTGAGAAATCTGCATGCAGGTCAGGAAGGAACAGTTAGAACTGGACATGGAACAACAGGCTGGTTCCAAATAGGAAAAGGAGTACATCAAGGCTGTATATTGTCACCCTGTTTATTTAACTTATATGAAGAGTACATTATGAGAAACACTGGGCTGGATGAAGCACAAGCTGGAATCAAGACTGCTGGGAGAAATATCAGTAACCTCAGATATGCAGATGACACCACCCTTATGGCAGAAAGTGAAGAACAATTAAAGAGCCTCTTGATGAAAGTGAAAGAGGAGAGGAAAAAGTTGGCTTATAGCTCAACATTCAGAAAACTAAGACCATGGCATCCGGTCCCATCACTTCATGACAAATAGATGGGGAAAAAGTGGAAACAGTGGCTGACTTTATTTTTTGGGCTCCAAAATCACTGCAGATGGTGATTGCAGCCATGAAATTAAAAGACGCTTACTCCTTGGAAGGAAAGTTATGACCAACGTAGACAGCATATTAAGAAGCAGAGACATCACTTTGTTAACAAAGGTCTGTCTAGTCAAGGCTATGGTTTTTCCAGTAGTCATGTATGGAGTAAGAGTTGAACTATAAAGAAAGCTGAGCACCGAAGAATTGATGCTTTTGAACTGTGGTGTTGGAGAAGACTCTTGAGAGTTCCTTGGACTGCAAGGAGATCCAACCAGTCCATCCTAAAGGAAATCAGTCCTGGGTGTTCATTAGAAGGACTGATGTTGAAGCTGAAACTCCAGTATTTTGGCCACCTGATGCAAAGAGCTGACTCATTTGAAAAGACCCTGATGGGAAAGATTGAAGGCAGGAGGAGAAGGGGACAAAAGAGGATGAGATGGTTAGATTGCATCACCAACTCAACGGACATGAGTTTGGGTAAGCTCCTGGAGTTGGTGATGGACAGGGAGGCCTGATGTGCTGTGGTTCACGGGGTCACAAAGAGTCGGACACGACTAAGCGATTGAACTCAACTGAACTGAATGTTTGCCCTAAAAATTAAACACTGGAAATTCTATAGTCTTTTGTTCTTTTTCTTTTTACTGTGAAACCTTAGTACTTTAATGCTGCTGCTGCTGCTAAGTCACTTCAGTCGTGCCCAACTCTGTGCAACCCCATAGACGGCAGCCCACCCGGCTCCCCCGTCCCTGGGATTCTCCAGGCAAGAACACCGGAGTGGGTTGCCATTTCCTTCTCCAATGCATGAAAGTGAAAGTGAAGTCACTCAGTTGTGTCCAAATCTTAGCGACCCTATAGACTGCAGCCCACCAGGCTCCTCCATCCATGGGATTTTCCAGGCAAGAGTACTGGAGTGGGGTGCCATCGCCTTCTCCAAGTACTTTAATACATTTATATTAATATAATGTATTAATACATTATGTAATGTAATACAAATGTATTAATACAATGTACATGTATTTTAATAATAATATATTTATTAATACAAATACATGTATTTTTTAAATTTTTTTTTATTTTTAAACTTTACATAATAGTATTAGTTTTGCCAAATATCAAAATGAATCCGCCACAGGTATACATGTGTTCCCCATCCTGAACCCTCCTCCCTCCTCCCTCCCCATACCATCCCTCTGGGTCGTCCCAGTGCACTAGCCCCAAGCATCCAGTATCGTGCATCGAACCTGGACTGGGAGAAGGTGGGAAGATTTGGGAGAATGGCATTGAAATATGTAAAATATCATGTATGAAATGAGATGCCAGTCCAAATACATGTATTTTAACACATTTACTTCCTACTAGCTATTGTACCTGCTCAGAGTGGTTCAGAGCATCACTTGAGGATGTATTATGGGCATATGTTTACACCTTAGTCCCTGTATCCTGAATGAGTGATGAAAAATCTGGTCCTCGAAAGACTGTCATTCAGTTTTTGCACTGACACCTGGTGTGTGAGTTCTCATAGTTGGGAGCCTGCTCTTCTCCTCTACACGGTGGCTGGCACAGGGACATCTCTGCTTGCTTCAGCATCAGAAGAAAAATGCAGGCTCAGTGACTAGTGGAGCACCACATGGAGAAGCAGTCTTTACCTGACTGTGAAAGCTGGGGAGGGATTGTCTGAAGGACGCGTGGGAGCAACTGACAAGGGATCTTGGTATCTCGAAGTTCTGGTAGATTACTGGCAGCTTGAACCTGTGTAGCCCTAGGTAAGGTTCTCACCTACCTGCTATGATTTCAGGGTCACACAGTTGGAGGCTGGGTTTTTAGACCCTGACATATGTGATTATCCCTAATCACATATGTTAAAGGTTGTTCTGACCCTTTGAAAGTTCCTCCTGGTTTTTTTGTTTGTTTTTCAATGATAGAGTGGTATATTTCATCAGCTGTTTTGCCACCTTAGCAACAGTTCAAGCAAACAGGTCACTTATCATTGGTCATACAAAATACATATCTGGACAACTCAAGTTTTTACTGAAGCTGATGAACTGCCCAGAAATGTTGCCAACATAGAGATACAATGGCTGTCTCCAGGAAAGGAATTCGTTCTCATAGTTAAATTGTTCAAAAGGCACACAACGGCACCATGATTTTTATGCTTCTTATTGTTTTTTTCTTCCAATGGATACTTAAAAATCAATTTATTTTTATTCTGGTGTGTACCAGGGGTATAGTGTTGGTTAGGATGAAAAAGCAATTTTAATTTAGTGGGAAATGGATTTTCTTTATCACAGAACAAAGTGTAGACTAGATGAGAGACACACCAAATAAAACTCTCATTCTCCATCCCAGGGGCTGAGGTGGGGAGATGGGCCTGACAGGAGGACGAGTTGAAATTTTGATAATTCTGTTTGAATTTCTCCTTAGAGCTCTTAGTTGTCAATAAAAACTCTTGGTTAGCAACACAAATGACCTAGTTATTCCTTGAACTGGGTGTTCAGAAGCAGCAGAATACAATGAATTAAAGGCCCAGGGCCTCGAGCCGGCTCTGCATTGGTCTACCTGTGTCGCCTCCAGCAACTGATCTCTCTTCTCGGGGCATCAGTTTCCCCATGCATTAAATTGATTTTACCACCATCTTGAGTCTCAGATTCTTAAGTTAACGGAGAAAATGTCTTCTAATTTGCCCATATCATCTCAATCAAGGTTTTTTGATGATAATTGACTATAGATGATAGTGACTCTGGAAAAAATTGGTGTTTAACTGAATTGATGAATAGACCCATTCATTTCTAAGGCTGCATCTGCAGTTTCCTTTCTATAATTATTTCATTGTCATTTCCTGTCCTATTTCAGCCAATTCTTATGCTATTTCCTTATTATAGTTATTTAAGTGTGCGTGTGTGCATGACTCTGTGTGTGTACACATGCACGTGAGTGTGTGTGTGTGCATGAGAGGGACAGAGAGGAGCAACCCATCTTCACTGATGCAACTTCATTCATCGCCTTCTGCTGTTTTTCTGTTATCCAGTTACTCCGTCCTCAGCCCCCAGTACTCGCCACATTTCGCCCTGCCACAAGGCCTTTGCACATGTTAAAAACTCACAGACGTGTTCAGATCACATTAGACTCATTACAGCTACCTAAGTGTATCACTGCTGTTCATCACTACTTTGTAATTCTACTGGCTATTAAACCCTCCACCGTGATCTTATTATTCAAGGCATTGATAGGGAAGCATGTATATGATAATATCACAGTTTTAGAAGCACTGTCCTAACTTTAACATATCTTCTTCCTTTCTAATGCCCTGTATCTTATCCTATGCATCTAAAGTCAGTATTAGGAGAAAAGGTCCACAGGTTTCCCCAGGTTGCCAAAGAGACCTTTGGGTACCTCAAAGCTGAAGAAAATCTGTGTGAGTCCATAAGTTAGAGAGAGCGGGAGTTGTGTCTGACTCCATGCATCAGAGTTTTTGGCAGACTACTGGTGCTAAATAATTGCATACTGAGTTAAAAAAGAAAAAAAGAAAGAAAAAAAAGGCAGAGATAGAAGGTTAGAGAAGATAAGTATTCAGAGATTTAGTTATTTGATATAACCTCTGAAAGTTGCTCGGTCAAGTCTGACTCATTGCGATCCCATGGACTATACAGTCCATGGAATTCTCGAGGCCAGAATACTGGAGTGGGTAGCCTTTCCCTTCTCCAGTGGATCTTCCCAACCCAGGGATCAAACCCAGGATTCCCGCATTGCAGGCAGATTCTTTACCAGCTGAGCCACAAGGGAAGCCCAAGATTACTGGAGTGAGTAGCCTATTCCTTCTCCAGCGATCTTCCTGACCCAGGAATCAAACTGGGATCTCCTGCATTGCAGGTGGATTCTTTATTAGCTGAGCTGTCAGGGAAGCCCTGATATAACTTGCTGAAGTTTAATTCTTGGAGAAAAGGTATATTAAGCCTTTTGTATATTTAAAATGGTTAGGCCACAAAGAACAGAAATCTGACTCAAGCTGCCTAGAAAACCAGAGATGTGTGTTCATGAGTCCAGAGGTGGCCAGGCTTCGGGTAGAATGTGGTCAGTGTCTCCACAGGCCATCGGGAGTGCGGCTTCTGTCCATGTTTGTGTGCTGCTCTCTGCATTCTAGATCACAAGATGCTGCAGGTGACAGCTTCTTTGTTTGTGTCCAGTAGCAAAGAGAGATCCTTATCCCATTTACAGGAAATACATTCTCCCATCAGTCTTGTGAAGCTAATGTAGAATTCATGCCATTCCCTGGACCAACAGTAGCTGCCGGGGGAATGTCACATGTCAGTTGGGTAAGACCACACAGAACCCAGCATGGCAGCCGAGATGGGGAGATTAAGGAAAGAAACAATAGGGCATGTAGGAAGGAGGAAAGGAGACAGGTTGGGTGGGCAACAGGCAGAGTCAGAGACTCGTAACTCTTCAGGAAGGCTCATCAGAGAACACATACTAGCAGGCCAAAAACAAAAACAAAAAAACTGCCATTCTATGTATGTTCAACTCTCATCTTTGTCAAGGACAATACAGGGAGAGCCAGTCTGAAAGGCAGTATGCTCCTGCCCATAATGATGTACAGATTTGCAGGCCTGCCCCCTGCAGGGGAGATGCTGTCTCACATGTGAAGTGACCATTCACGTGTTTCCAGTCTTGTCTCCTGCGTCGTAGCATTCAGCATCAGGGAATGACTCATGCATAATTAGCCTTCCATTGATTTCCTGAAATTTCCACTCTTGGAGTAGAAATCTTTATGAAGATGCCGTTGTAGTTAATTTGCCTGCTACTGTTTCATAATAAAGAAAGGTACTTCGGGAGACATTATGCTTTTATAAGCTAGAATTCTCTAAGGTAGGCTGGTAGTCAGTGTGAAATTCTTTGAAGCTTGCAAGTTTTATGCTTTGATGGGTTTTTTTTTGGTAGAAAATCGGTATTCTGCCATCGTTGCCAACTATGAGTAATTATTCCAGCCACCTATATACTATTTCCAGAGGTTTGTTGGCAGCAGGGTATAAATGAGTGAGTTAAGCTTGTAAGTTTTAGGTTCTCTGACAAGCAAAGCGTCTACTGTCAAAAGAGGGGTTATCTTGTGAAATTTTTATAGTAGGAAATGAGACATAAAATCACAGGCATCCAATTTCCTTTAAAAAAAGATGCGTACCTCAGAAAGAAACCGTCTGGTACAACCACCGTTGAATATGGCAGTAATGCTCAAGTTGTTGTTCAGTCACTAAGTTGTGTCCGCCTCTTTGCCACACTGTGGACTGTAGCCTGCCAGGCTCCTCTGTCCTTGAGCTTCTCCAGGCAAGAATCCTGGAGTGGGTTGCCATTTCCTTCTCCAGGGGATCTTCCCAGCCCAGGGACCAAACCTGCATCTCCTGTGGCTGCTGCACTGGCAGGTAGATTCTGAGCTACCTGGGAATCCCAGTGCCGAGATAGGTACCTTTTCATCAAACTTGTCTATTTTCAGTTAATACGCAAGAGTTTAGATCTCTTTCCTGAAGACCCAGACATACACCTTGCACAAGTGCAAACCTTTACTTATTTAATGGGGGGGGGGGGGGAATCTGTCCAGTCAGATGTTGAATCCACAAGCCTGAGGCTGCCTTTTGTAACCTGGGAAAAGGCAGATCGTTGCTGGTTACTGTGGTGTGCCACTTAATGGAAGTTGTTGTTGTTATTACCTATTTGTTTTTCTCGCTGCCCTCTGCTGCCAAGTTTATATTATTTTATGATACATGTCGACTTCCCAGGTGACAGGTGAAGAACCCGCCAGCCAAGGCATGAGACTCAGGTTTGATCCCTGGGTAGGAAAGGTCCCCTGCAGGAGGGAAAGGCAGCCCACTCCAGTACTCTTGCCTGGGAGATCCCATGGATGGAGGAGCCAGGCAGGCTACAGTCCATGGGGTCACAAAGAGTTGGACATGAATGAGCGACTAAACAACAAGGGAAACATAATACATGTCACAGAGACCAGGATCCCTAATAGGGCAGAAATAGCACTAGAGTAAAAGAGTCATCCTTCTGAATTTTGGTGCCTCCCAGAGAATGAAATTGTGCAGTTCAGTTGTTTCCAGAATAGCAGTTCATGGCAGTGGCATCCTGTATTTTCCTTATGGTACTGTCACATTCAAATGCACTATCGGACTTACATACTTACTTTATTCGTTGTTCCTGTCCCTCCTTTAGAGTGTAGGTTATAGTGAAAGGATTTTGTCTATTCCACCTGATTGTCGTATTTGTCATATGTTTTAGTCAAGCACGAAGGTGGGATGGAAGTTAATTCGATACTTTTGAAAAAAAGCCCAACTTTGCCAGCAATTTCCAAGAAACATTCCTGTGTATGCTTCTTATTTTATTGTATAGCTGCTCCACCCAGATAGCGCAAGCAACTGAAAAGAGAAAACCAAAGAAGCACAAATTTGTGTGGAATAAACTTGATATGAATGTATAAATAGATCCAAAATTGGCTTTTGCTTTAGGGTCGGGGTGGGGGTGGTTGGAAAAAATCAATTTCACTCCTGGAAATACTGCACAGACTTATCTCCTTGTCTGTAAACAAGAACTATTTTACATTAGTGAGTTAACTGTAAGTTATGGAGTGTACGATACCTGAAAGGCAATGAAAGGCCATCAGGTAACCAGAAAGGCTTGCTCTAAAAATGCAGTTTTCCACTACACATTTCCCTAGTTTGTCATCATTTTGCATAATCTCGGTTTTCTTAGTCTTCTTCCCTTTGGATCACAGAAATCTCAAAGTTTATTCTTTAAAAAAAATTAGTATAGTTGAATTACAATGTTGTGTTAATTTCTGCTGTATAAGAAAGTGATTCAGGTAACCTATATATATGTTATTTTAAAATATTCTTATCCATTATGGTGTATCAAAAGATACTGACTATAGTTCCCTGCACTACACAGGAGGACCTTGTTGTTTATCCAGTTTTTCTTGACTGCAAATAAGCCTGGGCTCATGAGACTTGGCCTGGTTTTTGACATAGGTGCAGCTAGTGTTAATTTACTGTCTGCAACAGCTTGTTTGTTCTGTTGGAAGTCTTTGTAAGGAATCCAAGATTGGACCTTGAAAGGCTCTACCATTCACCATTCTGAGGCCAGAAGGCCAGCTCCAATACTGCAGGGGAAGCCTGCCAGATTTCCCCTTCAGTGTTTATAAATTTGGGTAAGTTGATCTCTTCTTGAGTTTCCTGAATTATTCCAGGACTCTTGGCCTGCCAGAAAGTGACATTCCTTATCACTTGCAGTGCTGAGACCCCTAAAGCCAGATACCAAACTCTTTTTCTTGTGAGGGCTCCAGAAAAATGAAAGTGATAGTTGCTCAGTCGTGTCTGACTCTTTGTGACCCCATGGAGCGTACCCCACCAGGCTCCTCTGTCCATGGTATTCTCCAGGCAAGAACACTGGAGTGGGTTGCCATTTCCTTCTCCAGGGGATCTTCCCTCCGCACAGTTCGAACCCTGGTCTCCTGCATTGCAGGCAGATTCTTTACTGTCTGAGCTACCAGGGAAGCCCCAGGGCTCCAGAAAAATCAGTGTTATTTCCTTAAATGTGGCTCACCCTACTCGATTAAACAAGTATCATCCTCAAGTATAATATACTGGGCAAGGCGTTGGTTGCAAAACTAGGATTTCCTATATATTTTGGGGAAAAAAGGGGGACAGACTCTTATTTAATCTCTACAAATAATGATACAGTTATGTAAAGTAAGTAAATTCAGTAAGTTTCTGAATTGGGGATGGGAGAGTCAGTAAAGAAGCACAACTCAGAGCAGTTCAAATGTTTCATTTCCATTTACAAAAGCAGAACCTACTGAATCTGTTCTGAGTTAGAGATAGCTTAAGGAGGAAGAGTCACCTTATCTATTCAAAAGTTAGGACTTTAGGCCACATCAAGCAAGTAACAATACAGTTTATCTCATTAGTCCATTCAGTCCTAGGTAATTCATTTTTATTCCATTTGGACTGTTGGGTAAGACCTTTATGAAGCTGCCTTTTTTTTTTTTTGGTAATTGATGAGTTCTGGAAATCTTGATAAGGTCTGAAAGTTGTGCTGATGATACTGTCCAGGTCAGATAGAGCCCTTTCCCTCGGGGTTCTGAAAAGGTCTGTAGCTGATTACAAAGCCTTCAGGGAAAAGGCAGAAAGAAATGAAGAGACTTATAGTGGCTGTGGTTAACCTGAAGGTCCACTGAAAGTTCAAATCAAAAATAATGCAACTTGCAAGGAAATGTGGTTGTTCCTGTATCATGTAAAGCCAGATGAAAAAGCTAATCCTGGAAAAGTTTTAGACAGGATATCTCTAAGAATCATGGTTAAGGCTACTCTCAAAGAAGAGAATGGCTGCTGCCTATCTTTCATATACAGTAAATGAAAATAATTTTTACAGAGGAAACAATGTGAATGTGTAACATAATAATTTTGAGACCTCATTTATGTACGATACCAGTGATGTACCAAGAATATGGCAGGGATGTCAATTAATGAGATTCAGTAGTTCTGAAGTAGGTCGTAGATGTCTACACTTTTATAAAACTCCTTAGGTAAGGCTGCTGTTTATCCCTAATTAAAATCCATTGTTCTAGAAAATGCTAGATTTAAATGAAAGAAGTGATGCTGTGGCCAAGTAAGCCTTTTGATTAATAAATGGAATTATGGAAGGTAACACTGTACAAGGAAATTGCACACGTTTTTGGTAGAAGGTCAGTTGGTACATCTTTTTGCAGGTGGGGTGTAAGCTCTCTGTGACTGCCGACTACTCAACTTTGCTGTAATAGTGCATAAGCAGCCATAGACAGTATGTGGACAAATGAGCTTGTCTATGTTCCAGTAAGACTTTGTTTATAAAAACAGGCAGTGGGCTATTGTTGACCAGTGTCTGTCCTGTGCTGTTTTTGCCTGCTATCATCAGAGAAAGCATAAGCAAAAGTCTGAAGAAAAGAAGCAGACAGAGTGAAGACACTGGTGACTCTCTAGGAAATGCCCACAAGCCATGTAATTTCTGATTATTTATATTTGTAACATTGACCTCATACAAATTTAATCTGGGGAAGGCTCATCAGCTTTTCTAAGTTAACTTTCCCCCATGCGACTCATAAATAGTAACACAGCAAATGGATCTATTTCTAGCTCCTCTCTTTTTATAAGGTGAGAGAGCAAATCTTTGTGATTCTAAATGTTCTCTATGAAATCTCAGAGATAGTTTTAGGCATAAAAGATAACCTGAGAGCTTTGCTCTTTTTCCTACATTAAGAATCTCATTTGTGGAAAATGTTTCTTTTTTTGTTGTTGTTGTTAGAGATGATTTGCACTCTTGATGATGTGATAGTAAAACACAAGGTAAGCATACAAACTAATACCACTTGTAAAGAAATATAGGGTCTTTATAAAAGTGAGAAAGCTTTGTTTTCTTAATAATCAAGGCATACTAGGGTTTCCCTGGTGGCTCAGACATTAACAAATGTGTCTGCAATGTAGCAGACTTGGGTTTGATCCCTCAGTCAGGAAGATCCCCTGGAGAAGGGAATGGCAACCCACCCCAGTATTCTTCCTGGAAAATCCCATGGACAGAGGAGCCTGGTGGGGGCTACAATCCATGGGGTCACAAAGAGTCAGACACAACTGAGCAACGAACACTTTCACTTTCTTTCAAAGGCATAATAAGGTCATCAAAAAGCATAGAAAGTCTTGCAAAATGAAATATTTGTTACCTAGGTAGATTAAACAGGAAAAATGTACATCTTCATATTGCAGCTTATTGAGTTAATCAGTACATGAAAAAAAAGTAGTGCACCATAGCTGAAGAAATTTATTAATATTTGAATACATTTATAGCTTTTTAGATTCAGGTCTCATAAACAAGGGCAAATACATTTTATCCTCCAAGTAGTGTCAATCATGCTCTTTGTAATTCTGGATAAACCAACACTTCATTTTAGGACAGATCTCAAGAGGTCCATGAGGTTGGAACTAATTGTACATTATCCCTAAGATGTTTTTAATACACAGTGTTGTCATATGTGGTATCATCACCTTAATCATTATATAAGCTTTGTAAAAATGGTTTCCTTTACATTTCCAACATGGTAAATATTGATATTTTCAATCTACAAATAAAACCTCCTTTGAGTCTTCAGTAAGTTTTAAGAATGTAAGAGTAGATGGTGTGTACAGAGTGTAAAGTTTAGAGTCTAAAGGAGACAAAACCAACAACAAAAAAGTGATTTTCCACTTCCCTTGAAAATAGAGTCTCTGAGTAGGAAGCAAACATAATTAAGTTAGCAGTACAGTGTTCTCTATTAGAAATGATCTAGATATCCAAAACTCCAGAGAGGCTGGAAAGTGGTATTTTAGGCAGTGAGGGAATTGGCATATATGTATGTGGATGCAGAGATTTAGTGGACAGATGAAAAGTGATGTTGAGGCAGGCTGGGTGGAGGGGGGTAGTGGAAATTGCCAGAAACATTTCCTTGAGTAGGGGAGAGTAGATGAGCCCCAGAGCACCAGTGGAACAATTAACTGAACTGAGGATAGATGGGCCATCCTGTCTCCAGGAGGGAGGCAGAGTCCGTGGGCACAGATGTATATCACTGAGTAAATGTGGATTTGGAAGATGGTGGAAATTTCTTTTTGGTGGCATCTATCATGGCAACCCACTCCAGTATTCTTGCCTGGGGGATCCCATGGATGGAGTAGCCTGATGGGCTACAGTCCACAGTGTCACAAAGAGGTGGACACAACTGAGCAACTTCACATCCTGTGAACTAGAATGAAAAGTCATCAGATGAGGATGAAGGCTAGGGGTGGAGGTGTTGAGGTCTTAAGGAGAGGGGACAGTATATGAAATGGTCAAGGGAGCTGGAACGCATAGCGCCAGCAATACAATCTGATGGTTGGGTCATGTCCAGAACACAGTAGAGTTGTTAGTGTTGAATTTCAAGTAAAAACAGCCAACTTGGGGAATCCACTTGAAGAACACCTCCCTTAAACCAGGAATACTAAATAACTGATGCCAGAAGGAATCACATTCAGAATGTAAGTGGCCCATTTATACCTACGTGTTCACACCACAAGATTCCTAGTCCGTTAACACTGGTTCTCAGTTGACTTTGGTTTTACTTATACAAGATAGACTCAGTACTGCTGTCCTATGGCTGGCGCATATATTTTACCTTTATGAGAAGAAAGGTGATCATCCAGCAAGTGTGACTGGGCATTTCTCTCACTGAATAAAAGGCACTTTGACAAGTTCTTGACTAACTGCCTTGAGCTTGAATTTTAAGTCTACAATAGCATAGGATTCTAATGCCTCAAAGTGGTAGTTAGCTCTAGGAATAATTCTTTAAAAATGTGCAAAGTCACTCATGAATTGTCTACTGAATAAAGAATTAACTATAATAGAGACGCTTTTCCAAGTAATTTGAACCCCCTCCCTGGGAACGCCAGTTGACATGTCGGTTCATTATCAGGAATTTCCAACAGCCGTGCTGATGCCGGTTTAATCTAGTCAAATGAAGCAATTACCTTGCAGATGAAACAACCAGATAGTATGTTTTTAATCTCTCCAATGTCATAAGGCATTTTCTTTTATGTTCTAATTTCTATTAAAATACACAGCAATGGCCATGAAACTAGTCCTTAGAATTAAAAGATCTGTTCTGTATTTGGGGGATTTTTTTTTAGTTTTCAGTGGGTGGTTGGCCTAACCAAAAAGAAGTACACCAGAAAAATGCAAAACAGCTATTACAAAGGAGACGAAGTGGACGAGGTGTGAGTCCAGAAGAAGCATCTTTAAATTTTGTTTCTTATTTTCATGATTCAGGTCTGGTCTATGCTGTTGTCTTTGTAGAAATTTAAACTTTAGTCTCCCACAACCTGCAGATCCTCCCCAAGGCTACATGTTCTTAGATGTGAAGGATTTTTTGTTTTGTTTTTTTGGTTTTTCCTATAGGCATCACATTATTTGATGTAGTGGAAAATTATAACAAATAGGATATTGTTAGCAGAAACAGTTCTTGGACCATCCTGCTCTGAAAACAATACAAAAAACAAATATCAGTAAAAAGACTTTAATATAAATTTATTTATTTTAATTGGAGCTTAATTACTTTACAATATTGTATTGGTTTTGCCATATATCAACATGAATCTGCCACGGGTTTACATGTGTTACCCATCCTGAAAGCCCCTCCCTCGTCCCTCCCTGTACCATCCCTCTGGGTCGTCCCAGTACACAAGCCCCAAGCATCTAGTATCATGCTTCAAACCTGGACTGGCGACTTGTTTCATATATGATATTATACATGTTTCAATGCCATTCTCCCAAATCATACCCCCTCCCTCTCCCACAGAGTCCAAAAGACTGTTCTATACATCTGTGTCTCTTTTGCTGTCTTGCATACAGGGTTATCATTACCATCTTTCTAAATTCCATATATATGCGTTAGTATACTGTATTGGTGTTTTTCTTTCTGGCTTACTTCACTCTGTATAATAGGCTCCAGTTTCATCCACCTCATTAGAACTGATTCAAATGTATTCTTTTTAATGGCTGAGTAATACTCCATTGTGTATATGTACCACTGCTTTCTTATCCGTTCATCTGCTGATGGACATCTAGGTTGCTTCCATGTCCTGGCTATTATAAACAGTGCTGTGATGAACATTGGGGTACACGTGTCTCTGACAATTCTGGTTTCCTCGGTGTGTATGCCCAGCAGTGAGATTGCTGGGTATATAAGGCAGTTCTATTTCCAGTTTTTTAAGGAATCTCCACACCGTTCTCCATAGTGACTATACTAGTTTGCATTCCCACCAACAGTGTAAGAAGGTTCCCTTTTCTCCACATCCTCTCCAGCATTTATTGCTTGTAGACTTTTGGATTGCAGCCATTCTGCCTGGTGTGAAATGGTACTTGCATTTCTCTGATAATGAGTGATGTTGAACATCTTTTCATGTGTTTGTTAGCCATATGTATGTCTTCTTTGGAGAAATGTCTATTTAGTTCTTTGGCCCATTTTTTGATTGGGTCATTTATTTTTCAGGAATTGAGCTGTAGGAGTTGCTTGTATATTTTTGAGATTAGTTGTTTGTCAGTTGCTTCATTTGCTATTACTTTCTCCCATTCTGAAGGCTGTCTTTTCGCCTTGCTTATAGTTTCCTTTGTTGTGCAGAAGCTTTTAAGTTGATTAGGTCCCATTTGTTTATTTTTGCTTTTATTTCCAATATTCTGGGAGGTGGGTCATAGAGGATCCTGCTGTGATTTATGTCAGAGAGTGTTTTGCCTATGTTCTCCTCTAGGAGTTTTATAGTTTCTAGTTTTGCATTTAGATCTTTAATCCATTTTGAGTTTATTTTTGTGTATGGTGTTAGAAAGTGTTCTAGTTTCATTCTTTACAAGTGGTTGACCAGTCCAGTTTTCCCAGCACCACTTGTTAAAGGGATTGTCTTTTCTCCATTGTATATTCTTGCCTCCTTTGTCAAAGATAAGGTGTCCATAGGTGCATGGATTTATCTCTGGGCTTTCTATTTTGTTCCATTGATCTATATTTCTGTCTTTGTGCCCGTACCATACTGTTTTGATGACTGTGGCTTTGTAGTAGAGCCTGAAGTCAGGCAGGTTGATTCCCCCATTTCCATTCTTCTTTCTCAATAGTGCTTTGGCTATTTGAGTTTTTTTTGTATTTCCATACAAATTGTGAAATTATTTGTTCTAGCTCTGTGAAAAATACCGTTGGTAGCTTGATAGGGATTGCATTGAATCTATAAATTGCTTTGGGTAGTGTACTCATTTTCACTATATTTATTCTTCTGATCCATGAACATGGTATATTTCTCCATCTATTAGTGTCCTCTTGATTTCTTTCAGCAGTGTTTTATTAAAAAGACTTTTAATATGCAAGGAGAGTGTTCTGTTCCCTAGACATAGCTGAGCCAAAGGAGTACTGTCAATTCTCACATATTCAGATAGCGTTTGAATGCAAAGCATCCTGGATACTATGTAGAAAGGACTTGTACATTTCCTCATAGGCCACACCCAGTTTAATTCTACAATGTTCATGTTACTTAAGCTTGCTGAACCTTGTATTCCTCATCTACCAAGTAGAGATGCTAATGGTACTTATTTTCTTGGACTGTTGCTGGGATTAAATGAATCAGTCCACCCAAATTCCTTGAAACAGTGCCTGGCCAATAGTGAGTGCTAAGAGTAATTACAGGAAACTGTTCCTTTATTGTATCAAGGAGTCTCTTACTTTGTAGAGAAGGGTGGGTGTGAGATCATTGTGCTGTGATATGTAGATGAAAGCCTTCTGTGTGATGAGGAGGAAACAGGAAGTTGGGAAGGACCCATGGGGATGCAGAAAGTCCTTTGAGGACAGTGAAATAGCCTCTGATAAAGTCCTTTCTGAAATCTGTGTCTGTATCCCACTGTTTTTCCTATGTCCACTGCAACCACCTGAATATGTGCTGCCATTTCCCCACGACTGATGACACCCTCTGGACTGGGAGCTCCATTTGCATCCTAACATCCTCTCTTTTCCACAAAAGAGTGAGAGAGTTTTTTGTTTTTTAATTTAAAACAAGAGATTATGTTTTTACCCAGGTACAATTTTCTAATGCCTTCTCAGTCATCCACTATTCTTTGTAGAAAGTCTAGAATTTCAAAGACCAAAAGGACACATGGTATTTCCGTTCTAACCAAGCTCACCCACTGTCTTGTCAAAGCCTTCACTTTCTTTATCCCCAAGCTTTCTCTTTCCATTTCTTGGGACACATGATGCTCATTCCCTATTATACTTCGACTACTTCTGTACCACCTCCTGATAAGTACAGAACCTGCTTTCTTCAGCTGCTCTCATACCTCCAGGCTAAACACAAAGGCCTGCTCCTCAGAGAAGCCCTCCATGGCTGTGCTGTGGAGAGTGGCTCTCCTTCTCCCACGGTCAGGGCCTCCCGGGTCCCTGTAGGTCACGGTTGTGTTTAGTCATCTCCACAGGACTCATCAGTGGGTGTAATTAGGTTCACTCGTGTCAGTTGTGGGACCATCTGATTCAATTCCCACCTCTATAATAAGTCCACTCTAATTATCCTAGCTCAGGAGACTGATGTATAAAAACAGAACTAGCAGACTATTAGTTTGCAATGTCAAACAGAATTGTCACAGAAACCAGCACGTCCAGCTCAATATGAAGAGTCCTTTTTCTTATAGTCAAATGATGTGGCAGCAGATGGCTGAATGGTTAAGGGCTTCAGCTGAGTTAACCTAGTAACTCTCTCCTCAGTCCAGATACTCCTGCGGAGAGAACTGGACACACCTGTCAGTACCTGGCTCTTAGATGGTACCGTCTCTAAGTTGACCTGGTGGACCAACCCCCTCACTTATTCCCTGCGGGTCTTTTGGCCTCATGTCATCTTTGGCCTTAGACTTCTAGGCTTGGTCTTCTTTTCTAAGGTGGCTTTGCATATACTGATCCCTTATGGTGGGCTTAAAGATTGAAGAGAAGCATCTTATTTTGGGAACAGTAGTGAGAGAAGACTCTATATACTCCCATATAATAATAATAATGGTTACAGTGGGATTGAAAAATGATGCTGGTAAGCTCTAAATAACTTTTGAGAAGGCAGGTTATGTGCTTGAACCTGTAATTTACTTGAGAGTGGTGTTGGTGAGGAGGGGACAGAAACTAGCATCTGTTGAATTTCTACAATGGGTCAAAGTGTAAACATCACCCATGGGATCCTTTTGGCCACCCAGTATAGGTTAGGGATTACTTGTGTTTATAGAGAAGGCAAGCAGAGTTGGGGATGTCCCCATTTGTAAGGCCTTTCTCATCCCTAACACACTTATTGGAATCACACCTAACATACCAAAGAGTCAACCAAAAGAAAAAGAAAAAAAAAAGAGGCCAAAGAGAAAGAAGATGTCATAGACTTAGGAAGGCTGGACAGCGTCTTTATAATTCCTGAGGCCCAGCCTCCCAACAGCTGGAAATGGAAATGGAGCCCACAGGACTAGACAGCTGTGTCCTTGCTTATTAAAGTAGACCCATGGACCCAAAGCCTTGGCATCCTCTGAGAACCTGGGAGAAATGCAGAATCTCAGGCCTGGCTCCAGACTTGCTGCATCAGAATCTGTATGTGCCCCTGAAAGGCACAAAGCACAGTTCTGTGGTCTAGGCCCTGAGAGGTCTAGACATATGGACAGCTGTTGTTGTTCAGCTGCTCAGTCATGTCCGACTCTTTGTGACCCCATGGACTGCAGCATGCCAGGCCTCCCTGTCCTTCACGCTTCCATGGGGATCATGGAAGGACACAAATCATTAGCATATGGCTCAGAGAATTTTCTCAAAAAATATTTTTTCTATAGTATGGACATTCTGGTGATGTAATTTTTTTTCTGTGTCTGTTTACTTAAAAATATTTTTGCCTTAGTTTCTGCATATAGCATTCTGGTTTCTCCACTATCTTCTCACTTGCATCATTTCCAACAAGAAATCTGCTATCATGCTTGTCCCTCTCTAGGTAACACTTTGATTTTCTCTTGCTGATTTTAAAGGAACTATTGGTAATTTAGGCTTGAAAGTGTCAGTCACTCAGTCAAGCCTGACTCTTAGCAACCCCATGGACTATAGCCCACCAGGCTCCTCTGTCCATGGGATTCTCTAGGCAAGAATACTGGAGTGGGTTGCTGTTCCTTCTCCAGGGGATTGTCCCAACCGAGGGATCAAACCCGGGTCTCCCACATTGCCAGCAGATTCTTTACTATCTGCTCTTTAGGCTTGGAGAATACTCAATCATACATAATACTTTTTAAAAGCAATGGACAATATTTTTCTTAGATATTCACAATTCTCATGAAGACTTTTATAGAAAGAGCTTCAGCCCAAAAGCCTGGAATTTTGATCCTAACTTTTTTTTTTTTTTTTTTTTAACCTTAAAGTCCCTTGAGCTCTCTTAGAATCACTCCCTTACCCATGTGGCTTTGCTTGATGCTTTCTAATATCCTTCTGAAAGACTTGGATTATAATTCTATATTCATGGTACTAAGAGTATAGGAATAATAAGATGATTAGAGAGTAGCTTAGCAGCAAAAAGCCTGGACTCCAGAGTCAGACCTCAAACACCCTGATACTCACTTACCACTGTTGGGTTATATGCCCTTACTCAGGTTTCTTTAACCACTTTGTGTCTCAGTATTTTTGTCTGTAAATTGGGTGTGTCAACAACAGCAGCTACTTCCTAGAATCTGTTTTCAGAATTAAATTAGTGTTTACTAAGCATTTAAAACCATTGAAAAACATGTGTTTCATGTGCCGGGTCCTGAGCTAAGTTAAGGTGATCAGAAGTGAAGAGAGGCCCCTGCTTTTGAGCGGAAACTCCAAGCTTAAACTCCTTGGATAGGTTGGACTCAGGTTAGGGCTGGATTAAAGTGAATGACCAAGTTTAAGAGGATCACTGAAAAACTAAGCTCTAACTCAGGGAGGAAATAGGATATATTTAACTCAGCCAAAGAGACATAATAGCTTTCTTAAAATAGACAGCGGGTTGTCAGGGAGCAGAGGCTCAGATTTGTCCCTGTGGCATCAAAGTGCAGAATGAAGATAAAAGGTGGAAGCGGTTGTGGATGGGTGACTATGAAAGATCTGGGAAATAGCTGTTCAGATTTGTTAATATATGGGAAGGCTTAGATTTAGAGGAGAGAATGCTATTTATTTGGGCACCAAGGAAGAATCTTGAAGACAACTTCAGTAAAACTGCATGAATTTGAATGAGTTCGTGGAGAGGACCAATGAGATTCAGTAAAAAGATCCATTGCTTATCTTCAAGGAAGAATTTCATTTCTTTTCAAATATGCACAGTAACTTGAACCAATTACTCTTTCAGAGCAAATTAATGAGCTGCTTTAATGAACAGATAACATGAACATATAATTATCAGCAATATGAATATATAATTACTGTTTCAAAGTCTTTTCTCACATATTTATGTGATGTAAGGACCTTATAAACAATCTCCCAGTGTATTTACTCTTTCAGTTTGCCTGGAGAATACTTTTTATCAGCCGTGTTGAATTCTGCCAGTTTTGCTTTGTCAGAATGAATGTGGATTTGAAATCGAGGGCTACAGGATGCGAGAGAGTTTGCTTAGACAGTGAGGGAGTTTGGTTAACTTGACCATGAAAGACCTGCCCTGACTCTTGTCCTTCACCTTCTGGAGAGCATTCAGCCTATGCAGTCATTGTCCTGAGCAGAGAGCATCCACATGTCAGGCATATTTCAATAGGATTCAATTATAGCTGACAAAACATTTGTAAAGGCAGCTAAAATTCAGCCCAGATGGTGACTGGGCATTTGATGAACACTCCCAATATGTGGCATTATTCATCCTTGACACTCAGAAAATAAACATAAGGCCAGCATTTCTCCCGGGGCAGGGAAGCAGAGAACAAAAAGGTCCTCCTCTTCCAAATGTACAGAGTTGCTGTTTTTCTCTAGGAGTTGCAGAATGTTTTTGGCTTTTTAATTAAACAGTTTAATTCAGTTCAGTTGCTTAGTCGTGTTCAACTCTTTGCGACCCCATGGACTACAGCACACCAGCCTTCCCTGTCCATCACCAACTCCCAGGGGTTGCTCAAACTCATGTCCATCGAGTCGGTGATGACATCCAACCATCTCAACCTCTGTCATCCCCTTCTCCTCCTGCCTTCAGTCTTGCCTAGCATCAGGATCTTTTCCAATTGGTCAGTTCTTCACATCAAGTGGCCAAAGTATTGGAGTTTCAGCTTCAGCATCAGTCCTTCCAATGAACACCCAGGACTGATCTCCTTTAGGATGGACTGGTTGGATCTCCTTGCAGTCCAAGGGACTCTCGAGAGTCTTCTCCAACACCACAGTTCAAAAGCATCAATTCTTTGGCACTCAGCATTTTTTATAGAAACTTTAACAAGGGAGGACATTCTTAAATGTTTTCCCCAGGATATGTGATTTGTAACTAGGGAAATAAATGACCCAGCCTGGATTTCTTCTCTATGGCTCCTTCTAAATAGCATGAACAGCAGAAGATGGTGATATTCAGTCTTAACTTGTGACATGAATATCCTGTGTTGGAATTTTGATTAATCTACACACCCTACCTAGGTTCTAGTACAGGAAAAGTCTGGGAAAACTTATTTTTTTAGTATTAGAAGTTCTGATAAGATCATTTAACTTGTGGAAAGCCCTAATTAAAAAAAAGAAAATCAACAAGTTGATTAAAGAAAGTGCCTGAACCATACGGGGACATCTCAAAGAACGTTCATGAAATGAGTACCTACAGATAACCCTAGCCCAAATAGGTAATCAGATTAATTATCAGCATTTAGAAATCCCTTTTGTCCCCCTCTTTCTGTCACTCACTCCTTAGTAGACGTAGTGATGGCAGAAACTGAAGAAGCTGGTGGAAGGTAAAAACCCAGAATCTCCAATCTTGGCCCCTTCTCAGGGGGTTTAGAGTAAATGGCCAAGTTCAAGAGGAATATCTCTTCTCCCCTCTTACTTTCAACTTTCTGTCCTCTTGCATTTAAACTATCAGTATATCACTGGATTTTAATTTATAACTTAATCTAGCAGGCTTGATCTTTTACTCTGTCATGCTTGATTAATCCAGAGGAAAGCAAGAAAGGAACATAAAACAGATGTATACTTTTTTCATCACCCTCTCCTGCATTAATCTGTTACACAGGTTTTTAGTGACCGCTAAAAGTACAACAGGCAATCTTAAGTCAAATACTAATAGAAATAATTACCTTTACCATTTTTTTCTCATAGTGCTGTGTCTTGGACTAGTTACATGAACTAATTACCCAAACTCCCTTCCTTATTTATCGGTCACTGTTGTCATGCATTCTATACCACAAAAGTTAATACTGTTGTATACTAGATTTAAGATTCATTTATACCTTCCAATTTATGTATTCTTTCTGGCATTTCTTTTCTTCTTAAATCTCTGAATGATGATCTGAACTCATTCTTCCTTTTGTCTGTGTCATACTATTGGACAGTTCAGTTTTTGTTGAGAAATTTAATTCCACTTAATTTTTTTTTTTTATTTTTACGGAAATACACATGACTTACTATGTTATACATTATACCTCTATCCTTTTTCAGATTCTTTTCCCATATAGGTTATTACAGAGTATTGTGTACCATTCCCTGTGCTATGGGTCTCAAGGTCCCTGTATAATAGTGTGTATATGTTAATCCCAAACCTCTAATTTATCCCTCCCCCTTTTGCTCTTTGGTAACCATAAGATTGTTTTCTATGTCCGTGAGTTTGTTTCTGTTTTGTAAATAAGTTCATTTGTACCATTTTTATTTTTTAGGTTCTACATGTAAATGACATCCTATGATATTTATTAGTTCCACTTTAAAGATAGTGTTTTATGATATATAAATTATATTGTTTTTGTTGAGAAGTCAGCCATAGTTTCTCTTTTTTGAAAGTAATATGCATAATTTTTTTTCTGTTTTTAAGATATCCTCTTTGTTGTTCATCGATTGTGTGTTGTGTGTGCGTGCAGCATGTGTGTGGGTGTGTGTCACCATCCTGCCAGAGAGTTCTGCAGCACTTTTTAAATCTGTGTATCACTGTCTCCATCATGTTATCAGTTTTGTACATTCTGACCCATTATCTAATTACGTATTATGTTTTCCCCATGCTCAGTTTTAATTAATACTGAAATTCTAAGTAACTTAGAATGATTTAATGCAACCATTCTTTTTCATAATTTTCTGCTTTTGGTTATTTTCTTCTGACAAATCTTCTAAATCTGTTTTCTCTTGAGCTCTGTCCTAATGCACTAAATTCCGAAAAAGCACTAAAATTGTTGTCATCTCTTTTTAATCCTGTTACCCTGACCTTGGATACCTAATAATCAATGCCTGCCTGCTGACACTGTGTGGAAGAAATTGTACAGATAGGTTGACATAGTAGATACTAATACTTTATCCAGAGAACACTGACCCTTGCTTTTAAGCACTGCTGAGCTGATTCCCTAGGCATCCTTATGACACTAAGAGGTCTCAAACTAAAGCCTGGATGTACCGGAGGATTTTCCAGAATAAGCATACCCTTGTTGAGGAAAAGCAAAATAGAAAGGGGAGAAAGACGGCCCCAATACCACGATTGCTTCACTATGATTTTTTTTTCTGGCTTCAAATAATCCACCTGGGATTCTTATCTGCCTTGTTAGCTCTTCAGTGCTTAAAACTGACTAGATAATATATTTAGATATATCTTAGAGCGATAGACGGGTGAAAATATATTTAATTTTGTTCAGTTTTTTCTGTTGTCCTCAGTGGAAGGGTTGCTCTGAAGTAGGTTGTAAGCCATTAGTAGAAATGTCCCAAAATGAAACTTTTAATGGTATTCTATTTGGATATTATTTTAATTTATGATAAAATTTTAGAAGTTTTCTTTCTATGTAGAAAATGTAATATCTTGCACTAACAGACTTTACCACTGGCAACAATTTGCACACATTGTTTTAAGTTTCTAAAGTGAAAAGCACAGAGCTCTTTGAACTCTAAAGACCACCCCCACCAAAAAAAGTTTTCTTCGTGACTCAGAGTATTTTCAAGTATAGAAATCTGTGTATTGTATGCTTGTTACACACAACATACACCGTCCTTCCCGAAACCTTAAAGCCTGGGATGCTAACCCAGAGTTCCTGTGCATGTGGGAGCTAATGCCTTGTTGATGGCACAGGCTGCTCCAGACTTTCAGCAGGTCTGTAAGGACTGAGCTCCTTTCCCCACCTCTGCCAAGTCCCACTGGGACTCCAGCCACACTGAACTCGCCTCACACAACAGGCCAGCACTCGTGAACTCCTGCATCCTGCAGCTTCTTCTTGTATGTTTCTATTTTCTTAGAAAATATGTACGTTTGGTTTCTCCTACGTATGTGTAATAAAATTCTTAAGGAATAGATAGGACACACAAGAGAACCTCAAAAATGTTTTGAGCATCACAATGGGAAGCCTAAAATTACTAATTAAAGGCACTGATTAGCTCAGAAACCCTGCCTTAGACAATATTTATGTTCAGTTTTATTGCTATAATGAATGACTTCAGGAGGGGAAACTTAAAAAGATGCCTTATGAATTGAGAGAGAAGCTTTAGGAGGGAAAGCAGAACTGATTATTCAGTTCCAAATTCACCTATAGATTCAATGTAATTCTGATGATAATTGTAAATGAATTAGGTAAACTGATTTAAAGACAATCTGGAAAAAAATAAGAAAGATAATTTTGGAAAAATGAGTGTTAGTGACTTACATATCACATGTCAGGATATACATCCAAGCAGATGCAATTAAACTGCTGTGGTATTATTGTAAGAGTGATAAACAGTTCACATGAACATAACAGAGGGCCCAGAAAGAGACTCATGTTTTGGGGAAAATTTGTTTTATAATAAAACTGTCATTGCATATCATGAAGTTAGGATATTCTGCTCAGTACAAACTGTGAAGTGAGCTGAAATATACATTATGGAAGGAAAAAGATTTCAACCCATATTTCATGTCTTATACAAAAAAGAAACTCTAGATAAATAAAGCAGCTAAAATTAAAAAGAAAAATCTATAAATATAATAAATTTGAGAAATATTTGAAGGCAATAACTTTATCAGAAAAGCAATAATCAAGAAGCTGTACGTAGATATACACACAATACATACATCTACATAAACCATATATATGTAATTATTGCAAGTAAGGAAAAAAAGTAAATCAAGGAGAGGGAAAAAAATGAAACATAAAACAACTCCGAGACAGAGCAGACAGGCTCAGTAAAGTCAGAAGAACAAAATGACGGAGTGAAAGCAGGAAGATTCCTAATATACTAACTTACTGGAAATCGAGATCTTGGAGAGATTTGAGGGGAAATCTTCTGGGCAAACACTTTCAGATATTCACCCTTTATTAAAGGATATGGATTTTTAAAAGTAAATCAAAAGCATTTCAATTTAGTAACAAATACCCCAGTACGTGGGGGCACAGTGGTGGCGGGACAGGGGAGAGGGTCCAAGTGTTGGTGTTAAGAGTGCTGGTCCGACCCTGCTGTGCGGGATGCAGAATCAGACCCTGGGCAATCCCTGAAGGCCCACTGGGCCCCAGGAGTGCACAGTGGAGGGGGCGGGGGGAACACTTGTAGCGCAGGATGCTTATCTCGGTGACAGGCACACAGTGCGTGCATTGTAATTGTTGGCTGATATGGTTATTACGTTTCCTTTGTTTAATTTTATATACCACCAAAAATCAAGCCCCATCTCTGCCTGAAAGAAGTAGAAATAATTTAGAGTGAATCGTTTACCTTTCTGGCCTCAGTTCCTTCATCTGTAAAATGGAGAAACTGTGGTATCTGTTTGCATAAGTAGGGTTCCATGATCATTAAATAATACTTCGAATCCTGGGTGTTCTTTGGAAGGAATGACGCTAAAGCTGAAACTCCAGTACTTTGGCCACCTCATGTGAGGGGTTGACTCATTGGAAAAGACTCTGATGCTGGGAGGGTTTGGGGCCAGGAGGAGAAGGGGATGACAGAGGATAAGATGGCTGGATGGCATCACTGACTCGGTGGACGTGAGTTTGAGTGAACTCCGGGAGTTGGTGATGGACGGGGAGGCCTGGTGTGCTGCGATTCATGGGGTTGCAAAGAGTCGGACACGACTGAGCGACTGAACTGAACTGAACTGAGAAAGCACTTTTGTTTTGGAACTGCCATAGCATTCATTAGATCCTATTTAAGTTCTGTTTGTTTGTTTTATTAGAGTATAATTGCTTTACAATGTTGCATTAGGAACATTCTGTTGTACAAGGAAGTGAATAAGCTGTAAGTATACATACATGCCCTCCCTCTTTGACCTCCCTTCCACCCACCTCATGCCTGTAGGACATACCAGAGCATTGAGCTGAGCTCCCTGTGTCACACAGCAGCTTCCAACTAGCTGTTTTGCACACGGTAGTGTACATATGTGGAGAAGGCAATGGCAGCCCACTCAGTGTTCTTGCCTGGAGAATCCCAGGGACAGAGGAGCCTGGTGGGCTGCCGTCTATGCGGTCGCACAGAGTCGGACACGACTGAAGCGACTTAGCAGCAGCAGCAGCAGCAGCAGCAGTGTACATAAGTGAGTGCTCTTCTCCCAATTCGTCCTACCCTTCCCTTCCCACTCTGTGCCCATATATCTGTTTTGTGTATCTGCCTTTTGTTCAAAGAAAAATGCTGGGTCTAGCTAGCCAAAAATAACTGTAGCAAAGGCTGTGGGTTAAATGTCAATGGGAACAGTTGGGAAATTTAACAGTTAGTTACCATTTTCAAAGTAGGAGGGACAGGGGAGCAAGGCTTTTGTTTTTTGATTTTATTGTTGTTAGTAGATCCAAGTAGGTTCTTTTCTTTTCTTTTTAATTTTTACATTGGAATATAGTCAATTTAAAATATTGTGTTAGCAGGCTTAGAAAACAAACTTATGGCTGTTGAGGGGGAGGTGATAGTTAGAGACTTTGGGATAGTCACGTACACAATGCTACATTTAAAATGGATAAGCAGCAAGGACCTACTGAGTAGCACTTGGAACTCTGCAGTGTTATGTGGCAGCCTGGATGGGAAGCGGTTTGGGGGGAGAATGAATACATGCATATGCATGGCTGAGTCCCTTCGCTGTTCACCTCAAACTACCACAACATTGTTAATCAGTTATACCCCCAATACAAAATAAAAAGTTTAAAGTTGGGGAAAAAATAAAATATTGTATTAGCTTCAGGTGTACAACAAAGTGATTCAGCTATATATCATAATATCCATTATTTTTCAGATTCTTTTCCCATACAGCTTATTACAGAATGTTGAGTAGAATTCCGTATGCTATACAGTAGGTCCTTCTTGATGATCTATTTTGTATACAGTAGAGTGTATATATTAATACCAAACTCCTAGTTTATCCCTCCCCCATTTTCCCCTTTACTAACCATAAGTTTGTTTTCTACACCTGTGAGTCTATTTCTGCTTTATAAATAAGTTCATTTGTATCATTTTCTATATTCCACATGTAATATCATATGATATTTGTCTTTTTCTGACAAGCTCACTGAGTGTGATAATCTCTAAGCTCTTCTGTTTCCAAAGTGACTTAATGAGCCCAGTTAAATATTGCATATAGAGTAAGAGTACACTGTTGAATTGAATCAGGATGAACATTATTTTCCAGAGTCTATTTTGACTGTAACCTAGAATCCCTTGCATAACTCACCAACACAGATCCTCACACCTTTCAAGGGAGCTGTCAGCAACTGCTCCATCCGCTCACTTTTGTAGACCAACAGACCTTGACGGGTGTCAGTCACAGTGGGACAGGCATGTCCACAGCTCCTTCACGATATTAACATAGAAAAGCCATTGGAAGGTTCGGTCCTCCTGACCATGGGCAGCAGCCTACAAGAAGAAATTGCCTACGTTCAGCTGGAGAATGCAAACCTATAGTGAATGTTGCTTGGTAAAAGGTTCATCTCTGGCGGTCCAGAGACCGTATTTTCAGAAATTGGTCATGTATCAGACTGGAGAGTATGTGGGTGATTTTTCCTTGAACCCTAATGCTAGTGAGGACAAGGTGACAAGGCAGAGGCACAAGAAAACCCAGGATGTTCAGGAAATGAGATGCACTAGCTTAGTCTGCCTACTTTGGAAACACGTGCCATGCAATGCTGTTACCCGTAATGAAGGTAATTAAACGTAATTTGAAGGCAAATATTTTTCCTCTTGAGTGGTATGATGCAGCTCCTGCTAACAGTTTAGGTTATTGACCTAATGTGAAGGCTAAATTGGCCCTAACGGATAAAATTGAGGAGTCGGAATGTCACTCAAATGTCAAATAAGTTCAGTTCAGTTGCTCAGTCATGTCCAACTCTTTGCAACCTCATGAATCACAGCACGCCAGGCCTCCCTGTCCATCACCAACTCCCAGAGTTCACTCAAACTCATGTCTATCGAGTCAGTGATGCCATCCAGCCATCTCATCCTCTGTCGTCCTCTTCTCCTCCTGCCCCCAATCCCTCCCAGCATCAGGGTCTTTTACAATGAGTCAACTCTTCTCATGAGGTGGACAAAGTACTGGAGTTTCACCTTCAGCATCAGTCCTACCACTGAACACCCAGCACTGATCTCCTTAGAATGGACTGGTTGGATCTCCTTGCAGTCCAAGGGACTCTCAAGAGGCTTCTCCAACACCACAGTTCAAAAGCATCAATTCTTCGGCACTCAGCTTTCTTGACAGTCCAACTCTCACATCCATACATGACCACTGGAAAAACCATAGCCTTTACTAGATAGACCTTTGGTGGCAAAGCAATATCTCTGCTTTTGAATATGCTATCTAGGTTGGTCATAACTTTCCTTCCAAGGAGTAAGCGTCTTTTAATTTCATGGCTGCAAACACCATCTGCAGTGATTTTGGAGCCCAGAAAAATAAAGTCTGACACTGTTTCCACTGTTTCCCCATCTATTTCCCATGAAGTGATGGGACCGGATGCCATGATCTTCATTCTCTGATGTTGAGCTTTAAGCCAACTTTTTCACTCTCCTCTTTCACTTTCATCAAGAGGCTTTTGAGTTCCTCTTCACTTTCTGCCATAAGGGTGGTGTCATCTGCATATCTGAGGTTACTGATATTTCTCCAGGCAATCTTGATTCCAGCTTGTGCTTCTTCCAGCCCAGTGTTTCTCATGGTGTACATTGCATAGAAGTTAAATAAGCCGGGTGACAATATACAGCCTTGACGTACTCCTTTTCCTATTTGGAACCAGTCTGTTGTTCCATGTCCAGTTCTAACCGTTGCTTCCTGACCTTATATAGGTTTCTCAAGAGGCAGGTCAGGTGGTCTGATATGCCCATCTCTTTCAGAATTTTCCACAGTTTATTGTGATCCACACAGTCAAAGGCTTTGGCATAGTCAATAAAGCAGAAATAGATGTTTTTCTGGAACTCTCTTGCTTTTTCCATGATCCAGCGGATGTTGGCAATTTGATCTCTGGTTCCTCTGCCTTTTATAAAACCAGCTTGAACATCTGGAATTTCACAGTTCATGTACTGCTGAAGCCTGGCTTGCAGAATTCAGAGCATTTTTTTTTTAACTTTACAATATTGTATTGGTTTTGCCAAATATCAAAATGAATCATTTCTTTACTAGCGTGTGAGATGAGTGCAACTGTGCGGTAGTTTGCACGTTCTTTGGCATTGCCTTTCTTTGGGATTGGAATGAAAACTGACCTTTTGCAGTCTTGTGGCCACTGCTGAGTTTTCCAAATTTGCTGGCATATTGAGTGCAACACTTTCACAACATCATCTTTCAGGATTTGGAATAGCTCAACTGGATTCCATCACCTCCACTAGCTTTGTTCGTAGTGATGCTTTCTAAGGCCCACTTGACTTCATATTCCAGGATGTCTGGCTCTAGGTGAGCGATCACACCATCATGATTATCTTGGTCATGAAGATCTTTTTTGTACAGTTCTTCTGTGTATTCCTGCCACCTCTTCTTAATATCTTCTGCTTCTATTACGTCCGTATCGTTTCTCTCCTTTATGAAGCCCATCTTTGCATGAAATGTTCCCTTGGTATCTCTAATTTTCTTGAAGAGATCTCTAGTCTTTCCCATTCTGTTGTTTTCCTATATTTCTTTGCATTGATAGCTGAGGAAGGCTTTCTTATCTCTCCTTGCTATTCTTTGGAACTCTGCATTCAGATGCTTATATCTTTCTTTTTCTCCTTTGTTTTTCACTTCTCTTCTTTTCACAGCTATTTATAAGGCCTCCTCAGACAGCCATTTCGCTTTTTTGCATTTCTTTTCCATGGGGAGGGTCTTGATCCCTGTCTCCTGTACAATGTCACTAACCTCCATCCGTAGTTCATCAGGCACTCTATCAGATTAGTCCCTTAAATCTATTTCTCACTTCAACTGTATAGTCATAAGGGATTTAAGTCATACCTGAATGGTCTAGTGGTTTTCCCTACTTTTTTCAATTTAAGTCTGAATTTGGCAATAAGGAGTTCATGATCTGAACCACAGTCAGCTCCCAGTCTTGTTTTTTGCTGACTGTATAGAGCTTCTCCATCTTTTGCTGCAAAGAATATAATCAGTCTGATTTTGGTGTTACCATCTGGTGATGTCCATGTGTAGAGTCTTCTCGTGTTGTTGGAAGAGGGTGTTTGCTATGACCAGTGCGTTCTCTTGGCAAAACTCTATTAGCCTTTGCCCTGCTTCATTCCGTACTCCAAGGCCAAATTTGCCTGTTACTCCAAGTAGCTCTTGACTTCCTGCTTTTGCATTCCAGTCCCCTATAATGAAAAGGACATCTTTTTTGGGTGTTAGTTCGAAATGGTCTTGTAGGTCTTCATAGAACCGTTCAACTTCAGCTTCTTCAGCGTTACTGGTTGGGCATAGGCTTGGATTACCATTGTATTGAATGGTTTGCCTTGGAAACGAACAGAGATCATTCTGTCATTTTTGAGATTGCATCCAAGTACTGCATTTCAGACTCTTTTGTTGACCATGATGGCTATTCCATTTCTTCTAAGGGATTCCTGCCCACAGTAGTAGATATAATGGTCATCTGAGTTAAATTTACCCATTCCAGTCCATCTTAGTTCGCTAATTCCTAGAATGTTGATGTTTACTCTTGCCATCTCCTGTTTGACCACTTCCAATTTGCCTTGATTCATGGACCTGACATTCCAGGTTCCTATGCAATATTGCTCTTTACAGCATCGGACCTTGCTTCTATCACCAGTCACATCCACAACTGGGTATTGTTTTTGCTTTGGCTCCATCCCTTCATTCTTTCTGGAGTTATTTCTCCACTGATCTCCAGTAGCTTATTGGACACCTACTGAGCCGGGGAGTTCCTCTTTCAGTATCCTATCATTTTGCCTTTTCACACTGTTCATGGGTTTTCAAGGCAAGAAAACTGAAGTGGTTTGCCATTGCTTTCTCCAGTGGACCACATTCTGTCAGACCTCCCCTCCATGACCCTCCCGTCTTGGGTGGCCCCACACAGCATGGCTTAGTTTCATTGAGTTAGACAAGGCTGTGGTCCATGTGATCAGATTGACTAGTTTTCTGTGATTATGGTTTCAGTGTGTCTGCACTCTGATGCCCTCTCACAACACCTACCATCTTACTTGGGTTTCTCTTACCTTGGACGTGGGGTATCTCTTCACGGCTGCTCCAGCAAAGTGCAGCTGCTGCTGCTTACCTTGGACGAGGGGTATCTCCTCACAGCCGCCCCTCCTGACCTTGAGCGTGGAGTAGCTCCTCTCGGCCCTCCTTTGCCTGTGCAGCTGCTGGTCCTTGGACGTGTGGGGTCCTCTCAGCTGCCGCCCCTGACCTCGGATGTAGGGTAGCTCCTCTCTGCTGCCACCCCTGACCTTGGACGTGGGGTAGCTCTTCTTGGCCGCTGCCCCTGACCTCGGATGTGGGATAGCTCCTCTCAGCCGCTCCTGTGCTGTTGCAGCCTGGCACTCTCGGCCGCCGCCCCTGACCTCAGACATGGGGTGGCTCCTCTCGGCCGCTGCCCCTGACCTCGGACGTGGGGTAGCTCGTCTCAGCCGCCCCCCTGACCTCGGACGTAGGATAGCTCCTCTCAGCTGCTCCTGTGCTGACACAGCCTGGCACTCTCGGTCACCAAATGTCAGGTGTCAGTAAATGTCTGAATTAGACTGTGCAACACAGTGGCAGAGTCTGCCTGTGGGCACTTACATGGAAGGGAGAAAGGGGTGGATTTCAGAAAACATTGGCCTTTGCATGGAAAGAGCCGCCTGGTTTCAGGAGATCGGATGAAGAAGACAAAAAGCAAGATATCAAGGGTCTACGTGCTACCCAGTGTGACTTAGTAGAGTAAAGGGGGTCGGTTTTAGAACAAAGCAAGAGTGTGAGGTGTGACTCCAGAAGCCACTCCAGAGGGACCCATCCAGCAGGGGCTCATTGTCAGCCGCTGTGCTGGCCATGTCTTCTGAGCCAAAGCACTGAAACATGGATGTTATCCAGGGATTGATGTTTAAGACACCGTTCTAGCTATAGATGATGTGCCTACGTAGGCAGCACTGAGTGTGCGGAGGGATTCCTCAAGATTGATGTCTGTATCAGAGCAGGCAGCATACTGTCATGTGGGCCCAGCACCAGTATTATAAATGCTCCCCATCCGTGTGTGTATGTGACTTTGGTCCTGAAATGACTGTTATATGCTGGTGGAGGCATGTGGCCTGTTACTTTTCTCTTCATTCTGATATCCAGTTATTGAGCACAGAAATTGCTTTAAAATGACCCAAAAGGTAAAAACTCCCATTTAGCAATTCCTGTTCAGGAAACAGATTCCATCTTCTTGCCAGTTGCGTTATAGCAGCCTTGTCCAGAATTCAAATAGTGTGCCTGTGTTTCCTTGTCAGCAGTGGAGCAGACTCTGGTGGTAAAATGACCAAAATGAATATTCTTGCCTCACAGGAATAAGGAGAAAAACCCATCTCAAAGAAGCAGGTGAATAATTAATTTCCTGGTTGTCACAGCACTAGCCTAACACATTTTTATCTTCTCCTTGTTAGACCATAGAATAGGGATTCATTTCCCCACCCCCATGGTGAATTCAGATCTATTTTTATGAACTTCAATATCTCTCTAATTGAACATAAATAGGAAGGACCTGGAAATGATTAGAACTTGGCAAACCTGAGTGAAATGAAAGACTCCTTATAATGACATGTGTCAGAAATGAGGAGCTTCCCGTTTCATTAGAAAATGACCAAATCCCCATTTAGAAATAACCATAAACACATGCTGTGCAGAGTTGTGTGCTTGATGGGCTCCAAAATAAAGCCATCCTCATTTTAAGAATTATGATGGAGCCAATGGTTTCCATGGCTACCATTTGCTCTAATTGTGATACATGAGTAGAAACAAGGATTGGATGGCTCAAGTCATTTAGTTAATTAAACACAGGAGGTGGACCCTGCCAGAATTATGCATGAAATTCACGTCCACCGGCATGTACCTGTAAAATGTGTACCACATTAGTCCTGGCAGTTGAGGGTGAGAGGGAAGGGATGTGCTTGGATATTCAAAACATGCCTTTCTTACCCATATTCCATCACAGGACTCTCTCCATCATTTAGTTTTATAATGCCTTCTCAAATGAAAGACAACAGCTCGTATCAATGAAACGTGGTTTCTTGGTTGTGGCTGCTCAGACCAAGGAAATATGTGAGATTTCATTCGTGTGTTGGAAGGTGACAGCTCACAGCAATTACAGAAAATGATGAAACCAGAGAGTGTCCACTAGCACACTGAGCTCCTGAAAATAGGAGTTTATAATGGAAAAAGCCGACTGAGGCGTAACTGTGGCAGCCTGCTCTGTGCTGACATCAGGGGAAGCCCAGTGGACTTTTCACCAAGAGAAGCCGGGACATGATAGTTGAGTTCAAGATAAAGGGGTGTGCTGCTGCTACCGCTAAGTCGCTTCAGTCGTGTCCGACTCTGTGCGACCCCATAGACGGCAGCGGAGGGGGTTAAATTCTGCTGATGAGTCTGGGGGAGAGCCTAGAACGGCAGCCCTCTCTCCTCATCAGACTTTGTAAGTTTATGTCTGGATCCATTACGTCACTTAATATGTGCAGTTCTAGAAAAAAGGCGTGATAACCTCCATTTATTTGTTTTATTGGAGTATAATTGCTTTACAATGCTGTGTACAGTTTCTGCTCTACTGCAGATGAATCAGCTACATGTACATATATCCCCTCCCTCTGGAGCCTCCCTCCACCCCACTATTCCACCCCTCTAGGTCATCCCAGAGCCCTGAGCTGAGCAGCCTGTGCTGAGCAGGTTCCCACTAGCTATCCGTTTTACGTACAGTAGTGGATATATGTCAGTCCTAATCTCCCGATTTGCCCCACCCTCCCCTCCTCCCTGTGCTCACCTCTGCTCTCTACATGTGTTTCTATTCCTACCCTGCAAATAGGTGCATCTGTACCATTTTTCTATATTCCATGTATATGTGATAGTATACACTACTTGTTTTTCTCTTTCTGACTTCTCTCTGTATGACACACTAGGTGCATCCACATCACTACAAACAACCCCTTTTTGCTCCTTTTTATTGCTGAGTAGCATTCCATTGTAAAAAATGTACCAATCTCCTTTATCCATTCAGGTAATCTCCATTTTTCAGACAAAAGAGCTGAAGCCTGGAAAGGAGTAACCCCAAATCAGACACCAGAATCATTCCTGTCCTGAAAACTGCAAAGCAGAGAATCATAAATAGCTCAGGGATGGATTTTAGGGCGTTAGCTTGTTCAGTTATTTAGTGATCATATTCGTTAAGCACCTGCTCTGTGGTAGGCACACGGGGTAGAAAGCTGAGCAAAATCTAGGCATGAAACGTGCCCACCCACATCATCCTGCCTGTGCCGTGCCTCCCTTTCTTTCAAAGTGCAGGAGGGCACCTTGGCTTTGAACATGTGCTTTCTCACTCGTACTTTCCACAAATATCCATTGAATGCACACCCTGAGGAAGGGTCCCGCTGTGAGCAAAATGGACATGGCCCTTGTTGTCAGGAACTGTGGGCAGGTAGAGGACGTGGCGGTTCTTTTTGTCATCCCACAAATAAGTGGAAAATTACAGTGATGATAAATGCTATGGCGACAGATGTAATGTTCTGGGGCACAAAGCAGGGTGCAGCTGACCCAGTTTGAGCAAGGATGGAGGTGAAATCTGAAAGCAAACTAGTGCAGGCTCAGTAAGAGGGGCAGAACCACCAGGGGGCTGCGGGAGCTGGCGAAGCAGTGTCAGTAAGACAGGAACTTGATGCTGAAAAGCCAAAGCCCCCAGGACAGGCACAAACCCCTCTGAGTTGCAGCCCTTTATAAGGAGAGGTAATCAAGTCCAATAAACAAGACTCTTTGAGAATTAGATACAGCAACACACCAAACTCATCAGAGTTCACATTCGACAAAAATGCAAAAAGTGAGCTGACGGCAATTGCTGTGACGAAGAGTAAAGCGTGTGAGAGATCAGAGCGGAGGGTTGCTGTTTCACACGCGGGCTGAGGATGGCCGCTCTGAGTCATGCCATGTGAGGGTCGGCGACAGGATGTGAAGTAGGACCTGCAAAGAAAATTGTAATTGTGCCTACACACTCAGCAACTGCAAAACTACAGATCACTCACATCTGGCTTTAGAATAACAATGCCGTTACACTTGGTTGTGATAATCCTAGTATCCTGTAAGAACTGCTAAGAACACCGGCAAAACCTGCACGTGGAGTTCAGTTTACAGAATGCTTTTTCACACATTATAAAATTTTAATGTACAACTATGGCTGACTCATGTTGATGTTTGGCAGAAACCAACACAATTTTGTAGAGCAATTATCCCTCAATTAAAAATAAATTTAATTATTAAAAAAATTAATGTCTAGAAAGTGCTATATAGTAGCTTGCAGGTTTTCCACTTAAGCTATTAGCAAATTATCTGTAGAGACCTGGGTTCGATCCCTGGGTTGACAAGATCCCCTGGAGAAGGGAAAGGCTACCCACTCCAGTATTCTGGCCTGGAGAATTCCATGGATTGTTTAGCCCATGGGGTCGCAAAGAGTTGAACACAGCTAAGCGACTTTTACTTCACTTTGCTTCGCTTCACTTCACTTCAACAGTGATGTAACCTACTATTTTTGAATTGTCATGAGGTTTTAATGAAATCATGTATGGAGAGTACCTAACTCAGAGTCTGAAAAGTTTGGGGGCCTCAGTGAACCTGAGTGTATCTTAAATTTTTTTTTCTTACTGCAGATAGGTTGAGTTATAACCTTCTGACTGTTCTTTGTCTTTTCAAAGTCTGTATTTCCCCTGGCTAACAACCCTGGGAAGATTGGAGCAGGAAGGGAAAGTCGGGCTTTAGGAAGGCCTATTTAGACACATTAGTGCTGACAGTGGCAGTGGGAACACTTCCAGGAAAAGAGGACTCTTTCAAATCCTCTAGTAGCCACCCATTGTGTTGAGGGCGGGCTCTGAAGTGGCGCCTTGGGAATGCTGAGTCACGTCCATGCAAGGGACCTTTCAAAGAATGAACAAGATTTGTTGGAGAAAGTAGGAATGAGAAGAATCCCAAATTCCACATCTGGAGGGCCAGAGAAAATGATGAAATTCTAGCATAAAACAGGGCAACAAGTACAGCGGTTAGATAGATATAGATATTTTATATCTGTTGGCATCAAGGCACTTCACTAACAATATCAGCAAAGGGGAGAGGAGAGAAAAGGTGAGCAGAGACAGAGTTAAAAGAGAACAAGAAGGCAGAGAATGTGCAGGTTATATATATATTGTCATTAGAGCCCAAAGAAGGGTCATTTCTTTTTTTTTTTTTAAGAAGGGTCATTTCAAAGGGGGCATGTTGTTGGTCATCGTAGAGCTGTTCTCTGGGGAGAATGGGAGCTATTTTAGGATAGCAGGAGATCCAGAGATCTTATCACAGGAGAGGAAGGAGGCCCATTTCAAAGGCCAGTTTCTCTGGCAGCTCTCTCTTCTGGGACTCCTCCAGTGTCACCCTGGGCCCCTCCCTTCCAGGCCTTACCTGACATGTGGCTCCCTAATTGTACTGGGTGGAAGTAGCCATCCTGTTTGGTAGTAAAAAGTAGTTCTGTGAGGTAACTGGACAGACTGGATCCTCCAGAATGAAATGTCTGGAAGTCAGACCCCCTCTATCAGTTCTAACACCATTATCTGAGGATCCTTGGTATGAGGACTGTATCATTTGCAAGGACACTGAATCAAAGGAGCACAGACTAGGTGGCTTAAACCACAGAAGTGTGCTGTGTCACAGCCCAGAGGCGGGGGGTCCTCTGTGGGTGGGGCTGGCTCCTCTGAGTGCCAGGGCAGGTACTGCTCATTGCCGCTCCCCCAGCTTCCGAGATTTTGCTGACAGTCTTTGGTGTTCTTTGTAGAAGCAACACTCCACCTTCTGCCTCCTCTTCACCTGGCATCCTGTCTGTATGCGTGACTGTGTCCAGATGCCCCCTTGGCATGAGGGCACTCGTGCACATGGCTAAGTCTTGTCTGATTCTTTGAGACCCATGGATTGTATACCATCAGGCTCCTCTGTCCATGGAATTCTCCAGGCAAGAATATGGGAGTGGGCTGCCATTTCCTTCTCCAGGGGACCTTCCCGACCCAGGGATTGTGTGACCCCATAGACGGCAGCCCACCAGGCTCCCCCGTCCCCAGGATTCTCCAGGCAAGAACACTGGAGTGGGTTGCCATTTCCTTCTCCAATGCATGAAAGTGAAAAGTGAAAGTGAAGTCTCTCAGTCGTGCCCGACTCTCATCGATCCCATGGACTGCAGCCTACCAGGCTCCTCCGTCCATGGGATTTTCCAGGTGAAAGCACTGGAGTGGGGTGCCATTGCACTAGTCCTACTGAATTACAGGCCCACCCACTCCAGGATGACTGCATCATAACTAATTACATCCACAGCGGTCCTCTTTCTAAATAAGATCACATTCTGAGGCATCCGAGGGTTCAGACTTCAGTGTGTGAATTGGGGTGCATGCAGTTCAGTCCATAAGAAGAATCAAATAGTTGGTCATATCAGGATCTAACCTTACTAATGTCTTACAGTAACCAAGTCCAAGGGCCTAAGCAAGAAGTTCTTTTAGTTTGCCTTTTCTAGATACTCTTAAGTAATAACTCTGTTGCCTGCCTTTGGCTGGTTTAAAAGGGTCAGTGGTTGACTGGGAGAGAAGCATCATTGGACCACTCTCCTATCTCAGCTGTTACCAGGCTCTTCAGTTTTGAGCCTCAGCTTTCTTGTCTATAAATTGGAAATTCATCCTTCCAAGTCTGAGTGTTGTGGTTCAGATCAAATCAAGTGCACAGGTCGGAAAAGCGATAAAGCATACTCCATGTTATTTTTGGCACTTACAGTTAATGCATATAAAACCAAGATGAAATCTGGTCTTTTCAATTTTTTCTCACATGGATCAAAGTATGTTTGAAGTCATGCACACACCTAAGGTGGCAAGTTCATCTCAAAAACATTACCTGGAATACAAATGAATGCTCTGGCTTTCAGAGGATGTGGATCAGGGATCATGTCCTCTGTTTCAAATGGTATTAGTTCCTTAAAGTTAGATATCTTAGGAAATAATTGTTCTCTATTGGAAGAGTAGCAGCTCATAGTCAAGACAGTGAGAAATGTTCCTTTTGAGGTGAGAAAGGTCAGCATGACAGATCTACACGCAGTGTTAAACCCACAAGATCTCAACTAGTCAGAGGCAGAAGCTTGTTGCGGTAACTTGCTGCAAACACTTGTGTCTCAAGTTATGGGTGGGGTGGGGCTTCATCATCAGAAATGCATCGTCTCACAGACCTGGATGCTGGAGGTCGGAAAGGAAGGTGTGGGGTTGGTTCCTTCTGAGGTCTCTCTCCTTGGCTGGCAGAAGGCCATCTTCTCCCTTTATCTTCACATGGTCTTCTCTCTACTCATGTGTATGTCTGTCCCCAGATTTCCTCCACTTAAGGAGACCCATCATATTGGATGAGGGCCACTCTACTGACCTCACTGTAACTTAATTAGTTCTCTAATAACCGTTTTTCCAAATACAGTCACTTTTTGGATCTATTGTGGGTTGGGATTTCAGCATATAAATTTGGGGGAGTACAATTCAGGCAATAACACTCAGCCCTCTGACCCCTCCAAATTCATGTCCTCCTCACAGGCAGAATATATCTGCCATTTTACTTTAGAACCCCAAAGCATGGCTCCCAAGATTTTTTTTTTTCTTTTTAGTGAACTGAGGCAACTTTTCCTCGAAACATCAAGGGTCATTGTTCCTTCCTCTTAAAAATAGGTGGGAAAAAAAAAATAGGTGGGGTATACACCCATTATTGGAGAAGGAAATGGCAACCCACTCCAGTATTTTTGCCTGGAGAATCCTATAGACAGAGGAGCCTGGTGGGCTACAGTCCATGGGGTCACAAAGAGTCAGACACGACTGAAGCGACTTAGCACATACATCCATTATAGTATAGGTATGAGCTGATGTAGCCAGCACACTTTTCCTGAAGGCCTACTGTGTACCAGCAACTTCAGATCTAGTCCTTACTCCAACAGCCTCCGGGGTGTTTCACAACTTGCTGAGGCCATGATTTTACAAAGAACTGGACCTATTTCTTCTCCCTCTCCCTATCCTCGGTGCTTGGCACTCAGTACTCATTACCAACTGGCTCTTCTCCTTTCAGGTACATATTAAAATTATTCCGGGTATAAATATTTTTAATGTGCAGAGGTAAAGTGTGGACTGGGAGTCCTGATCCTGTGAGCTCATTCACCTTACATTTTTCAGCTGTACAATAATGTAATTTGGATCGGAAATCTCTAAGTGCACGTGCAACTCACTAATCCTATGTTTATCTCAAGTGTGTGGAATCGAGTCTCGGAGGAGGAGGCACCTGTGATCCACCCCCACATGTTAGCTCGAGTTGGTTGGGGGGCAGTCTGTGCGGTGGCAGGATCAGGAGTGACAGTGGTCCCAGTGAGCTCCTAGAGCTTGACCCACCACCCCACCTCGCTGGTATTTGAGCCCAAGTCAGGAAGATTCCCCGGAGGAGGAAATGGCACCCGCTCCAGTACTCCTGCCTGGAGAATCCCATGGACGGAGGAGCCCGACAGGCTACAGTCCGTGGGGTCACGGAGAGTGGGATGCAGCCGAGCACACAAGCACAGGAGACACGTTTAGCTGTCACACGTGGGGCAGGGTTGCCCACCCAGTGAGGAGAAGCCGGGGGTGCTGCCAAACGCCCCACACTGACCGCAGTGAAGTGAGGATTCATGAGGAGGGAAGGGTACGACCCGGGGCTTCCCTGGTCGCTCAGCAGTAGAGAAGCCACCTGCCAGTGCAAGAGATGTGGGTTCCGTCCCTGGGCCGGGAAGATCCCCTGAAGAAGGAAATGGCAACTCACTTCAGTATTTTTGCCTGAGAAATCCCATGGACAGAGGAGCCTGGTGGGTTACAGTGCAGGGGGTCCCTAACAGTGAGACACGACTGAGCCACTGAAGATCAATGCTCACCTCTAGAAAGAGGCAGAGGCGTCATTCCAGCTACACACTGACCACTTGGTTGTGCATCTCCACTGATTCATTCGATTACCGGCCTTTATTTAGTGTTTGTTTTGTGTGTGTGTGTGTTTACCCTCAACTGCTGTCCTGTTTCGAGTAGACACGAGGATTTATAGTCTGCATCTCCAGCAACCCTATACCTAGAAATAGCAACAATCTAGAAAAGACAGTGTGATTCCAGTAGGCTAATAGATAATATTATTTATGAAGACTCTGTTATGGAGGAAAGAGACTTGACTCTAACAGCTTAAAATATGTGGACTTTGGGACAGCTGTTTTCATTATTTAATTCCTGTAAATGAGATTTCACTGCCCTATATGGTGCAGTGCTTATCGGATCAAACCAGAGGAGTAGGTTGTTGTTCAGTCACTCAGTCACATCTGACTCTTTGCGACCCCATGGACTGCAGCACACCAAGCTTCCCTGTCCTTCACCATCTCCTGGAGCTTGCTCAAACTCATGTCCATCAAGTCGGTGATACCATCCAGCCATCTTGTCCTCTGTCGTCCCCTTCTCCTCCTGCCTTCAATCTTGCCCAGCATCTTTCTAATGAATCGGCTCTTCACATCAGGTGGCCAGAGTATTGCAGCTTCAGCTTCAGATCAGTCTTTCTAATGAATATTCAGAACTGATTTCCTTTAGGATTGACTGGTTTGATCTCCTTGCAGTCCAAAAGAGTCGCCTCAAGAGTCTTCTCCAACACCACAGTTCAAAAGCATCAATTCTTTGGCGCTCTACCTTCTTTATAGTCCAACTCTCACATTCATACATGACTACTGGAAAAACCATGGCTTTGACTAGAGAGACCTTTGTTGGCAAAGTAATGTCTCTCCTTTTTAATATAAGAGAAATTGGTAGAGTTGTGTATAATATGCTCAAGCTGTCAGGGCAAAATGCCAGAAGAGTGGCTTGAACAACAGACGTGTATTTTCTCACAGTTCTGGGAGCTAGGATTCTGCACTCAGGATTCCAGCAGGGATAACTTCCAATGGGTTCTCTTTTCTTGCTGTGTTTTCACGTGGCCTTTCCTCTGTCTGCTCATCAAGAGAGAGTTGTGTGCCCTCTCCTCCTTTCCCTATAAGGGCACATTCCTATCTGATTAGGACCCACCCTTATGACTTCATTTATCTTTAACTACCCCTTAAAGGCTCTTTCACCAAATACAGTCACAGTGCTGGGGGGTGGGGGGGGGTGGGCGGGGGGCGGCGGTTAGATCTTCAGCCTATGAATTTTTGGAGTATGTGTCCACTTCAGTAAGCATCTGTCTTGTGTTAAGTACCATGTGGACCAGGTAACCAGAGCGCATCATCTAAAGTCTAAAATAGTCTCTCAGAAGGCAATTTTGAAAAGATAACCAAGTTTCTTAATTCTCTCTCAAAGATGAGAAAATTATTCTACATTCCGTCCACCCCACCCCCACCCCCTGCCTCTCTCTCAGCCTGGTGCATTTTAAAATAGATCTGAAACCCAGGAAATTAACACCTTCAATTTATTCCCAGAGCAGAAAGCTAATAAGTAGGGAAAATTAAAATTTTCAGCCAGCTCACTTTCGTGTTTTATAACACATACCACTTTGGCTTTGGAGTAGTTTAATTTGAATTAATCATTAGACTCTCTTCAGAGTTAGAAATGAAGTGGTATTTAAAGTAAGTTATATTGTTAGTATAATCTGACACGGAACGTGTAGCCTGAGGTGTGCAGTCATACATAAGCCTGATAGTCTGCCTAATTTTTGTCCCCCAAATTTTAGATGACAAGGATGATTTCCAAGCTCCAGGTTAAATAATTTGAGGGTGAGGGGAGACACATGAATAGGCCCCTCAGGAACACAGACGACAGAGTGGAGGGTTTTCCACCTCTTCTTCAAGCTAAGGAATCCTCCCTGGGATGTTTGCTCAGCCACAAGGAAGTGTGACGATAGAATGGGCTGGTCTGCCGCAGCATTTTCAGCATCTGACCAAATCCACACCAGTTTACAAAGACCGCTGACCGTCCAGTCACATTTCAGTGATGACCTGCATCTCGGGTGAACCTCCCCCCACTCTGCCAGAACTAGCTACACATCCTCCTGACCAGAGAACAGAAACTCAGGGGACAGGGGCTGCTCCTTTGACAAAAATGTTCTCTCATTTTGCTGAAGATGTTTACAAATCACTTGGAACTGGGAAGGCAAATGTGCCTAGTCCCTTAGAATATAGTAGAAGGTGGGCCCATCCTAACTCTCCAGTCTGGGAAGCTGACCTCTGCGTCCTTTGAGAATTGTTGACATTATCATGAAAGCCAAGTGATCTCCTTATAGAAAGGAGAGCAGGACACTTTCTAAGAAGAGTTAAGTACATGTCCCCTTTCTGAATTTCATAGACTTGCAAGTTTGGGTGAATCCTGTTGACCCTGAGGGGGCACTTCACATTCACTGTTACTTGGCAGCCGGGGGCATGTGATGTATGTCATTTCCTTTTTAATCTCTGTCTTGTCATCTATGTTGCCACCATATGCATAGTCCAGTAGGTAAAGGAGGAGTGTTTGCTTCTAATTGAGGTTTTTTAGTTTAATTTTCATTGGAGGATAGTTGACTTACAATATTAGTTTCAAGTGTACAGCAAGGTGAATTAGTTACACATATACATAGATCTATTCCATCTCATATTCTTTTCCCATAGAGGTTATGCCAGTGCTCTGCAGTGTTCCCTGTGCTCTGCAGTAGATCCTTAATGATGATCTATTGTATATGTGTTAGACTGTATACAGTACTCCCAAACTCCTAATTTATCCCTTCCTCCCACATTTCCCTTTTGATAACTGTTAATATAAGTTTTCTAGGTCTGTGATTCTTTTCTGTTTTGTAGCTAAGTTCATCTGTGTGTGTGTGTATATATATATATATTTTTTTTTTTTTTTAGATTACACATATGTGTTATCATATGATATTTGTCTGATTTGCTTCATATGGCATCATATGGTAATTCTACTTTTATTTTAAGGAACCTCCATACTATTCTCCTTAGTGTCTTGCACAAATTTACATTCCCACCAGCAGTGTAGAGGGGTTCCCCTTTCTCCACCTTCTCCAGCATGTATTGTTTGTTAGACTGTTTGATATTGGCCATTCTGACCTGTGTGAGGTGATACCACACTGTATTTTTTATTTTTCTAATAATTAGTGATGTTGAGCATCTTTTTGTGTGCGTTTTGGCCATCTGTATGTCTTCTTGGGAGAAATGTCTGTTTAGATCTTCTGCCCGGTTTGTGTTGGGTTGTTTATCTTTGATATTGAGCTGCATGAGTTGTTTGTATATTTTGGAGATTAATCCCTTGTTCATAGTTTCATTGGCAAATATGTTCTTCCATTTTATAGGTTGTCTTTTTGTGTTGTTTATGTTTTCTTTTGCTATGCAAAAACATTTAAGTTTACTTAGGTCCTGTTTATTTTTGCTTTTATTTGTATTATTCAGGGTGTTGGATCCAAAAAAAAAGTCTTGCTGCCATTTTTGTCAGAGTTTTCTACCTATGTTTTCCCCTAAGAACTTTATAGTCTCTGGCCTTCAGGTCTTTAATGCATTTTGAGTTTATTTTTGTGTATTGTGTTAGGGAGTGTTCTAATTTCATTCTTTAACATGTAGTTAGCCAGTTTTCCCAGCATTTCTGAACAGACTGTCTTGCCTCTTTTGGTAGATTAACTGACCCATAGGTGCATGGATTTACCTCTGGGTTTCCTATCCTGTTCCATTGATCTATATTTCTGTTCTTGTTGGGCCAGTACTATAGCTTTGTAGTATAGACTGAAATCACGGAGCCTGGTTCCTCCAGATCCATTTTTCTTTCTCGGGATTGCATTGGCTATCCAGGGTTATTTGTGTTTCCATAAAAAAATTTTTAAACTTTTGTTCTAGAGGAATTTTGTTTTTTAATGATGAGGTGATTTCTGCAGAAATGCCACATATAATCGCCACTGAAATCCTGAGATATTACAGAAGGGGAAATGCCTGAGAAGTTCTCATTTGGGTCCCCTCTGGATCCATACATAGTCTGTTTCATAGCCGAATGCTGGCGTCTAAGTCAAAGATGTTTCATGTTTTCAGCTGTGGGGGCCTGACAGTATGAATACAATTGGCCCCTCCAATGACACAGTGCTGCACTGCTGCATCAGACCACTAGGAGGCAGTCAGCAGGCTGGTATCCACTGTGCTTTGTGCCCGACAGGCCTCACCTTTGGGTAAGTCTGTTTTTGCTGTAGATCTCTAATTTTGTACATGACAAGATTTCCAACAGAGGAATACTTGATGCTTCAGGTATAAGTAGACTTCAAAGGGGAGAACTGGAGAATCTCGGGCAAGGATGCTTATTTTGACGGAGCCCATCCCAACAGAATGGGATTCCAAGTAAAATGTGAGGTCTCTGTGTTCGGATAGTTTCTGCTCTGAGGGACTTCATCTACCTTTTTCTCCTTGATATTATCCACTCATGCATCCAGGAGGGTATTTTCTAGGTTCTGGGACCACAGATAAATAAGCTGGGGAAGGCACTGCCTTCATAACGCATTTCAATACAGTGGTAGAACTAGACCAAGGTTTCTCAGCTTTTGCAATATTGACATTTTATGTTGGATAATACTTTTATAGGTTTGTGAGGGGGAGAGGTGTCCTGTGCATTACAGGATATGTAGAAACATCCCTGGCTTCTACCCAGCATTTTCCATCAGCATCCCCCTTTACCTGGTCATACCAACCAAAACTGTCTCCGGACATGGCCAAATACCATCCCGCATCCCCTGAATCCAGTTGTGGGTAGGTATAACTAGGCTAAAATATAAAAAATAAATAAGTATATATACACACGTTTTTATATGTATATTTTAAGTGATAATTAGTACCACAAAGGAAACGAAGTGGTACTAGTTGAGAGAGAAATGCGAAGAATGGGCTTTGATGCTGTTTGGCTGGTTAGGGACCATCTCTTTAAGGAAGTAATATTTAAGGAAGACCTTCAGGAAGGTAACGGTGAATAACATTGGTGTGTTCCAGAGAAAGAACAGTGGGGAAACCCTGCAGAAGACAGAGCCTGATCTGTTCAGGGAACTAGAGCCCGTCGGTGCACATGGAGATTCTAGAGGGAGCCACAGGAGCCGTGTGGACCATGGTGGGAGCTTGTCTTTTATTGTAAGTGTAGTGGGAAGGCTTTGGAGAATTTTGAGCAAGGAAGAGAGATGACTGAACTTACAAGCAATGGTTTTCTTCTGTGATGTCACATATATATCTGGCAGGGATGACGTGGGATAGAGGGTAAGTCACCATCATCATTCTCATTCTCTTGTGTGAAGTTTCTCTTAAGTTTGGTGCTTGTGGGTGGAGAGCGTAAAGGAATAGGACCAGGAACAATCTGGAAGAACCTCATCAATAAGGGACAGAGATAACCAGTGAAGACTGAGGTCAGTCAAGCTTTATTCCAGTGACAGAAACGAATCCCTCAAATGGCAGTTAATAACAGTAATTGAAGTAATTATGCCCATGAGAACAATTTAACATTAATCCTGTTTAAAATTTATCCCAGCGAATATTCAGTGATTCTGAATCGTGCAGCATCCAGTCTAACAGATGGGAAGGAACTGTGAGGAGCTGTACAGGGAGACTTTTTCAGTGACATAGAGTCAGTGTACAATGTTGGGGTGGTTAGTCTCAGGGGGACAGCAAAGTGACTCCGTTATTCACCTATATGCTTGTTATATTCTTTTCCATTGTGGTTTATTACAGGATATTTAATATAGCTCCCTGTGCTGTATACAGCAGGACCTGGTTGCTTATCCATCCTGAATGTAATAGTTTGTATCTGCTAACCCCAAACTCCCAGCCCATCCTTGCCCAGCCCCGACCTCTTGGTAACCACAAGTCTGTTCTTTGTGATTCCATTTCTGTTTCAGAGACGGGTTCATTTGTGCTATATTTTAGATTCCATATATAAGTGATACCCTATGGCATTTGTCTTTCTCTTTCAACTGACTTTACTTGGTATGATCATCTCTAGGTCCAGCCATGTTTCTACGAGTGGCATTATCTCCTTCTTTTTTATGGCTGAGTAATAATTCCATTGTATATAGGTACCACTCTTCTTTATTCATTCATCTGCCAATCTGCATTTAGGTCATTTACATAGCTTGGCTATTGTAAATAGTGCTACTAGGAATGCATGGGTGTGTGTATGTTTTTTTAATTGTGGTTTTCTCTGGATATACACCCAGGAGTGGGGACTGCAGAATCAGTCGGTAATTCTATGTTGAGTTTTTTTAAAAGAACTTTTCTGCTGTTCCCCTCCATAGCGGCTGCAACAACATACATCCCCTACCTCTCCACTCTCTCTGCAGCAATTATTTGTAGACTTTATGATGATGGCCATTCTGACTGGTTATAGGTGACACTTCATTGTAGTTTTATGTGTATCCCACGGACGGAGGAGCCTGGTAGGCTGCAGTCCATGGGGTCGCTACGAGTCGGACACGACTGAGCAACTTCACTTTCACTTTCATGCATTGGAGGAGAAAATGGCAACCCACTCCAGTGTTCTTGCCTGGAGAATCCCAGGGATGGTGGGGCCTGGTGGGCTGCCGTTTATGGGGTCGCACAGAGTCGGACACAACTGAAGGACTTAGCAGCAACATACGTACACATCTCATCATCTTCATCCATCCATCCGTTGATGGACATTTGGGTTGTTTCTATGTCTTGGCTGTTGTGGATAGTGCTGTTGTGAACACAGGGGTACATGCATCTTTTTGAATTATAGTTATTGCAAATCAAAACTATAATTAGGCACCATCTCTCATTGGTCAGAGTGGCCATTATTAAAAGGTCTGTGACAAATGCTAGAGAAGATGTGGAAAAAGGGAAGCCTCCTACACTGTGGCTAGGGATGTGGAGCCACTATGGAAACAGCATGGAGGGTTCCTCAGAAAAGTAAGGACAGAATGAAAGATGTTATAGGTGGAAGGGCGTGGGAAGAAGGCAGTTTACACTAGGCAAAAAAGCGGGTTCGTTATTGCGGGGTTCCTTTCCTTTAGAGGTTGGCAGGGGTCAGTCAGGCAGATGACCTAACTAGTGGATCCAGCAATTCCTGATGGACTGGTTGAAGATTCATTTCTAGGGGAGTCAAAACCTTCCTTAGGTTAGGTCTTGGTTTGCTGAAGTGGAACTTAGTGTAAGAAACTCCACTGTGTGCTTGTTTCTCCTTGTGTTTAACTATTTCCCGCTTGGAAATCAGACTCACAGTCTGAGAGATGTGATAAAAATTTAAGGTATCAGCACCCCCCCACCACCAGTGATGGCTCTTACAGTGTTTTGCTGAATCTCCGTGGCATTCAGAGGTCACAAGGTCAGATCTGCATTCTTTATGTTGCTCAGGCTCTTCGATCCTTTCCTCATGTTCCAGTCTCAGGGTGATCATTTGTGTGGTGGTGATCAGCTGTGAACATGCATTTAAAAGCTTTTGAGAATATATCTCACTAGGGAGACCACTGTGATTATCAGCAGAATACCCAATGTCTGTGCGCTGCAGAGACATGCTCCCCAAGTCCCAAACCTATCAGAGAAAGCCAAAGACAGACCCCAGTGATAGTCTGGGGAGCTGGGTCGCAACTTCCTCAAAATGTCGATTCACCAATAGCAAGCGGTGTTCATGTCCCATGGCATGGACACCTTGGTTAGTTAAGAAATAATGAAAGGCTGTCTCATTATCAAGAACAACTTTGAGCAAAGAATCTGGGAATTTCTGTCAGGCAGCTCTTGCTTTAGCAGCAGATTCCAAGAGCAAGGAACAGTTTCTGATCATAGACTCATTTGCAGTAAAGGTAAGCATACTAGTCAGTTTAGTAGGAATCTGCTGAAGGAAGTAAAGTTGGATTCATGAAGGCATCCTGGTCATTCCCATTTGAGTCTGTGGCTCTGGACTGGAAAGATGACAGCCATGGAGGCCAGTGAAGTATAGGGTCTGTGAAACGGCAGATGGATTTATTGTGTTTCTCCTTGCCTCGTGTCCCTTTCTTTGTACAGAGCCTAGATGCAAAGTTCCCCAGGCTTGGGAGTCTAACATGAAAGATAAAGAGGCTGAGTTTCTTTCTTTGAGAAACCTGAGGCTTGGAATTACAGAAGTACCAGAATCCTGGCAAATCCAGCAGTTGTTTGAAGGTTGGATTAGTATCCTCTCCACCCTAGTAATGGGCTGAACAGGGCCAATGGCATTATCTTTCCAGGCCAGAGCCAGGCAATAAAAGTAGACAAACGAATCGTAAAGACCTTCATAATGTAAGATGTAGGAAAAGGATGATCAGAGGAGGAAGGAGAAATTAAACATTCTTGATCTGACTTCTTACCTCTATGTCAGCTAATTCTCTTTCTACTCAGTGTGATTTTTGAGGTCTCCATGTTGGCACAGGACCAGATGTCAGGTAGAGCCTATGTCACCTGTGAAAATGCACCCAAGTTTCAATAGCTAGTAATTTGGCAAGTGCTGTCAGTGATCAAGAGTACACGGTAGGATTCTTTTCATGAAGTTGACTTTTGCAAACACAGGGTGAAATGAAAGTAGACTTAAAAATGTCCATGGTTGCATTGCGTGTATCCTAAGTCGCTTCAGTTGAGTCTGATTCTTTGTGACCCCATGGTCTGTAGCCCACCAGGCTCCTCTGTCTGTGGGATTTTCCAGGCAAGAACACTGGGCTGGGTTGCTGTGCCCTCCTCCAGGGGATCTTCCCAGCCCAGGGATCGAACCTACATCTCTTATGTATCTTACCACTGAGCTAGCAAGGAAGCCCTTACCGGGAAATGAACATGGGCTGTGGTGGTGAAAGTGCTGAATCCTAACCACTAGACCACCAGGGAAGATTTAAAAGTGTTCATGGTTAATCAAGATAATAGCTGGGAAAATATGATAACATTATTATATAAGAACATATCAAATTTCTAGGATGTTACACAGTTTCAGAACATTAATATTAACAGCATCAGTTCAATTCAGTTCAGTCGCTCAGTCGTGTCTGACTCTTTGCGACCCCAGGGACTGCAGCACGCCAGGCCTCCCTGTCCATCACCAACTCCCAGAGTCCACCCAAACCCATGTCCATTGTGTCGGTGATGCCATCCAACCATCTCATCCTCTGTCGTCCCCTTCTCCTGCATGCACCCATACAAATATAACCTAAGAAGGCTTAGCATCACTTCTTATTTGATAATGCTTCCTGCATAATTGAACATATCGAATAAACCTAATTTATTTTAACATCTTACCATAGGAGAAACAAATCCCTTGACATTTCCCAGAGATCCTCTGGGAAATATCAAAGTTAGTTTGAGGTCAAAAAGACTACATAAAATTTGATTTGGGGAAAATATCAAAAAGTTTGAACATTTGATTAAATAGGATCACAGATCATTATTAGATAATGCTTTAGTCATTATCTACTTAGCTGAAGTTACAATAAAAGATGGTAAAGGTAAAAACAATTATGTAGTTATAAGCAAAACTTACCTCTTTTAATATTAAGAAGGTTGAGTTTTCTTAAGGAATTCAAGACCTAATAGAGATAACATGAAGCACAGTCAGTTAATTTGGTCAATTATAAAACTTTGCAGTCCAGGCAGATTACTTTTAAAAGGTAAATTTTCATAGTCTTTATGAAAAGAAGACCAAGAGTACAACACTTGGCTATTTTAATGGAGAGGAAACCAAATTCTGATTTTTCTACAGTGAACTTAATCCATTCCAAACTAGCTTGACCACACATAAAATTCCTTTCCCAAGAGTTCTTTTCTGCAAACCTTCTACAATTTTTCTTGTGTTCAATCAAATTGTGTCCTATTTTATTTTCAGTTGGGAACAACCAGTTTTTTCCTTTCATACTTATTATTTCTAAGTCATTATAATTCCATATAGTGATTAGAAGTCTTATCCTTTAGAATCCTTCCTTCCTGGTATAAACTAAGAAGTGAGCAATTGTAGACTGTTAAACAAGCATTCTGGGGATTGGTATAACATTTCATAATTTCCCAAAGTATATTTATCATAATACATTTTTCAATATAGTGTTTACTACTAGATCCAAATATCTTTAGTTCCTCAGTAAAAGGAAGCCAAAAATAAGTTTGATAAACTTATATTCAGTAATAGTTTCAGTATTTTATGGTATTTGAAAATAATCTAGATATTCAGTAAATATCCATCATTTGACTTATTTCAATACAACTTTAGGGTTCCAAGTTACCAAAAAAGACCTTGGAAAAGACCATAAAGCATAGTTACTGTTGAAAAGTGTATTTATAAATTTCTGTTTAATTACATTTAGATACTGATGAAAAGTTCATGAGACATTAAACAGCTAACCATCACCTTAAGGTACCTTTCTTGCAAAAAAAAATTCCATAATACATTACATGAGCTTATTGGACTTTTAGTAAGCCTAGGTAGAATAAAAGTATTCTATTTAATATTGGTAACTCTAAAGCATGCTTGTTTTAATTAAATCAACAAGCTTAAACTAGCTTGTTTATTGAAGATTATCATAGATCACATGATCTTGGAAAGTATTTGTGTGAGTTTTTATATTTCTGAAAGTATATTTGATTAATAGAATGTGTGTTTGTCTTTAGGCCAATTCAGCAGAGCTCTTTACATATTAACATTGGTAATACCATCTGCATGTAGGAAAATATCACACATCTATAGCATACACGGGCTTCCCTGGTGGCTCAGAGAGTAAAGAATTCATCTGCAATTCAGGAGACCTGGCTTCAATCCCTGGGTTGGGAAGATGGCAAGTGGAGAAACCCATGGACAGAGGAGCCTGGTGGGCTACAGTCCGTGGGGTCACACAGAGTCAGACATGACTGAGCACATAACATACACACACAGATGGATGCAGACAGAAATCTTAATAGATTTTGTTTTACAATTTTAGCCATGAGGCAGGTATGATCATTCAAAAGTCACTAGTTTATAAAAAAACAATTGGATACAAATTCTGGATTTGGCAGATGGAGTAAAGTAAGGTTATGTACTCAGATGGTAAAGCCTTTTCACTAATCAAAGATTTTCTACCAGGCCTAGGTTTCAAATAGCTATTCTTTTACCATTATTTCTTCTTTGAGTTGTTTTTTCTTTTTTATTTCTGATGAGAAGTATCTTCCTTCCTAGAGAAGACCAGGCAAAATATCCGCATCTCAGAAGGCACAGGGAAAGGACGTAAGTCCCCCCGAGAAGGCCTGGCTCCTAAGTCCAGATCTTTTACAGTCTCCACAGGCTTTCTGGCTCTGTGTGTCCCCGTGGCTGGGCGAGGTTTGGGGATTGATAAGGAGGATGGGTGGCCCTTGAATTGCTTTTAGAACTGCATTTCTGTTGTTGTAAAGACTTAAAAACAGTCATTTTTTAATTCTTCATAGACTGGGGGTTGCAGCCTGAATGACATCCTAGGCTGACCCACCCACCCAACTACATTATCTTCAAATCACCTCTGAGTATCCTGGAGAAGACCTTCAACTAAGATGGAAAAACAAAGCAAACAAACAAGCAAAAAAAAAAAAAAAAAAAAAAACTTGTATTCTAGACTTAGAGCTGCTTGTTTTTGAAATGATTTCTTTCCCTCCAGGTACTTAGGTTCATTTTGGCTTAGGGGAGAGGGCCTAAAAAGCATTTTCCTCTGATTCTGGTGTGTGTGTGTATATGTTTAGTCACTCAGTCGTGTCCGACTCTCTGTGACCCCATGGACTGCAGCCCGCCAGGCTCCTCTGTCCATGGGGATTCTCCAGGCAAGAATACTAACTCTGATACCAGCTTCCAATTTGGACAACTTCTGGCAAAAAAGCTGCTTAAAAAAAGAAACCTTTCAAATATGTTTGTCAGGTTTCAGCTGGGACAAACAGTAGGTATCCCCGGCAGTACTGAACCCACCCCAAGGACATGAGAGGTGTCTCCCAGAAGGGTTCAGAAGACACCACCCTCCCAAGATCTAGTGCTGTGTGCTAAGTCACTTCAGTCATTTCTGACTCTCTGCAACCCCACGGACTGTAGCCTGCCAAGTTCCTCTGTCCACTGGCTTCTCCAGGCAAGAATACTGGAGTGGGTTGCCATTTCCTTCTCTAGGGGATCGAACCCATGTCTCTTATGTCTCCTGCATTGCCAGGCAGGTTCTGTACCACTAGCGCCACCTGAGAAGCCCACCAGGGTCCAGAACTTCGGTTTCAGAGCCACTCCCATAGATGACCAAAGGAAAGCAAGACTGAGTTCCCCTGAGGGCTGAAAATGATGAGTAGGCCCCAACCAAAAATGGAGCCCAACCCAGGTTCTCAGGACAGGAAAGTAGACAAGCAAGATGAAAGATTTGTATCCAACTGTTCTTTTATAAACTAATGAATTTTACAGTATCACACCTACCTCCTGGCTAAAATTGTACAACAAAATCTACTAAGATCTTGGTTTGCATCATGTGTTTATGTATGTAGATATGATAACCAAGATTTAGAGAGAAAGGGACAGGTAAGATTTCTCCTTGCTCCCTCACCTAGCCACTGCACACATTCAGGAGAGGACCCTAGTAAGGATGCTCAGTTTCTGTCAGTTTTCCTAGGCCCCTATCTGTAGCTCCAGATGACTGAGGTTTAAAGCAGAGAGCATAGCCCCAATATCTACCAGAATTTTACAAGATTGTCCACTAATGTTAGTTTTGCATTAGCTTTTTAAAGGTGCAATTGGTAGCGGTTTACTTGAGAATCCTTCAGAGTCCCATCACCCCTGGAAAGGACCCTCCTTCCAGGGTTGATATGGGGATGTCCATGGGGCCACTTACTTGGAAGACTTTGGTTTCAGTCTTGGAGCCTCTTCAGAGTGGAAAGTCAGTCCAGGTGGAAGATGAGCAGATTGCAAATGCTTAGGTAAGGAGCCTAGAGAGGAGAGCAGGAGTCATGTTAGTCTTCCCGCCCTTTGTTCTAGGTACTCTTGCATCTTTGATCTCTCACTAGTCTTCTGGAGACCTCTACAAGACAATCAAAACAAGTACCCCATCCTGCCTGACTTGGGGGTCTTTGCTTTCAAGAACAGTTAAGTGAATGGTGGCGTTGACCCGGAACATTCATCAGCATGGCCACTGTAGTTCTAGGTTGTGTCAGGAAGGTTTTACCATCCTTCTAGGACCTCAGTTCTTAGACATACAAATAATAAGCCGTTGTGCCCAAAGAGGGTGCACTCAATTATTTGAAATGTGTGGATCTCACTTCTTTGCCTAAGCTTGGGTTCTACTAGAGCCAAATTAATATCCAATTAATGCGCCTGTGTTTGGGATTGTAAAGGGTATGATGTTTTAAATGTTCATCAACAGAAGAAAGGATAAAGGAGATATGGTACATATATACAATGGAGTATTAGTCATCAGATCAGATCATAAAAAGAACAAAATTAGATCACTTGTGGAAATATGGATGGACCTAGATTCTGTCATAGAGTGAAGTAAGTCAGAAACATTGAAACACATATTGTATATTAACACATACATGTGGAATGTAGAAAACGATGTGTGGGGGGGGCTTCCCTAGTGACTCTGATGGTAAAGAATCTGCCTGCAATGTGGGAGACTCGGGTGCGACCCCTGGGTCAGGAAGGTTTCCTGGAGAAGGGAATGGCAACTCACTCCAGTATTTTTGCCTGGAGAATCCCATGGGCAGATGAGCCTGGTGAGCTACAGTCCATGGAGACACACACAACTGAGCGACTAACACACACACATTCCTGCATTGCAGGTGGATTCTTTACCATCAGAGCCACCAGGAAAGCCAGAAAACACTATCGACTATCTTATTTGAAAAAGAGAAATGAGAGACAGACATAGAGAATGAATGTGTAGACACCAAGAGGGGAAGGCAGCTGGGATAAATAAAGTGTACCTGGTCACATGAAAGTCTCTTTGAAATTAGGGTGGTGTATCGTCACTCTAAGTCATTCTGTGAACACCTGACTCTAGGATGGGAGTCCGAGTTGGGTGGCAAGCATTCTAATGGCTTTTTAGTGCTCAATCCATGCCCGCTGGTTTTGCAGCTTTGCCTTCTAAGATTCCCATTAGCAGGAGGACTATTATTCCCTTCCTGCATGTACACAGTAACAAAATCCAGTAGTAGCTGGGGAAATTCAAGTGTGGATACCAGCAATCACCAGTGAGGTGGTCCTGGGGACTGGCCAAGAGAAGGCCTGAGGTGTGCGCCAAAGTGGCTCCCAAGTATAACTGGGAACTGATGTGACTGTGGACTGACAAGGGCTGAGGACTAGCACTCTGCTACAGCCTGTCCAGACTGACCCAGGACTGGAAGGCCAGTTGCATAAGGAGCTCAGACCTCAGGGGAACTCACACAGTGCACTTGGGAATGATGAGAAGCCAGCGAAGTTGAAGGGTTCATGGGGACAGATGTCTGTGTCTCCCATTGTCCTCAGAGCCATTGGTAGTCTTCTTCAGATTCAACCACTGCCATCAAACTCTAAACAAACAAAATTCAACTAGGTAAACTTTACAGATTTCATTGGCTTTATTCAATAATTCAAGAATCAGGCAAAATCTAGTCTAGAAGATAAAAGGATCTCCAAGGAGCTGTAGAAAATGAAAGACTTCTGAAGGCAGAAAGGAGCAAGAACAAAGATGTTATACTAGGCAGAAAAGTAGGCCAGCTATTGCGAGGTTGCTCTCCTTTAGGGGATGGCAGGGGTCTGTCTGGCAGCTGACCTAACTAGTGCTGGTCCAGAGATGCCCAATTCTCTGGTATAAAATTCTGTTTCTGGGAGGGCTAAAACTAACACAGTTAAGTGTGGAGCTTAATGGGACTGTTTTTGTTTTTTTTTTTTAAACAATTTCTTACATGTGAATATTGTATTTCCTACATATTTCTCAAATTCATCTGCTCTATTGACCACCATCTTTCCCTTCCTCTACCTGGACTTAATCATGGAAGTTTGCATGAAACACATTTTAAATTTTTTTTTAAAGAGACTACATAGTAAGTTGCATACATACATATATATATATATATATATATATATATATATGTAAATATATAAATAAAAGAAAACCCTGCAGCGGAACAATCTGGCTTCTTAATATCATTTATAGCATTGATACCCAGTCTTGAGTTTTACAGAATGAACCTAATTATACCCTCACGTAGAAAAGGGGATTATACTTTGACAGAAACAGAATCAGGACCAAACTGTGCCCTGACGGATCACCCGGGGAACGTAGAACCAAGCAGTCATTCATCCACAAATCTGGACTGATGGCTACTTTGAAGGGGCTACTTGCCAGATCTTGGGGTAAGATGGGCATCAATGTCTAGAATGGTCCAGACCAGTGCAAGAGTGCAGGAGGCACACATGTATACATAATGATCACCAGGATTCAATGTGAATTTGAGTATAAAAGTACTGCCAGGCTTTCCTGATGAGGACATTGTGCTACTGATGACATATACAAATACAGCACTTACTGTGTGCCTAAGAACATTCATAATTATGCTCTTATTCATTTAATACTCATAAGAACCTGACAGAGTAGGTATCATTTTATAGAAGAGGAAACTGATGACTTCGAAAGATTTAGTCATGTGTCCAAAGCTACACAGTGAACCAGGACTGAAAATTAAGAAGTTTCTTTCAGAGTCAGTATCTTAATATCATAACCATTATAATACACTGCTGCAGAGATAAACCCACATACCTTTGGTCACCTAATCTATGACAAAGGAGGCAAGAACATACAATGGAGAAAAGACAGTCTCTTCAGTACGTGGTGCTGGGGAACCTGAACAGGTACTTGTAAGAGAGTGAAAGAACAGTCCCTAACACCATACACAATGCAGAAAAGACCTAAATGTAAGGGCAGACACTATAAAACTCTTAGAGGAAAATATAGGCAGAACACTTAACATAAGTGGCAGCAGGATATTTCTTGCCCTACCTAATGAAAAACAAAACTAAACAAGAGAGACCTAATTAAACTTAAAAGTTTCTGCACAGCCAAGGAAACCATAAACAAGATGGAAAGACAACCCTCAGGATTAGTCTCCAAAATATACAAATAGCTCATGTAGCTCAATATCCAAAAAACAAAGAACCCAATCAAAAAATGGGTGGAAGATATAAATAGACATTTCTCCAAAGACATACAGATGGCCAACTAACACATGAAAAGATGCTGAACATCACTAAATACTAGAGAAATGCAAATCAAAACTACAATGAGACATCACCTCACTCCAGTCAGAATGACCATCATTTAAAAAATCTACAGATGATAAATAGTTGAGACGGTGTGTGGAGAAAAGGGAACCCTCCTACCCTGTGGGTGGGAATGTAAATTGATACAGCCACTATGGAGTGCAGTATGGAGTTTCCTTTAAAAAACTAAAAATAGAACTGCCATATGCCCAGAAATCCCACTACTAGTTACATACTCTTAGAAAACCATAATTCAAAAAGACACACACGCCCCAATGCCTGTCACAGAACTACTTAAATACAATAGCCAGGACATGGAAATAACCTAAATGCACATCTACAGACGAATAAATACAGAAGATGTGGTACAAGATACAGTGGAATAGTACTCAGCCATAAAAAGAAATGGAATTGGGTCATTTGTAGAGATGTGGATGGACTTAGAGTCTGTCATACAGAGAGAAAAAGAAAGAGAAAAACAAATATCATATGTTAATGCATATATGTGGAATCTAGGAAAATGGTACCGTTGATCTTATTTGCAAAAAGAAATAGAGACGTAGAGAACAAAGACATAGAGAACAAATGTATGGATGCCAAGGGGGGAAAGAGTGGGAGTGGGATGGACTGGGGGACTGGGATTGACATATGTACACCACTGATACCATGTACAAAATAGAATCTACTGTATACTTCAGGGAAATCCGTTCTGTGCTCTGTGGTGACCTAAATGGGAAGGAAAGCCCAAGAGGGGATATATGTATACATACCAGCTGATTCACTTTGCTGTACTGCAGAAACTAACACAACATTGCAAAGCAACTATACTCCAAGAAAACCAATGTAAAATTAGACAACTGACAAGGACCTACTGCATAGCACGGGGAACTCTACTAAGTAACCTATATGAGAAGAGAAGCTGAAAGAGAGTGAATATATAAACATGTATATCTGATTCACTTTGCATAAGACCTGAAACTAACACAACATTGTAAATCAACTATACTCAAATAAAAATTAACTTGAAATACATATATCTGCAAATTAGGAAAACAGGTGAGAGAGAAACAAACTGGACCTGAAGACCAGTCAAGTTAGTGCTTAGGGGGAGGGAAGGATACAACCAGAATTGCTGGTGCCCCAGATGCTGAAGCCCCTTCTGATTCTCCACTGCTTAGTTTCTGAAAACAAGACAGAACTAGTTCCATTCTAAGCACAGTAGCCTATTCGAAAATGCTAACAAAAAATTCCAAAATGATGCTTGATGCGCTTTTCCCTGCAAGGCATCGCTATTTCTTTCTTTCTTTCTATGGATCCCCATGGTTTACCAACAAGTCCCTTTCGGGCTGAATCATTTTTTTTTTCTTCTTCTTTCATTACAGCTCATTCTCACCAACTCAATTACACCTCAATAAGTAGGGCTCTTTCTTAATTAGCTATGTCCTCCTCCTTGACCTTGGGGTATATGTGTAACAATAGATATTGCCAGTAGCCTAAGAAAAAAATATCCCAGTTCATCTTATGCTTCCTTTTCATTCACAAAGATGCTGCTGCTAATTTAGTGTTCAAAAAGCCTTGTAAACTTCATTTCATCTGGAATAAAATCATATATGGGGAACTCCAACATTGTGTTTAGTATATATGGTATCATACTCAGAGGTCCATTCCCCTTTGAGTGTAGAGTGACATTTGGATGACTTGGTCAATAATGTAATAGTAATCTTAAGAAAACATTAGGTTTCAGCTCAGAACTGTTTAATCTTATTCTACACCAGGTAGTTTATCAAAACTTTTCTTTCACCAACAACTGCTTATAATATACTAAATTGTCACATATCAACTTATTCTTCCCTAGGTCAGTTGGGAACCTGTGTCCTCAACAACAGCAAAGAAAATATTGACACTCCAGTTTTTTTTCCATTGCACAGTTAAAGAATATGCTATTAAAACATACTGTCAGATTTTCATGAAGGGTGAGAATTGTTGGGATCCAATGTTGTACTTCCCCCCAGCCCCAGAATCTGCCATCTGGCAAGGTAACTGGTCAATTGTCCAGGCGTTTGAATATACTAGCCACAAAAATCAATATAGACAATCTCTTGAAGAGCATAACATACTTCACTTATGATATGGGTAGGTGGGATTCCCAGGTGGCTCAGTGGTAAAGAATCTGCCTGCCAATGCAGGAGATGTGGGTTCGATGCCTGGGTTCGGAAGATCCCTTGAAGAAGGAAATGGCAATCCACTTCCGTATTCTTGCCTGGAGGAGCCTGGTAAGCTATGGGGTTGCAAAGAGCTGGACATGACTGAGCGACTGAGCATGCAAGCATGAAGATGGAAATTTTCTACAAATGAATTGTCCAGTATGGTAGCCGTAGACTCAAATGCCTATTGAGCACTTAGAATGTGATTGGTGGAATAAAATACTGAATTTTTAAGCTTAAACAGCACATCTGTGTAGTGGCTACCATATAGGACAGCCCAGCTATAGATAGTTTCTTGGAATAAAAGTGAAAGGAAGAAGCCAGGAATTTGTAAATCCTAAAACAACTGGCAACAAGTAATGGGACTTGGAAAGCCTGAGAAATGACTTCAGCAGATATACATAGATTCAGTCTCTGAAATTACTAAAGAAAACTTTGGCTGGAGTCACGCAGAACTTACTTGACGGATGTTAGGCACTGTGTCTCTTTCATCAAGAACTTTGAGGCATGGGGCCGTCACACTTTAACGAAATGGCATCTTCAGTTAACTCTCCTAGAGGATACTGTGTCATTAGTGTTTAAGATGAGATTCCTTATTTCTCAGCTGAAGCCTATGGATTTCCTTGTTGCCTTTCGATGGAGCATCTGTAGAAGATAATTACTCAGATCCTTTTTTGGAGTTGTTCATGCTGATTGATCTAAGGCCCAGAAGAATCCTCTAACAGCGTCCTGATCCAAGGCCAGTGGTGCTACAGATATGTATGAGCTAATTCACTCCGCCGCAAAAGTACATCTGACAACTTTATCATTCTGAATATATACTACAATATCACACCCAGAAAATTTTAACTATAGGTTGTTCATCTTGATGCATGTTTAACTTGTGCTTGAAATGCCCTTCCTTATCGTGTCCACTTGGCTAATTCCCATCCATCCTTCAGTATTTAACTTGAGCCTCACTTATTTAGTATCATCTTTTCTTGCCTCACTCCCCAGTTCCTAGACTTTTTCTCAATCATGATGAGATGGCAGTGATGCAGGGGTTACATTTTTTGTTACTGTACTTCAACTACATGAAGCCAAGGTCTCTGTCATATTTATCTTTGTTTTCCTTATAGCCCAGTGGTGCTTGGGCACAATAAACACACTCTAAATGTATGGCAGATTAATATACATTTACTCTAAAAGTTACATAAACAATTGCTTGAGAAAAATGCCATGAGAAATGATAGAACAATTTCAAGGGTCAGGTCTCAGTCAAGATGATAAGTAGACATCTGCTTGTCTATATATCAAAGTCATCAACTGGAAAGATAGACCAGGCAGGTTTTTATAAGTGGTCTTAAGGAGCTTTGCCTTTAAAAAATATGCAGTAGACCCTTGGCATTCAAGATAGATTCTGGATGCCTTTTTTAAATTAATTAATTTATTTTAATTGGAGGCTAATTACTTTACAATATTGTAGTGGTTTTTCCCTAAAACCAATGTTTTCTAGAAGATACAATAATTTCCTCAAAGAGCATACTCTGAAATGCTCCTTTGCCTTGATATGGAAACAGCCTTTAAGTTGGTGGTCACAGCACAATATTCCAGATGAATTGAGGCACACCAAATTTTTGATCCCTTGTTTTTCAAATAGCTACTACAAAAGAATGGTTAGCAGAAATCCATGTGTAAAGGGGCTACAGATATTATTAATAAAGTATCTGCCCCCCCCCCCCAAAAAAAAAACAAGAAGACCTAATCTCCTAAAAGAGGTGTATTAGAAAGGTTCTTGATAGGATATCCCTTAAAAAAATGATCATACACCACCAGCCATTTGGTCAAGGAATGTCTGGTTTCCTTTGTTGAGTAGCTGTCCCGGAGAATAGCAAGTCTAAAGCGCCAGGCACCACGAGCTATTAAAAAAATCCCAAAAAAGCACAATACACATTGGCTTCAAGTGCACAGGGAACATTCTCTAGGATATATCACATGCTAGGCCAAAATAAGCCTTAACAACGGAAGATGACAGAAATGATATTAAGCAGTTTTTCTAACCACAGTAATACGAAAGTAACCTTCGATTACAGACAGGAAAAATGGAAAGAGAACAAATACGAAAAGACTAAACAATATGCTACTAAAAACCCAGTGGGTCGATGAAGAAATCAACAAGGAAGTCAGAAAATACCTCAAGAAAAATGGAAATACTACAGTCTAAAATCTGTGGGATGCAGCAAAGCAGTTCTAAAGAGGAAAGTTTATAGCAGTAGAGCCCTTCTTCAAGAAACAAGAAGAATCTCAAACAATTTAACCTACCGCCTAAAGGGATTTGAAAAAGAAGAGCATAAAAATCCCAAAGTCAGCAGAAGGAAATAATAGAACAGAGCAAAGAAACCAAGAGCCGGTAGAATAAAAAGATAACTACAGGAGATCAAACTGTAGCCAGGCTCACCAGGAAGAAAAGAGAGAGGCTCCAAAAAACAAATTAAGAAATGAAAGGAGAGAAGTAACTGAGACCACAGAGTTACAAAAAATTTTAAAAGAATACTCATTATAGTTATATGCCAAACAACCTAGAAGACAGCCGACAAATTGGACAACCTAGAAGAAATGGACAGATTTCTAGAAATATACCACCTGCTGAGGCTGTAGAAGCACTAGACAATTGGAACATACCAATCACTAGTAACAAACTTGAATTTGGTGTACACACACACATACACACCTCCCAGCAAATAAAAGTATAGGCGTGGATAGCTTCACAGGTTAATTCTACTACACATATGAAAAAGGAATTAACACCTATCCTTCTCAAATCAATCCAAAAATTTAAATAGGCTAGAATACTTCCAAATTCATTCTATGAGGCCACCATTACACTGACATCAAAACCACACAAAGATGCTACCCAAAAAATTACAGGCCAAATCTCCGATGAATACATATGCAAAAGTCCTACATATTAGCAAACTAAATTAAATAATACATAAAAGAGTCATATACCTGAATCAATTGAGATGTATTCCAGGGGTGCAGGGCGTTTCAAAATCAAATGGTTCAAATCAATGAATGTAATACACCACATTAACAGAAGTATAAAAACCACATTATCATCTCAATAGACTCAGTGAAAGCATTTGACAAAATTCAACATCCATTCATGATAAAAACTTATTAAAATTGATATAGAGGGTACATGCCTATGTAAAAGCCATTTATGACAGACCCACAGCTAACATCATGTTCAACAGTGAAAAAGCTGAATGTCTTTCCTTTAAACTCAGAATTAAGACAAGGATGCACACTTTTGCTACTTCTATTTAACATCATATTGAAAGTCCTAGCCCCAGAAATCAGACAAGAAAAGAAGGTGACATGCTATTATACATAGAAAATCCTAAAGTTTCCAGTAGCAAACTATCAGAACTAATAAATGAATTTAGCAAATGGGCAAGATACATGATTACTATACAGAACTTTGTTGCTCTTCTATACACTAATAATAAACTATCAGAACAAGAAAGTAAAAATAAAATTCAGTTTAAAATAACATCATCATAAAATACCAGGAATAAACTTAACCAAGGAGGGGGCAAGACCTATACTCTGAAAAGCATGTTAACACTGATAAAGGAAATTGAAAATGACAGAAAGAAATGGAAAGTTAAATCATGCTCTTGGATTAGAAGAATATTGTTAACAATGGATACACTATGCACAAAGTTATCTAGATATTTAATGTGATCCCTATAAAAATACCCAACACATTTCCCACAGATCAAGAACAAATAATCCTAAAATCATACAGAACTCCAAATACCCCAAAGTGAAAAAAAAAAAAAATGAGAAAAAGGAACAAAGCTGGAGGTATGACCCTCCCAGATTTCAAATTATGCAACATTACTATAGTAATCAAAACAACCATACTGACACACACAAAAATCATAGTCTAGAAATAAGTCCACATACTTAGGGTCAATTAATCTACAACAAAGGAGGCAAGACTATACAGTGGAGAAAAAACAGTCTCTCCAGTAATTAAGTGGTGGTAAAAAAGCTGGACAGTTCCATACAGAACAACCAGGCAAGCATTTCCTCACACCATCTACAAAAATAAATTCAAAATCTATCAAAGACCTAAATGAAAGATCTAAAAACCATGAAACTCATGGAACAGAACATAGGCAGACCACTCTTTTGACAAATTGTACCAATACGTTCTGGATGTCTCCTAAGGCCAAAGAAATAAAAGCAAAAATAAAGAAATGGGACCTAATTAAACTTAAAAGTTTTGCACAGCAAAGGAAACCATTCAAAACATGAAAAGATAGCCTACAGAATGGGGAAAATGTTTGCAAATGGCGTGTCCAACAAGAGGTTGATATGTTGTTGGACATATAAACATATAAACAAATATATATAAAGAGCTCATATAACTCCGTTAATATAAAAAAACTCATAATTATTTTAAAAATTTTGTTATTTAAAATGGGCAGAAGATGTGAAAAGACATTTTTCAAAAGTAGACATATAGATGAATAGCAGGCACATGAAAATATGCTCAGCTTCACTAATTGCTGCTGTTGCTGCTGCTAAGTCGCTTCAGTCATGTCCGACTCTGTGCGACCCCATAGACGGCAGCCCACCAGGCTCCCCCGTCCCTGGGATTCTCCAGGCAAGAACACTGGAGTGGGTTGCCATTTCCTTCTCCAATGCAGGAAAGTCAAGAGTGAAAGTGAAGTCACTCAGTCGTGTCCGACTCTTCGCGACCGCTTGGACTGCAGCCAACCAGGCTCCTCCGGCCATGGGATTTTCCAGGCAAGAGTACTGGAGTGGGGTGCCATTGCCTTCTCCAAAGGTAAAACAGGAGAGTGAAAAAGCTGGCTTAGCACTCAACATTCTAAAAACTAAGATCGTGGCATACAGTCCCTGCCTTCACGGCAAACAGAAACAGAAAAGTGGAAGTAGTGACAGAGTTTCTTTTCTTGGGCTCCAAAATCACTTCAGATGGTGATTGCAGCCATGAAATTAAAAGACGCTTGCTCCTTGGAATAAAAGTTATGACAAACACAAACAGCATGTTAAAAAGCAGAGACATTGCTTTGACAGCAAAGGTCTGTGTAGTCAAAGCTATGGATCATCCAGTAGTCATGTATGGATACGAGAGTTGGACCCTAAAGAAGGCTGAGCATCAAAGAATTGATGCTTTCAAACTGTAGTGTTGGAGAAGACTCTTTAGAGTCCCTTGGGAAGCAAGGAGAGCAAACCAGTCAATCCTAAAGGAAATCAACGCTGAATATTCATTGGAAGGACTAATGTTAAAGCTGAAGCTCCAATAGTTATGGCTACCTGATGCGAAGAGCTGACTCACTGGAAAAGACTCTGATGCTGGGAAAGATTGAGGGCAGGGGGAAAAAGGGACAACAGAGGCTGAGATGGTTGGATGGCATCACCAACTCAATGGACGTGAGTTTGATCAAACTCCAGGAAATAGTGAAGGGCAGGGAAGCCTGGCGTGCTGTAGTCCTTGGGGTCACAAAGAATCGGACATGACTTAGTGACTGAACAACACCAGCAGATGTTTATAGCAGCATTATATATGATAGTCAATACATGGAAGCAACCCAGATGTCCATCAGCAGATGAATGGATAAAGAAGATGTGGTATACATACACAAAAATAAACTTACAATGCATTAAGCCTTAAATGGAAGGATGGATAGTGTAATGCTTAGAGGAAAACACAGGCTGAACATTCTCTGACATAAATCGTAACAATATGTTTTTGGATCCCCCTCCTCCAGTAATTAAAAGCAAAAACAAATGAAATCTAATTAAACTTAAAAGCTTTTGCATAGCAAAGGAAACCATAAACGATATGAAAAGACAACCCACAAAATGAGACAAAATATTTTTAAATGATGCAACTGACAAGGGATTAACCTCTATAATATACAGACAGCGCATGCAGCTCAATATCAAAAACAAACAAACAAACAACCCAGTCAGAAACTGGGCAGAAGATCTAAACAGACATTTCTCCAGAGAAGACATACAGATGGCCAAGAAGCACATGAAAAGATGTTCAACCTCACTGATTACTAGAGAAATACAAATAGAAACTACAATGAGGTATCATTTCACACTGGTCAGAATGGCCATCATCAAAAAGACAACCCAGAGGGATAGGGTGGGGAAGGAGGTGGGAGGGGGTTTCAGGATGGGGGGCGGGACACATGTATACCTGTGGCTGATTCATTTTTGTATGGCAAAAACCATCACAATATTGTACAGTAATTATCCTCCAATTAAAATAATTTGTAAAAAAAAAAAAAAAAAGTCTACAAACAATGAATGCTAGAGAGGATGTGGAGAAAAGGGAATCCTCTTGCACTGTTGGTAAGAATGTAAACTGACACAGCTGCTGTGGAGAGCAGTATGGAGGGTCCTTAAAAAGCTAGAAATAAAACTACCATATGACCCGGCAATCCCAGTACTGCGCATATACCCTGAGAAGACCGTAATTCAACAAGACCCAGTGTTCACTGTAGCACTCTTACAATAAAGCTAGGATGGAAGCAACCTAGATGTGCACCAACAGATGACTAAAGAAGCTGTGGTACATATATACAATGGGATTATTCAGTTCAGTGCAGTCGCTCAGTCGTGTCCGACTCTTTGCGACCCCATGAATCCCAGCACGCCAGGCCTCCCTGTCCATCACCAACTCCCGGAGTTCACTCAGACTCACGTCCATTGAGTCAGTGATGCCATCCAGCCATCTCATCCTCTGTCGTCCCCTTCTCCTCCTGCCCCCAATCCCTCCCAGCATCAGGGTCTTTTCCAATTATTATTCAGCCATAAAAAGAAATGAATTTGAATTGGTTCTAGTGGAGTGGATGAAGCTACAGCCTGTTATACAGAGTGAAGTAAATCAGAAAAACAAGTATTGTATATTAATGCATGGAGTGAAGTAAAAGTCACTCAGTTGTGTCTAGCTCTTTGCGACCCCATGGACTGTACAGTCCATGGAATTTTCCAGGCCAGAGTACTGGATTGGGTAGCCTATCCCTTCTCCAGGGGATCTTCCCAACCCAGGGATTGAACTGTGGTCTCCTGCATTGCAGGTGGATTCTTTACCAACTGAGCTATAAGGACAGCTATAAGCTATCCATATTATATCCATATTAATGCAGGTATATGAAATTTAGGAAAGTGGTTCTGAGGAACCTTTTTGCAGGGCAGGAGTAGAGACGCAGACAGGGAGAACAGACTGTGGACACAGTGGGGAAAGGAGAGGGTGGGATGAACTGAGAGAGTAGTACTGAAACATTACCATATATAAAACGGATAGCCAATAGGGATTTTCTGTATGATGCAGAGTGTGTGAGCTTGTGCTCTGTGACGACCTAGAGTGGTAGGATGGGGTTGGGGTGGGAGGTTCGTGAGGGATGGGACATATGTATACCTATAGCTGATTCATGTTGATGTATGACAGAAACCATCACAATATTGTAAAGCAATTCTACTGTAATTAATTTTTTTTAAATCATCTAAAAAGGTAGACTTGAGATTAAAATTTACACTGTATAAAGAAAAGGTCAGGAGAAGAAAGAGCATTAAATGAAATATGAAGCATTAAAAAAAAGTCTACAAACAGTAAATGCTGGAGAGGGTGTGGAGAAAGGGGAACCCTTCTACACAGTTGGTGGAAATGTAAATTAGTACAGTCACTGTGGAGAACATCATGGAGATTCCTTAAAAAACTAAAAATAAAACTACTATATGATGCAGCAATCCCACTCCTGGGCATATGTCCAGAGAAAACCATAATTCAAAATGACACATGCACCCGACTGTTCACTGTAGCACTATTTACAATATCCAGGACATGGAAATAGCTGAAATGTCCATTCGAAGGATGAATGGACAAAGAAGATGTGGTACATGTATACCATGAATCTGTCATAAAAAAGAATGAAATAATGCTATTTACAACAACATGGATGGACTGAAAGATGGTCATACTAAGGGAACTGAGGTACGATATCACTTATGCCAAAGCCTTTGACTGTGTGGATCACAATCAACTGTGGAAAATTCTGAAAGAGATGGGAATACCAGACCACCTGACCTGCCTCTTGAGAAACCTATATGCAGGTCAGGAAGCAACAGTTAGAACTGGACATGGAACAACAGACTGGTTCCAAATAGGAAAAGGAGTACATCAAGGCTGTATATTGTCACCCTGCTTATTTAACTCATATTCAGAGTATATCATGAGAAACGCTGGGCTGGAAGAAGCACAAGCTGGAATCAAGATTGCTGGGAGAAATATCAATAACCTCAGATATGCAGATGACACCACCCTTATGGCAGAAAGTGGAGAGGAACTCAAAAGCCTCTTGATGAAAGTGAAAGAGGAGAGTTAAAAAGTTGGCTTAAAGCTCAACATTCAGAAAATGAAGATCATGGCATCTGGTCCCATCACTTCATGGCAGATAGAAGGGGAAACAGTGGAAACAGTGTCAGACTATTTTTTTGGGCTCCAAAATCACTGCAGATGGTGATTGCAGCCATGAAATTAAAAGATGCTTACTCCTTGGAAGGAAAGTTATGACCAACCTAGACAGCACATTCAAAAGCAGAGACATTACTTTGCCAACAAAGGCCCGTCTAGTCAAGGCTATGGTTTTTCCAGTAGTCATGTATGGATGTGAGAGTTGGACTATGAAGAAAGCTGAGTGCTGAAGAATTGATGCTTTTGGACTGTGGTGTTGGAGAAAACTCTTGCGAGTCCCTTAGACTGCAAGGAGATCCAACCACTCCATCCTAAAAGAGATCAGTCCTGGGTGTTCATTGGAAGGACTGATGCTGAGGCTGAAACTCCAATACTTTGGTCCCTCATGTGAAGAGTTGACTCTGATGCTGGGAGGGATTGGGGGCAGGAGGAGAAAGGGACGACAGAGGATGAGATGGCTGGATGGCATCACTGACTCAATGGACGTGAGTCTCAGCAAACTCCGGGAGTTGGTGATGGACTGGGAGGCCTGGCGTGCTGCGATTCACGGGGTCGCAAATAGTTGGACACGACTGAGTGACTGATCTGATCTGATCTGATCTGGATAGCATAGGGAACTCTACTCAATATTCTCTAATAACCTATATGGGAAGACAATCTGCAAAAGAATGGATATATGTATAACTGATTCCCTGAGTTGTACGCCTGAAGCTACTGCAACATTTTAAGTCAGCCATATTCCAGTGAAAGTAACTCAGTCATGTCCAACTCTTTGCGACCCCATGGACTATACAGTGATCCCATGGACTATACAGTCCGTGGAATTCTCTAGGCCAGAGTACTGGAGTGGCTACCCTTTCCCTTCTCCAGGGGATCTTTCCAACCCAGGGATCGAACCCAGATCTCCCACATTGCAGGCAGATTCTTTACCAGCTGAGCCACCAGGGAAGCCCAAGAATACTGGAGTGGGTGGCCTATCCCTTCTCTAGTGTATCTTCCCAACCCAGGAATGGAAATGGGGTCTCCTGCATTGCAGGCGGATTCTTTACTAGCTCAGCTACCAGGGAAGCCCTATAGATCACTATACTTTAATTTAAAAAAAGGCAAATTAGTTAGACACGATGCCTCTCTCAAATTCCAAAGAAAACCAACAAAGACAGAACTCAGTTCACGGAAATTGTCTCTGGCATGGTTTTGCCTTGGCTTTTCAAACATGCCTGGAAGTCCACTGACATAAATACACCTAAGGGGGTGGGGACGCCCTCAGTGGCCCATTTGCTGAGGCGACAGGGTTGGCCAGTCTCAACAGCAGTGTTGCCCTGTCACTGTGGCGTGTGAACCTGATGTCCTAGTGACAGCAAACAGCTACTACAAAACCAGCAGTGACACTCAAAGGCACAGACCGACAGGCTGGGTTTCTGAGTAGCTTCTCCCCTGGGAACTGGTTTCAGGGCAGTCTTTATTCACAGAACCTGATCTGACAATTCTGACATCAACTTCATCAGACTTGTAAAGCTGTATTTGCCCCTGACAGCACTGCGGTATACAGCTGCTGAATGTCCCCCTGAGCAAAGCCCGATGACTTCTCCTGGGCAAATCTCAAAGAACTCAGCCACAGTATAAGCAGCCAAGAGAAAGAAACCCCAACCCCAAAAGTGTATCTGATTATGAGTTCAACAGTTATCCACTTCTCTCCCACTCATTTCCATACTTCTTCACTCTACTAAGGCCCTTTCGGTGGAAGGTGAGGTCAAGTTCCAAATGCACAAATTTTATCTTGGCAAAAGACTAACCTGCCTTGTTGTCCTGGGAACCCACTCAGCAATAGAGGAAGTAGCGGCACCACAAAATACAAGGACTTGGTCATGATGAAACAGGATAGCAAGTATTCAATCTTCTTCCATGATTTGGGTTTTATAATGCATTTTGACACCAATTAGATGATACTCAAAATAACTCTTTAAGGTGGACATTGTTATCTCTGTCAGAAGTGGAAGCTAAAGCCCAGATGGAAAGATTTTCCTAAGATCACAACTTGACGATGATAAAGATCGGTGGCCTCGATTCTTGAAGTTCCTCCCATACAACCCCCCAGCAAAACAGTGAGGCTTCCCAGGAAGTGAAGCCTTTTTTTTTCTGGTGAAGGATTAACCTGGTGTTTGGGTGTCTCAAGTTTTTGAGGTTGTCATGCCATTATCCCTGAGTTGGGACTGGTTTCATCATCAAGGCGGAGGCCCTTTTCAGGGGATCATCTTTGAAGGAACATTCATATCACCCAGATGAGTTTAAAAGCATGTATACCTGTGGCGGATTCATTTTGATATATGGCAAAACCAATACAATATTGTAAAGTTAAAAAAATTAAATTAAATTAAAAAAAATAAATAAATAAAAGCTGAGTCCTCAGAATATCAGAAGGAGCTCAGCACAGAAAGACAATGTTGAAACAACAGACGCAGCTGTATTTGCTTCTTAGATCAGTTGGATCCAAGGGCTCAGTGAAGGAATTTAAGTCCAAAGAATTCCAAGGAACAAGAGAGCAAAATATGTGGCAGAATCTCCTAGGAGCCTCTGGTCTGAGCTGCTCGACTTTGCTGACTACTGACCCTGTATTCAAAACATGCTTACTAATACTGAAGTACACAGTGGAAAGTTGCTAAGAGAGTCCATCTTAGAAGTTCTATTCATAAGGAAAAAAAAAATACAGCAACCAGTAGTGACTGATGTAAGTTAGACTTCCTGTGTTGAGCCTTTCACAGGGCACACAGCTATCCAGTCACAATGTTGAACACCTGAAACTAACAATATTCAATGAGAATTATCCATCTTTTTTTAATGTAATTATTCACCAGCCCTGGCTTTTCTCTTACTTAAGATGCCCAGCAGTTCCTCTCTGATCTCTTTTTCTTCCTGTGTTACTCATTTGCTGATGCCTCCTTCCAGCGACTTGTAAACCTTTGACCTGTCTCCCTGACCTGCCACAACCAGACACCTCAGAGACAGCCCCATGCCAGCATATTACACTTGTTCCTTCTCTCCGTGCAGTTAGTTCTCATTAAACAGGTGCAGCACCAACCTTTGCTTATTCAGAAACTCTAGCAGCCTCTTCACTCATTTTCATCAACCTCCTCACCCTCCTCCCAGCCGTGGGACACACTGGGGCCTGACGCATCATGCCCAAATGCGGATACAGTCACATCTCTCTGCTGCCTGCAAAGAGGTAATGGCACTCCGTTGACCTGACAGACAGCTCCCACAACTCTACTGCAAATATTACTTTAACAACCGCCCTGTGCTCTCAAGACTCACTGAACTGCTGAGCCTTCCATGGACACTCCCTGAAGTGGTTCTCTGTGTCATCCCATGGAAGTGATCTTATTAAACGCTATTCCTTTTCTGGCCCATCTCAGTGTCACTGCCTCCTAAGTCTTTGCAAGTTTACCACTTCTCCTGCCTTCAAACTGCTATAGCACTGTTTTTAAAGGAATGATTATACACACATAAACACACACACCAAAATGAAATACACAAGTTTTAAGTGTATTGGGGATGAATTTTCACATATGCCAAAGCCTTTGACTGTGTGGATCACAACAAACTATGGAAAACTCTTCAAGAGATGGGAATACCAGACCACCTGACCTGCTTCTTGAGAAACCTGTATGCAGGTCAGGAAGCAACAGTTAGAACTGGACATGGAACAACAAACGGGGTCCAAATAGGGAAAGGAGTATGTCAAGGCTGTATACTGTCACCCTGCTTATTTAACTTATATGCAGAGTATATCATGAAAAACACTGGGCTGGAAGAAGCACAAGCTGCAATCAAGACTGCTGGGAGAAATATCAATAACCTCAGATATGGAGTTGATACCACTCTTATGGCAGAAATCGAAGAACTAAAGAGTCTCTTGGTGAAAGAGGAGAGTAAAAAGTTGGCTTAAAGCTCAACATTCAGAAAACTAAGATCATGGCATCTGGTCCCATCACTTCATGGCAAATAGATGGGGAAACACTGGAGACAGTGAGAGACATAATTTTGGGGGCTCCAAAATCACTGCAGATGGTGATTGCAGCCATGAAATTAAAAGACACTTGCTCCTTGGAAGAAAAGTTATGACCATCCTAGGCAGCATATTAAAAAGCAGAGACATTACTTTGCCAACAAAGTTCCGTCTAGTCAAAGCTATGGTTTTTCCAGTAGTCATGTATGAATGTGAGAGTTGGACTGTGAAGAAAGTTGAGCATAGAAGAATTGATGCTTCTGAACTGTGGTGCTGGAGAAGACTCTTGCGAGTCCCTTGGACTGCAAGGAGATCCAACCAGTCCATCCTAAAGGAGACCAGTCTTGGGTGTTCATTAGAAGGACTGATGCTGAATCTGGGACTCTAATACTTTGGCCACCTGATGCAAAGAGCTGACTCATTTGAAAAGACCCTGATACTGGGAAAGACTGAGGGTGAGAGGAGAAGGGGATGAGATGGCTGGATGGCATCACCGACTCAGTGGACATGAGCGTGAGTAAACTCTAGGAGTTGGTGATGGACAGGGAAGCCTGGCGTGCTGCAGTCCATGGGGTCGCAGAGAGTCAGACACAACTGAGCGACTGAACTGAACTGAACTTCACATATGTGGACACTCATTCACATCAAGGTAGAGATTTTTAGAACCAAGAAAATTCCCTTTGTCTCTTTGCAGTTATTTTGCAGTTTCACTGTGTTAGTCACTCAGTTGTGTCCAGTGCTTTGTGACCCCATGGGCTGTAGACCATAGGCACCAGACTCCTCTGTCCATGGAATTCTTCTGTTAGGAATACTGAAGTGGGCCATTCCCTTCTCCAGGGGGAGCCCCCCAACCCAAAGATTGAATCCATGTGTCCTGCATTGCAGGCAGATTCTTTACCATCTGAGCCACCAGGGAAGCCCTCTTTCTAGTTAGCACCCTATCTAAATAACTAGTATTCTGACTTACATATTCATTCTGCATATTTTTGAACATACAAATGCAATTATACCATACATACTCTTTGATGTCTAGTCTCTTTTAACCCCCCAGAATTTTTTTTTTTTTTTTTTTTTTTTTTTTGAGATTTCATCTTGTCATTGTTTATGTATCTGGGTCTGAACTCCTTGGGCACCTTGCTGCCACATCTTCTAAGAAAGCCTTTCCCTTCATCCTTTTTGTCCCATTGCTAATGAATTACCCCTTATAGGCAGTGTTTTCAACCAGTTTATCTTTTGTCTCCCACAATACCCATACTGGGTTCTGAGGTATATTGGATGCCCAATACATATTTCTTGAATGAAACTGAGTAAATGATCAATTCCTTTATTGGGTTGCCAGATCACTTCAGCAGAAAGGATTACATCTAAGCAGGATAGCATGTCCTATTGTGAAACAATAAACCACTGGAGAGCTATTTTATAGAGATGATGGGTTTATTAGGCATGATGTGAAGAGGGAGGCCAAGCAATATCTGAAGCAGTTTATCACATTCGGTGAGAACTGAGAGCAAAGCCTCAACACGTCATGCAATGAAATTCTGTGCTGTGACATGACCGTATGCCTGAGATAAGTTTCCATGCCCTGGATTCTGTGGGTATTGCATGCTAAGTTGCTTCAGTTGTGTTTGACTCATAGTGACCCCATGGACTATAGCCCAACAGGCCCCTCTGTATCTGTGGAATTTTCCAGGCAAGAATACTGGAGTGGGTTGCCATTTCCTTTTCGAGGGGATCTTCCCAACCCAGGGATCAAACCCCGGACTCCCACATCATAGGCAGATTCTTTACTGTCTGAGCCACCAGGGAAATTCTATATTACAATCACAAATTTGAAACTAAAATGTCCAAAATTCTCCTTATTCTCAAATAGTAGAATATGATGAAGTTCAAGAATTTAAAGTCTGAATGCCACTCAAGCAAATATTCAGAAGGGGAATATATTGTTTGCCCTTTTAGTCTGTGTAAACAGTGAACTTAAAGGGAGGCAGAGGTATTATTTATCGGAGAAGGCGATGGCACCCCACTCCAGTACTCATGCCTGGAAAATCCCATGGATGGAGGAGCCTGGTGGGCTGCAGTCCATGGGGTCGTGAAGAGTAGGAGACGACTGAGCAACTTCACTTTCACTTTTCACTTTCATGCATTGGAGAAGGAAATGGCAACCCATTCTCCAGTGCCTGGAGAATCCCAGGGACGGGGGAGCCTGGTGGGCTGCCATCTATGGGGTCACACAGAGTCGGACATGGCTGAAGGGACTTAGCAGAGCCTGGGACTTCAAGCTACTCAAGTCTTAGGAGGGAGTGGCAATGTAATGGGACAAAGAAAACAAGAGGACTTTCGCAAAGGCTTAAAAGCCTTCTGCAGTGACGCCATCTGCTTTCATGGACAAAGGGCATATTACTTTGTCTCCAAGCTGAAGTTAGGACTCCATAATGCACTGTCAAGACCTCTGCCTCTCAAGTAGAGCATGACAATGGCTACACGAGATGCCTCTGCTGGTGATAGCCCCTCTGTCCATTCATAAACCACCTTAGACTCAGGAGAGGAATCAGTTATAGAGCAAATGTTCAAGAATAGATTCTTAGAGGCTCTGGAGAGAAGGACATTACCTCTGGGCCATTTGGGTGATTATTATCAAGACTGTGGTTGAGTCTCTCTAAACTGAGTAATTTACTCGGTTATATTCACCAGTTCAGTCAGTGAAAAGCTAAGTTTCCAACAGCGCCTGTTTGCAAATGAAGCAGTAAATGCAGTTCTAAATCCAATTCTTCCTGCTTCCTCCTCAAACTGTGAGGCCAGAATTTATTACTTCTCTGGTGTTACTTTCTGACCCTTAATGACTACACTGAAAAGTCATCTCGAGTTTGCCTGTGAGACCAAATTATCTATTGGAATTAAAAGGAAAAAAAGTAGAAGAGAAAGGTGAGCTGAGAGTATTATTCAAAGAGTTCAAATATATCCTGGTTTGACCCCAAGATTGTATCATAAACTAGAGAAACAGATATAGAATAAAACCATGAAACAGTTAGAAGCTCATATGGGTGAATGCCATCTGATCTTGCTACAGGGAAGGCCTTTCTGAAGCAGTAGTACTCAACTCTGATGTCACGGTAGAATCAGCCAGGGAGCTTTTGAAAACCCTGATACCTTTATAGGACACCAGACTAATCAAATCAGGGTACCTGTGGGTAGAGAAAAGAGGAAAACTCAAGCACCAGTAGTTTTCAAGGCTTTCCAGGTGATTCCCAAGTGTAATCAAAGTTGAGGATCACTGTTCACTGCTCTCAGCACAATCAGAACATAAAGAAAATAATAATCAACAACTTTACTAGATAAAAACAAGAAGATTTTTATAAACAGTACAAAAACCAGGGAAATATTGACAGCACATGTAAAAGACAAAGTGTTAACGTCCTTACTGCATAAAGAATCAGCGGAAGACAACATTTTTTGCATTTTTAAAAACTTTTCTATGTGCCCACACTCTACCACTTCCCCACTGTGTTTATTTTAAATCAAGATGGGGGAAAATGTCATTAAAAACACCAACATTTTCCAAGCAGGCCATCGTGTAGATACCCCAGATACTTTATATTCCCTACTTCCTAGCTCATTTGCATCTGAAGATCCTTATGATATAAACCCATAAACCAAATCAGACACATCTTGGGACATGCCCTCCATCACCAACCCCATTTTGAGATGTAACAGACATAACAGTTTGTAAGCTGAAGTTGTACAATCTGACAACTTAAGTACATATATGGAAATGACGACCACAAGAAGGTTCACTGGGACTGTTAACACAAAATCTTACTCAGGGCTTTTCAGACATCCATGTGCGTGGAAGTAACCTAGGGATCTTGTTGAGTGTAGCTTTGAGCCTGAGAAACTATATTATGAGCAAACACCTTGAAAGTACTGACTGATACAGATGGTCCTGGGACCACATTTTAAGTATCTAGTACTTAGTTATCTTTGAAAATTTTACAGAGTGCTAGAGTTTATATATACCTTTTGTTTCCCTAAGGATTTCAAATAAATAGGGGCAGTATACATACAAGCTAACTTGGGTTTCCTAGGTGGCTCACTGGTAAAGAACTCGCCTGCCAATGCAGGAGACATAATTAAGAGATGTGGGTTTGATCCCTGCATTGGGAAGATTCCCTGGAGGAGGGCATGGCAACCAGTATTTTTGCCTGGGAAATCCCATGGACAGAATAGCCTGGTGGGCTACAGTCCATGGGGCTGCAAAGAGACATGACTGAGCAACTGAGCACGTACATACAACCTAACTTAGGTACATGCATCTTTATACTCTCAGAGACTAAGGCAAGCATTACAGTTCTTGTGGTTTAACATCATCAAAACAAACAACCCAATCAAAAACTGGGCAGAAGACCTAAATATACATTTCTCCAAAGAGGATATACAGACGGCAAAGAGGCACATGAAAAGATGTTCAATGTCGCTAATTATTAGACAAATGCAAATCAAAACTACAATGTGGTATCACCTCACACCAATCAGAATGGCCATAATCTACAAATACACAAATAATAAATGCTGGAGAGGGTGAGGAAAGAATGGAACCCTCTTCCTCTGTTGGAGGGAATGTAAATTGATGCAGCCATTATGAAGAAGAGTTTGGAGGTTCTTTAAAAAACTACAAATAGAGCTACCATATGACCCTTCAATCCCAGTCCTGTGTTTATATCCAGAGGAAAACATGGTTCAAAAGGACACACACACCTCAATGTTCATAGCAGCACTGTTACAGCTAAGTCATGGAGGCAACCTAAATGTCCATTGACAGACGAATGGGTAAAGAAGATGTGATACATATATATAATGGAATATTACTCGGCCATTAGAAAGAAGAATATATATAATGGACTATTAGTCAGCCATTTGCAGCACCATGGATAGATCCAGACATTGTCATACTGAGTGAAGTCAGTCAAAGGAGGAGAAATATTGTATGATGTCCCTAATATGCAGAATCTAAAAAAAATTACACAAATGAACTTATTTACCAAGCAGAAACAGACTCACAGACAGTGAATGAACTTAGCAGTTGCCAAGGGAGAAGGATGGGGGAAGGGGTATTTAGGGACTCTGGGATTGCTGTGTACACACTGCTATATTTAAAATGGATAACCAACAAGGTCCTACTGCATAGCACAGGGAACTCTGGTCAACGTTATGTGCCAGCCTGGATGGGAGAGAAGTTTGGGGGAGAATGGATGCGTGTTTGTGTATGGCTGGGTCCCTTTGCTGTTCACCTGAAACTCTCACAACACTGTTAATCGGCTTTGTGAAGGGAAGTGAAAGTCGTTTAGTTGTGTCTGACTCTTTGCAACCCCACGGATTATACAGCCCATGGAATTCTCTAGGCCAGAATACTGGAGTGGGTAGCCTTTCCCTTCTCCAGGGGACCTTCCCAACCAAGGGAAAGAACCCAGGTCTCCTGCACTGCAGGCAGATTCTTTACCAGCTGAGCCACAAGGGAAGCCCAGGAATACTGGAGTAGGTAGCCTGTCCCTTCTCCAGAGGATCTTCCTGACCCAGGAATTGAACCGGAGTCTCCTGCATTGCAGGCAGATTCTTTACCAAGTGAGCTATCAGGGAAGCCCAATTGGCTATACTCCAATACAAAATAAAAAGTTTAAAAAAGAATAAATGTTTGATGAATAAATAAACAGGGTATTTTTCACAGTACCCAAGTGGCATAGAGAATATAATGATCATCAACCATTTCACAGATAGTGAATGAAGCTAGGGTCCCCAAAATGTTACCCTACCCAGAGTCAGAAAGCAGAGTGCTTTCTGTGTGACTGAGACTTGAGGGTTCAATGACAGAGAGGCAGACTAGTTTAATCAAAGGACCAAGGGGACCCTAGGTCTCAGACTCCTTCGACAGGCCCTGGGTATTTTCAAACAGTCTAGTGTTTTAGTTACATTGCAACCTGGGTCGTTGTTCAAAAGGCAGATTTTCAGACCTCATACGTAGAATTCTAAGATTCCAGGTCATTCTGAGACCTACTCCATAGAGACAGAAGTAGAGATGGACTTGGTACCAGAGTTCTGATTTCAATTTTCACTTCTACCATTAATTGGCCATTTGATCTTAAGTAGATGTGTTATCCTTCTAGAGAACTGGTGACAAACTCTAGTGATCACAGGAACTGGGCACAAAACTTAAGAAAGGGTGGGGTACAGTGGGGCTGTGATAAGCTAGCACACACGTGCCCTGCTTAGAAGAGGTCACCCTTACCTAGTTCCAGAGAAGTGGTGGCTTGGCCTTGAATTTTTTAAGGAGAGATTGGAAATCCAGAGCTTTACATGAAAAAGAGACTTTTAAATGTTTGTAATTCATTCAGAACTCTTCAACACACTGCATGCAGCTCTCTGGGTCAGGATCTGTCCGCTGGCTTACGTACTTTCTCTTAAAGCTTTGCTGTTTTGTCTATCTTTTTAGCTGTCAAAAAAGGCTAATAACACCGTGAAGGATTGTGTGGCAGGGGTCAGATAATGTGAGTGGGAAGCACTTTAAACTGCATAAAGCATAAAAGTAAGAAGCTATTAATATCAGTATCATCATGACCATCATTGCACCTCCATGTCTAAGTCTTTTACACATTGAGGAGGAGAGAGAGTGCGATTTCTTTTTCAACACCATCTACCCACTGAGAACAGGTGCTGTATATCCCTTCCCTTATCAGCTTCTTCCTGTGTAAGGAGTGACTGGATAGTCATCTAATGGGCAGTGCCATTCTTTGGTCTTGGTGATTCAGAATCTGGCCTTGGAGAGAAATTTTTCATACACACACACACACACACACACATATATATATAATGTATAAATACATATATACATGACCCTCATCATGGCTGTAAGTACAGTTAAGTATATGTCATGACTGAGATAGCAATAGAAGACAGAAAGAAAGAAGATACAGCCATAGACATGCATGAACATGTTTCCATGACTACAGATCCACTGACATGACAATCTGCAGAAATGGTCTTAATAGCACAGACTCAACCCCTCCCTCATCTCCTGGTCACCATTTGATATATATTATGTCCAAGAGTAACATGATTTTTCTTAATTCTTTTTGTCAAGCTAGCTAAATAATTGAATTGCCTTCCAGACTTGTTCCCAGAATATTAACAGACATGGAAACTGAGGAACATTCTTTACTCCTAAGTCTTTATCCCTCCTGATGCTTAACAATCTAAAATGACACTTCACCGCACACTCTCTGAAGGACAGTCACTAGAACACCAGCAGGAGATGGTGACAGTGTGAACCTCATCATCATCATTTACCATAGGAAGTTCCTTGGTCTCAATGATCTGGATTTCTCCAGGTAGTTCTTTAGTCCCATGTTATCTGGAAAATTGCCCCTAACACTTTGCCAGTCCCCAACTGGTCTATATAATTTTGTTGGTTTACGAAAAAATGGTTTCTTTTTTCCCCCAGAGGGAATGGCTTGGCTTCCACGCTCCTGCAGCCACAAAATTAAAAGATGCTTGCTGCTTGGAAGGAAAGCTGTAACAAACCTAGACAGTGTATTAAAAAGCAGAGACATCACTTTGCTGACAAAGGTCCATCTAATCAAAGCTATGGTTTTTCCAGTAGTCATGCACAGATGTGAGAGCTGGACCCTATAGAAGGCTGAGCATCGAAGAATTGATGCTTTTGAATTGTGGTACTGGATAAGACTCTTGAGAGTCCCTTGGACATCAAGGAGATCAACCCAATCTTAAAGGAAATCAACCTTGAAAATTTATTTGAAGAACTGATGCTGAAGCTCCAGTACTCTGGTCACCTGATGTGAAAAGCTGACTCATTGGAAAAGACCCTGATGCTGAGAAAGATAGAAGGCAGGAGGAGAAGGGGACAAGAGAGTATGAGATGGTTGAATGGCATCACTAACTCATTGGACATGAGTTTCAGCAAATTCCGGGAGACAGTGAAGGATGGAGAAGCCCGGTGTGCTGCAGTCCATGGGGTTGCAGAGTCAGACACAACTGAGTGACTGAACTACTCCCTCTGGGTCGGGTCCAGAGGGAAGAAACCTCTGCTTAGTCTTGGCCGAGTTCCATACATGTCCACCTCCTGCCTGGATTTCTAGCCAGACTCCAGTCTAAGTCCCCTCAGCATCATTCTCATCAGGCATGCCTTTCTGCAGAAGCCTCATTCTGCATGTTGATTCAGCCTGGAACTGGGGTATGAAAGGGAGGGAGATTCCATCCCCCGAAGGCTGAGCTCCTCACACTAAGTCCAGCTCTCTCTCCCCTAAATGACCCTTGCGTCCTGTTAGGCAGGAGGAATAACTGAGGCATGGCCTCGGGAACCACTGACTGCTTCCCTGTGCCTCACACTTTCCTGACCTGAGGAAGAGGAATCAAAGCTAATTCCAAAGAAATTGGATCCCCTGCTGTCAGCCCCCAGAAAAATGAAATAAAATTGACCAGTCTACATTCTCTGTCTTCTAGACCCTGGAAACCCAATGGACAAGCCAATCTCTACAAGGCAGGGTTGTAAGACATGCAGTCTTAACTTGGATCTCAGAGTGCCGTGTTGGAAGCAGCCCCTGTGGTGGTGTGTGTTGCTGGGAGACAGTCCTGAACTTGAACCCTCCTGGACTCCTTGATGAGCTCAGTAGCTCCATGCGTGGTCATCCTCCCCAGTTTGACCTCAATTTTCCTTTCAGTGTCCAAAGCCTCCTGCTATTCAGGAGGACATTGAGGCAGATTTTAACAACCTCAGTTCCTGCCTAAGGAAGCTTTTCTTTTTTTTTTTGCCAATGTCTGGGGAGTATCTAGTTGGTTGTTCTAAATCCTAGGGTTTTTTTGCTAAAGTCCTTATAAACCCTGTTAAAGAGCTATCAGAATATTACATCTTCATTTTTCTTTCTTGCTTTTGGACTTAAATCTAATGAGCGGGTTCCAATCTAATGAGAAAAGAGAAGTCTTTGTAGCGATGCAGGGTCTCTGAGCCCCAGCTCTCACACTGGTTGCTTTTCCTGTCTCCACATGTGTTTGCTTGGGTGGGCCACAGTCCATTTTCAAGGCATCACCGGGCAGTTAGCCCTGTCAGATCCAATATCCAGTTTCTTGACAGGCCCTGTTAGTGCCATGCAGGACACTTGGGGCCAGACACATGGTAGTAATTTTCCGTCAACCTCTTCTGCCTTATTTCCCAAGCCCAACAAAGCCGCATGCAGAGTTCTCTCTGCTTCAGAATGATTTTTTTTTTTTTGGTGGGGGAGATGAGTCTGTGTGTATGAGAAGAAGGGGGGCCTCAGAATCTCTAATGACAGTAAATAGCTGTGGCTTGAAACCCCGTTTCTGGTCAGAAGGACACTTTCTTAGGCTGCAGTCATATAATTGCACAGCCAAACTGTTTCATTAATCCGCGTGGGGTTTCCTTGGGGAGCCATGGGAAGTCTGTATTCCGGAGTTCATTTTAAGGGGTGAGGCAGGAAAAGAGCCGTGTCCCTGCATTCCTAGCTGATGCTTTTAGAGGCGAGCTGGGTTTCCAGCCCAAGGGCTCGTCCTCTGCCTCTTTCTTTTGTCTCAGTATTTCCTTGCTATTTCGCTTCATCCACCCATAGTCACTGCCTTATGCGAGTTGGCCACATACCTGGACAGGCGACTACACAGACGGAAAGAAAGCAGAACCTAAATCTGTGTGATGAGGTCGGTGTGGACATGGGTCCCCTCAGAACAGCCGGGCAAACCTCTTCTTTTTCCTCCTGCTCCTAGGTCATGGGGTCCCTGACTGACCCTGGCCTCCTACTCAGTTCTGGAAGAGCCCCATCCTTGACCTTAGGGAGAGTGGGTGCATACCCCTCCCTTTGCTTCCCTCCCATTATTCAGAAAGCGGTTTTCTACTGCTGCTAACCTTGCCCACTGACACAGCACATCCACCTGAGCCTCCCTGTCCATCTAACTCAACCAGAGAAGAGAAGGACTCTTTAGGGACACAAACATGGAGGACAGTGTGTTGAGACACTCAGGCAAAGAGAAGGAAGGGGCCAGGCTGCATAATGTAGACCCTACAGAGGTCTCTGGAATTTAACGCAATCACAATGGAAAGGTGAAGGATTTTAAGTGTAAGGGTTACATAATTTAATAATAATAATAAACAACCTCCCCCTGCATCATAGAGGAAGCAAGAATGAAGATGGAAACCCCTCAGGAGTCTTCCAGGATATGATGGTGGCAGTGGAGACAGAATTAAGTAGACATAGATATAGGTCTGGAATCACAGATAGAACAAGCTGCTGGATGGTGAAGTGGGTGAGGAAAGAGAAGGGAAGATGGACGGACCATGACTGGCTTTAACAGATGATCTCACTGTTGAAGGAGAAGTGGCAGACTAAGGAAGAAATGGGTCTGGGAGCGGGGACAGATTGGAAGTCTCTAAATCTATTTGGGATTTTAATCATTTATGTTATTCATATTATGTGTATTCCTATTATCTATGTAGCCCTGCAAATAGAGGATTTCAGCAAGAGAGGAGTTCTCTGGCTTTTGAGGCTCACTAGGCCTAACCTCCATTTTATAAGTTTATGAGCTTGGCTCACCAGCCAGCTGAGAAATAAAATAGGACACGACTTATTTATATGGCAGGGAATCCAAAGCCATGTGTAATCTTTCTCTATCCTTTGAGTCTAAGTGTGTTTAGAGCTCCCAGAGGAGGTTCTGACAAAGAAAAGAAAGAGAAAACCCTTTAACTTATTTTTAGTGTGACTATAAGTGTAAATTATTAACTATGTGTAGCTTACTTCTAATGCTTGTACCAGAAAAGAGAGTTGTTTTGGTGGGGAGGGATAGGAAAGAGGGGGAAAAAAACTTAATAGAGAAAAGAAAGGCAGAGAGATCCAGGACACAATAAGGATCAAGAAGAGGCTGCTTCCCTTCACAGTCGGGGCACAGAAGTTTCCTCCTGTGAAGATATCAAAAAGGTTTTCAGATTCAGCTCCGCTAAGCTGTGCACAAAGCATGCTTTCTTCCAAGGTGACAGGCTTAGAGACACCACAAAAACTAGGTCTCCTGGGAGATGCGCATGCCAGAGTGTGGTGTCCACAGACAAGTGGATTGCAGTGGGTTTTTCTCATTCTCGTTCCAGAGTTCTGAGAACTGAAGCCAGAGGGGCCTGGGTCTCTGGTTAATTTCCTTTCACCCCAACCACTCAGGATCATGTGTCTGTCTGACAGCGCCAGGCTCCCTCTACAGAGAAAGTAACTCCCTTGAAGAAATCAAGATGCTCTTCAGCTTACCCTGCCTTTCATTAGACTATTGTGGGAAAATAAACCTTTCTTGGAAAGTTTTCAGTAGACACAGAATGTCTGCCTTCTTGTCGAGGACGATTGTTGTTAAGAGGTTCAGAGGGGCAGAGAAATACCAACGCGGTGAGTGTGTGTGTACTACAGTATTACCCTCCACACACCAGCCCCTTGCTTGGCTGCATGAAATGACTATTTTACACCATCACATTTTTCATAGAGTCAGTTTGCCCTTCTATGGGGAAGTAAGCAGCATTGATATTTAGGTAAAAAATATGAAAACATTTTTCAAACTGCCGTATTATCTATATATCTATATCATACATACATAATATACATGATGTGTATATACATATAATATCACTTTTCTGTATATATGAAAGTATCACAACTTTGTAAATCAATTCTACTTCAATTAAACAAAAAAGACTGCAGACATTCTTCCTGCCCCAAACTATCGCTAATCATATAATACGGCCTATGTAATTTTCCGCACAACTTTATTTCTTCTACTGGTTAAAAAAAATAAAGGGGGATGGGGATAAGGGAGTGCTACCTTAACAAGGAGAGATGTTCTAAGCCAAGATGAATTCTGTTATCGCCACTGATTTCATAGTGGTGCTAATAGATTGTTATGTTTATAATACTTACAGCACATCATTATCCAGGCTTCAGCCGGAAAATGTGAGAAGAGTTATTTGTTGTTATGTTTGCTCCTACATTATTTTGATTTGAATGCTTACGTCTGCATATCTGCTTATTCAATATGGAGAGGAACCTTTTACCCTGCATAAGAAAAATATAGCACTTTGAAAAATGTTTTCATATTTTGAAGCCAGTGACCCTAAGCAACTATCAGTGTTTCTCAGGACCTCCCTTGCACTAAGCATGCAGGCTATGCAGTGAAGACTCCTGGGTGGCTCTGGGTCTGCCACTCCTTGGCTACAGGCCCTTCCATTAGGCTCTGACTTCTCTGAGTCTCCCTCTCTCCTCTGACCTCTGGTGGTACTAACAGGCCCCACCTGCCCATCTCCCAAGCTGTGCAGAGTTTAAGTGTGGCACGGTGCACACCACACCGAGCCTGTTGGTTATTACACAAGAAAGGTGACAGTTCTTCACATCAGGCCATAGGCGACGTCACCATAATTCTTTGTGCCAACAAAGAAAATACCTCTTTCACCCTGCAGAAGGTGTTCGCCTGGTCACCTGCGGAGGCTCTGGCCTTAAATTGGTTTCAAACATGTAACAATATTAATGACTATAGGACTACTGGTGTTGTGTGGCATTCATTTCCATTTTACAGAGACTGAGCAGAAGCCATTTTCTAAGAACAGACTGAGAAAATGCAAAGTCCATATTAATATTCATCATAAAAACAAAGTTGGGGGTCCTTCAAATATCGTAGCAGGGATGCCAAAAAAATTGAAGGCCAGGGTCTTCTGATCTCCCCCCAACTCCAGCTGGAGTTCCTATTTTTTGAAAGAAATCTGGAAAGGAAAAAAAGTAGCTTCTTTTTCATTCAACACATGAAGTTCAAATAGCACAGAGTGTTCCTACAGCTCAGGTCTACTCTGGATAAATGACAGGATCCCACAGCGGACAGACCCAAAGGGTTTCTTTCTTTCTAATGGAGTTTACCTTCAAGTACATGAAAAAGAGAAATCTAGCCATGGATCTTGTGCTGGGAAAGGAATTACAGCCACAGCAAGAAGGAAGGTGGGGAGTAAGGCAGGAGTCCTTTGAATCCTCCAAAAAAAAAAAAAAGAAAGAAAGAAATGAAACACTTCCTTTGCTTCCCAAGGCATCACGCAAGCTACACCCTTCAGTATTCATTTGCATCGTCTGTGAACTGCCAGTTTATTTGCTTGTAACAGCAGCTTCTCTGCTATTATGGACACGTGGGAATAAGATGGTTATTTATAGGCTTCTTACTGTCCGTCTTACTGGACCGGAGAGGTGGATTTCTAGAAACTGGGAGAACTGGCAAGGCTCCCATTGCATAATTGAGAAGGCCAGTGCCAGAGAGGGTGGGTGGGGGAGAATTATTTACATACATTTCAGTAGACCTCCTCAGGAAAGAATATCCAGTCCTGGCTCTGGCTCTGTGTGAAGAATGCTTACTCACTTCCACAGAGGGAATTTCAACCAAGCACATTTGGTCCAAAGAGCTGCCCATTCCATGGGCTGCCACTGTGAACGTGTGGGAGGCTGAGATAACAGAGCTTAACCCTTCACTTCAAAGAAGAAACAGCAACTCAGAGGGAGGAGATGATCACGTGGCAAGTTCATCTCCAGCCCACACGAGTGGGTCTTGGGGTTGAGAGAGGATTCTTTCCTCCGAGCTGCACACTTGCCCAGCATATTCCTCAACCAGTGAGCCCCGGCCTGCGCTGGTAAATATTCGGCATAGCCTGTCTGCCTCTGCCTGCCTCACATCCCTTTGGAATTGGACAAGATCTTAGTAGCACACTTTGATCAACATTTGGCGGGGGGAATAATAAGCCTTAAATCTTCCTGAGGTGACATCTCTCCTGGCTTCCCTCATTCTCTTCTGTGCCCAGAAACTCAGAATTGTGCTCTAATGCTCATCGCTTGTACCTATCCTTCCTTAGGCTCCTTTTCTGTCTTTTTTTTTGTTGTTGTTTCTGTGAAGAACGGGAGTGTGTGAGGTGTTCAAGGATGAGATACAAATAAAGGCAAAAGGAAAGAAGATAAAGAAACAATAGAGAAAAGTGAGAGGAAAGACGATGGTGAGATGATTCTAGGTGTGTCCAGTGATGGTGCCCAAAGACCCAGCGGTGTGTGCACACCAGCCTTGGGAACATGCACGTGTGGCACTGCGTGTGGTTGACCTGCACACAAATAAAGTTACTTCTGCAAAATCGTTGCTGCCGCACTTTTACCACATTTTATATTCCCAAAAGAGTGAAAGAAAGACATGGTGATGCATCCTTTTTCAAAATGGTGTCTTCTCTACTTGGCATTCTTGGGGATCACACGCGTCATCTCCCCCATCTTGTGGCCTCAGTGCTGATACAGCACACACCCTCTCCGGGCTCAGCTCAAGGACCCGGGGCTGATGAGAACCCAGATCATTTCACAATAGCTTCTGAAATCTACATGTTTCAAAAATAACGTAAATAGTAGCAAAATGTTACAAATAATATAGCAAAAATGGAGCTAAATAATAGTTACATTTGAAGCCACTACTTCCCATGGCCCTTTGGATAGGTGGTGTCACCAATATTTCTCCAACAATTCACAACTTTACCTCCATTTGACTTTGGTTCCTTCTCACCATCTCCTCCCATTCTCTATTTTGATGTGTTCTGGGCTTTTTCCTCTGAGCTTACATAGTTTTATGGTAAGCCCCTGAAAAATATCTTTGAAAAAGACCTTTGTGGAAATAGAGGGAACACATAAATAAGTTGCAAGATAATTAATACTATAAGACTGCCACAGGACAGACTTGGACACAAGAATGACAAAGGACGGCGGGGCCAGCTCCGTGCATCACTCCCATGGCTGCTGCAGTTATGTTGAGTCCTTGTGCAGTCTCTGTAATTACAGCATCACCAACGCCAATCATTATTTCTCTCTTATGTCTTTACCTTATGAATGAATGGCCCCAGAAACTTTTTTTTCCTTAAATTAATAAGGTGTCTAATGGAGGGAACCAGAAGTTTTGTTTTGTTTTGTTTTGTTTTGTTTTCTGGATGAGTTACAGGTATGACACCGTTTTTTCTCATTTTGGTTTGCCTCCAAGTAAAGAGGCTGAAACCTGGGCTTTGGAAATGGAGAGCTTGGCTTGGTCCCCCTTCTGAGTTTATAGGTCTCAACATAGGAATGGGGGTCAAACATCTGAGGCTGATTTTCTGGTACTGAAGTGAGCTAATGTATACATTACTACACACTACACAGAGTACAGCCCTGTAAGTGCTCAAATACTGTTGCCACAAACTATTTGTTGTTCCTATGAAATACTGTCCATTACTTTATTCCTGACTCAGTAGTAGAAAATAATCCCACCGGACTGCCTTCATTTATGTTCTTTGCGATCATCTCTACTGATTGAGAAGACCAGAAATGTACTTCTTTTCCCCACTTTTGTCTCTCTCGTTTCTTCTTCCAGCGATGAAGGAAGTCAATGGGCTTAAATAGGGACATTCTTATCCACTGCTTCAGTTGTTCCTACTTCTGTTTCTGTGAATGGAAATATTTAAGTAAAATGAAATTGCTAAAGACCCAGCTTAAGTCTAGTTTGGACCCTTTCCATCCCAAGAACATACAGGGTACGTTCTTTCAAAGTAATGTAGAAAAACCAGTAGATGGATGCTAAAATTTCACACATACACAAAAATAAATATACATATATATGTGTGTGTGTGTGTGTGTGTATATATATACACACATATACATATATATACATATACATATACATATATATACATGAGGTTGATTGTTGTCAAAAACCTGAATGAGATATATAGTTAACTTTGATGCAGAAGAGCAGGAAATTTTCATCAACATCTTCCAAACTGGAAAGACCATGCCTGTTTCTTGAGCTTCTCTAATGAACTACCACCCTGTTGGCTGACAGCTAAACTACCAAAGAGTAAATTTCACAGACCTGGGCCTGCAGCATTAGCAGGCAAGCTTGGTTTCCTCCCCTCTGAACTCCCAAAGCTGTGGTATTTTGCAGACTCCATTGAGTCTTCTCTTTTGTCTGTGTATAGTCCATGCAGCGGGGGCAGGAGGAAAAGAGGGGAAGGAAGCTGGAACAGCTAAGGGAAGAGAGAGATTGCCCTTCCCTCAAATAATAACAACAACAAGATCTCCTGTATGTGAACCATTTTCTAAATGCCAACTGATGTATTCACTCACCTATCATATGCATCACTTCAATCATGTCTTATTTCACACACAACAATCCTAGCAGAGTTACCGTCACCCCCATTTTATAAAAATGAGGCTCAGAGGAATTAAGTCACATGGCCAAGACCCACCAGCAGCAGAGTGGTGGAGCTCAGTGAAAGGCATGTGGTCATGCTTAATGGACATCGGAGAGCTGGACTCCAAAGACACAGCAGCCTCACACTTTATGCATACTTTGGGGCTGGTTTCCTGGGGATGGCTGCCCCGATCCAAGAGCAGGAATGATTTTCTCACACTGACTTCTCATCAATGATATCTGTCAGCCTATATTAGTAGACACCTATTATTGATAAACGGAGGAAAGTCTGCATACCAGATCAAGATTATTTAATGTTCTTCACAGAATATCAAAGTTAGCATAAGCTTGAGAGGATTCAGGCAAGCTTCTTTCAAAATACAGCCAAAGGGCCACCAGCCTAGATATTACAGGAACTGTTAAAATTCCAGACCCACCAGACTAAAGGGACAAATGAAAACATATGTCCACACAAAATTACACGTAGACGGTCATAGCAGATTTATGTAAAATCACCAAAATCTAAATATCCCAAATGTTCACCAACTGGTGAATGAATAGACAAATGGTGGTCTACCCCTACAATGGAATACTAATCTGCCATAAAAGTAACTACTGATCCATACAAGCAAATGGATGAATCTCAAAGGCATTATGCTGAACCAAAGGAGCCAGACACCAAAACCAGCAGGCTACGTGATCCTGTTTATATGAAATCATAGCATAGACAAAACTGCAGAGATAAAAAAGCAAATTGGCATTTCCAGGGTGTAGGGAAAGAGAGAGAACTGACTTCAGTCAGGCACAGAGGAACTTTCAGGGATGATGAAAATATTAGTTGTAGTAGGAGTACATGGCTACATGCACACGTGAAAACCCATCCAATTATACAGTTGAAATTGGTGATTTTTACTGTATATAATTATATCTCAATGGAGTTGACCCAAAGATGAAAAATGAAGCTGTAGGGAGAGAGAGAATACTGACTTCAGTCAGGCACAGAGGAACTTTCTGGGATGATGAAAATATTGGTTGTAGTAGGAGTACATGGCTGCATGCACACATGAAAACCCATTCATACAGTTGAAATTGGTGATTTTTACTGTATATAGTTATATCTCAATGGAGTTGACCCAAAGATGAAAAACGAAGGACGTAGGAAGGAAAATGAGTTCAGACTATCTGTGCTTTCTCCCAAAATTTACATGTTGAAGCCCTGACTCCCAGTGTGATGGTATTTAGAAATGAGGGCCTTTGGGGTAGGTGACTTCTCAAGAGCGGGGCCATCATGATGGGATTACAGAAGACAGCTTGCTCTCGCTCCCTGCCAGCACAGAGAACAGGGGACCTTAACTCCATATGAGCCAAGACAAAAGGTCTAAGAATGAAACCTATATGCCAGCACCTTGATTTGGGCGCCAGCACCTTTTCAGCCTCCAAACTCTGATAAATACATTTCTTTTGTTTAAGCCACCCAATTGGTGGTATTCTGTTATGACAAAGAAAAAAAGGAGGAGAGGGAAAAGAAAATAAAGGAAAGGGAAAGGCACCAAGGAGAGGAGGAGGAAGAGAAATCTGTCCCAGGGCCATGGTGTCCATGGAGACCCTGTGGTTTGCATAAGTCCCCAGGTCAGCTGTGTTAGTTTCCTAGCGTGCTTGTATGTACGCTCAGTTGTGTCCAATTCTTTGCAACCCCATGGACTGTAGCCTGCCAGGCTCCTCTGTCCAAGGGCTTCTCCAGGCAAGAATACTGGAGTGGGTTGCCATGCTCTCCTCCAGGGGATCTTCCCAACCCAGGGATTGAACCCAGGTCTCCCATGCTGCAGGCAGATTCTTGACTGTCTGAGCCACCAGGAAAGTCTGAAATGAAGGAGCTGCCACCAAAGTATCAGGAACTTGGTGGCTTAATAGAAACAGCGATGTACTCTCCCACAGTTGGGAGGCCAGAAGTTCTAAATCAAGGTGCTGGCAGGGCAGGCTCCTTTTAGAAGCTCAAGGAAGGGTCTGTTTCTGACCCCTCCCCAGCTTCTGAAGGCCACCAGACCTCTTTGACTCCACATGTGCAGAACTCCAAAACTAAATGCATCCATTTGCATGGTTTCCTTATAAAGGAACGATGGGCAACACAGATCTGGGTTATATATACATACTATCTGACCATACCTGTGTTACATCAAGAACCTCAACTTATAGTCCATAGTATGAGAATAATACCATGTGCGAAGGCAAAGTAAATTTTTTCTTGAAAAAGTGAAGCATAAAAAATAATGGTCTAGAAGAGGTTCTAGAAACACAAAATAATTGGGGGCCTTCAGATTCTACCCTAAAATATCAGGATAGCAACTGAAGTAACAGATGCTCTAAAATGGGCATAATTCTCTAGTGATTGAGCTGATAAGTGACTGTGCATTGACTAATGCCATTTGAACACTTGTGGTTGTGAAAACATAGTAAGTATTTACTTTGGGTGAAGTACAAGGTTATTTTGAAATTGACAGAGGAAGATCTACAGTGTTTTTATGGGAACGAGTGTACTTAACCAGGTAATGGCTGCCCAGCAAGAGATATGTCTGTGTTTAGGGAAGTAAACCCATTTTCCATGCTTCCTGCTGTGTCAACAGAATGTGTTATTTACAAATCAAAATCCCCTTGCAGGGGTAGTGTCATTCTGGAATTGCCCCATTCTACTATCACTAGACTCCCACAAATGAGAAATACATGTTCTGAAAGTAGAAAGGAAAATAGAAAGAATTGGGGCAAATATGGTGTTCCCAAAAAAGTGACTATTTGGGTCATGCCTTTGTGATATCAGAATACCTTGAGTAGAAACCAACGGAGATGACAAATCTCCCATCACGTGTAAACTTAGGTATAACACATGGGCAGAGTTCACTACTGATGTCATATGTTGTTCTGTACTCAGTTGACAGCAAAAGAAATTTTTCAAGTAGCTGGAACATGCTCCTGGAAGAGGAAAAGGGGTTTCACTCAATTTAATTTCTATTGAGGAAGGGTAGAGTTGTGAAATATCAAGGCAAAGAAAAAGATAAGAATTTCCTCCATTTTTTTCAAATAAATACATAGTATCTGCTACTTTGTTCGTCACTAATGTAAAGGGCTAAATTTCAGAATGAAGATTTCATGCTGCAGAAAGCCTTGAAGTCCAGGGTGGTGGTGGAGGGGATGAGAGATCAAGACATCAACTGCTCCATCCAGTAACTACAGGAGAGGGAACACCTTACTCTGTGGGACAGTTGGAAAGTGCCGTCGCCTTCTCTGATTAAGGACCCCACCCCCCAATAAATGTTCACTATATATCTTTTATGGGTTTTCCAGGTAGCTCAGAGGTACAGAATCCACCTACTAATGCAGGAGACCAGGTTGATCCCTAGGTTGGGAAGGTCCCCTAGAGTAGGAAATGGCACCCCACTCCAGTGTTCTTGCCTGAGGATCCCACAGACAGAGGAGCCTGACTGGCTACAGTCCAGAGAGTCACAGAGTCAGACATGACTGAGCACGCATGCACACATATGTCTTTTAAACAGACAATATTCTAAAGAGTAGGAGAGGAAAACACTTGATTGTGAGACCCCAGGACTCTTCACTTTTAGGAAATGAAAGGTTGCCTCCATGCCATTATGTGGTAGCCTTTTGCCCAGATAGAAGTTGGCAATAATTTTGGTTTGCTTTATCTTATCTTGTCAGCTTATTCAATCTGTGACAAACCTAGCCACAGTGAGAGATCCCAGCAGTAGGAATGTATGAAGTCCAGTGAACTTGACTCACAGTCAATTTTTGGAGAGAGAGCTAATATAAAGAAAGTTAATGATATCTTCTGTGGTACATGCTGCCTAAACAATTCAAGAGTATTTGGGGGTGAAAAAGGAGTCTGTAAACAGTTTTAACATATCTTAGGAAAATCCATATCATTGTTTATCATATAGTCCACAAAATGGCAAACACCAAAAAATAAAGTGAAATCATCAAATAGTTACTATAAAATACGTGACCTAGATCTATTTGAGTCTTTCAAGACTTCCAGCACTACCATCTACTTTCAATTTACATTCATTTTAGCTTTTTCCTAGTGCTGTTTTTTAATTAAGCACTAAAATTAAAATTTAATTTTAATTATCTTAATAATTATTAAGATATAAGGCATGCAAGTTTTTAAAAAGTTTTTACAAACATTCACACTCACATTGTCTATAAATATAACATTGGTGTATACTTGATAGCAAAGATTTTTTAAATTTCTGCAAATTGAAATTTTTAAATAGTCAAAGGAATTCCTATTCGTCAGTCCAGTAACTGAATACCTCTTGTCTGAATTGTTCATAATTCTGTCTAGCTATCTCCTTTCAAGACCTGCTCTGATTCAAGTCAAATGAGGTGAACAGTAGCTGTCACTTGCTGAATCTTGGCAATTTTCCCCATGAGCAAAAAATAAATATTACAGCTTCCCCACAATTTGCAGTACAGCTGTTGACTCAGGTCTTCAGGGATGAAAAGGAAGGAAGAAACGCTGTGTGCTGGGAACACTGTGGAGCATGCAGTTTGAGAACAGACTAGCTGCAGAAATGGACTTTTTCACTCTCCTCTTTCACTTTCATCAAGAGGCTTTTTAGTTCCTCTTCACTTTCTGCCATAAGGGTGGTGTCATCTGCATATCTGAGGTTATTGATATTTCTCCCGGAAATCTTGATTCCAGCTTATACTTCATCCAGCCCAGCATTTCTTATGATGTACTCTGCATATAAGCTAAATAAGCAGGGTGACAATATACAGCCTTGACATACTCCTTTTCCTATTTGGAACCAGTCTGTTGTTCTATGTCCAGTTCTAACTGGTGCTTCCTGACCTGCATATAGGTTTCTCAAGAAGCAGGTCAGGTGGTCTGGTATTCCCATCTTTTTCAGAATTTTCCACAGTTTATTGTGATCCACATAGTCAAAGGCTTTGGCATAGTCAATAAAGCAGAAATAGATGTTTTTCTGGAACTCTCCTGCTTTTTTGATGATCCAGTGGATGTTGGCGATTTGATCTCTGGTTCCTCTGCCTTTTCTAAAACCAGCTAGAACATCTGGAAGTTCACGGTTCACGTACTGCTGAAGCCTGGCTTGGAGAATTTTGAGCATTACTTTACTAGCATGTGAGATGAATGCAATTGTGTGGTAGTTTGAGCATTCTTTGGCATTGCCTTTCTTTGGGATTGGAATGAAAACTGACCTTTCCAGTCCTGTGGCCACTGCTGAGTTTTCCAAATTTGCTGGCATATTGAGTGCAGCACTTTCACAGCATCATCTTTCAGGATTTGAAATAGCTCAACTGGAATTCCATCACCTCCACTAGCTTTGTTCGTAGTGATGCTTTCTAAGGCCCATTTGACTTCACATTCCAGGATGTCTGGCTCTAGGTGAGTGATCACACCATTGTGATTATCTTGGTCATGAAGATCTTTTTTGTATAGTTCTTCTGTGTATTCTTGCCACCTCTTCTGAATATCTTCTGCTTCTGTTAGGTCCATACCATTTCTGTCCTTTATGTATTAGAAAGGCTAAAATTTAAGAAGACTGACTATACCAAGTGTCAGAGAAGGTCTACAGGAACTGAAAGTCTCATAGTCTGCTGATAAGAATCTAAAACGATACTGCCACTTGAGAATATACTTTGGAAGTTTCTTAAAGAGTTAATTTTATACCTACTATATGGTCCAGCCCCTTTTCTCCTAGGGTGTGTGTGTGTGTGTGTGTGTATGTACATGTGCATGCGTGCAGTAACATCTGACTTTGCAACCCCATGGACTGTAGCCCACCAGCCTCCTCTGTCCATGGGATTTTCCAGGCAAGAATACTGGAGTGGCTTGCTGTTTCCTTCTCCAGGGGATCTTCCTGACCTAGGGATTGAACCTGAGTCCCTCACGTCTCCTGCACTGATAAACAGATTCTTTACCAGTAGGGCCACCTGAGAAGCCCTTCTCCTAGGTGTTCATGCAAAATCAAATGAACATATGCCCTTATGAAGTCTTATGTATGATGTTCATAAGGGCCTTATTTATAGTAGCCCCACACTGAAAACAACCCAAGTGTCCATGGACAAATGAATTGTTAAATAAATGCAGTACTTCCATACAATGGATACAACTCAGGATTAAAAAGCACTAGACTTGAACTTTCAACAATATGGTTGAATCTCAATGCTGCTGAATTAAAGAAGCTCAACATACCAGAGTACATATTATGATATTCTTCATATGAAGTTCTAGAAAATACAATTAATTCACAGTGACTAAAGAACAGATCAGTGGTAGTTTGAAGATGGGGCTGGGTGTGGAGGGGTTAAGAGGACAGATTAAACATCGGTAACAAGGAAGCTTTCGGAGATCATGTGTGTGTTCGTTATCTTGATCGTAGCAATGATTTCACTGGGCTGTATGTATCTGATCATCAAATTTTGCTCTTTTAATATGTGCAGTTTATTATTTACATCAATAAAGCTATTTAAAGACCAAAAGGATGAGGACCACTCAGGAAGAATCTAACAAAATATAACCAACTGTACTGCATGAACCTAGGTTGAATTTTGAACTGGAGAAAAATCATATGAAACATTTGTTTTTTAATTGGGGAACTTGATTTTTGTGTATTTGATGACACTATGTAATTACTGTCAGATTTCTTAAGTGTGGTAACAGTATTGTGGTTATACAGTAAAATACCCAATTTTTGGTGATTCGCAGAGTCTGACACAACTGAGCAACTGAACTGAACAGAAATAAAAAAGAGAAAAAATACAATGTATATGGCTTTGAAATTGTTTAGCAGAGAGAGAGAAAGTAAAAAACACTGTGGTGGGATCTCAGTGGGGACTGTCCAGATGTTCTTCATTCTGTGTCTGAGTTTCTGAACATTTGTAAGTTTTTAAAATTGGGGGGACATATGTGTAGTGTATGTGCTTACATTGTATCTGGATGAGAAAGAGGGGAAAGTTTCAGTCAATAGATAGTCCAAAAAGATATTACTCAGCCATAAAAAAGAATGAAATTGGTCATTTGTAGAGCTGTGGATGGGCCTAGAATCTATCATACAGAGTGAAGTAAGTCAGAAAAGCGATAATCATATATTAATGCATATATGTGAAACCTAGGAAAATGGTACAGATGAACCTGTTTGCAGGTCATGACAAGAGGGGTTGGACAGTGGGGAGGTTAAAGAGGGAGAGGATATATGTATACACATAATTGATTCAGTTGGTTGTATGCCAGAAGCTAACACAGCATTGTAAAACAGTTATACTAAATTAAAAAAAGAAAAAGAAAAAGTCAACAGAGAATCTGGAGAAACTGCTCTGGGGAGACAGCTGGGTCTTGTGTGAGATAGCATGTACTATGAATGTTGTAGGGTTCTCAGTGGGTCTTTGAGGGTGTATGCTGCAAAAGGAATTACAGACTGAGTTGCATTACAAATGTTCTTGATTGCATCAGAACTGAGATGCATGTTACAGTTCTAAGTGATACACCGAGTCTCAGCTTGGCCTCTTAGGAGCACAGGTGCAAGTTTATTTGGAGTATCAACACCAACCAGCAGAAGGAAAGAGGTCCAGGCCAAGGGAGAGGTGGTGCTGTGATGCAGACTCAACAGGGTCTCAGTTGAAGGAGAAGGGGGTGAGGCTTAGGCAGCAGGAGTCTCCTCAGACAAGGCAATTCCCACAGAGGGCCACCAGCTGAGAGCAGAATCCGCAGCATCTGGGGGAATAAATCCAGATTCCTGCTGATCCTGAAAGAGGATCCCACTACAGGACAGCGTGACATCCCTAACACCCTGCCCCCACCCCCAGCTCTTGTACCTGTTGTTCATACTTGTACAAGTTGCACAGGACTATATGTTCACAATGCTTGTGAACTGGTGAATAATTATCCAATCACTTCTATACATTGTGGTATACTGATTTCAAACTTTAAATTTTATTCAAGTCATGTCTTAACTTTCCTCAATTCATGTCATAAAATGGAGAATATAGGTTTTATTTTCCTTACCTGTTGTTAGCTGGAGAAAGTAGGCACTTTCTGGGGTTCAAGGGTAAAGACTGCAATACATTGTCACAAATGTCTTTACAAATGGCCTTGCCCAAATTCCACAACTATGAAGTGGAAGAGAAAAATGAGAATTCAGGTTTCTGGATACCTGAGTCCAGTGACCTCATCTCTACACCCTTAATGTCTGTCTTAGTCCTAATAGTGACACAGACAGCATCACTTTTCTGACCACAAGGGAAGCTTGTCCTGAAATGTCACTGCTGGGTATTAGCTGCACACTGAAGCTTTCTGGTGGAGGAACAAGTGGAACAGTCTCCCCTGTAACACCCTGTAAGCCAAGCCCCCCAGAGTCCAGGAAGATGTATAACTGCTCAGTTCCTTATGATTACAGCTATTTTCCAAGTCTGAACAGTCTCCTCTCCCCTGGCCAGCTAATCCCCCCAGCTCCTTGACGGGCAGAGGTGTTTGCACATGAAGCCACCCCCAAGGCTGTCTCTGTTTCATGGTCACTGGAGAATGAACCCCCTTTGGTCCTCTCCCTTGACTTGGATCGCCTTCCACAGGGTGCTAGTTCTGGGCTTCATCCCCTAGTCTGTGTAGTCCGCATTTTCCATCTGTTCTGAACATCCATAAAGGATTAGACCTTTCCCACTGCAAGGATGGATCTCCTTTCAGCCTGTCTCTTTATGGGTATTATGCACAGAGTCTCTTCCTGGAGAGGAATCGCCAAGTGTCCTTTATCCCATGTTCTGTATAAGCTAAACAGCTAGAAGGTGGATGAAGGCAGACAGAGTACTGTCTCACCACACAAAGAAAAAGACACCGGGGTAGTCAATGTTTACTGGCAAATCACAGAATTCCAACGTACCTTCCCAGTGGGGCTTAGTCCCCCTCCTCCCCTACACCTGGTGTCTTTGGTCTACCCTTGACCTTCTCCAGTCAGTCAGTAATCATCTCATAAACACTTTGACAGAACCATCAGACACTGCAACCTGTTCATGCTTCAGACAATATCTACATTCCATCTATGTATTACTTTTTTTTTTTTTTTTCTGCCTGCTCAAGCACACTTTTACTATTGGGGCATCTGCCTTGGTGTAAGTCTGTGTACCTTTGGGGAAAAGATAGCAACACTGAATCCTCTCGACAAGCAGCTGGATTTGGCAAGGAAATTGGACACAGTTTCAATCGCGTGCAGAGGGGGTTTGCTCATTATTCTTAGTAGGGAATATAGACTTAAATAGAAAACATACTTACACAAATATGCAATCTGTGGTCAAGAAAGGGAATTTTCTGTCAGTTCCCTTTAGAAATAGTTAGAGCTGTTTGTTTTCCCAAGCATTGGCAATTAAAGCCTCGGAGAATGAAAAATTAAACAGTTCTGTGATTTACTCTTTTATTAGATACGCTTTTTAGTTGAATGTGAAAATCAGTGTAGTAAAATAAGCTGTAGAATCAAAAGGATTCAACTTACATCTTAGCTTTGTTCCTGATTACTGTGACCCTGCACAAGTCATGTGAGTGCTCTGCTAACTCAGGATTTCAACTTAACATTCTCTGAATGTACTCACTCTAAGAACCAACTTCTACTCAAAAAGTATTTATGGCTCAGAAAGAGAGTTTTACTCATTGGGATGCTTCTATTTGTACCTCACTTTAAAATTACTTTCTGGACTGTTACCCTTATTAGTTAAAATAATATTTTTGAGGTCATTTGTTACAGGTCTATTCCTGCCATCATAAGCTTAAATTCCTGTAGGAGAGAAACTGTTGAGATAAATGAATCCATGATTATGTTGATGATCACTGATTGTAACATGCACTATGAATAATAATAATAATAATAAAATAGGCTGCTATGTGAGAGAATCATGGAAGGAGAAAATTCAAGTTGGTGAAGCAGTGGTGTGGCCATAGAAAGTCTGTTCAAGAAAATACATGAAGTTAACCTCAAAGATGGGACAGGAGTCATTTGGATGAAGAACTCAGGCAAAATACCATTGTGGGCAGACAGACTGGTATGTATGGTGTGTGCTAAGTCCCTTCGTTGGAAATAAGCTTGAAGCACCCAAGAAGCCAGCACAGATAAATCTTAGTCAAGAGACTAATCAAGAGGCTAGAATTGCAGCTGGTCCAGAGACTACAGGGCAATGGGAAGTCTAGAGGGGACCAGGTTGTCTGATTTTCAGTTTTTATAGAGATCATCTTGGTTACTCTAAAGAGTACTGCTTAGAGGGAGGCAAGAAATGGAAGAAATGAAACCAGTTGGGATGCTACAATAGCACCCTAGGAACAGTGTCCAAGTGCATCATTGTCTTCACCATCACTGTCATCTTCATCAACCATGAACAGCTCCCACCTGAGAACTTACAAATATACCCTCTGTCCTCTGTGCTTAAGTGTGTTAACTGGTTAATCATACTTAAGACAAGGGCTGGGGCAGTGGGAAGAGAATAGACTCCATAAGTATTTTACAGATAATACTAGCTAACGGAGTAATAGACTACATATAAAGGGAAAATGTGAAGGAACAGCAGGTTTTTAAGAACAACCCTTAAAAGTTCCAATTTGTGCAACCAAGTAGATGGAAGTCACAATCCTGAGATAAAGAATATTAGTATTATTTATGTACATATTTATATCTATCTACCTACCTGTATACATACATACACAAGGGAATACTACTCAGCTATAAAAGAGAGTGAAATAATGTCATTTACAGCAACATGGATGTACCTAGAGATTATCACACTAAGTGAAGTAAGCCAGAAAAAGACAAATACCATATGGTATCACTTACATGTGGAATCTAAAAATATAACACAAATGAGCTTATCTGCAAAAGATAAACAGAATCACAGACATAGAGAGCCGACTTGTGGTTACAGGGAGGGGAAGAATAGGGAAGGGATGGACCGGGAGTTTGGGGTTAGCAGATGTAAACTACTCTGTATTGAATGGATAAACAGCAAGGTTCTACTGTTGAGCACAAGGACCTACCTTCAGTATCCTGCAATGAACCATAATGGAAAAGAACATAAAGAATCATTTGTTGTATAGCAGAAATTTGTACAACACTGTAAATCAATGACACTTCAGTAAATTTAAAAGAGTATAAGTACAAAGCCAGGTTTTGCAAGAAAATCTCCACTTTCAACATGGTTTGAGATGCTGATTTGACTGTGGCAGCAGCCCTATGAAGTTGATGAAGATGATAAGCCTTGCATTGAAGATGATAAATATGTACCTGCATATAACTGAGAATAACCTTTACAGAAACTTCTTCAGGGCACTCTGCTCTTTGGGCCTGGACTCTATGTAGATAGTACTCCCACACCATGAAGACCTTTCATGCTTTGTCTTTTTCCCATAAATAATGTACGGTGATTTCGTAAGTCAAGATGGAATAGAAAATTTGCCATTAAAATTATTTTTTTAGACTCATTCATGCATTTTTCTTAGTTTATATCAAAGTTTGACATGGTTTCAAGAAACAATAGACCTCTTTTTTCCATAAGTTATAATGGCTCTATACATGAGCCTGGGCAGTTTCTGTTGAGAGAATCTACTTGCATGCTTGCCATTTAATCATTTTGTGGATCTCTTTAGCACTTTCTAGAGAAAGTAGGCTTATTTTCTTAAGAAGGGAAGATTGAGAATTCCAATTGGGAATACATGCAGGGTAGAAGCTTGGAAAGAGACTCTTAACCAGAGATGTAAATGATGGTGAAGGATTAGCTTTGGGTGATTGGGATTAGATTAGGATATGAGCTCATGAAGGTTGGAGGAGATGAAGCTGGCATAAATTTCTGGGGCCTTGCACTCCAGAAGAGTGGCAGGATTGAACTGTGCTGATATCATTTGAAAGCCTTTGCAAATATTTTTAGTCAGGTTGCTTGGAAAAGGGAGACCACATTTATTTTTTAAGAGAGCTCAAACCTGCTCTGGATTTGTATAGTGTTGGTGTGATTTCAGTTCAGTTTAGTCACTCAGTTGTGTCCAACTCTTTGCGACCCCATGAACTGCAGCACGCCAGGCCTCCCTGTTCATCACCAACTCCTGGAGTTCACTCAAACCCACGTCCATCGAGTCAGTGATGCCATCCAGCCATCTCATCCTCTGCCGTCCCCTTTTCCTCCTTCCCCAATCCCTCCCAGAATCAGAGTCTTTTCCAATGAGTTAACTCTTCGCATGAGGTGGCCAAAGTACTGGAGTTTCAGCTTTAGCTTCATTCCTTCCAAAGAACACCCAGGGCTGATCGCCTTTAGAATGGACTGGTTGGATCTCCTTGCAGTTACTAACTTGGGGTTTGCATAAAAGGAGGTAGAATATTAAGAAAGTGAGTCCTTGGTTTTTCCCTTACTTTTCTTTCTTCCCAGTCCAGTCCATCCACATGTTCTTTTATTTTTTTCTCTCAACGTAGCTATCATTTGTCCCCTCAGCACCCCTGATCACTATTATCCTAATCTGAGCCATTCCACTTTCTAAAGGTGAATTTTTTAAGTGATACTTATTGATGATTCAGAAAAGCTCCGGGAGGGATCTGAATTGAACAAACAAAATGCATATACATTAGTAGTTAAGTCAAAGTCAGCATTTTTGGGTCAAAAAAAAAAAAAGCAAAACTCAATGACTGAACACGTCATTGGGTTGTCATGGCAACCGTTTCTTTTTTTTTTTTTTTTCTATTGTGAGGAGACAATTGGGTGCTGACCTAAGCGTTAGCCTATGCTTTTTGAAAGAAAAGCTCCCATCCTTCCAGAAGGGCAGGGTTGTTGATTTTTAGTGCAGTTTCAGGCTCTAAAAGGGTCACTCTTGATAGTTATACTTTCTTGTCTAGTGAACACATGACGGGGGGTAAAGAGGTTAAGCACCAGCGCCCCAGGACAACACAGTCCATCCTTCCCCTTTGCCAAACGAGAAGAACCCCCTTTACAGGGAATCCACAGGAACATTGCACACTTACTTCTTTCTGTCAGGTACCCTTCTGAGTCTGTTCTCTGGGATCACCCAGAGACAAAGCCAAAGACCACAAATATAACCTCTTATCGTTGTGTCCCCCATATTTCCTTCCCCACCAGTATCAATGAGGCCCCTTGAATTTGCCACCACAGTGCTAGGTACTGGGGATACGACAGTGAGCTAAGCAGATGCTTCCTGGTGGCAGAAATAGATGCTAATCACACACACACACACACAAGTGTTTAGATGTGAATTACTGAGATTGCTTTGGGAGCCTGTAACAGGATGGAAAGACATGGTCTTGGCTAGAAGAGTCTTGGATGAGGAAGTGATGCCGGAGTGGTGAGAGCTGAAGAATGAACAGATGAGGGAGGCGGTGTGGGAAACACTGCAAGGAAAGGGATCCAAACATGCAAAGGCCCTGTGGCAGGAGATGGGCCTCCCTGTTGACTCAGTGGTGAAGAATCCTCCTTCAGGGGAGGAGACCTGGGTTCAATTCCTGGGTCAGGACGATGCTCTAGAGAAGGAAATGGCAACCCACTCTAGTATCTTTGCCTGGGATATCCCATGGACAGAGGAGCCTGGTGGGCTCCAGTCCATGGGGTGGCAGAGTCAGACATGACTGAGTGATGGACTCTCATACACTCTGGCAGGAGAGAGCAGGGCAGATTCAGGGAAGTGAAAGAGGCCAGTGTGGCTGGGGGCATATGATGAACTGTGACATGGAGATGAGTGAGTGGCTTTGATTTGGGCTTGGGTTTGGCAAATGAGTGAAGACCATCTCATTCATCAACCATATATGCAACTTGTTCCCTGTACCAGGCATGAGGATGCCGAGATAAATTAAAACACGGTTCCTGCCTTGAACTGCTCACTTCTGAATGCTCCCTCCCTCCCCGACATGCACAAAGTATTCTGGTTCTGTTCCTAGTGTAGGGGACAATTTATCTCTGTGCTTTAAATCTTCTGTTTATTAGCTTTGAATACTTTGACTGGATCAGAGCAGTGCCTCTAGTTACAGGACTGGGGAAGACAGGAAGCCAATGCAACTGCTAAAGGAAAAATTATCTGGAAAGATGGGAAGAAATGCAGCTGTTTGGAAGCAAACAGCCTCTGGATGTGGTTACACCATCCAGCGCACATAAATTGTACCGGGGTGGCATTTAGACCATGGGTTCAGAGTTTAAGAGGTAGGACCACTTATAAGTCATCTCCTCTGCCACCGCTCTGGGAAGTGAGCCCATGCACCTCACGGTGCATCACTATCCACGCTTGCAAATGCTATGTGAGCTACTTGAGAACCCGCAGGAGTTAGTCAGTGGCAGATCCTACCTCCAGACCCAGAACTTTTGACTCCAGTGCGAGTGCACTTGTCATATGTTTCACTGCTCTTGGCTGCACAGTGTATATGTCCTAGATTGTATTCACTCATCTGTCCAGCTGCTATGAACTCAGTACTTTTAAGTTCCAGGAGCTCTGTAGGGTAGGTCAAAATATATGGTCTGTGCTATCATGAGGATAGTCTATTGAGGGGATACTTATTTATTAAATAGACACTCAACTGAATAATCCTAATTTGTGATTGATGTGATGAAGGGTGACAGTATGTTCTGTGAGCAGGCAGAAGAGGAAGGACATAGTTTCCATTTGAGGGTCAGAGAAGCCCTCCTCAAGGAAGTGAGACTGAGACCCAAAAGGCAGATAGGAGGGAGCCAGGAACAGATGAGAGGGAACAGCATGTGAAGCAGAGGGAACAGCATGTGAAAAAGTCTTGCAGATGAACAGTGCACTGCATATCAGAAGCACTTAGATAAGGTGAGGGAAGGTGGAAGGAGGGCCCTGCAGAGTTCCTGGGGCCAGAAGCACTGTCTCTTCATCCAAAGTATCATGGAAGGTTGAGTTAATGCAGTAAGACAGCTGGAGCCCCCAACACTATAGGCCTCAGCATTGAGTTTTAAAGAGGAATGAGACCTGCAAAAATCCCTCTTAGGTCTGCTAAGAAGTGTGGGCAGGTTCAGAGGGCAGATTCAGGAGGTACAGACAGAGGCAAGACTCTAGGCCCTCGGGAGTGAATGGGTAAGAAACTGTACTTTTGAGATCCATGATCCAGGACCTCAGAAACAACAAGAAAGGAACATGGATCTGGTGACAGTAAGATCAAAGCATGAACCAGTCGGCCACTCCTCTTCAGCCTTCCTCACTCCCTCTTGTTCTGTTTCTTCCTGCAGGATGAGTGTTACTTCTCTGCCCCCATCTCAGAGCCCTCACCATTGCAGTAAAGGGCACAGGCTGAGCAACTTTTTATCTACAATTTGCTGAGCAGCTGGATTGTAGTTATTTTCTCCTGTTAGATTTAAACTAAACCTCAGCTGAGGTCCTCGCTGAGGAGTTCAGAGCACAAGTTACCCCTGGGTGGGCAGTTCTGGCCCTGAGGTCTAGCTGTTAGCCACTCTGCCCATCAGCCATGGCCACCGTTGGCTGAGTGGGTCCCACAGCACAGAGTGGGGCCCACTGAGTCAGGAGAGAAGTTGAGGAGCCTGTGCCTATCCACACCCACAGTGCTGCACCAGAGACAGTGGAAAAGCAGGGAAGCAAAAATGATACATAAAAAGTATGAGCTAATGCAAGGGGAAGGGCGAATCTGAAGGGAAGGAAGGGAGCTGCCATAGGTCAGCAGTAAGATGGGGAAGGTACAGTCCAGAGCGGACAGAGGAAGACAGACAAAATTAACAGCTAGAACTAACAGGAGGAAAGACAGCTGTTGGATGATGATCAAAACCTGCCAAAGTTCATCAGAAAGTCATTGCCAATGTCTCTGAAAACTGAGAGAAGGCCCCTCTTTTTATAAGGATTCGACACTGTCTTCTTGTCAGTGACACTCCAGGCCGGTCTCAATGAACACTTTACAAGCCCAATTTAAAACACGTGAACTATTCCCAAGAGATGCCAAAACTGTCTCTCTCTCTCTCAGCCATTAATTCAGCATCAGTATTTTCATTGGATTCCTGTCTTTTTTATGTTCACAAGAACCTGAAAGATGACTTTACAAGTTGGCAAGATGAGACAGCTTTGCACTTCTATAAGTGGAATATTTCAAATGACAGCTTTAGAAGTGGAATATATTAAGTTCTTTTTAATGCCCTGGTTTACTTGCAGAGTGATACAGAACATCATCGTATGTTACCTAATGTGTTCCCCAGTGAGGTACATGTCAGTACTTTCTTATTATAAGACAGGATCCGACACTGCCTCCTACAAAATGCTGCTAGGTTCAGTCTTGAAGAATATGGCCAAGGGTTCCTGGAGAGCCAGGGAATCTGGCAGAAATGTGTTTCTGCAGGCTGACAGCGGGGTGGGGAAGGGTGAAGGGGTTCACCTTTGTATGTTAAATCACAACAAGGCGGGGACCTAACATTTGTGGGGCTCTTGAACCAGCAGGAATGGTAAATAACCTTCTAGATAATAGAACAGACAGGGCCAATGTTGGCTGTATAAAAGAGTGAAACTCCTGCCTTGTAGCTGGAGGAGGAAAAAAGCTTGAAATCAAAATTGAGGGATAGCAGGGCTGGTGAGGGGGGAAAAAATCCTGTGTATCAGTGTGTGTAGGCTGTGCTCATAGGTGCCCAGCAAAATCAGAAGTGACTGCCTGGAAGAATTAGCTATGAGGACGGCGCACAGCTCGTTAGGATGACATGGGAAGTGAAACCCCGGTCTTCCCAAGGATGTGGTCAACTGGAATAACAGCATCTCACTGATGACGTGACATGGGAATAGACAAAGCATCAGGCTCTTGATCAGGAGAGCAGAGAACTGAGATGTAGGTGATTTCAAGCATGACATAATCACTTATTTCATGCTCCAGGAACTGATTTGCATCCACCTGGAGTGTGTGTCCTTATGTCCCTCCAAAAAAATAATGTGATTGTGTGTTGACTTAGCATCATGTCTGCCTGGAGATACTAAATGAGAAAAACAAAACAGTCAAATGAGGTCTTGTCCAATAATCATCCAGTTCAGTTCAGTTCAGTCGCTCAGTCATGTCCGACTCTTTGCGACCCCATGAATTGTAGCACACTAGGCCTCCCTGTCCATCACAAACTCCCAGAGTTCACCCAGACTCACATCCATCGAGTTAGTGATGTCATCCAGCCATCTCATCCTCTGTCGTCCCCTTCTCCTCCTGCCCCCAATCCCTCCCAGCATCAGAGTCTTTTCCAATGAATCAACTCTTCGCATGAGGTGGCCAAAGTATTGGAGTTTCAGCTTTAGCATCATTCCTTTCAAAGAACACCCAGGACTGATTTCCTTTAGAATGGACTGGTTGGATCTCCTTGCAGTCCAAGGGACTCTCAAGAGGCTTCTCCAACACCACAGTTCAGAAGCATCAATTCTTTGGTGCTCAGCTTTCTTCACAGTCCAACTCTCACATCCATACACGGCCACTGGAAAAACCATAGCCTTGACTAGACAGACCTTTGTTGGCAGAGTAATGTCTCTGCTTTTCAATATGATATCTAGGTTGGTTATAACTTTCCTTCCAAGGAGTAAGCATCTTTTAATTTCATGGCTGCAGTCACCATCTACAGTGATTTGGGAGCCCAAAAAAATAAAGTCTGACACTGTTTCCACTGTTTCCCCATCTATTTCCCATGAAGTGATGGGACTAGATGCCATGATCTTCGTTTTCTGAATAATCACCCAGTTGCTTCCATTATTTATAATTTCACGCCATACACCTGTCCACAGAGTGTGTCCCAAAATGTTTGGAATGTGTGTCTGTATTCTTTTATAGATATTGTCTGTTACTCTTTACAAATTGCCTATTCAAAGATAACAGGTTTGAATGGAACAGCATGAAAATCATCTGCCAAAGATGGGGCCATGTACTCTAATAAAGACTCTTCCATTTTTTGTGCATGCCACCAGGCAGTATACTATCTTTTAATATTCCAAATGGTCAGAATGTCTCTATGGTCATGGTAGAATGAGAGATTTTATATCAGACACTCTGGTAACAAATTTCTTTGGTTTGAATTTTGACTGACTTGTCAGAGGTGAAGTAGTTTGCCCACAGTCACCAACCAATAATCCAAGGCTGAGTTTGAAATCACTTCTAACAAGAAAGATCTTGTTTTCCCATTACACCATCCCTCCAGAAGATGCGAGTATCTTTCCTCATCATCATACTGAATCCTTTTATCATCAGGCATTATTTCATTACTGTGCAAAAGCCTTCAGCATGTTGACCCTCTGGAAACTGAGAAAGTCTTACTGGAAACACCCTGTCTCATTTCCAGCCATGTGTCATTATTATTTCTCATAAATATGGTGACTCTGATCAGGAACCAAGGGGTCCAGGTGGCAAGGATCAAAAACACTGGTCTTAACTGCTAAGAATTTGCATTTCAATTTAGACACATGGGTGTTCCAGACATTTGTCAGATAAAAATGTATGCTTTATCTCTACTCTGCCTACATCAGACACAGTTTTCATTTTTGCTGTACAGATTTTGGGATGTCATGAGAACTGTGAAACTTCTCCCATCCTACCAGACTCTGTGAAAGCCTCCTTGTCCCAGTTTTCAGTGGTCACCTGGGAATGCACTTAATTGGTTATTTCTCATAATAGTCAATGACAGGATAGGGGTTTGAACAGACTTTCAAACAAAATAGAAGCACACTTAATGAGATGTTTTTCCCTAAAATAGGTTGTCATTCAGTGGATTCCATAAGAAAGATGATCATTTCAAAGTGTATTAATACTAAAATGATATGAAAGAGAACAACATAGAAAACAAGTCATTTTATGTTATAGCTAATAAATCAATCATCAATACTGACAGCCTTGGTTGAGTGGTTCCTACATGCTAGGCACCCTCCTGTGTATTTCACAATGGGCCACCAATTCGATCCCAACAGCCTTACAAGACAGCTAGCATTACGGCCTCAACTCTAGAAACAAAGAGCTAGAGATCCACACGTAATAGCCAAACAACGACGACGATGATGATAACTAACAGACTGCAGATAATTGCTTTCCTTAGAACAATCCTCCATGAATGCCAAGGCTATTTCTAATATCCAATACTTCCTCCAAGTGTAGAACTTACTGTGTAACCAGAATTTAGTGAAGTGCAGGCAATGAGTTTATTATCCAATCAGCTCTGCTATAATATGACTTATGCATTCTTAGACGTCACCATGCTATGCAAAATTGCACAATGAAAGTACTAGATTTATGGGGAAAATTGGGTTATAGGGACACTTTAAGTACAAGGAGACTTTGGACTGAACATCAAATGCAAAACAGGGTATCAGAGGTGAAAAGGTGAGCAAAGGACATGCCCAGGGACAAGCAGGCGGGGCCGAGTACACACTATGGGAAAAAGGACTGGTGAGCAGTGTCGACACCTTGCATATTTGATTCTAGGCTGTGATCCTTCTGCCACTAGAATGTGGCTCCCTGACTGCAGAAAGAATGCTCTGCCACTGTCACAGCGGCCTGTGTGGCTACTTGGTAGTGGCCTACTGCTATCCACCACTGTGGATACCTCTGTATCTATGGGTTTCACATCCATGGATTCAGCAAACTGCAGGTGAGAAATATTTGGAAAAAAAAAAATTTCCAGAAAGCTCCAAAAAGCAAACTTTGAATTTTCAGCATATTGGCAACTATTTACATAGCATTTACATGGTATTTATGACTATTTACATAGCATTTACATGGTATTTCGACCCACTCCAGTACTCTTGCCTGGAAAATCCCATGGGCAGAGGAGCCTGGTAGGCTACAGTCCATGGGATCGCTAAGAGTTGGACGTGACTGAGCGACTTCACTTTTACTTTTCACTTTCATGCATTGGAGAAGGAAATGGCAACCCACTCCAGTGTTCTTGCCTGGAGAATCCTAGGGATTCTGCAGTCTATGGGGTTGCACAGAGTCCGACACAACAAATGTGACTTAGCAGCAGCAGCAACATGGTATTTATGAGTATTTACATAGCATTTGGGCTTCCCAGGTGGCACAGTGGTGAAGAATCCATCTCAATGGAGGAGATGCAAGAGACACAGGTTCTTTCTCTGGGTCAGGAAGATCCCCTGGAGAAGAAAAGGGCAACCCACTCCAGTATTCTTGCCTAGAAAACCCCATGGGCAGAGGAGCCTGCTGGGCTACAATCTATGGGGTTGCAAAGAGTCGGACATGACTGAGCAGCAGGTGTGGCATGGCATTTACACTGCATCAGGTATTACAATTAATCTAGAGATGATTTACAGTATACGAGGGTACATATATGTATACTGCATCATTTTATATAGGGACCTGGGCCTCCTCAGATTTTCGTATCCTCAGGAGGTCTGGGAATCAATCCCTCGTGGATGCCGAGGGTGACTAATCTCACTGAAAATGCCAGTGGTAAGTGGATGATGTACCAACACTGGAGAAGAAAAGTCTCTGTCACATAGCCTATCTGGAAAATACAGCTACCGGTGAATTTATACCATGAAGTCGTTAGCGACATGCCCAGGAATCTCTCAAAACTGTCTTCAATTAAACTGATTCTGAAACTTTGACAGAAGAGTTGGCAACATGCAAAGTTTGTTCAGGAGCAATCTAGACTTTTTGAATTTCTTAGTATTTTACCAATCAATACTTACAGAAGGAGAACGCCAATAACCCTCAGTGCAACATCTATTTATAAAGCAACAATGACATCTCATGGGGTTTTGCAGTCACATTTATGTGACAATGAACTTTTAGACCAAGATGAGAAAATGCACGGGGCAGATTTAGCTGGGCTTTTCCTGGCCCTGAATTCAGCACAAAGCTGTGTCTCTAATGGTATACTTGCTGGCACATGTCAATCAGACAGGACATGAATAGGCCTGGCTTTTTTAGACCCTACATTCTAGTTAATTACTAAGACGTACATTAAAAGTTTAAAATATATGACAGTGAATACTAAGGAAGACTTATCTTAAGGTCTACACACCAATATCCTGATATAAATATTCGGCAGAATATAAATATTAGCAGCTCATATTTCATTTATACGTGTTTCCCAGGCATTGTACTAAGCACTTTCCATATATAAAATGAATTAGGTCATCAGAGTCAGCATTTGAACCCTAAACCATTGTTATCTTCAGTTTGCAAATGAGGAAACTGAGAGCCAGAGGTTCTGTTTATCAGACTTGAAGAACACTGCTTGGTAGAGTAATGTGCAAACCACCACCTGACTTGGAACCCTTTGCCCACATTTTCCTTAGTTGTACAAGCTGGGTTACACATGGTGCTTGGGAGGAAAGCCACATTCAACCAAGGAAAAGAAACTGGATTCTGGAAATGTATTGAAGTTGATAATAAAATTCAGGCTTAAGTATCCCAACACTGCAAGGCAGGGAGCATTTTTCCCACGAGCTCAGGCCATCAAGGATGGACCATGGTGAGGCAATGAGCCTCAGACAGCCAGATGGGACAAGGGCAGTCTGGGACAGGGGATGGGGGAGGAGCTGACCCCAGTAGAGCTGTATGTGCCAGACCCCTATGTGCTGGTAAGAGAGACCAAAATCAACCACTAACACCTTTACATCTCTCAAGAAAGTATAAGGAAGATAAAGCAAAATGGTATAAAATATTCAAAATCAAACAGGGTAATTCTACAATCTGCATTGCTCATTTGACAATAAGCATTGGATAAAACAAGAATAGCCTTGAGACTAAAAAATAAATATGTTGTAATCCACCACAGATTACCACGCTGAGCTCCCTGCATCATACAGCAACTGCCCACTAGCTACCTGTTTTACATACGGTAATGTTTATGCTCACTGCTGATCTTTCAATTCATCCCACCCTCTCCTTCCCCACAAGTCCGTTCTCCGTGTCTGCGTCTCTGTTCCTGCCCTGCAAATAGGCTCACCAGTACCATCTTTCTAGATTCCATAAATACGTATTAATATATGATATTTGTTTTTCTTTTTCTGACTAACTTCACTCTGTATAAGAGACTCTAGATTCATCCACCTCACTTAAGTGGGGAGTGAGGGGCAGGGGGAGGTTCAAGAGAGAGGACATATATGTACTTATGACCAATTCACATAGTTGTATGGCAGAAGCCAACACAACGTATTGTAAAGCAATTATCCTCTAATTAAAAATAAATTAACTGTTGGAATTTGCTTTAAAAAATTGTACTAAAAGGGCTTCTAGGGTGAAAACTCAGAGTCAAAAAGCAAACATCCCACCAAAGGCCAAGAAGAGAGCAACTGAGTTCCCTTCCTGGGGCTGAGCTGGGTTGTATCCCCATGAACAAGTACCTCTGGGTTCTCTGCAGACTGAGGTCTTCCTGTCTTTCTACGTATGTAACTTATTTAAAAATCCTTTCATAATACTTACTACATGCTAGGTCCTATCCTACTTTACAAATACTCATTTAATCACCACAACAGCATCATGAGGTAGGGGGGCTCATGTTATCATCCCCATTTATAGATGTGGAAGCTAAGGCAGACAGAGGCAAAATAATTTGTCCCAGGTCACAAAGCTAGTAAACGGGAATTGAACTCAGATTAGCTCTGGAGTCTTCATTCCTAACCACTCTGCAACATAAAGGATTAAGGGACAGAAATTTGTCCCTTAATGGTCAATGATATTCCTGTTGGTTTTCACAGATTCCTGAAATGTCCCCCGAAATTACAAAAATGTCAAAACAAGTATCAAAGTCTTGATAGATTCCAGCTTGACAAGAACAAAATTACAGACTCCATAAAATAAGCAACTTTGCTACTAGAGTCCTAAATGACTAAGAGGTCTTTCTTGAGAAAAAGCATGTATGTATACACAGACCAGCACAAATATTTACATATGTATAAAGTATACAAGTTATGTATATAAGTCATAAACTCAATAAACTACAGATGGTTTCTTCAACTGCAAAATTTGCTTTTGAGTGGATAAATAGAAGGAAAGCTTAAGATTCCATGGGTCAGTTTAGATCCCTTTCTTTCTTAGACTGGCTAATCCATGGTTTGCAAAGCCCTTATTAGCAGGATGACAGCAGTGACCATGGGGGACAAAATGACAGCGTCTAAGTTCATAAACCTCTGTTTCAGGGTAAGACTTTCTTGGACAGGGTGGGCAGCAGGGTAGAATGGAGATGAAAGTCTAAAGGTATTCTAATAGGAAAAGATGAGCTTTAAACATATGGTCTAGTTCACAACCAAAAGGATCATTAATTCAATATTGTTGTCTTTATATTTTACATTTATTACGCATTATACAGTTAACGGCTGCCAGCTCCTGTAAAGCATTCAGAAACACGCACATTCAAATTAATGTTTGCTGGAAAACAGTATTCCTTCCAGATGAAAAGCAAAGTCTCTTTTAATTTCTTCTCCAGAGACCCAGATTGAAGAACTAAAGTCAGAAATGGCCAGGCAGCTAATAGATCTGATGGCAATCCCTGTATATTTAGAGAAAGGCTGTCTGACCACTGAGTCATCAGGAGGAAGAAGGTGCCTCTTATCCAAACACAGGAGCTCATCCACTGTGTGCTTCTTAAGTGCCTACTGTCCGTCAGCACCGCAGGCACAGTGACACCACTACCCATCATCACTGCCTTCACTGAACTTGTGGCTCAGTTTGAGAGATGGGCGTTCAGATGATCAGGTTAGTGGGTAGAGGATTACAAACAGGCAGCCATGACCTAAAAACAACAGTGTTTTGAAGGCCTGTATGTAGAAGAGGGCAGCAGAGGACAAGATGGTTAGATAGCATCACCGACTCAATGGACATGAACTTGCATAAAACCCAAGAGATAGTGAAGGACAGGGAAGCCTGGCGTGCTGCAGTCCATGGGGTCACAAAGAGTTGGAAATGACTTAGTGACTGAACAACAAATGTCATTAAAGAAGCTGGCTGAGAGTTAAGGTCGTGGGGGAGGCAGGCTGGAATGGATGTTCTAAAATGTAGAGGAACATTCCACACAGAAGGAAACAATAATAAATAAAAATCACACACCTGCCTGTAGAAAAGTCTGTGGTTGAATAAGCATAGCATCTTCAAGAACTTAAGGAGGGCCATGTGGATGAAATCCTGGGGAGAGAGGAAGGAGAGAGGTGAGGAGAGTGGTGGACAATTAGTCTGAGAAACCAGACAAGGGGAAAGACCATGTGGGCCCTTGTAAAACCCATTAAAGATGGGGGATTTTATCCTCAGACACATAGGAAGACACCGTTGTGGAAAACCATGATCAAATGCATTGTCAAGAGACTAGGTTTTCCACTGATGTAAAAGGCTATAGGAACTGGTCACTTGAACTTTTCTTTTTAAATGTACTTGAAATGTACTAATTTATTTACCTACCTATTTTTTACCGGTTTATTTATTTATTCATTTATTTTCAGCTTTACTGAGGTTATCACTGATTAATACAAATTGCATATGTTTAGGTTATATAACATTTTTTAAGAGGTACACTGTGATGATGTAATATACATATGTAGATATTGTGACATGATTTCCACAATCAAGTTAAGGAGCACACCCATCACCTCACAGTGAGTCTAGGCTTTAGAAGTCATGAAAACCACAGACGTATCTAAGTGAATGGTGGGCTATGAATCATGACAAGGCACTTCATAAATGCAAACGGATCAAGTCAAGCTGTCTGTAGCTTTCCCCTTACTGATCTTACTCTTCCTCATCCGCTTCAACCCTCATCTTTTCCACTTTAGGCAAGACAATGATATAACACAGTGAAGAATGAGTGAATGGGTGGCTCTACTGATTTCTCAAGAAGCGAAAGAACATAAGGACAGCTGCGAGCACCATCTGAACTACACATAACACATGTCAGGGCAAGGTTTTGTAGCCCCTTAGCAACTCTATAAGCCAACATCACTAGGTCTTGGTCTTGCCCATTGATGCTTTGTAAACCAGAATGAAGCAAGAAGGGCTTACTTTCCAAGGAAACTCAGCTCACTACTCTGTAGGCATGATGAAGGTGAATCCTTTCAAAAAAAAAAAAAATACAGAAAAATACATGTGTTGACATAATGACTTTTTCAAATAAGGTCCCAGGGTATCTGTGCAGTAAGAGATCATGTAATGTTAATTGTTTTGTTAATGTATGGGGGGTAGGAAAAAACTACCCCTTACTCGAGATTGCAAATATGACCTTCCTTGTTTCATATCCAGTTGCCATTCTGAGTAAAGGTACTTCAGATCTGATGCAAGGTTGACGCTGAACCTCTACAAAGCAGACTTTCGAGGACAGACCTGCACTCAGAGCTACCCTATGACTTTAAGCCAATGATATTTATGTGTAAACTCGCCAAGAAATGTGCAGAGCCATTCTGTCTCCCCAGGGTTTATGCTTCCTCTCCCTGTCATGGTCGTGCTTGGCATCACGTTAGGTGTTCAGCCTCCCTCTGCAGCCATTTTATTTGTAATAGTGTCTTGTGTGTTATGTCTCCTAGCTCTACATACAAACCACCACGCTTACAATCTCCATGAACCTAAGTGCATCAGTGGCGCTGGGGATGCTATACATGCCGAAAGTGTACATCATCATTTTCCACCCTGAACTCAATGTCCAGAAACGGAAGCGAAGTTTCAAGGCAGTGGTCACGGCAGCCACCATGTCATCACGGCTGTCACACAAGCCCAGTGACAGACCCAACGGTGAGGCCAAGACAGAGCTTTGTGAAAATGTAGACCCAAACAGTAAGTACCTCTCCTTTCCTTCCGTCTCCTCATCCTGCATCTGGAAGCTCTGGCAGATGTGGTGTATGCTTGCCTTTCTTTGGGGAAAGGCCGTGCGCGCTCTTGTCTTCTCGGCTGGGTTGCCTTGGCGAATGCTGCCGTTTGCTCCTAAGAGTGTGCTCACCACCTCCTTTTTGCTCCCTGTCGGGAAGCAGCTTTCAGAGGCTCTGCTTCAGATGTGTGAAATCTCCCCCATCCCTGGCTTCTTATCCTTTGGTCCCAAGCCCTCCAACTGACATCAACACAGCTGTTGAGCCGCCTTCCTTGTTCCCTTCCTCTTAGGGGATCAACTTCCTGCTAGGGAACCCCGGACACCCCATGGAACTGTAGCAATAGAGATGAAATTGAAATATTTAAGAACTTTGGAAGCATAATTTCTTTCCACTGGAGCATGAGTGTGGAGAAACTTACGATTCTTTACTAAGGAAGCCTTAGTAAAGAAAGCACATCAGATATTTAATGGAACAGGCAAACTTCCATCCAGGTACACAGGCCCAGACACCACCATGCTAATGGCCTCCCCATGTGGGAAAGCATCTGCCAGATCATTGCAGAGGAGTTTTAGCCCATGAAAAATAAAGTATTTGAGGTGAGATTAAGCAGGAAATGCCAGATTTTATATCTTTGTGGCTTGTCTGCAAATCCTGCATGGCCTTTAGCCATCCCTGCAAATGACTGCAAAGAATATGGACATACAGACGCTAGTTTGTTTAAAAAAGGAAAAGAAAAAGAAAGACAATTTTAGCCGGATTTAAATGCTTAAAATTCCCACTTGCTAACTTTGTTAGTACTATGGTGGTAAGAGTGAATTGCAAATTAAACATACTACTTCCAGAATTGGTTTTCCAAGACAACACTTCATAGGGCTGCAAAGAGTCAGACACAACTGAACCAACTTAGTGCATATAGAATGAAGCAGATTGGTATGTTCATGATGTTTCCTGTTTTATTTAGAGGAGGATTTTGGCTAGCCATTAAGCCATTCAAGACTCACTGTCCAGTTATGACCTGATTTTGTTGTACCCAAAGATTTACTGCCAAGCAGAAAGCAATTCCTGTTCTGGATACTCTGAGGTACTCCTTGATGCTCTACAACTGAGATCTTTAAAAACCAGCAAACAACTGAGTTTGGCCCTGATAGCTTTTGACAATAGCCATACAAAGATCCATGATCTCAGCCCAATCCATTTCTCAATAGTTAGCTGAATAAATACAGTGAATGCTTGAAAGTCTGTAGACAAGGAAACAAAGGCCCATTACCAACATCATGGGCTTCACTTAGATGTTTCAATAGAAGAGATTTGGGGACAGGGGAGAGGAGGGAGAAACCATGGAGGTATAGGCTCTGTTCTTATGTGTGCAGAACAAATGGTCAGTTCCGGGAAGGGGAATAGAGAGAGAATCACTGTGACAATCACTGGGGTATAGGAAAAGACTTTGGGTTGAGACAGACCTCAGTTCAAAGCCCAGCCACTCCACTCAGCAGCTGTGTGCTTTGACAATCACTGAGTTTTCCTCAAGCTCAGCATGCTCATGTATTAAATGGAGATAATAATATCTAGGTCATATGCATATCATCATGTCTCAGGCATCTGGAGATATGTATGTCAATTGCATGTTAATTTTCTTCCACTTCTGAACAGGTAAAAAGGTTAAAGGCATACCAAACACCACAAGGTAGATGAAACTGGCCAATAAACATACTTCCGTGAACATATTGATGGATCTATTTATATGTATTGTTAAATATACTACATGGTTATACGTCTATAGCATTTGATTCTAGGACCCCTTGCAGGATTTGCATTGTACAAAACCCTTACCCTGAAGATGCTCTAATAGCAGTGTTACATTTATATTTGTGCAGACATACACATTTAACAACATATGGCCAATACTGATAAAAAGAAAACATGATCAAAAGTCTATATGTATTGAAAATTAATGATCAATTAGCAACTTTGAATTGGGATAATTAATCTAATACTGCGCTACTTAAAAATAACTAGCTTTCAAATAACATTTCTACTGTTTCTAGCCTTTAATGATGAGGGTCTACCCTTGTTGAGGCTGTGTGGAGTATGCTACTGGCTGTTAAAATGTTCATATTCACATGACCCTGATAATAACAAAAACACATCTGTTCTCCTTTGAGATAGACATTAAATAGAATGCTCTGGGTGGGAGATCTCTCTTACTCTTCCTGATAACTCTGTAGGCCAGTGACCATTGTTGTCCTTTTACTGAAGAATCCCAGGCTCAGGAAGATCAGGGACTATCACCAAAGTCCTACACCACATAGCAGGGCAGCTTGGTCTGAAACCCAGGTCTGATCCCAAACCCACGCTTGCTGCTCTCTGCCGCTCTGTTTCCCACAACATGAGTGATATGTGATAATCCTAATGCAGAAATTCCTCTTTGGGCTTCTCTGTTTGGCACTCCAGCTTGCATATACAGAATATGATGATGTCTGGTGGCCGACTCTGGTGAAATGTGCTGTGGGACGCATTGCTGTTTGCTGTGTTGTCTGCAAAGACAGGAGCTCAAAGGAGGCTGCCTGGGTAGAGGCCTCATCTGACAACTCAAAAATCCAAGTATCTTAATTACCTGTGTCAGTCACAACAATCGTTCTATTTGGGATTCATCTGATGCCTTCCCCTTGAAAAAGTTTTATTGGGTTTTGTCATTGTTGGTATTTTGGTGTCTACACAGAACAAAGATAAATAGTTCAAGGAGGGGGGAAAAAAAAAGAGATGAAATCCAAAAGAGCCTTTGTCTCACAATAAATCCAAAAGATGTTTTAAAAATTATTTTAGTTATTTTGGCTTTGTGTAGACACTCCCTGAAAGTAACCATCAATAATGTGCCCAGATATCATCTGAATTATAGGAGGAGATTCATGTACCTCCAAACATTGGGGTTTCTGATGACCCAGCTCTCAAAGGTCCCTAAGAAAAGTCAGAAGACCTTTTCTGCACAAAATCTGTCCAGTAGAGTTTTCTGCAATGATGGAAATGTTCTCTGTGTTGTCCACTGTAGAAACCACTGGTCACATGTGGTGATTCAGAACTTGAAATATGGCTACTTAACTGATGAAATACACTTGAAATTTTTACTTCATTTTAAATAAATTTAAATAGCTATCCATGACTCCGAGGACTCCATCGGAGAGCAGAGCCAGAGATCATAAAAGCAAGGATTTCACTCTGGGACACTCAGTTTGAGCCCATTCTGGAAATACCTCCCAAGGTTTTAGCAATGATGCTGAACTGGGACAAAGTCAACTTAACAGAATGAAATATGTGAGGTAAGACAAAAATGCAAACCTATAGTTACTTTAAATGAGCCCTAAAGAGCCATTAAGATGGAAAATGGTGACATCATAGATAGCCATTATATCTGGAAAACCAGTCCCTAGTAATAGAAAAATGAGTATATATAGAGAAAGAAGAGTAGTGAAAATTCAATCAATGAAAACAGACCAGGCTGTTTTGATGAGAGAGAATATTATTATTGCGTTACTTAATACAAAATGTAGCTCCAAGTCATGTCAAACTTCTGAACTTTGGTAACAGAGACAAATAAATTACTGGCTGAAAGGAAACTTTCTGGTTAAAAAGAAACAAGTAAAAGCACAGACCATGGGCCTGAAGAAGGACTCTCTCTCCAAAGGGAGAGTTCTGCCTCCTGTTCTCAGAGGGAGTGTGTCTGGAAGGATGTTGAATTTATAGGATGAGCTACCTTCCTGTTTCCCTAAACACTTAGTCTCAGTGTATTTCAGTCTTCACTGTTTTCATTTTTAATCATTGCAGTTTATCATCTGGCGCATGCTCACTTCTATTCATCCAACTCCATACAGCAAGTATACATCCATATAAAAATGAATTTGTTGGCATAATATGGGCAGAAATTAAAGCTGCCCCCTACACTGCTTGTTTTTTTTCCCCAAGAAGTTTGGTTTTCCTCTTAGGTTGCCTCTTCAGTTCAAATTTCATTGCTTGAAAGAAAAAGTTATTTCTGCATGGATTCAACAAAAAGTAAATCTCAAAAACTGTCATGCATCTCTGTATTGCTGCCATATGGAATATCCAGAATTGGGTCGATGCTGGTTGGTTTCTGAGCTCAGATGAAAAACAATAGGGGGTCTAAGGGTGTAGCTCCGCCACTTACTGTATTTTTATTTATACAAGCCGTAGTTCTGCTGCTAGAGGACCACGAATGCCTGACCTAATGTGGGGAGCTTTAGATCTGGCCACCTTGAAGACTTCTCCACACCCCTTCTCTGCAAAGAAGGGCACCTCAACCTCTGGTTCTCGCACCTGCATCTTGAGTTAGGCTCATTTCTCCCAACTTTCTCTTGTTGACTGGGCAGATATATGTTCATGGCAAACTTGAAGATGCCAGATCAACTGGAGGACTTGGTTCTTGGCTTATCTATGGCCACCAAGACCTTTTTCCAGTTGGATGAATAATATGAACCGAGGCAGCATGGCTTTATTGAGATGGTGGGTAGGAACTGCTAGCTTCCTCGCCTGGTGTGGTCAGAATCAGAAGATGCTCTGTGAATTAGCCTCTGATCAGATGCTTTCCTTGTAAAGGATTGCAGTGCACAGAATGAGCAGCCCTAAGCTACCTGGTTCTAAACAACCATCCATTTTCTAAGCCAGTGCCCCAGCCAGTGCAGAGAAGCTGCTCAAGTACCTGGACTGGTTACAAATAGTTTACTCTGGACCTTCCTAGTGATTAGAGATGGCAGGAATGAGGACAGCTGGGGCACACCGCCTTTTTGGATATGGGGCAATATGACTGATAAACTGACCTGGAGAAAGAAGCTGGACACACACTGTGCAAAAGACTAATTTAAGACAGTGAGCATATTGTGATGAAGCACATTTTAGAAGAATGGCCTTTTACCACCAAAACAGAAAATCAATAATAAGATTTTAAATATAAGTTTGTATTCCGGTCCTTTGTTGAAAATTATCATTTTGCATATACTTAAGGAAAATATACAAATAAAAACTTGTGCTGCTCAATAAATCCCTCAACTGCTAGAAAATGGATGAGGGGACCACAATCTTCCCAAGTAACAATGCCAAGAAAATTCTGGAACATGCTCCTGTGCTGTGTCAATTAGTGATGGCTTTTGTTTTGTTTTGCTTGTTCATTTGTTTGGATCCCTGACATTCTCTACATTATGTTACTTGTCTCATTCTTCTGGACTAATCATGCAGGTCAGCATGAAAGGTCTAGGCTGAGTCAAAAATAGGATATCAACAAGAAGAAAAATAACCTTCTGAGCAGGTAGATACATTATTTTGGAGCTGGTTCCCTCACCTGCTTCACTTCAAGTAAAGTCCAAATGCTTTAAACCATAAGCCACCCATACTCCCATGTTCAGAGGTACCTGAATTGTGGTCAACTGGTCTACCAAAAGCTACTGAACCCACTGAGAGAGTGGGCATAATATCTGTGGTCTCTATCGCAGCCTCTTCTCCAAAAGGAGAGAAAAAAGAATAAAAATGAATATTGTGTGCACATTTATTTTATACATACCTATATATTTACTTTTCCTGTAGACTGTATACCACCAGTAAGAAAGAGTGTACAAAAGTCTGTTACTTGGTACACTATTCCACCAACAGTATAGCTTTTGCCTGCTTTCCAAAAGGTAAGAAACAATCTACTTTTTGTTTATTTGTGTGTTCTTGTCTCCACTGAGAATTAGAAATGTTTCCATGAAAACTGTGCATGATGACCTCAAAATCTATGTATACAAAGAAATACATTTTCAAAGATGTTTGCTAAGTTTAGTGTAGATGGCTGCTGTGGGTCACGTGCCTGGTTTATTTTCTGGAGAACAGGTGATGGAGTGTGTGCGTATGTGTATTTCCTGAGCCAGATTCAGTAATGGCAGGTTTGGTGCTGGTCACTCTACTTTAAAAGTCTCAATGGTGATAGCTTATTTTTATATGTATTTGTTCATACTCTGGTTTGAGAAGACAATATGGAAAACTTGGATGAGAAGGTAAAGCTTAGTAAAAATATTTGTCCTGGTTTACTTTTTTATTAAATATATACTGAGAAATATCAATGAATGACTCTACCATCTCAAACCCAAAATGGTCATGGTTCCTTTTTTGCAGCAAAGAAATAGAAAAGATTTGCTGGCTGGGCTTGATGATGAATTAAAGAGGACATGGGACTCATAATTCTGCCTAAGAGAAACAAGGAACCACCTTCACTTATCTGAGAAAGCAGGGAGAGGTTCAGTGAAAGACCTAAAGAGTCTAAAGATAAATTTCAACATTAGTCAAACCCAAGAAATACCAATAAATACCTCGGGTATTCAAACTTATACCTTAGAACAAATGGTCAATTGCGTGATGTGTGAACAGGCATGGGAATGGTCTGCTCTGAGAGTTGTTACTGACTCACCACTGATGGTTATGTTGGGTTGGCCAAAAAGTTCATTCTGGCTTTTCTGTAACATCTTATGGAAAACACTTGAACAAACTTTTTGCCCAGACCGGCGTATCACTTTGAGCCCTTACTAAAGGATAAATGCTATGAAATAGTAGTAGTAGTAGTAATAGTACCTCCCTGTTTCAGCCTAAGCAATATGATAGAATAGTAAAAAGTAACACTTGCTTTGGCAAGCATCCTTGTCCACCTGGTCAGGGCAATTCATACTGAAGGAAAACAAACAATAGAAAATTGTGGCGGATTCATTTCGATGTTTGGCAAAACTAATACAATATTGTAAAGTTTAAAATAAAATTAAAAAATTTAAAATAAATAAATAAAAAGAAAACAAAAAAAAAGAAAACATGGAATAGTGTCATTAAATTCATGGGGTGGCTGTGAATAAAAGGCCCCCTTTTGTTTTCCTCTAAACCTCCTACTATACTAATACAATCAACAGAAGCACTTCTCTCTAGAGATGTCAAGTAAGAGATCAGACACAGGAGGGGGAAGTATTGCGTCATAATGTGGGCTAGTCTTCCTCTTTCCTATCGAGGACCATTTTGTCAGATCATTGCTATGCTTCTTTCCATCTTTGTTTTTATTATGGTATTCTGAGTACCAATCATATTCTTTTCCTTTTAATCCATTTAGAACTGTAAGACAGGACAAGAGTGCTTTCAAAGTATAATTACATTTACTGTTGATTTAGATGGATGCCAGCAACTCAGTCTTTAATTTGAGATGTATTGTTCACATAGCTATTCCCTTTTCCATATTAACACGGTCTGTCCTAGTTTTTAAATAGGGCATTCTTCTGTCCCAGTGAATTTATAACTGTATTCCAGTGAGATTTCAAGTTTTCCAGTACAAGTACTTGTCAAAACACTGCAGCTCATCACTTTAATAGTCCTCTTACATGAAACTGCCTGAGCATAAATGGGAAGGAAGTTTCCCTGGGTAAAAATGATAGATTTAATCCAAATCCATTAAAAATTCTCCCTAGCTCCATTCTCAGTCGATGCCTTTTGGTTTAAAGGGTGCAAGATGAAAATGTTGTAAGTCAACCTTCCGGTTAAAAAGTACTTTTAGGATCTGCTGCTTAGAAACAAACTTTTTTCTAGGATTTTCTTGTTTCAAAGAGTTTGATTAGGTGCTCACCTTTTCTGCCAATTTAAAAATGTATAAACCTTAATTAGGTTGAATTGGTTAACAGTGCTTTTCAGGTCTACTACATCCTTCTACTTTTCTATCTATTCATTCTATTAATTTTTGAGAGCTTGATACTAAAACTCCAACCAAAAATATTCATCTACTTAAAAATAACTGTAATACATAGTAGAACTATATGTAACTTTGTTCTGTATTTTCCAAATCTTCTGTAAATGTGTTATCATACTTTCATAATTTAAAAACTAAAAAAGAAAGAATATTCAAAGATTATAGAAGTGGCTTCATAAATTAATGATAAACATCTTACACAGTTACTTAAAAATAATTGAGAATGGAAGTTGGTCTAAGTTACAGGTATTCAAAGAGGGGAGTATATGACCATGTTCAAGTTCCAGTGAGACTGGACAGCTTGGGCAAAGAGTGAAAGAAGGCCTGTCATGTTGCTCCTTCAAATCCATCTCTGTGCCTATTTTCGGGGCCACAAAACAGTAAAGAAAAACCTATCAATTCTAGAGTGAAATTCTGTAAAACTTCAGTGTAGGCCACCATGCCCCAACAAAGGCAGATGATATTGAGCAAATCAAACATCTGCTTTTGGGGGATTTAGAGGAAGCAGGTTCAAATTCAGACAGAACAGAATAACCCGATTTGAAAATACTTTCCCTGAAACCCACTCTCCTTTGACAGATACAGTAGATCAGATACCACCTGACTCAGCACTGCCTCTATCTCTTGTCTGAATGGTGTTTAATTTTGAAATTCTGCAGTATTATCAATCCAGTGATATTTATTTTAAACTTCAATGAAGCAAAAAACAAACAAAAACTGATCACATATAAATTAAAATCCTCCATTAATCTGGCATCATCACCAGATCAGGAAACACGTTGTTGTGTTAGGAGGTGTATTTTCATACCACAGGATGGTTTTTCTGATTGGAAAACTTTGAGTTGAATTCAGCCTTGCAAATATGGACAGTCCCAAGTCTGATTTTACATTCTGCTTAAATAGTACTGAATCCTGTTTTGTCCAGGTATATTTGTCCAGGTTCTGAGCAAGTGCATTGGTTACAATATTATGGACAGTTCACTAATGTATTATATGGTATTGTACATCATTTATGTTTTTTATAATTTCTTGTTTATCATTTCTGCATTGGGGTTGTTTCACATTTTTAAGCTTTTCAGAGGTGTGCAATCTCAGTTTTTGTAATGTGTTGAGACGCCCCCCTCCTCTTTGACATTCAAGGCAGTAACCCTGAGTTAACTGAAGATGCCTTCAACTGAAATTCCATTTAAGAACACTCTATAAGTACAGCTTAGCAAGGAATATATGTTCCCTGGCCTTTTACATAGAACCACCTTAGAAATAAATGCAGCTATAAATCTTGCCAGCATATTTCTTTCTGCCTAAGTGCTCTGTGAAGTACCCCCGTTTCTCTCATCAGGGTTTGGTCTCGGCATCCTCAAAAACCAATTAATATCTTCCCTCCCCATTCTGTAACTTTGGTTGGACTTAAAGAATGGAATGAAAAGTCCACATGCCTAGGATGTCTACTAGTTCATGACATCAAAGGAACATATACGTCATTTCCCCAAGTCCTGAAAACTATGTCAACTTTTACATTGAAATCTGGCACCACATCGTCTGGCCAGAGTCTGTGAAACAGAAGAGTGTTTTTAAGTTGGGTCAGTCAGAAAAGTGTTTGTCGAGCACCGGTCCCCTGAGTCAGCCCTAAACTGACTAGGAATGGGGGAGAGAAGCAGACAGTACCCTCAGGGACCTCAGATCTAACAGAGGACTCGCAGGTAAGCAATTTCAATTCAGGTGACAGGGGATCTTAGAAGAAGTAGCAGGAGGGAGTGTGGAGAGCATCACCCAGAGGGGTTTGTTTGAGCTGCTCTTAGATGAAGGCCTCCAGGCAGCCATAAAGAAAAGGCTGGAGGCAGGAAACAAGGAAGCACAAACAAGCTGAGATACAAAGAACGTGCTGGGTCATGGGGTGGGATCACAGTTCTGCGAGACTGCGCTACTACTGTGTACTGAGGCAGAGGGTTTTGAGGATGACAGAAGCTGTGTAGAGAGGGACTGAAACTTGCTCATCTTTGTGCTGTGAATACGGTGCCTGCAAACACTGAGGCCTCAGAAAATGTCTGTGGCATGAATGGAGTGTAATGTATCACATATCAAAGGCTCCCAGCCTCACCCAGGATGCAGTAGGCAACAGTAAATACCTACCAAGTGGGGCTTCCCTTGTAGCTCAGCTGATAAAGAATCTACCTGCAATGCAGGAGACCCCAGTTCAATTCCTGGGTCAGGAAGATCCCCTGGAGAAGGGGCACTCCAGTTTTCTTAGGCTTCCCTGGTGGCTCGGATGGTAAAGAATCTGCCTGCATTGCAGGAGACCTGGGTTCAATCTCTGGGCTGGGAAGATCCCCTGGAGGAGGGCATGGCAACGCTTATTCTTGCCTAGAGAATCCCCATGGACAGAGGAGCCTGGCAGGCTACAGTCCATAGGGTCGCAAAGAGTCAGACACAACTAAGAACAGCATAGAGGAGTTATTAACAATAAGAAAGCACCAAGTCTACAGCTTCAGCAAGCAGAGGCGTAGTCTTCCAGATAAAATTTCTAAAGTCACAAGAGGCAGTATTTGACCCTGTTGTCACAGGTCTCCAAACACTGTTTTTATTGATAACCCTTAAAACTGATGGTCAGCGCTATTCCTGCACTTGCATAAATACCATTCCTACTGATGAGCTACCCTGTGGATGAAACCAGCCAAGTTTTATGCCCATTTGTTTCCTTGTATGGACTGCGGAGACCAGTTTTCATTTGAAGGGAACATCAACTTCAAAATAAATTTATATTTTAAAAATAATAATAAAAATAAAATAAACAAAAAACAGAAAACAAAGTTATCTTTGGAAATGAATCCTAAGTGCTTGAGTTAAATGGTTATAGCTTCTCATTTGGTAAAAACAGAAACATGATCAATGTAATTTTTTTTTTTCTTCTAAATATTCAGTGCATTTTCTCAGAGACTGGCATTCAGGACAGAGTTTGTGTTTTAGACCCCCCGTTTAATTTGCATTTGAAAAGAAAACAGCATGTCCTAAACCAAGGTCAGTTAATCTCTACAATCTTTCTTCCTTCCAATTACTGTGAATGAGCATCTTCTCAGGACACAAGCAATGGTGACTCTGGTTTCTGCTACTAAAGACATGTCTCAGCTCCGCAGATGTTCTTTTTTTTTTTTTTTTTTGGCTGTACAATGGAATTCGGATGCATTTTAAATTAACTTTCTCTAGGAATCAAAGGTAATCATTATTTCTTTTTATGATCCACATGAATATTATCATTGTCTTTTTTTTTCTTTTCAAATATAAGATTATTTTTCAGTTCCTTTTATACCTCTGTCCTCTTTCAGAGTAACCTCTGGAGACCCCAGCTTGTTCAAAGAGGATTGAGAAGATCACTCCAAAGCCTCTTCTTGTTGAGCTGATCCAAGCATTTAGAGGACATAACAGGAGTCAGCCATCCCATTCTCTGTAAGTTGTGGTCCTGATGTCACTTATGACCTTGTGTGTGCTGTTTCTTTTCTCTGGCTAAGAATAAGGAAACCTGCACCAGGGTCCTAACCATGGCGCTGATACTCTGAGCGGCATAAGCTTCACCACCTCATGGACCTCTGTGACCTTGAATAAGTCATGTCCTGTATCACCTTTAGGCTCCTCTTCTGTGAAACAGGAGGAAGCTTCCCTTGCTGAGACACTATGGAGATGACATGGAACCACGTACACGAAAACCTTCCTTTATGAAGGGCTGTGCATATATAAGGCAGCATTGTTGGTCTGTGATCATCTCTCTGTGTCACTGTAATTGGCTTTTCTTTCCCTTCTTCTTTCATGGTTACATTTTTATTTTATTTTATTTTTTTGTCTACTGTGAACCATCAGAGTTGGAAGGAATGACATCTGGATTGCTATGAAGTCAGGAACCTTTTCTCTAAGTACCATAAGCTCTGTTTTTGAGATGGGTCACAGTGGTCTCTGATGGGTTATTAATAGTCTTTGGGCTAGGTAAAATTGACACAGAAGGTGATCAGTCACTCAGCAAGACTGCTGTGGGACAGCTAGGCTCATACCACCTGATATAAGAACCACTCCCTGTGATTAACTCTGACAGGTCACTCCAGGCCAACTGGCAAGCTGAAGTGCATTTTAAGTACAAATAATACTTCTGGGTATGTCTTGAGTGATAGACTAATGGTTGAGTGGAACAGAATCACTCAGTCTTCACTTGTGAAACACATCTGATTTCCTTTCTAGGCCGAGATATTACAACAACATCAATTAATAAGATCTCTAGGATCTCCATTGATACTTTGGTATTTATCAAGCTTACATCAAATACAAGACTGACCCAAAGGGCCAGGCTCATTCATCTCATTATCAAAGGGCCTAGAATTGTGCTTCAAAGCAATAACAATAATATCCATTCTGATGGTTGTTATAACTGCACCATATTATGCCTATAGACTTACAAAGTGCTCAGCCATCCAGTGAGACAGGTCTTACTGTCCCCACTTAACATGGGGAGCCTCAAATGAGGAAACTGAGGCTCAGAACCATAAAGCAATTTCAAGTGACTCACACACCACGAATACATGCCTGAACTTGGCTTTCGTGGCCAGAATTCTTTCTCATAAACTTCTCTAAAATTGAGTGGAGTAGGACAGAATGTTTCAGTCTACCATAGTCTATCAAATGAGCATTTATTGTTCTCATTAAATTGATTCTAGGAGTCTTCAACTTCCTGAAGATGAGAGAGGCCCTTCAGGGAAGAAATCATAAGCTGTTCCCAGGGCCATTTTAGAATAAGATGTGTTTTGGTTTGTTTTTTTCCTTAATGGTACTTTGAATGATAAGGCTTCTTGATGTCATGTCTCCTACTATTGAATTCTTCTGGTGGTCTGAAAAAAGTTAAAGACTATTGTTTCTGCCTCAAAGAACATGGCCTTCTGGAGTTAGAAATGTCTAACTCTTAAGAATGCATCAAACTCCACAGAATAACATACTTGGGCAGGGCGCAGTCTGTTCAGAGTAAAAATCACAGGTCATGCATTTTGATGACTATAAGCAGACTCTACCTCTGCATCAGGTGATCGAATTTGGCATGGGAACCTAAGTGAAGGAAATTAAACTCGGAAAAGGATTTGCTAGCATTAAAAAATGGCACTTCCCTGGCTTACAAAGGTGTAGAGCTAATTCCCTCCCCAGCTTCATCACCTGCTCCTTCTCTCTTCTGCTTCTGCCACCGCAAAGCTCTACAAAGAAGTGGGCCACCAGGGTCATTACTGTCCGTGTTAGCTGAAAATCTGATTAAGCTGGCTTCCTAGGGTTAGCATGAGAAATGTTAGATTTTCATGCTCAGAGCTTAATTCTTCTTTCCCTCGATTCTGTCATGTTTGCAAACTTCATTTGCATTTTAATTTCCCGTGGTTTGCCAAAGTCCAGACTGAGACTTGAGCTGTTGTTTCTGTTCAGGTGAAAAGTCCGACCACAGTGGAGCATCTGCAGTGGCACTGAGTCAGGCAACTGGCCAAGGCAAGTATTTGCTGCCTACTTCTGAGGGTCCCCAGGGAGCTTCGCCACCCAGCCCGCCAATGCACTTAATGAGTAGAGGAGACTCTGTCCAGTTTCCAGAACCATCTTGGTCCTGGGTGGTCCTTACTACATACTAACCAGTGCTCTCAGCATTCCCAAATAAGGAGAAATTATCGTAAATGGGAGTTGGGATCTTGGTCTACTAGGATCATATCATGGGGCTTTATTTAGGGGAGACATCAGTGCCATTAAGTAGGAAAGATCCCTACCGTGAGTTACTGTTATCAATTACCAAGGAAGGCAGTCTCCTCCTGGGGGCTGGATGCTCTGCCTTCTGTGTTCTAGAAGCAAGGATGGTAGTATCAGTGGGGCATCATCCCTGCTCCCAGAGGAGGCAAGATAAATGACAAAAGGGAGGCATTTATGCCAAGCAGGCAAAGATGATCTTCGGAAAAGGTTATCTCTGCCTGCGTTTTGTCATTGGTAACATACGCCTGCATACAACAGTCGTTCTTGTTTAGTCGCTCAGTCATGTCCAACTCTTTTTGACCCCATGGCCTGTAGCCCACCGGGCTCCTGTGTCCACGGGATTAACCAGGCAAGAATACTGGAGTGGGTTGCCATCTCCTTCTCCAGGGGCTCTTCTCAACCCGGGGATCAAACCCGCCGTCTCTGGCATTGGCAGACGCACTTTTTACCACTGAACCACCAGGGGAGCCCTCATACGACAGTAAAGCACTAAGAACAGCGTTGGCACCATGGCCAGCTCTGTTGGAAAGTTAGCCATCAGCGTTATTACATTACCTACAATTAACTGAACTTTTCTCTGTGTCTTCCCTCTAGGAAAGAACTTGGAGATTTCAATCTGATCCTCTCCCCTGTGATCTCTTGTACCCCTCTTCCTCTGTACACCAACACAATAAAATTCAAGACTGTCAAATAATCCACGTGTGTCTGATGTTTATTTGGAAAACCTGCCAGGTTTTCCGACTGCGATATCAACCCACATCTTCTCTTGTCATATTTAGTATTGACTGTTTAATGAGCAACTGTGCCTTAAAGCCAAAATTTCACTGCACTATCAGAGACCAGAGGAGCTACCTGGGAATGGACATTCAAACACACTTAGTTTCATTTCATAACAGAGAAACTACTGTCCCAACTTTTGGCATAAATGCATTCAACACGGTCACCATTGCAGCAATGTTTACATTGCTATTACCACCTGTTAATACTCAGATATTTAAGAAAATACCAGGGACCAATTTAAATATCCAGTGTATAACAGAAAATCTGCCGTTAAGAGATCTGAAATGCATTTTAGTTTGTGCTTCTAATTTAAATCTTTTCTTCCCTAACCTGCTGCTCATCAAATGTCACCTGTATGTGTCCTCCCTGGGGACTCTGATGCACATTCAGGTTTGGGAACTCTTTTTTAATCCCTTCTTATAATCAACATGTGCAATGTGGCTGGTGCGATGGTGACACTTACAGAGCAGAGTTTTCCAGAATATTAAAAAGACTAATTAAAAACATGTATACACACACACATATTCAGGTTTATCACACCAGCAGCATCTACCACTCACGTTCCCAGGAGCCATCTCTAGCTGTCTGCTAGCACAGTGAGAAGCTATTTCAAGGTCTTCTCTCAAGAGACTCTTCCAGACTGGTACCACAGACTAAATAAAGATGAAGCTAATTGCTGAGCTCTATTATTGGAGCAGAAAACATAGCACCATCTTTGTTTAAAGCTGAGTCTCCATGACAACAGCAGATAAGAAGCTGGGTTAACAGTCATCTTTCCTGCACTTAGTGAGCCCCAGGTCATGCCCTTCATGGGCAAAATGAATTGATACATCCTTATGCAGTCGTTTCAGACTGCTCAGCAGGGCAACTCTGATTTTGTTTAGCTGGGAGGTCCTCAAAGAGATAAACTATTTTCATACTTTTCTTGATGTTTTTCATGCCTTCTTACCCAATCAGAAAGTGAAAACTGTCAGAATAACCACTGTTAAAATGGCCATTGCTGTTAAAAATGCACCTTGATTTTATGTGGCAGCCTAGATGCTAAACCCTACTTTGCCCTGTTCTAGATTGCTTAACTCTCTGTGCATCGGTTTTCTCATCTTCAAAATGGGTATAATATTATTAACTACCTCATACATGTAGGGTTGTTATTAGGATTAAATTAGTTCCTATGTTTAACACAATGTTTGGTATATAATGGCCAAATAATTAGTTGATATTATGAGCATCACCAGTGAAACAATAACCGCTCAGTTCATACAGTAGCCATTGGCTACCTGTGGCTAATGAATTAACTTGAAGTAAATAAGTTGAAAAACTTGTTCTTCAGTTGCAATGGCACATTCTAAGTGCTCAGTGAGTACCTGTGACCTAGTGTCTACTCTGCTGGAGAGCAAAGATGTGGTACACTGAAATCGTCACAGAAGTCTACTGGACAGCTGAGCCATAGCTCAGGAAAAATAGAGGAGAAGAACTTCCCTTACAGGAGAGAGATGTGTTGTTCTCAGCAGTCTCTGTTGACTGTGCAAACAGTCTTCAGACTCTCTGGGAGCAGTGGGGCCGATTTCTTTTGTAGCATCTAGTCAAGAGTGGTTTCCAGTGTGAAATATGCAATCATCATTGTCAGTTTAAAAAAAAAAAAGTTTTCTGAAAACAGTTCTCTCTCAGTTGGCACAGTTCCCCATTCCTTTCATACACTCTTTTAATTGCTGTATCTGTTAATTCTACAGTTGCACATACTTCTCGAAAAGCAGGTCAGGTGGCAACTTCATGGCCATCACATGTCTTGCAGTAGAACCCCGTGGCTACTGGAGAGGATGGTTTTCTTAACCGCCACTCAGAGGGGACTGATGGGAATGTTTACCTGTCAGGTCAGTGATGCTCAGAAAGAGAAGCAAAGTTAAATATTTAGAGATGGAGACACAGGCCTTTGCTCCATCTCAGGAAGCAAGTTTCATTGGTGAATGGTCAATTGTGGATTCTAATGTTGGCTGGAAATGCTTGGTCCTTTTCCTTAGAGTCAAATTGCCATGTCTTGTTCGTCCTATGTCTGGTTAGGCCCTGATATCATTGCCTGGAAGGTGCTTTGTGAATGTTTGAGAGTGAGAGAAAAACATAGGCAAAGCAAAAGATGTCCAACATTTCTAACAAGTAAAAGTTTTATGTGCATCATGGACAGTTAGTGATGTTATACATGACCCAGAGGAGTCTTTGCTGCCAATTTATATTTTGGGAGAACTTCTACTATAAAACTAGCTTGGGAAGTTGGGAACAATAGCCAGTGAAATGTCCTTAATCTCAGGCCAGTTCTATCAAACTGGTTGAATATACAGCTCTGCTGCAGAGAAACCTCTCCCAGTATTTCCAGTGCTCTTCCAGACCTCAAGATATAAAAGGGCGGCATAGGGAGAGGGAAAGCAAAAACTTTCCCTTCCTACTCTTGAATTTTCTAAATTGGTTTGGCCAAAAAGTTCATTCAGATTTCCTGTACCATCATACAAAAACCCAAATGAGCTTTTTAGCCAATCCAATAAAACAAAACAAAATAAAATTGATACTACAGGTAACTAAATACTCTCAATAGAAGAGTATCAATGCATCTATGTTTCAGAAAAAGATTTTTTAAAATCCACACAATTGAAATCACATCAACAACTAATGCTTACAGTCGGCTCACCCTATTATGGCATTTCAGCATTTCATAGTTGGGTTTTAACATGCGCTTACACAGACAGCATCTTATTTCGTTATCAGGGCAGCACGATGTGGCAGGTGGTCTCACTCTCACGCACAGGTGCATAAACAACGGCTCCGGGGGTTACAAAAATTGGCCAAGGTGTTACTGATGGAAGAGGCGTTAGAAGCCATTCTGACCCCAGTACACCCCTGCATCCTTTCATTAAAGAAGTGCAGTATCTTAGGACTGACAAGTTCATCTTTAAGCAAAAGAGAGAGAGAGAAAAAAAAATCCCTCATTATAGAAGATTTAGATTATAGTGCAATCTGGAAAAAGAATTTGTCTTTCCTGTAGATAATCATCAGCTCTGAGTAGCCATTGGGTCACCTTATCTACGAAAAGGTATATAGCTCAGCCAGGATGGAGAATAAAGATGGATGGCTATAGGAGGAGGAGAGAATTATTAACACCAGGTAAAAATGCAGGCCGTTTATCTCTCCAAGGCCAGGAGGCTGGAACGGCTGGAGACGCGTGTACTGTGTGTGATGGGAGGAAACAGGGTTCTGTTGGTGCTATTTTAGCTGGTACCTTTCGATGCGGTCACCACATGGGTGATAAAGACACCGCAGAAGCCCAATTTAAATCCAGGGGTCTTACATTTAATCAAATAGCCTTGTGAGGCTGATTAAAGAGATTAAATTAAGTCTGAAAAGAAAGGGAGACATTTCCACTTTTTGGCATCGACTAATCTTGATTCTAATGGAGCCTGACTGAATCCACCCCACATGATTTATGGAGTGCTTACTGCTGTCAGGGTCTGGGTGCACATAGTGGAGACACAGCAAGCTGCCACTCCTCCAGGAATTTATATCGTCCACAGGAGAAGGGAGAACAGCTAGCCTTATTAGACACGATACACGGATGCATGATAGAAGTGTGTGAAAAGGGCTCGGGACTTCTCCAGTGGTCCAGGGTTCCCACGGCAGGACCTGGGTTCAATCCCTGGTCAGTGAACTGAAGGCTGTGAACTAGACCCCACATGCCCCAAGTAAAGATCCTGTGTGCTGCAACCAAGACCTGCAGCCAAATAAATAAATATGAAAAGAGGGCTCAAAGTAGCCCTTGGCTCTCCTGAGGGGGACAGGAGGACATTTTCCTTGTGGCTTAAAGAATGGGGCAGTATGGGAGAGGGTGTTCCAGACAGAGGGAGGGGAAATGGAAATGACAGACAAGTGATGAAACGGCAGCAGTAGTATCAGCAGTGCTGTGGTAACAGACCTTGAGTGTTTTCCATGGACCCACCAGTGTTCCAAATACTTAACATCTATTAGCTCATTTAATCGTAAGAACCTCCTCAGATAGGCATCATTAGGCCCGTTTTACAGATCAGGAAAGTAAGGCACAGACATGTTAAGTAACTTCCCTAAAGCCACCAGGAAGTAGAGAATTCGGTTACAAACTCAGCCATCTGGGCCCCAAGACCATGATTCTGACCAATGCAGTGCCTTACAGGGATAGGTATGTGGTGTGTTTGAGGAAGATCCATTTTCCAGTTCAGCTAGATTGCAGAGCTTCTCAACCCTGGCACCAGTGACATTTGGGATTGGACAGCTCTTTGTGGTGGGGGGCTGTCTGTCAGGGGTGATGTTCGTAGAAGGTTTAGCAGTATCCCTGTCCTTTGTCCACTAGACAAAGATGCCTGTGGCATCTCCATCCTGCAGTTGTGCACATCAGCGATACCTCCAGACACTGCCCAGTGTTCTCAGGGGCACAACTGCCCCAGTTAAGAATCACTGGACAAACGTATGATATGTGAGATCCGAGAGAGGCAGGAAAACGTTATCAGAGCCCCACTGTGAATATCCTCCAGGTCTATGCTGAAGGCTGTGCGAATGCAGACTACAGAAGGAAAGGTGCCACCTGGGGTTTAATAAGTAAGGAGCTACAGAAAAGATATAACTTGCAAAGCATCAGGGCAGGAGGTCCTATGGGAATCAACACAGACTTCTGAGTTCTCAGGTTAGGAGCAGGATGTGTTCTCAGGCTTTATAAATTATATGTTCAAAAATCCTAAAGCTAAAGATAGCAAAGGATAATATACAAGAACAGAGGACAAGTCCAGACACTCATTTCACCGACTGGTCCTTGGAATGCAGCCAATCTCTGACCCGAAACCTCAGAACTCCAAGTTTCATTTTAGGTAAGAAAGCTCCTGGATCTGGGAGGAAAAAGAAAAACTAACCACTCAGTTTTCCTAAGAGGCTGCAATGTCAGATCCCATGGCACTATGTAAGTGTGAACACAGTTGTGGTTCTGTCAGATTCAGAGAGTACATTTTTGCGTAAATATTTACTGGACACTTGGCCACCGTGGAAAAAAAAAAAAATGGAAACATTTTCTCCCCAAGTTTCTATGTGTGTTAAGCCGTTTAAGTCATGTCCGACTCTTTGCGGCCCCATGGACTATAGCCCGCCAGGCTCCTCTGTCCATGGGATTCTCCAGGCAAGACTACTGGAGTGAGTTACCATTTCCTTCTCCAGGGGCTCTTCCCAACCTAGGGATTGAACATATGTCTCTTATGTCTCCTGCACTGATAGGCGGGTTTCTTTACCACTAGCGCCACACAATTGCAAGCCAAGGATGTTTATGATCAGAACAGCAATTTTATAAACAGGAATAAAAGGCGTATGAACCTTCTAAATATTCTACAATAACAGACTACTTTTGTAAAGCCAAAGATGGTTTTAAAATGATCTAGCTCAGAATTGTACCTCATGATAAACACCCACCTAATTAAACAATTACATCCATTCCTCAAGCATCCTTCTTTTCCATTACCTGTTTTGATTTCTGGTGAGTTCTTTTTCATGTCATTGGGAAGGATTATACAGAAGTATTTTCTTAGCCCTCTTTACAAAGCTGCAATGACCATTTTGAATCTCGTATAGTTGCAGGCTTCTGGCTTACTTCATAGTTTTGAAGATGGAATTCTCCTGGGGAAAAAATAACTTGATTGCCTAAAGAAAAGGTAACCCAATCTCTGAGAAAGCCAACAGCACATCTCTGACAGAAAGCCATCCGAGGGTCAGGGCCCAGGGCTTTGGAATCAGACGTGGCATAACTTTGAGGCCAACATCTTCCCATCTCAGCTGTCTTATCTGGCAATGCAGGGATGTGAATAACTTCATTAATCAGGTTCTTTCAAGGCTGCATGAGGTGGCTGGCCTGAACTATATGATCAGGAGTACAGCTAACGTTCAGTCCTAGGTATCCCTTCTGATCCAGAACTTAGAATCATTCAGGACTTTGGGAGATCACACCAACCTTGCAATCTCTTGGAGGTGTTTCTTGTGTTTCTTGGAGATAAGGAAACGACCTACCTTCTATAAGAGCACATCCCAGTTACTCTGTGAACCTCTCAAAAGTTAAGGCATAAAACTGCCCCCACAACCCATCTCACTTTGGTCCCAATGAGATGCTGGAATTGTGAGATTCAAGCCTCTCTCTCAATACCAGTGCTCCCAGGAATAATCTCAGACTCCTGGCTTGCGCTGTAGTGGAAAAAGATGTAATAGAGAATGCTGTCTCTTCAACAGCTTTGTTTAAAAAAAAAAAGATTCTCAGGTAGAATGGTGAAGTCAAGTTCAGGCATTAGACTAATACTTTGAAATTTTAAATTTCAAGCTTTACAGTTTGTCTTTGAGGAAAAATGCTAAGCTTTTAGATTCTTCATAAGTATTAAATAGGTTTAATCATAAGTACCCTGCAATATGTGCTTTGTTCCTTTTATTGGGAGTCAAATTGAAATTTCCGATTAAACAGGATAAATTATTACACAGCAGCCATTGTAACGGAAAAGCAGTTACCAAGAAGTTTAGTTTCTGTACTGATGAAAGGCATGTAAAGACATCAAAACTCAAACATCTGCAAGGCCCTGTTGGGAAAGGCGACACTGCGTGATGCCTCGTGACATTTTAAGGGCAGCAGACAGCTGGTGTGAGTGTAAGCAGTTTTAAGATGTCAGGAAGAAATTCAGATCACAGGATTAGGGGATCAGCCCTCATTTCATAGGTGACTTCTTCCTTTGCTTCAAAAATGAAAACACTTTCTTCTTCTCTAAGACAGATGTTAACAGAACAGAAGGCAAGCAGCCAGAAAGAGCAATGGATAAACTCCCGAGAGGGCAGTGAAAATGAGGGTCCCCAGACCCGTCTCCTCCAGAGAAACAGGAGCGTGAAATTGTTCAGACCATCTGGGGACTCGGTTGCTGGGTGTGGGGTGGGGCTTTCGTGCTTATGGCTGTGCAGTAGTGAAGGGCTTAGGCAGAACACAGTTGGGACATTTGTTGGCATGCTGCCCAGCCTTTCCCTGAAGATGCTTTTCCTTCTCAACACCAAGGCTCCTCCTCGGCCATTGGAGGCCTGGGCCTAGGAGCCCCCACAGAAGATACATGACATATGTTTGTCTCTATTTCACATCATCCCTTCTGGCCTCAATAACAGTTAGAGGAGGAGTATAATCCAACCAGTGGTATGAACTTCATTCAGCCAACTGCCTCTTAGCCTGAAGAGCAAATGGTCAGTGAACAGGGATACCTAAAGGAAGATGCTTTTTACTAGAATTGTTCAAAAATCAAACCCTAGGTTGAACAGAGAACAGTTCAGTTCAGTCGCTCAGTCATGTCCGACTCTTTGTGACCCCATGAACTGCAGCACGCCAGGCCTCCCTGTCCATCAGAAATCAAACCCTAGGTTGAACAGAGCACAGAGCGATTCATGAAAACCCAGTCTGCTAATGACCATCTCTGGGTAAAGATTTCCAGATGCTGAGCTTTACGGTGATAGGAGCTGCTCTCTTCCTTCCTGTTGCTGCATGTTCACCACTGAGCACCGTCTCTGGCAGGTGGTAGCTGGGCGGTCCACTTTTAGAACTAATATATAAAACACACCAGGCGTGGTGACGCGAGTACTTTCAACTAACATTAACACCACCCTGTGGATTCTGTAGAAGCAGAGGGTAAGAGCAGAAGAGGAAGAGAAGGAAAAACTTTCTTCTTGCTCTTCCTATTTAACTGGGAGCCAAGCTTCTGCTCTGAGGGGAAAGTGAAGCCTCAGCAAAAATGCAAAGAGAATCCAAGTAACTCATTCTGGACACTTCTGCTTGTGCAGTCCCAGGTCCTAGCAATTAAGAAATAATTGAAGAGCTTCTCAAACTCTAATGTCCATGCGATCACCCAAGGATACTGTGAAGTTGCAGCTACAGAGATGCATCAGCTCAGCACGTGTCTAATAAGCTCCTGGGCGATGCCCTCAGTGAAGGTCTTTGGACTGCATTTGGGACTGCGTGGGCTGAAGGGATGCTGAAGGGAAATACCGATCATGCCCAAATTTCCCCAAACATGCTGACTTTAAAGCCTAACTCTTATGAAAGATGTGAGTCCACTAGACACCAGTATTTAATCTAGCCTCAGGGAGTCACCTTATAATTAAATTAAATAGTGAATGTGAAAACTTGGTGTCATTCAACTGGCTATTGTTACGTGAAAGTGTTTCTGTCTCTCTCAGCAGAAAACATAAAAATATGGAAAGTTGTAATTTCACTTACAAGGTGTTTGAGGTTAATCTCTCACGGATAATGGCACTTGCAGCTAAAGTAATAAAAATATAAATAATAGCATATTCAAGACCCATCTGCACTGTCTTATATATCGATCTTAATTACAGACTGCACATTTTCATCTAATTGCTAATAGTAAGTCAGCTCTGGAATAATTAGGAAGAGGAAGACTTATCATCGTTGGAGCAGAGTACGAAAACGCTTTTGTTTTTTTCAAATGTCACTATGACATTAAAAAAATTCAGCAGAGAAAGACAGTAATAAAAATGTGAATGCAAATATTAGTCCAAGATCAAAGTCAAGGAAAGGGGGCTCAGATGATCCCTGGCTGAAATACAGATGTTCTGACACTTTGGTTCTTAGCACTGGCTGTCCCCTGGAAGCACCTGGAGACCTTTTAACCTACACCCATGCCTGGACCCCACCACCCCAAGTTCTAGGTTGTTGCATTAGGATGGGGTGCGGGCAGTTAGAGTTAAACGTCTCCCCCAGTGAGTCTACTGGCAGCCGGGGCAGAGACCCTTGCTCTCTTGTAGAATGTCTCCACTGTGGTCCCCAGCCAGCAAGATCAGCATCACCTGGGGACACAGGCCAAGCACACATTCTTGGCCTCACCCTGGACCTGCTGCAGCAGAGGTCCTAGGCTTGGGGCCCGTCCATCTGCACTTCGACCTGTTCTCAGGGTGAGTCTGGTGCATGCTCCTGGAAGTTTCTCCCTGAGAATTCTGAGGGCCCTGTGCTTCTCACCCAGAGATTCTTATGTGGGGCCACTGAAGTATCTCACATAGAGACCTCCCTGCTGGATATCTTACAGCCTGGGCTCTGGTGTTAATTCCAGAGAGGGTACCACCACCCCCAGTCTGGGAGTCTCAGTAAAGGAAGGAAACCTAAGGTCACTTAATTAAAGATTTAATGGCTACTATCTGACTCAATGGACGTGAGTCTCAGTGAACTCCGGGAGTTGGTGATAGACAGGGAGGCCTGGCGTGCTGCGATTCATGGGGTTGCAAAGAGTCGGACACGACTGAGCGACTGATCTGATCCGATGTTACCCCCAAAATATGATCTTGTATAACAGGCTTGAATACTTTTATGATAAGAAACTTGCCAGCATCCAGTCTACTCCACTTCATCTTCCGATGCTCACTAGGTACACACTCTCTACTTAACGTATTTACAAAGATGACTCGTTTACACTTGGCCATGGTCTCCCATGATGAATGCTGTAATCTGAATTTGACCCCTGTACGAGATGCATTTCAGGGAGGTTCTGAGATATGCAAGGGTCATGTGGTTTCTTACAAAATAGACACCAAATTCTTTGTCTTGAGAACACATAGAAAGTTCATTTTTCAGCACCAATAACTTAAAAGCTGTTGTTAGAAAATCAAACCGATGCTTTCCATTCTCTTGTCTCCAAAATAAATATCCTTTGCTGGTGGTGGTTTAGTCACTAAGTCGTGTCTGACTCTTGTGACCCCGTGGACTGTACGTAGCCTGCCAGGCTTCTCTGTCCATAGGATTCTCTAGGCGAGAAAATTGGAGTGGACTGCCATTTCCTTCTCCAGAGGATCTTCCCGACCCAGGAATCGAACCCAGGTCTCCTGCATTTCAGGCAGGTCCTTTGCTCCTCATACCCAGTATCTAGGACTCTTATCCCTGCTGAGTTCAATTGATCAGCACACAAAACAGCAAGACTATGAGTAGATATTCACACATTCCACGTATCCATTAGAATGATACTTTTCCATGTCTTGTTGGCACATGTAAAAAAAGATAATATTCATAAGGCATATTTGGTAAACTGAAGAAGATTTGGGGGAATCTGTATAAAACTTATTAAAAAATCCATATTATCTATAAGTATATTACTCAATAATCAAAAGCTTTAAAGAAGAGGTTAAATACTGAATTTGTGTCAAATTTGAAAACCCAACATTTTCCATTTTTTAAATGAAATTTGGGGCTTCCTTTCATGAAAAGAGAGTTCCTAGCAACTTAAATACACAAAATGGCTATGAACAATTCCCAGTTAAGACTTTGATGATGATCTCTTCAAATTCTTAATAGAGAATATAAATGAAAAACTTTGTATGAGGAGATGATAGAAAGTTTGAAAGCATTTTTTTTTACAAGAATTCAGAATTGTGTAACAGTCAAATCTATATTTAAAGACTACAATAGCTTCTTAATTTAAAAAAGTAATACTAAAATGTCTTGTGAGCATAATAATGTGTTCACATTTTGTGAACACATTATTTGCGAACAATACTGTGAACACATTTTGAATTTAGTTCACGCGTTTTTCCTCTCACATGTTTTAAATAATCATGATGTTTTAATTCTTTGATGCACTTGTATGGTTAGAGCAGTTACCACATTAGCATGCCTCCAAACATGTGCATCAGTCACAAATGGACGGAAGTATCGATGCATGCGTGAATGCAAATAAAGGCGTCGAATATACGGATGTGGACCTGCAAGGAGGCCCACCGACCATGGTGCTCAGTTGATCCCAATGCATGGTTCCCTGGGCACATCAACAGGGACCCCCTCTCGGAGCTCTATGGGCTCCTGCCCTCCCAGGGGGCACATGATACAGTGAACCTTATATCCAGGTAGGGGAGCACCCTGGCCAAGCCTCCTGGAAGAATGGGGAGAACTGTTACTCATTTACTTCGCGCTTCACCTTTGGGAACCTGAGACAAGTCACATTTCCTTCTCTGTTCAGAAAGCCTTCCTGTCCTTGGCTTGAAACACATTACTGGTTATCCCAGGCCTCAGCTAGCTGCTGCAAAAGGGATTATTGCGTCATGACACTGCATTTCTGGAGCCCAAGATGGCAACACCCTGGTCAGCTGTCCTACCCATGTCATCCTTGGACATCAAGCACATTTTTCTGAAAGGAGTGACTCAGGAAAAATCCACTAGGAGGAGAACACCTGAAAGCACCTGCCAGGTACAAACCATGATCTCAGATGGCTATGTTGTTATACCATCACTCTTTCCGACTAATATTCGTCCCCAAAGGACTGCTGCAAGCATCCTGCCTCACCATCACTATCTGAATAAAGCTCGGTCTGAAGCCCACCTGCCTCAAAGTGACCTGAAGCTCTTCCTAAAAGTTCAGACCCATAGATACACCCAAATTCAAATTACCCAGTCTAGTTGGGGATGCAGATGGTCAACTTATTGCTAATAGATATGAGACTACAACTATGAGAATACTTTGCTAACAAGAAGTACAGGGAACTAGGAAGATCAAGGAGTACTGGCTACACAGATCAACAGTAGCTTTTTTTTCTCATTTAAATTATTTATTTTAATTGGAGGCTAATTACAATATTGTGGTGGTTTTTGCCATGTGTGTATTATGTGTGTTAGTTGCTCAGTCATGTCCAACTCTTTGCGACCCATGGACTGTCGCCCACCAGGCTTCTCTGTCCATGGAATTCTCCAGGCAAGAATACTGGAGTGGATTTCCATTCCCTTCTCCAGAGGAATTTCACAATCCAGGATCAAACCCTGGTCTCCTGTGTCACAGGCAGATTCTTTACCATTTGAGCTACAGGGAAGTCTGTGGGTTTTGCCATACATTGACATGAATCAGCCACGGGTGTACATGTGTCCCCTGCTCCCGAACCCCCTCCTACCTCCCTCCCCATCCCATGCCTCTGAGTTGTCCCAGTGCACCAGCTTTGAGCACCATGTTTCATGCATGGAACTTCAACTGCTGATCTATTGCATATATGGTAATATACATGTTTCAATGCTATATTCACAAATCATCCCACCCTCACCTTCTCCCACAGAGTCCAAAAGTCTGTTCTTTATATCTGTGTCTCTTCTGCTGTCTCGCATTTAGGGTCATCATTACCTTCTTTCTAAATTCCATATATATGCATTAATATACTATAGTGGTGTTTTTCTTTCTGACTTACTTCACTCTGTATAATAGGCTCCAGTTTCATCCACCTCATTAGAACTGATTCAAATGCATTCTTTTACATAACTGAGTAATATTCCATTATGTATATGTACCACAACTTTCTTACAGTAGCTTTTTAAGGCTTGGTCAAGGGATTTGTGAACTTCCCAGGTGGCTCAGTGGTGAAGTATCCACCTGCCAATGCAAGAGATGCAGGAGATATGGGTCAGGAAGATCCCCTGAAGGAGGAAGTGGCAACCCACTCCAGTATTCTTGCCTTGGAAATCCTAAGGACAAAGAAGCCTCGTGGGCTACAGTCCATGGGGTCACAGAAGAGTCAGCCTACTGAGCACACATGTGCACATGAAGGATGTGTAGGCATTGGTAACACAAAGTGAGGGGAAAGGCCTCCAGGCAAAGAGAAGAACATGTGCAAAGGCCCTGTGGTAGAAGCATGGCAAATACAAAAGACTGAACCAAGGTTGGTGTGACTAGAAGGAAAAGATCAAGGGCAAATGTAGTTCTTGATAAAGATCCCTGAATAATTGTCAAGTCACACAGAAATGTGTAGAACAAATTAGAAACATCAGTCTTCAGTCTAAAATTGCTGCAGAATCCTTGAAAAGTTTTAAGCAAAGGAAGTGAGAATACAAAGAACAGATAATGCAGTTTATCTTTTTAATATAAATCACTTCAGTAAGTGTGTGAAGTAATAGGTACATGTAGACATCTAGAATTTGGTTTGGAGATATTTCATTGGTTGAGGTGATGATGTTAGCTTTGATTACAGAGGTGGTGATGGAGATTAAAGTAATGGGAGATAATGCTTCAGAGGTGAAAGCAACAAGATTTGAAGATTAGTTGTCTTTCAACTCCACTTCTTCACCTGTAAGAAATTCCACTGACTTGCACTCCAGTGCTAACTTACACGCTGACTGCTGTGGCCCTGGACATGCGTCCACAAAGTGGGTTGGTGCCATATTTACAGAATGCAGTGCCCGGATTCAGTTGGTTGGATTTGTTATCACTTAACTGTGCTTTGAAGTGGAGGGTAATCTCCCCAATTCATAAGGCCAATTGTTTCAAGAACTTTATGAAAATATCTTTATGTTTGCCTCTCTGTATTATATGCATGACTCTATGCATTACTTTATATTTGTGAAGAGTTTAGGTCAGTTACAATGTTTAGGGGGAGCAGTCCTCAAAACTGCCCCTGCTCTTACACAAAATGCAATCCTGGAGTATCCCCAAACCACCCTGAGACTTGTTAATTTGCTAGAAAGCCTTGGTTGGATTTGTTATCACTTAACTGTGCTTTGAAGTGGAGGGTAATCTCCCCAATTCATAAGGCCAATTGTTTCAAGAACTTTATGAAAATATCTTTATGTTTGCCTCTCTATATTATATGCATGACTCTATGCATTACTTTATATTTGTGAAGAGTTTAGGTCAGTTACAATGTTTAGGGGGAGCAGTCCTCAAAACTGCCCCTGCTCTTACACAAAATGCAATCCTGGAGTATCCCCAAACCACCCTGAGACTTGTTAATTTGCTAGAAAGCCTTGCTGAAAGCTGCTAGACTCACAGTTATGGTTTATTATGTGAAAAGGACACAGGTTAAAATCAGGCAAGAGAAGAAGTGCATAGCACAGAGTCCAGGAGACAAGCCACACAGGGACCTTTCACTGTCCTTTCCCTGCTGGAGTCAAGATGCATGAATGTACCACAATCACAACAAAAGATGTTCACTCCAACCTCAGAGTTTCAGTTAGGGCTCCCTTCTATCTGAATGACTGTGACTGACTGTAGGGTTGAACTCAGTCTCCAGGTCAACTAATATGACCCAAAGTTCCCTAAATCACATTGTTACTATCTGGATAGCCTGAGGCATCCAGGCAAATAAAGGTTTCATCCCAGGATCCAATAACAAAAGGTCAGACCTCTTTTTCTGGAAAGGTTTAATTATTTATCATATGTGAATAACATCAAAAGCTAATGATTTACGCCACTAGCAGTAGAAAAGTAGCTCAAGTTAATATTGCATTGAAATTAGAGGATAAACTTGTAGAAACATGCTCTTTTTCTTATAAAAAGTAGACTACACAAACCAAGGTTAGATCCCACGTTACCCAGAATTAGTTTCGTTATCTGTTAGAAAGCTTCCCTTAAGAATTTCTCTGTTTTTCTTTACTGACCTCAAAATCCTACTTCCTGTGGCCGACTAGGGAAAGTGCAGTTTTTTAAATCGCTGAAAAGGGAAGTCCATTTTAGCATTTTTATCTTATTTCTCCAAATTCTGAGTTTCTTGATTTAGTCATTTCTTGCTTATTGTATCGGTTAATGGGCCAGATTCTAAGGTCTTTCCTTCAGTGGCTGAGGAAAAACCACAGGGAAACAGAGAGACAGGATGGTTTTCTGTTTAGAACGACTTCTCGTTCTAAAGAAGTAACATCCAACAGTTTCCACAGTAAGTTGGCACAGTCACTGATACTCGATCTCATTTTTTTAATTGACATCATCAATTTCAAAGAAGGATGAAAATGTTATTTACAAGATACCAGCAGATGGTGGAACCATTATGGTCACCAGAAGTTTCCAGAACTATTTAGGCCAGATGCCTCCAGAGCATGCCTTGTAACTACTCTGACACTTGCTATCTCTGAACATGGAATGTGAAGTCCACAAATCAGGGTAAATTGGAAGTGGTCAAACAGGAGATGGTAAAAGTAAACATCAACATCTTAGCAATCAGTGAACTAAAATGGACAGAAATGGGCAAATTTAATTCAAATGACCATTGTATCTACTACTGTGGGCAAGAATCCCTTAGAAGAAATGGAGTAGCCCTCCATAGTTAACAAGAGAGTCCGAAATGCAGTACTTGGGTGCAGTCTCAAAAATGACAGAATGATCTTGGTTCATTTCCAAGGCATCCATTCAACATCACCGTAATCCAAGTCTATGCCCCAACCAATAATGCTGAAGAAGCTGAAGTTGAACTGATCTATGAAGAACTGGTCATAGCAAACTGGTCACAGACAGCAAGCAAACTGGTCATAGAAAACACCCTTGTCCAACTACACAAGAGAGGACTGGACATCCCCAGATGGTCAATACCAAAATCAGATTGGTTATATTCTTTGCAGGGGAAGATGGAGAAGCTCTATACAGTTGGGAAAAATAAGACCTAGAGTTGACTTTGGCTCAGATCATGAGCTGCTTATTGAAAAACTCAGGCTTAAATTGAAGTAAGTAGGGAAAACCACTAGGCCATTTACGTATGACCTTACGATTATACAGTGAATGTGACAAAAGGATTCAAGGGATTAGATCTAGTAGACAGGGTGCCTGAAGAACTATGGATGGAGGTTTGTAACATTGTACAGGATGTGGTGACCTAAACCATCCCCAAGAAAAAGAAATGCAAGAAGGCAAAACTGTTGTCTGAGGAGGCTTATAAATAGCTGAGGAAAGAAGAGAAGGTAAAATCAAGGGAGAAAGGGAACAATACATACAACTAAATGCAGAGTTCTGGAGAATAACTAGTAGAGATAAGAAGGCCTTCTTAAGTGAAGAATGCAAAGAAGCAGAGGAAACAATAGAATGGGAAGGGCTAGAGAACTCCAAGGAAATTGGAGAGGTCAAGGGAACACTGCATGTAAGGATGGGTACAATAAAGGACAGAAATAGTAAAGACCTAACTAAGAAGCAGAAGAGATTAAAAAGAGGTGGCAAGAACACACAGAGCAACTATACAAAAAAGATCTTAATGACCCGGAGAGCCACGATGGTGTGGTCAAGTGTGAAGTCAAGTGAGCCTTAGGGAGCATCACTATGAACAAAGCTAGTGGAGGGGATGGACTACCAAGTGAGCTATTTCAAATTCTAAAAGACGATGCTGTGAAAGTGCTATGCTCCATATGGCAGCAAATTGGGAAAACTCAGCAGTGGCCACAGGACTGGAAAAGGTCAGTTGCACTCCAATCCCAAAGAAGGGCAATGCCAAAGAATGTTCAGACTACTGTGCAGTTGCACTCGTTTCACATGCTAATAAGGTAATGCTCAAAATTCTTGAAGCTGGTCTTCAGCAGTATGGGAACAGAGAACTTCCAGATGCACAAGCTAGATCTAGAAAAGGCAAAGGAACCAGAGATTAAACTACCAACATTTGTTGGGTCATAGAGAAAGCAAGGGAATTCCAGAAAAAAACATCTACTTCTGCTTTGTTGACTACACTAAAGCCTTTGACAGTGTTGATCACAACAAACTCTGGAAAATTCTAAAGAGCTGGGAATACCAGACCACCTTACCTATCTCCTGAGAAACCTATATATGCAGGTCATGAAACAACAGTTAGAACCCGACAGGGAACAATGGACTGGTTCCAAATTGGGAAAGGAGTATGTCAAGGATGTATATTGTCACTCTGCTTATTTAACTTCTATGAAGAATACATCATGCGAAATGCCAGGCCAGAGGAATCACAAGCTGGAATCAAGACTGCCAAGAGAAATATCAACAACCTCAGATATGGAGAATTATACCACTCTAATGGCAGAAAGTGAATATAAACTAAAGAGCCTCTTGATTAGAGTGAAAGAGGAGAATGAAAAAGCTGGCTTAAAACTCTGTATTCAAAAAACTAAGATTATGGCATCCATCCCATCAATTCATGGCAAATAGATGGGGAAAAAGTGGAAACAGTGACAGACTTTATTTTCTTGGGTTCCGAAATCACTGCAGATGGTGACTGCTGCCACGAGATTAAAAGACACTTGTTCCTTGAAGGAAAGGAGTCCACCTAGAGGGTTAACTGGGATGAAGACTTTGAGGTCAGTAGTAATGGTTGGAAAACATTCATCTGCGTGACATCTGATGTCCTATGGTTGGACAATATTCCCCAGCTTATTCAGCAACCTCCAGTGGACCTAAGAAGGGTACCTGGGACCAGGTGTGCCTAGCAGGGTACATCCGGTTGAGCTTTCTTTCTCAAGGAAAACATTACATATAATTATATTGTCTATTATTTATGTATTTTATGAGATATAAAACATCTAATTTTAACATTGCAAATCATGTTTTAAACATGGCCTTGGGTCATCAGGAAGTAGCCCAGAGAGTAAGGCGGCGGCGGGTGGAGGTTGCTGCATGGGCCCCTCTCCTCTGTATCAACCAGAGCAACTTCTCCATCTTCTGATATACATATATGTGTGTGTGTATGTGTGTGTGTGTGTGTGTGTACATATTTGTTGTCATTGTTTGTTTTTGGCTTCCCAGGTAGGATTCATTTGAGTTAGGATTCTAAACAAGTGTGAAAGCTTGTGATTTCAATAAGCAGCTCAGTGTTTCTCACACTCCCTGCATTGGTTTAGAGACACTTATTTGAGGGGTTCTGGGATTCCCAGGTGGCGCCAGTGGAACTTGCCTGTCAATGTAGGAGACATAGAGATGCAGGTTCGATCCCTGGGTGGGAAGATCCCCTAGAGAAGGGCATGGGAACCACTCCAGTATTCTTGCCTGGAGAACTCCATGGACAGAGGAGCTTGGTGGGCTACAGTCCATGGGGTCACAAAGAGTCGGACATGACTGAAGTGACTGAGCAGGCACTCACCCTATAATTTCTGAACCCCTTTTCCTCATAAGAGGGAGCTGGTGTCCACAGAGGGTGGTAAATAGGTCAGTGCAGATGGACCACTGGACTATTCTGGGTTCTAGTCTCACTCTCCGTCTTTCAGCCTTGGCATGCACATTAGCTACTCCCTTCTGCCTGCCCCAAGCTCCTTTTTTCTCTGTCACCTGTCGTTGTTCTAAGAATCCAGACAGACCCTGGGATGGGACCTCTGGATTCTAAATGCTGACCAGCTGCACTGAAGTATAAGAATCATATTATTGCATTCATTTCTAACTTAGGCATACATTTTTCAAAGAGGTTCAGTGTATCTCCTTATGAAGTACATTTAAATAACCATAATTAGCCTCATTATCTGGGCAAAACAATGCCTAATGGCACAGATCTGAGCTATTTTCATTAAAAAAAAAAAATACTCTCAGACTTGAGAACTTCCCAGGATGCATTTTGCTGCAGTGAAAGGTTTTGCACCCAGTACAACCCTGTCACTCACAAACACAGCAATCACTGGAGATTACTCGTCATTTGCATTAAAGGTAATTTCAGGGTGCTGCGTTTCACCTTGTCACTCATGTTCCTGGGTCCTTGCCAGAGGGCACCACAAGGAATAATTCAGGACGCCAGCCAGAGCCCCAGACCCAAAGGATAAACCTGGATATTCCAGAGCAGACAACATCTCCCTAAATGACAGGGTGGAATCTGGGGTGTTGGTCCTACAAGACAAAAAAAGCTTAGTAGAAGATGCTGGGCTCTTTCTTTCCCCTGACTCAGGCTTCTGCTCCACTGAGTAGGGTATGTTTGTCCAGCCTCATCAGCTTGGGATGGCAAAATGCTTGTAAGATATCAGCCTGTCTCATCTCTCCCAACTCCCCGTGTGAATGAAGTCAGAAGGCAGCACAAAGCATCTTAGAACCTGAGCCCTGCAGAAAATTTGGACTCATCCTGAATGCTGTACTAAACCAAGGAGACTTGGGGATGAGATGATGGCACAGCTTCTCTTTAAACACACGAAGCAAAGAATAGAGAATTGTGGCAGCCATTTTGGTACCTCAATCTTAAGACCGAAATCAGACCTGGGTCCCATGTCTGATCTACCAACTTTTATGAATTGCACAGTCTGGCGTGAAAGGCAAGTTCTCCTTTTAATTACATGTGCCATCAAGGTCAAGCCTGATAAACAGAACTTGGCAGGGCTGTACATTTCCAGAAATGTCTGGTCGGTGGGCCAACAACAGCAGCATCACCTCAGGCTTGCTAGAAACGCATACACTGAGGCTGCATCCCACGTTAACTAGGTTGGAATCTGCAGTCTAACAAGATCTCCACGTGGTTCACAGGCACAATACAATATGAAAAGGGCTCTCTGACACCAGTCTGCTTGCCCAGTCCACCTCATGCTCGTGTACATGTGTGTGTGTATTTGTTTGTTTATCTACCCTGCAGCCTGGCTGCATCAACCGAGGGCCACCAACACATCCTTCCCTCTGTGCAGAAACTCCCCTGGTGAAGAGCTGCTTGGATCCTGAAAGGCTATAACTGAGTCCATTCATTCCCAAGTCCAGAGAGACACCATCACCAGAGTCAACACTGTCCAGCAGAGATAACGGTGCTGCCTGGCTTAGCTCCCACCGATGAGACATGCAGGTGGAAAAATACTACATCAGTCTTGGTTCCAAGCCAAGAGCAGATGAACAGCTACCCAGCTGGTGGCTTCTGTTTCTGGCCAAAGCACCGGCTAAAAACAAGCTTCTCCTTGCCAAAATCATGGGCATTCCAGGCTCTCACAGGACCATAAACATGCCTCTCCATTTCAGAGAGAAATGATCCATTCCTCTCACCTTCTGCTGCTGTGGGTTTTGAAGAGACTATCGCTGAACGTCCCAACCAGGAATTTTGTCACCCTCACTGACAATATTTCAAGCTGAGTGTGATCCGGACATTCAAGGGTCAAAATGTTTCACATCTAATCTGTAGAGACTGGACAATTTTCCATGGATTAAGCTGATACTCTCACTTGTAGAAGTTGATGTAAACAGCCCTAAGAAACAAGAGCACCTACAAATTAAAGACAGTATGAGTCCCAATGTGATAATTCCTTGCTCCACTTCAGTGGAAAAAGAACTTGTTTCAGCCCAAACTGGATTATGGTAAAATAAATAGATATCACATACCACGCCTCCCCCACAGCAGTATTCTGAGTTTCCTAAGGACTGGAGCAGTAGAACATGGACTTTCAAATTTTACACCCCAACAGCCAGCAGGCTGACTAGAACGCACAGGATCCATCAGAGTGGCTTTCAGCGCTTCCTGTGATTTTTATCCATTTCTTCTGTAGTCAGTCCTGCCCTTTCCATTCTATATTTTTCTCACTAGTTTATACAATCGTTTTGAGAAAAAAAAAAGTTTTCAAATTTAAAACATGCTTACAAGAAGACTATTTTTTTTTTTTTTAAGTTCCTTGTAAACTAAAGGAAACTGTATGTTTAGAGGAGGGGCAGTGGGGCGGGGGCTGGTTAGACAGTAAGTCTTTACCTCAGGGAATCAGAAAGACATAGCATACCATTCTCCTTTGAAATCTTTTGGGGAATGTCTACACAATTCTGAAGATACATACATTGCTTCAGCTGTAAGCGTTACTTGGGACCCAACTGCTCTGTGTGGTGGTTAATACTTTCTTAGGTGGAAGAGTCTTAAGGAGACTTAAGGAGAGCCATTATGTAATTTGTAAAAGTAGTGAAGTGGCTATATCCATGGAATGATTACAGCACACAAAATACGGTTGATAGCCATTTCTAAGGAAGCATCTTAATGTTCTAAGAGCCTGATACACCACACAGTCAGTGTTGGTGTTCCTGGTACTCAGAGGTGGCGCTGCGTGCTATTCAGCTTAAGGGACTATGACAAGAAAAGACTGTTTTTGCTATAGGGATAAGGACTTAGTTGACCATGAATAAATAAGAATGATTAAAGATTACTGACTGACAATAAGATCTTTTAGAGTAAGGAAAATATATTTGTTACCTCTGAATGAAAAAGGAGTGACGGCTAGTGAAAAAGATGGAGGCCACGTGAGGATCATCTAGACTCCCTGAGAGGTCGCTAAGGGAAGTAAGTGTTTAGAGCTCACCAGAACAGCAGGGCAATGGCTTGTTGATGCAGCTGGGTCTTCATCACCAACTCTTATGTTCGAACTGAGGTCAAGACACAAGGGAGATTCCTTTTATCAAAGATGGTGGTTAGGAAAACAGATCAGTGAGGTGTGTCTTATAAGAACTGGCTCTGCTGCACTCCCTGGGCAGCAGCCCCTGGTCTGGTTTCTCTGGGCCCCATGGAGGAAGAGTAAGACAAGCCACAGAGCAGGGAAGATGAACCTGGGTTCCTGCCTCTGGGCTTGTGGGAAGAGAAAAATCGAAACCGCCACCCTCCCAGCGAACAATCTTGAAATAGCCTCTGGAAGCTCTACCCCCTGGGTGGTGGGTCTGTGCAAGGCCCAGAAATGGTACCAGTCTTCCTGGGGAGGTTGGTAGCATTGAGAGCAAACGGAGAGGCACAGAGGGCTACTTACAGAGGTCAAAGCCAACAGCATGGTGCTCAACAAATGCTCCCTGTTAAATCTGAACAAACATTCGCATTGCTCTAACAACACACAACAACAACTCAGAGCATCTGTAGGGAGGACGCTCCAGAGACGCACTTCGGCTGCCCAAGCAGAACAACCCATACCACTCTGCGCTTTAACTTGCCAAGTGAAACACCACACATGCCAAAGGTTGGGGACACAAGTGAAAAACAGTCCATAACCGAAAGCTACATATAGTCCCTTAGTAAGCAAACCTGAACTTCAGAATCGCTTATGGCTCCAAAATGAGTTTACAAAGGAATTCATTACACAGTTCCTACTAAATGAGCAGCCTGGCTCTTATGATTGAGTAATTTATTTCTATACTATGTTTCCAGCCGAAATGAAGGAGACGGAAGTCTACTTGCCTGTTTATCAGGAACTGATAAAATACTAATAGCAAATGCTTTTTCAATGATTCCTAAGTGCCAGTGTTATGTGATCCTTAGAACCCCTCAACGAATAGCTTCTGTTGGTATTCCTAGTGAGCAGTTAAGTAAACCAAAGCACAGAGGGGTGAACTGAACTGCCCGACATCACACAGGAAGTGGCAGAGCAAGGATTCAGACTCCCAGTCCCATCCTAGAGTCTCAGTTATTACCTCGTCCCTCCTATACATGCTGAGAAAGAAGAGAGCACTCGAGAGATTACAAATTCAGCTCTCTTTTAATTTTTTGATCACAATCTTCTCTAATTTTTCATCATCTCTCACCATATTGTGTGTGTGTGTGTGTGTGTGTGTGTGTGCATGCACACACCTGGAGCTCCCAGGTGGCGCTGGTGGTAAAGAACTTGCCTGCCAATGCAGGAGATGTAAGAGATACAGGTTTGATACCTGGGTGGGGAAGATCCCCTGGAGGAGGCAATGGCAGCCCACTCCAGAGTTCTTGCCTGGAGAATCCCATGGACAGAGGAGCCTGGTGGGCTGCGGTCCACGGGGTTGCAGAGAGTCGGACACGACTGACTGAGCAAGCACGCACATGTGTGCCCTTTCCATTTTGCTCATCTCTACCTCCTCCTACAAACGAACTGCAGGACTTCAGGGGACCGCCCTGGGCCAGGCTCTCCTCCTCAGTGTTATTCCTCCCACCAAATTCTTCACCAGTATCTCCCCTTGACCCACTTGTCGCTGCCCTTCCACTGAACCAACCCTGTGTGCTAGAGCACAAGCAAAACCTCAAGGTTTAGTTCAAAAGGAGCTTTGACCAGTGGAGAGCTTTCCAACATGCTGTGGGGGACGTCTTCCTAATTCAGAGATGTGAGGAATGGAGACACACACCTCCCCACTCCCCACCCCGCCCATTCTCATCCCACTGATGGCCACAAGCTGTCTCCTCTTTATGGTCCATTCTAAAATGCCTGCTCCTCTGGCCAACAATTCCCCACAATCATTCCATAACCACCCAAGGGCTAGGATGCACTGATTGCCCTCATTTCCATTTCTTCTGCCTACAGAGAAAATAATGCTTTTCAGAATATGAACAGGGGCCTGGAAATTGACCATTATCCACTCCCATTTCCCACAAAAGTGATACTAATATTTAGGACTTCATATGTCAACATCTCAAGGCCCAGGGTATGCATTAAGAAGAGGAGAACATCTGTAAGCTTTTATGGAAAAGGGAATACAGGGGGCATGGGTAGAGCCGAGTTTGCTCATGCAGTGCTGCCGAGGACACTGAGATGCAATGAAATAAACAGCCCCCGTCCAAGCTGAATACATAATATAGTTAATGTAGATACCCTAATCCCATGGGTTGAATGATTTCATTTTTTATGGTCAGTTCTGTTGCAGAAATGGATATTTGGGCTGTATTTACAGGACATCAAAACAGCCAGTTTAAAAGTAAGTAGATTCCTTCAAACTGATTCCAGCAACACTCTGATTAAGTAGTGGGCAAGGGAAGGGATGCACAAGGCTTATTGAATTTTCTGGTTTGATGGGGTTACCTGGTAACCTCTCTTTGTTTCATCCCTTACCGTTGAAATTCTTATTTTCAAAAACATATCACTTCACTCTGTTTATTTGGTGAAGCATGTTGGGCATGATTTAATCTTTTTCTGCTAAGATGGGAGTTCTGAAAGGGCTTTGGGTTCATTTTTCAGACTGCTGGTGCTAACTGTAGAAAGACTGAAAGTGTAGAAATTCAGAACATTGGTTATCTTCCTGGAATTTTCTTAATTTCTTGAAAATGGATCGTTCTTTTCTATCACTCTTCTCAAAATGCTGATTGAAGACTGTTTTCTTCTTCCCTATCTAAAAATGGATGAACTAGAAGTGGGCCAATGTGAGTTTTCATTTTGAAATCATCAGAAAAATGTATAGAAAATACTTCCAAAACATTGATCTTAAAAATATAATTGAAATAAGACTAATGTCTTTCCTAGTAGATAAATGCAAAGCACAGCCTTCTTGCTGACTGCAGATTTGGAAAGATCAGGTTGGTTGGAAAATTTACAGCCAGTGATAGAATGTATAGCAACTGCTGGTATATTTATTGTCCCCCCACCCTGCCCCGGGAGAGACCAAAAACAGTCAGCCGTTCAGCCAAAGGTTTTTTCGTATCATAGAGTTTCAGTCCATGACCTTTCTGAACTGGTCTTCAGAGAGGCAACAGGTAAATTATCCAAATGCAGAAATTATAACAAGCTAGAAACTTGGATTCAAATACAAAGGCCTGAGACAAATCAAACACGTGTCCTATTGAAAACTGATATGTCCTTGCTTCTGGACATCTGCTGGCAACCTGTAGCTCACCAAATACAATGGCTCATTATCACTAGCAAGGGAGAAGCCTCGGTGCTGGACAGAAATGAGATTCCATTTCCAGGCATGAGCTTTTTCAGAAGCAGGGAGAAAGGATAAGGGTATTTAGAATGGCAAATTCTGCCCACCAGAATCCTACTCTCCACTTTTCAAAACCTGCTACATTTTCTCAGTTCTCTTTTATGGGGCAACTATAGAGATGCTAGAGCAGGCCAGCTGGAGGGGCCTGACCTGTCACCGAACCCCGATCATTCATTTTCTCCACTCTCCAGCTTTTCCATTTCTTAGAATTTTCTAGAAGAAGGTGAGCAAGAACAAAGCCCATCACAAGAGGAGGTTCACAGTGGTTCAGACATGGACTCTGGAGTCAGATGGCCTGGCTTAGCTAGCTCTATGGTTGTGGAGTCCTACTTTACCTCTCTTCTCCCATCTGAAAAATGGGAAGAAAGAAAGCACCTTCTCAGACCACTCATGTGATGAGCTGGGCACAGCAAGCACTCTACAAATATTAACCCTTACCACTGATTAAACAAATTATCATTAACTAACCATTTCAAATTATCCCTTCACTCCAGTGTCTAACAGCTTATGACTCTTGTTCAACTCCATCCCATACTTTCCCTCCCTGTCCACTTTTCTCACAACTGACAAAAGAGCCTTAATCCTAATAGTTAACTGGTTCTGATTGATCACTGTAAGGGAGTGGCAGGTAACAAGAGAAGGCCTTAGCATAAGACAACACTAAAAAGAGTAGGAAACAGTTATCCTAAGTTTCCAGGAGACCTCAGACACGAGCACATGGCATTCATGGAAGGTAGCCAAAAAAGAAAGAAATGATTCACCTAGACACTGGGGATTTGAAAACTAAGACAGTATACCACCAGCATACCAAGACTGGAGGGGGACAAGAAAAGCCAGGAGTCACCCACATAAAAGACCCGGGGTGGAAATTTGAGCAAGGCCTATTGACCACGTCCAAGGTCTGGACCTCCAGGTTGACAGGCTGGTGCTTACATCTGCTCCAGGAAACAACACCATGAGTAGAAGGTCATGGAGGACAGATTAACAGCAAGTGACGGCCTTCAGAGTAGTGGAGTCTTTGGTGACCATTTTGCTTAAGTCTGCAGCCTTGGCATGTGCCTACATAGTTTAGATTTTCTACCAAAGCAGACATTCTTCGAAGGTTATGGGGATTCCTTCTATGTCTGTGTACCATCATCGTCCTAGAACCTAGAATGAAAGATGGCTCACATTAGGAATCTGGCAAATGTTTATCGACCGATTGCTATTTTATCCCAAAGAGACAGGGAGTCATGGTGGTGCAATAGTGTGACTGTCACTATAGTTTGAGGTGACATCTCCCAGGGAACAGATGCCTGGAGAATCCCAGGCATAGGGGAGCCTGGTGGGCTGCTGTCTATGGAGTTGCACAGAGTCGGACACAACTGAAGCGACTTAGAAGCAGCAGCAGCAGAGAACAGTTAACAGGAAATACTGTCAGAAAAAAAAAAAAAAAAAAAAGAGTTCTGTTCTCCTTAGCAATGCAGCAGCCTAGATTTTAAGAATTTCCTGTGTTGCTGTCACCAGAAGTAAAGGAATATCCTAGAAATTAAAATAGTTCTTTAGCCTAACCCTATCTCTCAGGGCCCACTGTTGTTTTCTGAAATGATGTGAAAATCTACCTGCTGTGTTCCTGTGTTTTCTTTGCAACAATACAGTCTCCTGCACAGTGTAACACAGACTCAGAAAGCTACCTCCTCAAGGGTCTAAGGGTTTGCAATGAAGACTGAGTTCAGAGTTTAAAACTCTCTAGTACATAACAGCACAGTTGGCAATTCCAAGTGTCACATAGATTTCTTGTTTAAATGACATCCTGTGAAAGAAGTTTACCCTATGAAATACAGGACACCAGCTGAGTTCAGATATGACCATTTTCCTGAATTCCATTATCGTGTAGAGCTGACTAGCTTTCAGTGCTGATCTTAAGATTGTTGCACAATGGAGGGGACGGTAGTGGTGCTGGTGGTGACAACTGCGTTTTCTTTAAAGTCCAACACTGTGCCAATGAACACATGACATCTGATCCTCCCAGCATCGTCAGTATCACCATCTTGATTTTGTAAACAATTGAAAGGCAAGGAATCTGAGGCTTAGAGACCTGTCACAAGATCACGGCTTATGGAGCACAGCTGGGGTTTCAATCCCAGAACTCGGACATGAGAGTCGTCTTGTTAACCCCAACTTCACATCACCTCCCACACCACTAAGTGGATCTTTCTCATCTTTGGAGGAAGGCAAAGTCCGCATGATCTTCAGCATTTGTCCTCAGTCATCGTCTTTTCTCCGAATTTAAAGAGGGATCTGTGATCACAACGTCTATTTCAAACCTTCCCTCTAAGCCTGAACAAACATCCCATTTCTTTTTTTCAAAACATTTGTTCTGCACTGGCTTCCTTGGGGAGAAGGAGGGGGCTACTGAACAACCTCGCCCACCAGGTTTTGCTGTCAAGAGTCCCTCACTGCTTAAAGGAATACTTCTCAGTCTCCTGAAATCTATGTATCCAGAATGCCTATTCAGTCATTACCGAGACCTCCTGCAAGAGTCACTGCCTCCTACAACAGGCAGAACACTCATGGGAATTGGGGCGTGGAATTTCAGGAAAGAAATCAAGGGGTGGTGGATGCTGAAGATCAGAAAGCAGTAAGCTGCAGAGAAGTTTCCTTGGAACTTCCTGTCCAGCTCTGCCTGGTAGAGAGGAGATAGTTGGTAAACATTTGAGTGAGAAAGATCTATGACCCCTGATGTCAGTTTCACCTCTCTCACCCTATCAATAACTAAAGTTCAAAAAAGGTGGGGATATAGGATGTGTTCGTTAGTCTCCCTAACTTGTGATGTCTTTTGTAAGTTCAGTTCAGTCACTCAGTCTTGTCTGACTCTTTGCAACCCCATGAATCACAGCATGCAAGGCTTCCCTGTCCATCACCAACTCCTAGAGTTTACTCAAACTCATGTCCATCGAGTTGGTGATGCCATCCAGCCATCTCATCCTCTGTCATCCCCTTCTCCTCCTGCCCCCAATCCCTCCCAGCATCAGGGTCTTTTCTAATGAGTCAACTCTTCACATGAGGTGGCCAAGTATTGGAGTTTCAGCTTTAGCACCATTCCTTCCAATGAACACCCAGGACTGATCTCCTTTAGAATGGAGTGGCTGGATCCCCTTGCAGTCCAAGGGACTCTCAAGAGTCTTCTCCAACACCACAGTTAAAAAACACCGATTCTTTGGCGCTCAGCCTTCTTCACAGTCCAACACTCACATCCATACATGACTACTGGAAAAACCATAGCCTTGAATAGACAGACCTTTGTTGGCAAAGTCATGTCTCTGCTTTTTAATATGCTGTCTAGGTTGGTCATAACTTTCCTTCCAAGGAGTAAGCATCTTTTAATTTCATGGCTGCAGTCACCATCTGTAGTCACTCAGTCGTGTCCAATTCTTTGTGACCCCATGGACTGCAGCATGCCAGGCTTCCCTGTCTATCACCAACTCCTGGAGCTTGCTCAAACTCATGTCCATCAAGTCAGTGATGCCTTCCAACCATCTTATCCTCTGTCATCCCCTTCTTCTCCTGCCTTCAGTCTTTCCCAGCATCAGCCTTTTAGTAAAGTCGGGATAATATTGGTACCTGCCTCATATGGCTGGCTGGAAGGATTAAAGAGTTTGCAAATACTAGGTGCTTGAGATTTTTTTTGAACATATTACATGTTTAACAAATGCTACTACATTCAGAGCCCAAGTTTGGACTCGTTGATGCCTTGTCCAAGAATCATATGTTTCTCAACTTCTTGGAAAGAAGAACTATCAAGAGAAAAAAATGTTCATGTCCCGTCAACTCAGCAGTATTGATTGTTTCCACAAGGACTCACCCCACTCCCTTTTTAGTCAACTCAGTTGGAATGCCCTTTGGGATATTACAGGTCACTTGTGGTGCTGTATACATAAAAGCTGCCTGGAAAAAAATGTGGTGGAGTGATAACAGTTCAGTCTGTTTCATAACTAACCTGAGTAACATGGACCCAGAGGTCATAAACATTCATATGTCACGGTCACCCGAGGATAGTTTTGGTCTCAGTCTTTCTGATAGAATTGGCTTGATTCTTGATCCAATCTTCGCTTTATCAATGCAGACATAGCTCAATTCCAAACTGCCAATCTGAGCACTGAATGAATAAAGGAGAACTCATCTCAACTAATCTAACTGACAGTCTTAGGACACTCATCAGTAGATATCCAATTTTTTCAATCAAAATGGAAAAATGGTATATATAAACAGATGCAGTTAAAAAATTCCAGCAATTGATTTTGCCAAAAACCCAACAATAAGTGTCCCTGGAATCAATGATTACCAGCTCCAATACTGCACACAGAGACTGTCTGCAGGAGTAGCAACAACCATTGATTAGGTGTACATGGCTGTCTGGCACAGTAAAAACCCGTCACTGCTGCCACAATAGAAAACACCACGCCCTCCAGGTGACCAATAAAACCTCTCATAGCTCAGGATTTCAATATCACACTTCTTCAGAGTTGAAATGCTGGCTGATGACAGTGGTGCAAATGGATGGAAGTGGCAACGTGTTGACAATGACTTGACAGATCACGTTCCCAATGAACAGATGAAATCTACAGGTGCTCTGACCACTCCTCAAACCTCCTCAGGGATTGCTGTCAGCACCCTAACAAGCATCCAGTCATCAGTGAGTTTAGTCTCACTGTACAGGCAGCCTGACCTGCTTTGGAGGAATTCTTTCTTCCAAGAGAGAAGAATATGCACACACGAGTCAGTGTTATCTATGCAAGAGGAGTTCTCTACATGCACTCAGAGAGAAGACTAATTACAGCTACACATGGTAAAATTACATGTGACCCCATTCTGAGTGTCTTACATATGTTACCACCTTCAATCTTCCTAAGGACCCTAGAGGTTGATACTATTGTTAGGTCCATTTTCCAGAAGAGGAAACTAAGCCACAGAGATGATAGTCCCTTGCCCAAGGTCATACTTGATCAATGGCTATCCTTGTACTTCTTATGTCCTTACATTTTCCCACTGTTCTTTTACTCTGGTAGGGGTTTTCATGATCACTCTTGAATTATGACCAACAGAATTCTACACCAGGCTATGGACACTACTGCAATTCTTTTTATTTTTTCTCTGAGATACATGACTTTGTCAAGAGTATTACTTCTCAGTGGCAGATACTATAAGATAAAGGTAGAACTATCTCTGAGCAAAGTGCTAAAGCATACATTTTGCTTTGGACATGAAACTTCTCAAACATTCAGAAAAGTTGAAAGAGTGGTGGTATAATCCACTACTGAGATAGTCGCTGTTAATATTTTACCATTTTTGATTCATGCATATCTATCTATCTCTGCCTTGAACCATTTGAAAGTTGGTTATCAGATATCATGAGACATTACTCCAAAATATTTTAGCTTATTACAAAATGCAGACATTCTCCAACTCTACCATTACCTCATTATCACATCTAACCAAGTTCAACATGATTCTCTAATAGCATCTAACGCTCAGTGCCTGGTCTTCTAGCTTCAGTCTCTTTATCCCTCCTGATAGCAAGCAACCTTTCAGCTTCCCCATCAAGTTTCTCCAGACCCAGTGCTTTGAATCCAACTCAGTGTTCACTTCCACAAACCCCTGCTGACTTCTAGTAAAGGAAATTTCAGTCCCCTATCAGAATCAATCAAGTTATACCCCAAGTGCTCTAACCAAGACTTCAAAGAGGAACAGGCACTGTGGACAGATCCATTAGACAGCCTCAGGGCAAACAGAATACATTGAAAGAAAGACTGTAAACCATCCATTTAAAATTAGGAATTTGATAATTTGAAAAATCCCAAGGGATTGTTAAATACATTCATATACCTTGAACCTGAAGGGGTTAAACTTCAATGCCAATTGCAATTCACCCTATTCAAATGAACAGATTTGCAGTGTGTTTAAGAAAAGGAGAGGAGAGGAAGCACTTTTACACAGAGCAAAGAAGGTAGAAAATCTGGAAGCATTGTAGTTAAGCACAGTTTGTGTGGTTATGGTTGGTAATGGGAGTCCACAGTTAGAGAACCAGGCTCACTATCATTAGACCCCAACCATGACCAAATTCCAGTGCTTTCCATTTCGCCAATAGGAGCCCCTGTCTGTATTCAGAGAAAGGATGGTTAGGGGTTTGCTCCATCCATCTTTTATGTGACCACAAAGTCTCTTTTCTCTTCCGTCAGCTAATACTTGTGATTACTCTTGATCATGCTCTGTAATAAACAACCCTTCAGTTTCCTCTGACTGGGGGACTAGGACTGCTCTATAGCTATGAAGATCAGAAGACTTTCATGCTGCAGGGAACAATCTGGGTCAGGGCTACCAGGTTCCTCATTCCGATTATCTCAGAAAGAAGGAGAAAAAAGCCTGGCAGAAAGTCTAAAGCCAAAAGGAGAAGTTTTAAGGACTATCAAACAGATGTGAATAGGCCCCTTGTTATCAGTTTCAACTGACCCTATCATCTTTAGTCATCCTGTGATAAATGTAGGTGCGTACATACTGAGGGGCACCTGGTCTACCTGACTCCTTGAGGACAGGGGCATGTCTTATTCCCTCTGCATCCCAGGCAGCCCGTGTTTAACACCTAGCAGACATGTGTTTTGCATTTGCTGTAAACTAAAGCTCTGCCTGATTTCTGTCACCTGAAAGAGAATCTAATCCTTCCACCTTCCAAAGCCAGGATCCAGATATACCGTCCAGGGGATGCTCCTGCCTGCACAGAGCTTTAGTTGTCAAGCCCTGCTTTTTATCCACAGGTTAAGCTGAGTTGGATTCCAAGGAAGGAAGAAAAGTGAAGGTTTCCTTTGTCTCTTTCCTTTGCCAAGATTAAGAGTCTTCTCTGGTTTCCCCTCCTTTGAGCACACAGGTCCTCTAAGATCTGCCACTGCCAAACAACTCAGCTGAACCAAACACAACAGAACTTGATTGTCATGTCACATACAGCCACTCCCAAATTAAAACAAACAGCACAGCTCTGGCCTCAAGGATACTTCCCCACCACAGTGACCAAACAAGCTCTCGCCTACGTCCTCATCCCCAGGACAGCATGGTGCTGCTGAGGCCACAGGTGGACCTAGGAGCTGCTTGCTCACGGATGGCCCCACTGTGGTTTTATCTTGGAATCCCACTCACTACAAATACAATCCTCATCTCTCTGTCAACTCCAAGCTGATCTCCCTTCCTGCACTTCCCATCTTTCACCTCTCTCCTTCTGTCAAATATGGGTAAGATGCTCACAGTTTATCCAAAAATCCAGAACCTTATACCCAGCATAAAATGCTCTTGGCAATCAGATTAATTTCCCTTCCATCTCTCTCCCAGCATTCTTTCTTCTCTTGGTGAACCCTCACCAAACTCCTCAAACTCCTCAATTTTTTTTCTCTTCTCTCAAAACCCTGAGCTTTTTCACAGAAAAAACTAATGTGGCACCCTCCAGGTAGAAGTGTGCCCTGACACCCATGTCTCCAGGCAGGGAAATATCTCTAGTTCACTGTTCAAGACACAATTCCATATTCCCTCTACTTTGAAACCTCTCTCGAGTGTCTCAGGCAAGATTTTCCACCTTCCTCGGTGCACACATTAGTGATGTCACCTCCTGGCAGGGTTGGAATTCTCCACGCACATTTCACTCTTTGTTCCAGCCACCCTGGCCTGTCAGCTGCCAGCTTCACTCAGGGCTTTGCCCCTGCCATCACTCTGTGGCCCAAATATCTGCATAGCTCCTCTCTCATCTCCTTTCAAACTCTGCTCAAATGACATCCCCTTCTGAATCTCAACGGCCACCTTTCCGAGGACAGAGGTCTTTGCCCGAATCCCTCTCTACTCGCTTTGGCCACCTTTTCCCTGGTGTTTGAGATCACCTGACCTTCTCATGGTATTTGAGTCTCAGTATTCATGGACCCCCAATTTGCAGACTCGACTATTTGCTGAAACTGATTGTAAGACTGAAAGCAACACTGCAGTGTTTTCGCAAGTGTTTGTGCAGGGCAGGGGGATATTTGTCACCGAACATATGAAGTCTCAGAGTAGATCAACAGGGCGATATTTTACCTTTTTTCAGCTCTAATGTGCAAAAAAAAAAAAAAAAACCACCAAAAACAGTGTGCTCCTGGTCTATTGAATGCCTGTGCTTTACGTATTTGTACTTTTTTGGGTGATTTTACTGTTTCACTGAGCAGAGTACAGTGCTGTCTGAGAAAAGTGAAGGTCACTCAGACTCTTTGTGACCCCTTTGATTGTTGCGATCCCACAGACTGTAGCCCGCCAGGCTCCTCTGTCCATGGGATTCTCCAGGCAAGAATACTGGAATGGGTTACCCTGCCCTCCTCCAGGGGATCTTCCCAACCCATCTAAGCCACTAGGGAAGCTGGAAGTGCTGTCTAGGGTTCCTTAAGTAAGGGAAGGTTAGATGTGCATTCCAGGGAAAAAGAAACATGTTAGATAAAGCTTTGTTCAGGCATGGATTACAAACTCAATGTTTGCAGTAACTTCACAGGCTACAACTGCCATTAACAAGAATTGGCTGTATCTATTTTTTGTAAAAAAATAATCCACCTTCCTGCAGTAGACTGTAAGTGCCTCTCTCAAAGGAGAGAGTGCACCTCAGCATAACGCATCTATATTGTCCCTGCCTGTAACAGTGTCTCACACACAGCAGGCGCTCCATAAATGTGTGCTGAATTGCACTGAACCACAAACTATTTCAGAACAGAGACGACTTTTCTCTGCCTCCGTGCCACCAGTTATTAGCCAAACTACTATCACAGTTGAATTTTTGGTAACAGCTGATGAAATAAAGGGTTGGATACATAGACTTGTGAAACTCCTGTCCCCAAAGAGTAAGGCCTGGATTTTAGGTCCAGCTTTTCGTCCAGGATCACTAGTACTATTCTGCTACTATTTTATCACTATCGCCTTACTTGTAATGGTACCCTTAAGAAGGGCTTTAAGGCACATCTCAGTCTTGGACACATCACTGCACTGCATTCAAATCATGCTCCAAAATTCTGGGATCCATGATATACTGAAACCGCCAATACACAAAAGGAGCTCACTGCCTTGGCAAAGTGCATATGAAAAAGTAGAAATCTGTGACGCAGTATTTCAGTGCATCTTTCTTTTCCAAGGCCAAACATATTTGGCCTCAATCCAATTACCTAGATATCAGCTTTACTAAGCAAAAACCTGTTTCAAAACAGAGACTTTGTATATTTTGCCTTAAATGCACATTTTAAGAACTGTGTAAACCTGTGCTCGACATTCTACATCTTAAAGTACCAATTAGGTTTTTCCAAATAAACACTAAAATGTTCATTGACTCCTTTCATGTCAGAATTGGAAATTGATGTCTCAATTTTAGCTGGGCTATTTTGGCCCTTCTTGGATGCTAAGTGGGAAAAATAGTGCTGTGGTTTAACTTAGAAATGAAATCTGAGGAGCTGGAACAATGGTTAGTTTTGTATATAACACCACCACAGGGACGCTGTGGGGAGGAAAAGAAAAAGGGTGGCCAAGTCCATGAGGTTTCCATGGATTTTTTTTGTGCTCCGTTTTCGCCTAAGATCCTCCCAGAGCTGACAGGGACTTCAGAGAGCAGAGGCCCTTCTATAACAACACACATTAAGTAATACATACATTATTACACACATTAGTAAACATGGGCCAGTGACGTTGTATGACCCATTTCCTAGGCACTTGGAAGAGAAGGTCTCTACCTTCCTGACAGTGACAGGTATGTACATCTACACACACATTTGAATTTTTTTTAAGTGCTCAGTAAAACACATGGTCTTTGCGACTAAAGTATTGAATTCCTTGTTATTTAAGAAAAATAAGAAATTAAATGTCGATGAGAGAAAACAACTCTATTTAATTTTACTTACTCCCTGTTTCCCATAATTCATTGGTTCCTATTATATCCATTAGATTATGTCTTCTCCATTTTTGTCCCTTATCCTTCATTTCCTATAGTCTGAGTGACAAACATTTCACAGAAAACACTTTGAGAAATTTTTGTGGGACAAAAAGGCTCAGATAAAATTCAAAAGAAAACAACTAGTTCAGTGAAGTTAATTGAGCTTGATTTTGACAGAACACCAAGAGTAAATTGGGATGTCTGAGCTTTCTTAACTAGCAAAAGTGAATTAGTAATTCATTTCCAAACCAGTGTCTGCAACATTGTCTCATTGTGAATACCAGCTCCTAAAGCTTCTCTTGCTTTCAGAACTTCTGATACAGATGGCTTTAAAAATTCCATAGGGACCATGCCTAATACTCATTGTTCTTCAAACTCATAATCTTATAAAAGAAAAAAAAAATTCGTATTTAACAATAAAAAGCATACTTCCTTACTGAGTACTTCACTGCATGACTATTTTGAACTAAGCAATTTTCTTTCCTAGGCCATAAACCACATTGCTATTCAAATAAATGGAATTATCAGACACCATAGGCACTTATTTTATCTACTTATAAGGCTAGAATGGTTTAAAAATAAACATTCTAATAATTGGACAGTGCTCTGAAAAGTACAGAAATTGTCATTTTAGGAGTTTAAGGTTTGTGAGCACAAGCTAATGAAACTGCCATTTGCGGCAACACAGAAGGACCTAGAGATCGTCATACTGAGCGATGTCAGACAAAGATGAATATCACACCACTTAGATGTGGGATCAAAAATAATGTTACAGATGAAGGTCCTTACAAAACAGAAACAAACTCACAGACTTAGAGAATGAATTCATGGTTATCAGAAGGGAAGGATGGGGAGAAGGTATAGTTAGGGAGTTTGGGACAGACATGTACACACTGCTATATTTAAAACGCATAACCAACAAGGATCTACTGTACAGCACAGGGAACTCTTCTAAATGTTATAGGGCAGCCTGGATGGGAGGGGTTTGGGGGAGAATGGATACATGTATATGTTTGGCTGAGTGACTCTGCTGTGCACCTGAAACTCTCACAACTCCGCGAATCGTCTATACTTCAATATAAAACAAAAAGTTTAAATAAAATTAAAAAATACTCATGGTAGGATCTACACAACTCTATGATTTTGCTGCCAAGTTTCTAAGCTGTTCTGCAGAGAAAGCACGCATGGGTACTAAGCATATGTATGGAACTTTGCAATTTAAAGAGACAGTTATGCATTATGTTATCAGACAAGAAACTGGGATATTTCATACATTTGTACCATTAACAACCTGCAGGGTGATAATTATTCTACCTACTTTCCAAAGGCTCGGAGAAGTTCAGTGTGTCATGGGACAGGTCTAGGTCATACCTTGAGTAAGGGCTAGAGCTCAATCAGACCCTGGGTCAGGTGAACCCAACGCAGCATCAGGAGCCCTCATCCCAAGGTTACTAGAGAACACGACAGACAATCCACTCCAGGCAACAGTGAATTCCCATGATCATTCTCACTTCTGGGTTTTTTTAATGTTCTTTTTTCTTTTTTTTTTTTTTACTATGACCTCATCTTTAAATGCAAATGAATGCTCAGATTTGCAACTCATGGACAATATCTTCTAGCCTACTTACTCTTTGTACTAAGACTCTTACAATGAATATTCCTCCTGAATAATGTGCATTTTATAGTAAAAAGCTTGAGGAATTTCAAATACATTGGGCTTTTTCCACTAGATGGCTACAGTTATGCAGAAAACAATCTTAATTATCCATGCAAAGAAGTAGTCTCAGGTATCTAGGTCAGGATCAGTTTCTGGGTTTCCTGTTTCTTTTTCTTCCCTTTGTCTTGAGGATGATTACAATGTGGGTGTTTGACAAGGCATGCTGTCACTATTTCTTGCAACTGTAAAGCTGGGGTTTTCTAGATGCAACACTGTAAATAAGCTTCAGAGTTTTAAAATATATATATATATATATATATACATATATGCATATATTTAGAAAGTTTTCCTATGTGACTGCAAACCAAGAACTGTTGAAGACAGTGAAGGCCATGATAACAATGGGAACATTTTTAGAAGACTGAGGCATTAATGGAGTCATGCATTTATTGACTGATGATGCACAACAACTAGCCTCATGATCCGATTCTGGGGGATCCCCAATTTCATATAATTATATTGAAAATCTGTATTATATATAGCAACATAATAGTTTTCCCTCTAGTTTTAGTTAATAAATGCAACATGATTTAATAGGGAAATAAGCCTATGTCTTCAAACCAGAATTTGTCAAGAGACTCTCAATATTTAATCCAGAACCTAAGATCAGCTTTGTTGTAGGCTGTACATGAGCGTATATACTTCTGTAACATACTGACTGCCTTACTCCAAGTACAGAGTCTCTTTTGGTATGTTGCTGTGGCTCTTCCTTGCCTCTGAATTCACACCTAAATCCCTACTTACTATAAAGCACAGGAAGCTCAGCTCAGTGCTCCGTGATGACCTAGGTGGGGTGGGGCTAGGGATATATGTATACGTACAGCTGGCTCACGTCACTGTACAGCAGAAACTAACACAGCGTTGTAAAGCAGTTATACTCCAATAACAACAAGGAAGTTCTGGAAGAATTCTTGCTACACGTTTGCATTAAATGGGCAAAAGATTTAAAACCTAAGAACAGGAAGGAATCAGTAAATGCTACATGGTGGTTATCTTGCGTCCAACAGAAGCTGATGCAAAACCACAAAGATTCAATGAATAAAGACCATATCAGTTGACAGCAATGTGTATGACTTGATATTGGGAACTAGAATGCAGAGCAGAGACATACCTTGGGATCTCAGTGTCCTTGTTTCCATCAGGAGGACAGGAAAGGGTCTGACTTGCTCATCAGCTGCTCCCCAGTGCCTTGCCTCTTGTCTGCCGTATGGTAGGCAACTGACGCATACCTACTGAAAAAAATGAATGAATGACTGAATGAGTGAATTAGTGAAGATGAGTCCTAAATTCACTGCACCAAATATAAAAAGAATGTAGTCTACATTTAAGGAAAACAAAGTAGTCTATGCACGTTGAGATTCCTGGCAGATTTAAGTAAGCTTCAAACCTTGATGGAAACAATCCTGCAAATTACCATTTACAACTTACTGATGAGAACACTATAAAAGTCAATCTATAGTAATTTGATTGTGTAAATCAAAACCAGAGCAGGCACTCTGGTTGGTCTAGCCTCCTGTCAACCTAAATTAATTCCAGTGACCCAGGACAGACCTTTGCCAAGCAAGAGCCATTTATTATAAGAAGGTCTGGGAGAAGATCACAAAAGGAAATTTACTACAACATGGGTGGGTCCTTTAAGCTAATTGGAAAGCATGAGACCCACTGATAAATTTACTAATGGTATGGACCATAAAAAGGATTGGAAATACGTCAGAATAGAGAACCCAGCTGGTTTCAGAATTGCTGGGCATAGCAGATTCTAGCAGATAAAATCCTACAATTAGGCAGAGGAATCCAGCGCCATTTGCATGGTCCCATCTTGACTTGGCACGCAAAGTCATCACAGATCTAATTCTGCTTCTACCCTTGTACATAGAGTCACTGTCACAACTGATTCTTTCACATTTATCTTCCAGGCCCTGCTGCAAAAAAGAAGTATGTCAGTTATAATAACCTGGTTATCTAACCTGTTCCATTCCATGGAACAATGGAGGAGGACGACCCTCAGTTCTTTTGTCACCCAACCTGGCATTGGACTCTTTTGGTCCAGCCTGCTGCCCATCATCGGAGGAGCATCCCCGGCCAGGAGACCAACGGTAGAGGATCCAAGTGTCCTACACAGCTGCTTTATGAAATATTCTTACTTTATCTTGGCTTAATAAGTCACTGGCATCAGCACTGCCAACTCGGCTGCAACTCTGGACTTTTCCCTACCAAAGGGAGCATTGAGACTCAAGTCCCACCCAGGCTCTTGAGGGCGAACCCCTTGAGAGCCTCAATGACCGTTTTTGGGGCTGCCCAGTCTTTCTACGTCTGTACTTCCAGGCTGCAAGGTTTTGAACTTTTCTGTACAGTTTGTGAGGACTTTTGCACTTTGCCATCCAATGTTGTACCTCGGTTCTCTGTTTGTTTTCGAATGCCCTGTTTTCATAGAACCCTATTCTTTCAGACAGCGGGATCTTTGGGGAAAACTTTGAAACGATTAAAATTTTAAAAGGCTCTCGGCAGACTAAAAAGGAAAAATGTGTGTACGTGACTGTATAATTATGATTATAGTACCGCTGCAAATCATGTTATTTTTTTTTAAAGACAAAAAAAAAAAAAAAAAAGATATTTAAAGACCAAAAACTGTGCTGAGAAAAGTATACCCTACCTGTCTTTGGTATGAGATAGGTCACAAGGGAAAAAGGTATTGGCTGAACGGAATAGAGGTCTTGATCTTGGGAATGCATGCCAGTAATGTATTTTACAGTACACGTTACTCATTTATGTTCAATATTTGTATTTGTGTTCCCTTTTGTTACTTTAATTAGGATATGGGTATTTTGCAATAATTTTAACAATGATTAAACTATTTGAAGGAAAGAATATGGATTTTTCATGTCTTGAGGTTTGGTTCATGCCCCCCTATGACTGATCAGTGTGATAAGGACTTTAAAAAAAAGAGCATGTATGTTTTTTACTGTTTGTAAGAAGTACTTTCGTTAATCCTGCTGCTCATGTGCCAATTTAGTGGAGAAACACCCTTGCTGAAAAATCACCCTTTCCATTCTCTTTCAATTCTGTGATATTGTCCAAGAATGTATCAATAAAATACTTTGGTTAACTTTTTTATTTCCTGCAATAAATATTTTTAGTTGTTTATCCCTTTTTAGTGACAGCTGCTTCCATACTTATTTTAAGTTAGGGAACCACGTGGACAGCCAAGCCTGTTAAAACCTCATATCTGAGTCCACAAATGAAGATGTAGCTGACGGACATTTATTAACCTGTTGTTATCATTTAAGTCCCTAAGCTGTGTCTGACTCTTCTGTGACCCTATGGACTGTAGCCCACCAGGGACCTCTGTCCATGGGATTTCGCAGGAAGGAATACTGGAGCAGGTGGATCATTTCCTTCTCCAGGGGATCTTCTCTAAGTATCAGACCCACATCTCCTGTACTGGCAGTTGGATTCTTTACCCCTGAGCCACCAGAGAAGCCCATATATTAACCCAAAGGTGCTAAATTCTCTCACGGAAAAGCTGCTTCTAAGCCCGCACATTCCATTTCTTCATAATTGAAGTTGAGACCTAACCATCTCAGACACTTTCTCAGAGAGTTATCTATCCAAAATAGCAAGAATGCGAGAAAGAAGAGAAAAATTAAAAAGCAACACAAGCTTCAATAAACAGCAGTCTAGGTCAATGTAGTAAAATGATAAACATACCCCCAAAACTTAACCAAAGGAGAAGTAAATAAAGATAACTACTATACAGCATTTGTCTATATTTTCAAATAAATAGGTGGGCCATGCAGATGATAAGATTAAGATTTGGGGTTACCAAAGCTCAACAGGAAGAATGGCCTCATAGATCAACTTGTAGTAACTTGGGTTTCAGAGCACAAAATAATCTCCCTTTGCAGTGATACTGGTCCTTAGAACTCAGGATTAGACGGTAAAATCCAAAGTGAATTTCAAGAAACCACTGTGCATCTAAGTGTAACTCCTTTTCAACTTTGATTAATAAAACCCACACCTAATCCACCTTTGAAGAATTGATGCTTTTGAACTGTGGTGTTGGAGAAGACTCTTGAGAGTCCCTTGGACTGCAAGGAGATCCAACCAGTCCATTCTGAAGGAGATCAGCCCTGGGATGTCTTTGGAAGGAATGATGCTGAAGCTGAAACTCCAGTACTTTGGCCACCTCATGCGAAGAGTTGACTCATTGGAAAAGACTCTGATGCTGGGATGGATTGGGGGCAGAAGGAGAAGGGGACGACAGAGGATGAGATGGCTGGATGGCATCACTGACTTGACGGACGTGAGTCTGAGTGAACTCCGGTAATTGTTGATGGACACGGAGGCCTGGCGTGCTGCAGTTCATGGGGTCGCAAAGAATTGGACACGACTGAGTGACTGAACTGAACTGAACTGGACCTCTTCCTGCCACCGCTTAGCTCTCTCGGCCCAGGTAAGGTATGTGCAAAGAATAGAAAACTCATTTCATTATCAGCTGAAAAAAACTAATCTACCCCCCAGGTTTTCCTATCCCTCAAACACCCTTCAAATTTTGCCATTTTGCAAACCTCCACTCATTCTGGACTAAGGATTAGGGTTGTAGGTTCCCATCATTGTTTCATGGACATCTGTGTTTTTGCTCCCTAGAGTTCTTTAAAATCAACTTCAGGCAAAGTTTTCTATGTACCCACTTGGGTCTGTTTAGATTGTTTTCCTCTCTTTTTCTGGAATCAGGACCAGACAACTCAGAATTCTACACTTAAGTGTTTCCCCCGCTCTTGGGATTGCCATCTTTTTGTTTCCAGAGTCAGGCTTATTACCATATTTTAACTTTTTGAAATCTGTCTTTCCTAAGTCTCATGTGGCCACCAGGCTACACCAGGCTTCTGCCCCAGACTCCAGAGCCCAGATGACACTGGTGTTTTCCCCTAAGCTTTCTTTTGACCAGGTCCTCCTTGCTGGTCCGAATCATCAGGTTCAAGAAGCGCTTATCTTCTCTTCACCACCCCCTTGGGTGTGAAGGCAGTGGTTCAGCATTCAGTCAACAAATGATTTGAGCACCTACTGTGTATCAGACACTGTTGTATATTCTTAGGGAAACAGCATTTAGACAGGAAGTCACACCCCTTGCCCTCAAAAAGCTTGCATTCAAGAGGATTATCAAGCATTTCTTGGATGCTTCTCTTTGACCCTGAGCTTCCCTGGTGGCTCAGACGGTAAAGAATCCACCTTCAATGAGAGAGATCTGAATTCGATCTCTGGGTTGGGAAGATCCCCTGGATGAGGGCATGGAAACCCACTCCAGTATCCTTGCCTGGACAATCCCATGGACAGAAGAGCCTGGCAAGCTACAGTCCATGGGGTCGCAAAGAGTCAGATACGACTGAACGACTAAGCACAGCACAGCACAGCACTTTGACCCGGAGGTGATCTTGTTAGAAGAGACACTACAGTAAGATTCGCTGTAGAAATACACAAATTTATAGCTGGCCTTTCCCTAGTGAGCTTTTTCTCTTCCTCCACTGAGTTTCTTCTCTTTCTCCACAGCCTCCTCACTTCCACTTAGAAAGTCAGACCATGCCAATTCTTTATTCTGCTTGCTGTTCCTTTGTGTTTGTTACCCTGTGGGCTCCAAGAGCACACGGAGAGCCAAGGAGGAAGACCCCCAGCCATGTACACATGTGGTTCCATAGCTGAGAAACTGCATTTGCCTGTCAACTGCAGAGATCTATTTAGGACAAGAAAAGGAAATCCCAGGGAATGATTATTCTAACTTTGAGTGAGCCAGGAAGCCATATCCACTATTAGAGTAATTGGCACATTACTGTTTACCTTCTTCAAACAAGCAGGGCTTTCCAGCAAGTTCTGCACTGGCTACTGAGCAGGACAATGACAGAGTCCATCACAGTGACTGGTACCCCTCCAGTGAACATTTACTACCAGAGAAACTGGTCAGGCAAACCGTACTGGCCCTTGAGCCAAGGGAGGCGGGCTGCCTTTGCTATTGCCTGGACATTTCGTGCATAAATTCATCAGGTACTTGGTATGTGCTTAGAATTGTGTTAACTGATTTTTATTCATCCCACTTAATCTTAAAAACAGCTCTATGTGGGAGAGATTAATATTATCCTCATTTTCAAGAGTAAAAATGAGAATGATTCCCCTACCATTGGTAAGTAGCAAAGCTGGGACTGGAGGGCTTCCCAGCTAGAAAACCTGCCTGCCAAGGCAGGAGACATAAGAGAAATGGGTTCAACCCCTGGATTGGGAAGATCCCCTGGAGAAGGGCAATCCACTCCAGTATTCTTGCCTGGGAAATCCCATGGACAGAGGAGCCTGAAGGGCTACAGTCCATAGAGGGTCACAACCAGTCAGACATGACTGAAGTGACTTAGCACACACTCACACAAAGCTGGGACTAGAAGCCAGATCTCACTGACTCCGGACCCAAGACTACAAAACATTCTATCGTAATGCCCAGAACATGCTGTCCTGTTCTCCCTGAAACAGCAATTGCAATCACCATAAATAAAATAATAAATATCTAACTACAATAAGATTTTACAAGATAAGTATTTGTATGAAATATACACTATAATAATTACTATAAGGATAGATTCTTAAAACAGTATTTATAGTAATTAAGAATGTTATAGAAAAATGCCCATACAGCTATTTTCAATACAAGTCTAACTATATCAATACACGTTCATATGCCAAGGTAAATTGAACAAAATATACAAAATGAACTAGGCAAATATGAATGATTATTTTTTACTCAATTTGTTTTTCCTGTACTTGTTGTTTCCTTTGCAGTGCACACACTACATTTATAAATCAGTGGGAAATGCTAATTTTAAAACCATCCTGTGGATTTCTGCTAAGATGGCAAGCTAGCACAGCATGTCCTGGCTTCATACTTAAAATCATCTCTGGATGTAAATTCTACAGCACCTCTTCTGGACTCTGCACTGATGTTAGAATTTCCTGGGACTTTTGAAAAATACTGATTTGCAGCCTCTACCCCAGGCTGATTAAAACAGAAATTTTGGAGGAAGACTTAGTTTTAGAATAGATGTAGTTTTTAAATCTCCCCACACATAGTTTTAAGAAAACTGTGGATATGAGGGATAAGGACTTGAATGGATACTAGGAATTCTGAATGATGAACTGTCCCCACCCACCACATCACTCACCTCCCATGGTCCCCTAGCATGGATTACTGAACAGAAAAGCCAACACCCCAATGGGCCAGAGTGAGGGCCCAGAAATGGAGTTGTGCGTATGGATCTTTCTCACAGCCAAAATTTTACAAAAGCAGTACACTCACCCATATTATACACAATCAATTCCAGAGTGATTAAGGATAAAAATGTCAAAATTTTTTTTAAAGGCCCATAGAAAAAAATATAGAGGAGTATATTTCTGCCCTTGGGTGTAGAAAACATTTTCTTACAGAAGACAGAAAGAAGGATCAGCGTGAAAGGAACAATTCCTTTTGACTATATTAAAATTGAGTACTGTTCATTAAAAAACACTTTAAAGCAAGTTCAAGCAATCTACTATCTATAAGAAGGTATTCACAATACATATACCAACAAAGGATTAATATTATAAGTATATATTAGGAATACATCTACATATACACAAGGTATATATGAGAAATATATTCATTGGAAAGACCAATGCTGAAGCTCCAATTCTTTGGCCACCTGATGTGCAAAGCCAACTCATTTGAAAAGACCCTGATGCTGAGAAAGACTGAGGGCAGAAGGAGAATGGGGTGACAGAGGATGTCATGGTTGGATGGCACTACTGACTCAATGGACATGAGTTTGAGCAAGCTCTGGGAGATGGTAAAGGATGAGGAAGCCTGATATGACGTAGTCCATGGGGTTGCAAAGAGTCGACATGACTGAGCAATTGAACAGCAACAATAATCAAATAAAGGTCCTAAACTTCACTATGACTGGATTAAATGAAAAAGATACCTGTTGATGAACTAGTCACTGCAACAAGAGGGTGGGGTTAAGCGTAGGTCCTAACCATCCCTCCATAAATTAGAGTAGCTGGTTTTGTCAAGTCATATCTGACTCTTTGTGACCCCATGGACTGTGACCTACCAGGCTTCTCTATGAGATTTCTCAGACAAGAATCCTGGAGGGGGTTGCCATTTCCTTCACCCAGAGATCTTCCCACCCTAGGGATCGACCTTGCATCCCTTGCATCGGCAGGCAGATTCTTTACCACTGAGATGCCAGGGAAGCCCTCGACTACAGTAAGGAACCTACACATGAACCTTCAAGTTCTGAATTTTGAAAGATATGAATGTGCTGACTGTTGTACTGTACTACTCTACTGTTCAGGGAACTATATGGTAGGAAACATAATCTTTATTTTTTATGTTTGTCTGTTTTTTAATGCATTATTTATGTGAAAAGTATTATACACCTATTACAGTATGGTGATATATAGCCAAATGTGTTAGCTGGATACTTAGGCTAACTTAACTGGACTTATGAACAAATTGGACTTTAGAATGAACTTCTGGAATGAAACTCATTCACATGTAGGAGACATGCTGTGTGTGACTCTGTGGCTGTGTATGTGTGTGTGCAGATGCACGTGCACTCAGTCGTGTTTGACTCTCTGCGACCCCATGGACTGTAGCCTGCCAGGCTCCTCTGTACCTGGGATTTCCCAAGCAAGAACACTGGAGTGGGGTGCCATTTCCTACTCTAGGAGATCTTCCTGACCCAGGGATCAAACCCAGGTCTCTTACATCTGCTGCATTGGCAGGCAGATTTTTTATCACTAGCACCACCTGGGAAGCCCCATCTCAGGGAAATTGAGATGGTTGATTCTATTAAATAGTAATCCTGAGCAAGTCATTTAACTCTGATATTACTGGCCTCCTACTCCTTCCTTCTTGAACAGAAGAAATCTTGACGATAGATCAGAATAACACTCAGGTTTCATACCTGGGTGAGGTCATGTGTATATTTCCAGAGGGAACTTGACAGAGCTATGTATAAATCTAGCATTAAGAGTTCTTAATGCTACTCATGCCGGTGAGGAAGCCACAGTTAGAACCAGACATGGAACAACTGACTGTTTCAAAATTGGGAAAGGTGTACGACAAGGCTGTATATTGTCATCCTGCTTATTTAACTTATATGCAAAGTACATCATAAGAAATGCCAGGCTGGATGAAGCACAAGCTGGAATCAAGATTGCCAGGAGAAATATCAATAACCTCATATATGCAGAGGATACTTCCCTAATGGTAGAAAGTGAAGGGGAACTAAACAGCCTCTTGATGAGGGTGAAAGAGAAGAGTGAAAAAAACTGGCTTAAAACTCAACATTCAAAAAACTAAGATCATGGCATCTGGTCCCATCACTTCAAGGCAAATAGAAACAGTGACAGGTTTTATTTTCTTGGGCTCCAAAATCACTGCAGAAGGTGACTGCAGCCATGAAATTAAAAGACGCTTGCTCCTTGGGAAAAAAGCTACGAAAAACCTGGACAACATCTTAAAAAGCAGAGAGATCACTTTGCTGACAAAGGTCTGTACACTTCAAGTTATGGTTTTTCCACTAGTCACGTACGGATGTGAGAGTTGGACAATAAAGAATGCTGAATGCTGAAGAATGGATACTTTTGAACTGTGGTGCTAGGGAAGACTCTTGAGACAGCAAGGAGATCAAACCCATCAGTTCTAAAGGAAATCAGTCCTGGATATTAATTGGAAAGACTGATGCTGAAGCTGAAACTCTAATACTTTGGCTACCTGATGCAAAGAGCTTACTCACTGGAAAAGACCCTGATGGTAGGAAAGATTGAAGGCAGGAGGAGAAGGGGGCAACAGAAGATGAGTGGTTGGATGACACCACTGACTCAATGGACATGAGTTTGAGCAGGCTCTGGGAGACGGTGAAGGACAGGGAAGCCTGGAGTGCTACAGTCCATGGGGTCGCAAACAGTCAGATACGACTTAGCAACTAAACAACAACTCATGTTACCACTCACCTGTATGTTTTCTCCATACAAAAACCCTCATTTTGATTTAAAAATGCCTTGTATGACTTATTGGGATACATACACCTTCCTTGAACAAAATGTTCTGGGCCAAAGTGTCTGACTTTCAAACATTTGGAATGAGGTTATTAATGACTTCTTACCGTGGAAGTGAAAAACTTAGCTTAAAGCTCAACATTCGGAAAACAAAGATCATGGCATCTGGTCCCATCACTTCATGGGAAATAGATGGGGAAACAGTGGAAACGGTGTCAGACTTTATTTTTGGGGGCTCCAAAATCACTACAGATGGTGACTGCAGCCATGAAATTAAAAGACGCTTACTCCTTGGAAGGAAAGTTATGACCAACCTAGATAGCATATTCAAAAGCAGAGACTACTTTGCCAACAAAAGTCCGTCTAGTCAAGGCTATGGCTTTTCCTGTGGTCATGCATGGATGTGCGAGTTGGACTGTGAAGAAGGCTGAGCGCCGAAGAATTGATGCTTTTGAACTGTGGTGTTGGAGAAGACTCTTGAGAGTCCCTTGGACTGCAAGGAGATCCAACCAGTCCATTCTGAAGGAGATCTACCCTGGGATTTCTTTGGAAAGAATGATGCTAAAGCTGAAACTCCAGTACTTTGGCCACCTCATGTGAAGAGTTGACTCATTGGAAAAGACTCTGATGCTGGGAGGGATTGGGGGCAGGAGAAGAAGGGGACAACAGAGGATGAGATGGCTGGATGGCATCACTGACTTGATGGACGAGAGTCTGAGTGAGCTCCGGGAGTTGGTGATGGACAGGGAGGCCTGGCGTGCTGTGATTCATGGGGTCGCAAAGAGTCAGACACAACTGAGAGACTGAACTGAACTGACTTCTAGAATTACACACAGTTCATTTCCTCATTCTCTTTGGAAAGAAACTAAAAAGTGAGAAAGACAAATGATATGTAAACAAGAATTCCCCTCAATTGTCATATATGGAGTAGAATGCCACACTCGTTGCCAGCTCATCAGTAGTGCAGAGGTAGCAGTGTAAATATTAATTTAGCAAGTCTGCTGCTTTTCATTTTATGAGACAACCAGCACAATTATACTAATGATGGAAATTGACACTCAAGAAGACCTGACAGTCGAGTTGAACATTGTCTACAACAGATCCACCGGCCCCCCCATAGGACTGCACTTTCCTTTTTTAGTGGTATGCCATAATCTATCCTCCATGATTCTGCTTTTAGGGGAACAAATGTGCACAGTCTATCTCAAGTCAAATTATAAGAAGGAATACATAATATAAGTTCTCAGCCACTGCTACTGCTACTGCTAAGTCACCAGTCGTGTCCAACTCTGTGCGACCCCGTAGACGGCAGCCCACCAGACTCCCCCGTCCCTGGGATTCTCCAGGCAAGAGTACTGGAGTGGCTTGCCATTGCCCTCTCAGCCACTACCATCTGATATTGTTTGGTTGGTTTTTTAAGAATACTAGCTGTCTAACTACAATCAACCCCTCCAGGAAGGCTAGCTAAAGGCAGATTGGAGGGCTCACTTGCAGCATCTCTGATATGCTGGAATGGAACCTGAGAATCTGTAAGTCCAGCTGATCCTGCTCTGGAAGAACCACACTTAGAGCACAGGGCTTTAGAAGGACTATGGAAACAGGTGGGCCAGGAACACAGGAAAACCACACCCATCTCTAAACTCAGTTGTTCCCACACCCAGACAAGTCCAAGTGTGGCAAAGAAGCCAAATCTGACTCCATGTTGAAAACTTTCTTTGAGTTGCTTTTCATTGCTTTTGTTATTATAATCATGCAGAATGGCTTGCCTCAAAGGACCTGCCACTCTGCCTGACTGTAAACTAAAGTGCCTTTGCTCAGCTCAAAGAGAGATAATCTGACCCCGCCCACCTGTGAACAGAAGAGATTAACATACTCCTTCCAAAGGCTGGTGAGGTGATGTTTTTCAAGATTGAAGACCCTTTCACTTTGCTTCCCCACTGCCTCTTCCTCTCTATTCTGCCTTTTGACTTTAATTCCTCCTTGTTTCTTTCTCTCTGACTCCACAAGAGAAACTGGCATCCAGACCATGACAAGATGGTTACTCTGAGACATTAGTCTGCCATCTTCTCAGTCAGGTGGCTTTCCGAATAAAGCTGTTTTCCTTGCCTCAACACCTTGCCTCTTGGATTCACTGGCCTGTAGTGTGACAAGCAGAGTGAGCTTGGACTTGGTAACAGAAGTCTGTATGTCTGTAGGGAGCTTGGCAGAGCTTCACATCACTCTCTCTCAAAGATTCCTTAATACTCACTAGCACAGGATTCTATATTCCATTGTTGGAAATGGCACATGGGACATGATCCTAGCTCTCAAGTGGTAATAGAGTTATATGATGAAGCAAAATCTAAGTGGATGATTTTATGAAGTAGTAAATGGGAGGTCACTGTATAATGTTTCCAGTTGTGTATGCTTCAAAATATCATACTAAAAAAGTAATACCCAATCTCATTTCCAATGTTTGAGTCCTATCTAGCATGACCCCAAAACTCTTTGACCTTAAATGTATTACACTTTTCCCCAAAATGTTTTAAGGGACTACATAAATAACATATGCCTGACACACATTTTAAAATATTTTAAGCCCTGGGATGGTAAGGGTTGGGGACTGAGCTGTTAATGGGTCCATGTGCCCATGTGTGTACGTGTGTGCAAGTGAGATGTATGGGAGAAAATGGACGAGGAGCTGTGTCACTGATGGACTGTCCACATGAAAGAGGTGGAAGACAGAAAAAAGTTTAAAATACTCAACAAGCTGGATGAAACAGGACTGCATTTGGCTACAACCAACAGAAAACTCAACATATATAGATTTATTTTGTAAGAAACCAAATTATTTAGGTAAACAGTTGAGGTCTGTTGCAGTTGGTCAAAAATGATGTTAAGAACCAGAGTTCTTTTCCTTTTCCTGCTTTGCATTCCTGATGTGTGTAACTTTAATCCACATAGTCACAAAATGGCTACTGCATCTCTGGACAATACGCATACTCTCTAAGCAGTAAAAACAGAAAAACTATAAAGATTTTGAGATTTGCCTTTTATTCAGTAAGTTAAACTTTTCTCCAAGAGTCCTTACAATCTCTTGGCCAGAAACATACCACTTAGCCCCCTCTGAAACGTGGCCTCTTCCAACATACAGAATAGAGAACAGGAGTAAGTGGGAATGCATTTTGACTGAGAAAACAGTATCTGTCAAGTTTATGTCCTGGGAAATGTTATATAAACTCTCCCTACTTCTAGCAACGTCTCATAAAATAGTGGTGACAACTATTAAGGACACAAAATCACTACGGCCAATAAGACAAACGTAGGAATTTCCCAGGCAAGAATACTAGAGTAAGTTGCCATTCCCTTCTCCAGGGGATGTTCCTGACCCAGGTATTTAACCTGGGTCTCCTGCATTGCAGGCAGATTCTTTACCTTCTGAACCACCAGGGAAGCCCAGAAAATCTTCAAATAACATCAAATTCTGAAAAACCTACCCCAAACGTTGAGATTTAGGGTAAGGAGCGACTTGTGTGTCGATTTGGATGGGGGACTGCCTCACTGAGAATTCCATAGAGCAAAGGATCCAGGTGGGCGGCATTCCACAAATCTGTTCGGAAGCTTCCTTAACTGTGTGCCACCCTGAGAGCTGTTTAACTAAAACTCACCGTGGGAAATACCAGGGCTGGCGAGGACCACTCAGATCCATTTTGCATAGCTCATTAGGCTGTTTCAGAAGCCTGCTTGCTCTCTGGGTAGCAGCAACTGTCCGCATATTCGCTCTCATTCCGGGCTGTGTTTGAAGGCAAATTATCTACTCAGCCAAACTCCTTTGCTTGCACATGAGCAATCACACTGAGAAGCCCCATATCAGGCTGCAGTTTCAGTGCCAAGCGGTCTTGGAACAGAACTGAGCCCGGATCTAATTCCTCCCCTCCCTGCTTTAGTCCACTCTCGTCTGCCATATACCAAAATGAAGTGCATTTCCAACTTGTGGACGTATGTTGTTTCCTTCCAAACTGGAGGCAGAACTCACCCCAGATACAATAAAGGAAGTGTATTTTCAACCCCATCAAATCAGTAGTGAATGGGAGGTATCAGATACCAGATTGAAACCTTTTAAAAGCCTTTGCCCAGGTTACCAACTGATTGAAAAGTTTTTTTCAGTTTCTTTTGCTGACTTGTGTTCCCTCTTCCCACTTAATTACCTTACTAGACTAGACATCCTGACATGCCTTCAAAATCAAAACAGAAGCCATACAGTCATTTCAATAGTTCAGCCCACTCAGCACACTACTGGCATATTGTAAAAAATACAAAGGTATCCTAACGTTGATGTTTACTCATCAGCAAGTTCAATTCCCAGGCTTATAGTCATCCATCCATCACCTCCAAGCACCTGCCCCATTCTGGGAAGACTCTGAACACACAGAGTGACTCTTGCTGTGTAGTGATGACAGGGAAAGTAAGAGTGTCACACCCCTGGCAGCCCAATCTGTGTGTTGATTACTATGGAATTCCTCTCTCAAGTCCCTTCCAAACTTCGAAATGGGAGGAAAAGCTAGATACATTTCCCAGATGCCCTTGCAACTATGACTTTGGATCTAAATTAGTTTTCACTCTCCAAAGGCACACACAGGGGATTTTGACAAGGAAATGCAGTGAATAATAAAAAATATTTTATTCATCCAGAAGGCAGCAAGAAAGGAGAGGAAAAAATAAAATGGTAGGACAAACAGAAAACAACTAGTCAGATGGTTGCTTTATACCTCAGTGGGCACTTTTGTTGAATATAAATGAGCTAAATATGCCAATTAAAACACAGGGACTGTCAGACTTCTTTTTTTAAAAGAAAAACTAAGTTGCTTACAAGAGATATTCCTTAAATTCAAGGCACAGAAAGGTTGCTGACTAAGGGAGAGACTTTTTGGTAGTCCAGTGGTTAAGAGTCTGCCTTGCAATGCAGGAGACATAGGTTCAATCCCTGTTTGGGGAACTAAGATCCACTTGCCATGGAGCAACTAAGCCCATGTGACACAACTAGAGAGAAGCCCAAGAGCTGCAATGAAAGATCCTGCACGCCACAGTGAAGATCCTGTGTGCCTCCACTAAGACCCAATGCAGCTAAAAGAAAAATAAATAGTTTTTAAAAAGTCATCAATGGATATACGGTTAAAAACAAAAAAGAAGAAGAAGAAAGAAAAAAGGGAAAAAAAGTCTAATAGACTGGGCTGAATGGTGGCTCCAAAGACATCAGGTCCCCATCTCTGGGATCTGAACTGTTACCTTATGTGGAAAAACAGTTTTTGCAGATGTAGGTGAATTAAGGATCTTTGGATACGGAGATTATCCTGGATTATCTAAGTGAGACCTAAAGGCCATCACATGTATACTTATAAGAGGGACACTGAGGAGTGTTTGATACACAGACTAGGAGAAAGCTCCTAGTTTGATACACAGACTAGGAGAAAGCTGTGTGATCAGGAGGCAGGAGCTAGAGTGATACAGCCACGAGCCAAGGATGCTGGCAGCCACCTGGATCTGGAAGGGATTCTCCTCCTAAAGCCTCTTGGGGGAATTCAACCGTGCTGACACCTTGATTCAGCCAGGGGTTTCAGACTTCTGGGATCCACAGCAGTGAGACAATAAATTTAGGTCTCCCGCATTCCAGGCAGACGCTTTAACCTCTGAGCCACCAGGGAAGCCTTTTAAGAAACTACATTTGTGTTAATGTCTTACAGATGCTCTAAGAAACAAATGCAAGTGAAGAATGGCCAACCAAAAGAAAACTAGTGTGACTCTAGTTTGCCAGAGTTACAATCTCTAGTATTGTCTCTTGCCGTAGAGGGGGCACTGCATAACAATAAAGGGAAAATAAAATTGAGAGCCATATTTCTGCTTTGCTTGCCTTTTCTCCTGGAAAAGTAAGGTCTGGGAATCATCAAGCTTTCTTGAGATCTCCTGCAGGCTCTGTGAGCATGAATGCTGTCAGTAATTAATTAAACAACGTGAAAGCATAATCACCAAATAGCCACAGAGCAGAACACCAGCAGGATACCAAGGCACTGAGATACATTAGCCAGTGTGGTCTTAATGCTATGACCCACCAGGGAAGAAAAGGAATATAGACACACACATCTTTAAGGGACAATGCTTCAAATCGCCTAAGTCTGGATCCTTCCATGGAATAAGGCAAAGTGCCCACTAAATTTCTTTTCCACCAAATATCCACCATCCACCACAGGCCTTTCTTAAAGACACACAATGAACAGCTCCCTTGACATACGCTGTCTGAGTCTGTTTGGGGCAATCTAACAAACATACTAGTGACCAGGCTGCTTATCAACAAATGGAATTGCTCACAGTTCTGGAGGCTCTGAGCCTAAGATCAAAGTGCTGGCAGATATGGTATCTGGTGGGGACCCATTTCCCAATTCATAGATGGCTGCTATTTGCTGTGCTAGACAAGGGAGAACTCTGGAGTCTCCTTTATAAGAGCATTAATCCCATTCATAAGGACTCTACCCTCATCACCTGATCCCCTCCCAAAGGACCCATCTCTAAACACGGTCATACTGAGGGTGAGGATTTAACATATGGATTTGTGGGGGGAAACACATGTTCAATGTGTGACAGACTATTTTCTTGGGGTCCAAAATCACTGTGGATGGCAACTATAGCCATGAAATTAAAAGACACTTGCTCCTTGGAAGGAAAGCTATGATAAACCTAGACAGCATATTGAAAGCAGAAATATCACTTTTCAGACAAAGGCCCATATAGTCAAAGTGATGCTTTTGCCAGTAGTCATGCACACATGTGAGAGTTGGACCATAAAGAAGGCTGAGCACTGAAGGATTGATGCTTTTGAACTGTGGTGCTGGAAAAGACTCTTGAGAGTCCCTTGGACTGCAAGAATATCCAACCAGTCCATCCTAAAGGAAATCAGTCCTGAATAGTCATTGGAAGGACTGAGGCTGAAGCTGAAGATCCATTACTTTGGCCACCTGATGTGAAGAGCCAACTCACTGGAAAAGACCCTGATGCTGGGAACGATTGAGGGGGGCAGGAGGAGAAGGGGGCAACAAAGGATGAGATGGTTGGATGGCATCATGGACTCAATGGACATGAGTGTGAGCAAATTCCAGGAGACAGTGAAGGACAGGGAAGCCCTGGTGTGCTGCAAGTCCATGGGGTCGCCAAGAGTCAGAGACATCTTACTGACTGAACAATAGCACACGTTTAGTATACATATTTCCATGAGGAATGTGTGTTATCTTATTATGCCCTGAATCACATCCCAACACCCATGAAGACACACAGGAAGCATCAACACATACTTGTTAAGTGAATAATGCAAATCAGCATTAACAGTGGCCCCAGTCAAGTGGCTCTGTGGTCCACACTGAGCTCTTATGAGACCATTCACAGTGCAGTGCTCGTGAGAAAATATAGTCCGTCAGAACAAATGGTCATGTGGGACACTACCCAGGGCTTAGACCATGAGGGTAGAACCCTCAGGAATGAGATTGCTGCTGCTCTTCTTTAGCTGTTAAGCTGTGTCCGACTCTTTTGGGACCCCATGGACTGTAGCCCATTAGGCTCCTCTCTCCATGGGATTTCCAACGCAAGAATATTGGGGTGGGTTGTCATTTCCTTCTCCAGCGGATCTTCCCGAACCAGGAATAGAACTTACAGCTCCTGCATAGCAGGCCAATTCTCCACCTACCTCTGGGCCACCAGGGAACCCCTCGGAATAAGATGACAGGGTTCCCTCACCTCTGCCACCCTGTGAGCTTACAGACAAAGTGGCTTCCTATGAATCAGGAAGCTGGTCCTCATCAGAACCAAATCTGCCAGCACTTTGATCTTAGACTTCCCAGGCTCCAGAACCCTGAGAAATAAATGCTTGCTATTTATAAGCCACTCAGTCTTCCAGCACTCATAGCAGTACACATGGACTTAGACACTTGGTAAGCCTGTTATGTGAGGAGAGAGAACCTGTAGACAGGATCTGTTGGGAGACAAGATAAGACACAGCTAGATAGTTCTACATGAGAGAGAAAGAGGATGAGCCAGAATAGGGAAGAAAAGAATGCTAAGCAAATCGGTGGAGTACTGGGCTCTCAGCAGTGGAAGTGACTGAGGAACAGTTAAAAACAGAAATAGGTAAAACTGAACTTTAAGTATATTTTTTTTCTTTTTTTTTTAATTTTATTTTATTTATCTCATTTCATACATGATATTTTACATGTTTCAATGCCATTCTCCCAAATCTTCCCACCCTCTCCCTCTCCCACAGAGTCCATAAGACTATTCTATACATCAGTGTCTCTTTTGCTGTCTCGTACACAGGGTTATTGTTACCATCTTTCTAAATTCCATATATATGCATTAGTATACTGTATTGGTGTTTTTCCTTCTGGCTAACTTCACTCTGTATAATAGGCTCCAGTTTCATCCACCTCATTAGAACTGATTCAAATGTATTCTTTTTAAAATGCTGCAGTATAAATATCTTCATCATTACCAATCTTAAGTCATTTATGATTATAAAAGTCTAGTAAGAGAACTGTCTGGAACCAGAGGAATACATGTATACAAATTCAAGGAGAACATTACATTTCCACAGGTGGAGGAACAGCTCCCAACATCTGAACTGGCAGGAAGATCTTAGTTGTGATACAAGTCACATTGGTAAGTGACCTTCTGAACTGAAATCTTATCATGTTGTCTACCATTTAGCCTAGTCCTTTCCTTTGGACCCACAGGAAGCCAGAATATGCCCTCTGACCTGTGGCCACCAACAGATGGCCTTCTCTCGCCAGGTAAAGCTGGCCTCTCTCACTAGAGACTCAGCTTTGTCTGTGACACTGAACTTCCTGTCCAGCAGACAAACTACATATTTCAATTTATTTAATGGAAATAAAAACAAAAATAAACAAATAGGACCTAATTAAACTTAAAAGCTTTGGCACAACAAAGGAAACCATAAGCAAGGTGAAAAGACAGCCCTCAGAATGGGAGAAAATAATAGCAACAAAACAACCAACAAATAATTAATCTCAAAAATATATAAGCAGCTCATGCAGCTCTATACCAGAAAAATGAACGGTCCAATCAAAAAAGGCAAAAGACCTAAACAGACACTTCTCCAAAGATGACATAAGGATGGCTAATAAATACATGAAAAGATACTCAACATCACTCAACACTAGAGAAATGAAAATCAAAACCACAATGAGGTATCATCTCACACGGGTCAGAATGGCCATACTCAAAAAGTCTACAAGCAATAAATGCTAGAGAGGGTGTGGAGAAAAGTACACTATTGGTAGGAATGCAAACTGGTACAGTCCCTATGGAGAACAGTGTGGAGATTCCTTAAAAAACTGGAAATCTGGGAATAGAAATGCCGTATGACCCAGCAATCCCACTGCTAGGCATACACCCCAAGGAAATCAGAACTGAAAGAGACACATGTACCCCAATGTTCACTACAGCACTCTTTCCAATAGCTAGGACGTGGAACCAATCTAGGTGTCCATCAGCAGATGAATGGGTAAGGAAGTTGTGGCACATATACACAATGGAATATTATTCAGCTATAAAAAGGAACCCATTTGAGTCAGTTCTAATGAGATGGATGAACCTGGAGCCTATTACATAAAGTGAAATATGTCAGAAAGAGAAAGACAAATACTGTATATCAATGCATATATATGGAATTTAGAAAGATGGTATCTATGATTCTATATGCAGGGCAGCAAAGGAGACACAGACAAAAAGAAGAGACTTTTTGTGTTTGTTAGCCATCTGTGTGTCTTCTTTGGAGAAATGTCTGTTTAGCTCTTTGGCCCATTTTTTGATTGGGTCATTTATTTTTCTGGCATTGATCTGCATGAGCTGCTTATATATTTTTGAGATTAATTCTTTGTCAGTTGCTTCATTTGCTATTATTTTCTCCCATTCTGAAGGCTGTCTTTTCACCTTGCTTATAGTTTCCTTTGTTGTGCAAAAGCTTTTAAGTTTAATTCAGTCCCATTTGTTTATTTTTGCTTTTATTTCCATTACTCTGGGAGGTGGGTCATAGAGGATCCTACTGTGATTTATGTCAGAGAGTGCTTTGCCTATGTTTTCCTCTAGGTGTTTTATAGTTTCTGGTCTTACATTTATATCTTTAATCCATTTTGAGTTTATTTTTGTGTATGGTGTTAGAAAGTGTTCTAGTTTCATTCATTCTAGCCTATGTTTTTCTCTAGGAGTTTTATAGTTTCTGGTCTTACCTTTAGATCTTTAAGTCATTTTGAGTTAATTTTTGTGTATAGTGTTAGAAAGTGTTCTAGTTTCATTCTTTTAGAAGTGGTTGACTGGAGACACAGGGATAAAGAACAGATTTTTGGACTCTGTGGGAGAAGGCAAAAGTGGGATGATTTGAGAGAATAGCACTGAAATATGTATATTACCATACATGAAACAGATCGCCAGTCCAGGTTCAATGCATGAGACAGGGCACTCAGGGCCAGTGCACTGGGATGACCCTGAGGGATGGGATGGGGAAGGAGGTGGGAGGGGGCTTCAGGATGGGGGACATATGTACACCCATGACTGATTCATGTCAATGTATGGCAAAAACCACTACAATATTGTAAAGTAATTAGCTTCCAATTAAAATAAATAAATTATTTTTTTTTAAAAAAAGAACAGATTTTGGGATGCAGTAGGAGAAGGCAAGGGTGGGATGATTTGAGAGAATAGTGCTGAAACATGTACATTACCATATGTAAAACAGATGACCAGTACAAGTTCAATGCATAAAGCAGGGTACCCAAAGCCGGTGTTCCGGGACAACCCAGAGGGATAAAGTGGGGAGAGAGGTGGAGGGGGCGGTCAGGATGGAGGGGACACATGTATGCTGCTGCTAAGTCACTTCAGTCGTGTCCGACTCTGTGTGACCCCACAGACGGCACCCCATCAAGCTCCGCCATCCCTGGGATTCTCCCGGCAAGAACACTGGAGTTGGTTGCCATTTCCTTCTCCAATGCATGAAAGTGAAAAGTGAAAGCTCCTCCATCCATGGGATTTTCCAGGCAAGAGTACTGGAGAGAGGTGCCATTGCCTTCTCTGGGACACATGTATCAGATCAGATCAGTCGCTCAGTCATGTCTGACTATTTGCGACCCCATGAATCGCAGCACGCCAAGCCTCTCTGTCCATCACCAACTCCCAGAGTTCACTTAGACTCACATCCATCGACTCAGTGATGCTATTCAGCCATCTCATCCTCTGTCGTCCCCTTTTCCTCCTGCCCCCAATCCCTCCCAGCATCAGAGTCTTTTCCAATGAGTCAAATCTTCGCATGAGGTGGCCAAAGTACTGGAGTTTCAGCTTTAGCATCATTCCTTCCAAAGACATCCCAGGGCTGATCTCCTTCAGAATGGACTGGTTGGATCTCCTTGCAGTCCAAGGGACTCTCAAGAGTCTTCTCCAACACCACAGTTCAAAAGCATCAATTCTTTGGCGCTCAGCCTTCTTCACAGTCAAACTCTCACATCCATACATGACCACAGGAAAAACCATAGCCTTGACTAGACGGACCTTTGTTGGCAAAGTAATGTCTCTGCTACTGAATATGCTATCTAGGTTGGTCATAACTTTCCTTCCAAGGAGTAAGCGTCTTTTAATTTCATGGCTACAGTCACCATCTGCAGTGATTTTGGAGCCCAGAAAAATAAAGTCTGACACTGTTTCCACTGTTTCCCCATCTATTTCCCATCAAGTGATGGGACCAGATGCCATGATCTTCGTTTTCTGAATGTTGAGCTTTAAGCCAACTTTTTCACTCTCCACTTTCATCAAGAGGTGTTTTAGTTCCTCTTCACTTTCTGCAATAAGGGTGGGGTCATCTGCATATCTGAGGTTATTGATATTTCTCCCACAATCTTGATTCCAGCTTGTGTTTCTTCCAGTCCAGCGTTTCTCATGATGTACTCTGCATATGAGTTAAATAAACAGGGTAACAATATACAGCCTTGACCAGTCTGTTGTTCCATGTCCAGTTCTAACTGTTGTTTCCTGACCTGCATACAAATGTCTCAAGAGGCAGATCAGGTGGTCTGGTATTCCCATCTCTTTCAGAATTTTCCACAGTTTATTGTGATCTACACAGTCAAAGGCTTTGGCATAGTCAATAAAGCAGAAATAGATGTTTTCCTGGAACTCTCTTGCTTTTTCCATGATCCAGCAGATGTTGGCAGTTTGATCTCTGGTTCCTCTGCCTTTTCTAAAACCAGCTTGAACATCAGGAAGTTCATGGTTCACATATTGCTGAAGCCTGGCTTGGAGAATTTTGAGCATTACTTTACTAGCGTGTGAGATGAGTGCAATTGTGCGGTAGTTTGACCATTCTTTGGCATTGCCTTTCTTTGGGATTGGAATGAAAACGGACCTTTTCCAGTCCTCTGGCCACTGCTGAGTTTTCCAAATTTGCTGGCATATTGAGTGCAGCACTTTCACAGCATCATCTTTCAGGATTTGGAAAAGCTCAACTGGAATTCCATCACCTCCACTAGCTTTGTTCGTAGTGATGCTTTCTAAGGCCCACTTGACTTCACATTCCAGGATGTCTGGCTCTAGGTCAGGGATCACACCATTGTGATTATCTGGGTCGTGAAGATCTTTTTTGTACAGTTCTTCTGTGTATTCTTGCCATCTCTTCTTCATATCTTCTGCTTCTGTTAGATCCATACCATTTCTGTCCTTTATTGAGCCCATCTTTGCATGAAATGTTCCCTTGGTATCTTTAATTTTCTTGAAGAGATCTCTAGTCTTTCCCATTCTTTGCACTGATCGCTGAAGAAGGCTTTCTTATCTCTTCTTGCTATTCTTTGGAACTCTGCATTCAGATGTTTATATCTTTCCTTTTCTCCTTTGCTTTCGCTTCTCTTCTTTTCACAGCTATTTGTAAGGCCTCCCCAGACAGCCATTTTGCTTTTTTGCATTTCTTTTCTATGGGAATGGTCTTGATCCCTGTCTCCTGTACAATGTCATGAACCTCATTCCATAGTTCATCAGGCAGTCTATCTATCAGATCTAGGCCCTTAAATCTATTTCTCACTTCCACTGTATAATCATAAGGGATTTGATTTGGTCATACCTGAATGGTCTAGTGGTTTTCCTTAATTTCTTCAATTTAAGTCTGAATTTGGCAATAAGGAGTTCATGGTCTGAGCCACAGTCAGCTCCTGGTCTTGTTTTTACTGACTGTATAGAGCTTCTCCATCTTTGGCTGCAAAGAATATAATCAATCTGATTTCGGTGTTGACCATCTGGTGATGTCTATGTATAGTCTTCTCTTGTGTTGTTGGAAGAGGGGACACATGTATACCTGTGGCCAATTCATGTTGACATATGGCAAAAACCATCACAATATTGTTAACATAATTATCCTCCAATAAAAATTAATTCATTAAAAAAAAAATAAAGCACAAAGAGAAAACAACATCCCAGAAGTAGCTGATCCATCCTGTGAGTACCAAGGATGCCTCAGATCATATTGACACATGTGCTGCCATGACACCAATGAATAAACATTACTGAACCAACAGCAAATTGAAAGCTCACACCATGGTTCAGTGTGCTACTTCTAACGGATGCTCCCCATCCTGTTCCCAGGATGTGGCACTTAATAGTTTTCTTTGGACCAAGTTTTGGACCAAGTTTTCTTTGGACTCAAGAAATTACAGTCACCCCTCCTAAATTTAGTCTTGCATTAGACCAGTTATTCCAGGCAGTTGAAATTATTTTAGAATCTGATTCTTGTACCTTTTAAATAATTCTCTCAAAATTTATCTCAATTTGTGATTCATGAACTCTATCTAAGAGCCTGTGACACACACATAAAGAACATCTCTGCAAGTTAAACAGTGAATCTTGGGTACAATGATCCACCCAACCTCAACATTTGCCTCTCGGTTCCTGTTGCTCTGAGCTGGCCTTGCGGACTTGCATGCCCAGGAGGCTCTGGAAACCCACTGTGTGTGCAAGCCTTGAACTTGATGAGCAGCTGTGAAGGGGTATAAAGTACACAACATTCCCTAGTGATTGGCACAGTGCCTTGCACGGAGCAAACACTCCAACAGCCTGCAAAGTGGTGCTCCACATAGTCCTCTATTTCTTGCCTCCAGGGAAATTAGCAGAACTGATACATGAATCAAGTTGAACATGATCTCCACTTCACAATAACTCAATGTGCAAGGAGACAAAACAAGCCTGATTATTGCCAAGCTTTCTTTCTTCTGCTTATTCAAAAAGCTTGCAAATGTCACCCAATTTGTTTCTAGCCAGCCAGAACTTTCACTCAGGTTTCTGCCATCATCAGATTGAACATTTTAGAGTTTGTGATGTGGAGCCGCAAAAGAAAATGACAAAATTGGAAAGGCAGAGGGGTGGGGACAGGAAACATCAGGCCAATGTGCAGGAAAGGAAATGATGGGAGCTGAGAGAGAAAGGAAAAGACAGTTCTGGGCTGTAAGGGGAATGAATGGAAATTCTAAGAAATAGCGCAATGGACTATTTCCCTCTTGCTTAGTAAGTCAGAATCACAGGTGAAATTTTTCAATTATTTTGGAATAGTCCTTTGGTCTTTGGTCCATGCTTCTTTGACCATGGCAGAACTCAACCTGAACCACACGCATCTCTAACTTTTATATATCTGCCCTTTATAGAATGCCTCCATTTCAATTCATCTTCTGGTGGAAGAAAAGTGTTCACACCTTTGCTTTTACTCTTTTTTTTTTTTTAATTTTGCCAAGAATACTGCTGAAGGAAACATGAGAAATGGACTTGTGGTTCAATAGTTACAGTGTCTGAAGTTTATTTAAAAAAAGTGAAGATCAAATAGGCTATTGCCTTCCTGGTGTAACTGTATTTTAAAGTGATCCAAAAAGCTCCATACCCTCAAAAAGTTTCCTCAATGTCTACTCATCTAACCTCTTATTCCCACATTTTGAAAAACAATAGATATCTAAAATTCTATAATATATAAGCCCATATATGGTACCTCAGTGGTAAAGAATCTGCCTGCCAATGCAGAAGACTTGGGTTCAATCCCTGGATCAGGAAGATCCCCCTGGAGAGGGAAATGGCAACTCACTCAGTATTCTTGCCTGAGAAATCCCATGGACAGAGGAGCCTGATGGACTACAGACCTTGGAATCGCAAAGAGTCGGATACGACTTAGCAACTAATAGCAACATATTTATATATTATATATTATATATATAATGTATATATAATACACAATGTGTATATGTATAATGTATATATAATGTGTGTGTGTATATATATATATATATATAATGTGTATATATACACATGGGATTAAGGTATTATCTCCTAAAATAATCTTATTAGGGAAAATAGCATTTCCTGGCATCTACTACACTTCAGATACTTCACGTGCATTCTTTAATTTCTTGCCCATGACATGGGGTTTATTTCCACACTGTAACAACTGGTACAGGTTGAATCATATCCCCCAAAAGGCTGTGTTGAAATCTTCACTCTCACCACTTCAGTGGGATCTTATTTGGAAAGAGGGTCACTGCAGATGTGATTAGTTAAAACAAGGTTGTACTAGGGTAGGATGGGCAGCCCCTTCATCCAACAGGACTGCTGTTGCCCTTACAATAAGACAGACACAAAAGGAGAAGATAGACATGTGATGAGGAAATAGGAGTCTGGAGCCATCCATCTCCAAGCCAAGAAACACCAGAGGCTGGAAGAGGCAGAGAAAACTCTCCCTTTAGGTTTCAGAAGAAGCCTGGTCCTGCTGACATCTTGGTTTTGGACTTCCAGCCCCCAGAATAAAGAGAGAGGACAAATTTCTGTTTCCCAGAAGAACACCCATTTTGGGGTTCTTTGTTATAGCAGCCATAGGAAGCTAATACAACATCCAAAAATCAGGTTCTAAAGCCCTATGGAACTGGGGTTTCCATCCCAGCTCTGTAATTACTTGTGTAAATTACTTGGGGTGTAGTAAACCTCAAATTTCCTCATCTATAAGAGACAGATAATGCTGTCTACTACCACACAGTTTTGGGTTTTTTTTTTTTTTTTAATAAAATGGTAATCTTTGTGCCCTGCTCACTGTAAATTATTGCATTTAATAAATGGCATCCTCTTCTAGGATCATCCTCACAATTGACTTTTCTTCCTCTTTATGAATGAAGAAATTGAAAAACAGGTAAAAACCGTGCCCAGCAGCAGAGCGGGAGTTCAACATGAGGTCTGCCTGCCTCTAGACAGTATGTGGGACTCCAGAAGAGCTGTGAGGAGAGACATTAACATTCGCTCAGGAATCTAGGCATGTACTGAGGAGCTGGATGGTGAGAGGTAAAATCTTTGAGATAAGGCAAAAGGAAAAATGAACTTATAATTCAATATACGGGGTGAAGTCTGGGTGGGAGCCTCTAACAGGCAGTCAGAAATGCTAAGATCACAAGTTTGTCTTCCCCGCTCTGGCCGGCCTCGTCCCCTCACGCTGGTCCCCACTGCTACCATCCCGTTCATGTTAACGATATCACTTCTTTCTAAAAACCCTGCTTCATCCTTTCAACATGATCAAGTTCCTAGAAGCTACCCAACTCCACAAAGGCCTCCTATTCCTTAAGAAATCCAGCATATTTCCTTTCATCCAGGCGTGCTTGGTCCCCACCTATGGCAGCACCCCAGGCAGTATGCGACAGGCTCTCAGGGCCAAGCAGAGTCTGCAAAGCCAGCCACGCTCTCCTAGTCTGCAGGCATCTTGGCTTCATACACAAATACAGCACTGGTCCCTGAGCCAGGAGCACCCATAACACTCGGGCAACGATCAAAGTTGGATAGTATCTAAAACTCTTAAAAAGCTAGCTGATAGAGCTTCATGAATATCATCCCACAGATTGTTTTAAAACCAGCAGAGATTAAAAGGATAAGAGACAAAAGTCAGGGACATCAGTTTGTTACAATAAATACTGAAGAAGTGGTGCTAGTAGTAAAGAACATGCCTGCCAATGTATGAGACGAGATGCAGGTTTGATCCCTGGATCAGGAAGATCCCCTGGAAGAGGGCATGGTAATCCACTTCAGTATTCTTGCCTGGAGAATCCCATGGACAGAGGAGCCTGGTGGGTTATATTCCATTGGGTCACAAATAGCTGGGCATGACTGAAGCAACTTGGCACGTACACACTGTCTGGTCCAACTCCCACATGATATATATTTTCCATATAGGCAATGGGACACTCAGACAAAACCTAACTCCAGCTCTGCCACTAGTAAGCGGTGTGTCCCTGAACCCAGGCTGTACACAACCAGTGAGTGACGAACCACTCCTAAGACTCAGTCTGATTCTTCTCCCCACTCTGTTCATTCCCATTTTTCCAAAGGATTGCACCCAAAAGTCAACAAATGCAGAAAAATTGGAAACTGCATCAGTGAGCATGGGATTCACAGGTTCTTGGTCTCTGTCCTCCTTGATCCCAGATTAGCCAGTGAGATTTGCTATCTACCTGGGAATAGGCCTTCCTCTCATGAATACCTCACCCCTTTAACTGTGCTGTTTGCAAAGCTAGACACACAAAATTTTAAACTATTGAACAGTTTAATCTCCCCCTTTTATGCCATAAATACCAGTGAATGCAATTTCTAAGACAAACATTTAAATGTTACATTTCTATGTGGAACCTAGAAAAATGGCTTAGGTGGACTTATTTGCAAAGCAGAAATAGAGACAAATACCAGAGAACAAATATAAGGTCACCAAGGAGGGAAGGAGTGGTGGTAGGCATGAATTGGGAGACTGGGATTGACACAAATACACTGCTATGTATAAGATAGATAACTAATGAGAACATTAAAAGACGCTTACTCCTTGGAAGGAAAGTTCTGACCAACCTAGACAGCATATTAAAAAGCAGACACATTATTTTGCCAACAAAGGTCTGTCTCATCAAGGCTATGGTTTTTCCAGTAGTCATGTATGGATGTGAGAGTTGGACTGTGAAGAAAGCTAAGCACAGAATAATTGATGCTTTTGAACTGTGGTGTTGGAGAAGACTCTTGAGAGTCCCTTGGACTGCAAGGAGATCCAACAAGTCCATCCTAAAGGAGATCAGTCCTGAATGTTCATTGAAAGGACTGATGTTGAAGCTGAAGCTCCAATACTTTGGCCATCTGATGTGAAGAACTGACTTATTTGAAAAGACCCTGTTGCTGGGAAAGATTGAGGGCAGGAGGAGAAGGGGACAACAGAGGATGAGATGGTTGGATGGCATCACCGACTCAATGGACATGGCTTTGAGTAAATTCCAGGAGTTGGTTATGGACAGGGAGGGCTGGCGTGCTGCAGCCCATGGGGTTGCGAAGAGTCAGACATGACTGAGCGACTGAACTGAACTGAATGAGAACAGACTGTATACAGGGAATCTCTTCAGTGTTCTATGGTGACCTGAACAGGAAGGAAATTCAAGGAAGAAGGGATATATGTGTATGTATAGTTGATTCACTTTGCTGTACAGTAGAAACTAACACTGTAAAGCAACAATACCTCAATAAAATTTTTTTTAAATAAATGTATATCATTTCTACAGGAAGTAGCAATAAGCTGTAAGAGCAAAACAGGGCAGCCACTATTATAGGAGCACATTCCCAAATGGAGTTCCAGGGGGGGCACCTTCAGATTGAATAATTCCATGAACCTGTAACCAGCTGTGTAGATGATGACTCAACTTGCATGTATGGTCAATGGCAGTTGAACTAAATTAAAAGAAACATAGCCTTAAAAACCTTATAACTTCTTACTGGTTATTAAAATTAAAAATAAAACTAAAAACCTGCTCAAAGTTGCCTATGACAGAGGAGGTTGAGAACTGAAATGTGAATGAATCTTTTATGACAAACCCAAGCTACAATTCTCTCTCAAAATGCCAACAGGAGCTTGCTGTCTCATATCTTAAGGCAAAATGTGCTCCCTTGTCTCCTTTTGTTCTTGTCCTTTCTTCCCTCTCTGTTGGACACTTCTTTTCTGTATTTAAAACGCACGGGGTCATAGAAAGGCCTCTCTGAGGAGACCTACCAGACCTGAGTTTGTGCTGTTTGTGGGCTCCTCTCTCTCCTGCCAGGGTCTGCTCTGTTATCTGATTCCTCATGCACCTCACAAAGCCAGATTCAATGCACTGAGATGTGGAGCCTGAAAAACCAGCCAAAACTGCGGGTCTCCACTGCGATGGAAACTCCACGGTGATGACCCAGCTGAACCTGGGTGGTTGAATCCAGGAATCGTGAGGCACAGTGTGAAGAGGAACGGAGAAGGCCATCTTTGAACTTCACCCTTGCCTGACAAAGTGGCAAAGACAACAGGAGGCCCCTCGAGGGGTCTTTGTGGAGGCAGAGCAAACAATGTGAAAATAATATGAGTCAAGGTAAGAAGCAGCTGCCGTCGACTCAGAACCCCAGGGCCTACATTCATGGCATCCACTTCCTCAACAACTGAGCATCTTGGCACCTCAGGCAAGCTCCTGATCTCTCCAGAGTTCCTTTTCCTCAGTAAAATAGGGGGAAGGTCAAAACTATCCTGAGAGGTCCTTGGAAGGATGAGTTAAAAGACCTGAAATGAGAAGAGGATGCAGCTTGCCCAACACAGGTTTACAGATCCCAATTCTCTTTTGCTTGCATCGCAGGGACTTGGGAATGGTATAACCATTCCCAACACTGGGCTGAATGAATGTCAGCACAAAACTCAACACTCTGATTTACTCCTTATGGGAGTGTAGACACACATTTCACACTCCAGGGAGGTTTGTAGTAGTGGGAAGGAGCAGAAAGAAAAAGATAGGGAGAGGTGAAAAAGAAGAAGTTAACAGGTCACTGAGATGGGATTGCTAGGTTATGGGTGGCAGCTCCGTGTTTGGTCCGTGAACTGAGAACCTGCTGCGTGCACCGGTTTTGAATTCAGCCATGGGGATCCATGGGTGAATAAAGCAAATACAGCAAAAGGAATAAAGCAGCGATAAAGCTCAAAGTATGGTCAAAGGCTTGAGGAAACACAGAAAGAGTGTAACTGGTTTTTCCTGGAGGTGGGAACATCATTTCAGTGTGCAGAGTGGAAGAGACATTTCAGCTGGAATTGGAAGTTAAAGGGGGAACACACCAGCGGGCAGAGAGGAAGACAGGACTGCTGAGAAGGCAGAAAAATGTCCCCTCCCCAGACACCCAGGTCCTCATTCTTAGAACCTAGAGACATGCTGCTTTTCTTGGAAAAGAGAACTGGCAAGTTAACAAAGAGTGCAGACCCTAAAGTAGAGACAATATCTTAGATTATCTGGGTGGAGCCAATCTCATCATGATATCCCCTACAAAGGAAAATTTTTCTCTGGCTCAACTTTTAAAAATGTGAGAGATAAGGAAGTTGGACATATCTGAAGCTTGAGGGGATTCAAGCTGCCATTGCTGAAAGGGGGCCAGGGGTAAGCATGAGAAGGCACATGTGCAGTCTCTAGGAGCAGAGACAAGTTCACTGCTGACAGTGAGCAAGGAAATGGAAATCTCAGTCCTACAACCACAGGGAAATGATTTTAGACAACAATTTGGATGAGTCTGGGGAAGTGATTAACTCTTAGAATCTCCAGAAAGGAATTTAGAGGTGGTGAAAATTTAGGAAGCTCAGTAAGAGTTATTGCAGCCTCCAAGCTTTGATTCCACTTTCATTCATGCATATCTTTTTCATTAAAAGTAATAAAATTCTTAAGTTAAGGGGCACTTGCAGCCTTAAATCATCTCTTGAAGAGCCAGGCAGAAGTTAAGACAAGGACTGTGCTTTTGAATAGAGACTCTTTTAAGAACCACCAAATAAAAACCTATCAATTACTTGAGTAATGCCTCATCTTCACAGCAAAAATAAAAAAAGAAAGAAAGAAAAGGTACTATCCACCTTGCTAATTACACTCAGTTCTAAACATGATTTGGTTGCTTCTAATAACTGATGTACCACCCCAGGACACAATGTTACCAACTACAGACTGTCACACAGAGTAAGTCAGAAAGATGAAAACAAATACCATATATTAATGCATATATGTGGAATCTGAAACATGGTATAGGTGATCTTATCTGCAAAACAGAAATAGAGACGCAAATGTAGAGAACAAACATACAAACATCAAAGGGAGGCGGGAGGGATGGGTGAGGATAACTAGCAGCTTGGGATTGGCATACATATTGTACTGCTGGTGCTGCTGCTAAGTTGCTTCAGTCGTGTCCGACTCTGTACGACCCCATAGACGGCAGCCCACGAGACTTCCCCATCCCTGGGATTCTCCAGGCAAGAACACTGGAGTGGACAAGTATAAAACTGGTAACTAATGAGAACCTACGTATAGCTCGGAGAACTGTACTCAGTGTTCTGTGGTAACCTAAATGGAAAGGAAATCCAAAAAAAAAGAGAGGATATATGTATGCATATAGCTGATTCTGCTTTTGAACTGCGGTGTTGGAGAAGACTCTTGAGAGTCCCTTGGACTGCAAGGAGATCCAACCAGTCCATCCTAAAGGATATCAGTCCTGAATATTCATTGGAAGGTCTGATGTTGAAGCTGAAGCTCCAATACTTTGGCCACCTGATGCAAAGAACTGACTCATTTGTAAAGACCCTGATGCTGGGAAAGATTGCAGGCAGGAGGAGAATTGGATTGAGGATGGACAGAGGATGAGATGGTTGGATGACATCACCAACTCAGTGGACACGAGTGTGAGTAAACTCCAGGAGTTGGTGATGGACAGGGAGGCCTGGCATGCTGCAGTCCATGGGGTTGCAGAGAGTCGGACACGACTGAGCAACTAAACTGAACTGAACTGATACCTGATTCACTTTGCTATACAACAGAAACTAAGACAACATTGTAAAGCAATTATAGTTCAATAAAAATTGATTTAGAAATTATCAACTGGTTCAACCTAATTTGAAGCTTGTTGGAAAAGGCAGTTGTACAACTGATGCCTAGACAGGCAAAAAAAAAAAAAAGCACCATCCAGATTTTCATAGACTTCCACATTTCAGGATGATTTACAGACCACTGTATCAGTTATTATACTCCAGTCTCTATCTGGAACTATAATTTAAGGGAAATTACACCTGGGGAAGCCTGTTTTGACAGATATCAATTAAAATGATCCACAAGTGGATAACAGAACTCATGAGCGGATTACTTCAAAAACTAACTGAAAAACTAGTAAAGTAATTCTTAAAAAACTAAGATTAAAAGGCATGTAGCTGAGCGGTAAATCAGCTTTGAGTTTCTTGAAAGAAGTAGAACTAAGATGGATGGATTGAGGCCAGAGGAGAGAAGAAGGAAAGCTTGCTAATTGGGATTTGTGAGGATGGAGAAGACTATCCTAGAAGGCAGGCATACCTTAATTAATAGCCGCATGTAAGCCTGTCAGAAGGACACAGTAAAGTCAACAGACAGAAAATATTTACCGGATACCTATTATGTTACAGCAGATCGGAGACAAATAAAGATATGAGATGGATCACTGAGCTAGAGGATCCTCAAGGTTCCTCCTAAAAGTGATTTTCTTTAATTCTCTGTGTCTTATAGTTAGGTGCAAATATCAAGATGCAAGTTAAAGATCTTCAACTTTCTCTAACAGCAGGTATGTAGTCTCTCCAAAAGATTCCTGTTGTACCTCCCCTCTACCATTGTATGTACCTTCAAAACAAAAAGATTAAGAGAGACAGGAAAGGATGTACACATTTTGTAAGCTCTGAGCCTTTTTCGTGCTGAGGTATTACCCTGATCCCCCAAATACAGGGCCCAACACAAATTCAAGACATTATACAGCTGAGAGCCAGATCTCAAAATTAAACTGTCTGCAAAGCTACTCCATTGAGGATGATACACAAAATTTCTAGCTTTACGGTTGGGTGTTGGTGGGGTATACAGGGACCACCAGTATAACCCAACCACCAGCTGGGTTAGAGAGTGAGTATGTGCATTCTACTCCTAGAAATAACTTCCTGCTTTAGGACAGAGACATTCAATAATCCACACTGATAAACTATTAAGCCAGTATAATAGAAATTGAAGGCAATACAATAGTTATGGACATCAAAGACAGAAGAAAGAAAGAAAAAAGTGGGAGACAGGGCCTCAAAGATCAAGACATCTCCCCCAAATCCATCCCTATTATAACCTACCCTTTCCTGGTATCCTTTGTTATAAAATGTTAAGGTTCTTATCTCATTCATTTGTTTACAGGCCATTTGGGCTGATTTTTGTGATACATGCTTAGAGGATCAAAAATATTTCACTGACAGTCTTGCTTTGGATTTATGGATACAAATGATGGAGTGAAAAAACAACAGCAAAACTACACTTGGAGATAAGCAGGAGTGTCCAATGAACAACCTCAGATACTTTCTCTAGGTTGCCTGGTAACAAGCTCTCTAGGATGCCGACTCTGTCACCTCACCTGGTAGGGCTGCAGTCAAACTCACCTTCATATAGGCTTGTGATCCCCTCAAAGAGACATCTTGCTTTAATGGGTCTCCCTGCTACATGATATTTTGGCCGAGGTTTCCAGGTGCTGAGCAATTATCTTCTGTTGCTGCTGCTAAGTTGCTTCAGTCATGTCCGACTCTGTGTGACCCCATAGACAGCAGCCCACCAGACTCCTCTACCCCTAGGATTCTCTAGGCAAGAATACTGGAGTGGGTTGCCATTTCCTTCTCCAATGCATGCATGCATGCTAAGTCACTTCAGTTGTGTCTGACTCTGTGCGACCCTATGGACAGCAGCCCACCAGGCTCCTCTGTCCACAGGATTCTCTAGGCAAGAATACTGGAGTGGGTTGCCATTTCCTTCTCCAATAGTATCTTCTAGAACTTGTATAAATATCTCCACTGCCTGGAGTCCAAGCAATCTGGTTGTCTGTGGCCCAATAAGATGCCTCTCATTCTTGGTACATTAAAGGGGATTGCAGCATGGATTAGAATCCTTCTGCTTTTCCACAGCCATGTGATGCTCCCAGACACACTCTGAACCAACCACACTTCTCTGAAGGGTGATGCAGAACCAAAAGTTCCAGCCTTCTGCCCACAAATCCAACATGTATTAAGTGACTGTCATTGCTGTCCATGACAAGTCACTTCATATGACAATGAAGAACAAGTTGTAAATTAAACTTCAGCCAAATGCACAATAAATAATGTTAAGGCAAAAACAGCACTCCACAATCAATGAATAGGGAAGGCAAGAACATCTCAGTGGAGTTGTACTTCAATGTGTTATTGTAACATACACCAGGCAGGTGGAAAAGAGGTAGCAGGTAAGGCCAGAGCAAGTGAAGTTTCTTAAATTTGACACCTGTGAGCAATCTTCACTGTTCCTTCCTTGCAAGAAAGGCATGGAATCATGTGAAGGAAAAACTGGGTCCGGGGCTAGATGTGTCCTTCTCTGTCCACCAAGAGACAGAACTCACAGTAAAAAAGGTCTTATGCATGGTCACCATCCATGGAGAGTGACAAATAACCACATCTAGCATGATGTTTTCTGCACATTGTAATGTGCCAGAACCCCAGGGGGACTTCTTCAGCTGTGTTATCTTTCTATTTGAATGCTTCTCTCCCACGAGTGACTAGCTGTTCTAACCAAAAGCCAGTAACTAGTCAGAGTGAGTAAGAAGACTAAAAAATACCGGCATTAAACATTCACCTCCCAAGCCCTGGGTCTCTGACAGGCACTGTAGATGGGAGAACAGAGGCACAGTGCCTGCTGAGAGCAGCTCTGAGGGTGATGGAAGAGGAGGAGGTGAAGGGGCAAACAGGCCCCCATAAACAGAAAGTCAAGACAGCCAAGATGTACAGAAGACCATTTCCTCAGCACGTGCAGGTGCCCGATTGACTGTATCTGGTTTAGTCCTCACAGCTAACCTACAGTTGAGCATATTTCTGTCTCCCAGATGTTAAAAACTGTAACCTAGAGAAGCAAAATAACCTCTAGAAGATACACATTATCTCTAAGGACTGTAACAGTGGTATATATGTCGGGGCAGACTCCCTTTGAGCACACCTGAAAAACCAACCAGAGGAACTGAATTAGAAGTTAGAAACACCATAACAAGAAGACATTCATGAGATGGAAAGGCAAGGCTGGGCATTCAGGAAAGAGGAAATACCATGTGCAAAGCCATGAGATGAACAAGGAAAATTCAGTGACATTCAATTCCATGCAGCAGATTGGGAGATAAGCTGTGGCTGGATTGTGGAAGGGCATGTGTGCTCAACTAAAGAACAAGAGGTTCTGTAGATGGTGGGCATGCTCCAGACTTGTATGCAGGAGAGAGACAGGTTAAAGCAAGCCACTGGGGTGCCTCATTGCTTATGCGAGACTTAGGCAGCAGAATCATCAACAAGGAGAAAATATCAACATGCAGAGTGAAGGAATGATGCCCTCCTGAATCTGAAATGAACATCTGCAAGATACAATCACCAAGCATCTGTGATGTGCTGGGCTTTGGTGTGCATGTACAGAACTTTTTTTGAATTCTTCTTCCCCTCCTGATGTGATCTTATAACTCCCTACAGAGATTTCGCTACAACTAGATAACATAGATTTCGTTTTTTGAAATCTTCATGCCCTAGATACTGGTACAAGCCGCAAGATCTAGTTGGAGATAGGAGATGAAGCAGCCCAGAGGTTTAGACTGCTATCGTGTCTCAGCAGGTGGATCACATCTGCCGTAGTCCTCTGCAGATGATGGTGTTTGATGAAGTAATGACTACGTTAAACCCCATCCATTTAGACTACTTGTGGAATGGTCTGTATAAATTAATGAAAACAACTGTGAAAAGAGAGCTAGTTTCTCAACAGCAGATTTTCTCAATAGCAGTGTCAGGAGACACCAGTCCTCGATACTGTGGCTAAAGTGACAGCGGTGGGAAAGTTGAGGGTGAGCATGAAGCGTCTTCCAATCATCTACTGCGGTGTCATAAAAATTCTCCCTGAGCTCAGGAGCTTAAAATATCAACTATTTTATTGTATCTTATGTGGGTCTACTCAGATAGGGCTCAACTGGCCAATTACACCACTGCACGCACCACCGACTAGGGTCACGTGATATTCCCCAAGCATCTGGGCTCGCCCATAGGCGCCAGTCTGTTTTCACTAACATCTGTACCCTGATGGGAATGGCTGCAAGGCTGGGCTGGCCTAGGCCACTAGCCCTTTCAAACTGGCCGAGGGCCTATTGATTTTTCATGCAGCACCTCAAGATGACGGGAGACTGGTGCTGGAGACTGCATTTTCATAAAGGTTAGGTCCCAAACTGCCATCATGTCATTGATGCCATAGTCTATTCGTCAAAGAAGTCCCAGGCCAGCCCAGACGCAAGAAGCAGGAGACAGACATCACCAGCCATCACCTTTGGTGCGAAGTTTGTCTGCAGATCTAAGAGGGGAAGGGATTGTTGATGGCCATCGTGGAGATAGGCTACCATGATGGTGGCCAAGATGATAATGATGACGATGCTATCCGAAGGCAGCATTTGGTCTGACAAACTTTCTAAAGGAAAGGACAGATAGTAAATATTTTTGGCTTTGTAAGCCATCTACAGCCTGTTGCGTATCATTCTTCTTTTTATAATTCATTAAAAACATAAAAAAAAGATTATTAGCTCACAGGCTAAAGAAAAATAAGCCACAGGCTGGGTTTGGCCCCTGGGCTATAGTTCATCAACCCCAGTTCTAGGGGATTCTGTGGCCAAATAAATTTGTCAAGCTATGTGCTGTAATTTTAAAGCTTCATAACATACATTAATAAACCCAAGATGCTGAAAAGTCTTAAATAAAAAATGTATTTAATACCACCATTTACAAAGTTATATTGATTCTTTTGCACCTAAAACCTACATTAAACAGTGTTTCATAATACATAGTTCTATAGCATATGAAATTAGACTGTGACCAGGAAATAGCTGTAGGACCTAAAGATTTTAATTAACAGATTGAAACAACTCATTAACTTTCTCTTTATAGTAATATTTTAAGTTCATACACATTTAAAGAATATCTATTGTCCTAAGCTACAAAATTTCAGCATATAACTAAAATCTCCCACACTGAAAATTAAAGATTTCAAATGAATAAGCTAGTAAGCGTCTTTTAATTTCCTGGCTGCAATCACCATCTGCAGTGATTTTGGAGCCCCAAACAGTATTCTTCCCAGAGCTAGAACAAATAATTTCACAATTTGTATGGAAATACAAAAAAACTCGAATAGCCAAAGCGATCTTGAGAAAGAAGAATGGAACTGGAGGAATCAACCTACCTGACTTCAGGCTGTACTACAAAGCCACAGTTATCAAGACAGTATGGTACTGGCACAAAGACAGAAATATAGATCAATGGAACAAAATAGAAAGCCCAGAGATAAATCCACGCACATATGGACACCTTATCTTTGACAAAGGAGGCAAGAATATACAATGGATTAAAGACAATCTCTTTAACAAGTGGTGCTGGGAAATCTGGTCAACCACTTGTAAAAGAATGAAACTAGAACACTTTCTAACACCATACACAAAAATAAACTCAAAATGGATTAAAGATCTAAACAAAAGACCAGAAACTATAAAACTCCTAGAGGAGAACATAGGCAAAACACTCTCTGACATACATCACAGCAGGATCCTCTATGACCCACCTCCCAGAATATTGGAAATAAAAGCAAAAATAAACAAATGGGACCTAATTAACCTTAAAAGCTTCTGCACATCAAAGGAAACTATTAGCAAGGTGAAAAGACAGCCTTCAGAATGGGAGAAAATAATAGCAAATGAAGCAACTGACAAACAACTAATCTCAAAAATATACAAGCAACTCCTACAGCTCAACTCCAGAAAAATAAATGACCCAATCAAAAAATGGGCCAAAGAACTAAATAGACATTTCTCCAAAGAAGACATACAGATGGCTAACAAACACATGAAAAGATGCTCAACATCACTCATTATCAGAGAAATGCAAATCAAAACCACTATGAGGTACCATTTCACACCACTCAGAATGGCTGTGATCCAAAAGTCTACAAATAATAAATGCTGGAGAGGGTGTGGAGAAAAGGGAACCCTCTTACACTGTTGGTGGGAATGCAAACTAGTACAGCCACTATGGAGAACAGTGTGGAGATTCCTTAAAAAACTGAAAATAGAACTGCCTTATGATCCAGCAATCCCACTGCTGGGCATACACACTGAGGAAACCAGAAGGGAAAGAGACACGTGTACTCCAATGTTCATCGCAGCACTGTTTATAATAGCCAGGACATGGAAGCAACCTAGATGTCCATCAGCAGATGAATGGATAAGAAAGCTGTGGTACATATACACAATGGAGTATTACTCAGCCATTAAAAAGAATACATTTGAATCAGTTCTAATGAGGTGGATGAAACTGGAGCCTATTATACAGAGTGAAGTAAGCCAGAAGGAAAAACACCAATACAGTATACTAATGCATATATATGGCATTTAGAAAGATGATAACAATAACCCTGTGTACGAGACAGCAAAAGAGACACTGATGTATAGAACAGTCTTATGGACTCTGTGGGAGAGGGAGAGGGTGGGAAGATTTGGGAGAATGGGATTGAAACATGTAAAATATCATGTATGAAACGAGATGCCAGTCCAGGTTCGATGCACAATATTGGATGCTTGGGGCTAGTGCACTGGGATGACCCAGAGGGATGGTATGGGGAGGGAGGAGGGTTCAGGATGGGGAACACATGTATACCTGTGGCAGATTCATTTTGATATTTGGCAAAACTAATTATGTAAAGCTTAAAAAATAAAATAAAATTTTAAAAAATTAAAAAAAAATAAAGTCTGACACTGTTTCCACTGTTTCCCCATCTATTTGCCATGAAGTGATGGGACCAGATGCCATGATCTTCGTTTTGTGAATGCTGAGCTTTAAGCCAACTTTTTCATTCTCCTCTTTCACTTTCATCAAGAGGCTTTTTAGTTCCTCTTCACTTTCTGCCTAAAAGAGATCAGTCCTGGGTGTTCATTGGAAGGACTGATGCTAAAGCTGAAACTCCAGTACTTTGGCCACCTCATGCAAAGAGTTGACTCATTGAAAAAGACCCTGATGCTGGGAGGGATTGGGGGCAGAAGGACAAGGGGACGACAGAGGATGAGATGGCTGGATGGCATCACTGACTCGATGGTCATGAGTTTGAGTGAACTCCGGGAGTTGGTGATGGACAGGGAGGCCTGGCGATTCATGGGTCACCAAGAATCAGACACGACTGAGCGACTGAACTGAATGCTATTAGATCAGTACAGCACCATCAAAACAGTATAGAACTTGAACTTGGGGCCTCTGGATTATGTCACAGTGTTGCCACTTAAAAGCTGTGGACTAAAATAAGTGACTGAGTCTTTTCAATGCTGGTTTCCTGGATGCTGGGAGAGAGCAGGCCATTTCCCTCTAAAGAATGTTGTGGACTGCAGTGAACATCAGCACACATGTGGAAATGTCTCACAGACTCCTAAGCCTTATATAGAGGTAAATTTCCAGTGTTCTCCAGAATGGTGTTTTCTGTAAGAGCAGTCTCTTGTTTTAGGTGACTTCAAGTTTATTTCATTTTGTTTCTCTTATGGATCAGTTCAGTTCAGTTCAGTCGCTCAGTCATGTCCCACTCTTTGCAACCCCATGAACTGCAGCATGCCAGGCCTCCCTGTCCATCACCAACTCCCGGAGTTCACTCAGAGATAGCCAGCGGTAAAACTGGGTGGTGTATAGGTCAGCCTGCCTAGGTTTGAATCCTGATTTACTGTCTGTGCAACCTTGGGCAAGATTCTTAACCTGTCTGAGCCTAGACTGTCTCATCTGTCAAAGGACAACACACTGCTTAATGTGTGGAGTCAAGAAAAGAATTCAGCAGGTGGAAATATAAGGAATTTAGTGCCCAGTCGGCAACAATGTAAGCTGCAATCAAATGTAAGTACTGTTACTGTTAAAACTAATAATTATCAATGACCCTACTAAAGGAGGGATTCCCAGGTGGTGCTAGTGAACCCGCTTGCTAATGCAGGAGACAAAAGAAACACAGGTTCGATCCCAGGTTGGGAAGATCTCCTGGAGAAGGAAATGGGAACCCACTCCAGTATCTTGTCTAGAGAATCCCATGTACAGAGGAGCCTGGCAGGGTACAGTCCATGGTGTCACAAAGAGTCAGACATGACTGAAGCGACTTAGCACTGACGCACACTACTATAGGAATGTGATAACTGATTTCAGATTTTAATATTCACTTTCCTATTTTGTCCAAGGAGAAGGAAATGGCAGCCCACTCCAGTACTCTTTCCTGGAGAATCCCATGGACTGAGGAGCCTGGTGGGCTACAGTCCACGGGGTCACAAAGAGTTGGATACGACTGAGTGACTTCACTTCACTTCACTTTATTTTGTCCAAAATTATTTGATAATGGAAGCCAACAACAATAATAATATCATCAGTTAATACTTACAGAGCTTTTACTATATTCTTGGGCTCTCGTCTAGAAGATTTACCTGCAGGAAGGTACTATCATTATCCCTCTGAAACAGGAATGCTACATGATTTACCTGTGGTCACAAAAATGGTTAAAAGCAGAGCTTATATGCCAACTTTGGAAAACTACTTCAAAGTGAAGATTCTCAATGACCATATGATACTGCTTCTGGATGAAGATAGACTGGGAAGAGAAAATCAGACTTCGGTACCCCAAAGAAAAGAAACATTGTCAGCAATATTCAACTGGCAGCAAACAGCAACATCAGTCTATAGCATTTAATGCTCTTGTCTGTACCAGCTATACCATGGGATTTCCTTCCTAATGCACAAGAGGCACATAGCATTACCTATGGACAGTGTCACAGACAATGCATTCCCTGGAAAATATGAAGCCCTGTCTAAACTATTTAATATCTTTCCAGTATCTCCCCAACCTCCCAAGTTTTAGCAGCAGCCAATGTAGCAGAAAGAGCCTGAGACTATGAAAAATGTGATATGACCCACTTGGAATACTAGTTATGTGGGCACACTGCAGTTATCCTGACAGGCTTTGTGCATCCAGGGAATCTCATTCATCTCTAAAGCTGGCATTTCCCAGAAACCCATCATACACAAGATAAGCCATGTCCTACTAGCTCCTGTTATGGATTCCCTGAGAGTAAATTTTAACTCTAATAATAAGCCTTAGAAAAATAAGATTAGGAATATATTAAATTGTAAGCAATGCCTCTATGAGGCATATTCATTGATTCAATATTTACTGAGTATCTGCTATCAGCCAGACATTGCTCTAAGCACTGGAGATCCATCAGCAAACATGGCAGAAATAAACTCTAACATTCTTATGAAAAAAGTCAGGTAGTCAACTTCAGATAGTGAAAAGGAAATAGAATATACATAAAATGGTGACATAGTGAGGTGAGGCCTTTGGAAAAGAGGGTTGTATAAGTTAGCTACTGCTGTGTAACAGAGCACCTCAGAAATGCTGACTTAAAATAGAAAGTATTTCTTTTAATACAGTGGCTTAAAGTAGCAATTTTCTTTTCACATGGGTTGAGGGGTAAGCTAAGCAGTTCTGTTGATCTAGACCTGGTAGGACTAATCTTAGGCTCACTAATGAATTTGCAGGCAGGTAAGTGATCAGTTTGTGGCTGGCTTCAACTCACATGTTGCCTATAAGCTGGGCTAATGAGATGACTGGGCGCTGTGGCTCTCATAATCCAGCAGGATAAAATCTGGGCCTGTTTATATGGTGGAAACAGGGTTCCAAGACAATAAGAGAAACATGCAAGCCTCTTGAGGCCTGTATCTAATATTCCGGAACCTTGGCGGCATACTATTGGTCAAAGTTTACATGCCAGCCTGGATTCAAGGGAGCAAGATACACACTTCACTTGTTAATGAAAGAAGCTGCAAAGCCTCATTGCAAAAAGCAGAGGTACTAAGAGGAATACAATAAGGGACATGCTTTCTATAAACCACCATAATAGTCAATACAGGTCTTTCTGGAGTAGTAGCATTTGAGTTGAGACTTAAATGATGGAAGAGTCAGGGGGACAAAGGGCTTGCTCTAGTCAGACAGAAAGCAATTGCAAATGTTGGGATGCACTTGTGCTTGAGCACATGGACTATATTCACTGGTGCACATACATGCACATGTATATAAATGTGCATAAGCATGTAGATGGTATGTGATGAGCATGTAGATGGCATGTGATAAACATGAATGGAATGTTCTGCCAACTGAATATGCCTGTGGGCCCCTTTACCCTACCTTCTCTCTTTCAACACTGAAACATTCAAACATCAATAGAAACATATGATTTAATGTACTCTAGTTCTACTTCTGACATTGACTTTCTATGATTTTTGATCAAGCTACATCCCCTCTCTGGACATTATGTTCAAGAATGGTGCCAGCAGAGCACGTTCCTTCCTGGGCTATTAACCTCTTCAATCAATCAGAAATTTACCAACATTTGCAGCACTGTCAACCCTCTCTCTTGTCTTCCCTGTTTCTATGAGAAATAGCATAGAATCTTGTTGCTAACAGGCAACTTGTCAGAGGAAAGACTGAGTAACACCTTTTCTCCTTAGACAAGAAAACCCTGCCAAAGCATTTTTAGGAAAAAAGTAACTCCATAGTTACTCAGAATTTGAAACTCTCATAGTGGGTAGATTCTAACACATCACAGGACTTGGGTCTCTTCCCAAGTTTTAACATGGACACTGTACTTGGGTGAATGCATAGACACTCCCTCAAGTCCATAAGGTAAAATCTATTCAAAGACAATTAAAAAGACACCCTACTTTCTCACACACTATCATTCACAAATTACGGACAGAGTTAACACCTATTGAGTTCTAACAAGGAATGTAATGAGTTATATTTTCTCATAGCAGAAGTGTTCATGCATGGCCGCTAGTGGGTAAAAAAAAGTTAAATGACAAACTACAAAAAGAATACCATTTATGTAACACAGTGGGTCTCCAAGTTTGGGTATCATATCAGCAGCATCAGCAAAACCTAAGGAATTTGCTAGAAATGCAGAATCCCAGGTCCTCACCCCAGGGCAACCACTTCAGAAACAAGGTGAGGAGTCCAGCAATCTGTGCTATAACAAGCCCTCCAGGGGATACTAAGGCATTCTTAAGAAAGTCACTGATTCCAGTGAGAAAAGTGTCACTGAAGGTGGCCCCTATGCATTCAAGCAAAGCTTTACACCAGGTCTCTGTTTTCCTTTGCATTGTCCTGTCTCCCTTTCTTGGGGAGTCCCACCATGATTCCCGTTTGGATAACCACCCATTCTCTACTGCATACACTTCTGAAGAGCCTGTCCATCAAACACTCCTGTTTTATTGTAACCAAAGGGTCAACATGGAACCCATGCTGGGCCAGTCTCTTTTCCCTTGGGAACTCTGATTTTGAGTGAAGGCATAGGACACAAGAGGGCTGGAGTGGCTTCACCTCAACAGCTGACACTAAAGAGCATGTCCACCCATTTCTGCTTACTGGCCCCAGAGGGCTGCCAAGACCCTGTATTTTTCAAGTTCCAGTGACTCAGTTTTTCCCTCCATCATATGATTTACCCCATATCCTTCCACTCCAGTATTCCTGCCTAGAGAATCCCATGGATAAAGGAGCCTGGCAGGCTACAGACCACGGGGTGGCAAAGAGTTGGACACAACTAAGCAACTAACACACTTCTTCCATAATAATGTCATATTTTCCCCCCAAATCTGCCAAAGGTAGCTGTTTATCCTTACAAACCATGGAATAATTAGCAGATATATTTTAATTGCATGAAAGGATCAAGTACCTGAATAGTGAAGCCTGTTGCTAAGCTGTTCAATAAGACCAGTCTACAGGAAGAACATCCCAACAGTGACCAGAGCAAACCCCAGCATCCATGAGGCAGGGGAACAGAGGCCAGTGGCAGCTCTCAGCAGTGTAAAGGGATGAAGGCCCACTCAGACGGTATCAGAGTAGAGCCGGAGAAGCACTCTGAGGGGGGCTCCAGGGGGGAAGTTTCCACAGCCCCCACTGTTCGGTGGTGTAAGAGATTGCAAGTCCCCCAGGCTCATCATATAGGGAAGAAGACAAGTCACTACATCAGCATCAGTCACTGAAGACTCATCATGTTGCCTAGAGCAGAATTCCCAGTTCAAATGGAATTAAATGACAGAGGAAGTTATTTGTTCATATAACCAGCAGTCCTGAGACTGGGCAGGGTTCAGTTCTACCACAGGTTTCTGAGAGCTTCACATTCGTGACCTAATCTACCTAAAATTCTTCCAATAATTCCCCCCAGCAACTCCTTGTTTGAACTCTCCCACATGCATATACCAGGAAAGAGAGAACATTCCTTACTTTACTCAGACTCTGAGCTTCATGGGTAAAGAGTTGATTCTTGGCAAAGGACTGGAGCCAATACCACTCATATAGATAAAGGTTAGGTGAATGCTGGGGACAGCTACTTGCTCCACGTGATCTGTCAGGTGATGTAACCTGCAGAGAACTTTAAATAAGCTTGTTTAGAACAAAGAGTGTGCTGGTCAAGAATGCACAGATTGTTGGGGGTGGTCAGTAGGGTTAGTTAAGTCTGTCTGAGCCATGTGGTGGTGAAGACCCTAATAAACTAGAGGAAGGCTTGGTGAGTATTTTCTGCTAAGGGTCAGATAATAAATCTTGTAGGTTTCTGGCTCATGTGGTCTTGATTTCATCTACCTAACTCTGTTGCTACAGCACAAAAGAAGCCACATATAGTATGTGAATAGTGGGTTGGACTATTTTACAAAAACAATTCACCGAAACAGAGGGTGGCTTGGATTTGGCCTGCTGGCTATAGCTTGCCAACCTCTGCACTAAAGAAGGAAACCCTGTGCTTTGCTACTATTAGTAACAGCAGGTGAGCAGAAGCACCAAAACCCAACCCCTTCATCCCTCGTCAGACAGCACCTGGAGTTTGTTGGCACACGCCTAAGCACTTCTCTCATTGAAGCCATACATTACAAATGCCAGCTTCTGTTCTTGTCTGTCTGGAAGTCAGACAACAAAGGTCCATCCTTCTTTATCTTGGAATCCCTGCCCTACTCTAGTTCATGTGTTCCAGACCAGCATCCCCAACCTGTTTGGCACAAGGGATCAATTTTGTGGAAGACATGTCTTTCACAGACCGAGGGTGGGAGAGGGATGGTTTCAGGATGGTCAGGCACATTACTTTTATTGCACATTTTATTTCTATTATTATTACGTCAACCCCACCTCAGATTATCAGGCATTTGATTTCGGAGGCTAGGGAGCCCTGTACTAGACTGACACTGACTACAAAGAGCCAACATGTGGGGTCTAACCTGGCACATTCTGGCCTTGGCTGCTGCCTTGACGACACCCTTTGGCCCCCACGCCATGGCTCTCTCTAGCTGCCAACTGAACAGACATTTCCTTTACTCTCAGCCACCACCACTTCCAAGTAAATGTGCATGCAAACCACACTCTTCCTCTTTCTGCCAAAACCTACCCCCCATTTTATCATCCTGTTTTCAGCCCCACCCCTGTTATTATTCTATGTCCTCCTGGCCTCCTTTTCCCTGGATCTCCCCTTTCAATCGGCCATCTGGTCCTGCTGATTCTTCCCATACAACTTGACTTGTGATGGCCTCCTTGTTTACAGCCCCACTGCTGTCATGCTACTTCTGGCCTATAATTCCTCCACACCTTCTCTATTATAATTAGCCTCTGTGCTGTGCTCTTCCTTCTCAGTTTTCCCTCTCCTAATTATCTTCTCTCCATTTCACTGGGAACCCTACCTCTTAACAAGCCTTGCTAATAGAGCATTTTCACCATGCCATGCCCCACTTCTTGTTAATTTAGACAAAGCTAGAGGGTCAAGTCCCATAAAACACTTGTTTTGCCTTCTGGCTATAAATTCTTAAGATTTCATGGTGCCATATTGACCCCTTTGATTCAATTCTGGACTTAATGAACCTATTTTTCTCATTGATGAGTCAAGCTCCACTGTCAAATTGAGCATCATTTTGACCATCATCTTTCTCCATGTTACTCTAGTTCCTGCTGCTGCTGCTGCTAAGTCGCTTCAGTCGTGTCTGACTCTGTGCGACCCCATAGACGGCAGCCCATCAGGCTCCCCCGTCCCTGGGATTCTCCAGGCAAGAACACTGGAGTGGGTTGCCATTTCCTTCTCCAATGCATAAAAGTGAAAAGTGGAAGTGAAGTCGCTCAGTCGTATCTGACTCCCAGCGACCCCATGGACTGCAGCCCACCAGGCTCCTCCGTCCATGGGATTTTCCAGGCAAGAGTACTGGAGTTGGGTGCCATTGCCTTCTCCGACTAGTCCCTAGGTCTCAAAAACTCCTCTCCTGCAGTCTCATTCAAATCAGTGAGAAGGTATTGCTGGCGATAAAGCTAAAAATTCACATATTCATTCCAACCACCATTTCCCTTTGGTAAGGCACCACTAGGACCACTCACCTTGAGGCCGGCAAGAGCTTCCTATTTCCTTTTGTGTTCTCAGTCCTCATCCAGTCCATTTTCCCACTACAGGCAGACCTGTGGTGGATTCATTTTGATATTTGGCAAAACTAATACAATTATGTAAAGTTTAAAAAAAAAAAAAAAAACTGAAATCTGATCAAGTCATGTCCCTGGTTAAAATTTTTCAGTGGCTTTCCACTGCCCTTTTCATTGGTTTTCAGCTCCGGATCAATAGTAGAATGACCTGTGGTTTTCCTAAAAATATGATGCCAGGGTAAGAAACCTGAATTGTCATTGACAGATTGCTGAAGGCTCTGTGTGGACAATTCCGAGAGTGAAAATACCTAGTGGGCAGCCAGTCATTTCAGTCCAACAATATCGTGATATTTACCTGCCCTGGCTGGACCCAGATCCCACAGTAAATATCAGAGAAAAAGTCCCCTCAGGCTTCTGGTAAAGAGAAAGGAAAAAGAACAATTCTGAAACACACCAGGGTAGTTTGCTTCCTTCAAGAGATCTGTTCTCAGATGAAACTAATTCACTAGAGACAAACATTCTGGGGTATTATCAGACCCTAACTGACCTGGGGGAGGGAAATACCCACCTCCAGCCCACCCTATCCATCCTGAACCACCTAAGGGGGAGAAAGAACTGAGAGATTCTTGTGTGGTTTATGGTCTGGAGGGACAGGCTGTGACCTCATCACAGAACTCTAGAAAGTGTCCCCTCCCCTCACACGTCACCACCCCAGTACTAAGGACCTATTTAGAGCAGTTTCTTTTCCCTGGTACATCATGTGTGGCAACCAAAAAATATAACAAGGCATACCAAAAGGGAAACATCACAATTTGAAGAGGCAGAGAGAGAATCTGAATCAAATGTGGCAAGGATGTTGGAATGATCAGACCAGGTCTATGAAAACAGCTATGATGAACATGCTGAGGGCTCTAATGGATAAAGTAGACAGCTTGTAAGAATAGACACTCAATATAACCTGACAGACAGAAATCCTTAGAAAGAGCCAGAAAGGAAGACTAGAAGTAAAATTCACTGTAACTGCAGTTAAGAATGTCTTTGATGGGTTCATTAGTACACTGGACTGCAGCTCAAGAAAGAAATCTCTGAGCTAAAAGATATATCTAGAGAATACTCTAAATCTAAAAAGCAAAGAGAAGATGGAAACAACAACAACGAAAAACAAGACACTATATGCCAGGACTTTAGAACAACTACAAAGTATAGAACACATACATAATGGGAATACCAGAAGAAGAAGGAAGAGTGAAAGGAAAAGAAGAACTATCTGAAACAATAATAACTGAGAATTCCCCCCAAATTGATGCCAGAAACCAATCACAGAGCCGAGAAGCTTGGGAAACACTTATTAGAATATGTGCAAACAAAACAAAACAAACAGAAAAGTTCTACACCTTAGGCATATATCATCTTCGAACTACAGGAAATCAAAAATAAAACAATTCTGCAAGAAGCCAGAGAGATAAGGAATATCTATAGAAGAACATGCTAAAAATTATACCCAACTGCTCAGAAGCCATGCAAGAAAAGATACAAGTAAGTGGAGTGCAATATTTACAATGCTGAAAGCAAAAACAAACAAACAAACAAAAACCCATCCCAACAACAAAAATGAGTAAAGGGTTATGTATCTTGTAACACTATCCTTTAAAAGTGAAGGAGAAATACTTTTGCACACAAGCAAAAACTAAGGAAATTTGATGCCAGTTGACTTTTCTTGCAAGAAATGTTATAAGAAGTTATTTATAGAGAAGGAAACTAATATATGTCAGAAATTTAGATCTAAAAGGAGAAAGAAGGAGAACATCTAAGAAAGAATAAAAAAAGATAAAATAAAGATGTATTTTTCTCCATCAAACTAATATATAACTGTTTGTTCAAAATAATAATACCAACATACATGATCATGTATGCTTACATATATATATATCTGATATATGTATCAATGTCCTTATGTACGTTTATATGTAGGTGAAATAACAGCAATGATTAGGGACAAGAGGGAGGAATCAGTACCATTTTTATTAGCAGAAGGTATTCATTCTACCTGTGAAGTGCTACAGTATTATCTGAAAGTGAACTTGGATTAGGTGCAAATGTATACTGCAAATATGTAGGGCCTCCACTAAACATTAAAATGCTGCCCCATCGGCTTGGCTTTCCCTGACATGGATTCCAAACCAGTTTTAAAGGAAGGGCCTGTGTCTCACACAACTCCATTTATCTGCAGAGTCAGAGCTGAGCTGAATCTTGATGTCCTGATTACTATTTTGTTTCACTTCTTCCATAGGTTGCCTCCGTCACCGCTGACTATCCACGCGGTGAGAGAAAGCAGGAAATGATAAAGGCATCTAATCCAGTGACTGCCAAACTTGAACGCACATCAGCATCAGCTGGGGGGCTGGTCGAAATAAACATATCGAGCCTCTGACTCAATAGGCCTGGCCTGGTTCTGAGAATTATCATTTCTAACAAGTCCCCCGGTGATGCTGGTACTGCTGCTTCCATTTACCACACTCTGAAAACCCTCCATCTAATCTCATCCCAGTCCCAGTCAGACAATGCTGATCTGTCCAACTTGGTTCAGAACACTGGCTGCAAAGTATCAGCCAGGCATAGAGCTACCCAGACTCCACGTGTTGTTTTAAAATGTGCAAGATGACTGTGAATTAGGACGTGTCACACTATAACTCAAACTCTCAAACTGAGAAAAAAAATTTTCGGGGAAAAAAAGCAGATCTGGATTCCTCCTCCCTTATGACACTGATGGGTTGGAGTTGGTCAGCTTTTCTTTGGGTCTGGTGTTCTTCATCTTGGCTTCATATCTGAATGGCTTGAGCAGCTTATAAAGCCTGCATGCTCAGATTGCATCTCAGCCCAATTATGTCAGAATGCCTGGGGTGGTACCCACATCTTCTATAAAATGGTAGGTGGATAATTTTACTCCCTATTACCACCATGAAGAATCATGAATGTTTAAAATTAGAACACGAGAAATCTGTCCAGAAATACAAGAATGCTTGAATCCGTATTAAAGGAGTCTACAAGATATCTGTTAAATTTAACAAAGTATAATCAACCCCAAGACATATCCTAGACAGAAATAGCCTGATGGGATTTCAGTAGTGATTGCACTCAACTATGGACTTCCCTGGTGGCTCAGAGGGTAAAGTGTCTGCCTGCAATGCGGGAGACCTGGGTTCAATCCCTGGGTCAGGAAGATCTCCTGGAAAAGGAAATGGCAACCCACTCCAGTATTCTTGCCTGGAAAAATCCCATGGACAGAGGAACCTGGTAGGCTACAGTCCACAGGGTTGCAAAGAGTCTGACATGACTGAGTGACTTGACTTTCACTTTCCACTTTCACTTTTATAGATGAGTTACAGAACCGCCATGTGAACAATATTGAGAATTTCAATTCATAAGCATGGGATGTGCCTCTTTTATCTACATCTTTTGTCAGTAATGCCTAACGCGGCTCTCGATCTGTCAGGAGCCGCGTTAGGCATTACTGACAATCTTTAATTTCTTTCTGCAATGTTTTGTAGTTTTCAGTGTATAGCTCTTGCCCTTGTTCTATAAACTTATTCCTAATTTTTGTTTGTTTGTTTCTTTGATACTACTGTGATTTGAATTTCTACCTTTCTAAACTTGCTTGTTAATTGTAGACATCTGGCAGATTTCTTAGGATTTTTTTTTTTTTTTTTACACACAAAATTATGTCATCTGAAAATAATGATAAATTTTTTTATGAAACAGGAACAGGCCCAGACAACTAGAGATCAAACTTCTGTTTGCTAAGTGGGAGGGATCAATTGGGAGTCTGGGATTAGTAGATGCAAACTATTACATATAGAATGGATAAATAACAAGGTCTGACTGTGTAACACAAGGAACTATATTCAACATCCTGTAATAAACCAAAACGGAAAAAGAATATAAAAAGAATGTCTATATATAAAAAACAGAATCACTCTGCTATGCAGCAGACCTTAACAGTAGAAATCAGCTATATTTCAACTTAAAAAAAATTCATGTTAGCTGTGATCTTTTCATAGATATACTTTATCACTTTGAAGAACTTCCCTCCTCAATTTTTTGAGAATTTTTTCCTCTTATCATAAATGGCTGATAAATGTTTTCAAGTGCTTCTTTTCCATGTGTTGAGAGGATCACATATTTTTGTCCTTTATTCTATCAATATGGTATATTACATCAGGTGATTTTCAAATGTTAAACAATGTTTTATTGTCTTAACAATAAAATTACTAAACTTGATTGTTTGAATTCCTTAGATAAATCTGTTTGCTTATGGTGTATACTCCCTTTTTAATTACTAGATTTTATTTGGTAATTTTGATAAGACTTCTGTGTCTTTGTTCATGAGAGATATTGGCCTATAGTCTTCTTCTCTTTTGGTTTTAGCATTATAATTCTGGTATCATAAAATGATTTGAGAAGAGTCCCCCTCCTCTTTTTGTTTTTAATGAAAAAGTCAGATCAGGCTAAGGATTTTTTCTTAAGAAAGGACCAAAAAAAAAAAAATGTTTGCTAGAATTCAATCTCATTCTTTTCTCTTGGTGGGGCAGAGAGAGAGAGCAGGCAGAACCAAGGCAGCAGGAGCTTTTCTGTCCCAGGCATGCTGCTGACCCCTCGCCACATCCGAGTATTATGGAACATGTTCAGTGCAGTCACGCCACGAAGCACACAAAGTCACGTGTGTGCGTGTTGGGGCTGTGGCAGATGAAGGTGAGGAACTTTGAACAGTGCCAGTGACCCTATCTGACCCAGTTAATGAGCACAAATGTCCCAGCAGGAGAAAGAGACAAGGGTATTTATCTGCTATATCCACTGTCACTTTATTTCCAAATGCCTCTAACAATAGCAAGGCGCTTCCCTGATGGCTCAGATGGTAAAGAATCTGTCTGGAATGCAGGAGACATGGGTTCAATCCCTGGGTCAGGAAGATCCTCTGGAGAAGGGAATGGCAACTCACTCCAGTATTCTTGCCTGGAGAATCCCATGGAAGAGGAGCTTGGTGGGCTCTTGGCCATGGGATTGCAAAGAGTTGGACACAACTGAGTGACTAACACTTACAATAGGAATTTGTGCCTCTCACATGCTAAGTGAAATATATTTCAAAATGACAGTAGATATTTATCATTCATAGGATCCATCCTGTTTGTTGATCAATCAAAGGAACTCTGACTAGGTGTAACGCTGCCAGGGTGGGGGGAGACTGGTTAAGTCTAACTTATTTTGAGATAGCACACTATTAGCAATTTGTTGACAAGAGTGGTTTTGACTCTCCTAGAGGTTCACTGTTCACCTGAGTTTAGAAACTAAACTTTGAGCCTGACCAGACTTAGGTACATGTGGCACGAACCAGGGGCCAGTAATGAAGCTCAGTAATACAGAATACAAACGAGTGTGCAGGCAATGTGCCCTCCAAGATGACTGACTCACTCTGGCAGAGGCGTGAACAAATCAAACAAAAATAGCTCAGATCTACAGTAAACATCAAATCAGAGGACTTCCTAATATATGTTATCTCAGTGGAATCCTGATAAAGAGAGTGAGTTTCCACAAGAGGAGAGAATAATAAAGGGAATTCTACGCTTGTGTAATTTAAGAGAAAAGAGAAAAATATCTGAGAAATAGATTTCTCTGTCCACTCTATTTGGACATGTAACCTTGTAAAAGAATAGGGAAATTCAGCATATTCCATGATCGTGCAAATAAAATGAGCCTACCACGTCCAGGCACACTAGAGTGTGTAGGCACACTCCTACATGTGTATGAAAAATCATGTTCATTTTCTTCACAGCTTTGCAAAAATGAGAAAACAGCCCAATTACCTACCAGCAGGTGAATACATAAACAGACATACAGTGGGGAGTAGCAGTTAAGGGCAATGAATTTGAACTACTAGGAACAACCAGGCTAGATCTCCACAGATACAGCTGAAGGAAAAAAGCAAATTATGGAATTATATACACCTTATTATGTTATTAATGTGAACTAAAATAAACATAGAATAAAACCATATATTATTAAACTAACAATATGCAACAAAACCAAAACAGTGGTTACTTCAGGAGAAGGTAAGAGGAAATCAGGATTGGCAATGATTATTTTAAAAACTTCAGTTTTAACTGTAAACACCTCCTCTCTTCTGGGGTCTATATTTCCTATATGACTTTTTAAATTCTCTTCATCACTTTTATAAGTAAATAAATAAGTAAACACAGTAAAAATATACAGACATGTACTTTTTAAAAAGCTGGAAGAATTCTGACAATAACCAACAAGAATTAATTCCAGATAGAACTCTCAATACTATCTGTGTCTTGTGCTTTTCAGATATCTTCTCCATCAATCAAAGCTCTACCCTTCCCTAACCAAAAGCATATAATTAAAATTTGAAAGCACAAAGGAGCTGGAGGCCAGTGGGGAGGATGGTTTGACAGGAACACCACAGAAACTAGAAGATGGGGTCAAAACTGGTACTTGGTTCCAAAAGCCTTTAAATGCAAGGTTAAGAAGTTTAGACTTCATCCTCTGCCCACTGGGAAGCATTACTTGTTTCTGAGCTGGAGAACATCATGGATCAAACAAATAAGTCAGAATCCAACTTGGCCCCCACCTCTCAAAGAGGATCCATTCAGCATCATATCCAACCTGATAGAGCTCTGAGGGGCTCAGACGCTGGGCAGGAACTCTAAAGTTATCTTCTCTTTTCTCCAAAGAGTTTACTGTTTAAGCAAGGATTCAGACTCTTAAGACTTTAAAAGACTTTACAAAATGCTCTCTTCCTCTCCTGGCTCACCCTTATTCCGCAGCCTGAAAGATCCTAAGGTACTTGAAGATGATACAGTTTTGTTTCGTTTTAACTACAAGGAGTTGAAGACATGTTGTGGGCATGTTCAGCCATCATCAGGGGAAAGCATCATCACTTTTCTCTCATCTGCATGGTCCCCAAGGTCCTGACTTTTAAAACAGAAGTGAGCAATCAACTGTAGCGAAAGGAGCAAAACAATTATGAAGAGGATGATCGGGGAAAAAAAAGAAATGTCGGCTAACCTCATTCCTGAAAGGCCGGGATGTTGCTGCTTAGTTAGTGGAGGCTGAACAGCGGGAAACTATGAGCCAGGCGTTAGCTTTCCAGGTTTCACCATGTGCCGAGTACACATGATCTAGCCCCAAAGTACACTATGGGGAGACATAATCGGATGATTTACAGCAGGGCTCTCCACCCTTTCTGGCACCAGGGACTGGATTCATGGAGGCCAGTTTTTCCACAGACTGGGGGTGGGGGATGGCTTTGGGATACCTCAAGCACATTACATTTATTACACTGCCGCTGACCTGACAGGAGGTGGAGGTCAGGCAGTAATGGGAGCGATGGGGAGAGGCTGTAAATGCAGATGGAGCTTCAATCCCTCAACCACAGCTCACCTCCTGCTTTGTAGGCTGGTTTCTAACAGCCCACAGACGGGTACAGGTCTATGGAACAGGGACTGAGGAAGCCTGGTTTATAGAAAAGGATTCAATGTGAAACAATCAACCAGAATGAAGGGCCTGCTGAGGGTCTTGTCTTTCAGATTTAAAACAGCCCCATTCTTAATTCTCTTGTCTATAAACTTCCAAACTTTTGCTCAAAATGGCTGAAGAGATGATGGCAAGAAAACACTTCTGAGAAATAAGACTAAGACAAAAGACAAAAGGAAGTGGTAGGAGCCAGAGAAGGGAGGACATCATCGTGCAGTCAAGCACCTGCTCTCTGCCTGGCCGAGCACTAGGGCCTTCATAACTGATGCCTTTCAACCTGCACACTGGTTCCTGTTCAGCCATTCTTCCACCAGCTTCCTTCCACACACGAGACGCTGTTCTGTACACTGGGCATCAGTGGTGAGGCAAACACAATCCTTCATAAGTCTTATTTTCTATTGGGGGTGCAGTCGGTAACAGCTCGAGCAGAGGTCAGGAGACCACCTCCTGTCTAAGGTCCTGGGCAATCCTCCCACCATGAAATGTTCTCCTAGGGATGACAATAAAGTCATTTCACAGAGGCCACTGTGTCCTGTACTTTAATAGGTTGATACTCACAGTGGGCCTCTGTCTGATAGAAAGAAAATTTGTTGGAACAGCCAGCAGGCAGCCTGTTTTCTGAATCTGAGTGAAATACAAAATATTGTCACTAGAGGGCAAGTGGATGTGTGCTTAAATAAAAAAAGACAAAAACAATAGTACATTCTTGGAAACAGAAAACCTTTGACAGGGCCCATGATTACTATGTTGTTCTCATGGCTACCAAAATTAAATGTGGAACTGTGCCTGCTAAGTGTTATCCTAATGCATCTCTTACCAAGCATCATACAGGGTTGAGATGTCAAATTACAGTGTGAAGCTTCTTCCCCTCAAAACCACAGGTACATTGGTTCTCACACTTGATTTTAATCATAAATATTTTAGTGCAAGGCTTAAGGGAAAGTGGATTTTTGTCCTCTTCCTCCCTGCCTGCCTGAGGGATGCCCACTGTGCCTTCTGGTTAGCTCACTCCTCTTTGAAGCCTTTCGCATCTCCCCTTCCCTGAAGGGTCTTGCCATTTTTACAGGCTGGGTATCCTGCAGGCAGCTGTCACTCACAGCTCAAGCAAGGCTTGAATAATAAACTTGAGAGATGGAGCATCTACCTGGCCTGTGCACTTCTCACCCGGTGACTCTTCTGACATTCACCATCACCCTGTAAGGAGGAGTTACGCCTTCCCCACTTGACGTGTGTAGTAAACTTAAGCCCAGAGTGGTTGGGCATCTACAGCCCTGGCCCTGAGCTATTAGTATGATCATCTGTTAGCAGATGTTTTTACTAGACTGTGTACAATTCAAGGGCAGAGATCATCATGGCATTCCTCGGGACATAGTACTTTTGTCTGCAACACATCACATACTCTATAAATATGAGTGAACAGATGCTCTAAGAACTCCTATCGTATGTCCTTTTTGAGGTTGTAGTCAATATTAATGACATGAGATATGAGAAATGCCTGGCTGTGTGGCTGGCAGAGAGGAGATGCTTAAAAAATTCTGACAAGTATGATTAGCATGTTGTTGGTCTTATGATAGATACTGGTCAGCTGTTAGCCTGACTTCAAATTCAACTTTTTATCTATGATCCTTTAAGATCTGGTCTCTGCCTAAATCTCCAAGTCTGTCTCATGCTTTACTCCAACGCCTAGGCCACACCAGTCAACTGTCTGCTCCTCACATGTGTCAGCTGGCCCCTGCCTCCAGGTCTAGTAGTTGCTTTTCCTTTGGCTTGAGCCACTATTTTCTAGCTCACCATGGATGACTTCTCATCCTTTAAACCTCATTTCAGCCATAATCTCTTCAGAGAAACCTTTCCTGCCTACCCTAGACTCTCACCTCCATCCCTCCTGCCCTGTTTCAATCCCTTGCTTTCTTCCTAAGTTCAGCCTGAGACTCTTTCATCTATCAATTGACTTGCATTGTTTCTCTCTCCTTCAACGAGGTTTACAAGGCTGGTTTCCTGTCACCTGCGTGGAACATTAATTCACCGCAATGCTTGATGCACAGTAGGCCATCACTGACTGTGTTTTTGATTGGGAGGATGGATGTAGAGAAAAAGAAACAAATAATTATCCTATGTGAAAACTTGAAGCCTGGAAAATAAAAGGGAGCCTGAGAAAAGAATGGGCAGTGTTTCAAGTTCAATTCTGTTCCCCTCAAATTGTATTTTGAGGTCTTAATCCTATTACTGGAAAATCCCATGGACGGAGGAGCCTAGTGGGCTGCAGTCCATGGGGTCATTAAGGGTTGAACCTGACTGAGTGACTCCACTTTCACTTTTCGCTTTCATGCATTGGAGAAGGAAATGGCAACCCACTCCAGTTTTCTTGCCTGGAGAATCCCAGGGATGGGGGAGCCTCGTGGGCTACTGTGTATGGGGTTGCACAGAGTCGGACACAACTGAAGTGACTTAGCAGCAGCAGCAGCAACCCTATTACCTGTGAATGTGACCTTATTTGAGAGCATGGTATCTCAGATGCAATCAAGTTCACATGAGGTCATTAGAATGGGCTCTAATCCAATAGGATCACTATCTTTATAAGGGAAAAAAAAATCTGGATGCAGACAGAGAGAAGAGGATGCCATGGGATGACACGGGAACAGAGGGAAGACAATCATGTAAAGAGAAGGGCAGAGGCTGGACTGACGCTGCCACAAACTTCTCCTTGAGCCTTCTGAAGGAGCATGATTCTGCTCATAACACTCTGATTGTGAACTCCAGGCCTCCACTGCTGTGAGAGAATACACTGCTGCTTTTTAAAGCCACTCTATTTGGGGCACTTTGTTCCTGGAGCCTAATGAAAGGAACAGAGGTGGCCAGAATGCTGCAGGGAGACACATACAGGTTTGCTATCAAACACAGCAGCTCTGAGCCCCAGCTGTGAGAATGCAAGGTGTCTGTCTTCTGCTCCCCAGTATATATGATAACAATCTTTCTTAGAAAAAGAAACATTTGTGTCTCTGCTCCAAAAGTCCAACAGAACCAGCGACTGAGCTCTCAGAGAAAGGGTAATAATAGTAGACTTTTCCTTCTGCCACCTTGATGACCTCTGCTGACCTCCAACCTTGGGGCTGCGTGTGGTGGGTACTCAGGCAGACTCGCCACTCCAGTCTATGCAGCCTGGGGCTGGCTTTCTGGGCTGCCAGTCCTCCAGCCAATATTGCCATGGCTGTGTGAGAGCCTCCTGGGGTCACCCCAGGCCTCACAGTTCCTGATCCAGGGAGTTCTAAGAGCTCCCACTGAACACTTAAAGTCAAAAAGTCAAAGTGTTAGTTGCTCAGTCGTGTCCAACTGTGTGAGACCCCATGGACTGTAGTGCAATAGGATCCTCTGTTCATGGGATTCTCCAGGCAAACATACTGGACTGGGTTGCCATTTCCTTCTCCAGGGGATCTTCCTGATCCAGAGATTAAACCCCTGTCTTTTGCATTGACAGGCGGATTCTTTACCATCTGAGCCACCAGGGAAGTCCCAACCCTTAAAGTACTCAGCACCAAAGCCTGCTCTTTCACCAAAGCTCAGGTCTCGTTCCCAGAAGCTTAGCCTATTACTCTATGAAGCGAGTTTAGTCACTATACCTTGAACTTACTCTTTTGTTCCCATCTGCAAGTTGATAATTGCATTCATCTCACATGCTAGCGAAGTAATGCTCAAAATTCTCCAAGCCAGGCTTCAACAGTATGTGAACCATGAAATTCCAGATGCTCAAGTTGGATTTAGAAAAGGGAGAGGAACTAGAGACCAAATTGCCAACATCCATTGGATCATAGAAAAGCAAGAGAGTTCTAGAAAAACATCTACTTCTGCTTTATTGACTACACCAAAGTCTATGACTATGTGGATCACAACAAACTGTGGAAAATTCTGAAAGAGATGGGAATACCAGACTACCTGACCTGCCTCCTGAAAAATCTGTATGCAGGTCAGGATGCAACAGTTAGAACTGGACATGGAACATCAGATTGGTTCCAAATTGGGAAAGGAGTATGTCAAGGCTCTATATTGTCACCCTGCTTATTTAACTTAGATGCAGAGTACATCATGTGAAATGCCAGGCTGGATGAAGCACAAGCTGGAAACAAGATTGCTGGGAGAAATATCAATAACCTCAGATATGCAGATGACACCACCCTTATGGCAGAAAGCGAAGAACAAAAGAGCCTCTTGATGAAAGTGAAAGAGGAGAGTGAAAAAGTTGGCTTAAAATTCAACATTCAGAAAACAAGTGTCATGGCATCTGGTCCCATCACTTCATGGCAAATAGATGGGGAAACAATGGAAACAGTGACAGACTTTATCTTTTGGGGCTCCAAAATCACTGCAGATGATGACTGCAGCCATGAAATTAAAAGACACTTGCTTCTTGGAAGAAACGCTATAACCAACCTGGACAGCATATTAAAAAGCAGCGACATTACTTGGCCAACAAAGGTCCATTTAGTCAAAGCTATGGTTTTTCCAGTGGTCATGTATGGATATGAGAGTTGGACCTTAAACAAAGCTGAGTGCCGAAGAATTGATGTTTTTGAACTGTGGTGTTGGAGAAGACTCTTGAGAGTCCCTTGGACTGTAAGGAGATACAACCAGTCCATCCTAAAGGAAATCAGTCCTGAATTCACTGGAAGGACTGATGCAAAAACTGAAACTCCAATACTTTGGCCACCTGATGTGAAGAACTGACTCATTTGAAAAGACCCTGATACTGGGAAAGATTAAAGGCAGGAGGAAAAGGGGACGAGAGAGGATGAGACGGTTGGATGGCATCACCAATTTGATGGACATGAGTTTGAGCATGCTTTGGGAGTTGGTGATGGACATGGAAGCCTGGCGTGCTGCAGTCCATGGGGTCGCAAAGAGTTGGACACAACTGAGCGACTGAACTGAACTGAACTGAAATTTATCTGGAATCTACTATACCGCAGAACTCCTCTAAGCAGGAAGCAGCAGAGCTTAGAGAGTCACATAATAAAAGTCAGACAGACCAGCTTCAAATCCAAGCTCTGCTCAGTTAACTCCTTTGTCCATATGTATTCTCATCAGTATAAGGACTCAGAATGGCTGTGAGAGAGCAAAGAAACAGCACTGACCATGACTCACAACCAACACCAGACACTGGCATCTGCTGTACTCTTCCCCATCTTCCTCCTAATGCTGAAATAGCCTAAGGAAACAGAAATACTTACTTGCAGGTTCCACTGAAGCAGACATCAACTACCAGGGACTGGGTTAATAGTGTAGCTCTGGTTTGACTGAATACAAGTTCTCCTCTGACGTGGGGATGAAAGGAGGATTCCCAGGGAAAATCCACTCAAGTACCACTCTCAACTTTCTTTGACTCAAATGTGAAACTGTAATAGGGAAGAACAAGACTGACTGCATATTAGATACATTTCTTTTACTTTAACCTTGCAGTCTTTTGCCTTTGCTTAGTCATGCTGACTCTGCACCTTTCGTTAAAAGAGTGTTGTTTGTAGCCCGAGATGTACAGGAGAGCCCATTGTCTGATCTTTAAGAGTCCATTCATATAGAGACAGAGCTGCAGATCAGAGCATAACATTTGTCTTGTCAGAGGTTTATACGAACATCATGACCTGACCACATGGGAAGCTGCAAGAACGAAGGATTCCAACAAGAAGTTTCCCACAACCAACCGTGCCCCTTCCTCAGCTTGTCTTTCAAAGTGCTTTCCTGAAACCCTTTGAGGAGTTCGGGGTTTGGGGGACATGAGCCACCCATCTCCCGGCATGGCCCTGCAACAAACCTTTCTCTGCTTCAAACTCCAAGGTTTCAGTTTGGCCTTACTGGGCTTCAGGCACATGAACTTATGTTCAGCAACAAAATCTGCACTTCATACACCGCTATGATCCTTGCCACAGGAAAATAAAAACAGTGCTGTCAAATCTAGAAATTTGAAAATATACATCAGCCTTCCCAATGCAATGCTCCATCCTGGGTGGAGGATGTATGTGGGTTTTGAAGGCAGAGGATCTGGTGTTATTTTGGGACCATGCTGGTAACAGGAGGCAGCATTTACTGGGTCAGTTCCTGTTCTCAGCACCTTCTACATATTCTCTCTTTGACTCTTGATCAGAATTCCATGAGATTGGAACTATTTTGTCTCCATTGTACAGATAAGGAAAGTGGTGCACATGGTATATAATTCTCGGGTCCTTGCTTTTCATCACTGCCAACACTGTTTCTTTAAGGACGGCTACATGGTTTGGGCACCTTCCTGGTCTATGCTGGGTGCTCTCTAAACTTACCTCTGTGAGGCAGACTATCAGAAAACACCACCATGCTATCTGAAAGTGTGAGGTCATGCTCAGAAACATGTATTTTAAAGAATTTTGCAAGCTATCAAGGTTTTTTTTTTTTGGAAATTCTATTACCATAAGGACAGTTGGAAATATTAAAAAGAATTATGGTGTCCCCAACTGGAAAACACAGCAGGGTTTCTAAGCCCATTTTTCAGAGTTATCTGCTTCTACCCTTCCATTGTCCTTGAGCTATATTACCTAAGTTATGTATGTTATTGATACTGCTGCTGCTGCTGCTAAGTCACTTCAGTCGTGTCCAACTCTGTGCGACCCCATAGACGGCAGCCCACCAGGTCCCTCCGTCCCTGGGATTCTCCAGGCAAGAACGCTGGAGTGGGTTGCCATTTCCTTCTCCAATGCATCAAAGTGAAAAGTGAAAGTGAAGTCACTCAGTCGTGTCCGACTCATAGCGACCCCATGGACTGCAGCCCACCAGGCTCCTCCGTCCATGGGATTTTCCAGGCAAGAGTACTGGAGTGGGGTGCCATTGCCTTCTCTGTTACTGATACTACAGCTTAACAAATCATATCTACAGACTTGCAAATACATTCTGTGGCAAAGGATCAGTTGACTTCACCTCTTTGCCACAGAAAACAAAGATTTTGGTGTTCACATACACACTCATTTCAACCTTCTTTACTTCATATAAATTGTACTTCTGAGACTTCTCCTGTGAGTCTATGACAACAGCTGTCTGGTTCACTTGCTAATACCAAGTTCAATAAAATTTTTTAACACGTGCTCCTTTTATATCTGTAGGAGAGTCACAATTTTGCATTTTGGGACATAAAAATTATCCTTTAAGATGATTTATTATTCCTATGAAAGAAGAGAAATTCTCTCATTTGTTTTGGCTTACTAATTCTGTTTGTCTATGGGTCTCACAAGGCCTTCACTTCCATGTGCACTATGTTCAACCGCCTTTACCTTAGTGGATGACAACTGGTAGAATACACACCTTGATCTGCTTTCATATGCAGGGGCATCATTGTAAAGTATCATACAGCTGTTGCATCCTGTGTTAAAAAACATAAGTGGGACAATCTGCTGAGATTTGCAGATTTCTGTGAAAATGCAGAAACACATCAACTGTAAACTGGCTTTGCCCTACAAATTGAAGCAAAAAGGAACTCAGTGTAACTGTCAGGAGAGATGCCAGAGAAACAGGTTTCAGAGCTGGCATCTAAGCGGATTGGTACAGACTAGCAAGAGAAAGAAAAAAAAAACATCAAAAAGAACAAAGACTCCATTTCCACATATGATATGATATGGTCAGATGAGATACTGAAAACAAATCCTCTAATAACACACAGTTTGAAACAGAAGAATGTGGTAAGTGAAACGGATGAGTTCTTGCTATGACCAGAGAGCTGATAAAGCCCAAAGAGAAAAGGGCAATGTTCTCAAGAGATACTCCAAAAAAATCATCTTGGAAATGAAAAATAGAATCGAAAGCCAGAGTGGTAATAATCTAGTCTAGCAAGATAGAATGGAGGAAATTTACTTGGCTGGAAAAAAAGGTAGAGCCCAAATAAATGGTTGTAATATGATCCATTTCACTTGCGAGAAATAGTCAAGCCCAAAGCTATTTTTGGAAGGTGTTGGAAAAGACATATGATACATTCCTCTCAATATTTTTTGAAATGGGAGGACAAGTAAGTGTGCAAGAAGTAGACATACAAGCAAACACATACTGTGAGTGCTTAAACACGATAATTAAACACAAGATTAAAGTCAATGTTATTTAATGAAATGGCAGGAGAACAGTTCAGGGTAAACAGAATCAGGACTGAATAAAAGCAGTGGTTTTCACACTTTAGCATTCATTGGAATCCCCACCACATATATGTATTTACATCTCCACATCTTCTGATTCAGGGGATCAGAAGTGGGATTTGAGAACACTGGACTAAAAGAGGTAACAACCAAATGTGAGATATGAAATTTGGTCAGATTCTGATTTTAAAACAAACTCTGAAAGATTTTACAGGGACTGTTTGGGAAAACTGAAGATAAACTGCAAATGAAATATTATTATGCAATTCTTCATTTCCATGGGTTTCATAATGGTAATGGGTTGTGGATAATGTTGCCTTTAACGTGAATGCTGAACGGAGGTAGTTCATATTTCCTGAATTTCTATCGGCAGGACTAAGTTTGTTTGTTTTTCAACTATTCTGTAGAACTCAAGTGGTGCAATTCTGCATTGTGATATAATTTAACTTTTCTGCTATTTAACTTAGAGATATTTCCTTTAGACTTCCCTCCAAAGACACTCAGTTGCTCAAGTGTGAGATGCGGATATCAAGCTCACTTTTTAGTCATAAATAACTACCACAGGCATATAATACTTCCTGACTATTCTTGAATATACCTTATGACCTACCAGAAGTCCCTGAATAGAAAAGAAATGCAATTATTTAATAATTAGCATATAATTCTTTAACTCTTAGAATTGCAATTAATGCAGAAAACAAATCTATCCGTATTTCAGTAGAAAGGACATTTAAATGACATGAGAATTTTCCCCCCTGAAATTTCACATTTTCCCCCCTAATTTTATATCATTAATGTGAGCATTATGCTGTCTGGGTTTTCATAAATACTGAAGGATGTCAGTAACAAAAGCTGTCATATCCTGCAAACAACAGATCAAAAACCAATCCTCCCAAAATGTGCCCATGAAAAGTCATGCTTTATTACTTGAGGACCTGAAAACCCATCCAGTATTGATGTCAGGGCTCCCATTTTGTTGATCCCCGTCAAGGCCTATCAACTCTATTTTCACTTTCAATTTCCTCTGTCCTCGTCTAAACAGTCATTAGCTTTCATCAAATTTTCTTCCACTGAACTGGGCTACCTGACTCTAATCCCCACCTCATCCTTCAAATCCATCTACACACTACCTACTGTCTGCATGATACTTCTAAACCAGAGGCTGACAGACTACGGCCTATGGGCCTAACACAAATTCTGTTTTTTTATGTTTTTTGTTTTTTTTTTTTTAATAAAATTTTATTAAAATCAATTCATTTTCATATTGTCAATGGCTGCTTTCAATCTGTAATGGTAGAGTTACATAGCAACAGAGACTGCATGACCTATGAGCTTGAAAATAATCACTATTTCGGCCTTTATGGAAATATTTGCAGATTTATGTTTTAGACTCTTTCTCCAGGGATCAACAAAGCCTTCTCCAGGGATCAACGATTGATATTAGTACCTCCTGAGAATTTGTTAAAATTGCTGATTATTAGCCCCACCCCAGGACTGCTGAATCAGATGACAAATTAGTAAAAATCCTTAGTAGACTCACATGGATAATAATGTGGCACAAACACTCTCCTAAAGGAGACACATGGTCATAGCATTCCTCTATTCAAATTTCCTTCTGAAATGCCCTGAACTAGTATCACTAAGAAGTGTGATAGATATGTGTGCAAACAGGCTTTTTGTTCACACCCTACAGATCCCAACACAAGAAAGACCTAGCCAGAAAGTCATACCCAGGGGATCTGTGAAAAGTACTTCAAATATCTTTGTGTAAACTGGACATAAAGTGTTTGCTAAGTAGCACAGGGATGACAGTAGGGAGTTTTCATAGTGAAATGAGTAGTGTCTGAACACAAGTAGGGGCAGTGGGGGGGCAGTGCAGAAAAATAGAACCAGGACTTCCTCCCACAATGAACAACATTTAAGGCCTTGACAAGCCCAGTAGCTTTACACTTGTGAGCAGTATCCTAGGTTGGGATGACCTCTTTGATCCTTGTATGATCAGACTACCCAAAAAGGCTATTCCCTTGCTCTCTGTACATTCCCTGGACCAGTGCCTGCTTCATCTACACTCAACTCACATGACCTTCCTACATAGGTGCCCGCCCCCTACCCCTGGGCCCCCCAGCGAGAAACTGTTCTAAACTTAAGACTAGAACATCTCTGCCATGATAGCTTATTAAAGAAGTGGTGAGGGGTGACCCTCTGCTAGTTGGTAACTGATGAGCCAACCTGATGTCAATTCCCCATGTGGTAATCTCCACACTCCCACACCACAGGAGTAAAGATCGCCACCCTGTCCTGCCAGCCATCTGCCACACCCAGTGGAGTAAATAAAGGCTCCAGGACCTTGTTTCAGATATATAAGCTGCCCATCCATCAAACCATGGATGTCTCTGCAGCTGACTCTGGCCTCTTTTTTGGATCTTGAAGCCAGGCAAATATAGGGCTTATAGGCCTGTGGGGTACAGAACAACAGTCCTACAACCCTCCTCTTTCACAGGGAACTCCTATCACCTAATCCCACAGAAAGCCAGCTGATCCAGCCATGGAAATACTGGTGCATCTGCCTTAAAGTGCTTGCCCTAGTGAATTCTTTAACAAGTCTTCAGGAACTGGCTAGTCTTTCTTATGTCTGTTTACCAACACTATATAAGAAGCTGACACTCTCCAGGACTGCCTGTCACTAAACCATACTCTCTCTTATGGGAAGATTGCAGGGGAGGAGACTAGGTACCTTACATTTAATTACTGGGGTCAATTATATATTTGCCAAAAGAAAATGGCAACCAAGTAGTCCAAGTGGCTTAGGGAAGTTGCTACAGGCTCCCATGGACTACTATCCAGATGCCCTAGATGTTAACATGGTCTCATCTTGTTATTAAAGGATAAATTTCATAAAAGGTAAAATCACCACTCTACTTTTAAATCATATATAAAATGAAGACACATTAAAGATTTTACTTAATCCATGATTAATGAGGAGATAGGCAAAATTATCACAACCAGTCTGAAGAAGTCAAAGGAGCATACATTTACATGGAGTAAAAGAATATGGAAATGAATTTACAAATAAATGAAAAGGGTAGAGAAAGAAGTCAACTGATCCCCCAATTTGGACAGAATTTATTTGCATGCACATAGACACGAATTATTTTGCATTACTATTAGTTACAATGTACTGAGTTGCAAAATAACTCAAAGGCAATAAAAGGCTAGAATCATTTAACCCAGAAAGTCATATGCATAATTTTCCATTGGAGTCACCTAGCACTCTCTTCTGCTTATTCCATATTTCACTTCTTGTGACTTGTTCATCTCTCCATGGTAACGTTGGGAGCAAGTCACAGGTCTCCAGTGCCTACAGGGTCTGCAGATCCCTGTTCTCTTTTCTCTGAGCTTTGCAGCACCTTCCTTGGTCATGCATAATCTTTTCAAGAACTTGGCCTGAAGGGGAGAAAAAAACACAGAAGGCCCAAAGGGAAAAGACTGGCTCAGCACGTAGCATGTAACCTACGCTGTTGTTTCAGCAACACAACTTCTCTTGAAGCAGAAGGAGCTGAATAAAAGGCGTTCAAAAAATGGGGTCTCCAGGGAGAGAAAACACAAACTAGCCCCCCAGTAAATTATCTGGCCGCACTGTGAGATGTCTGTGGAAGAAAAGCAACTGGGAGCAGTTTCTTACTAGAATCTATCTAGTATCTCTAACCCTTGGTATCCTTGGCCCTTATTGACAGACATGATCAATAGCCAAGAGGGATTTAAGAACACAGTTCAATGACTCAGCATAATATACTCATGCTGACCTGACAGCCCAAGGATAGCTGAGCTTTTGCCATTTTCACAAACACAAGGCTTACCTTGAACCTCAGCTCTGGTGATAAGCTCCAGCTCTTCATTCCTTCCTATCTCACACCCTAGAAATTGCTTCAGTCGTCAAATGTCATTACTGAGAAGTGGAAGGATGCTTGCCTTATTCTTGCTGGGATCCCTCTCCACATAAAGTGCATTCTTGTGATGGGTTCTGGGTCTTGTTGCAGCTTTGTGTGATTTGACTCTCCTAGGGAAGCTGAGGTATCCATCCCCTGTTGGACTCCAAAGGCTCCCCAGCGCTTTGGCAGAGCTCCACCCTGGACACCATGCTAGGTTTCCCTCAGCCAGCTGTACCTTGCACCTGACATCCAAGCCCAATCACAAGGTGGAGTTCGCCACCAAGGCCTTTGTGGGACCATGCTATCCCCCTTTCCTCCCCTTCCTACCCTGTCATGGGGCAGACTTCCCTAGGCCAGCTCCCTCCAGTCTCAGCCATGCTTCAGAGAACAGACATAACCCAATGTGAGCACAATTCTGAGGTTCTTTCTTGGTGGTTGATGCCACCAAAGGGGACTCTGAAGTAGAGGTTAGCTACCCACCTATATCCTCTTTACTGTGTGTGCTTAGTCACTCACTCACATCCCACTCTTTGTGACCTCATGAACTGTAGCCCGCCAGCCTCCTTTGTATGTGGGATTCTCTAAGGCAAGAATACTGGAGTGGGTTGCCATTCTCTTCTCCATGGGATCTCCCTGACCCTGGGATTGAACCCCAGTCTCCTGCATTGTAGATAGATTCTTAACCATCTGAGCCACCAGCAAAGCCTGGCTCTCACCTCATTTCTAAGTTTCAGCAAAAATGAGTCTCAGGTCAAATTTTGTCATATCCACACATTTAAAACAAACATCTATTAGCAAATGAGCCAAATCAGTCTGTATAGCTATTCTATAAATTATTTCAGTTTTAGCTCACTGTACTTATAGAGATTCTGCCCACCAGATTTCCAGAAAGATCAACTGGAAACAGATATAACAATATCCTAGAGATATTACGTGTCAGCCTAATGTCAGCATCACTAACCAGAAATCACCTGAAACTGGACTCCAGACCATCTTCACACCTTCCCTAAGGATTCACCTTAGAGACCTCATTAGATTGTTTTTAATGGGAATTTTATACCACATAATATATAGAGAAAAGTTTCACCACTCCCTATATGCCCCTTGCCAACAACTATCTGTTTTTTGCCAATTTCATTTTATCTATACTCCCAGGTATTTTTCGTTTTTCTTTTTGATTTTTGTCATCTGTTTTTGTTTGTGGTAGAAAATGTGGTTAGAGTTTAAAAAAAACAAATCCCAGATATAAGATACAATATTATTCCATTTGTAAAGACTTGAATACATATCTCTAACAGATAAAGACTTAAAGAAATAATATTTTTTTAATATCATCTAAAGCCCAGTTGACATTCAGTTACTTCAAATGCCACAAAGGTGTGTGTGTGTGTGTGTGTGTGTGTGTGTATACACACACATATGTATATTATGTGGCTTGGCTCAAATATCAGAAAAATGATATATATATATATATATATATACACACACACGCTATAAATATAATGTATCATATATTATCTACAATATACATATCATATATATCATATATGACACATATGATATTTCAAGCTACATAATTCAAATTTTCCTACTTTCACAAATGAGAGCTCATTTCTATCAACCACTATGTTAGTTAGTAAGCAACCAGTCTCTCCAATAAACTCACTTACTAGGCTAGTGAACAAAATGTTTAAGCTACTCAGAAATAAGAATAGCTTAAGCCTCTGCAGGAGGCACCTTCAGAGTAGAACTTTTCTAATCATGATGCTAGTTGATCACTCTAGAGTGTAAATCTCTGATCAAAATTCTAGCTACCTCTACTAACATACATACAGCATGTATCAGGGTGTCTCTGAAGTATTTTTGAGGAATCACAGATCCTGTTAAGAAGTGCCAGTGTACCCATGGCTTCTCTTGCCATTGATTCATCCAATGATATTTAGATGTGAGTCAAGAGCCAAGACATGGCAAGTCACCAGTAGCCAAGCCAGCGCCTGTACTCCTTTGACAGGAAAGCTAAGAAGGAAGAGGCATTTCTCCCTGCCAGCTGGACACTGCAGCGAAGACTCATGTCATTCTCCGTACCGGGTAAAGCAAGAACTCTCATCCCCGTCATGTGCAGGGAAATTTTGACTCAGAGAGGTTAAGAAACTTGCCTAGTATCTACAGGCACCAGTAAACCAAGTGCTTTCTTGCTTAGAAGTCCTTGTGTAACTGAGGTTCTGTAAGGAAATGGGCAGTGAAGAAGGAAGGTCATTTCTGAAGAGAAAAGGACAAGACATGTTACATTTTCCCACAGCAAACAATCCTCAGGGGACTCTGGTTCCTGTACATGCTCTGCATTTCATCCTGAACTACTGACCATGTGTACAAAGTGAAGAATCTGCCATATGTGAATAAGGGAAGAAGAAACAAACACATATTACAAATACTCTAACCACAGAAGTAAAGCGGGCTGTTCAGAATTGTCAAACTTAGCAAAAGACCACCAAAAACAAGAACAAGACCTTCCAAGAAAACTCCAAAAGCACAATTTTCTAGAAAATCACTCAGCCTCAAGCGTAGAGAACACATGAGAAACTTCAGCATCACACATGATGGGCTTCTACTGAACCCTCTCAACAATCTTGTTCGAGAGATGCTATTTTCAGAAAGGAATTATTCTCCCATTTCACAGATGAGGAAACTGACATCAGAGGGTAGGTACCTCACCCCCAAATCCCTTAGCTAATAGGTTCTAGGGAAGGTTGCAGACTTATGAACACGGAAGCACCAGCTCATCTCTATGTCCTAAAGTTTGTAAGAGGTCTGACCTAGACTCACAAGCAATGGGAAGTCATTCCCCAAACCACAAACCTAAAAAATTCTAGTCAACTCTCCACTTGATTCCAAATCCGCCCTCCATATCCACCTACATGCCTTTCATTTTCACAGAAATAGTTGATGGTTTGGAACTGACATTAGGCCACTGATTCTATCTCATGCCTGGTTTAATCTTATTTAAACTGAAAAATCTGGGGTTTTTTATTCGTGTTTTTTGTTTTCCCTTCACTGCTTCCACTGACAGAGGAAGCATTTGAGCTATTCGAACTAATAATTTGGGAATCAAAAATTTCTATAACCACCATTTCTTGACAAAGCAATTTTTGATGAGACCAAAGTAATCATTAAAAGAAAGTTAATTTATGGGAGTTTGCTTGACATCGTAGTAATTAGTATTTTTTTTTCCCTTGAAAATGAGCATTAAGTGTCAACAGTTAATTGTAAAAGAAAAAGGCTCAAATACCATTTTGCAGTCATTTTATGGAGCTGATTTCCCTCCACTAACAGGGCACTGGCATTAGAAGACAGAGTAAAGATTTATGGACTTCATCTCCATTGCTGTAATTAACTCTGTTGAACAGCGCTACACTTCTATGAGGCATTAGAAGGACGCTTGCTAAGAAGGTTGAATCTCTGGCCAAGTTCTGAGATGTTTCATCTACCTGAAGAGTTCAGAGCATGATCATTCTACTATTCTCTATAAAGTCCTCACTTAGTGTCAGGGTCTATGCCAGACACTGGGAGCTCATTACCTCCATATTTAAAGGGTGTGAACTATCTGCAAGGAACTTCTATGACATTAGGCATTAGGGATGGAGAGGGAGGGACTGTCCTAAAGAACTTGACCAGCTCTTGTCCCAAGTTTCCAAGAGGGGACCTCTAAATCCTTTGATTTGTCCAAGTGAGAGGAGTGTCTTCGTAACTTGTGGGCAGTCCCTTGGACCACCCCTGACTTTAGGCTAGCGAGATGACATGTGGTGGCTCCTGTGTTTAAGCTAACATAGTGATTTAGCAATCGAAACCCTCTCAGATCTCATCCTATGTCTCTTCTTTTAGCTCCTCCCAATTTCTATCCTTTTACTATTAAAAAAAAAAAAAAACTGTAATAGGGAGTATGGCACTTTCCTGAATTCTATGAATCATTCATAGAATTTTCAAACCTGAGGATATAGAATGAGCTCCCAAATTTTGTAGCCAGCAGGTCAGAAGTGAGAGTGCCCTGGGGACCCCAGACTTGCAGCTGATGTCTAAAGCAGCAGGGAGGAGCACAGTTTGAGGGGACTGTACCCTTAACTTGTGAGGTGTGGCCTAACTCAGGGCAGGTGAGTCACTGAAGAGGTGAACAAGAAAAAGCCCTTATCTCCATGGGACTTGTATCCTCCTGGACAAAGAAGGCAAGCACAGGTACACGGAGCAGAAATCAGGATTTCATCCAGGGAGACCCGCCCTAAAGGTTAGGGACGCAAATGCAAGGGGAGAGACAGGCTAGAGGGAGGAGGAAAGAGTGTCAGGGCAGGCCTTCCTCACCTCAGAGTGGAGATTCAAAGAAGAAGAAGGAAAAATTCTTGAGGATGGAGACCTGACCTTGCCCTTCTTTGATTATCATCAAGCAGGACAATCCAGGAAAAAAAAATCAAGTCAAAATCAGCTACTGACAGATTCTGCTTCCCCAAAGAGCTCTGTGTAAAATATCGACCATGAAGTAAATCTTCCGCTACTTGAATTACATCTTCCCCATTGATCTCCTTCATAAAATCATGGACAGGGTGTCACGGAAGTTCTGTGACAGTGACAGGCTGCACACACCCAAGAAACCTTAAGTCAGAATGGCATATAGATGAAACCAGGGTCCTGACAGCTGTCAGGAAGCGCTTTCCTCTTAATCAGCTGACTCAAGCGCTAATGCACTCTGACCCAGCAATTCTCAAACTTCACTATGAAAATGAATTAACTGGGAATCTTATTAAAATGAAGATTATGATTCTGTAGGTCTGGGACAAGAGAAGAGTCTGCATTTCTAATAAGCTCCCGGGGCGGGGTGGGGGGGGGGTGTTGATATCATGGGTCTGAGGGTCTCAATTAGAGTATGAAATTCTAGCTCAGCTGTATCCAACAGAAAGGAAAAGTGAGTCACAAATGCAAGCCAAATATGTAATTTTACATTTTCTAGTAGCTACATTAAAAAAAAAACTAATAAAAATCTTTTGAAATACAAACATTTTAACCTATATTCAAATTATCATCAAATTACTATCACTTTAAAATCAACAGAAAAATGATACTGAGGTATTTTCAATCTCATATTTGTACTAAGTCTGCAAAATCCAATGTGCCTTTTACACTCAGTGTCTCTCAATTTGAAGTAACCATATTTCAGTTGTGCAGTAGCTCTTATGGGCTGTGCTGACCACACTGGTCAGTGCAGTGGTAGGAGTACAGCTCTAGCTACTGAGGAGTCTGAGAACTAAAGCACTGCACTCACAAAATACAAACCTTTGCCTACTGTTGTTGAAGTAATTCGATTTTAGCATTTTACTTCTTACAAGCAACTTTTAGAACTAGGTAACAACTTTGTAAATTGATTTCTACCTTATTTAATCAAATGTATGATTATTATACATATTTAGATATGAATTATATATGTGACATGTGTGAATATATAATGACATATACAGTAAGTCCCTTACATAGGAGCCTTCAAGTTGTGAACTTTCAAAGATGGGAATGTGAGTGCCAGCATCTGTGTGCCAGCTGTTGCACTGTATAACTGTACTTTTCAAGGCACTGTGCTGTAAGACTACCAACATTTTTACTTGAGTTTTATATACATAGCACTTGTGTGAAAAGTATTATAAACCTATCACAATGCAGGACTCTACAGCTGATTGTATTAGTTGGGTACCTAGGCTAACTTTGTTGAACGTATGAACAAATTGGACTTTCAGACAGACTCTTGGAATGGAACTCATTTGTATGAGGAGGACTTAACTATATACATTACATACATGTATTATATACATAGCTTAAAATATAGATAGAGATGAAGATGTAGATGTAGACACAGCATTAGATATTGATACATAGATATAGATATCTGAGAACAGCAGCTGTCATTCAAAGAATTGTTACATTAGTTCCTTATTGGTACAGAGTAGGAATTTTCACAGATATTTCCTCTAAGCAAGGTATCTGGACACAAAAAATGGATTTTTTTCCCCTCTAACTTAATTCTCCTGATCGCTAGCCTACATTAGGCCAAGTGAGCAGGTGATCACGCAAATCACCTAGCTTCTCAGTAATGCTGTTAGCATCTTTCATCCAAGTCTCCCAAGCATATTAGGAGCACAGCAAAAGCTCTGAAATGCCCTGCAACTCAAACAGCTCCAATTTACAAACAAACTGTTAAGGCAGCCGTTGGCAGCACGATTTGTTTCCAATCTCAGGCTGCATTCCAGTGGACTAGCAGTAATCAGAAGCCAGCGCTTTAGGCACCATCTGCCATTACTCTGACTTCCTGTGGACACTGAATTTTCTCCCTTGGATTGATTTTTTCTAAGTCACCTAAAGCAATGGTCTAGTGAAGAATGGTGTTGGCCAGAAAGAAGAAAATGAGCTGTTATGATCATTAAAATAGTGATTTTTCAGATAAAGTCATGTTTGTAAGTAGGTATCTTTGTACAGTGGGAATTATTGATTACTCCAACAAGAGAAAATAAGGTTACAATCCAAGGTAATTAGGCCTAGACCAAAATAGTAATAATATGTTTTATAGATAGAAGGCAAAGTAGATTTTTTTTACCTGAATTGCTAGGAGTGGAAGAAAATCTCCAATAGTATAGACAGGCTTCATTACCCAGGAGACTAGTATCCTTAACTGTCTGGTGTTTCATTGACATATTGTTCACAGGTCTTTAGTCAGACTCAGGCATAAACATACTTTCATAATTAACTCTCAATTATTCTGAGTGCTTACCTTGATAGCTGCCACAATAAGAACTTCCATATATGTTATCACTGAATCCTCAAAATAATACTAGAAAGTACACACTGTTACTAGTCCCATTTTACAGTTGAGGGAAATTAATGAACAGGTCTAAGATCACAGATAGGAAGCATGACAAATAGGAGTTGAACTCAGATTCTTTACCATGTGAGCCACCAAGGAGTCCTGCCATGGACCAAAACATTATCTCAATCAATCATTCCAGTTAGTATAACTCTTATACCTAAGAGGGTTCATCCAAGTGGCCCCTTTTCTAGTATTTACTGACACCAAGGCATCGACTTCTGCCTTATACTTACTCTGCCCCCCTGTCCTGCTCAGTTGTGTAAAGTCAAGAAAGTTCCTAACACAAAAGAAGCATCAAAGACATTAAAATAAATGCTAACCTTCCCCTTTGTCCTCATTAACACAGGCTGAGTTCTGTCATCTATCACCCTTGGAAATTCTCTGGTGGGTCTTCAAGGTATGTGTCCCCACCCTTCTGAAAGCTATTCCGAATCTCTTTTGTATGTAACACTTGCTCCATTGGTTCCCAACCTGAAAGATCAAAATGAGGGAATGAAAATGGACCCAGTTATTCTAAATTAATTGCTGGTGGGGACAGAACACTTTCCATCACATTATAGATTCAGAGGAACTCAATTCCCAGTTGTATCTTCTGAGATTCACAGTGCTTCATGCACTTGTCAATCTTCCTCACTCTTGAGATGACACAGTGGCAGTCTTTGGTAAGACTATTAAGGGATATTAATCAGAAATCAAGCCAATTTAATATGTCACTTGCTAAACTGTAACGATTTGGTAATAACTGCTAGCAAATTTTAATTGGTACATTATTAAAAGTATGTGTGTTTCAGGTACCATAGTTACATTGCTTAGAGCAGGAACTCTCTAATTAGACAACCTCTGTGGGAATAGTGACCTTACCACTTATTAGCTCTTTGCCCTTGATCAAGTTCATTGAAACCTCTATGCCTGAGTTTCCATACCTTAAAAGTGAGGCTAATAATACTTTTCCAACAGTTCATATGAGGATTAAAAGAGTCACCAAATTTCTCTAAATTTAATATTCTTGAGACACTGTTATTTTATATATCAACAGGAAAAAAAATGAGGGTGAAACGCACACTAATTTTGGAGAAGTTAAATGTAGGGAGGGAAAGAATTGATGAGATCTAATAATACTCAGCAACAAGGAGTTCATGATCTGAGCCACAGTCAGCTCCTAGTCTTGTTTTTGCTGACTGTATAGAGTTTCTCCATCTTTGTCTGCAAAGAATATAATCAATCTGATTTCTGTATTGACCATCTGGTGATGTCCATGTGTAGAGTATTAAAAAGCAGAGACATTATTTTGCCAACAAAAGTCCATCTAGTCAAAGCTATGTTTTTTCCAGTAGTCATGTATGGATGTGAAAGTTGGACTATAAAGAAAGCTGAGTGCCCATGCATTGATGCTTTTGAACTGTGGTACTGAACTTGGACTGCAAGGAGATGCAACCAGTCCATCCTAAAGGAAATCAGTCCTGAATATTCACTGGAAGGACTGCTGCTGAAGCTGAAACTCCAATACTTTGGCCACCTGATGTGAAGAGCTGACTCATTGGAAAAGATCCTGATGCTGGGAGGGATTGGGGGCAGGAGGAGAAGAGGCCAACAGAGATTGAGATGGTTGGATGGCATCACCGACTCGATGGACGTGAGTTTGAGCTCTGGGAGTTGGTGATGGACAGGGAAGCCTGACATGCTGCAGTCCATGGGGTTGCAAAGAGACGACAGACACGACTGAGCGACTGAACTCAAGAGACACTGAACAACTACATAATCTTTCTAGCCTTGGTTTCCTCATGAATAAAGAATAGGGAACAGTAAATGCCCAGGTTGTAGGTTCTGATCACAAGATGTGTCACATAGCAAGCACTCAGTAAATATTAGGCTGTGGTAATTCTGGAATTAATAACCTCTCCCTCCCACACTATCACCATGCCATGTTGGAGTAAGTTCTTTTCTTGTCTATTGTAATTTCTATAAAAACCACTGGGAGCAATAATTATAATCTAATAAAGTTCTTATCACAGTGCCTGGCACACAGAGGTTGCTCAATAAATTGTAGCTCTCTTACAATGAGAATAGAGTACTCTGAGGATTCATCTGAATGTCTAAAGTTGTCTTTCCCCTCATCCTGCTCTCTCTGAGAATGAACTTTACTGAGATGAAGATAAATTTTATGATAATTAATATTACATGCTTTTCACTTAAATGCAACATCATCAGTTCTATCCACGACACTTGCCAGAGTTGTTCTTTCAATTAGCATTGCATATATTGAACTTGAACTCGGTAAGAATTGGGTGGTGGGGTGGTGGTTGGGATAAAAGTACTTCAATAGATTTCTGGAGCAGGGGGAGGCACTCCATGGTAATCATCCTACTCATCTCTGGGGCTGTCTGACCTTATCCATTCCTCCCACTACAAAATGAATTAGATAATACAACCTTATTTATTTCACAGATAAGGAAACTGGGACTCTGAGGGTTTAAGTAATCTGTTTAGAGTCAATCTAAAGGAGCAATGGGGACTTCCCTGGTGGTCCAATGGTTAAGATTTCACCTTCTAATACAGGGGGTGGAGGTTTGATCCCTGGTCAGGGAGCTAAGATCACACATGCCTCAGGACCAAGAAACCAAAACATAAAACAGAAGCAATATTGTAACAAACTCAATAAAGACTTGTAAAATGGTCTACATCAAAACATCATAAAAACATTTAAAAAAGGTGCAATGTATGATCCCCAAGGATGAAGCCATAAGCTCCATGGCAGGTGGAACTGTTGTCCCACGTTTTCCTTTCCTTGCCGAATTGTTCATATTTAACTTGTTTGAACTTCAGTTTCTTCTATAACATTATGGGGGTGGAAAGGATCAGTGTAGGAATCTTCTAGCCTGAAGGTTCAGTGAGCCTCTGAAAAAATAGGGTATGACTATCAAATATTTCATGCACCCCTCATTTCTGTATGTCAAGCAACTTATAAAGAAGTGAAGGGAAAACTTCAGAAGCTAAGTTGAAGTCAAGAAGTGTGTCCTGTGAGGACAGGCGGGAAAGATTAAGGCTCTTGTGACTGAGGTTTATACAATCATGGACCATTATAATTTTCTAAATCCTGGTATATGGAGAGCAGATGGCCTATACATGTATGATGGGGTCATTTTTGCACCATGGAGAATAAAGTGTATGATGCTCCCTCCAGCAGTGAAAACACAGGGTTAATCCTGCATATACTAAACTCCCATCACGTGCCAGGCCATGCTGGGTGCTCTGTATAAATCATTTTATTAGTTCTCATAACCTGTAAAGAAGATTTGGTGTTCATTTTACGGATGAGAAAATCAAGACTTATGAATAGTCAATATTATGCCTAAGCTTACACAACAAATCAATGGTATAGTCTGGGTTTCAGCCCAGGTTTTGAATATTCAATTTGGTGCTAATACTGACTTGAGGGGGGTTGGATTAGAATTCTCTAGTGTGTTCCTATTAGTAGAGTTTGTCAAAAAAAAATTTTTTTTTTTTTTGTAAATTTGGGCAAAGCTGGGTTAAAATGAAACAGGCTTTCTCATTGTGGAACTGATCAGAAGCTCTGTTAAATTTCAGCAGTGGGATATAGCATGTATCATTTCCCAAATGGAATTTGTTTTTCAAGACACATTTCTTTGACTATTGTTTATACTACAAGTTTGGGGAAACACTGGCAAGATATATTCCCAGATGAACTATGTATTATGGCTACACAGAGAAGTTATTTAGGAGCATTTATTTACAAAGAACTGTAAGGGACACACATCCTGAGTACTGATTTAAGAGATAATTAAATGAAAAAAAAATACAACTTAGATGAAATATGGTAAATTTGACAGTATAAATAAAGCATTTTAAATAGTTATTAGGTGTAAGAAACTATTTAGAAATTGTCCCAATATTATTTTTTGATTGATGCCATATATGACTTAGTAGTATAACGACATTGTATATTGGCTGGTGTTTTTGTTTATGTCCTAATATACTGTAACATATGTGTATGCTTAGTCCCGTCTGACTCCTTTTGACCTCAAGGACTGCAGTTTTCCAAGATCCTCTATCCGTGAGATTTTTCAGGCAGTTTCATATAAATACCTAACACACGATGTCCTGAAGAATGCATACATTCTATCAGTGATTCACTTTTTTTTTTTTTTAACAGTTGTACACACTCACATTTGCTAACTTGCTGGCTCCACGTCTTACTTTCACTTTAGCAATTTCATATTTATGTGGGTTTGGATTGAAGTTATAGTATGAGATACATCACTGCGAGCTTTATAAACAAAAGATCGATACCAGCTCAGCTGTCAGCCCCACTGTTCAATCTGTCCCTTATCTATCAGACTGAAGTTTACAGCAGCAGACTAAGTAATTACAATTCTTCATAGCTCTACAAACTTCCTCTGACATCAACATGATTATTTCCTGGGAAGCTGTAACTTTAAACATTTCTCTGAACTTCAAACTGCATGAATCAGCAACTTGCATTCAAGATTTGAAGTGTCAGCGAATCCTCCTTTAAAACTGGATATTTCCTGGAACAGTTGGCTTAAAAAAAGAAAGTCATGCGGTTCTACAAAATTTTCATAGAGGCCTTTGTGGATATTTTTTAAGCACCAGGCTCTCTATAATTACTTAAAAATATTTCTAAAATCTCTAATGATACCAAGAAAAATAGCCAGAAAAATAAAAAGAGTTCTTCGCTTCATGACAATCTAAATTATTAAGATTTGTCAGAGTAAGATGCTTAATTACAAAGGGAAATTTCACCACATAAAGGGTTTTAATGACTGGCTTTAATGAAGAATACGTCTGATGACTGTAAATGAAATGCAAGTTTCTGTGAAGGTTCTCCTTTATCTTTGGCTTCTCTTTTTACCTGGAATTAGTCAGCCTAATGGAGAAGGCAATGACAAGCCACTCCAGTACTCTTGCCTAGAAAATCCCATGGATGGAGGAGCCTGGTAGGCTGCAGTCCATGGGGTCGCTACGAGTCGGATGCAACTGAGCAACTTCACTTTCACTTTTCACTTTCACACAATGGAGAAGGCAATGGCAACCCACTCCAGTGTTCTTGCCTGGAGAATCCCAGGGACGGCACAGCCTGGTGGGCTGCCGTCTATGGGGTTGCACAGAGTCGGACACAACTGAAGCGACTTAGCAGCAGCAGCAGCAGTCAGCCTAATGATCTTCACTAAAATAATAATCAGATAACATCACACAAATCAATGGGCTTAAAATCTTCTACCAAAAGGTGGTATACAGTTTTTGCGTCTTTAGCAGACCGGCTAAGAACAGAACAATTCTCTCAATAAAAACAATATAAACTGTGGAAAAAATACTCATGATGTTGAATAGCAACCAAGGCAATTAACACTGAGATGTCAAGATCTTTGGACAAGGGAAATAAGGATGTGATCTTGACGCTGGGGATAGCTTTTACCTTTGTGGCATTTGCCAGTTCAACTCAGCAGTCTGCAAGCTGATAATAGCACCAGGAGTTACCAACAGTATACCAAAGATACCAGATACCAGTAATGGGTATAAAGCAGTAGGTTGAGAGGCCGACATTGAAAATTAAGTAATCTCGAGGCACTCAAGAAAAAAAAAAAAAAAAAAAAAACAGACTTTAAGGGCTACCAATAACAAGGGATCAGGTAAAAATCTCAGACTATGGGTTGAGTGTCTGAAGGGGTTACAACAAAGAAGTGAGGGATAAACGGAAGCAAACTAACATGCACAAAGATTAGAATCCAATTCAATCAGCTCAACCCCAAACTGTGTTGAGATGTATATCCCCAGCCAAGTGACTGCTGAAAGTTAAATCAAATCTTATATAATATAAGATAATATCATCAGACCATGGAATTCTCTCTGTATTTTTTAAATTATTTATTTCTTTTTCGCTGCCCTGTGCAGCATGTGAGATCTTAGTTCCCCAACAAGGGATCAAACCCACAACCCTTGCATTGGAAGCACAGAGTCTCAACCACTGAACCACCAGGGACATCCCAGTCTGTAATTTTTTATACTCATATTTGACACCAAGTTTTTAAAATTATGTCATTCAACTGATCAGGAGTCATGATTAAATGGCTAAAAAACAAGAGAAAAACAACACATGGCTAAAAATTTAAACAATAAAATACAGTAAAATAAAATATTCACAAGAGATTCATATATTGGAGCTACCATTGTTTTTGTTCAGGTTCCTACCTCTTTACGAACCCCTGAACTATAGCATATTGGGCTTCCCTGTCCTTCACTCTGCCCCTGAGTTTGCTCAAACTCATGTCCACTGAGTCAGTGAGGACATCCAAACATTTCACCCTCTGTCTCCCTCTTCTCCTCTTGCCCTCAGTCTTTACCAGCATCAAGATCTTTTCCAATGAGTCAGTTATTCACATCAGGTGGGTGAAGTACTGGAGCTTCAGAGATTTTAAAATAACTGTTAGCCCATAACATTAGATGATATGATAAAAAGGATTTCAGGAGGTAATTGGAATTAATTAAAAAGAATAAAATGGAAATCATGAAACTGAAAAATACTAATAAATGGAATTAGAAAAAATAGTAAAGCTGAAGAGATAATTTTTAAGTTGAGAATTTGCTCAGTCAAAAATACTATAACTAATGCAGAGATATTTTAAAAAACATGAAAAAAAATGTAAACAATGCGACTGACAAGGGATTAATCTCCAAAATTTACAAAAACCTGGAGAGGACTCTTGAGAGTCCACTGGACAGCAAGGAGATCAAACCTATCAATCCTAAAGGAAATCAACCATGAATACTCACTGGAAGGACTGACGCTGAAGCTGAAACTCCAGTACTTTGGCCACCTGATGCAAAGAACTGACTCACTGGAAAAGACCCTGATGCTGGGAAAGATTGAGGGCAGAAGGAGAAGGGGACGAGAGAGGACAAGATGGTTGGATGGCATCATGAACTCAATGGATGTGAGTCTGAGCAAACTCCTGGAGATGGTGAAGGACAGGACAGGGAAGCCTGGAGTGCTGCAGTCCATGCGGTCACAGAGAGTCAGACACAACTGAGCTACTGAATAACAATAACATGCAGCTCAACATTTAAAAAATTAAAATTAAAAAAACCAGCAGAAGGCCTAAATACACATTTCTATGTGACCCCACAGATGGCAGCCCACCAGGCTCCACCATCCCTGGGATTCTCCAGGCAAGAACACTGGAGTGGGTTGCCATTTCCTTCTCCAATGCAGGAAAGTGAAAAGTGAAAGTGAAGTCGCTCAGTCCTGTCCGACTCTTAGCGACCCCATGGACTGCAGCCTATCAGGCTCCTCCATCCATGGGATTTTCCAGGCAAGAGTACTGGAGTGGGGTGCCATTGCCTTCTCCACAGATGGTGACTGCAGCCATGAAATTAAAAGACGCTTACTCCTTGGGAGAAAAGTTATGGTCAACTTAGCATACTAAAAAGTAGAGATGTTACTTTGCCAACAAAGGTCCATCTAGTCAAGGCTATGGTTTTTCCAGTAGTCATGTATGGATATAAGAGTTGGACTAGAAAGAAAGCTGAGCACCAAAGAATTGATGCTTTTGAACTGTGGTGTTGGAGAAGACTCTTGAGAGTCCCTTGGACAGCAAGGAGATCCAACCAGTCAATTCTAAAGGAGATCAGTCCTGAATATTCATTGGAAGGACTGATGATGAAGATGAAACTCCAATACTTTGACCACCTGATACAAAGAGCTGACTCATTTGAAAAGACCCTGATGCTGGGAAAGATTGAAGGCAGGAGGAGAAGGGAATGACAGAGGATGAGACAGTTAGATGGCATCACTGACTCAATGGACATGAGCTTGAGTAATCTGTGGGAGCTGGTGATGGACAGGGAGGCCGGGTGTGCTGTAGTACATGGGGTCTCAAAGAGTCAGACATGACTGAGTGAGTGAACTGAACTGAAAATACAAATATTGCCAGACTGTATAATAATCTTGATTTGAAAAATTAAACAGAACTCTATGCCTTAAAAACAGACAGATGATATACGTAAGGATCAGAGAAGGCAATGGCAACCCACTCCAATACTCTTGCCTGGAGAATCCCAGGGACATGAGTCTGGTGGGCTTGCCATCAATGGGGTCGCACAGTCAGACACGACTGATGTGACTTAGCAGCAGCAGCATACATAAGGATGTGGAAAGGTTGACAATAAAAGTATGAAAATGATATTTTATACTAAACAACTGATATGGACTGTACTGTGCCCACGAAAGTCATATACTAAAACCCCAACCCCTAATACTTGGAGATATGGCTTTTAAGTGGTAATTGATGTTAAATGAATTCACAAAGTCAGGAGACTAATCTCATTGTATTGGTGGTTTTTGAAGAAGAGGCATCTACCAAATAAAAGCCATGTGAAGATGCAGTGATAAAGCAGTTATCTACAAGAAAAGGAGAGTTTTCATCAAACACAACCATACTGGCACCTTGATCTTAGACTTCCAGTCTTCAGGATTGTAATAAAATAAAACTGTTTTGTCTAAGCTTCCCAGTTGGTGGTATTTTATTATGGTGCAGACTAAGAAACAAATGTTAAAATTGATAATTACATTGTGTTTATGTAAGATGACAGTTCCTATTCTTAGGAAATACACACTGAAGTATAAGGTTAAAAAATTCATTCAGGTTTTTTATGTACAGTGTTATAGAAAACCCAGAATGAATATTTTGGCCAACCCAATATTTAGGGGTAAATGCTCATTATGTATGCAACTCATTCTCAATTCGACTAGAAAAAATATTATCCATGTAAAGAGAAAGACAAGGAACATATAGGAAAATATACTTGTAAGGCATAATTGATAAAGAATGTATATCCAGAATATGTATAAAAATTTTATGAATAATAAGAAATATCATCCGATAAAATAATGGGCAGGAGACTTGAACAGATACTTTATAAAAGTAGATATTCAAATGGTAAATAAATATGTAAAAAGATTCTCCATTTTATTCACCACATATTGTGTGTCTTACCTGTTCACTGACATGTCCATGGTGGCTCATCTTAGTCCATGCACAAATCTTTAAATAATTTAAATATCATGCATTGAATTAAGTCAACTAAGTCTTAAAGCATCTGAAGAGGATTTAGCCAGATTAAAAAGTGAAGTAAACAGGGCATTCCAGGCCAGGGAGATGAGGTAAGCAGGGATTTGGAGCTCAGACATGGAATGGGTATAGAGAATCATAAACAAAGCACTGACTTAGGGTTTGGTGCAAAAGATGACGCTGTTGATTCAATCAAGGCAAAATGATGGAAGTCCTTACTCCAAAGCTATTGCCTATGATTCTTAGTTTATTAATTTCTCACTTTCATAAAGTACCATTTTTAAGGTCAAGCTGTTTTATATAAGATTCTGGGTCTAGCAGGCATATCAATCAGCACAACAACACAGAAGTCCACTGTGCGTAAATCAATAGAGTATACATATTCTTGAAACATAGAAGGTAGTTGCTCAGCAAATGTGGTATTAAGATGCAGAAATGTCTCATCTCTTAGGACCCCTCTCTAAGGCTGCTATGAAAAATCACTCACATAGGAATATTTCAAAGAGATAACATAGTAAGTATAGATATAATAAGCCCCTGAGTATTAAATGAATGATAAATGACCAACATAAATATTTATCTCAATTCTCCATAGAGAGTTGGTGAATCATTTATATTTTCCAATGGATCTTCCTAGTTTTGCCACTTAAGACAACAGAAATGACTTTTGGGGAAAATACCACTGCACATGAAAGCATTAAAAATTGTTTGTCACAGCAATCTTAATTATGCAATATGACTTCAGATATTTCTGATAAAAACCAACAGATGGAAAAATGTTCTGGACTGCCCATGCTGACACTACCTTTGGAAATGCCTTCTGGTACCCACTTCTGAGAAGTGTAGACACCCTTCACCTTATCCCATTCACCTCTGGAAGTGACCATGAATTTTCTCACTTTAGCATTTCTGGAACATTATCCTTTCTTCTGCATCTTATGCTTCATTTATATACTGTTGGCTGCTGCTGCTGCTGCTAAGTCGCTTCAATCGTGTCCGACTCTGTGCGACTCCAGAGACGGCAGCCCACCAGGCTCCCCCGTCCCTGGGATTCTCCAGGCAAGAACACTGGAGTGGGTTGCCATTTCCTTCTCCAATGCAGGAAAGTGAAAAATGAAAGTGAAGTCGCTCAGTCGTGTCCGACTCTTAGCAACCCCATGGACTGCAGCCTACCAGGCTCCTCCATCCATTATACACTGTAACTGTTTACTTATTCAGGCTCCAACAAATGAGCCTGTTTACTGCATGACCTCTGTCTTCCCTTCAACGTGGTTTTTCTACATGTTGGTCTCAGGATGCCTTAGTCAAATAATTCATAATGCTGTCAAAAACAATAGCAGGTAATATGGACAGCTTTATATATACTACATGCTGTGCACAGTGCTTTAAATATATAGAGCCTCATTTAAACTTCATCATCACCCTATAAGGTTGTTTTTGTTTAGTTGCTAAGGCATATCTGACTCTCTGCGACCCCATGGACAGGCTCCTTTAAAGCCTATTAGCAGCCTAGGCATCCACCTAGCAAATTGATGTTCAAGGATGAGATTTTGGTTTTTCAATCAGTTTGTGTTCTTATCTATGACAAATAATGCCTGTTGATTCTTTTAAGAGAGTCCTTGAGTAAAAGTCTTTAGGGACTTGCTTAAATAGATTAAAACCACAAATGTCTAACAGTGTTATAGGACATGGGGAGCACATGTATACCTGTGGTGGATTCATTTTGATATTTGGCAAAACTAATACAATTATGTAAAGTTTAAAAATAAAATAAAATTAGAGAAAAAAAAATAGCATATGACATATGAAAAAAAAAAAAAAAATAGTAGCTGGGGATGTACTTGGCAATTTTCACCATGAGATCCTTTGTCCACCATTTATCTAAGTTCTTCACAAATGAGACTTTTTTGTCATTCTTTAATCTTATAAATTTCCTAGAGTATAAGAAGGATATTTGTAAATCAGAGTTTTTGGTGTTTTTTTTTTTTCCTGTTAAGTACATCTTTTCTGATCCCTTGCAATCCCTTCTGACCAAGCATTTTGCTTGTACATTTAAGGCTTCCACCAGTAAGCCCGGTTTTGCCTTTCCATGTTCTCTGAGCTTGGATCCTATCTCCAGTCATACCAGAAGACTTAAGAAGGCTATGATTTGTGCTCCTATCAAAACTACTCCATTTATTTGGTTTTCCTTAGATGGCAAATACTTTTTTCACATGCAGATAGTTCTAGCGAATCCTAGGACATAGTTCACTTGATAAGATCACCACTCCCTCCCAGCAAAATTATTTCCACTATTAATTTACTTTGTAAAATATATTTTGAGAAAGAGAAAAAGAAGCTAGATCCCAGTGCTTTCTAAATTAAAAGAGTAAGAGAAGGGAACTAATAACAAGCTTGTGCCGTCCATCCTACAGGTACTTGTTAAAGATCCTTGCGTGTATCCGCTCATTTAATCCTCACTACACCCCTCTTAGGCTTCCCTGGTGGCTCTGATGGTAAAGCATCTGTCTGCAATGCAGAGACCCAGGTTCAATCCCTAGGTTGGGAAGATCCCCAGAGAAGGAAATGGCAGCCCACTCCAGTACTCTTGCCTGGAAAATCCCATGGCGGAGGAGACTGGTAGGCTACAGTTCATGGGGTAGCAAAGAGTCGGACACAACTGGGCGACTTCACTTTCACTTTCACACCCCTCTTAACAGGAGCTTGTAACATATTTATTCACTATGGATTTTGTTTTCTTATTCAAGTCTTCACATTAACTTCAAAATGTACCTTCTTGTATGTATCCCATTGTTCTAGATATTTGAGAACAATCTGGATTCTAATATTTTTCTGCTTTTGAGCCTGAGGCCAAAATATGTGTCATAATTCTCTATCTTGGGGGGGGGGTGTGTATGCATGTACACATTATTTTTCCTTTAGCCTAAAAAAGTCCTATTTGTTTTTGAAACAAAGATATAGGGCAATCTGCTCTTATTGATATGCTAAGTATTTTTTGGCCTCTAAGTATATTCTCTTGCTTTTATACAGAGTCATCCCATAGTAAACTTGGAACACAAAGCAAAGGGAAGGTAGGAGCAGAGTTTTGAACATTTTAAATGCATTCGAAGTAAGATTCACTGGGACTTCACAGGGGACGCATTCCTCAGAACATCTCACAGTTGAAGAATGTTTTCATATTCTGTTTCTGAAAACATAAGCTGTTTCTGGTTTCCATTTGGGGTCATTATGACTGATACCAAAAGGAATAACTGTCAAAAAATCTATCTGTCCATTTCAAACTCATATTCTAACTCAAGATTTGTTGGTCTGTATGGAATCAGAACATCAGGGCTGTCAAATACATGACATGCAGCTTACAGAAAACTGTTACTTTCTAACCAAGGCATTCTTACCCCTCCATTCATTGACAGCCTTTGAAAGATATGAGTTCTGATTATAAGAATGTGCAAATGTACCTTTGGGAGGAGCCAGTGTCTAGGAATTTCACATGATTCTAAAAGGGTCTGTGATACAAAAGAGATTATAAATCACTATTCTGTTTCTTTTCCCCAGCATCACTGAGATATAATTGACATTTAACACTGTGTATTAATCAAGATTGCCGGGAGAAATATCAATAACCTCAGATATGCAGATGATACCACTCTTATGGCAGAAAGCGAATAACTAAAGAGCCTCTTGATGAAAGTGAAAGAGTAGAGTAAAAAAGTTGGCTTCAAGCTCAACATTCAGAAAACTAAGATCATGGCATCCAGTCCCATCACCTCATGGCAAATAAATAGGTAAATAGTGGAAACAGTGACAGACATTAATTTTGGGGCTCCAAAATTTCTGCAGATGGTGACTGTAGCCATGAAATTAAAAGACACTTACTCCTTGGAAGGAAAGTTATGACCAACCTAGACAGCATATTAAAAAGCAGAGACATTACTTTGCCAACAAAGGTCCATCTAGTCAAGGCTATGATTTTTCCAGTAGTCATATATGAATGTGAGAGTTAGACTGTAAAGAAAGCTGAGCACCAAAGAATTGATGCTTTTGAACTGTGGTGTTGGAGAAGACTCTTGAGAGTCCCTTGGACTGCAAGGAGATCCAACCAGTCCATCCTAAAGGAGATCAGTCCTGAGTGTTCATTGGAAGGACTGATATTGAAGCTGAAACTCCAATACTTTGGCCAACTGATGCGAAGAGCTGACTCATTTGGAAAGAACCTGATGCTGGGAAAGATTGAAGGTGGGAATAGAAGGGAACGACAGAGGATGAGATGGTTGGATGGCATCACTGAGTTAATGAACATGAGTTTGGGTAAGTTAGTGATGGAGTTAGCGATAGACAGGGAGGCCTGGCGTGCTGCAGTCCATGGGGTCGCAAAGAGTTGGACACGACTGAGCGACTGAACTGAACTGAGTTGAACACTGTGTAAGTTTAAGGTGCACAGTGTCGATTTGATATATATATATTGCAAATGATTACCAATATAGCCTTAGCTAAAGCCTTCATCATGTCCTACAGTTGTCAATCCTATGTTGTTATAAGAATATTTAAGACCTGCTCACTTAAGAACTTTCAAGCATATATTACAGAATTATTAGCTATAATCATTATGCTGTACATTAGATCCCAGTTACTTGTTCATCTTACAGCTGAAAGCTGGCATCCTTTATCCAACATCTTCCCATTTCCCCCACCCCAGCCCCTGGAAACCAGAGCTCAACTGTCTCTAAAGCACTATCCTTAAAGGAAAAGGAAGATTATGAATCTCACAACGCCACTGTCAATTAATTTTTCTTCCACTTTTTACAACGTATCAGTATATGCACAGGCAGAGAAATGACCCCTGCCTACTAATTCCTGTTAACCCAGATGATGTACTAAGTTACTGGAATATTCTAGATAACTGATACCTGGTCATATATACTGTTTTCAAACAAAACAGTTAGGATACTATAATAACAGGATATTTATCACAGGGGTAGAGGAGTAACATATCCACGTAAGGACTAGTCTTAGGCAAAGTAACAATCATCACTTAATTTTACTCTTCCAACAGCCATGTGAGATTCGCTCTATTTTCGATTTACAAGTAATAAAACTGGGACTACAGAGGTCAAAATCCTGATCTAAGAAACTGATCTAGTGAGTTGCTGAAATGATGAAATCTGCTGCTGAATAAGTGGAAACTTTGATTGCATCTGAATGATACTATTCAACATAGTTTTGGAAGTTTTGGCCACAGCAATCAGAGCAGAAAAAGAAATAAAAGGAATCCAAATTGGAAAAGAAGAAGTAAAACTCTCACTATTTGCAGATGACATGATCCTCTACATAGAAAACCCTAAAGACTCCATCAGAAAATTACTAGAGCTAATCAATGACTATAGTAAAGTTGCAGGATATAAAATCAACACACAGAAATCCCTTGCATTCCTATACACTAATAATGAGAAAACAGAAAGAGAAATTAAGGAAACAATTCCATTCACCATTGCAATGGAAAGAATAAAATACTTAGGAATATATCTACCTAAAGAAACTAAAGACCTATATATAGAAAACTATAAAACACTGGTGAAAGAAATCAAAGAGGACACTAATAGATGAATGGTAACTGGTCCACTTTTAAAGGAGACATGAGGGAGGAGGGGAACAGACTATTTTTCAGGGGTAATTATTTACGTTGATTGACAGACCCAGCAATCAATAAGTAGCTACTTGAAGAACATAAGGAAGGGCCTTTATTTCAAATAACCTCCAATATGAGAGAAATGAAAAGTAAAATATTTACATCGCATATTTATATCACAAATATATAGCCAGCGATTAAAATACCTAAAAAGAATTTAGGTAGATTTAACTACCAGATCTGAAAGAACGAAAAAGTGGAGATAGCACAAAATAAGGTAAAACCTGAGACAGTTAAGATATGAAGTAGTAGAAAATCCATAGTTAAACTGCCTGAAAAAAATTAATGAATGGAAGAAAAATCTGTATTAGGAACCATGAAAGAAGTATTGTTAGGAATGCAGCAGGAATTCTAAGAAACAATTCTTACTCTATACTAGCTAATTTGAAAACACAAAATGGACATGTGCCTAGAAAAATCTAATTTAATAAATCTGAATCAGGAAGGAAAGGATGACCTCAACTTCTATATCTGTCACAGAAATTGAACAAATATTTAAACATTATCACCAAAAGAAAACAAACAAACAGGCCCAAATATATTCAGAGGCAAGTTTTAATGAAAGTCTGACTGATAATTTCCATGTATATAAAAGTTTTTTCCAGAGAATAGAAAGAGGGAACATTATTAATTATTTTTGTTAGTATGGTCTTATATTAAAACACTTTACTGAGGTATGACTGACATGGAAACGCTATACATATTTAATACATACAACTTAATGAGTTTTGAGATAAATAGACACATATGAAACCAGCACCCATGCTTTTAACATATCCATCACCAACCAAAAGTTTCCTCCCACCCTCTTTTATAATTATTATTTTGTGATAAGAACACTTAATGTAAAGTCTTTCCCTTTAGCTATTTCTGAAATACACAATGCGGTATTCTTAAGTGCAGGCTCTGCTGCTGTGTGTACAGCAGACAGTACAGTAAGTAGAGAAAGTAGATCTGTGATTTATTCATCTTGCACAACTGAAACTCTGAAGCCTGTAACAAATGCCTCCTCGTTTTTCCATTCCTCCAGGCCCTGGCAACCGTAATTCTATTCTCTGCTTCTTTGAGTTTTGACTATTTTTAGTTCAGCTGAGTGGCTCAGCCGTGTCCGACTCCGTGACCCCATGGTCACCAGGCTTCCCTATCTATTTTAGATTCCTCGTATAAACAGGGTCATGTAGCGTTTGTCCTTCCATGCCTGGCTATTACATTTAGCATGATGCCCTCCATGTTCCTCCATGTCATCTCAAGTGGCAGGATTTCCTTCTGTTTTAGGGCCAAATAATATGTATACACCACCTTCTCTTTATTCATTTATCCAAGGATGGACATTTAGGCTGTTTCTTTTTTGCAATGAACATAAGAGTTCTCTTCAGAATCCTGATTTAATTCCTTAAGATATATATGCAGAAGTAGAATTTCTGGGTCCCTGGTAGTTCTGTTTTTACCTTTTAAGGAAACTTCATGTTTTCCTACTCCCTAGACTAATTTGCATCCCTAACAACAATGTTCAAAGGTTACTATTTTCTCCCATGTCCTAACCAATAATGACAACCTTTCTCTCTCTCTCTCTCTCTCTCTTTTTTTAATAACAGCCATACTAACATGTATGAGATGATACCTCATTATGGTTTTGATTGGCAATCAATTATGGAAGAAGAGACATTATAACCAATGCCATGGAAATAATACAGATCACAGGGACTGTTTGAATTATTATACACCAGCAAATTGGATAGCCTAGAAGAAATGGATAAATTTAGAGAAACAAACAACCTACCAAGACTGAATCAAGAAGAAATAGAAAGCCTGAAAAAAGACTAGTACAAAATAAGGTTGAATTGGTAAAAAGAAAAAAAAGAAAAAAATACCCTCCCCAAAAAGAAAAGCCAAGGGCCAGATGGCTTCACAGGTAAATTCCGCCAAACATGTAAAGAATTAATACAAATCTTTCTTAAAGTTTTTTTCTGAAAACAAGAAGAGGGAACACTTCCAAATTCAATTTATGAGTTCAGCACCACCCTCATGTCAAAGTCAGACAAAAACATCACAAGAAAATTTCAGGCCTATACCCTTGATGGACACAGACATAAAAATCCTCAAAATATCAACCTAAATAGTAGATTAAAAGAATGATACATCATGACCAAAGATAATCTTGATTATAAAACCAGTCCTGAATAACAAGATAAAGGAAGATATTACAGGCCAATCTCATTCATGAACATGTTGCAGATTTTTTTTTTTTTTTAATTTGTAGAAATGAAGCCAACAGTGCCTGTAAAATGTAATATAACTCAGTGGGGCTTAGCAAAGGAATGCAAAGTGAGTCTAAACTTAAAATATATTTTAAGGAAATTTAACCTATTAACAAAAATGAAGAGTCACATAATTATCTCAAGAAAAGAAAGAAAGTATTTAGTGAAAGAACATCTATTCATGATTAAAAGGAAAATCAAAATGAAAATCCTCTCATTAAGGTAAAAACAAAAAGGAATTTCTTAATCTGCTGAAAGTTAACAACATCAAAGACAAACCTATAGCAAACTTACATTTGTTTCATTCTATTAAATGTGAGGTATCGTTTATTACAAGATGCACCACAGAGAAAAAAAAATGTTACCAATTAAATTGTGGTAATCACTGATTTGTAGGTTTATGACACTAAGAATAGTGTAAATGTGAAAAATCACATACTTGAGAATTCAAACTATGGTTAAATGTGAAACATTCAAAGCTGTCTCCTAAAAATTAGAACTATAATTATGTATCCCTAATACTACTTCTTCTATTCTCATCCCAGTAAAGGTCTTGGTATTGGGTTGAAGCAGTCCAGTGGTTAGGACTACATGCCTTCACTGCTGAGGGCAGAGGTTCAATACTCAGTTGGGGAATTAAGATCCTGCCACAAGCCATGCAGCACAGCAAATAATAATAATCATTCATTCATTCATTTTAAAAAATTTCATTTCCACCTGGGACCTCAGAATATGACCCTATTTGGAAATAGAGTCTTTGTATGTATATATTAGCTATGGATTCTGATCAGAAATCATTCTGGATTTACAATGTCCCCTAATTCCAAGAACTGAACAGACAGGAAAAACCAAGCGAAGGCAGAAGCATAGTCTAGAGATATTCCGCCACCAAAGCCTGTTAACACCATCAGATGTTGGCAAACCAAGGGATCATTCTTCTCTAGAGTTTTCAGAGAGATCAAGACTCTACACATACTTATGCACTTCTAGCTTCCAGACAGTAAGAAAACAAATTTCAGCTGTTTTAAGCCACTCAGATTGTGCTATTTGTTATGGCCCATGCACGAAACTAATGCAATCCTTTAATACAATTGCAATAAGTCAAGAAAATAAATAATCAAGAGAGAGATCATTATTATTCACAAATCATGACTGTATGGAAAACAGAAAAGTATAGGGAAATTATTTTATTTAGTGAGTTTGGTAACATTGCTGGAGATAAAATTAATATACCAAAATCAATTATATTGGGATACCAAAATGTTCATTCAGGTTTTTCTGTAACATCTTATGGAAACACCCCAACAAACTTTTTGGCCAACCCAATGTGTTTATAAAATAGCCACAAAATATTAGAAGGTATATTTTCTAACATCTTCTAAAATGATACCATTTGTAATAACAATAAAATTATAAACCACTTAGGGATATAAAATATATATAAGAAAATATTTTGAGAAAATTATAAATCTTTACTCAAAACTTAAATAACTAGTTAAGTAAACCATGCTGATATCAGAAGACACATTACTGAAAATATCAAAACTATTCCTGATAAGTGATAAGTAAATTAAATTATAGTGAAAATTTTATTAATATTCTTTGTAAAACTTGACCTACTGATTCTACAATTTACATGGAAGAGCCAAAGGTCCAAAAACACCCAGGTTATTTCTGAAAAAGAACGTTGGTTCAGAAGATAAGAGGCTCATTTTAGCTTCTATTAAGACTTATTATAAAACCATAGTAATTTAGACAGTGTAGAATCAGCACAGGGATAGACTAATAGACCAGCAGAACAGAATTAGAGAACCCAGAAATAGATCCACGCATGTAAACAAATAATGTGCAAAATTGAGTGCAAGCATTTAAAAAGAATTATAGCAATCTAGAACTGCCACAACATCCAAATTCATGATTTCATAAGTATAGGTCCGTAAAAGATTGGATATTAAAATAAAACAAACAGAAAACTGGTCCCTCATTATTTCATGAGTATTGGCTTAAAGAAAAAAATTAAAAGTATACTATAATCCTGCATTATTGGGCAAAAAGACATCTCCTAGATACACCAAAATAGACAGAATGTTGCAAATCAAAATGAGCAAAGCTGGACAAAAACCAGACCGGTTTCAAATAACTGGGTCAGTGTAGAGAACGATTCAGAGGTCCTAGTGGATTGCAAGGAAACCTAAACCCAGTGTTTATTGACCAGACTTGGATCTGTGCCCTGACAATGTACCCGTGATCCCGTGATGTGAAATACCAACATGGAGTCATGGATGCCCTGAGCTCCCACTGTGGGAAAACGAGTTACCGTGCTGCAACAATCCCTTGGACACAAACCATCTGTTTGCACAGCTACAGAGAAATCAGAGCCTATTCATAGATTCCTAAAGTGTTAAAGCTGGAGGGATCCCAGAAGCCAGAAGGATTTATCTTAAAAAACAAAACAAAAAAACAGCAGAGAGACAAACACTGTGTGGTTGGAAAACTAACCCCAAGATGACCAGTGGCCTGGTGACATTAGGGTGTCAGTTTTCTAAGACATTAATAGGCTTCCGCTTGCAGCTTGAAGAAAGTCTTACAAAGTAGGCAGCCCCATTTGCCCTACAGGAAACAAAATTTTCAGTTGTCATAAAAGACACAGAATCATACTTAGCAGAACCATCAAATCTTAGGGGATTGTCCCAGCAACTGGGGAAAAAATACCACCAACTCTCATCCACACGGACTTCCTATCATCAAGTTCAAGGTAAATACTGAGTGAAGAAGTATTTGAGGTGATGAGCAAGGATGGTTAAGTCTACTTTAGGTCCATCCAACTAAATCATCTTGTCTTATAAAATTCAACAACATGAGTTGAAAAGATCTGTGCCCACATGGACTCAGATTATTTCTTTGATCAATTATGGGTCCTTCCTTATCTCTTTCCTGTGTTTGCAGTTAGAAGATTGACCAAGGGAACCATGAAACCAAACCTAGCAAAGCAACATTTCTGATAGAAGGCATTCTCTAAAGTGTAAACTATCAACATTGATAGCAAATGTATTTAACCTACTCCAGTATTCTAGGGCTCCCCTTGGGGCTCAGCTGGTAAAGAACCCGCCTGCAATGCTGGAGACCTGGGTTTGAACCCGGGGTTGGGAAGATCCCCTGGAGAAGAGAAAGGCTACCCACTCCCATATTCTTGCCTGGAGAAGTCCATGGACTGTATGTATAGTCCATGGGGTAGCAAAGAGTCGGACACAACTAAGCAACTTTCACTTTTTAACTGGTGTGACATCTTTAAAATCTATTTTACATATTTTTAAAATCCATTTGATCTTCACATATATACTATGAAAGATTATCATTTATGTTTTACAGGTGAGAAAACTGATGTTCATAGATAACAACTACTTATCTAGGATTTGAGCTAAGAAATCTCATCCCAAATTCAGAGTACTTGCTACTATGACATATACTCTAATATTAGAAAATCTCAAAAGCAATTCATCAGAATAGAACTTGTAAACCATAATGATTTAGTTATTGCGATGGAGGGAATGGAGTCAGAAAAACAAATGTTTATAATACAGAATATGCTTATATAAGTAAGAGTATTTCTGGAACTCTGGGATGTGCTTAGTCTCTCACATTTGTGGTTGGTTCAAACATATTGTAAGAAAAAAGAAGCACAAATTCTTACTATTAATTTACTACAGTCCTAGAAGATACAGTTGGTAGGTAGGAACCAAAGAGTAATGCTGATGTGGGCATTAGAAATTATGTGTGACTAAGAGAAATGTCTTGGAGTGAGTAGACAATAGAAAAAGGAATTTGTTTCTTTCTTTCTTTCTTGCCTTTTTTCCTCACCCTTTACCATGTGACTGGACTTTAATCCCACAGGAGAGAGAATGAATTCCCATACCCCTTGACTTTCAACTTGGCTTCATGACTCGCTTCAGTCAAGAGATATCAGAAGATGAGATTTAAGCAGAGATTTGCTATGTGCAGTGAGGTTGTGTAACAGCAGAAACACAAGAGGACTCAAGATGATCTTTCAACAGGTAGCAAATGACCCTTCAGACTGATTAAAACAAAACAAAAACCACACACCTTATTTGAAACAAACAAAAAGAATAATCCAAATATTTTAGAAAGGGATCATTCTCTAGAACTGCATGCTGTTTGGAAACTAAATTTTCCTAACAGATTCCATGGGTCCTGAAAATTAATTAGAACTTTAAAATTAGCTACGGAAATGTAGTTTGAAGGCAAATTTTAAAAAATGGATGAAAATAACATGCCAACCTTCCAAACCTTTCTGCAAACAAATTTTTGCATCTTGGAAATTACCCTTGCTTTCAAGATTCTTTGGACTGTTTAAATATGTAAACCTCATCTCTGCTCACTTGCTTGCTCCCTGAGCAAGTCTAAAACCAAATAAACTGCTCTGAATGTTTACCACCACCACCGATAAAAAAGTATGTGTGTATAGAATCATTCAATTTAGTTGGCATATGATGCACACTGTACGATAGTGAGAGATGATTAAAGTCTTCCTACTTCTCATATATCACAAACATTGCTTCGATGAGCAGCCTTGTACAAGGAATGTACAATAGTTTATGTACGCACAAAAATAAAAAAATCATAGAGCAATTCTGAGCCCAACCCACAGTAAGAAGCCAACCATCAGAACCTGCCCCATTGAATCCAGCCTAGATTAGACAGTTACAGTCCCCTGAGCCTAGGGATGATGTGTTATACAGCATTACTGTTGTAAGAGCTATCTGATATAAGCAATGTGAGAGGGCAAGACATCACACTCCAACCAGCTTAGGCAAGAGTTTAAAGTACACGGGCTCAGACATTGCTGTCAGAAACGTAACATGGGTACAGACACTCTGGAAAAGAGCTTAGAAATTTTCTTAAAATATTAAATATGCAACTACTATATAATCTAGAAATTTAACTCCTTGCATTTATCTAGAGAAATGAAAACTTATGTTTATACCGAAATCCATACATAAATTAATCTAGCCACTTTACTCACAATAGCTCCAAACTGGAAAGGACCTGGATGTCCTTCAGTGGGTGGCTGGTTAAATAAACCACCATACATCAACACAAGGGAATACTATTTAGCAATAAAAAGGAATACGCTATAGATATACACAATAAACCAAAAATAAATAAATAAATAAAGTAAAAAAAAAAGAAATTATATTAAGGGGATTTCAAAGAGATCTCAAGAGCTGATCTCAAAAAAGTTACATATGATATGATTCCACTTATGTAACACTTTGAAATGACAAAGTATAGAGAAATGAACAGGTAAGTGGTTGGGAGGGGCAGCGATGGGTGGGGAAACAGAAGGGAGAGGTGGATGCGGCTAATTAAGGACAATGCAAGGGATCCTTGGGTTGATGAAACTGTTCCACAATGTAACCGTATCACTTATCCTGGCTGTGATAGTCTTACACTTTTACAGGATGTGACCACTGCGGGGAAATGGGTGAAGGGTAGATCCCCTGGAGAAGGAAATGACAACCCACTCCAGTATTCTTGCCTATAAAACGGGGTAGGTTCTGATGGTTGGCTTCTTACTGTGGGTTGGGCTTAGAATTGCTCCATGATTTTTTTATTTTTTTATTTTTTGTGCATACATAAACTATTGTACATTGATTGACAGTTAACTCAAAATATAGACTTGAATTTTTCAAGAGTTCACAAGTATACCAACCTCAGGAATAACAGAATCTAGAGATTCAAGGAATACAATCGAAAGACCATCTCTCACCTCTGCTTCTGCATTCATTCTAAAGCAAAATGATAATTGGGTTCTCCTTTGCATTTCCCTGGTTCCCTGGTAGCTCAGACAATAAAGAGTCTGCCTGTAATGCGGGAGACGCAGGTTTGATCCCTGGGTCAGGAAGATCCCCTGGAGAAGGAAATGACAACCCACTCCAGTATTCTTGCCTAGAAAATCCCATGGATGGAGGAGTCTGGCAGGCTACATGCCATGGGGTCGAAAAGAGTCAGACAAAACTGAGTGACTTCACTTTCACTTTCACTTTGCATTGTCCTGGGCTCCGTAGATTTAGAACCCCAATCTGTATGGATGGACCTCAAAACTCTGAACACTTTCCATGTCCTTCTCATCTAAGTTCAGGATGGCTTAAGGGCATGGCATTAAGGGGCACTGATTTTGGAAGGAATGATGCTAAAGCTGAAACTCCAATATTTTGGCCACCTCATGCGATGAGTTGACTCATTGGAAAAGACTCTGATGCTGGGAGGGATTGGGGGCAAGAGGAGAAGGGGATGACAGAGGATGTGATGGCTGGATGGCATCACTGACTCCATGGACGTGAGTCTGAGTGAACTCCAGGAGTTGGTGATGGACAGGGAGGCCTGGCGTGCTGCAGTTCATGGGGTTGCAAAGAGTCAGACACGACTGAGTGACTGAACTGAACCGAACTGAACTGAGGCATGACTAGGGAGGAGGTCATGACATTTACAAGACCCATCTTGCAAAATTCATTCATTTGTGAATATTAAGCAACTTTATCATTCTATCAATAGTTTTCTTTAAATCACTTCACTAATCGCCAGAAATTTTTCCAAAAGAAAACTTTACAACCAGAATCAATGGACCACAAATAGATAACTATAAAAGCAAACAAAATGAAAATAAACTAACTCGATCAATGCCTTGTTAAATGCTTTTGTCTACTGTGGAGTTGGAACTTGAGCTATGTTCTTTTGATGAAAAGGAGAGATTCACTGGTGTCAGAGGTGTTTAAGACATACTAGCATTGAGCAGAACTTGATCTCTGGAAGCAATTAGAAATAGTCAAAGAGAAATGGAAAAACAAGGATATTACAGAGTGACACAGGACACAGCATTATACATTTCTGATCTTAAGTAGTATCATCCATCAATTCAGTTCAGTTCAGTCACTCAGTTGTGTCCGACTCTTTGTGACCCCATGAATCACAGCACGCCAGGTCTCCCTGTCCATCACCAACTCCTGGAATTCACTCAGACTCATGTCCATCGAGTCAGTGATGCCATCCAGCCATCTCATCCTCTGTTGTCCCCTTCTCCTCCTGCCCCCAATCCCTCCCAGCATCAGAGTCTTTTCCAATGAGTCAACTCTTCACATGAGGTGGCCAAAGTATTAGAGTTTCAGCTTTAGCATCATTCCTTCCAAAGAAATCTCAGGGAGGGCTGATCTCCTTCAGAATGGACTGGTTGGGTCTCCTTGCAGTCCAAGGGACTCTCAAGAGTCTTCTCCAACACCACAGTTCAAAAGCATCAATTCTTCAGCGCTCAGCCTTCTTCACAGTCCAACTCTCACATCCATACATGACCACAGCAAAAACCATAGCCTTGACTAGACAGACCTTTGTTGGCAAAGTATTGTCTCTGCTATTGAATATGCTATCTAGGTTGGTCATAACTTTCCTTCCAAGGAGTAAGCATCTTTTAATTTCATGGCTGCAGTCACCATCTGCAATGATTTTGGATACCATCCATAGTATCATCTTGGTATCATTTTGGTATCATCCATAGCAATGCTCAAATTTCTACAAGCTGCTGCTACTGCTGCTAAGTCGCTTCAGTCGTGTCCGACTCTGTTGGACCCCATAGACGGCAGCCCACCGGTTCCGCCGTCCCTGGGATTCTCCAGGCAAGAACACTGGAGTGGGTTGCCATTTCCTTCTCCAATGCAGGAAAGTGAAAAGTGAAAGGGAAGTCACTCAGTCGTGTCCGACTCTTAGCGACCCCATGGACTGCAGCCTACCAGGCTCCTCTGTCCATGGGATTTTCCAGGCAAGAGTACTGGAGTGGGGTGCCATTGCCTTCTCCGTTCTACAAGCTAGGCTTCAACAATACATGAAACAGGAACTTCCAGATGTACAAAGTGGATGTTAGAAAAGCCATTGGAACCAGAGATCAAACTGTCAGCATCACTGGATCACAGAAAAACCAAGAGAATTCCAGAAAAACATTTACCTCTGTGTCTTTGACTATGTATGATAAAGCCCTTGACTACATGAACCACAGGAAACTGGAAAATTCTTAAAGAGATGAGAATACCAGACCACCATTTCTACCTCCTGAGAAACCTGTATGCAGGTCAAGAAGCAATAGTTAAAACCAGATATGGAACAACAGACTGGTTCCAAATTGGAAAAAGTACATCAAGGCTGTATATCGTCACCCTGCTTATTTAATTTATATGCAGAGCACATCATGCAAGATAGCAGGCTGAATGAATCATAAGCTGGAATCAATATTACCAGGAGAAATATCAGCAGTCTCAGATATGAAGATGATACCATCCTAATGGCAGAAAGAGAAGAAAAACAAAAGAACCTCTTGACGAAGATGAAAGAGGAGAGTGAAAAGTTTGGCTTAAAACTCAACATTCAAAAAACTAAGATTCTGGCATCTGTCCCATCATTCATGGCAAACAGATGGGAAAAATTGGAAACAGTGGCATATTTTATTTTCTTGGGCTCCAAAATCACTGAGGATGGTGACTGCAGCCACAAAATTAAAAGCCACTTGCTCCTTGGAAGAAAGGCTATACCAAACCTAGACAGCATATTAAAAAGCAGAGACATTACTTTGCCAACAAAGGTCCATATAGTCAAAGCTATGGTTTTTCCAATGGTCATGTATGGATCTGAGAGTTGGACCGTAAAGAAGGCTGAGCACCAAAGAATTGATGCTTTCGAACTGTGGTGTTGGAGAAGACTCTTGAGAGTCCCTTGGACTGCAAGGAGATCCAACCAGTCCATCCTAAAGAAAATCAACTCTGAATATTCATTAGAATGATGGATGTTGAAGCTGAAGGTCCAATGCTTTGGCCACCTGATGCAAAGAGTCAGCTCATTGGAAAAGACTCTGATGCAGGGGAAGAAAGAGGACAGGAGGAGAAAGGGACGACAGAGGATGAGATGGTTGGGTGACATCACCAACTAAATGGACATGAGTTTGAGCAAACTCCAAGAGATAGTGAAGGATAAGGAAGCCTGGGGTGCTGCAGTCCATGAAGTCACAGAGTCAGACATGATTTAGCGAATGAATAACAACAAAAGTGTAATGTTGTTAAAGTATTTTCATCACATCCATAGGTAAAAATCACACTGTGCATTCAAGATAATGCCCCATAAAACTAAATGGAAAAAGAAAAATCCCAGATCACTCTTCCAGATAGATAAGACATTGATCTCTCTTCTCCAAGATAATTTTTGCAATATAAGTACAGGATTTTTTTTCTGTTTTCTGAGAATTTTTATTTCTCTCAGTTTTTTTTTTAATCAAAGGTTTATAATTGTTAAATCAAATGTTTAATCTTACCTATGGAAAAATAGCTGAGAAATATTTACATATCCAAAATTCTTAAGGCCAAATCATACTAACTAGAGATGATCCATAGTTCAGTTTTATTTTAAACACTCACCCTAAACATTCAGCAATACCTTCCTGATTCAGAGGTGAGATCCTTTTGTCAAATATCCCTGTACATCTACTTCTGAACCCTGTTACTTATCTTTCCACATCTCTCAAAAGGAGATCATCAAACAACACTTAAAAGAAAACCTCTCAGGGAAAGCTTCATGGCGAGGGGCAGGGTATGTGTAGAGGCTGGTAATTGATCAGGGCCTTGAAAGACAGTTACTACCTGACAGTGTGGGCATATCTGCAAAGGGCATAAACAAAACCAGAGACTGAAAGGTACAAGGCATGAGGTGGGAAAAGGATCTGGGGGCAGACTGCATGAATGCCATGCAAAGAAGAGTGAAGATCACACAACAGGCAATAGGAAGCCAAGTGTCACTTTCTGAGTGCTTGTATGCTGGGGGCCTTCCAACAGGCAACTTAATAGCTCATGAGCAAGACCATCAGAATACTGATTCCCCATCTCTCCATCAAGAGACAGCTTGGGAGGTGCTCAATCAGCTGCCAATGGCAAGACCTACTGTCAGTTAGAATCAAGAGCCAAAAACAAAATAAATAAATTTAAAGTTAGATTTTCTCTCTCGCTTTCCATCTTTCTACTGTTTGATGTATTTATGAAACATAATAAAATTAAAAATTAAAAATGTCAGGGATTTACAACCTGTAATCCTTCTGCATCATTTCCCTCTGCTTTCAAATGAGGTCAGAAATAGTACCAGCCACCCATGCTTTTATGGGGAATGGGAGTAATGAGTAAATTTTTTGCTGTTGTTTTTTATTCACTATGTTGTGTCCAACTCTTTGCAACCCCATGGACTGCAGCACACCAGGCTTCCCTGTCCTTCACTATCTCCTGGAGCCTGCTCAAACTCATGTCCATAGGCTTGATGATGCCATCCAACTATCTCATTCTCTGTTGCCCACTTCTCCTCCTGCCCTCTGAGTTGACTCATGGCATCAGGTGACTAATACACAGTAAAAATAGAACAGCATCTGACCTATAGGAAGCTCCTCTGGGTTGTAAATGTATTAGTTAATCACATTGGGATAACAAAAGAGAGAGAAGAGGTTACTGCTCTCTTTGACCTGCTAAGTGCTGGATTTGTTTCCATGTTCCCTTCTTCTTCATCCCTGCCACACAGCAAATACCATATTTTCATGTCATTTCTCCATGTTTGTTTGACTTTTCAAGGCCATTGGGAGAAGCCATAAGAAAGCTCTTTATTCTCTGTAACCCAAGGGCTGAGTATCTTAGCAGATAACCAGAGAGGCTTAATGCATGCTTGTTAAACACTTCTTTACAATAGCAGCACCGTCTCAACAATTATTCTCTACTCTCATCCAAACTAGAGATATTGTGAAATAAATTTCAGCATCCCTCCTTGAAAGTCTGCTAGTCTTCTTCCTTAAAAAAATTTCATGATTTAGAAACAAAAGCAAAAGGAAACAAATGGCGCTACATCAAACTAAAAAGCTTTTGCATGATAATGGTAACTGTATCAACAAAGTGAAAAGGCAGCTTACTGAATGGGATAATATATTTGCAAATGATGTATTTGATAACAGATTAATACCAAAAAAACACAAGGAATTCATATGACTCAACATCAAAAAGAAGCTCAATTAAAATATGAGCAGAGGATCTAGAGAGACATTTTTTTTCTAAAGAAGACATATAGATGTCCAACAGGCACATGAAGAGATGCTCAACATGATTCATCATCAAGGAATTGCAAATCAAAACCACAGTGAGATATCATTTCACATTCGTATAACATCTCACATTCAGTTCGTCACTTAGTCATGTCCAACTCTTTGCAACCCCATGGATTGCAGCATTCCAGGCTTCCCAGTCGACTACCAACTCCTGGAGTTCACTCAAACTCATGTCCACTGAGTCAGTGATGCCATCCAACCACCTCATCCTCTGTCATCCTCTTCTCCACACACCTTCAATCCTTCCCAGTATCAGGGTCTTTTCCAATGAATCAGTTCTTTGCATCAGGTGGCCAAAGTATTGGAGTTCCAGCTTCAGCATCAGTCCTTCCAATGAATATTCAGGACTGATGTCCTTTAGGATGGACTGGTTGGATCTCCTTGCAGTCCAAGGGACTCTAAAGAGTCTTCTCCAACACCACAGTTCAAAAGCATCAACTCTTAGGTGCTCAGTTTTCTTTATAGTCCAAATCTCACATCCATACGTGACTACTGGAAAAACCGCAGTTTTTACTAGATGGACCATTGTTGGCAAAGTAATGTCTCTGCTTTTTAATATGCTGTCTCGGTTTGCCATAACTTTTCCTCAAAGGATCAAGGATTTTTTAATTTCGTGGCTGCAGTCACCATCTGCAGTGATTTTGAAACCCAAAAAATAAAGTCTGTCACTGTCTCCATTGTTTCCCCATCTATTTGCCATGAAGTGATGGGACCAGAGGCCATGATCTTAGTTGCCTGAATGTTGAGCCTTAAGCCAACTTTTTTACTCCCCTCTCTCACTTTCATCAAGAGGCTCTTAGTTCTTCACTTTCTGCCATAAGGGTGGTGTCATCTGCATATCTGAGGTTATTGATACTTCTCCCGGCAATCTTGATTCCAGCTTGTGTTTCCTCCAGCCCAGCGTTTCTCATGATGTATTCTGCATATAAGTTAAATAAGCAGGGTGACAATATGCAGCCTTGATGTACTCCTTTCCTGATTTGGAACCAGTCTCTTGTTTCATATCCAGTACTAACTGTGGCTTCCTAACCTGCATACAGATGTCTCAGGAGGCAAGTCAGGTGGCCTGGTATTCCCATGTCTTTAAGAAATTTCCAGAGTTTGTTGTGGTCCATACAGTCAAAGGCTTTGGCATAGTCAATAAAGCAGATGTTTTCCTGCAACTCTCTTGCTTTTCCGACAATCCAACTTTATATCTGTGAGTTCTTTTCTGTTTCACAGATAGGTTCATTGTGTCATAGTTTAAATTTCATATGTAAGTGACATATGGTATCTGTCTTTCTCTGACTTACTTCACTTAGTATGATAATCCCTAGGTCCATCTATGTAGCTGCAAATGGCATTATTTCATTCTTTTTCACGACTGGGTAGTTTTCCGTTGTGTGTATATAGACCACATTCTCTCTATCCATTCATCTGTCAGTGGACATTTGGTTGTTTCCATGACCTGGCTATTGTTAACAGTGCTGCTGTGAACAGAGGAGTACATGTATCTTTTCAAATTATAGTTTTGTCCAGAGGGATGAACTGATTTGATCTGGACATATCCCAGGTCCTTGATCATATGTGCTTATACAATTTAAGTTTCTTTATTGAAGCCATATCACACAGTAAATTTACATCCTATTTCTCCTGAATCTTACTGAAAGACACTGCTTTGAAGCAGTAGCCTTCCTGTCTCATTCACACTGTTTTATACTATTAGAGAAGCTTTATATTCAGAGGAAGCCTTCATCTATGGGAGGTAGTCCACCGTTCTAAGCTGCTGGTCTTTTTGTTCTGCTTTTGTCATTCAGATACTCACTATGCCTTTCAGCACCACAGCTTCCACCTTGCTGATGAAAATGCCTTCTGAGTGAAGTAAACCAGAAGGAAAAACACCAATACAGTATACTAACACATATATATGGAATTTAGAAAGATGATAACAATAACCCTGTGTACGAGACAGCAAAAGAGACACTGATACATAGAACAGTCTTATGGACTCTGTGGGAGAGGGAGAGCATGGGAAGATTTGGGAGAATGGCATTGAAACATGTAAAATATCATGTATGAAACGAGATGCCAGTCCAGGTTCAATGCACGATACTGGATGCTTGGGGCTAGTGCACTGGGACGACCCAGAGGGATGGTATGGGGAGGGAGGAGGGAGGAGGGTTCAGGATGGGGAGCACATGTATACCTGTGATGGATTCATTTTGATATTTGGCAAAACTAATACAATTATGTAAAGTTTAAAAATAAAATAAAATTTAAAAAAAAGAAAATGCCTTCTGGCTGATGGAAATGCGGGGCAGATGGAGCTCCACAGGACATCCCTAGAGACCCTCTTTTCTCTGGTGCAGCACCAAGTCTCAACACCTTATTTTACAAATGAGTAAACAGATCTACAGAGTTAAGATGTCTATTTCATACTCCCCAGTGAGTGAGTGAGCCAGAACCCTTTCCTTTAGATCTTTATTACAGAAATGGATTTTTAAAATAAAGGAATAAAAGCACCAAGTCAGCAATCCTTTCTTGGAAATAACATTTAATAGAAAAATCATCCAGTAGTCAGGGTGAGAGTAGTCATCATGACACACACCAGGACAGAGGCAAAGATGCACAGGCTCCTTGCTCTCAGAGATGTCATCACACAGTTTGGTCTTGATGGTTCTTAACAAGCCAAGATGATGATCTTTAATAATTAAAATGCCAAGAGTTGCCAAGAGGGAGACAATGTCCCTCCCAAGGCCTGCTGTCCACTGGCCTCTTCCCAGAATGAAGCACTACACGGTGAACAAACAGCAGATTAAACAGCAGGGCTTGCAAACTGCGTGAGTGCAATCCAGCTCTGCCCTGGCCCTTTATAGACACTGCTTATCATATGATCTTTGCAATAAAGATATTTCAGGTGAGGAATGGACAGCCTTGGTCTACAGATGCTTCCACTGTAGACATGTGGGTTATCTTTGCCAGAGGTACAGAGCCACAGGTTCATCATGAGCTCTAATGCTAACTCTAACCCTCAGCCTACAGAAAGGCAACTTGGGGCAAAACTGCTAAAATACTGACTAAGCCACAGAGTGGTGCCTTTTATGGGGAGCTCTGTGACTTGATAATCAAATGTATATGGGAAGCATGGGCTTCCCAGGTGGAACTAGTAATAAAGAACCCACCTGCCAATGTAGGCAGACGCAAGAGATGCAAGTTCGATCCCTGGGTTGAGAAGGTCCCTTGGAGGAGGGCATGGCAACCCATTCCAGTGTTCTTGCCTGAAGAATTCCATGAACAGAGGAGCCTGGTGGGCTACAGTCCATGGGGTCACAAAGAGGCAGATACGACTGAAGCGACTTAGCATGCACGCTTGCACGCACCCATGAGAGATATGCCATTCACCAAGACTTCACATGAGCCACAACTCTGCTAATTCAAAAGTAACTATTGTTATTCAATAGTAATTTCATAATAAGAAGAATTAATATCTAGGAAAGGGATATGTTTATTTTTCTTTGAGCATAAATCTGCAACCATATCATTGGTTTGTTCTCCTAAATCTGTTGCTGCTGTTTTGTTTCATTTTAGAATTATCTCTTGTATTATGCAATATGCTTGCTTCTCTGGTAATATCATGGCACATCATTACCGGCTTATCAAATTCAAATTCCAAGCCAGGCTTACTAACTCTATGGAGGTATTTTCTAGTGTTAAAATTAATGCTACTGCATATATGAAATAGTTATTTCATATAATATAGACCATTGTACTTTAATAGTCACTGATGCTATAACTTAAGTATCATATCACTTGCAGAATGGTTGGTGCACATAAGCCACCAGAATATAAAGAATTCCAACAGAGAAGAATACATTCTTTCCATTTCAATAGCACAAGCGGTGCACCCACTAGATAAGAATATCAGCATAGTTTAAACTTTCTGTGGTTTGATAGCTTTGAAGTTTGGGGATTATGTTTTTAAAAATTAGGGATATATCTCATTTCAAATTTGGGGCATAGAGAGTCTTTGTAAATATTTGGAATTAAGCTAATTTTGAATATGTATCATTCAAATCTTCATGAATAGCAATCCCACTGTGATGAGATTTTGGGTTGAAAGCCATTTTATAAATCCAAGTATTTGGAATGATCTACTGAAAAACAGAAATGCCACTGCCCCTGGCTGCCTTTGGTGTCTGTGTAATTGGAGGGGGTAGGGGTGATCACTGCCTCCTGCAAAGTCCAAATTGCAGATTGTCAGGGAGGCAGATGATCTTAGACACTCACTCCTATAGAACTGAAAAGGCATGTCTCTCTTTTGAGTGGACTCCTTCTAGACTCTTCTTCCCAAGTTACTGTCTGTGCTCAGTGGGTCAGTGTGACCTCACTGCATCCCAAACAGTCCCTGTTTGCTCATGATTCTGCACTGAGAGGGCCCTCTCTACCTCCCAAATGTCTCCCCTCGTTCAAGATCCTAGGCTTACAACTCACTTTTACTCCAAGACTTACTACCCTTCAATCCTGCCACTATTATCCTCTCCAACCTCTTGGCACTGGAGCATATTCTGTCTCACCAGTATTCCAGCCTTTCTGGCATGTCGAATAAATAAGCACATTAATAAATCTCACCAATATATCAAAATACCTGTATCTGATTCTGGGCAAAGCTGGTCAATACAGGATCACAGAGCCCACTGTAAGATTTTCTTTTTTTTTTAAGCCATTCACTTTTATTAATAATCATGTATTAATTTCACACATAGTTGAAATAAAACCTTTTACAAGCCACGGTATGATCCATGATTAAATATAGATCAAAAGTACGGAGAAATATATTCATTTTTTGATATAATGATGTGAGATTTGTGATTTTTACAGCTTACCAAACAAAGCCTAGGAAGCACTTCACAAGCATGGTATACACTAATTCCATGCCTTTTCCAGGAAGAGTTTCTTATGTTTCTAGGTTACCACTGTCTTTACTTCAACACTGTCAAGTAATAATCATGACTTGTGTTGATATTATAAAGATACATCAATATTGCAGTGAACTGTCATTGTGTTCTTACAAATCAAGGATATTACTATTGAAACATTACAACCAGCTTCTGTCTTACTTTAATACATGGAAAGATTAAATGATCACTTATATCATGGCAACCTGCAGATATTTCATATCAATGACAAATACCTCCATTTAGATGTTAATTGTCCATTTTACATTATGGTATCCTTCATCTTCTAATGGAGAATAGATAGAAATGGTTGCAACGCAATATAAAAAAGCTAATCTTTAGTAAACCATCAAAAACCTATGTTTGCAAACACAAATTACATTCACTTCAAATAATCTCAAATCACGTCATGATTAACAAGCATACATACATTGCTAAGAACTGTAACTTTCTAACCATCAGCCTTCCAAGTATGCTGAAAAGCAATGATGTCACCTTGACAGCTTGAAACTAACCAGCTTGGGAATAGTTATACCACAGAAATCGGACAGTGCTCCAAATCACCCTGCCCTCAAAAAAATAGTGCTGGTTGTTAAACATAAAACAACATATCATCATTTGCAGATGACAAGTTTAAGGACTTTGCAGTCTGAATGCCTACCAGCTATTTGACTGTACACAGGTTATTAAATATCTCTAAGCATCAGTGTCCTTATTTATCAAATGGACATATTCAAAGCATCAGCACTACAGTGTTAAAGTAAAAACAAAAATCAAATATCCATGCTGTGTGGTTGGCAGGATGCCTGAAACATCTTACCCCCTTCAGTAAGTGTCAACTGCTACTGGTGTTATTGTTATTACTACTTTTCAGCATGACAGAGACCCAAAACTAAACTCAGTATTCACTCAATATACTTTAGTTGGTTTTTGAATAATATTATATCTAAAAAGAAAATTCAGCAAACATCAGTTCAATAAAGTCCCAAAACATTCTTCATAAGTAGAAGCTGGCTTTTCTATATGACAAAAGGATGAGAAATAACATTTAAAACTTTGATCTAGTTATCAATACCACCATCCACTAGATGTGTGACATTTGATAAGGTCGCTTAGTCTGTGTGACTCAGCTTTCCCACCTATAAAATGAGGATGAAAATATTTCTTCATAGCATTATTAAGAGCATTATGCAGGAAAAGTAGCCTACACAGTTTCTGGCTTGTTCCTGCTGCGGGTACCTGACCATGGTTAATTTCCTTCTCTGCCCGTTTCTTCCATAGGAAAATTAAGAAGGCCTATCCTTTGACTGTGTGGATCACAATAAACTGTGGAAAATTCTGAAAGAGATGGGAATACCAGACCACCTGATCTGCCTCTTGAGAAATTTGTATGCAGGTCAGGAGGCAACAGTTAGAACTGGATGTGGAACAACAGACTGGTTCCAAATAGGAAAAGGAGTACATCAAGGCTGTATCTTGTCACCCTGCTTATTTAACTTCTATGCAGAATACATCATGAGAAATGCTGGGCTGGAAGAAGCACAAGCTAGAATCAAGATTGCTGGGAGAAATATCAATAACCTCAGATATGCAGATGACACCACCCTTATGGCAGAAAGTGAAGAGCAACTAAAAAGCCTCTTGATGAAAGTGAAAGTGGAGAGTGAAAAAGTTGGATTAAAGCTCAACATTCAGAAAACAAAGATCATGGCATCTGGTCCCATCACTTCATGGGAAATAGATGGGGAAACAGTGGAAACAGTGTCAGACTTTATTTTGGGGGGCTCCAAAATCACTGCAGATGGTGACTGAGGCCATGAAATTAAAAGACGCTTACTCCTTGGAAGGAAAGTTATGACCAACCTAGATAGCATATTCAAAAGCAGAGACATTACTTTGCCAACAAAGGTTCATCTAGTCAAGGCTATGGTTTTTCCTGTGGTCATGTATGGATGTGAGAGTTGGACTGTGAAGAAGGCTGAGTGCCGAAGAATTGATGCTTTTGAACTGTGGTGTTGGAGAAGACTCTTGAGAGTCCCTTGGACTGCAAGGAGATCCAACCAGTCCATTCTGAAGGAGATCAGCCCTGGGATTTCTTTGGAAGGAATGATGCTAAAGCTGAAACTCCAGTACTTTGACCACCTCATGAGAAGAGTTGACTCATTGGAGAAGACTCTGATGCTAGGAGGGATTGGGGGCAAGAGGAGAAGGAGCCGACAGAGGATGAGATGGCTGGATGGCATCACTGACTTGATGGATGTGAGTCTGGGTGAACTCTGGGAGTTGGTGATGGACAGGGAGGCCTGGCGTGCTGCGATTCATGAGGTCGCAAAGAGTCGGACATGACTGAGTGACTGAACTGATACAGTGTTCTTGCCTGGAGAATCCCAGGGATAGGGGAGCCTGGTGGGCTGCTGTCTATGGGGTTGCAAAGAGTCGGACACGACTGAAGTGACTTAGCAGCAGCAGCAGCAGCATACATCAAGTAAAGTTTGCAAACTATTAACAAAGCTTTGCCCTTCATTATTTGTCCTTAGGTCTTGATTTCAACTAGATTTGTTTTCCAGGACCAAGAGGTAAAATTTGAAGCAAATATGATCATTATTATTAATGACTAAGATCTCAGAGAGGGAGATTGATGCTACCAATAACAGAAAATTAGAAAGTCTGGAGGGTAAGCTGGCTTGGAGGAAATGATGATGAATTTTATTTCAGATATAAATTTGAACAAAGAGAGCCCTCTGGTTCAGACAATGGGAATAATAGGAAGGGAATCTAGGAGAAGAGTAAGGGTCTGATATGTAGATTTCGGGAGCGTCTTCAAAGAACAATTAATACCAGGAGGGTGGAGGAAGTTGGGAGATGAACTACCCAAGGAGAATTACAAAGGACAGACAACTGTGGTGGCAGGATCATGCCCCAACTTGAAAAGGGGAGGGAAGGAGAGGAGAAATTGCTCAAAAAAAAAAAAAAAAAGAAAAGAAAAGAAAAAGAAATCAAAAGGAAAACTGACAGAACCCCTTCATGGAAAGAGTGCATATAAGGCTACAGCACAGGTCTATGCATATAAGTCTATCTGACTGTCCACAGATCTATTGACTTAAAATATTTGGGATGAGGCTCCAGTTTGGGAAATTTTAAAGCAGGAGTTGCCAAGCTTTTCCTATAATGGGTCAATATCAGTAAGTATTTCAGGCTTCTCAGGCTTTATGACTTCTGCCACAACTCAACTCTGCTATTGTAATAAAAAGTAACCATAGAAATACATACAAATGAAGGGTTATGGCTATGTTCCAATAAAACTTTGTTTACAAAAAACAGACAGCACTCTGGATTTGACCGGGGCCTCTAGTTTCTCTATCCATTTAAAAGGACTGTGACAGATCAGATCAGATCAGTCGCTCATTCGTGTCCAACTCTTTGCGACCCCATGAATCGCAGCACGCCAGGCCTCCCTGTCCATCACCAACCCCTGGAGTTTACTGAGACTCACATCCATCGAGTGAGTGATGCCATCCAGCCATCTCATCCTCTGTCGGCTCCTTCTCCTCTTGCCCCCAACCCCTCCCAGCATCAGAGTCTTCTCCAATGAGTCAACTCTTCGCATGAGGTGGCCAAAGTACTGGAGTTTCAGCTTTAGCATCATTCCTTCCAAAGAAATCCCAGGGCTGATCTCCTTCAGAATGGACTGGTTGGATCTCCTTGCAGTCCAAGGGACTCTCAAGAGTCTTCTCCAATACCACAGTTCAAAAGCATCAATTCTTCGGCGCCCAGCCTTCCTCATAGTCCAACTCTCACATCCATACATGACCACAGGAAAAACCATAGCCTTGACTAGATGAACCTTTGTTGGCAAAGTAATGTCTCTGCTTTTGAATATGCTATCTAGGTTGGTCATAACTTTCCTTCCAAGGATTAAGCGTCTTTTAATTTCACTGAAATTGAAAAATTCTATGAGGTCAGAGGTCATCTCTGATTGTTTACATTTCCCCAAGCACCTAAAAAGGTACGTGGCCCAACTCAAGAGTGTCTTTTAAATTGAGATATACTGATGTGGAGAACTGCTCTGAAGCACATTTATACTATAGGATAAATAACCAGTAAAAAGCCTTCTACCAAAATCCAAGACACATATGCATTTTCACTGGCACCAAAGCCTCCAGCTACAAGACTGAAGATGAGAGGGTAGAATTACAGATTCAGCCAACAGAGATTCATGGAGGGGCAAGAGAAGTTTTCTGGAAACCCTACAGAAACACCAAGCAGACAACAGCCCATTTTAAGATAATTTATGAGGTCTCGGGGGCCAAAACACATTAAAACCCCAGAGATGTCAGAGTCACAGGTCTGTCTACAACCTCCAAATCCTGGAATTAGAGATATCTTCTGATTTGGAGACCTTTACAGTTGCCCTCCTCCCAGCCACCCATAGTACCTCAGAAAACAGCATTTCTGATGTATTTCAGCAAGACCTACAGAGGTATTAACCATCCATCAAGAACCAAACTCTTCCAAGAGAAATAATTTGATTAATATACAATAGCTCATTCTGTAATAACCTAATAAAAACCTGTAATAAAACAGGCACTGTATTCCAGAGGTAACATATTATTTTCACAGGAGAAGACAATGAGTACCCATGATGGATCCCGCTCCTCTCCCTCTAGAGGCAGAGGCAGTGTCTCTGGGTTACCTGGCTTATGATGAACATGAGGGAGTTCTGCTTTAGCCCTCAGAATGGACAACAGATATTCCTGTCTTTATTTCAGTTTTGGCCAGTTGGAAACACCTCCTGGGACTGATTTATTTATACTCATAACAATGAAGTTGCATGTGTTTGGTAATTTGCAAGCCCCTAGTACTCACTTTTGGTTTTATTGCTACTAAACTCTCAGCTTGAAAACATTCCATTTCAAGAGTCAATGTGCATGTCTTTTGCCAGGGTTTGCTGGCTGGGAGCTGAGTTTTCTGCTGGATTTGAGAATTCATGGCTATATCACCCTTACGTGCAGTCCTTGCTCACCTGGACAAGGCGAGGGGTCCCCCATCTTTGTGCCTCCACCTGACAAGCTCAGACAACAGTGGATGGTGAGAACTTCTGCACTGAGTCTCTCTCTGGTTCACAAATTCACTTCCCTGTTGAGCTCAGCTGGCTGGGCAACAGACAGCCTCTGGGCTCCATGAGTTCAGTCCAAGGACTGTCTTACTCACCCCCACATCCCAGGACCTGGCACTCAAAATGCTGACTGTACCACCACTGAGACTGCAGTGCCAATCTGAGTCTCCTCTCCTTTGGGCCCACTCTACTGCCTCTATGTTCCATTCCACTTAGTACTTCCAAGAGGAAGGCATTTCCAAACCAAATAGGAAAGAAAAACAGCTCTTATTATTCTCAGGAAACTTAAGTCTCACATAAGCAGACAAACCATCCAAACTGGAAGTCCAAAAAAAATCTCCAAGATCAGGCCAAGTTTCTTTCACTTAGAACCTTAGATTCTCTTCTCAATCTTAACAATAAGTCATCCCAGCTCCCTGCCAAGGGTTTTGCACAGCAGTTTATTGAATGAAAGAAATCTGTTGGACAGATGGATAGACAGGTGGCTAGACAGACCAACAGGACGGGGAAAAAGAAAAAAAATTAAGGTGTAGCCCATTCTCCCAAACCCTCTTGTCTTGGAGAGCCCCCATGTCCATTAACACACTGCTGCTGCTGCTAAATCGCTTCAGTCGTGTCCGACTCTGTGCGACCCCATAGACGGGAGCCCACCAGGCTTCCCTGTCCCTGGGATTCTCCAGGCAAGAACACTGGAGTGGGTTGCCATTTCCTTCTCCTTAACACACTGAGGGCTCTCTATAAACTAAGTGTAAACCAGCCTTTCTCAAACTCACTTATCCTTACAAGTCATCCCTCATATGAGCTTATGTTAATCCCTTTGAACTGACATTCACGTGGTATGTTTTAGAAATTGCTCATTTCTTGATTTTCTTCCATGTTCACGGCAACTTTCTCTCCATTATGCTACCAGGAAGAGATTAGGAGAAATAAGTTGGTACAAAGAAACACATAATAAAAAATAAACACAAAAAAATATTGTGTTTACCAAAGAAACATGCATAGGATAACATCTATATAGTCATGTAATCAGAAAGAGGCAATAACTGGCCCCAAACTGTGGACTGAGACCTTAGAGTTTGAGCAGAAATCAAGTTCCCATTCAGACTCTTCAGAATTTCAGGGCCAGCTTATTAGTCCTAGGGTGCTTGTTAGTCTTGAAAACACTTACATCGGGATATGACATTGTGCTCTTGTTTTTTTCTTTCAAGCAAACTCAGTACTAATTGGTTTTTCAGATGCTAATCAATAAACAACTTTATTTTTCCCCAACAACTCAGGTCAAGTACAGTGCGAAAATTGCAGCCCAATCGCCTCCACACCACTGAAGAGAAATCAATGTCAGGCCCTTTCCCAAATGAGCTGCTGTTTGTACTTCTTGATTAGCATCCATTTCTCCTTTTTCAAAAGTCTACATTTGACTAACTACCTCTCCATTCTTCCCAGTTAGGGACTGGAGTCTCAGGGCTCTCAACATATTTTTAACCTACTGTAGGAATGTCACATTCTTGCTATAAATCACTCTTACTCAAAAGCAAAATCAATGTACTTCATCCATAAGAAACCTATGAACAGCCTGAAATAAGACTGAGATTTTGGGGGTATTAGAGAATTCTAGAAATGTGTATTGATAGGTATCTATGGAACACAATGATTAAAGGCCAGACTCTTCATAGATAATATTCAGTGACCTATGTTGATGATGTGGTATCCTATAAAGTTAGTCAAAGAAGCAGCCATTCAACTTGTGAATTGTGTGAATGTATGTGTGTGTGGTTTCACTTTGACATGACATACAGCTTTTAGGGGACATGACAGTCATTTCCAAATACTTGAAGTACTCTCCTATAGAAGAGGGTGCCTGGGAAAATTCTCTTTCCTACTCATAAAGCTTTGATGCACAGAGTTGGTAGGGGAAAGTGCCTAGATTCCTTTTCATTCCGTTACTGACAGCTTTACGTTAAATACATGTGTTCAATTTCCGTCCTCTTCCTTGATTGCCTGTTTAGCCTATGATCCTGAACAAGGAGCATACTTAGCTCATACTTAGTTATGTTCTTTCACAAGAATTGGGTAGATTTATTTTTCTATCGGATTCATGTCAACTTTTTGTTCTCTTGTGAGTCTCACTTAAACATAAATTAATTCAAAAACAGTTATTTCCAGAAAGATCAACCACAAAATAAACTTTTTTGCCAGTATCAAGTTGATGCAGAGTTTTGCTTTCTACTTGAGCATATACTTGAAATATGAAATCACAAATGTTCATTTTATGCAGATATGCCCAGAGTGATGTGTATGTAGATGTATGCTATTGCTTGAAAATACAAATCAGTTACTAGTGACATGTGTCAGATTGATCCACTAATTTCAACCCCAGGGAAGGCCAAGAAAATGCCCTGAATGTCACCATCTTTATTACTTCATTATATGAAAAACACTGATATGAATAATAGTAAATTAAAACTAAAGACGCACCAATGACTGTCACACAGTTCAAGACTCTCTGAAGCCTGCTCCTAACCATTTTAGTCCTAATCCGCACAACTTTTCTTTACAGTTTTACCTGGTGCTGTACCACATTTGACTCTAGTAAAAGTACACTCAAGAGTACCCCATCAGGGCAAGGCCAATCCATATCCACACTGATATAAGCTCCACCAGAAGAGGGATTTGCTGCTGATTTCCTACACTAGTTATAGTATCTGTAACAATGCCCAGCCCATAGCTGATGCTTAATAAACACGATGAATACCTGTGGACTACACAGCTGCCTGTAACCATCACAGTAGCTATTCAATACCTATCAGAAAAGATCTCTATTAGTACATAGTAAACCACATTCCCATATGTGGGCTAAGACAGTGGACATCAGAGCTGCAGCATAGCAGAATCAGGTGGTGCCATTATCATAGTATTAGATGTGGATTTGAGACAGGCATGAAATGGTTGCAGTAAATTACACTATCAGGATGAAAATCAGTGTATCACATGTTTTCGGGTGCTCACAAGTTTGCCCAGTGAAGGAGGAACACATCTGTAATTCAGATCCAGTCTCAGCTTACTCTTCCCACCACAGTAAAAGCCATTTCTGTGAAACATGGACCCAGCAGTGGGCATTTCACAGCATACAACTGGAAAAAAGAAAACTTTTCCTAGCAATACAATTGATTAGAGTATGTGCTTCAGATGACCTTTGAGCAAATTAAATAAACAAGCAAACAAAAAACAAGCTTGAGGAAGGAGTTATACAAATCAAGAATATGGCATCTGCATGAATATGGGACAGGACAAGAACGATGTGATGTAACGGTGGAGAGAGCACAATGTCAACATTAGGAAATGAGAACTCTACTGACCAGTCCACACCAAAGGTTCTCACCATCTCTTAATGAACAGGAAACTGTAAATGTGTGTCCTTAGTTGCAAGGGTAATTATACTGCATACTGAATTATACATAAGATCCAGCCATTTTCAACTAGTCCTTTTAGTATCTTTATAAAAATCCAAGGGTTAACTTGATAAACCTAAAATTTGATCTCTGGAATCAGTGGTCTGATCAGTGGTTTGATCTCCCAGTGGCTGCTCCACTGGAAAACTAATTTATACCTCTCACCAAAAGATGCCTTAGCAAAGTGCCAATACAGGCAGAATGTACTGTTCTACAGGGAATTAATCTTTGGATAGCACAATTCTTTACAAGTCTTAAATATGTGGAATACATACTGCCCACTAAAGAGCAAGAATCTGATTCATTTCAAAACTAGTACAGAGGCTTGCAAACTGTGAATGCTCACTATATATCAGAATGAATATATATCAGAATGAATGCGTATACACACAACTTACATTTCATACACAAGGGAGGAATAAAACTGAGCAACTGCCCCAGGGAAGATGTTAGTTAATATTGCATAATTCATGTCAGCTGGCATATATAAAGCCAAATCAGTATTTAAAAAATTAAAAGACATGTTGGCATAGTAAGAATCATACATTAAAGTGTAGGTTGAAAGGCTACTGTTAGAAAACCAAGGATGGCGCTTCCTTCCCAAGTGGATTGTGTCCTCTATCTTTCTGTCTCAGAGCCATCACCGAACTTCCATTATTGGGACATCTGATGGATGCAAGCAGAAGGTAATAAGGAGATGCAGAGCTACGTCACCTACTCAGTGACCTGGTGTGTGGAATCATGCTAATTTCTACCACTGGATGTTGCTTGGCCCAGCAGTGCTTCTGCAGGATCTTCATACAATAAGGCAAATCATACAAACCTGTCACTCTTTCTAGGTGATTGCTCTTCTTCACATGATGAAAAGAAAACTTATTTTCCCTCTTAAGTTTATCACTACTTGTGTTGCTTTGCTCAGTCTGCCATTACAGGATATCACAGATTGGGTGGCTTCAACAACAGAAATAGATATTCTCACAGTTGTGGAGGCTGCAAGTTCATGTTCAAGGTGCTTGCAGGGCTAGTTTCTTGTGAGGCCTCTCTGGCTTCTAGGCCAACTTCTTACTATGCCCTCACATGGCCTTTTTCTCTATGGGCACCCACTCTTGGCATTTCCTTCTCTTCTGGAGAAGGACTCCAATAGTAACTGGATTAGGACCTCACCTGTATGATCGCATTTAACTTTAAAGATCCTGTCTCCAACACAGTCATAATGAGGGTTTGGGCTTCAACACTGAATTTTTAGGGGGACAAATTCAATCCCTGACACTTCACATAGTGCAAAACTACTAACATCAAGAGACCATACAGAGGTAAGGTTTCTGTCACACAATTATTCTTTAAAAAAAATTTTTTTATTGAAGGATAATTGCTTTACAGAATTTTGTTGTTTTCTGTCAACCTTCAATATGAATTAGCCATAAGTATACATATAACCCTCCTTTTTGAAACTCCCTCCCATTTCCCTTTCCATCCCACCCCTCTACGTTGATACAAAGCCACTGTTTGAGTTTCCTGAGCCATACAGCAAATTCCCATTGGCTATCTATTTTACATATGGTAATGGAAGTCTCCATGTTCCCCTTTCCATACATCTCCTCCTCTCCTCCCCTCTCCCCACCTCCAAAAGTCTATTTTCTATGTCTGTTTCTCCATTGCTGCCCTGTAAATACGTTCTTAAGTATCATTCTTCTAGATTCCATATATATGCGTTAAAATATGATATTTATCTTTCTCATTCTGACTCATTTCACTCTGTATAATAGGTTCTAGGTTCATCCACCTCATCAGACCTAACTCAAATGTGTTCCTTTTTATGACTGAGTAATATTACATTGTGTATATGTACCACAACTTCTTTATCCATTCATCTGTCGATGGACATCTAGGTTGCTTCCATGTTCCAGCTGTTGTAAATAGTGGTGCAGTGAACAGTGGGATATTTGTGTCTTTTTCAATTTTGGTTTCCTCAGGGTATATGTCTAGGAGTAGGATTGCTGGGTCATGTGGTGGTTTTATTCTTAGTTTTTTAAGGAATCTCCATACCGTCTTCCAGAGTGGCTGTATCAACCTACATTCCCACCAACAGTGCAAGAGTGTTACCTTTTCTCCATGCCCTCTCCAGTATTTATTGTTTGTAAACTTTTTGATGATGGCCATTCTGACTGGTTTGAGGTGATATCTCATCGTAGTTTTGATTTGGATTTCTCTAATAATGAGTGATGATGAGCATCTTTTCATGTGTTTGTTAGCCATCTGTATGTCTTCTATGGAGAAAGGTCTGTTTAGGTCTTTTTCCCACTTTTTGATTGGGCTGTTTGTTTTCCTGGTATTGAGTTGTATGAGCTGCTTGTATATTTTGGAAATTAATCCTTTGTCAGTTGTTTCATTTGCTATTATTTTCTCCCATTCTGAGGGTTGTCTTTTCAACTTGCTTATAGTTTCCTTTGCTGTGCAAAAGCTTTTAAGTTTAATCAGGTCCCACTTGTTTACTTTTGTTTTTATTTCTGTTACACTAAGGAGGTGGGTCACAGAGGATCTTGTTTTGATTTATGTCATCTAGTGTTCTGCCTATGTTTTCCTCTAAGAGTTTTATAGTTTCTGGTCATACATTTAGCTCTTTAATCCATATTGACTTTATCTTTCTGTATGGTATTAGGAAGTGTTCTAATTTCATTCTTTTGCATGGAGCTGTCCAGTTTTCCCAGCACCATTTATTGAAGAGGCTGTTGTTGCCCCATTGTATACTCTTGCATCCTTTGTCAAAAATAAGGTACCCATAGGTGCATGGGTTTATTTCTGGGCTTTCTATCTTGTTCCATTGCTCTCTATTTCTGTTTTTGTGCCAGTACCATACTGTCTTGGTAACTGTAGCTTTGTAATATAATCTGAAGTCAGGAAGGTTGATTCTTCCAGCTCCATTCTTCTTTCTCAAGACTGTTTTGGCTCTTTGGGGTCTTGTGTGTTTCCTTATGAATTGTGAAATTTTTTGTTTTAGTTCTGTGAAAAATGCCATTTGGTAATTTGATAGGGATCACATTGAATCTGTAGATTGCATTTGGTAGTATAGTCATTTTCGCAATATTGATTCTTCCTGCCCAGGAACATGGAATATCTCTCCATCTGTTTTTGTCATCTTTCATTTATTTCATTAGTGTCTTATAATTTTCTGTGTACAGTTTCTTTGTCTCCTTAGGTAAGTTTATTCCTAGATATTTAATTCCTTTTGTTGCAATGGTGAATGGGATTGATATATCTTTCTGATATTTCACTGTTAGTATATAGAAATGCAAGTGATTTCTGTGTCTTGATTTTGTATCCTGCAACTTTGCTAAATTCACTGATTAGCTCTAGTAATTTTCTGGTACCATCTTTAGGATTTTCTATGTACATTATCATGTCATCTGCAAACAGTGAGAGCTTTACTTCTTCTTTTCTGATCTGGATTCATTTCTTTTTCTTCCCTATTGCTGTAGCTAGGACTTCCAAAATTACATTGAATAATAGTGGTGAAAGTGGACACCCTTGGCTTGTTCCTGATATTATGGGGAATGCTTTCAGTTTTTCACCATTGAAAATAATGTTTGCTGTAGGCTTATCTAATATGGCCATTCCTATGTTGAGGTAGGTTCCATCTGTGCCCATTTTTTGAAGAGTTTTAATCATAAATGGGTGCTGAATTTTGTCAAAGGCTTTTTCTGCATATATTGAGATTATCATATGGTTTTTATCTTTCAATTTGTTAATATAGTATATCAGACTGTTTGATTTGCATATATTGAAGAATCCTTGCATTCCCTGAATAAACCCACTTGATTATGGTGTGTGAACATTTTAATGTGTTGCAGAATTCTGTTTGCTAAAATTCTGTTGAGGATTTTTGCATTTGTGTTCATCAGTGATATTTGCCTGAAGTTTTCTTTTTTGTGTGTGGTCTTTGTCTGATTTTGGTATCAGGGTGATGGTGGCCTTGTAGAATGAGTTTGGAAGTGTTCCTTCTGCTACAGTTTTTTGAAAGAGTTTTAGAAGGATAGGCATTAGCGCTTCACTAAATGTTTAATACAATTCTCCTGTGAAGCCACCTGGTCCTGGGCTTTTGTTTTTGGGGAGATTTTTTATCACAACTTCAATTTTGGTGCTTGTAATTGGGTTGTTCATAATTTCTATTTCTTCCCGGTTCAGTCTTGGAAAATTGAACATTTCCTCCAGGTTGCCCATTTTATTGCCATATAGTTGCTCATAGTAGTCTCTTTTAATCCTTTGTATTTCTGCTTTGTCTGTTATAACCTCTCCTTTTTCATTACTAATTTTGTTGATCTGATTCTTCTCTTGTTTTTTCTTGATTAGTCTGACTAAAGTTTTGTCAATTTTGTTTATCTTCTCAAAGAACCAGCTTTTAGTTTTAAATCCGTGCAAAGAAATAGAGAAAAACAACAGAATGGGAAAGACTAGAGATCTCTTCAAGAAAATTAGAGATAACAAGGGAACATTTCATGCAAAGATGGCCAGAATAAAGGATAGAAATGGTATGGATCTAACAGAGGCAGAAGATATTGAAAAGAGGTGGAAAGAATACACAGAAGAACTGTACAAGAAATATCTTCATGACCCAGATAACCACGATGCTGTGATCACTTACCAAGAGCTAGACACCCTGGAATGGGAAGTCAAGTGGGCCTTAGAAAGCATCACTATGAACAAAGCTAGTGGAGGTGATGGAATTCCAGTTGAGCTATTTCAAGTCCTAAAAGATGATATTGTGAAAGTGCTGCACTCAATAGGCCAGCAAATTTGGAAAACTCAGCAGTGGCCACAGGACTGGAAAAGGTCAGTTTTCATTCCAACCCCAAAGAAAGGCAATGCCAAAGAATGCTCAAACTACCACACAATTGCACTCTTCTCACATGCTAGCAAAGTAATGCTCAAAATTCTCCAAGCCAGGCTGCAACAGTATGTGAACTATGAACTTCCAGATGTTCAAGCTGGATTTAGAAAAGGCAGAGGAACAAGAGATCAAATTGCCAACATACATTAGATCATCAAAATAGCAAGAGAGTTCTAGAAAAACATTTACTTCTTCTTTATTGACTACACCAGTCTTTGACTGTGTGGACCACAACAAATTATGTTAAATTTTTAGAGAGAGGAATAGCAGACCACCTGACCTGCCTTCTGAGAAACCTGTATGCAGATCAGGAAGCAACAGTTAGAACTAGACATGGAACAACAGAGTGGTTCCAAATCGGGAAAGGAGTATGTCACAGCTTTATATTCTCACCCTGCTTATTTAACGTATATGCAGAGTACATCATGCAAAATGCCAGGCTGGATGAAGCACAAGCTGGAATCAAGATTTCCAGGAGAAATATCAATAACCTAAGATGTGCAGATGAAGAAGAACTAAAAGCCTTTTGAAGAAAGTGAAAGAAGAGAGTGAAAAAGTTGACTTAAAACTCAACATTCAGAAAACGAAGATCATGGCATCTGGTCCCATCACTTCATGGCAAATAGACGGGGAAACAATGGAAACACTGACAGACTTCATGATTTTGGTGTCGAAAATCACTGCAGATAGTGACTGCAGCCATGAAATGAAAAGATATTTGGTCCTTGGAAGAAAGCATAGACAGCAACCTAGACAGCATATTAAAAGCAGAGACATTACTTGGGCAAAAATGTTCTGTGTAGTCAAAGCTATGGTTTTTCCAGTAGTCATGTATGGATGTGAGAGTTGGACTATAAAGAAAGTTGAGTGCCAAAGATTTGATGCTTTTGAACTGTGGCATTGGAGGAGACTCTTAAGAGTCCCTTGGACTGCAGGAGATCCAACCAGTCCATCCTAAAGGAAATCAGTCCTGAATATTCATTGGAAGGACTGATGCTGAAGCTAAAACTCCAATTCTTTGGCCACCTGACATGAAGAACTCACTCAGTCACTGGAAAAGACCCTGATGCCAGAAAAAATTGAAGGCAGGAGGAGAAGTGGACAACAGAGGATTAGATGGTTGAATGGCATCACTGACGTGATGGACATGAGTTTGAGCAAGCTCCAGTACTTGGTGATGGACAGAGAAGCCTAGCATGCTTCAGTCCATGGGGTCACAAAGAGTCAGACACGACTGAGCAACTGAACTGAACTGATGGTTTCTTTCATTTCTTTTTCATTTATTTCTGTTCAGATCTTTATAATTTCTTCTTTCTACTAATTTTGGGGGGTTTCTTGTTCTTCTTCTTCCAATTGCTATATGTATAAAGTTAGCTTTTCTATTTAATGTTTTCTTGTTTATTGAGGTAAGATAGTATTGCTATCGGAGAAGGCCATGGCACCCCACTCCAGTACTCTTGCCTGGAAAATCCCATGGATGGAGGAGCCTGGTAGGCTGCAGTCCATGGGGTCACAAAGAATCAGACTCAACTGAGCGACTTCACTTTCACTTTTCACTTTCCTGCATTGGAGAAGGAAATGGAAACCCACTCCAGTGTTCTTGCCTGGTCAATTCCAGGGATGGGGAGCCTGATAGGCTGCTGTCTATGGGGTCGTACAGAGTCAGACACAACTGAAGCGACTTAGCAGCAGCAGCAGCAGTATTGCTAAAAACTTCCCTCTTAGAACTGCTTTTTCTGCATCCCATAGGTCTTGAGTTGTCATGTTTTCATTTCATTTGTTTCTAGAAATTTTTTGATTTCCCTTTTTATTTCTTCAGTAACCTGTTGGTTATTTAGAAATGTGTTGCTTAATCTCCATGTGTTTGTGTTTCTTAACAGTTATTTTTCCTGCAATTGACATCTAGTCTTATAGTGTTGTGGTTGGAGAAGATGCTTGACACAATTTCAATTTTGTTACATTTAATGAGGTTTGATTTGTGACTCAAGATGTGGTCTACCCTGGAGAATGTTCCATGTGCACTTGAGAAGAAGGTGTATTCTTCAGCATTTGGATAGAATGTCCTGAAAATATCAATGAGATCCATCTCATCTAATGTATCATTTAAGACTTGTGTTTCCTTATTAATTTTCTGTTTTGATGATCTGTCCATTGGTGACAGTGGGGTGTTCAAGTCTCCTATTATTGTTACTGTCAATTTCTCCTTTTATGTCTGTTAGTGTTTGTGTTATATATTGAGGTGCTCCTATGTTGAGTGCGTACATATTTACAATTGTTATGTCTTCCTCTTGGATTGATCCCTTGATCATTATGTAGTGTCCTTCCTTATCTCTTGCAATATTCTTTATTTTAAGGTCTATTTTGTCTGATATGAGGATTGCTACTCCAGCTTTCTTTTGCTTCCCATTTGCATGGAATACATTTTCCATCCTCTCTCTTTCAGTCCATATGTATCTTTACATCTGAAGTGGGTTTCTTGTAGACAGCATATATATGGGTCTCATTTTTGTATGCATTCGGCAAGCCTGTGTCTTTTAGTTGGAGCACTTAATCCATTTACATTTAATTATTGATGCATATGTTCATATTGCCATTTTCTTAATTCTTTGGGGTTGATTTTGTAGATCTTTTTTTCTTCTCATGTATTTCTTGACTATACAAGTCCCTTTAACATTTGTTGTAAAACTGGTTTGGTGGTACTGAATTCTCTTAACTTTTGCTTGTCTGAAAAGCTTTTTATTTCTCCATCAGTTTTGAATGAGATCCTTGACGGGTACAGTACTCTTGGTTGTAGATTTTTTCCCTTCAAGTACTTTAAATATATCCTGCTATTCCCTCATGGCCTCCAGAGTTTCTGCTGAAAGATCAGCTGTTAGTTAAGTGTATGGGGTTTCCCTTGTATGTTACTTGTTGTTTCTCCCTTGCTGCTTTTAATATTCTTTGTGTTTAGTCTTTGTTAGTTTGATTAGTATGTGTCTTTCTGTGATTCTCCTTGGGCTCATCCTGTACAGGACTCTGTGCCTCTTGGACTTGATCGACTATTTCCTTTTCCATGTTGTGGAAATCGTCAACTATCATCTCTTCAAATTTTTTCTCATACCATTTCTTTTTCTCTTCTGCTGCTGCTGCTGCTAAGTCGCTTCAGTCATGTCCAACTCTGTGCGACCCCATAGACGGCAGCCCATCAGGCTCCCCCATCCCTGGGATTCTCTAGGCAAGAACAATGGAGTGGGTTGCTATTTCCTTCTCCAATGCGTGAAAGTGAAAAGTGAAAGGGAAGTCGCTCAGTCGTATCTGACTCTTTGCGACCCCATGGACTGCAGCCTACCAGGCTCCTCCATCCATGGGATTTTCCAGGCAAGAGTACTGGAGTGGGGTGCCATTGCCTTCTCCATCTCTTCTTCTACTGCTAAGTCACTTCAGTCATGTCCGACTCTGTGTGACCCCATAGACGGCAGCCCACCAGGCTCCCCTGTCCCTGGGATTCTCCAGGGAAGAACACTGGAGTGGGTTGCCATTTCCTTCTCCAATGCAGGAAAGTGAAAAGTGAAAGTGAAGTGGCTCAGTCGTATCCGACTCTTAGCGACCCCATGGACTGCAGCCCACCAGGCTCCTCCATCCATGGGATTTTCCAGGCAAGAGTACTGGAGTGGGGTGCCATTGCCTTCTCCGGTCTCTTCTTCTGGGACCCATATAATTCAAATGTTTCATATGGTCTCAAACATCTCTGAGACTGTCCTCAGGTCTCTTCATCCTTTTTACTTTATTCTGCTCTTCAGAAGTTATTTACACCATTTTACCTTTGGAGAAGGAAATGGCAATCCACTCCAGTACTATTGCCTGAAAAATCCCATGGACAAGAGGAACCTGGTAGGCTACAGTCCATGGGGTCACAAAGAATCCGACTCAACTGAGCAACTTCACTTCACTTCACCTTCCAGCTCACTGATTTGTTCTTCTGCTTCAGTTATTCTGCTATTGATTCCTTTTAGAGTATTTTCAATTTCAGTAATTGTGTTGTTTGTCTCTATGTTTATTCTTTAATTCTTCTAAGTCTTTGTTAATTGATTCTTGCATTTTCTCCATTTTGTTTTCAAGGTTTTTGATCATCTTTATATAGGGTGAGACTTGTGCTGAGTTTTTGTTTGTTTCTTTGTTTTTCCTCAGACGGGTAAGGCTGAGTGAGGGGGTAATCCTGTCTACTGATGATTGGGTTTGTATTTTTGTTTTGTTTGTTGTTTAGATGAAGTGTCCTGCACAGGGTGCTACTGGTGGTTGGGTGATGCCCGGTCTTGCACTCAAGTGGTTTTCTTTGTGTGTGTTCTCACTATTTGATACTCCATAGGGTTACTTCTCTGATAGTCTAGGGTCTTGGAGTCAGTGCTCTCACTCCAAGGCTCAGGGCTTGATCTCTGGTCAGGAATGAAGATTCCACAAGTGGTTTGTTATGCATTAATGAGATTAAAACAAATACCCAAAAATGAGAAACCAAAGATGAACCCCAGACAAATGGCAGTTACAAAATCAGGCAAATAATAAATAAATAAAATAATAATTTAAATGTTTGAATACACACACTCATAAGCAAAGTAAAACAGTCCAACAAAAATAAAGTACAGTAGATTTGCCTGGTGAACAAAGGAAATCAAAAATTATATTTACCAGTTAAGAACAAAACTAACTAAAGCACAAACTAGAAAACAAAACTAAAGCAAGGTGCCAAGTGGGGAATAAAGCCATGAAAACAAAACTAACAAATATGTTGATAAGAAAGGAAAGAAAGAAAGAATAGATATGCAAAGTTAAATAGAGGTAGATGAAGATGATTTATATACATTAAAGATTAACTACAAGACCCTTACTCCTTGGAAGAAAAGTTATGACCAACCTAGATAGCATATTCAAAAGCAGAGACATTACTTTGCCAACAAAGGTCCGTCTAGTCAAGACTCTGGTTTTTCCAGTGGTCATGTATGGATGTGACAGTTGGACTGTGAAGAAAGCTGAGCGCCGAAGAACTGATGCTTTTGAACTGTGGTGTTGGAGAAGACTCTTGAGAGTCCCTTGGACTGCAAGGAGATCCAACCAGTCCATTCTAAAGGGGATCACCCCTGGGATTTCTTTGGAAGGAATGATGCTAAAGCTGAAACTCCAGTACTTTGGCCATCTCATGCAAAGAGTTGACTCGTTGGAAAAGACTCATGCTGGGAGGGATTGGGGGCAGGAGGAGAAGGGGACAACAGAGGATGAGATGGCTGGATGGCATCACCAACTCGATGGACATGAGTTTGAATGAACTCCAGGAGTTGGTGATGGACAGGGAGGCCTGGCTTGCTGCGATTCATGGGGTCGCAAACAGTCGGATCAACTGAGTGACTGAACTGAACTGAACAAGGAGAAAAGAACAGTAGAAAAAGCAAAAAAAAAGGAATAAATGTAGAAAAAAATAGCAACAGGTTTAAAAAAATAAAAGTTAAAATTAAAAAAAGAGAAAAAAAAAAAAAAAACAATGGTAAACTCCACAGAACTGCAAAAGCCCAACACAGAGGCAGAGGTTTATAACAACAATAAAAAATGTAGCTAAGGAAACACAAAAATCAAAACTCAAAAGGCTAATTAGATTTCATAGTGCCAATAAAATTGACAACTACAACAGACGGTGGGGGGCGGGGTGGCACGGGGGGGCAGGGAATGAACAAAAAAAGAAAAAAAAGAAAAAAGAATCTACAGAACAAGTCAAAACATAAGGACAATAAATGCTTTTCTTGAGTCACTGCTGTCAGTCATTTCCATCGCTGGGAGTCGCAGTCCCCCTCACCTCCCTAGGATGCCCTCCAACACTGTGCTGATCTCTGGACCTGCAGTGGGGGCAGCTCAGATTCTAATCTGGTCCTACTCCTGTGTGTTCTTGCTTCCAATGTCCACAGCTATCAGAGCTACTGCGTTCTCTTTTGTGGGAGCTCTCAATGACCTTTTATATATTCCATCGACACAGAGTCTGCTTAGTTGATCGTGTGGATTTAATCTGCAGCTTGTATAGCTTGGTGGAAAGGTTTTGTGTCTTCTTTCCTTATCCACATTGCCCCTGGGTTTCAATTGTAGTTTTATTTCCACCTCTGCATGTGGGTCACCCACTGGGGTTTGCTTCTGAGGCTGCCCTGGAGGACTTGGGTTTGCACCTGTGAGAGCCAGGTGTGGAGGTGGGGCAGCTGCTTGGGTTGCAGGGGTTCTGGCAGCACCAGGAACTCAGGGGAGTTGGCGGCTAGGGCAGCAGGAAATATAGTGCTCTTGAAGGGTATGGAAACCAGTATTGGCCAATACGCTCCAGTATTCTTCCCTGGAGAACCCCCCTCCCTGACAGAGAAGCCTGGCAGGCCACAATCTACAGGGTTGCAAAGAGTTGGACAGGACCGAAGTGACCCTGTGTGCACAGATGCAAGACTTTTTCGCCTGTGGCAGCTCTGCCCCAGTGAGAGCCAAGTGTGAAGGTGGCGCAGGTGCTTGGCTTGTGGGGACCCTGGAGGTGCCAAGTGTGCAGGGACACAGACTTCCTTCACTTCAGGAGTTATGTCCCTATCAGAGTCTTTTTTTGAGCCTCTTGTAGCTGGCATTCAGAAGGCCTCTTTGGCCAGTCTTTCTCTGTAGCTCAGCCCATTCAGGCACTTAGAGGGCTCCCTTGCCTGGGGTCCTTGTCTGTTGTTTGGCACATCAGGCACATAGAGGGGGGCCCCCCAGCTAGGGTCCTACTCTGTAGTTCAGCACATCAGGCATTTGATGGGCCAGACTCTCTATTGTTCAGCTGCCAATGCTGGCGTGTGGAGAAAGAGAGGCTATGGTGATGGCTCCACCTCCAGTGAGTGACTCAGCAGTTTTGCCTTACTTCCATGGCTACCTGACTTTCCTCCACAGGCATTTCCCACCACAATCTCCTCCTTCACATCCCCTCAATCTGTCTTTTCACAGTCAACAGCAGCCCTCACCCTGGGATTGCTCCACAATCCCTAAACTCCAGCTCCTAGCTGCTGCATCTTCTAGGGGATCTGCGTTCCTGTTCTGGGTATGTATGGCTGCGGCAAGGGCTGTCTGATTCTCATTCCATTTAGGCTGTCGCAGATCAGCTGTTTCACTCTCAGCCTTAAATTTGTTTCTCCTCTGACTAAGATAATTGCCCCAAGGTGGGGATCAGACCTCTACATCAATTCCCCCAGTGGCCAAGGGCAGGTCCATTCCTACTAACACTCCTGTTTTTCCCCCTAGTTCCCTCGTCCTACCGAGTTTTTCATGGTTCTATGTATTCGTTTCCACTGGTCAGGTACTCCTGTCCACTCTCAGCTGGGGCCCTGCGTACACTTCTGCGTCTGAAAGTGTATTTCTGATGTATCCATGCAGAGAGACGTACTCCACGTCCACCTACCTCCCCACCATCTTGTTCTCCCCTCACACAATTATTCTTTAGTTCTGCTATCTACAAAAATGCTTACGGAGCTAACATTTAAAAGACTTAACAAGCAATACAACCTGAGTCTTAACCAATCAAAACTGAAGCTGAAGCAGGGTTTTGCAGGCCCTGGTAGTTCTGGAACCTGGAGCAAAGGCAGAAGCAATGGGAGGAGGGTCTTGGGTGGCTTGTGGTAATAATATAGAAATATTTCAATATACTAAATATCTGTGGGCCTCCTCAGGTGCATAGGGTCTTGCACAACTTTAAATATTGCTTAAGTGGAAAATGCTTATCATAATTTCTTTAAAAATGGAATCTTTCCTTTTTTTTATGTTCTCACTGACCAAAGGGGGAAAAAAAAACTTATAAAATAGTCAAATTATAATCAGGTTGATTGATCACATCACACTTCTTTGATGTGTGTGTGTGTGTATATACATATATATATATACACACACACACACATATATAATACTCTGTAGCTGCTGCAGTACTTTTGCTTTCTTTATGCCATTTTTCTTCCATGATTAAAATGCAACAACAAAAACCAAACTATATAACTGACCCTGAAATAATTATTAAATAGATACAACAGAAACAGCATGAGACAAAGTAGAGTGCTAAACCTTGTGTCAGCAGGCTTCAATGTTATCTTTTAATTTAGAGATACTCTTCTGTTTTCTGGTCTGCTTTGTATTTGGGGTGGGACAAACTTTTTTTATTTCATGTCTCTTCATCCCTACCTACACTCTTATGGAGATATATATATGGTTTTAATAAAGTCACATTTGTCTAAGTGGAGTACTTTGTAATCCAGTGAGCATCTGTATCTCATCGCCAAGGTAACCACAGCCTACCATGGCCTAAACAGTCCTGCTTGACTTCACTACCAGTGGTGTGATGTCCTGATTCTCCACCCCTCAGATGTCCCCTACAACTCCATGTGTCTTCTGCATCAGCCACCTGAGATCCTTGTGAGGTTACAAATGATAAACAGTAAGCCAATCGGCTAGGTGCACTAACCATACATTCTCATCCTGCCATTTGTTGGCACTGTGATGTAGAATACCTCACCTTGTGACAAATATTTCTAGTTTCTGAAGACACAGTAATAGGAGAGATGAGCAAGGTCCTTGTTTTTTCAGGATTGAAATTTCTAGGTGTTTCTATTCTTATATGTGTTAAGAAGCCCCAGTGAACATCAGTGTCCTCAGTTGTAAAATGAGGTGAAGACTTGCAGGTCTTCTCACCAAGATTATATAAATATCCTCCAACAGCATCTGTATTTACACTTTTGTGTTCAGATCATTAATCTTATCCATCTTTCCTAGACCACTACTGAGGTATGAGAAGTGTATTGTATTTATTTAGTCAATGATGTTATATTAAACCAAGAAGGTCTGGATTTCAACTTGGATATGGATGGCACTTCAAATAATCACTACAATGTTGAGTTCTTTTCTCCCCTTCTGAATCAGGAACTATGTCCATCAGAGTCCAGGCAGGAAAAGAAAACTCACACCAGATAGCTTCCCAGAGAGGACTAAATATGAGGAATTGTTATAACAATGTTAGAGGAGCTAAAAAAGCAAACATAAAAGGTGTTAGCAATACAGAGATCAGCACATGGAAGAAGCTGCTACCTCCTTTAGGGCTGGAGTGACCAAGTAGGAGACGGTGGCAAGGAAGCCCAGGAGTCGGTATCTCCCGCGGAAACAAACATCACACTGGAGATTTCTGGGAGGTACCTACCCACACAGAGAGGAGCTAGGTGGTAGGAGCTGAAATTAAGGTCTGCCTGCAGCAACCATGGCTGGAAGCCACATCTCAAGCAGTGAGAGGGGAAAATACCCTAGTTTTCTCCTTCTTCCTGGCCTCCTCCTTTCTCTTGTCCTCTAAGACCCCACTAGTGCTTATCCTTGCTGAATCAGCCAGAAGGCAACAGTAACAAAGCTGGAAGTGTAGTTTAAAGGGTCAGGACCCCGTCATCAAGAGAGGGCAATGAGCAAGAAAAGAATCTGAGGAAAAATAAGCAAATGAGCAGAATAGGAACCAAATGAGAATTAAAATAAAAGGCACTGACAGACGGAAATCAGAATATTTAGTGTACTACTGAGAAAGCTCTTAGGAGAATATGGCTTTAATCTTTGGGCAAGTGTGTTTCCTATTATTAACCCTGAATCAGACAGATTTACCTCCCCTGTACTGGGCAGAAGTGGATAACCAAAGGCCACTGCTCAGAGGGCATACCCGTTTTGTTGATGGTGCACATATTAGTCAGAAGGATGTGGTTTTCATGTTCCTTTTTAACACATGGAAATTAATTCACTATCTTTGCCAAGATCATAGGAATCATCTCTGGGAAGTTGCAAGTATGAAATGAGCAGACACACAATCACAGGTTATGATGCCTGTCAAATCAAGGCCCAAGTACATTCAAAAGGCTGTCTTTATAAATAAGAGAAGATTAAATGATAATTTTTTAAAAGTTTGTTTAATTCTATGTTTCTGTGGTGATTAGGGAGTGCTGTTTAGAAGTAACCAATTTCTTGAGGATGTATTAGAGAACTACACTTCATAGTGACAGGAAAAAGGGCCAAGGATTCGAATCATGAGCTTAGACTCCAGGTTATGGGAACTGAAATGGTCAACATCATACTTTTGAAGGAAAAAGCTGGTATATACTGGAAAGTGACGTGTCAGAAGGGTATATGGACGACAAGCAGATTTGTCAGTGGATGAAGAATGAAGAGGACATGAAATGGTCAGGTTTGAAATGGGGGTGAGGGCTTGAGGAAGGTTCATTTAGTCTAATTTCTCATGAAGCCATTTGTTGCTCACAGTTCATGCATCCACCACTCACATGGTCCCTTTACTCTGAGATCACACATCATTCATATCCCTGCCCTCCACTCTTCAAACCCATGCCAATCATTCCTTTCCAGAAGGCTGGGGTGTGCCCTCAGCACACAGCTCCACAGAAGACTCCAGAAGCTAGTCTCATTCAATTGTATCAGCAGCTACCTAGTAATGGAAGTTTTAGTTCTGCTTTTAGGTGCCTTCCTTCTGAAACAGCTTTGACTAACAGATCCAACCCTCAATTTCTTATAAAAATTTGGTATTCTAATAGCTACCCCATAGCTGTTATAGTCTTCAATGAGTTAAAAGATGTGATGTCTTCAACACCATGCAAACCACAGAGTAGACATTCAAAAAATAGTCATTGTCCTCATTATTACAGCTAAAGTCCTTGGACATGGAAAGTCTACACACAATGGCGCCTTGGCTACTCCTCCTGTATTCTTTATCTGGCTTACTTTCTTCTCTCTTCAAAGTCAAGTTCAATCTGCCTTCCTCTATCTAACTGCTCCCTGAAACGGTATCAGGATGGATCTGCTTACATGCATGTGTCCTGGACCAGCTGGAGAGTCACTTAGAGTTTGGTGCATGACTTATTTCTGTGACTCAGCTTTCTTGCACATGTAAGTACTCAATAAACTGCTTAACTAGTGAGAGCCTAGATGGGGGTGATAAGTGAATTCCTAGCACAGAATCTAGAACTGTAGCCATGCTTTATGCATAAGGATGAAGTACTCGGAAAACAAGAAAAAATATAAACAAGTATTTCCACTGCTATAAAATAAGAATAGAAACCTCTAGAGACGTCAAGAGGATTACACAAGATATCACATGCACCAGACTCACCACTAAGCATGCCAAACAGTGAGCTTTCTGGAAGCAGCAGTGACCTGGGGTTAATGAGAACTTACACTCCGGTGCTGCCACCATGGCAGGGGCCAACCTAACATGCCTTTCCTAATAAATGCAGATGAGCAACCTCTATTCCTTGAAGCCTGGGCATGCAGTCTGAAAGTGTTAGAAAGAGCCAGCAGAGGCACCATTCTGTCCAGTCATCCTTAACAACAGAACCATCCATCCAAGAGGCTGCTAAGAGAACCTAGGCCTGCAAGGTATAGAAATGCAGATCCTGAGAAATGACGCTCTTCTCACAAATTTCCTTTTCTCTACATTCCAGTCAACATGCACATTTTTAAAAGTAAAGCAAAATCGCCATGTATCAAGGTTGTTACACTTTTGGTTGGTTTATTTGTTTGCTTGTGTATTTGTTTATTTAACGCTTCTACAAGGATAGGATCATGTAAAGTAGCCAAAGACTGAATGGAATTCACCCAATCAGGAAAGGAGTTAGACCATGGCCTAAGAAACTGGAAAGGAAGGAAGGGAGGAAGGGAGGGAGAGAGGGAGGGACAAAGGAAGATGCAAAAGTGATAAAGACTGGTGGCCAGTTGTTTCCAAACCGTGTTTGAAAAGCAGTGTAATACACCCCCATGTTTCCTAAACGACAGCCCTGGAGAAAATATAAGTTGTTATCATATCCCCATGCCACCTCTATTTCTTAATGCTTTCCTTTGAATGAACTCACTTTCTACTAAATTTCTATTTTAAAAAGTAACTTTATATAGCTATTGCAAACATAAAAACAGTATCACTTCTCAAACAGAGACGGTAACTTGTGAAACTAAATTCAATGGAAAAAAAGCTGTGCTATTAAATCTAGCAGAATTTAATGAGGCTCACTGTCTCTGCTACACAACGATTAGCAAGAGTTCTCAGAGTTATGGTCTGACAATGAACTAAAACGATCTGCTTGGGGTCTGAAAGAGGATTGAAGAGGGAGTTACTGTTTCAGCATGGGGCCCTCTGAACTCATCTCAAGGATCACCAACAGAAGCCCCTGCAATCTGGGAAATGATGGTGCAGCAGAAAGAAGAGGCAGAGAAACGAGACCTTTACCGCAGCTCCACCGTTACTCATTCTCGGTTTCACCTCCTGGAGGAATGTTATCTTCCTCTAGAGCTCAGTTCTCCATTTGTAACAAGGATGTGGAGTTACTATATTGTATCCCATTAGGCACAAGGAAAAAAACCATTATATTCACCATGTTTCAGTTCTCCAGGGTGGATAAAACAAGTAGAGATACAACACAGTCTTCGAAATTTTAGTTCTCATATAGGTTCAACAGGAACATCATTAATAATAGAAGATACAGTGCCATTCTACTTTAGTTGCTCTGTCCCAGTAAGCAGTAGTGGGCCCACTAGACTTCAAAAAGGAACAATCCAACACGAGATATAAGATGGCAGTGAGGATTCTGTGTCATCAGATCACCTATGCTCAAGAATAAGGATGACTCAGCTTATTACAGTTACTGATCTGTGTATGTGGGAGAAGGGCCTTCAATTATACTTTAACAATAATAATTCATGTTTTAAATCCCAAAGGCAATTCTAAGGAAATGCATCTGCTAGACACTAAATCTCAACAACACAAGACAATAGAAGATGTTCATTTAGTCCTCTGTCACAAAGGAAAAACTGAGGGCAGGAGGAGATGGGGATGACAGAGGGTGAGATGTCTGGATGACATCACAGACTCAATGGACATGAGTTTGGGCAAGCTTCCGGAGATAGTGAAGAACAGGAAAGCCTGGGGTGCTGCAGTCTATGGGGTAGCAAAGAGGTGGACACAACTGAGCGACTGAACAACAGTACAAGGGCCCAGATTTTAATTTTTTTAATGGTGTTTTCAATAAGTGTAGTGTACAATTTCTTCCTGATTACAAATGTCAGCACAAACCAGTGTCTGGCCCTCGATCAGTCCAGCAGAGTTCTGAAAGGCACAGTTGTTAAAGGAAATGCTTGCCACCAAGGTAAGGTGGCCACAAATGTGTGGATGACACACTCCCAGGCATGTCCAGTCTTGAGGCAAAGGCAGGTCTGGGACAGGAGACAGAGCAGGGGTGTGTTTATGCAGTGAAAGGACGGCTCTACCACTTTCTTCTCTTTCAGGCTCAGCTTTTGCTTTAATCGAGCCTTCTGGGAACCAAAACAGGTGAGTGATGTTTATAAAAGCAGATGAAACGCTCCCTCAGTCTTTGATAAAAATGTAAAAATAAAGCACACAATGGCCCCAGCCTCCTGGAAGAGAAGTATGAAATTAACTTCTTGGAAATCTAATGAGGAGGAAGGAAGAAATCCTAGTGAATACACTGTGTTTAGCAGCATTATCCTTCCTTTCCTCTTGAGGCTTGTATCTCCCCAAACTTTTTGCTCCCTCCACCTTCTATCTTCCCCACTGCCATACAATAAAGTTCTGATAGTGTCAAAAAAGCACTTCACACCTCCAACCCACCATCACTAAACCACCCCTGACTAGTCCAAGAATTATGCATGTGACCTCCTAAGCTGGCCAATCATATTCCTGACCCCTCCAATGATGGCAACTGGCTCCAAGTCTGGACAGCACAGCCAGTAGCGTCCTTCCATAGGTTTAATATGCAAATATTGGAGGGAAGAATTTTGTTTTATTGGTTGGCTTAAGTTCAGCAGTGCTGCTATAACAAACTCCTAAATTTCAATAGTTTTCAACAACCAAAGTTTCTTTCTTTCTCCAAATATGATGCCAACACAATAAAAGAGGTATACTTTTCCCACAGAGAGAAGTACTACAAAATCATTTTGCCAAAATTGTTATCAATGGGTCAGGAATGTATATTACTCCCACAGCAAATATACTGAATATTAATGTATCTTTTATGTATTTTATTAACATCTGTTGGGAAAAATAGGCTACATGAATGTTATTAGCAGCCATGTGGCCCACTGGACGAGAAACTATCAAGTAAGATTTTAATGGAGTAGTCAAAAAACATCCACCCATCCCCAGGGAAAACATGTGACCTAGGTATAGCCCATCAGGGCTGGCCATCCCCTTTGCTAACAGTAATCCAAATGGAAAGTCATAGAAAAAGTAGGGACAATCAGAGTCCTTCCCTAAGGCTGACTTACAGATAACAGAGAAGGGGATCCCTTTCCTACAGGATTTCTTGGCTAGAAGTTGTGATTTTCAGGATGTTGGATGCCCCCTAATCTGTCATATCAGGAAGGTCTGTCATTAGAGTGAAGCCAAATAGGCACAAATAAAAGTGAAACATAAAGAGGAAGAGAGAGACAGGCAGAGACAAACAGTAATGAATCCATATCTCGAATGCCTTCAATCCCAGTTCCAGTTTCCAGGGCTTGCTTACAACTGTTTACAAATGTTCTCCTTGGATCTGGTGAGTTATCTTTCCCAAATTAATAAATTCTTATTCTTCGTTGTTGTTGTTGTTTTTTCTTCTTCTGGGGTGGGTGGTGGTGGTGGGAATGGTTTCCTGGTTAATTTGAGAGAGCTACAGCTAATATAAAATATTTGGTCAGGGAGAGGTTAAATAGTTAGTATCAGTTCAGTCCAGTCATGTCTGACTCTTTGTGACCCCATGAATCACAGCACGCCAGGCCTCCCTGTCCATCACCGACTCCCGGAGTTCACTCAAACTCATGTCCATCAAGCCAGTGATGCCATCCAGCCATCTCATCCTCTGTCATCCCCTTTACTTTCTGCCCCCAATCCCTCCCAGCATCAGGGTCTTTTCCAATGAGTCAGCTCTTCGCATGAGGTGACCAAAGTATTGGAGTTTCAGCTTCAACATCAGTCCCTCCAATGAACACCCAGGACTGATCTCCTTTAGGATGGACTGGTTGGATCTCCTTGCAGTCCAAGGGACTCTCAAGAGTCTTCTCCAACACCACAGTTCAAAAGCATCAATTCTTCAGCACTCAGCTTTCTTTATAGTCCAACTCTCACATCCATACATGACTACTGGAAAAACCATAGCCTTGACTAGATGGACCTTTGTTGACAAAATAATGTCTCTGCGTTTTAATATGCTATCTAGGTTGCTCATAACTTTCCTTCCAAGGAGTAAGTGTCTTTTAATTTCATGGCTGCAGTCACCACCTGCAGTGATTTTGAAGCCCCAAAAAATAAAGTCTAACACTGTTTCCACTGTTTCCCCATCTATTTCCCATGAAGTGATGGGACCGGATGCCATGATCTTCGTTTTCTGAATGTTGAGCTTTAAGCCAACTTTCCACTCTCCTCTTTCACTTTCACCCAGAGGCTCTTTAGTTCCTCTTCACTTTCTGCCATAAGGGTGGTGTCATCTGCATATCTGAGGTTATTGATATTTCTCCCGGCAATCTTGATTCCAGCTTGTGTTTCTCCCAGCCCAGCGTTTCTCATGATGTACTCTGCATATAAGTTAAATAAGCAGGGTGACAAGATACAGCCTTGACGTTCTCCTTTTCCTATTTGGAACCAGTCTGTTGTTCCCTGTCCAGTTCTAACTGTTGCTTCCTGACCTGTATACAGGTTTCTCAAGAGGCAGGTCAGGTGGTCTGGCATTCCCCTCTCTTTCATAGCCAGTATAGTACGTGCTTTATGAGCTGACATACAATATCCATCTTGAACTGGTCCTACTGCCTTCCCAGACTAATCGTCTGACCTCTAGCCCACTTCACACCACCAAGTAGAAGTGCTGGCTTTTTCCTAAACACTTTCTACTTCTTCTCAACACTGGACATTATATATACACTTCCTATCTTTTGAGATACTTCTGTTCCTTGGGAGAATGTTCTGGAGAGAAGAAATGGCACAAAAAAGCTGTCTTTGCCCAACTTTTATCCAACCGTGGCATCTGGGTTTCAGCTTAGATTTAACTTCCAACAGGACCAGGAAGTCAGCCCTGACACCCAAAGACTGCACGAGCTTTTCCTCCTGCAAGCCTCCATGCTATCATCCTTACCGCAGATATTAGCACCTATCACATTGGTCTGTAATTATGTATTACTTCACAGCCAATAAAGAAGGATGTGGTATGTCCATGTGTATTTATCTAGTGCCTGAAAAAAGACCTCAAATATTTGTTTAATATATGAATTCTAATATCACTAGATATGAAAAAAGATGTATCTGGATCTAGAACCCATGAGTTTTAAGAAGCAAATACTTTCCCTAACCCTTCTTCATATCAATGTATTTACAGATACCTGGAAAGTATATTAAGTAAAGTTTAACATTGCTGAATGGCATTCTTTCCAATGAACCATTTTTTCTTTAATTTTTAAAACGGACCTGAATGTAGGGGGAGCTGGGGAAATAGGTAAATGTCATGATAAAGGTACTCGCCTACAGCAGGTAGGCTCCTGCAGGTCCCTCTCCAGCCCCCTGTTGGTAGGACATCCTCTCAGTAGAGAACTACATTCCCAAGATGCCCTTGCAGGAAGGTGTGTAGGCGACCTAGGTTCAGTCAGACAGACACAGTTTTATCATACTGGAATCTAATTATGAGCAGTATGGGGAGGTGGCAGAATGCAGAGAGAGTGGACCTTGTGCCAAGCATGATGGGGAAAGTGCATGGTTCTTCTGAGTCCCCAAAATTACTGTTACCAAGTGACGTGAAGGACAAGAGTAGGGTTTCACTGAGAACAGTCCATGCTGTGGTAGGGCATCTCTCCCAGCCACATGATCTTGATCATGTAGGTCTAAGTTTAGGTTCTGGACTTCCTGGAAATTCTGTAAGTTATCTAATGCTCTGTGATTACTTTCTTCCTGCTTAGCCACCATGAGTAGACTCAAATATCTGCAATAACCTTGATCTTCCTCATCACTTCTCATGAAATAGCCTTAACCTTACTACCCACGCAGTTTATCTGTGAGGTAATATAATCTGCTCTGAATAGTGCTTCTAGAGATGAGAAAGTCAGGCTTTGGGGGACTGTTGTTGTTTAGTCACTCAGTCATGCCAAACTCTTTGTGACCCCATAGACTGTAGCACACCAGGCTTCCCTGTCCTTTACCAACTCCTGGAGCTTGCTCAAACTCATATCCATTGAGTCCATGATGCCATTCAACCATCTCATCCTCTGTCATCCCCTTCTCCTCCTGCCTTCAGTCCTCCCCAGCATCTGGGTCTTTTCTAATGAGTCAGCTCTTCACATCAGGTGGCCAAAGTATTAGAGCTTCAGCTTCAGCATCAGTCCTACCAATGAATATTCAGGACTGATCTCCTTTAGGATGGACTGGTTTGATCTTCTTCCAGTCCAAGGGACTCTCAAGAGTCTTCTCCAACACCACAGTTCCAAAGCATGAATTCTTTGGCAATAAACCTTATTTATGGTCCAACTCTTACATCCATACATGACTACTGGAAAACACATAGCTTTGACTATACAAAACTTTGTTGACAAAGCAATGTCTCTGCTTTTTAGTATGCTGTCTAGGTGTGTCATAGCTTTTCTTCGAAGGAGCAAGCATCTTTTAATTTCATGGCTGAAGTCACAATCTGCAGTGATTTTGGAGGCCAAGAAAATAAAGTCTCTCACTGTTGCCACTGTTTCCCCATCTACTTGCCATGAAGTGATGGGACTGGATGCCATGATCTTCATTTTTTGAATTTTGAACTTTAAGCCAGCTTCTTCACTCTCCTCTTTCACCTTCATCAAGAGTCTCATTAGTTCCTCTTAGCTCGCTGCCATAAGGGTGGTATCACCTGTACATCTGAAGTTATTGATATTTCTCCTTGCAATCTTGATTCCAGCTTGTGATATATTCAACCTTGCATTTTGCATAATGTACTCTGAATATAAGTTAAATAAGCAGGGTGACAATACACAGCCTTGATGTACTCCTTTCCCAATTTGGAATCAGTTTGTTGTTCCATGTCCAGTACTAACTGTTGCCTCTTGACTTGCATACAGCTTTCTCAGGAGGCACAGAAGGTAGTCTGGTATCCCCATCTCTTGAAGAATGTTCCACAGTTTGTTGTGATCCACATAGTCAAAGGTTTTAGCATAGTCAATGAAGCAAAAGTAGATATTTTTCTGGAATTTTCTGTTTTTTCTATGATCCAACAGATGTTGGCAACTTGATCTCTGGTTCCTCTGCCATTTCTAAATCCAGCTTGTACATCTAGAAGTTCTTGGTCCATGTATTCTTGAAGCCCAGCTTGGAGGATTTTGAGCATGACCTTGCTAGCATGTGAAATGAGTACAACTGTGTGGTAGTATGAACATTCTGTGGCATTGCCTTTTTGCAATTGGAATGAAAACTGACCCTTTCCAGTCCTGTGGCCACTGCTGAGGTTTCCAAATTTGCTGACATATTGAGTGCAGCACTTACACAGCATCATCTTTCAGGATTTGAAATAGCTCAACTGGAATTCCATCACCTCCACTAGCTTTGTTCGTAGTGATGCTTCCTAAGGCCTACTTCACTTCACATTCCAGGATGTCTGGCTCTCGGTGAGTGATCTACCCATAGTGGTTATCCAGGTCATTAAGATATTTTTTGTATAGTTCTTCTGTGTATTCTTGCCATCTCCTCTTAATATCTACTGCTTCGTTGGGTCCATACCATTTCTGTCCTTCATTGTGCCTGTCTTTGCATGGAATGTTTCCTCGGTATCTCTAATTTTCTTGAAGAGATCTCCGCTGCTGCTGCTGCTAAGTCGCTTCAGTCGTGTCCGACTCTGTGTGACCCCATAGACGGCAGCCCACCAGGCTCCCCCGTTCCTGGGATTCTCCAGGCAAGAACACCAGAGTGGGTTGCCATTTCCTTCTCCATGAAGAGATCTCTAGTCTTTCCCATTCAATTGTTTTCATCTATTTCTTTGCACTGATCACTTAGGCTTTCTTATCTCTCCTTGCTATTGTTTGGAACTCTGCATTCAGATGGGTATATCTTTCCTTTTCTCCTTTGTTTCTCACTTCTCTTCTTTTGTCAGCTATTTGTACCAAGGCACATTAAGTCACGTTAGGAAAAAAACTATTGTAATGAGGTGTGAGGGAAAACAGTCCCATCACAACTTACATACCACCAAGAAAAAGATTTATGGGGTGTATTATTTCTCTTATATTTTCCTAACTAAAGGTTTTTTCACACTATATTATTATCAAGTATGCTTCATCCTCTATTTGTTTTTGAAGGAAATTCTTTTACTCAGTAATGTTGATTTCAAAAATCAACAGATGGGGAGATTTATACTATGAGGAACAAAGTATTAACTTCCATCTGAGTTAACAGGAATTGATAGAGAATGGCAACACTGTTGATTCAGAGCTCAGAGGCATTCATCTTACTTCTCAGAGAATCCGGGCAAATGTATATGTATTTCTTCTTTGAGGATTCTAGATGATTTAAAATGTTTCTAATTTGGAGCTTCCTTTTACCTTTGAACATACATGATTTTATTTCGGGACGGTGACAGTGCCCCTTTGTTTAAGGATTAATGCCTTAAATAGCAGTCTTTCCATTGTTTAAAATAAAAAAAAAAAAAAACACTGTGATATTTAATTCAGTTTTATGCTTCAATGAATTACGAACATATCCTCTCTTACTTTTTATTGCATTGCTGCTGCAGGATTTATTTTTTAAAGAAAGCTTAATGGTTTTATCGTTAGATAGTTGATTACTTTTCACTGGACTTTTTCTCTCAATGAGAAGAAGTAGGAATGAGGACTGATCAAGAAAACAAGGTGGCTGTTCAGCTATTTGGGAGAAAATATGGACGTTAATGTAAATGATGACTATCTGGGGATTTGTAGGCTCTCGTATGTCTGAATGTATGGATTTATACACAGAAACTCATTCTCTTTTTCACTTCACAATGTGTCCATAGGTGTGACATGAGCAGTTATAAGAGATGAAGCACCTTAGAGATGATTTGGACTGACCTGCATTTTGCACAGATTAGAATCTCAGATACCAGAGTTGGGAAATGTTGTCTAACTGAAGTCACGTGACAGGCAGGGAGCATGTCCCAGGTGCTGGTTAATGACTCCCAGAGATAAACATTCAGCTTTCCCTACTGCTCCCTCCAAGAAATGGAGATGGAGAAGCTCTTTTCCTTTCAGAGCTTCCACCACCAACTCTTTATATCTTTATATATTCCATAGTTCTGCTAAGGAGAATGACAAAGCTGGTGACCCCACTCTTCACGGGACTGGGAATCACTGACAAAACTCTGCTCAAGCTTTGGGTCCAATTTTTCCCAATAAGGCAGATATTTTAATCATTTTTTTTCCCTCTGCTATATTCTCAGAACCTAGATGTTGGCCTATGACTTAAATACTGAATGAAGGACTGAATTATTGAATGAATGAATAAATCAAGGAGTAAATGGATGAGGGAATTAATGAAGCAGAGACAGACAGTCTAGGATAGGAGCAAAAAAATCCACAAAGGATTCCACGCCTGCCCACCGCCAATAGAAGGGAGGTGGCCAGTGGCCCGACCAGGGCTGACCAGAAATCAGCAGAGTAGATTGTGACTGGGGACTGATTTCCCCAAATCAACCCCCTCCTTCCCTTCTGATGAACAATTTTCTCCCTTGGCAGTGAAAACAATCTGAAAAACTCATTCGATTCACCTCCTTATAAGACACTGATAAATTCTAGAAATATCAATAAAAGGGTAATCCAAACATATTTCTGGTCTAGAGGAAGTTCCCATTTGGAAAGCAGATGAGATCTAGAAACAGAGTATCTGTACTCTGATGAAAGAAATACTACCTCTTCAGTCCATTTAGCATAAACAAGGGATCAACACAGAGAGCCATAAATGCAGGATATGAGGCAGGTGAGGGGAGAGGGGACAAAATCAAAGAAGGGTCAGAAGGAAAGAAGCAATATTCAGTGTGCGTCTTGAGAGATGAGTAGAACTCTTAAAGATGAACGAGAGAAATAAGGTGGTGGTGGGGGTGTTGGCATTCTAGGCAAAGGAAACCACCTGAGCCACGTCCAGACACATGCTGCACATGTCTGTCCCTGACCCGGAGCTCTGTCCCTTCCTCCCAACCACCTCCAGTCTCATCAGCTGGCACCACGATGCAGTTAGCTGCCCAAAGCCAGATCAGTTATCCCTTTCTTGGCCAGTCTCTCTCCATCAAGATGTCAGGTCAACTTTAGCTTCTAAATGGATCTCTCATCACATTTTCTTTGTCCATCTCTGTCAGCACCCTGGTTCTTGTTACCCTAGCCCCTCAAGTGAGTTTCCACAATGTTTGTTTGCTTGTTTACTATTTTCCTTCATCCTGCAGTGATATGTTTTTTTGCTTGTTTTTGTTTTATTTCTTTAATAACCAACTGATCAAGGTATTCCCCTATTTCAAGTATTTTGATGGTATTATGGACTGAATTGAGTCCCTCTCAAATTCATAGAAAGTCAGAGGCAAATTTACATTAAGCTTCAATGTGACCATGTCTGGAGACAGTTTTTAAGGAGTGAGTTAGGGTTAAATGAAGTCATAAAGGTGGGGTCCTGATTCAATATGACCAGTGTACATATAAGAGGAGGAATTGATACCAGGAATGTGCATGCACAGAGGAAAGGACAGTCAGAAGGCTGCCATCTGAATGCCAAGAAGAAAGATCTCCAAGAGAAACCAGCTCTAACAGCCTCCTGATCTTGGACTTCTGGTCTCCAGAATTGTGAGAAAATGAACTACCGTCATTTAAGTTACCTAGCCTGGGACATTCTGTTATGTCAGCTTTTCACATTTCTTTTGCCACCATCCAAACTCCTGTACATGGTGAAGGAGGCCCTGCCTGGTCGGACACTCATCTATATCTCCTGCATTACCTTATGCCACAATCCCCTCCCTCTCTCCCCTCCAGAAATATCAGTCCTCTCTGTTACTCTCTGTGTCTCTGACTGACCCAAATCATCCAATTTTGAGTCTTCAGAACTGCATTCCTATCCCATCCCATTAAACAGGGTGGCGATTTGATTACTGTTGGTTTCCTCCACCAGTGTGCAGGCTTCAGGAGAGAAGGAACCACACCTATTCCTACTACCACTGTAGCTTATGCCTAGTGTTCTAGTTTCATATCTTGGCATGCAGTTGCTGTTCGAATATTTGCATAATGAATAAATAAAGGGGTATATTGGTCCAACTTAACCAATGGAGACTAGCTTGGTCATCAGAACATAGCACTAGGAGAGTAGCTGGAGATACAGCCACAGTTAAGTTACCTGATGCAAAGAACTGACTCTTTGGGAAAGACCCTGATGCTGGGAACAATTGAAGGCAGGAGGAGAAGGAGACGACAGAGGATGAGATGGTTGGATGGCATCACCGACTCTCTGGACATGAGTTTGAATAAGCTCCGGTAGGTGGTGATGGACAGGGAAGCCTGGCGTGCTGCAGTCCATGGGGTCACAAAGAATTGGAAATGACTGAGCCATTGAACTAAGCTGACATGTCAAAAAATATTGGCAAACATTCAGAAGGCTGACAAAAGCAAGCATCACAGAGGGTATAGGTACATAAGACCTCTAACATTCCTGATGATTATACCAATCTGTACAACTTCTTTGAAAAACTCCCTTGGCTTTAGCTGTGAAAGCAATGTTTCTCAGCCAGGATGATTTTGCTTCCCCTCAACCCTGAAAGGATATCTGGCAATGTCTGGGGTTATTCTCAGTTGTCACAAGTGGGTTACACATGCTTTCCAGCATCCAGTAGAGAGAGGCCAGGGATACTGTTAAACATCCTACTGTGCACAAGATAGCCTCCAAAACAAGAATTAACATGACCAAAATGCCAAGAACACCACATATGAGAAACTGTATACTAGAGCAAACTATGTATCATATATATCATATGTGTCTTATACATATATCAAATAAGCAACCCACACTTAACAAGAAGAGACATCACCAACTGTAGCAGCACTGCTTACAGGGGGACAAAAGCTAGAACTAGGTTAAATGCCCATCTTTGTAGAATACATTGTGGTATATTCACCCAAAGGAATATTAGACATCAGTCAAAATGAATTAACTAAAATGGTATAAAACAAGCTGGATGAATCTTAGCAATACATTATTAAGTGGAAAAAAAACCCCAATATACTTTAGCAAGTTAAAGCCAGTTAAAATTATGCTTCTTACTTTTATAAACATATAAACATATAATTTATAGAGATATAGAGAGCCATTGAAATTATTAAAAAATAAAGCAAAAGGATTGATAAACATGAGATTCGGGATAATGACTTTTCAGCTGGGAAATACCATGGAGGCATGGTATTGTGGAAAGTCCTGCAGTTAATGTAAGTTAAGGTGCTACATTTGCTTGGAGTTGTGGGTTTGTAGGTACTCAACACATTATTAAAGATCACTAAACTAATAAGTAAACAAAACACCAGGCAATCCTTAGATTAACAGTAAGAGCACATCATGAATCCAAGATGAAGGTTAAAATGATTCCATGCAACTGAGACCCAGCTTCAGAGTAGAAAATTTCCTGCTGTGGACTACTGGTTCTCAAAGAATGTCCTAAAAGGCTGCATTGCTGTAAGAAAGAGGTCTTTTATATGTTTTTAATGGGTCCAACACCTATGATGTCATTTAAAAAAGAACATCTGCTTCTAACATAAAATATAAAACATAAAATGAAAAGTTTGAAAACACCATTGTAAGTGAGAAGTCAGTGAGTGTTTTAAAAGGGAGGGTATGAGATCTGTGACATAAAAAATTACACAGTGTATCAAGGGGGTGACAGTGATGCTCACAGTTCAAAGAGGACAGCACTCGACTGCAAAGGGATGACTCACACATGGCATGAATCCAGAAATCAATCACAGGAAGGGAAGAGGAAAAAGATATTTTCAGGTACCTCCAGGCTGATCACAGCATGGAAGTGAAGAGAGACTGAAAGAGACAGATATACACGTGTAATTGAACCTACAGTAGTATAGGGTGTTAGAGGCCAATGAACAAAGAAGTTAGAAGCAAGCTAGTCCACCTGTCTGCCCTCTTTCTTTTCTTAGAAGCCATTAGGACCAAAGCCTGTGCAAGAAAGGTGGACAAAGCAAGAAAGATGGTGTCCTAGATGGTTTAAAAGATGGATTCCAATAAGGGAGAAGATATGGGCAGCCAGGTTTCTTACTGTTGGGGAAATGAGTTACATATCCAGAAAAAGAAGACACTTAAGAGACACTCTAGTGTTAGACTGGAATTGAAGCATAATAACTCATGGTTTGAGAAAGTGAAACAGAGTTGTAAATGTGGGTATTCATACACACAGACACACACACACATATATATATATTTCTTAGTTCTATCTACAATGAGAGGCTTCAAGTCCTAATTTTCAAGACTTTCTTCAAAATAACTGTCTCAAACTCTTGAAAAAGTTTTAAGGAAAGACTCAGGAACTTCAGATTGATGGAGACTACAAGAACAGGACAACTGTGTGACCCCGTATTGGATCCTTTGGCTATAAAGGATGTTATTGAGTTATTTGACAATACTTGCATGGAACCTTTGGATTGGAATGTTACTAATGAAGCAACATCAATTTCCTGATTTTCCTTACTACTGTATGATTATTCTATAAACAAGGAAAATGTTTTTATTTGGAGGAAATTCGTGTTGAAGTATTCAGGCACACTACCTGTGTATTCTCAGATGGCTCAAAAGAAAAAAAAAAAATTGTCATTTACTTTCTGTTTCTCTCTTAAAGTATTTTAAATGATAAAAAAAAGTTCACAAATGCTTTTATCCTTGTAGAAACAAATTACATACAACTTGAAAGGGGAAATGGTTAAGAAACAAAATTATGATACTGGGTGTTTAAGAAGATGGTTATAATACAGACACACAGGGGGAAAATAAGTGAGTTATTAGGGAAGCTTCTTCATAAAAAAGCAACAGGAAAGTAAATGAAGCTTAGGTATAGGAAGGAAATTTTCACTGGAAGCCTGGTGTTTTCTATCTTGTTTTAAGGTAATATGGAGAAGTGGTCATTGAACTGCCTTGGATTTGTTTATATAAAACAATAAAAGTATTGGTAGCAACTTACAGAAAAAGCCAAAACTGAGGACTGAATATGCTTGTTGAAGGATCTTGTAGTCACAAGCTTTTTAGACTAATAGTCAAAGACACCAACACTATTTATCAGTTAATTGGGAAGAGTTAAACAGGAGACTTGGATGGTAATAGCAAAATGGACCACTGACTGATATTTTCACATCTAACTAATTGTTCTCTCTTCATAGCATTTACCTAAAGAGGATCCATCAATAATGCTAAGAACTATTCTTTCTTTCCATAATCAACTTCTTAGGGGCAGATCATCTCCATAAAATTGAAGAAGAATAAAGATGGGATTAATAAAGGGGTGTGTCTACCCCTTCCCCATAAACAATCACAAGATTCCAGAAATGCTTATCCCCATTCAAATAACACTGAAAGACAAACATAACTCACACTTACCTTATAAAAAGTCTACTTTGGGCTAGATGCATTCTGTAAATTGTCTTCCTGTGTACTTTTGGCAGTGATGAAAAATAGGTATTATCCTCTTCTTGTTAAAATAAAGGAATGGGGGCTCAGAGAGGTTAAGTAACTTAATCAGAGCTACACAAACTTGAAATAGGAGTAGACATCTATTTTTTGTCTTATCTTGAACCTCATTAATCTTTAGGTATATACCTTGTAACCTAGAAATCACTGCCCCCATATTATAGATAAGAAAAGTAGTTTAAATTCATGCCTGGTTTAAAGTTGTGTTCCTTTCATCCCTTTAATCTTTTTTCCCTTTAGTAATACCTGAGGTTTCTAACTATCATCTTCATTATATGATTAATTACCATAAGAGTAGCTACAGCATGAATATTTGAAAAGCAATTTGTAGTTTACAAATGCTTTCAAGCACACTAAATTTCCATCTTATCAACAATTAAAGAGGAAAATGGTTTTTTCTCCCAATTTTAGAGATGCAGACATTGAAGTTCAGAGTAGTTAAGGGAACCGCTCAAATCACATAGTAATAGACTATTACTGAACATAGTAATAGTCATGACTGAAATCTGGAACAAATAGTCATGACTGAAATCCCCCATTATGTAGGGGAAAACAGCAGTTTAATTTATTACTGCAGTAAGTAAGTTACCTCCCATTGAATTAGGCAAGAGACTTCAATGGGAACTGAAGCTACTCAGTGACTGACCAGTGTTTCTGGATTTAAACATCTAGTGTGTCTCCTGCTGGAAGAGCGGAGAAGGCAATGGCACCCCACTCCAGTACTCTTGCCTGGAAAATCCCATAAACGGAGGAGCCTGGTAGGCTGCGGTCCATGGGGCCGCTAAGAGTCGGATATGACTGAGCGACTTCACTTCTACTTTTCACTTTCATGCATTGGAGAAGGAAATGGCAACCCACTCCAGTGTTCTTGCCTGGAGAATCCCAGGGACGGGGGAGCCTGGTGGGCTGCCGTCTATGGGGTCGCACAGATTCGGACACGACTGAAGCAACTTAGCAGCAGCAGCTGCTGGAAGAGAAATGATGTACTAGAGAAATAAGGACCCTCAGAAACTTGGCTGACAGTGGATCTGCCCGGTAGCGACTGTTCTGAGCATCTAGGAATTCTGCTGGTCCCTTAGTTCTGCCTCTGGACCCTGACAAGTGGTCAGAGCTTGCTTGCAAAGGATCATAGACGAAAGACAGAAAGCCACTTCTGGATCTTCTCTGGTGGACTCCTCCTCCCTCTCCATCCTACATCAGAGAGGACCAGAGAACACTGTCCGGATGGCCAGCTGCCTGGACAAGAACCACTGTCTGTGTAAACATGCCTGGAAAATACTCTGTGGCTTGTTCTCGTGGCTCCGGACCATCTGCTGAGATGGCCCACAGAGGAGATAGTGAGGTGGTTCCCTCAAGGTGAAGAAACTAAAAATGAGCTCGTAAAGTCTTTGTCAAACTGAATCTAGTGACTTTTTCCCCAAACTTCTGAAACAAAAAATAATGAATTATGTTTTGCTACATCAATCTTCTGGCTTTTAGAAACCTCTGCTGAGAGTTTTTCTCTGATAGGCCCACTTGATTTCTGATCACTAGTGAGTTAACTATGGTGCAGGACAAGATTCTTGAGAGCAAGGAATTCCTTGAGAGCAAGGATTTCCTTGGACAGCAAGGAAATCACAACAGTCAGTCCTAAAGAAAATCAACCCTGAATATTTATTGGAAGGACTGAGGTTGAAGCTCCAATACTTTGGCCACCTGATGCAAACAGCTGACTCATGGGAAAAGACCCTGATGCTGGGAAAGACTGAGGGCAGGGGGAGAAGGAGGTGACAGAGGATGAGATGGTTGGATGGCATCACTGACTCAATGGACATGAGTTTGAGCAAACTCCAAGAGATAGTGAAGGACAGGGAAGCCTGGTGTGCTGCAGCCCAAAGGGTTACAAAGAGTTAGACATGACTTAGTGACTGAACAATTAACAACAGTGAGTTAATGTGCTCTATAAACTCTGTGAAAGCTGAGGCACTATCTTTCCTATGGTTTAGTGCCCTGGGTAGTGCTCAGCACACAGCAGCTACTTGGTTCACACTATGATAGGTGAATATATAGAATATGATTCCTTAATACAGCAGAATTTGATGTGATTGAATGATCAGTACTTCAGACTCAATTCCTTAACTTCCAAAGAGAACATAATTCAAAAAGACACATGCACCCCAATGTTCACTGCAGCACTGTTTACAATAGTCAGGACATGGAAGCAACCCAAATGACCATCAACAGAGGAATGAATAAAGATGTGGTACATATATACAATGGAATATTACTTGACCACAAAAAGGAAAGAAATTGAGTCATTTGTAGAGATGTGGATGGACCTAGAGATGGTCATACAGGGTGAAGTAAGTCAGAAAGAGAAAAACAAATATCATACATTAACATTCATATGTGGGATCTAGGAAGATGTTATAGATGATCTTATTTGCAAAGCAGAAATAAAGACATTGATGTAGTGATCAAACATATGGATACCAAGGCGGAAAGAAGGTGAATGAATCAGGAGATTGGGATTGGCATACATACACTACTATGTATAAAATACATAACTTTTAAACACACTGTATAGCACAGGAAACTCTACTCAGCACTCTCTGGTGACCTGAATGGGGAGGAAATCTAAAAAAGAGGGTTAGAGGGGATACACACACACACACACACACACACATATATATATGTATGTATATATGTATATATATATGTGTGTGTGTGTGTGTATATATTCATATAGCTGATTTACTTAACTCTACACTAGAAATTAACACAACACTGTAAAGCAACTATACTCTAATACAAATTAACCTAAAAAAGAGAATGAGTAAGAATTGATAACAGTACCAAGATTTCTTTCAACTCCTCATTCTCTCCTTGCAACTTTAGAGAATGCACCGTTCCTACCTGTGTACTTTTGTTGGGAACAAAGGTGACTATAAGGTATCCAAATCGCTTTATTGTCATATTCGGAGAATCCTCCAATAGTGAAAAGCGGGACATGAGAGGGATGAGCCAGCTCACAGTAAAGATCCAAGAATTAGAGAAGCCAGTTAGACACTCAAGAAAAGGACTTAAAACAGCAACACAAATTACCCCGTGACAACAAACATATATCCAAGATGGCAGCTCACAGTAGGGAAGAAAGTCTTGTGAGGACACAGCCATTGCTCTACTGAGAGACAAAGATCAGTGGACAAGATGCCCAGCAACAGTATTTAAAGTGAATTAATGAAGACTGTTCAGGCAGAGGAATCATATGCATATCTGCTTTCTAAGGTTATCTTGGTTCTGGCCTGTTTTGCAAACCTCCCTTCTTCTTGTTGATTCTACGCAACAGTCTTCTAAGAAACCCCTTTTCAGGGTCAACCAAAGTCGGTTTCATTCATTTGCAAACAAGAATAAACTTCCATTCTGGGAAATACTGCCAACAGGCAATTAGAGTTGCCCGGTTTCCTGTAAGGTATTATACGCTTTGGAGAGGAAGCAAGAAAAACCACTGTGTTAGGTGCTTGGGAAAGCTTTCCCTAGCAGCCTGGTACCACGAGAAGGAATGCGACATGGAGGCAGTGGCATTTTCAAGTGATGAACTCTAATGACTTTGACACAATGTCCAGATACATCACTCACTCATTCTTCCATCCACAACTATTAATTTAGTGCCTACTATGTGCCAGGAGTTATGCTAGATTCCAAAGATGTGACAGTAAGATGTAAAAGTCTCCAGCCCTCTCAGGTAAGAAATGTGGGTCCTGAGATCCAGCTGCCTGCACGGGAATACTGGTATTCTCACTTCCGGCTATGAGATCCTAGGCAGGTGACTTCACCTCTCCATGCCTGTCTCATCAGTATGATAGTATTAACAGCATCCACCACATTCAGTTGCTGTATTAATTACTGATAGTGCAGTACCCCATACAGTTATTGTGTTAATTTATTTAATCCTTCCTGTAACACTTGTAGAACAGTCCCTCATATGAATGATGCATCTGATATGTTAGGAGTGACTTCTTTTCTGAATTTTATCAGTAGTAGCATTGGATGAAAGTTGGATACAGAAGAGGCAACAGATAAACATAATACATTTGAAAAGTGTTATAAACAAGGATATGCAGAAAAGTGCATGTCAAAAAGATGCATACTGAAAAGAAAAACCTAGAAAAGCCATTCCAAACAAGTAATGCCTAAGCTAAGACCTGAAGCGTGTCTGGGAACCATCGAGTATGAGTGGGAATGGGCAAAGCTGGAGGAAACAGAATGTCTATAGGGTCAGAGGATCGAGGAGGTACAGGAGGTTAAGAGAAATGAACCACATTCAGGATGGTTAAAGGCCATACGGCAAGCAGAGTGGTGGGGAAGGGAGAGGGAACACAGTGATGGGAGCTGGAGAGGTAAGCAGGAGCTAAAGCATGACAATTCATATTAAAGACCAGTGGACATCCACTGAAGAGCTTTGATCAGAGGAGAGTTATGATCAGCAACATTCAATGGACACAGTCAAGAATACACTGGAAGCCCACAGGGAAAGCATTTAGACCAGTGTTTCCATGACAAATGGAGCTGACGTGGTGCTTAAGATACATATATAGGAGCAGAGTAAAGAGAATTTGGTAATCTATTCAAGGTAAGAAAACCACAGGAAAAGGAGAAATATAAAATGAGACCCCAGCTTCCCCCACAGACCATAAGATAGAAAGAAAGTGGTGCCCTTTAATGGAAGTAGTAGATTCAGGGTGAGGGAAAAGGGAAGGTAAATTTATCTGGGGGCAAATTGACTTTCTGATAAAATTCAGAAAAGAATTCTAATATATCAGATGCATCATTCATATGAGGGACTGTTTTACAAGTGTTACAGGGAAGATTAAATAAATTAACGCAATAACTGTATGGGGTACTGCACTATCAGTAGTTAATAGAGTAACTGAATGTGGTGGATGCTGTTAATACTATCATAATATCATAGACGCCATGGGGATTACCTAGATAGGTAATTCCAGTAGGCTTCCATGGGGCTCAGGGTCAGAAGTACGAGCTGTTGATTTAGAAATGAATGCCAGTGGCAGTGAACTGGAGACATTATTGAAGAATGATGTGTTGACTGAGAAGATATCCTAGAGTGGAATCCAGAAGGAAAAACTATCACTTAAGGAAGGGTCTGGTCAAAGGCTATGAAAAAGAATGGAAGGGAGCAAGCAGGGAGTTAGGAGCAAGCCCAGAAAAAGCACCAACATAGACTCCAAAAAGGAGGGATTGCAGCAAGAGGTGTCATCAACATCACAGAACGCTGTAAGAAGTTCCAGGACGGTTAGAAATGGAAACTGTCAGCTGGCAGAGTGGTGCCCAATTAGAAGACCGGTTTCAGTGATGATACAGCAAACCAGTTTCTATGGTTTTAGGATGAGAAAACCAGACTAGTAACAGGTTACGGATGGATGTAATAATAATATAATTTAAAATTAAGGAGAAATAGATGGAAGATGAGGAAGTAAGACAAATAATACAAACAATAATTTTAAGCATTCTACCTGTAAAGAATATGATAGATGTAATATTAGAGTAGTTGAAGGGCGGATCTGAAGGAAGAAGTATGGAAGAGACTTGCTTTAGGACCCTTTCTCTGACAACTGTTTCTTTCACTTCACCAAAGAATATACTTCTGCCAAGTCCAGCCATTGTTCAAAGATGCTATACAAGCTATTTTAAAACACAGTATGAAGGCCACATAGAAAAAACAAGTCTACCTTTGGCCCAGAATAACCTGGAAAACATCATAATCTTGAAGATCCAACAGTTTTAGATTTATGTATATCCTGAAATATGTTTAAGCTCCTGAAGCATTTATTTATTTTAGTGCAGATGATTTATTGGGACAGCCAGCTACAAATTTCCTCAGTTTACATTCCTTTTATATTTTTGTCACCTTTTTGACAAAAGGATGCCATAGTACCTGATTATAAAATGATTTAATTTTGACACTTTTTATAACATTTGACAAGTTCTTTTTCTCCATGATGCTCATATTTGAACTTTGTTTATTTTATTATTTGTGTAACTGTATGTGTATGCTTCAAAATTTTGAAACCAGATGCTTTCATTTTACAATGTGATGAATTCCAGGTTATGGGAACAATAATTTAGATGTAATAATAATATAATTTAAAATATGTTTCACTGACTTATTACACCAATGTTGATGCTGTTAAGAGAGCTTAAATGAATTAAACTCAGTACAAACAGCAGAAAAGGGAGATTTCTAAGCAACAAACAACAAAAACAGGTTGAGACTTAACCATCTGGAAGTTTACTTAGAAATTAACAACTTTGGGGAAATTTATCAAAGTAAACAGCTAGATCAATCACATTTTCTTCTGGAAATGGTAACAGATGACATCCAAATTGCATATGATAAGCAAATTGGGTATCAGACACTGAAAATTCAAGATACAAACCAGACACTGAAAATTCTCAGTTAGGTAGCACAACATTGATTCAGAAGGCCCAGCACTGTGATGGTGAATTACCTGTGACGTTGCTGTATAGAGAGGCTGAATCTCATGGTCCTTGGAAATTTCCCTCCGTAAATTTAGTAACTGTGGCACACTACAGTTCAACTACCTCTTTTTGTTAGGGCTTGAAAAAGCCTGAATGCACTTTTTTAGTTAACAGAAATGTTCAAGCACTACTGCAAACAGTAAATAAATTTTCAAAAAGCAATGTCTTAAGTATGCACTTAGTTGAATAAAAAGTTGATGGTAGAATCCAGGTAGAGTATATAGATGTGCACCATATAATCATTTCCATTATAGTATATGCCTATGTCCCTTGGTGGCTCAGGCGGTAAAGGATCTGCCTGCAATGCAGGAGACCTGGGTTCGATCCCTGGGTTGGGAAGATTTCCTGGAGAAAGGAATGGCAACCCACTCCAGTATTCTTGCCTGAGGAATTCCATGGACTGGGGAGCCTGCCAGACTACAATCCATGAGGTCACAGAGTAGGATGCAACTGAGTGACTATGACTAACACACACACATAGTATATATGCCTCAAGATAAACTGTTAATTCAAGGAGGAGGTTTGAAACAGGTTTAAATATGATAGGTACAACCAGTCCGTCCTAAAGGAGATCAATCCTGGGTGTTTGTTGGAATGACTGATGCTGAGGCTGAAACTCCAATACTCTGGCCACCTCATGTGAAGAACTGACTCATTGGAAAAGACCCTGATGCTGGGAGGAATTGGGGGCAGGAGGAGAAGAGGACGACAGAGGATGAGATGGCTGGATGGCATCACCGACTCGACACATGGTGAGTCTGGGTGAACTCCGGGAGTTGGTGATGGACAGGGAGGCCTGGTGTGCTGCGATTCATGGGGCCACAGAGAGTTGGACATGACAGCGACTGAACTGAACTGAATAGTAAAGTAAAAATACACAGATGAAATCTTAAATTAGCACAAAACAAAAAGTATTCATCTTATAAGTGAAAACACAAGGTAAATAAAGAAAATATGAAAAAAGACTAATAGATAATAAACAAAAAATATGGAAGAAATAAGACAACATATCACAATAGAGTTAAATGGCTGCATCCTTTTATTAAAGACAAATACCTACCTATGTGATGCCTATAATAAATACCAGCAACACAAAAGGGGAAGGAAAAGTTTTAAACAGTAAAGGAAGAAGCAAAGAAAGTAAAAAGAAATCTCTTCAATACTTCTACAAAAACAGAAATTATTTAAATATGCAGCCTTCCTTTGAATCCAAGCCAAGAGGGAATGGTTTGATTTTGCCTTTTTGGATGTTTCAATCACTTTCTTCCCTCCTTCCTTAAGTAAGTTAGGAATCAAGCTGAGTAAGATACTAAGCAGCAACTTAAAAGGCCCAAGTTAAAAGTGTTGATTTGCACTCAAGTAGATTTCATAGGCTTTGGTCTATTTCTCTCCAGAGTTGGGGGTTTCCTTTCTCTGTATCCTTTTCTCCAAAGTGTTGGGCTCTGAGTCTCAAAGGGAACAACATGCTTGATTTTCATTTCTTAAAGGACATCTGACTCTCTGGGTTTAGAATGTTAAGAGCTTACATAATAACTTATAGCATAGTGATTTACCAGGTGTTCAAGTCTCATAGCAACCCAGAAGATTGGGGTAAAATTATCAGACCTCAAAACAACCACATGAAAGGTGGAAGACCCAAGCAACTCTTTTGCCTATATGATGATATGAGACAAGTTTGTAAGAACTTTCAGTACCACGGAACCCTCACCATCATCCTCAACAAAACAAACACCTCACACGTCCCACAATACTCTAGGGGTGGTGTGGGATCAGGGGAGTCAACACCTCACCTTGTAAACAGAAAATAAGCGAATACGAGCACTGAATGTCTGCTAAATATTTCACTCTAGAATAGGTGGGACTGTTGCATGATAGACTATAGTTCAGATGCAAGGATAAATGTAATACACATTTGCTCCTAAATTCTGACTATGTCCCAGGGATGGGGAAAAACAGCATCAACCCATTTTTATTAGATATCATAGGCTACTCTTTAAAAACGGACAATTGTCAAAACATTTCAGTAAGAAATGATGACTTCTCAAGAGTTATCCGGAGTGAAGGAATATTCACATCCTACTAATTGTTTCCTGTGCCATAAACAAAACACAAAATGTTTATGGTGTGTTAGTTTATGCCAAGCACTATGCTATGTGATACAGGAAGACTATTTTATTTGGTCTTCATGAGTAAGTCCTGTTACTGTCTCTTTTCACAGAGGAAGAGAGACAACCTCTGAGCATGTCAGGAACTGACTTCTGTGTGTGTGATCCTATCAAGTACCAGAGCAAAGACTTGGGCTAGGTTCTACCTGACATCCGATCTGATGATTATTTTCCCACAGGCTCTACAGACTCCCTAAGAAAGTCAGATTAGGGCAGTCATATATTGAGATGAGGAAAACTGTGTTGTCTCATAGGAGGTTTGGCAGATATTAAACTCTTTCTATGTGAATCCTAAAACAGTTAAATAATTTCTAAGGAAAAAAATAAACTATGGCATACTGCTTAAATTTGGGAATCTTGAAATTAACATTGAGAGTATGGTGGGAGTATACCTACTTCATAGCAGTTTCTAAAAGTCTCTCTACATTATTATATGCAATAATAATACCCCATTATTAATCAGTTCTTTTTATATTATTTCTCTTATGTTAAGTTTCTCTCCTACCTGACGCCTTTTTCCCCATCAGTTACAATTTCCTGGACTCCCTAAAAATGCAGAGGTGGTAGATAGCACAATAGCAAATAACAGTGAGTGCCAGGACTTTTTTCCCTCATTTTCTTTAAGTTATCTCTGATTCCCTTGATAATTTAAGAGAATAAAGGAAACCTGGACTTCTTTCAAAGTTACAGCAAGCCAATCTTTGTAAAATGGCACATCAATTTTAAGATTTGGGAAATAATTTCAGATATAAAAGGGTAAACACAAAACCTAACTGAACTTAAAAGTTCACGGCCATAATTATGAAAATTAATACAATACATATGGAAAAATTCTAAAAAGTTCTAAGCACTTAATGCAGCAACTGCTTACCTGGCAAACACAGTCTATTCTTGAAGTAAAGAAGAAGATAGAAATGAAAAGATTTGAGCAACCTAAAGAGTCCGCTGTAGTCACAAGCACACTTGCCTACAGAGGTGAGGCAGACGCTAGACCGGGGAGGACCCGTGGGGACCATGAGGATGCTGCATGTAAAGAGGGCAGCAGCTACCCAGCGCCAGTGGACTTCTGCCTCGTAGGAGTGTGGGGTCCAGGTCACAGGCTCTTCCAAGTTTCAAACATAAGAAGGACTTTCAGGTGTTTCATGTGGAATTTTCTCGTATTTAAAATATTGTGAGGTTCAGAAAACAATAACAACATCGCTGCATCCATACTGGAGCCAAGATAAAGCAACAAGTGGCTCAACTCCTGGCTACTTTCTACTATTGTAAAAATAAACAGAAACCTTAATTAAAACAGAGTCAGGAGGCCAGACTGACTTCTCATGGCCTACAAGGAGAGCAGAGTCCAACATGAAAGAGAAGGACTTTCCTTTCTTTCCTGGCAAGAGCTCAGCCAGTGAGAGACTGTCACAGTTCAGCCGATGAAAAGGCATCCACTCTTTGTTTACTGTGACTCTCCCAAATCTGTTTCCCCTCTACAAAAGAGTTCTCCCTCTCCGTTCTCCCTCTCCATTTTTGCTAGGGAATTGCTAGGGGTCACTATCGTTGTAGACCCTGAACCACAATTCTTTGATGACCTTGAATAAACCCACTTGAGCTGAAGAAGTAGGTGGCAGTCTATTTTAGGTCAAGGTCACCCTACTTAAGCATTGAAGCCTAGGCAAAACATATAACTCATTCAAAATCAGACATTTAGAAAGAGACAGGCTTTAAAATAGAAGCCAGCATCCCTCACCCTCTCTCTATTTATGTCACAACCCTCAAAGAGACGATGGATGAGGCTTTCTTGTTCACTGTTCCTCTAGGACATAATGGCAAGCCCAGAGCTGAGCCATCATCTGGGGAATAAACTGAAGACAAGCAGTAAACAGAGACAACGCTCTGCACTGTAGCCCTTCTCTGTCCATCAGTCAGTCAAGGATGCACTATTAACTCCTTAGAAATAGCAAGTTCTACCCTTGGGCAGGCTGTTAGCATCAATAAAGGTGATTCTTCTTAGCGTGTTCACCATTAAGTGAATCGAGAACCATGCTTGGGAGAAGAATCATCACTGAAACACGACACAAGGCAGAAAATAAAAATAAAAACTAAGTTTATTAGTATTTATGTCATATGGCATTTTTCTTCTCAAAGTGTTTTTCAAAATTACTTTAAAATACCAATTCTTGCCTGCAATCACGTCTCATTAGAAGTCAATGAAAATTCATGTCTCTCTTGCTCCTTTATTATTCAAAGCACTCAGAGAGCCACAGAATGAGATTAAGAACATCTCACACTCTGAGATTCTCCACAGGAGACTTATGTGGTCCCTCACATATATTGAATCAATCTTCTGCTATCCCAGGCTTTGGTCTCATCCCAAGCAAACCCACAGACTGGCAGACTCAATATGTCATTTCTATTTCCCAACTATGCTAAAAACAAATTCAAAATTAGTAAGGAAAAGAAACTTTGCCCTCATATCATCCAAAAACATCTATTTTAACCCTCTCCCTTGGAGAAATTCTGGTCTAAATGCAGCATTTTACAAACTTTAATGTTACCACAGCTTCCTGATTTCTGATAATGATGTTTACTTCATTATGAAGTATCCAGTGTTACAGGGAAATGTATTTCCTATATTATATCTGTGCAAATATTAAGAGTAATACAAAATACATGTTGTCTTAAATGTGTCAGACATTCTGGCCTGTCTATAGACATTCTAGCTGTCTATGAAACAGCTACTATCGACTCCAAGGCACAGATGAAGAAACTGGGACAGAGGTAAGTTAAGTAAGTGGCCAAAGATTATCAAGCCAGTTGTGGCAAAGCCAGTGCTTCAATCCAGGAAATCTACCTTCAAAATCCAAATACTTACTAGACCATGCTCCCTCACTACAAAGCATCAGCAAGAATATTCCTGGCTGTCTCACACCTGCATGGTTAACAGACATACTACGAGGAAGCTGAGATCCCTGCAGTCTTTGGTCCCGTACTAAAGGCTCTCCTCAGGACACTCTAACCCTAAGGGCATAAGATGTAGGGTCATCTTTAATCAGGGCTCTTGAGAACTCAGTATTATTCCAGAAGCCATTGCAAGTCTGTGGGGAAAATTTTTGAGGAGATAAAGTCTATCTATACAATGAGGGGGAAGAATTATCTACTTAGCCTTAAGATTGTTGCATTTTATCTCTAAACAGGAGACATATTGGGGAAGATCTGAAACAAGCAAGAGCAAGTGCGAGGTGCCTTCCTATCCAGCAGACTACCCAAAAAGTGTTAAGTTGCTCAGTCCTGTCTGACGATTTGTGACCCTATGGACTGTAGCCTGCCAGGATCCTCAGTCCATGGGATTGCTCAGGCAAGAATATTGGAATGGGTAGACATGCCCTTCTCCAGGGATCTTCCTGACCCAGGGATCAAAGCTGGGTCTCTTGCATTGCAGGCTAACTCTGTACTGTCTGAGCCACCAGGGAAGCCCAGCAGGCTCCCCAAGACCTTCCTGCATGCTGGCTGCCTGCAGGCCGAGGAGGAGGAGGGGCCAAGAGGGCATTAATGGGAGATGCAGGATCACACTGGATTTAAGTCAATAACATTTAGCAAGTAGTCTGCAAGCTCTCTCATTTCATTCTTCTGGTAATTCCAAAAGGCAGATGTTACTGTAACTGGACACATAAAGAAATTAAGGCGCAGAGTTTTTAAACCACTTAACTAAGTTCAGCCCTGTTGGGAAGTAAGACCCAGAAAGCAAAACCTCAGGCCTATGTGAACAAGTTTATGCTCTACAAGCAGTGGAGGGGGGAAAAAAAAGACCGTCAGCCAGATACTCCTAGATTTCAATCATTCATGAAAAAGTATAAGCAATATTAAGTCTATGGATTTTTAAGGTGTTTTCTCAGGATGCTGTTTATTTTGATATCCACATTACACTGTGCATATGGCTCTGTGAAATGGTCCCCATTTATAATCAGAGAAAATAAATAGGCTGGCATTAAGTATGCTGGAACTAGAAATTACAGCATTAAAGGATATGAAGGCACTAGCCCTCAAATTTCTCAAGGAAATTTCTCAAGGAAATGCCCCTCACCCTCCAAGCTTCCAGATTTACAAATGACACCTCCCAGAATGCAAGGAATTAAATAAGAGCAGAAGCCAAACTTGGGCATCACATCACAAATGGCAAAACTCAACATGTCAGAGAACATCTACCCTGATTTAGCGCCCACCAAACAAGGTAAAAAGAGAAATGGTGGTTAAAAAGTCAACTGCCCAAGGTCAAAGAGCAAGCCTGCTGGACAAGCACAAACATTTGGGTCATCCTTGTTATTAGATCAGGATACAGTCCTCCACTTTCCAGTTATCGTGCAAGGCTTATAAGAAGAGTGCAGGATTCAGGACTCAGGACTCAGATGAACTAGGTTTGAAGTTCTGATGCTAATACTGATTTGTGACCTTGACCTATCTGTGCACACCTTGGTTTCCTCATTAGAAAAATAGGGCTAATAACAGTGCCCACCTAGTAGAGTTATGATGAGAGAAAAGACGCCAGAGTTAGCATGCACATCAGCAAGGAGCCCAGTCCAAGGCTGTGTTGAATAACTGTTATCAGCTTATTATGATGTCTCTGAAAATACATTATAAACCATAAAGTACCACTGGATGTTATTACAGTCTATGTTTTTCTAACAAGGAAATATACCATTGTATATAAGTCTTTTCTTCCTTATACATCATAACAGCACTTAGGGAGTCGCAAAAAAAATCTATAAAATCATCTTGCTTCTCATCTTCTTTAATAGTCATAAATGTAAACTGCATACATAATCATTTTTAATATACTTCTGTACCAGAGTCCAGACTCTGATAGTAACTGCCTACTTTCACAGTACTCCAGATCAGCCAAACAGCCCTCTCTGACAATTTATTCAAAACATAATTGAAAGGTGTGATCTAAGAAAAAAAAAAAAAATATCTGTGGTCTTTGTCTGGAGCTCCTGGCAGAGAGCACCTAAAATCTTTGGGATTTCTTAAATGGTAGGCATGTCTTCAGTTGTTTGTAAAAGTCCTCTTAGCTCATACACTAATGAAATAACTCACAGCCAGGCTGCTAGGTAGCCTCAGATTGGGGGCTGGCAACAGAAACACCAAATAGGAAGAATGCATGGGAAATTTTAACCCCACCCCTCAATCTCTGGGGAAAGGAAGGGGCTGGAGACAGAGTTCAATCATGTGATTTCTCAACCAGTGATTTCTCAACCATGCCTCTGTAACGAAACCTCAATGAAAACTCAGCAACACTGAGGCTCAGAGAACTTCCAGGATGATGAACACGTTGATATGCCAGGTGGGTGGTATACTGGAAAGGACATGGACACTCTGAACCCCCACACATCGTCCTCTGTGTCTCTTATATTTGACTGTTCCTGAGTTATAGCCTTTATAATAAAACTATAATCATAAGTACAGCTCTTTCCTGGGTTCTGTCACTTGTAACAAAGGGGGGTCATGGAAACCTCTGAATTTATAGATGGCCGAGCAAAGTGTAGGTGGCTTGGGGGCATTGAGGCCTTAGGGCTACCATGTGAAATAGGGTCAGGCTTGTAGGACTGAACCCTTAACCTGTAGGGTCTGTGCTAACTCTGAGTAGTCAGTGTCAGAATTGAATAGAGATGTTAGACCCCTGGTTGGTGTCAGAGAATTGTTGGGATGATGCAAAAGGGAACTTCTTTGGTTTTGAGTCTTCTTTCACATGTTGATAACTGGACTGGGTACAAGCTCTAACTTTTCTATCTCCTCTCGTGATTTCTAGATTCATTCTCTAGAGGGGCAGGAGAGGCTGTCTGCCCCTGAGGTTCTCAGGCTGTTTGTGGTTATGGAGATCCAAGGCAGTCACTGGATATGGTGAAACTGAACTGTTGGGTAGCCTGAAATGTTCACTTGGGTTTTTCCATAAAATGCTATGGAAAAGATGTTAAGATTCTATTTCAGTCCAGTAGAATCTTAGAAGCAACCTTGATTGATCTACTAGGAACTTTTCTTATTACAACCATCCCTGGCATTGAGAAAATCCTACCAGCTATATAATGACAAAGATGTGCTTGCTTCCAAGATATGTACAAGGATATGAGTCAGCCAGAGACACAAGCAGTTCTCAAGAAGTATGTCGAACCAGACCCCTGTGCTTTCAGCCTTGGTTCAACATGTTTGAATTTAAAAGATCTCATCAAGGTCACACAGCTAAGGTATCTTCATTTCCACATTCACACCATAAGATCTGATCTGATCTTCCCCTCGCTCAGTCGTGTCCTCTTTGGGAACCCATGGACAGTAGCCTACCAGGCTCCGCCATCCATGGGATTTTCCAGGCGAGAATACTGGAGTGGGCTGCTATTTCCTTCTCCAGGGGATCTTCCCAACCCAGGGATCGAACCCGGGTCACACAATAAGAAGTCATAGTAATTTTGAAAATGTGTTCTAAGAGCCACCTGTGTTAGACTCAACTGGTAGCTTGCAATGTCAGGTTACATTGCCCAGGATCTGATGAATCAGATCTGAGTCTGTGACCCTGGAATCTACATTATTAACAAGCACTCCAGGCAATTCTGATACCCAGTAAAAGTTGCCAACTTCAATGCATAGCTCCTTTTATTCCATGATCTCAATCTATTACCCTACTTCTATCATAACATTTTTCTAAGTGAGAAATAGGTAATTATTTGAGTAAGGGCACTAACCATGCAGGCACTGCATACTCCAATGTTAAGTATTACTGAGTGTTAAGTCTAGTTAGAGAAAATCACCTCTTCTGCAATGTGTCAAACTAGGTAATTCTCTCTAATGATACTCCCAAATTCCCTGTACAACTTAACAACTTAATCTTTGTAGTAGCTCCTTTTGTGTGAGTTTTTCAGATAATGGTATTATCCTTCCATTTAATTGGTCTATACACCAAAGCAGTTGCAACTTTTGTGACTGATGCGGTAATTTCAGGCAATAAGCAAATACGTTTAAATAGTTAATGCTATGATGTATTACTTTTTAACCATTATAAAAGTACTCCTCAGAGTAAAACTGGATATAATTCATGTATCCAGTTTTTAATGTATTTAAATAGGATGTATTTAAATATGCAGTTAAATACATATTAAATATGTATTTAAATATGCAAATGCTTCTAAACCTAAACACTCAGTTCAGTCAGTTTGGACACAACTGAGCAACTGAACTGAACTGAACTGAATTCATTCTGATGTATTTAAATATGCAAATGCTTCTAAACCTAAACATTAGCACTGACTAATAAAATGCATCTCCTTCAAAGGACATCCACTGTTGCAAAGTTTCAGATTCCTGTTCCACCTTTTTTCTCTTCTTCCCTCCCATTCCTCCCTTTTTTCCCTGCCTTTCATGCCATATTTGAATTATTATCTGAGATGCTTGGCAGAGGTCACTGGTTTCCTTATTTTTAAGGTAATCTGCCCTTACACAGATATCTTTACATTTAAATATCTATACTTTTCAAAGCTTCTCAAACTGGCATGTTGGGAAAATACAGGATGACCTGGATAATCTACTGGATCTACATTTCTGCCTCCTTCATTTTAGGGGCCCTTAAACTGATGCCTCAATTCACAGATTGAAGTCATTTGCCATAAGTAAGGTAATTTAGGGTCACTTCAATGAGGCTAGGAAAATCTCAGGTTCACCAAAAATATTATAATGGGTAGCTTAAAATCAAGACTGTCTTGGATGGTGAAGGTCTCTAATTTTTATTATTACAAACATTCCAAAGGAACCCAAGAGTCCTCAAGTTTTGATTCATCTTTATATACATGAATATCTTCCCATATGCTAACTACACAAAACAGACTCTCTGAACATGAATCCTAACCATTTGGGAAAGAATGAGTAGGATAGAAGCACATACGACTTTAACAATATGGTCAAAGCTACAGACCATCTTCACCCTCCAGCATGAAAAGGGCATACTCACACTGGGCTGTGAATGTTCCTACATAGGTCTTCAGTCATAGCTACTCAAACCGTAGGCCATCAACAGTGCTGGTCAGTGAGCTGTTTGTTCCTACTCTACAGCAAGCGCTAAAATTGAGAATAAAGCATTATGGAACTTCATAGAGAAATGACAGAATAACTTCATGCTTACTGGATCTAATAATATAAAAAGGGAGCTTGTACCATCAGGGAACAAGAAAAGTCTCAAATAAACAACCTAAAATTATACTGAAAGGAACGATAAAAAAGACAAACAAATCCCAAAATGTTAGTGGAAGGAAAGAAATCATAAAGATCAGAGTAAAAATGAATGAAAGAGACTTTAAAAAACAAGATGACTGAAACTAAGAGTTAGTTTTTTGAAAAGACAAACAAAACTGATAAAACTTTAGCCACACTCATCAAGAAAAATGAAGAGAGAGCTCAAATCAATCAAATTAGAAATGAAAAGGAGAAATTACAGCCAATGCCACAGAAATATAAAAGCTTATAAGAGACTACTATGAACAACTATATGCCAATAAAATGGACAACCTGGAAGAAATGGACAGATTCTCAAAAATGCATACTTTCCCAAGAATGAACCAAGAAGAAATGGAACAATAAACAGACAAATACTGGTAATGAAACCAAATCACTAAATAAAAAATTTCCAACAAACAGAAGTCCAGGACCACATGGCTTCACAGGTGAATGTTAACTGAGGAGAAGAGTTAACACCTATCCTTTTTAAACTATTCCAAAAAATTGCAGAGGAAGGAATGCATCTAAACTCATTCTACGAGGCCAGCACCACTCTGATACAAAAGCAGACAGAGATATCACAAAACAAGAAAATTACAGTCCAATATCATTGGTGAACATACACGTAACATCTTCATCAAAGTACTAGCAAACAAAATCCAACAATACATTCAAAAGATCAAACACCATGATTGAGTGGGATTTATTCCAGGGTTGCCAGGATTTTTGAATATTTGTAAATCAGTGTGATATACCGTCAAATTGAAAAATGAAAAAATATGATCATCTCAACAGATGCAAAAAAAAAAAGCTTTTGATAAAAAAAATCAACATCCATTTATGATAAAAACTCTCCAGAAAATGGTTCTTAAGGGAATACACTTCAACATAATAAAGACCACATAAAGAATAGCAAGAAGAGATAAGAAAGCCTTCCTCAGTGATCAATGCAAAGAAATAGAGGAAAACAACAGAATGGGAAAGACTAGGGATCTCTTCAAGAAAATTAGAGATACCAAGGGAACATTTCATGCAAAGATGGGCTCAATAAAAGACAGAAATGGTATGGATCTAACAGAAGCAGAAGATATTTAGAAGAGGTGGCAAGAATACACAGAAGAACTGTACAAAAAAGATCTTCATGACCCAGATAATCACAATGATATGATCACTGACCTAGAGCCAGACATCCTGGAATGTGAAGTCAAGTGGGCCTTAGAAAGCATCACTACGAACAAAGCTAGTGGAGGTGATGGAATTCCAGTTGAGCTATTTCAAATCCTGAAAGATCATGCTGAGAAAGTGTTGCACTCAATATGCCAGCAAATTTGGAAAACTCAGCAGTGGCCACAGGACTGGAAAAGGTCAGTTTTCATTCCAATCCCAAAGAAAGGCAATGCCAAAGAATGCTCGAACTACTGTACAATTGTACTCATCTCACATGCTAGTAAAGTAATGCTCAAAATTCTCCAAGCCAGGCTTCAGCAGTACATGAACCAGGAACTTCCTGATGTTCAAGCTAGTTTTAGAAAAGGCAGAGGAACCAGGATCAAATTACCAACATCTGCTGGATCATGGAAAAAGCAAGAGAGTTCCATAAAAACATATATTTCTGCTTTATTGACTATGCCAAAGCCTTTGACTGTGTGGACCACAATAAACTGCAGAAAATTCTGAAAGAGATGGGAATACTAGACCACCTGACCTGCCTCTAGAGAAATCTGTATACAGGTCAGGAAGCAACAGTGAGAACTGGACATGGAACAACAGACTGGTTCCAAATAGGAAAAGGAGTTCGTCAAGGCTGGATATTGTCACCCTGCTTATTTAACTTATATGCAGAGTACATCATGAGAAATGCTGGGCTGGAAGAAGCACAAGCTGGAATCAAGATTGCTGGGAGAAATATCAATCACCTCAGATATGCAGATGACACCACCCTTATGGCAGAAAGTGAAGAGGAACTAAAAAGCCTCTTGATGAAAGTGAAAGTGGAGAGTGAAAAAGTTGGCTTAAAGCTCAACTTTCAGAAAACGAAGATCATGGTATCTGGTCCCATCACTTCATGGGAAATAAATGGGGAAACAGTGGAAAGAGTGTCAGACTTTATTTTTGGGGGCTCCAAAATCACTGCAGATGGTGACTGCAGCCATGAAATTAAAAGACACTTACTCCTTGGAAAGAAAGTTATGACCAACCTAGATAGCATATTCAAAATCAGAGACATTACTTTGCCAACAAAGGTCCATCTAGTCAAGGCTATGGTTTTTCCTGTGGTCATGTATGGATGTGTGAGTTGGACTGTGAAGAAGGCTGAGTGCCGAAGAATTGATGCTTTTGAACTGTGGTGTTGGAGAAGACTCTTGAGAGTCCCTTGGACTGCAAGGAGATCCAACCAGTCCATTCTGAAGGAGATCAGCCTTGGGATGTCTTTGGAAGGAATGATGCTAAAGCTGAAACTTCAATACTTTGGCCACCTCATGCGAAGAGTTGACTCATTGGAAAAGACTCTGATGCTGGGAGGGATTGGGGGCAGGAGGAGAAGGGACCGACAGAGGATGAGATGGCTGGATGGCATCACTAACTCGATGGATGTGAGTCTGAGTGAACTCCAGGAGTTGGTGATGGACAGGGAGACCTGGTGTGCTGCGATTCATGGGGTTGCAAAGAGTCAGACACGACTGAGTGACTGAACTGAACTGAACTGATGACAAATCTACAGTTAATATCATACTCAATGATGAAAAATCTAAAAGAATTTCCTCCAATATCAGGAAAAAGAAAATGATGTCCAGTCTCATCAAGGATGCCTAACCTTCTCATGAATGAAGATTCATTCAACATAGTTTGGAAGTCCCGGCTGCAGAAATCAGAGTATACATATAAATCAAAGAAATCCAAATTGAAAAGGAAAAAGTAAAACTGTGACTGTTTGCAGATATTAAGATAATAAACAATAGAATAATACGATAATAAACCACCAAAAAACTACTAGAGCTCATCAATGAATTCAGTAAAGTTGCAGGATACAAAACTAATACACAGAAATCTTGCACTTTTATACACTAATAACAAATTACCAGAAAGAGAAATTAAGGAAACGGTCCCATTTACTAGTGCATCAAAAAGAATAAAATACCTAAGAATAAATTAACCTACAGAGATAAAAGACATGTACTCAGAAAACTATGAGAAACTGATGAAAGAGGCTGAAGATGAAACAAAAAAATATAAAGATATACTATGTTCTTGGATTCAAAGAATTAATACTGTTAAAATGACTGCTGTCCAAGTCAATCTACAGATTCAATGCAATCCCTACCAAAATATCTAGGGCATTCTTCACAGAACTAAAACAAATAATTTTAAAATGTGTATGGAACCACAAAAGACCACAAATAGCCAAAACAACCTTGAGAAAGAAGAACAGAGCTGGAGAAACCAAGCTCCTTAACTTCAGACTATATGGCAAAGCTACAGTAATCAAAGAGTTTCCCAGATGGCCTGGGGGTAAGGAATCCACCTATCGGCAGGAGATGTGGGTTCAATCCTTGGTCTGGGAATATCCCTTGGGAAGGAAATGGCAACCCACCCTAGTATTCTGGCCTGGAGAACCGCATGGACAGAGGAGCCAGGCAGACTACTGTCCATGGGATTTCAAAAGTCAGACACAACTCAGCAACTGAACAGCAACAGTAATCAAAACATTAAGATACTGGTATAAAAACAGACACACAGATCAATGGAAAAAAATAAAGAACCCACATACTTATGGTCAATTAATCTATGAACAAAAAGGCAAGAATATAAAATTTCAAAAAAAGCAGTCTCTTCAGTAAAGTATTCTGAAGATTCATGAATGAACCTTCACATGCACAATGAATCAAAGTGCTGGGAAAACTGGACGGTGACATGTAAAAGAATAAAATTAGAACATTGTCTCACACCATATACAGAAAAAAACTCAAAATGGATTAAAGACCTAAATGTAAAACCAGAAAACACAAAACTCCTAGAAGAAAACATAAAACTCCTAGAAGAAAACATAGGCAAAACACTCTTTGATATAAATCACTACTTTTTTTTGTCTCCTAAAGCAAAGGAAACAAAAGTAAAAATAACAAATGTAAACTAATTAGACTTAAAAGCTTTTGCACAGCAAATGAAATCATCATCAAAAGAAAAAGACAACTTACTGAATGGGAGAAAATATATGCTAATAATATGACCAGTATAAGGACTTAATATCCAAAATATATAAACTACTTATAAAACTCGACTATTTTTTAAAAAATCCAGTTAAAAAATGGGCAGGACACCTGAACAGACATTTTTTTTTTTTCCATAGAAAACATATAGTCAATAGGAGCATGAAAAGTTGTTCAACATCAGAGATATGCAAATTAAAACTACAATGAGGTATCATCTCATACCTGTCAGAATAGCTATCATCTAAAAGACCACAATTAACAAATGCTGATGAAAATGTGCAGAAAAGGGAACTCTCATATACCACCAGTGGAAATGTTCAATAAACTGGTGCAGCTACTGTGGAAAGCAGTATGAAGGTTTCTCAAAAATCTAAAAATAGAAATACCTACCAAATGTTCCAGCAATTCCTGGGTATATATCCCCCAAAATGAAAACACTAGTTCAAAAAGATACACGTACCCCTAACTCAACCTGGGACTATAACCAACTAGAGAGGTGGGATTCAGGTTCAACAGGGAGGGGACATATACACATCTATGGCTGACTCATATTGATGTATGGAAGAAAGCAACACAATATTGTAAAGCAAGTATGTTTCAATTAAAAATTAATAAAATTTTAAAAGATACACGTACCCCAATGCTCATCACAGCATTATTTACAATTGCTAAGATATGGAAGCCCTAGTGTTCATCAACCAATGAACAGATAAAGAAGATGCAGTATGTACAGAAAACTATTTAGTTGTAAAAGTGAAAGTGTCAGTCTCTCAGTCATATGTGACTTTGGAACCCTGTGGACTGTAGCCCGTCAGGCTCCTCTATCCATGGGATTCTCCAGGCAAGAATATTAGACTGGGTTGCCATTTCCTTTTTTAGAGGATCTTCCCAACCCAGGGATCAAATCCATGTCTCATGCTTAGCAGGTGGATTCTTTACCACTGAGTCACCTGGGAAGCCCATATTTACTTAGCCATTAGAAAAGAATAAGATTTTGCCATTTGCAACAACATGGATGGATTTGGAGGGTATTATGCTATTAGTAGGGCTGACTTTATTTTTCTGGGCTCCAAAATCACTACAGATGGTGACTGCAGCCATGAAATTAAAAGACACTTACTCTTTGGAAGGAAAGTTATGACCAACCTAGACAGCATATTAAAAAGCAGAGACGTTACTTTGTCAACAAAGGTCCATCTAGTCAAGGCTATGGTTTTTCTAGTGGTCATGTATGGATGAGAGTTGGACTATAAAGAAAGCTGAGTGCTGAAGAATTGATGCTTTTGAACTGTGATGTTGGAGAAGACTCTTGAGAGTCCCTTGGACTGCAAGGAGATCCAACCAGTCCATTCTGAAGGAGATCAGTCCTGGGTATTCAATGGAAGGACTGATGTTGAAGCTAAAACTCCAGTTCTTTGGCCACCTGATGCAAAGAAATGACTCATCTGAAAAGACCCTGATGCTGGGAAAGATTGAGGGCAGGAGGAGAAGGGGACGACAGAGGATGAGATGGTTGGATGGCATCACCGACTCAATGGACGTGAGTTTGAGTAAACTCCAGGAGTTGGTGATGAACAGGGAGGCCTGGCGTGCTGCAGTTCATGGGGTCGCAAAGAGTCGGACACGACTGAGCGACTGAACTGAACTGAGGGCATTATTCATATTAACTGAAATACATCGGGTAAAGAAAGGCAAATACTGCATGATATCACTTATATGTGGAATCTTAAAAAATAAAACAAACCAGTGAATGTAACAAAAGGGAAATCAATCACTGATACAGAGAACTAGTGATTACCAGTGTGTAAAGTGAGGGGGGGAGGGGCATGACAGGGGTAGGGAAGTAAGAGGTGCGAACTGCTATGTATAAAATAGATAAGTAACAAGGATATATTGTACAACACAGGGAATATAGCCAATACATTATAATAACTATAAATGGAGTATAACCTTTAAAAACTGTGAAGCTCTATGTTGTACATCAGTAAATTCTATAATATTTTACTTCAACTATATCTCAAATTTAAAAGGAGAACTCGTATTTTGTTTTTAATTTCATTAACTTTTATTATAAACAAAAATTACAACAGGCTTTAGTTAGTCTCATCTGTAATGGCTTCGAAATTTTAAGAACACTGGTCCTTCTCCATAGATCATTTGAGAAGCATTGCTCTGCATGGCAGCTTGCACTTACTTCTCATGAGAAATCTCAGAAATGATAGAATTCCTAAGGCATAATGAGCCCATCTGTACAGATTCTAAAAACCTATGCATTCCATATACAGGATATGGGCATGCCATACCCCGTATAGGAGATGCAGCCACAGAGAAATGGCAGGCTACCTCATGCTATGTGTGCCAAAATTTAGTCAAGAGCCATAACTCAGGATCTCCAGGATGAAAGAAGTGATCAAAAAGCAGGAAACACAGGGCAGAGGTGGCTGAGGCTAATGTTATAGACTCCAGACGTGAGCTACAAGTCCCTGAGCTCAGCAAGCGCTAGGAACCATGACCTGGGTGGATGAACTAGACCCTCTGATGAAATACTTAAAAGTGCACTCAAAGGGAGAGCCTCCTGGCTTGTAACAGCTGCACCCAGAGGCCATAGGTGGTGAGTGCTGCACAGGACAGCAAATGCGGGTTACAAGGACAGGGGGAGACTGTGAGCACGTTAACATCCCCTGCTCAGCTTCTCTAAAGGGAAACGAATCCAGTACGGAAGCTGGGAATCTCAAGTGTCAAAGCTCTTGATAAGAGACACAAATAAGCATCTAGTCCAGGACACTGAGGGGCTCTCTGAAACAAGTCCATGGGCCTCTTCCCAACTCCCCTACTCATGCGGGAGGGGGCTCTCCGAATTCATGGGGAGTGGCGTGGGCTAGTTCCCTCCAGCAGCTTGTCCACAATGAAGCGAGTGTTCACATGCAAGAGAGAACATTCATAGCCCACTCCAGGAACCTTTGCAAATCTGTAAAAAGGCAGCTTTCTCAGTAATGAACACGACTATATCCTTCAGGCATTGCACAAAAATAATGTTCAGGATGACCCTTGATTGTACTATTCTAGGTATAAGGTGCAACTAGTCAAACAAGCCACGTACTGAGAAATAGGAGAACGAGTTTTCATGCTGCCCCAATCCTCCATCAACCCTCAACCCTGACACACACACACACACACACACACACACACACACACACACACCTCCCATCACCAGCTCCTGGCGTGACTCAAGGTTCAAGGTTAAGGGTGACTTCTCCACTCTGGGTCTGCACCCCACTCAAGGTGTACAGAGACCTGTAAAAATCCTCAGCTCAGGACTTCCAACCTAGAGCCCCACACACTTTCCATGTCTCTGATCTATTTTAAAAGTAAACAAATTCTGTACTTACTGATTCCAACTGAAGGCAGGAAATGTCTTTAATTATTTACACCCAGCAAACACATTCCATCTTAGATCCTGTGAGAAACCCACGAAACGTCAGCTTCAAACCCATTTTTTTTTCCTTAACTGATCAGAACTTGATATTGCAATGGAAAGATGTGCCTGTATAAACAGGCAAAATGGTTAATAATAATTATATATCCACAAAAACAAAGGGTGGGAAAAGAAAAAACAATGCATCTAACCAAGTTTCTGACTGAGAACTGGGACTTTTCAAAGCAGTTTTAAGTTTAAGGATTGATCAAAAAGGTGTACGTCTGGTAGACAGGGAAAAGGTTGGTGCTACCAGAATGGGTCCAATGGCCCAAAAAAGCCAAATCCTTGTCACATCTCCAGAGCCACGAACCTCTGAGAGACCTGCTGCTGGATGGGAACTGTGTCAGTGGCAGGGGTAACGACCTCTAATGCTTGAGGAGTCTTAGTTTCTTTCTGACTCTTTCCTTCTCCAAGGAAAATTCAGTCTTGCTTTCTAGGCCTGACCCATCTGTCTGTCTTTGCCGTGGAATTTTGTTTACCAAGACCATTTGTAACTCCAAAGACAAGTTTGATGTCTGTGATAGAAAAAAAAAATCATAAAGGCCTGAAGATCTAGTGAGACTGACATTGGAAATGGAAGGAACCACCAAGTTGGAAGAGGGAAAAGAATCCGAGAGAAGTGGCAGGAGAAAAGTCCACACAGCCTTCAAGTCCAGAGACCTGGGGACATGCAGTGATGTGAGGGAGGGGAGCTCTTGGCATGAGACATAGCCAGAGAAATCTGGACAGTGATTACGAGGTTCTGTTGTGACTATGAGCCAACGCTTGAGAATCTGCTTTGATCATTACCTAACAGTTGGCAATGAGGGGAGACATAGGGAACAGTGGCATTTTGCATCACTGACATACCAAGGCACTCTTAACAAGCTTGCGAGGAATTATTTAGCTCTCTGGAAGACTGTACTTGTGTTTGACACAACTGTTTACTATCTGATTGGAGCTCAAGACACTGTAAAGTTACGTGTTAACTTGTTAATTTATGCCCAGTACAAAAGATATCCCCATACATTAAGGTTTTTATTATTCTATATACATTAATCAGCCTTTGTATCAAACCTGGCAAACTCAGGCTAACATTTCTAAGTTCATATAGATGTCCAATTTCTCAACTGTTCTTATAATCAGCTTGAACATCTCATCTGTGTCCTTAGGAATGAGTTAAGTAAAATTGTCACATGTTCATGTTATATGTGTATCAAGGTCACATGTTTAACCTGTGAAAATGAGACTATGACAAGAGTTAAGGGTATAAGACTCCTGCTGATGCAATCATTACCATTTGCTTTTGTAGTAAAGCCTCATTTTTTTTTTTAATTAGTTTTTCAACTGTTAAACTCTTTCTTTTAACAACAACAAAAAGCCATCTGAGTTGCTGGGGAGTATTAACTCTTTCACATTTTTCCCTGAGTGGAAGCTCTACTTGGGGATGTCCTGAGGCCTGGGGGGCAGTGTAACTTCTAGGCAGGACTCCGTGAAGTCTCCCCATTTCTGGATGTTCTCTTGGTTCTAAAGGCTTTTGCATAGCACCCTTGCCTAAGGTGGCAAGAATATGCTAATACTTTCTCAGTTTCCCACCTTCTTCAACAAAGAAGAAAATAAAATCACCACTGATGATCAAGCTGAGCCTCTTGGAACCAACTAAAAGAGGCAGAACTGCTTTCTAACTAGAGAAGAAAGTCACGGGACCACAGTGAGGCCCAGCAGAAAAAGTGCTAGTGAACAAACAGAAAAACTAAGTATCGCAGGGCTCTCAACCCTGCCAATAGTAAATCCCTCAGCAATTTGCAAATTGCATTTTCACCTTTGCGGGGGTGGGCGGGAAGCAGAGAAACATTTCCATTGCTGTCTCTGAAAGAAATCGTATTTAGACTCCAATATCAGCATAAACACATGTGGATCTGTACTATTTTTCCAGTCATTGGAAGTGTTTATATCTGTTGAATATGTATTATTAAATTAATGCTGATTGGAGTTAGGAGGCAATTTTAGATTGAAATGTGTTTCATTGTGCTGTAGGTAAAGCTGAGTGTGGGAAGCAAATTATCTGCCAAATTGAACTTGCTGCACTCCAAATACCCATTCCCGGTGAATACTTGATTTCCTGATTATCTGCTTGGTTTCCTTCCCCAAGCTGACAGGCTCCTTCCAGAGCTGCCTTCTGAATGTGGGGAGAAATCAGCGTGTGGATGGAAGAGACATGAGGGACATGCCCTAGGTCCTGACGAAGGGCCCGGGTCTCCCAGTTGTCCTTTAATTTAAAAATACTTCATGGATTGGGGGTGGGGGGGTGGGCAGCCACTTGTGGGTTCTGTTTGAGTTTAAGTAAAGCCAGAGTTGATTTTTGAACTATATTAAGTCAAGACAAGAACTATATTCAGTGAAGAAGGCATATGGACTCCAATAAACTTGATAGGGAAAAAAGAGTGAGTGAGTCAGACAAAGGGGGTTGGGTGGGTCTAAGCGGAAATGATCACAGTTCTTATACAGCTTCAACAGGGAGAAACTGGTACTCGTTGCCCTATAGGACAGATTACTATAAATGGCTGGAGTTTCCTGGGTGTGGCTGCTCCAAACTTCCTACTCTCTCCTCTTCCTGTGTCTTCACCATCACAGCAGCAAGGCTATGCTTCCCCAAATGCTGCTTCCTGGCTCTACCTAGCTAACACTGGGTGGACCAGAGAAGCTACAGAGGAGGGGGCAGGGTGGAATGTGAAGAGACCCAGAATCTAGGAGCCCCAGCCACTTAGATAAGCTGCACAATGGAAAATTCTCTGTACCAAGGTTCTGGGCCACATAAATGCAGTCACAGGAGGGTCAGATGCCAGAGACAGTCAACACAATCGAAGGCTACTCCCCACCACAGCACTGTGCCTGCTCAACGGTGAAAAGAATAATATGATATATCTGTTTTCAGTGGAATTTGACATATTTTCCCTTGGCCATCCGCTTGATGGCTGATAGGCTCAGCCCAAGAAAAATAAACTGACAGGACAGCTATTTCAAGGAAGTCTTACTCAGTTATCCTGGGCTTCCCTAATGGCTCAGATGGTAAAGAATTGGCTTGCAGCATGGGAGACCTGGGTTCGATCCCTGGGTTGAGAAGAACCTCTGGAGAAGGGCATGGAAACCCACTCCAGAATTCTTACCTGGAAAATCCCACAGACAGAGGAGCCTGGCAGGCTACAGTCTATGGAGTCACAAAGAGCTGGACACAACTGAGCTGATAACCATTTCAAGAAAGTCCAATTCAATTATCTAGCTAATTGTAGCAAATTAAAATACAATCAATAAAATTTTCTACTTTTCTGGTGGATTTTCTGCTGCTACTTGGATTTGAGGAGGGAGATACTACATTTTACCACATTGGCTTTGTGGTCTCACTATATTTGGGGATGAAACAGGCTGAGTCCCATTTCCACAAAGACCAGTCTTGGCTCGATTAAGAACAGAAATAACCATGAAGCAAAGGACAACAGCTAAGATTTCCTGAATGCCTACAATGTGGCAGGCAGACACTCTTTTATACAAATAACCCCGATTTAAATCTCACAGCTCTATGAGGTAGACTATACTTTTCTCTCCATTCTACACAGATGAGGAAACTGAGGGATGAAAATGCAAAGTAACCCACCCAAGGTCACACAGCCAGCACCTTAGTCAAGAAGCTAATTTCTATACCAGGCTGTCCTAAAATCTCAGGGACCCACTTATTAAAAGGGCATTTCTTTCTCCAATTAAAGTCTAATTCAAATACTTCAGGTCAGGCAAGCCCCATCCTGGTTGGGAGGCTCATTTTCATGCAATTACTCAGGAGTCCAGGTTAAGAGCAACTTAGGAAACAAAAGCCTTCAACACATGGCTGAGGAGAGCATCACAGAGTGAACAAAGTGTGAAGGAAACATACCCTATTCTTAGAAACTTCTTAGGTCAGAATGTGGCATGCATCATTGCCTCTCACATTTCATTTCCTGGCACAAATCACATGGTTCCACCTACATGCAAAGGAACTCAAAAATGTAATAATGTCTGGCTGGATAACCACTTCCCAGCAGGAACACACCATTGTGAGCAGAGGCCATCAGCAATAGAGACTAGCCGCCTCTCTGCCACAGCTAATACACGACTGAGCTGAGATCTGAAAGTTAGCTCTTTAAACCCTCTGCTGGATCAAATTTTGTGTTAAGAAGTAGCACTGTTTTTGTGTTTGTTTTTAAGATACAAAAGTTTGTTTCTAAAAGAAAACTTCTAAAAATATTAGACATTATAGGGGCCAGGCAAATCATGTAAATAATTAAAGCCAGCCAAGGGAAACAAACAGAGTGATGCTCACAATTGCTGTTCAGGTTCAAGGCCAGTGAGAGAGAGTTGGGGATTATGTAGCTAACTCCATCTATGGACACAAGCCCACATATACCAAGTGCTCAACAGAAACTACCTGTTATCATCAGACAGACCATGAGTTTGGTCTCCAAGGCTCTCTTCTTTCTCATAAGGGTCATCCTGGCCCCTTCCAGCTGATTCAAGACAAAGTCAAGAAGAGTTAGATCTATAGGTCATCAGGGACTCAATTGTACTGAATTCAGATGAACAGACTCAAATGTGGTGATAAGACGCCCCACACCACCTTTACAAAAAACACCCTCCTTCGCAGTTCTGGATAGACCAGACTGAGTCTGTCCTCAAAGACAAACTGAACCAACTTCCAATATTTCCTTCCCTTTACCCAACTCAACTATGAGTGTCCATAAAACCTCTTTGGATTATTTATCTTGAAAACCGTGGGACCATTTGGTACCAATGAAGAAAGGTTTATAGACAAAAACTATTTAGATGAGACCCAATCAACAGTATTACTAGAAGTAGTAACTACTACTTAGAGTAAACAAACAAAACAATGAATTTAGTGGCAGGTGGTGATTAAGGCTCAAGACATCCTCTAGATGATCCCTTCCTAAATAAAAAAAAAATTTTTTAATGAATTGCGTGAAATAGGAAAGGCACAAAACATATAAATCAGGGTTGTGCTATTACACAAAGTCATTCTATCATCTTATAATCAAAGTTTCTAATCCTTTTAGTTTTTATCCTCAGGGCAACATGGATCAATAGCAACAGTTTGTGGACCTACACTGATCCGTGGATTTTCTTTGGGGTGGCATTGACTTATACCACCAGCTGGTTCATGTTAAACTTCAACATTAAGCTATTTACAACTGCCAAATGGAGATGATATGTGTAGAACTTGGAATAATGCCCAGCACATAAGTAAGGGTTCCATGGATGTTAACTATTATTGCCATCTGACTCCACCTTCTCTTTCACCCTGACTTCATAATGAACTCTCAAGTCTCATTAAATTCATCACTTAATTTCTTTCCTGTACTTATCCCTCCCTTTCCATTTCCACATCCATGACTTCAATGCCATTTAGACAGATCCTTATTACCATGCAGCTATAGTATTTCAATAGCATCCTAACCAGAAGCAAAGGCAGCTCCAGAGTACAAAGTTTGGGTAACTGGATGGTCAGTGATTCCACTGGCAAAAATAAAGGACATACTGAGAGAGCCTAGGGAAAGAAAAAGGCCAGTCTGGGAGGCACAGAAGCAGTGCATAGCTGGAGGCCCACCGGATGGCTGAACCCCACAATCCTCATCTGACCATGTCTAAAGTTCAAGTTACTGTGTTCCATTTTCTGCAAATTCCAGTGACCTTCATTTGCAAGAGGCAAGGCAAGGAAAGGTGGAGGAAGCCTTCATGACTTCTTGCATGTCTTCTCATATGACATTTGGCCAGCAGTAGCAGAGGAAGATGGAGAAGGAAATGGCAACCCATTCCAGTGTTCTTGCCTGGAGAATCCCAGGGACAGCAGAGCCTGGTGGGCTGCCGTCTATGGGGTCACACACAGTCGGACACGACTGAAGTGACTTAGCAGCAGCAGCAGTAGCAGAGGAAGAGAAGGCAGGGAAGGGAATGGATAAGACACACCCCAGTAAGGATGGACACGGTGGGGCTGACCCTTCTTTTGAAAGTACAATGATGTATCCATTGCAAGCAGACACAGTGTTATAAAAATATATGCCTCTATGTGACTCACACTGTACATAACTCCTAGAATCATTTCCAATGATTCGGCCAGAAATCAGTCTAGAGAGGACTGTTGTATTAGCAGCTTGCAGTGACAGAACTCCTAGGTCACTGGACTCCGACCTACTAGGCCTGTATGACACTGGTCTAGGACGCTGACCACTGCTCGGAGTCCTAGAACTTAAGATATGTGACACCCTTGATCTACACACAGGAATTTAAATGTCTGCATCATGGAAGAGCATGGTTCAGGGGCTGTATCTACCTAGAGTTTTTCAACACACTAACAGGTGCCAGAAGGACAACTGGATGCAACTGTCTATTACAGGCAACTAGAAATTCAGCTCAACAGAGTTCAGCTTTAGAGAGAAGAAAGTACACAAAGAAATGACAGTTATATGACATATAGTCAGGTCAAAAGTATGAAAAAAAAAAAAAAGAAACCTTTATCAAGGGAGGATCCCAGTATTAATAGAATCCTTGCATTTAAGGGTGAAATAAGAGCCAGAGGACGAATATTTAGAAAAGAGGAAGGAAATCCAGAAAAATAAGCAAAAAAAAACCAGCAATAAAATATCAGAGATGATACCAGTGAAATATATTTTAAGAAGGAAGTGATGTCCACATGAAAAATAGTGAAGAGCAGAAAGTTACTGAATTTAATTACCAGGAGGGTTATCAGGGACCTTTGAGAAAGCAGGTAGAATAAACGGGACAAGTCAAGGAGTAAATAGGTGGTGAGACAGACAATCAAAAAATCAGAGGATAATTTTAAGATTGCAGTGATACGAGAAACAAAGCAATTACTCATTATTTTATCTTATTTACTCTCAAGTGTTATCCTAGTTCTTCCTATTACTATGAATGCATTGCCTTGCAAAACCTCAAACACAGTTTTTTTTTTTTTTTAAAGGCAATTTTCCAGGTCAATCAAGTCAAAAGGTACCCACTGGCCATAGTGACCTGGACAAGACAAAGGGGAGCATTCAGTGACTTGGATTATCTAAGATTCCCCCTCTATCTTCAACTTTCTATTAGCAAAGCCTGGGGTTAAGAGCACTAAAATATAAAGGTGGAAAGAGGACAGAAAGACAAGCACCTGCATCATCCACTGAGCCTCTGATTATGCAGCCAACATGAGATAAGAGGCTATGCACAGCAGCTATAGTCTCCCTAACTGCTGGGTTTAAGGCCAAGCCAGCCCAGCCAGCCCTCTGTGGTTCTCAGCCCTTTATATCATCAGACAGTAGTGTTACCCAACACAGAACAGAACTTGGAACCAAGCCAATTAATCAGACCTCCACTTCTTGAAGAACAGGAATTTTGGCAGCTTAAGCTAAATTTTAGAGAAGCGCTTTAAGTCTTGTGTATGAGAGGTGTTTCTGTTTGTTTGTTTTCCTGGAAGAGGTTAAAAGGATGATTATGTTTGGACAAGTGATATTAGAAAGCAGCCTGGACCACCTTTTCCTATTCTTCCTGCTCCTCCTTCTGGCTCTTCCAAACAGACAGATGGTCACCACCCCCTACTCACCCCAACCCATGCACAGCTCCACTGCATGGAGCCCCTTTCCAGTCTTGGCAACTCCATGTATATGTCACCTCCTTCATAAGACCTTCAAAAACCAACCTGGTGATACAGTCTCCACTTCCTCTGACCCCTGCTTATACCCTTCAAAACAACTGCATAAGTAGAGAACGTTTTCTGTCTGTGCCCCATCTCTGGCCCTTCACGTGTATCCCACATGGCATGAGTTGTTCACTTACACCTCAGAAGCCCAAACACCAGTCTTCCACAGCTAAAATCAAGATGGTGGCAGGGCTGAGTTCCTTCTGGAGGCTCCAGGGGAGAATCTGTCCTTGCTTCTCCCAGCCTCTAGAAGTTGCCCTCATTCCTTGACTTGGGGCCTCCCTCCAGTGATGGTATCACTTCAATCTCTCCTCCAACTTGGACCCATTTATAAAGAGCTTTGGGATTACACTGGGCCTACCTGGATGATCCAGGCAACTCTACAGCATTTCAACATCCTTAATTTAACTGCACCTGCTACATCCCTTTTGCCACATAAGGTAATTTATCCATAGGTCTGGGGCTAGAATGTGGACATTTTTGATGGGTCATTATTCTGTGTACCCAAGAGGAGGGAAGAGCAATGAGAGAAAGAGAGGTAGGGCAGGAAAGGAGGGAAAATTCTCTCCCAATCTCTCACTCCTCTTATCCCAGGCCACCACCTAGAACCTAAGTCCCCAAAGAAACTTTCCATTGGAATAGTGTCTACTCTCGCATCTCCTGGTCACTCATCTGAGTTTCTGTGAGCTCAGACTGAGGTTAACAAAATACCATGATCAGTCCAAAGTTGTATTTATTCTTATTAATCAAATATGCCATCTTTAGTTGTTAAAGACTAAGAATAATGGATTCTATTCAGCGCATTCCATAGCAAAATGAGCAATTTTCATCTGTTTAAAACCAAGATAAAAACCAGAATGTTAAGAGTCTCTGGGAAATAGATCAAAGTGGCAATAACTGGCAAGTATTTCATGTTTCTGAAGAGAAGTGCCATCTATTTGTTTCAATGAACGTGACCAGCTCAATTCCCTTAGACAGCCCTTCAAGATAGTTCTTATTAATTGTTCAACTCAGTCAAAATGGCCAATCCAGAAACAGTTCAACAAGTTGTTACCAGTTGGAGAAGCACCAATTATTCTTATTGCCCCCTTATGAATTTTTATGGCTATTTTCATATTATGTAAAAGAAGCAATAAAAAACAAAATGTGTATTAGATCTATAAACATGATTGATTACAAATGCGCACCAGTTCTTCAGAAATTGTGTTCTTTAACAGTATTCAGCAAAGTATCAGTAAGCATTAGATATTATGATAATTTTCCCTATGACTCTTAACTTGAAAATGTCCAGTCATTAGCAGCTAATTTGTGAAATGAAATTTTGGACTTCTTTTAAACTATCTTGATAATGTCTTTTTCTGAGGCCAAGATCCTCCTCAAAGCCTCATGCTGACTTTCAAAGTAGGATGGATTCTATATTCAGAAAACTCAACAAAATTCTTTCCTTCCTCTCCAGATCCTAGACTCTGTAGTTGACAGAGTATTTCATTATGTTGCCTGCAGTTCTCGACAAGAGGTGGGGAAAAAAGAGGAGGGAGACACTTTAGGAAACAATTGAAATGAGAAATGTCACCTTGAATTTAGTTTCAGTGAGCTTATACCCAGCATTTGGCTGGAAAGTGGTTGATGGAAGTAAAATAGCATTTACAAAAAAATACCAATCCTGTGCATGAACAAATCTATCTTTCATTAATATTTGATGTTTTTGTCCCCATATTGATTGTCATGACATGGCTGTCACCCAGCTGAGTCCCACAACCTCTATTGCAAGCAATTTCCTTACAGAATTACTTTCCTGAAAGGACTAGATGTTACAGAAGCCTGTCAAACTACACACATGTCAACAGCATTTGGGAGTGATTCTTCAATAATTAATTTACTAGGCTGAACTCTCGGTACAATTTGAAAAGTTTCTGCTTGCTGTCCATGCTTCTTGAGGCCAGTAGCCCAGAAGTTATCATGATTGGACCATGTATAACACAAATGCCATCTCGTATAGTCCGATATCATTAGCTAGGACATGTGTCCTAAAGAAAGTGGGTCTAGAAATAAAGACTGGAGCTAGGAGGAACCGTTATTCATTGATCATTATATGAATGACCCAGTAATCCTTTAACTCACTGATTTTACAGAATCTGTGGTATTTATATTTACAAAACACAATTAGAAAAGTTTGTTAGCTGGGACATTAAAACAACACATTTTTATACTATTCTTCATCATGTGAAGAGGAATCAAAAGAATAAAGCAGAACTAATTAGTTATAGATGCTCTCAAGAAACACTGAAAGAGAACAGAAGTTATCTTTGGGGAAGTATGAAATATGACATGTTACAACCATAGAAAATTAACAGTGTGTCTCAAGGGATTATTATTAAATGTCAATAATTTCAGAAACTCTACCTGGGTTTTTTAAGTTGAGATGAAATCAGTTTCTTGCATCAACTTTTCATGAAAAATTCAGAAATCTCTTTCAATTTAACATTTACACAGGTTATAGGTACAGGAATCATTACACCACTCTAAGCCGTCCCATAAAATTTTACCTGTAAGTCACGAAACTGTAGTGGGAATTCACAGAGACTTGCTGCCCTCCTGCCCTGCTTCCTCTGCAAAGCACCGGAATCCACAAGGATCACAAACCCTCTGTGTGCAGAAATCATATAATTTGGGTTACATCACTGCCCTGCTGTAAAGTCTTCAGGGGGGTATCTCACTGCCTAATTACTGATTTCTTATAAGCTGAATTCTTATATCTCACTCTTCTTCATATTTCCTAATCCTCCTCAAACTTAACTATCCATTCATAATGTGTTCTTCTATTATAATTGACTTAAAAAAATATCTGCCATGCTATGTCTCAGGCACCATTCTCAGAACTCTATTGGTTAGTAGTAACAAAGAGTTCCCCAATCCCAACCAAATGAACATTCTGGTGGTGGCAGTGAGGAGGAGTCAGAATCCTCAGAAAGTAAAACATAGCACAATTTTGGTTAATGCCATGGAGAAAATGAGGTGATGGGGTGAAGTAATTGGATAGGGTGATCACGGAAAATTATACATGGCTTTTTACAAATTTTTATTAAGAAACTTTTAAAGGATTCAGCAAAGTATAGAAAGCATTTACCATACATGCTTCCAAAATGTTTCTGACTAAATATTTTAAAGTAATTTATAGACATACTTCATTTTTCAAATACTTCAGTAATCTTGGAAAAACAAGTGCATTTTCTTATCTAACACAACACTATAAATATACAGAACACGAGAGATACTTTCTAAATGTCAAATTCCTGCATCATATTAATATAAGAAGAAGAAAAGGTGTAGTCGCTCATTCACATCTGACTCTTTGTGGCTCCATGCACTGTAAGCCCGCTAAGCTCCTCTGTCCATGGGATTCTCCAAGCAAGAATACTGGAGTGGGCTGCCATTCTCCTCCCCAGGGAACATTCCCAAACCAGGGATAGAACCCAAGTCTCCTGAATTGAAGGTGGATTCTTTACCATCTGAGCCACCAGGAAGCCATAGTTGTCCCTCAGAAGTCTTTTATAACTGGTTTGTTCAAATAAGGTTCAATCTTTAAAATAGATTGTATCATTTTTAATCTTATAAGGATCCTGTCACCCCATTGTTCCTCTCCCTCCCCCATATTGTATTAATAGTTAAAGATACTGGGCAGGTTCTGGATTTGCCTGAAGAGTGTGTGTGTGTGTGTGTGTGTGTGTGTGCACGCATGCATGCGTGTATGTGTGTGTGTGTTTATGCTGGCATTTAACTTGTTTTTTTCTCCTGTATTTCATACAAACCAGAGGTAAGGGGTAAAGCCCTGACTGGATTCAAGTTAGACATTTTGGAAAAACTATTTGCCTGGTAATGCTGTGCTCTTGGGCTTCCCTGGTGGCTCAACATGGGCTTCCCTGGTGGTTCAGACAGTAAAAAGTCTGCCTGCAGTGCGGGAGACCCGGGTTCGATCCCTGGGTCAGGAAGATCCCCTGCAGAAAGGAATGGCAACATGCCTCAGTATTTTTGACTGGGAAATCCCGTGGACGGAGGAACTTGGCAGGCTGTAGTGCATGGGGTCACAAAGAGTCAGACAAGAGTGAGCGACTTCACTTTCCTATTAGATAATGTCAAAAGGAACACAACGTCTGGATCTACCCCAGCCCCAAACCTTCCAGGTTAAGGTAGTGACAGCCTGATCTTGCCTTTGAAGAACGACATTTCCTGACATGCTACCAGCATAGTACACAGAGACAGTACATCTGAGTTACTAGGGAAGCCCACATGACACAGCATGCATACCTGATTCCTTATCAATTACTCATGGATAAAATGATTTAGGTGATGTTCCCTGATGGCCTTAACATGTCACTGGGGAATTCAAAGCGTCATTTGTCTGTTTTGTTTCTCTTTTGTTTTATTTGTATTATTCAAGAAGTCATCTATTAAATAAAAGAAAAAAAAAGGAAGAAATAGAGCTTTCATTCAATCACCCTGACATGAAGCTGACAGAAGGAAGGCAGAATAAGTATCTATTTAGAACTCTAAAACAGAATAGATATTTGCATACCTATTCTAATTACTCAATATAAAATAAAAATTTTAAAAACCAGTTTTAAATTGCTGTCACTATTTGGCTTTACTTTGGATTTTTCTTTTTTGAGAATGATATAGACTTATTTAATATATCAATAATGCTCCAGTGCAATTAATTAAAGTTATTCTTACTGTTACTTGAGTTAAATCAACTGTGGACACTAGGAGCACTTTAAACTGGCTCTATGTCTTTTTTAATGACCACATTTGTCCTTAAATATTCTCAGCTTTCCAGTACATCCGGACTGAAAAGTATATCTACGATATCCCAGGAACAGCCAGAGCATTCTCTGCACCAGAGATAAAATCAGTCATTTCTCCAAAGAACCCTAAATTCCTTGAATGAGATATGGTATTAGGGAATAAAACAGAAATGCTAGGAATGATCATTGGTCCTGAGAAGTTAGTGCCTCCAGGCTTTTTCAATGTAGCGATAACAAAATCATCTTTAAAAAGTTATGAGTTAATACTGAGACATCCAATTCAAATTAAGCCATAAAAGATTTACTTAATGTGTTCTTAAATTTTATAATTGTACTTTTCTCTTGCATTGGAAATCCATTTGTTTCCAATTATAATTGCATAACTGTTTACTTACTTTAGCCTGTAATTTAAATATTATGGTTTCAAGATGGCAAAACCAACATGATTCCTAAAATCAAATTATTCTGTGCTGTTGAAAACTGTGCCCCTGTTTTGTCTTTGACATATATCTCACAGAAGCACTAAATCAAAAAGATATATGCACCCCCATGTTCAGTCCATCTTTATTTATAACACAATGGAATACTATTCAGCAATAAAAGAAAGGAAATTTTGCCATTTGAGAATACATGGGTGGACTTGGAGGTCACTATGCTGAGTGAAATAAGTCAAATATCATGATCTCACTTGTACATGGAAGCAGAAAACAAATTAAAAAAAAAACAAACAAAAGCAAGTTCACAGATACAGACCAGGTAGATAAAAAAATTGGTTAAGATGACCAAAAGATACAAAATTCCAGTTATAAGTAAGTCATGGGGATGTAAGGTATAGCAAGGTGACCAGAATTTATTATACTGTATTGCATATTTGAAAATTGCTTAGAGAGTAAATCCTAAAAGTTATCACCGCAAGAAAAAAAAAACTGTAACTCTTTGTGATGATGGATATTAACTAGTCTTATTGCAGTGATCATTTCACAATATATACAAATTTCCAATTATCCAATTATGTTGCTGTATATCTGAAACTAATACAACGTTATATATCAATAACTCAATTAAAATAAGTAAAAAATAAAAATAATATATTTCACAAAGAATACAGTCACTAGTCTTTCAAAAATCACTGGAAACAGTTCTATTTTTGTGGATATGTTAACAATTTTATTCACGTAGTTTCACTGGATTGTACATTCTAGTTTGTTTTCAAGTTCAGAGACAGTAAAATTTCTCTAATTAATAATGTGTGAGTACATGGCATGCTCAGTCAGTTCAGCTGTGTCCAACTCTTTCCGACCTATGGACAGGCTCCTCTGCCCATGGGGTCCTCGAGGCAAGAATACTGGAGTGGGTTGCCATGCCCTCCTCCAGGGGATCTTCCTGATCCAGGGACTGAAGCCTCGTCTTACATCTCCTGCACTGGCAGGCAGGTTCTTTCCCACCAGTTGCCACCTGGGGAGCCCAATAACGTATAGTCAAATTAATGTACTTAAAAGTTATCTACGTGAAATCATTGAATCTGTGTGGCTTTTATATAATTAGCTGTCATTGTTCCCATTTTCTAATCAACATTAATGAGGTGATTAAAAAACAATAAAACAAACCATTTGAAGTCTATCCATTTGACAGGATTTTAACTTCAAATTCTTCAGAAATCATCACAATTAAATCACAGAATAATTCCATTATCCCAAGGTTATACATGATCCCTTAACATGCATACCACTTTCTTTTAAATGAATTAATTTATTTTAATTGGAGGCTAATTACTTCACCATGTTGTGGTGGTTTTTGCATACATTCACAGGAATCAGCCACGGGCGTACATGTGTCCCCTGGTCCCTAACCCCCTCCCACATCCCCCCCCCCCCCATCCATCCCTCTGGGTTGTCCCAGTGCCCCGGCTTTGAGAGTGCCCTGTTTCATGCATTGAACTTGGACTGGTCATCTATTTCACATATGGTAATATACATGTTTCAATGTTATTCTCTCAAATCATCCCACCCTCACCTTCTCCCACAGAGTCCAAAAATCTGTTCTTCATATCTGTGTCTCATTTGCTGTCTCACATATAGGGTTGTCATTACCATCTTTCTAAATTCCAGGCTGCTAAGTCCTTTCAGTTGTGTCTGGCTCTGTGCGACCCCATAGAGAGCAGCCCACTAGGCTCCTCTGTCCCTGGGATTTTCCAGGCAAGAATACGGGACTGGGTTGCCATTTCATTCTCCAATGAATGCATACATGCTAAGTCGCTTCAGTAGTGCCCAACTCTGTGTGACTCTATGGACAGCAGCCCACCAGGCTCCTCTGTCCATGGGATTCTCTAGGCAAGAATATATATGCATTAACATACTGTATTGGTGTTTTTCTTTCTAATTTACTTCACTCTGTATAATAGGCTCCAGTTTCATCCACCTCATTAGAACTGACTCAATTGTGTTCTTTTTAATAGCTGTGTGATATCCCATTGTGCATATGTACCACAACTTTCTTATCCATTCATCTACCAATGGACATTTGGGTTACTTTCATATGCTAGCTCTTTTAAGCAACATGCATACCACTGTTATCCTTGTCCTCTGATTTGCTGTCAAGTTCCAAAGGTTTATTTTAGGTGGCTTTCTTCTTTTGGAAATTTATGTGATGAAAATTACACAATATGGTCTATCTTTATTAATGAATGGCATTTCAGTGTGTGTGTGTGTGTGCACACACGTGCACATATTACATATACACATCAGAATTTATCTATTCACCAGGTAGTGGTCATCTGGGGTTTTCTAGGGTTTTTGCTTGCTTTTTTGGTGTGTGTACTTGTTTATATTTTGCTATATAGTATAAAGTGATGATAAGTCCTTTATGTATAAGTTTTTGTGTGTCTATGATTTTATTTTAATTGAGTGAATATACAGGTGTGAGATTACTGGGTTGCCAGGCAAATTTATGTGAAGTTTTATAAGAAACTCCCTTTTCTCTGAAGTGGCTATATAACTTAACGCACTCTCAACAGGAATGAGTGGGGGTTCCAGTGGCTCCCCATTTTTTCCCCCAAATTTTATACTTTTAGTATTTTCTAAAATCAGGTTAGTGATATATAATTTACATAACTTAAAATTCACCTTTTTGCATCTCATTTTGATTTGACAATGCATATTCCTAGAAACATCATCAAAATCAATATACAAACAGTTCCATCACCATAATAAACTGCTCTGTGCCTCTTTGTGATCAAGCCCTCCCCTACTCCCAGCTCCTGGTAACTCCATTTTTTTTTTTACTCCCTATAGCTCTTGATTTTCCCAAAATCAAATCACAGAATATGCAGCCTTTGGAAACGGCTTTTGGAAGTCAATGTGAGATCTATCCGTGTCGTTGCATGTGTCTGTATTCCATTCTGTATTATTTTTGAATAGAATGTCCTGTATAGATAGGCCGGACCTTATCTATTCATTTAACAGTAGATGGATATTTGCGTTGTCTCCAGTTTTTGGATATTGGAATGAGGCTACTATAAACACTTGAGTACTGATTTTCAAGTGAACAGAAGTTTTTATTTCTCTTGGATAATGAGGTCATGTGATGATTATGTATTTAACTTAATGAACTACTTATCTCTTCCATTTTTCTCATCATTTTCATTTTTTTTCTTCTGACTTTCTTGAATATATGGAGCTTATTTTCTGGCAGCTATTTTAATATCTGGTAGGTATTTTTTCACCCCTATTACTCCTGGTTATGTTTGTATTAAGTGGTTTTTCTCATGGCTATGGGTTATACTTTCCTGTTACTTTGGATGCCTGGTAATTTTTGATTGAATGCTTAGCATTGGATGTTTCATGTCATTAGTTGCTGGACTCAGTTTTATTCCTTTAAATAGTAGTAAATTACTTTCAAGCACTCAAGTTACCTTGAAACAGCTTATGGCTTGCTTTTAAGTTTTATTAGGGCAGGTCCCAGAAAGCCTTGGTGTAGGCCTGCTTTATCTCACTGATTAAGCCTATTAAAAGGCTATAACCTCCTGAGGACTCAAAAATCAAGGCCCCATATGTTAGACAGCTTTCCAAACTAGTTACTAGAATAGAAAATATTCTTAGCTTGTAAGGAGCTCTGAGAGTCAGTCACCTAGCCTCCCGCTCACCAGCGGCTCGCCCCCTGGCCTTGGGTCATTTCCTCTCATCACACAAAAACCAGGACTCAGTCAAAGACTGAATGGGATGCCCCCAAAAATTCCTGCACCCTGGGCCTCCTTGGGTTTTATCTCCTCTGCTTTTGCCTGGAAACTTCCAGTAGGCAGTTGGCCTCACCTCAGCCTTCTCTCTTGAGGGATCACAGTCCTATACTGTGAGTCGTACAATGACTAAAAACTGTATTTCATATGTTTTATCTGTTTCCTTTTTATTTAAAGTGCAGGATGAATCTGCTCCTCCTTATTCCATAATGTCCAAAAGTGGAAGTTCTTACAATTGCTTTCCTCCTCATTTTCCAAATGTTCATTGCGAGTGGCTTCTGCTTGTTTGCAATTTTAGGAATGACATTTGCCACTGACAAAACTTTGTGTTTACATGTTTCCAAGTAAAAATATTTAAAAATAAATTCAGAGCAGTTACATGTAGGCCCTTTTATTCTCCAGCCACTCCTTTGGATAACCATTTTATCAGTTTCAGATGGATTCTTTCAGTGTCCAGAGTTTTCTGGAGTAGTCTTATACAAGAAGACAGCTCTGTAAAGATCCTGGAGATGGCAGTACAAATGCTCTGATACCTTAAAAAGCATGGCTTACTGAAAAAGGGAAAAAGAGCAAAGGGAAAGCCCACAGTACCGCCAGAGTATTACAGTGCAGAAAGGAGAGAAAGCATTTATTTCAGGTAACAGACAGCAGAAATCTTATCAAGTAGGGTCTTGTGTGCTAGAATAAGAAACTTAGTTATCCTCAGTGCAATAGGAGGTAACTGAAGAGTTCTAAGCACTGAAGTGATAGGATAAGGTTTTCATTCTTCAGCTATCTCTCTGATAAAACAGAATAAGAAGAGTGGATTGCTAAGAGGACAAGAATAGAAGAAGTGGAGAAAAAATGGCAGGTCACAGAGAAGTCTAAGTTACAGATAACGCTAATTTTGTCCAGATAAGGGACTAGAGCCTAGATGCAAAGGAAGAGAAAGCTTCAGATTAGATTACAGCAAAACAAGAGTTGCTCATGACTTACATGTGGGCTTCCTTTGTGGCTCAGAGGTTAAAGCGTCTGCCTCCAATGCCGGAGACCCGGGTTCAATCCCTGGGTGGGGAAGATCCCCTGGAGAAGGAAATGGTAACCCACTCCAGTATTCTTGCCTGGAGAATCCCATGGACGGAGAAGCCTGGTAGGCTACAGTCCACAGGGTTGCAGAGTCGGACATGACTGAGCGACTTCACTTCACTACATGTGAATGGCGAAGGGAAGGAAGTATGTTAAATATGTTAATTGGAGAAGCTAGATTCTCTGAAATACCTCCACAGAGAAACAGGTTTTGGGGACCAAGATTTTTATTTTATCCATGTGAGATCTGACGTACCTGTTCAGCTTTCAAGTACACAACATCAAGTGAGAGGTTGGACATGTTGGTCAAGACCTCAGGAATTGGAAGTTGCAGAGAACAATTTGACAGGCAAAGCACAAAGCACCAGATTGAACCTTCTAGGAAAGCTGTGTGTTGAAGAATAAAAGGGGCAACACCAAAGAATGTAGTACATGTCAACATTCAGTTCTTGGGTCCAATCTCAAAAATGAATGAGCTCTGTTCATTTCCAAGGCAAACGGTCAGTATCAGTGTCTATGCCCCAACCACTAATGCCAAAGAAGCTGAAGTTGAACGGCTCTATGAAGCCCTACAAGACCTTCTAGAATTCACATTGAAAAAAGACGTCATTTTCATCATAGGGGATTGGAATGCAAAAGTAGGAGGTCAAGAGATAACCTGGAGTAACAGACAAGTTTGGTCTTGGAGTACAAAATGAAGCAGGGCAAAGGCTAACAGAGTTTTGCCAAGAAAACACACTGGCCATAGCAATCACTCTCTTTCAACAACACAAGAGATGACTCTACACATGTACATCACCAGATGGTCAATACTGAAATCAGATTGATTACATTCTTTGTAGCCGAGTATGAGAAGCTCTATACAGTCAGCAAAAACAAGACTAGGAGCTGACAGTGGCACAGATCAGGAGCTTCTTATTGCTAAATTCAGATGTAAATTGAAGAAAGTAGGGAAAACCACTAGACCATCCAGGTATGACCTAAATCAAATCCCTTAGGATTATACACTGGAAATGACAAATAGATTCAAGGGATTAGATCTGATAGAGTGCCTGAAGAACTCTGGGCACATAACATTGTACAGGAGGTTGTGATCAAAACCATCCCGAAGAAAAAGAAATGCAAAAAGGCATAATGGTTGTCTGAGGAGGTCTAATAAATAGCTTAGAAAATAAGCTAAAGGCAAAGGAGAAAAAGGAAAAATAAACCCATCTGAATGTAGAGTTCCAAAGAATAGCAAGGAGAGATAAGAAAGTGTTCCTAAGTGATCAATGCAAACAAATAGAGGAAAACAACAGAATGGGAAAGACTGAAAGAGTTAAAAAGTTGGCTTAAAACTCAACATTCAGAAAACTAAGACCATGGCATCCACTCCCATCACTTCAGGCAAATAGATGGAGAAACAATGGAAACAGTGACAGACTTTATTTTGGGAGTCTCCAAAATCATTGCAGATGGTGACTACAGCCATGAAATTAGAAGACACTTGCTCCTTGGAAGAAAAGCTATGATCAACCTAGACAGCATATTAAAAATCAGAGACATCACTTTGCCAACAAAGGTTCATCTAGTCAATGCTATGGTTTTTCCAGTAGTCATGTATGTGAGAGTTGAACCATAAAAAAGGCTGAGCTCCAGAGGATTGATGCTTTGGAACTGTGGTGTGGAGAAGACTCTTGAGAGTCCTGTGGACTGCAAGATCAAACCAGTCAATCCTAAAGGAGATCAATGCTGACTACTCATTGGAAGGACTGGTGCTGGAGCTGAAGCTCCAATACTTTGGCCACCTGATACAAAGAGCTGACTCGTTAGGAAAGACCCTGATGCTGGGAAAGATTGAGGGCAGGAGGAGAAGGGGACGACAGAGGATGAGATGGCATCACGTCCTCAATGGACATGAGTCTGATAAAGCTCTGGGAGATGGTGAAGTACAGGGAAGCCTTGCATGCTGCAGTCCATGGGGTCACAAAGAGTCAGACACAACTGAGCAACTGAACAGAACAAGAAAACCACACAAAATCAGATTTGTTATTTCCATTTGCATAGAGAAACAATAGCACAGCAAGGTTAACCAGTTTTCTATGGCTTGGATTTCAAACTAATTTGTAGTAGTGACGTTTCAAACCAAAGTTTGCCTTCAAAATAACAAGTGAGGTCATTATTTCAAAGTACATGATATATAGATAGATAGATTTTTTTTTCCCCTCAGCACATCCCATATCATTGGGCAATGTTCTATCAACAGACTTTATCTGTGTCACTCACCACTCTCTACCCTATGTGATGCACAGATAATTGCCTAACTTGTCAACTTGATTAGGAAAAGTCAATGACAGGACCAAGAAAATTAGTAGAAAATATTTTTTTCTGAACATGATTCAGATTAATATGTACATAACATCACAGAAAACAAAAATCCACCAAGTAAAGAGAGTTGAGCAGTAGTATAAAATCATGAAAGCAATGCATTGAATTTAGGAGAGAAAAACCTGCTACACAGAAAGAAAAAAAAAAATTAGAGGAAATTCAAGGGATCATAATTTCAGCTTGGGACAAAATGTACTTTTTTCTATATGTTGTACAGAAATTATTATACAAAAACAAAGTAGCACTGGTCTTGTTTCAATAGTCTTGAAATAGAGCTAAAAGAAGAAATCTCAGAGGTTGAAAATTCCAAACACCATGTTTAACAAATATGGGCACTGAGACCCAGAGAGGCTAAGTTTTTTGCCTGAGATCAAATGACCATTAGTAGTTAAGGAAGAAAATAAAAAATCAGGTGTCTTTCATTCTATGATTGAGTTTTTTCTAAGACTTTATGGTACATCAACTGAAACCTAAATATATGCATAAAGGATGATATTCATTTGTAACTCAGTTATAGTAATGCAGATTTAAGTAAAATATTAACTGAACTTCCTTGATTCTGAATACTTCATTAATTCTAATGCCATTTCAGGATTTTTTTTTTTTTTTTTTTTTTAATTTCCATCCCCGTTTTTCTAACAAGCCAAAGAGCAGACCCTTCATATTTGGGAAGAATTTGTAAAGTGTTTTACTGTTTTAAATAAATGTGATGAGAGATGGAGGCTTCATGGGAAATTGCTGTAGCCCTATGTGTACTGAGAGGTTGAAATGCAGGAATATCTGCATTCTCAAAGAGGAAACATCAAAAGGGGTCAAAGACCGAGTGTGCACATGAGCTGACTTTTCTCCCTTTCTTTAGAAGAACATTTGGCTTTGGAACTGCCTAGTTTCAATCTCAAAGGTTTTGGAGTTATCTAAAATCTTTGAAGTGGTAAGAGGGGTTTCTTGGCAAGAAAAACTGGACATTGTGAGTAAGCCACAAAAGCACCCAAAGCCAAAGGTTTTCAACTAATCTAGAACAATGGGTCTTATCCTACTGGCCTTTACTTGAAAATAATCCTTGGAAATAAAACCAAAAGTAGGATATCTGATGAATCCCTAATTTCAGTACAAATGATGAAACAAGGTCTGCTTATCAATAAGATAAGTGTTGCCTTAAGTATTGGGTACCTAAATTCTATGCTCATATCTACAGCTACTCTGTATATGATCTTGACCAGGTCACTTTTTTCTCCAAGTGAGACACTTTTTCTTATCTCCAACATAAGGAGATAATATCAGGCTGGTTATACATTTTGGGCCAACCAAGTCAGTAGTAGACAAATTGTCTCCATTAGTATTAAATCACAACTACAACAAGTGCTGTCTACCAGAAAGGTAGCTGAAGTATAAATATACAAAGAGGTTAAAAGTAAACAGATGGAAAAAGATTAAGCATGCAAGCACTAAAGACGAGACAACTGGATTACCTATATGAGAGGGAGATATATTAGTCATTGGATTAAGGAAGATTTCTGGATAAAAAGATATTTCATAATGATAAAAAGCACCAGTACATAAAAAGGACATGAATAAATGTGTATGCACATTACAGAATTTCAAAATACATCAAAAACTGACAGAATTAAAAGGAGAAAAGTATACAATTACAGCTGGTGGTTAACACTTCTCTCTCAGTGAATGACAGACAAAACAGAAAAAGCAGTGGTAATACAGAATTGAACAACTTCACCGGTATCGTTTTTTCAGATTCCACATATCAATCTAAGTGATATCATGTTATATTTGCCTTTCTCAGTATTATACTCAAAACTCTATAATCACCTATTTGGGAAAAGAATGTGAAAAATTACATATGACTATGTATAACTAAATCATTTTGCTGTACAGCTGAAACTAACACAACACTGTGAATCAACTCTACTCCAATATGAAATCAAAAATTAAAATAACCTAAAACACACATAAAAAGAATTGAACAGAATTGAGAGCATAGCTAGGAAATAAATACAGCATGTAAAATAGAGAGCAAGTGAGAATTCGCCATGTGAAACAGGGGAGTTCAACCCAGTGACAACCTAGAACGGTGGAATAGGGAGGAGGTGGAAGGGGCTTCAGGAGGGAGGGGACATATATCTACCTGTGGCTGATTCGTGTTGATATGTGGCAGAGACCAACACAATATTGTAGAGCAATTGTCCTCCAGTAATCATATTTTGTTCTATGCTTCTCAATATTATACAGTTATAATCATCTTTGATAATTATTAGCTTCTCAAGAACAGTTATGCTTTATGAGTACTGCTCACTTGTTATCACCAATAGAATGATACTCAGATGTATTCTTTCCATAAAGCTTTGTAAGTAATGAGAGAGAGAAAACGAATTGACCAGAACTGTAACCAACTTCACCCGACTGACATATATCACAGAATATCACACATTCTGAAGAACATTATCCAATTGCATATGGGCCATTCCCCATGATAGATTGACAACGGCTGAAATTTTTTCACAATTAAGCATGGATCTGCAGATTAGAGGACAAGGCATCTGAGAAAATCAGTCACAAAATCACAGCTAGACATTTTGTAGTAAAACTACGGAATATTGAAGAAAAAAAGGTACTAATAGAAGCAGAGACCTTAGAATGTTTTAAGTCCTACTCACTTATGCTTAAAAAAACAGATAACATATAAAGCATTAATAATTATACTGACAGAAGACTTTTTTAGAAGAATGGAAGTCAGAATACAGTAGAACAGCTTGTTCAAAGGTATGAGAGAAAATAGCTTGCAACCAGAACCGTATCTCCAGCAAAAATATCTCTCAAGAAAAAAATACATTATTTTCAGATAAACCAAAACATAGAGTTCACCACAACATACCTTCCTTAAAGGAATTTCTAAAATACATACTTGGGGAGGAACAAATAAACCAGAAATATCTGAAATGCAAATAATGAATGGTGAGCAAGGGAAGTCAGTGAACACGTGGGTGAATTCAAACAAGCTTTGACTCTGTAAATTAGTAAAAATTCCTTTGGAGTTAAAAAGATAAGGTAAAATGCAAATACTGAACAACAGAAGTTCATAAGCCAAGCAAAAGTGAGTAGGATTTAAACATTTTAAGGTCTCTAGATTGCCCAAGAACGAAATATTTTTGATTAACATTAGATTTCATGAAATTAAGAATATAGGAAAAGGTCAAATTTAAGAATACAAAGGCTCTAGAATCTCATGGATGGAGTTGAAGGTGAAAGAGAAGGAGAAGAATGGGAATTAGGGGGTTTGATCTGTGCCAAGAACTGAATCGTCCTTGGGGTAAGCTAGCTCAATAGACAAACGCAGTAGGGAGGACCACCGGAAGGTGAGCCTGTGGGGGTGTCGGGAGAGAGGAGTTGCTGTTTTCTAGTCACTAAGTCATGTCCGACTCTTTGCGACGCATGGACTGTAACCTGCCAGGCTTCTCTGTCCTTAGGATTTCCCAGGCAAGAATACTGGAGTGGGTTGCCATTTCCTTCAGGGAGAGAGGAGGCAGGAGAATAAATGGCAAGAAAATAAGGAGAATGAAGGGCATGGATATTAACTGACAACTGCCTTCTTCCAGATACTGAGGTGCTGTGGTTTCCAGAAGACAACATATTAGAGCTTTCAATAATATCTGCATGTTGCAGGCATACCTTGGGTGCTATGGAGAAGGAAGGATAAGACTAGCCAAGAAGCGTGACCTTGACCTTGAGCATCCCTTCTCCCTCTGGAAAAGTGTCTAAAGAATCCTGTTCTTTGTTCTAGTTCTTCAATTCCATAACATCACCTCACTAGAACTGGGCCCTAAACATAACACCGGGGTTTATTTAGGGTATTAATTACAAAGTGGGTCAGACTGGCCCCTCCTCACCAAATCCCCAGGCATACTGAGGCACACTGACAGACTCTAGTGCATCTTCACTCAGACTGTGATTAGAAAACACATCTGAAACAATTCTTAGTATGCACTATTATAATATTGAAACATTCTTCATTTAATGTCAGTTTCAAGAACTTAAAAGCAATAAAAATAGCCACCACAGTCATCACACCGCCACCTTCCAACAGCCCCAAAACACTTGAAAGCCCAGCAGTTCTAAACTGCCTTAGGAAATAAAGCCAAAAAGAATAAAAAATTAATAGGAATTCCATTTTGTTTTGGGTATTTGCAAATATTCAGACTCAAGTAAGAATGCTATGGAGAGAAAAAAAAATCCATAATAAGGCAATCTCAAAAGTGAAGTTGACTGACAAGCTGAATATTTTAACAGTGCATGAGATAACAGTCAGCTAAACCATTTGCTGTTTTCACTCTGTGCCCATCAGATACCGCTGACGTTATCTGCTGCAGAAACTCCATCAGTACAGCCAAAGGCCAGAACACTCTTGACTATTGCTGCCTTTTTACAATTTACCTGATCCAGAAACTACACAGCAGTTCTCATAATGAAATATAAGTCTTGGGCCACATGCACCATGGACTGTAGGCAAGATGGGCGAGACTGAGGAGGCTCCCCTGGCATCTAAAACCTCCTTAATCAACTGTGCCTTATTCCCATAATCCCAGCTAAATGGTCCATACTATAGCAATTTCCTAAGAACTCTTTGTAGCAGGGGTCAGCAGACTATGGCCCATGAGTCATACCTGGGCCACCATGAGTTTTTGGACATCAGTTGTTATTTGACCATCACTGTCTACATCACACTGCCTATGAAAACTTTTCCTTCTACAAAGTGAGTTAAGTTGCTGCAATAGGGACCATTGGCCCCATCTGCCTAAAAGATTCACTATCAGGATGCCTCCAGAAGTAAGTCTTCCCACCCTGCCTTACATTCACGGGCTGTAAAACTGAGGCAGCAGAGGACTAGATGTTCCTCAGAACAGTTTTGCATCTTCATTCTACCTGCTGCCCTCCCAATGCACAAATAAGTTAGTGCGTGTTACCTGTTAATGCGACGCTGGATGCTAAATGCAGTGCATTAGACACAGCAGACATGTCACCAGGCTTCAGAACCCCAGGACAGATGTCACAAAACAATACAGCACTTTTTCCTCTAAGTCCAGATGTCAGCTCAGAATCCTTCCCACACAGTTCTCCACGCAAACCAGTAACTGACTTGGGATTAGCAGAAAAGATGAAGTGTTTTTGCTCTCTCTCATCTAATTAATTTTCATGCTGTTATTTTAAACCATTATCCTTTAAATCTGTCCACACAAATCTCTCTTCCACTATTTTTTTTAATCTACTGAAACTTTAAACTGCACTTAGTAAGTCTAACTCTTCCCTGAAATGTCTTACAAGGTTAAAAAAACACATCGCAAGTGTGTAAAAGCTGGGAAAAAGAAAATAAGTGACTAAAAAAGGTTTACACACAAGTGCAGGGGATTGTTATGACAGTCCTGTTTTCATAACACAATTTCCAATTATGTTTGTGCATATTGCCAATTAGTTTGTGGCCAACAGGAACCCAAGGCAGGGGGTCCCAGTGTGGCAAACCCTAGAGACTCTAGAAGTCTGTGAGCCCTTAGTGAAGTTCGCCAGCCAGTTAGGAGTCCACACCACCGTCCCACTGGAGCTTACACCTCACCTGTCTGAACACAAGAAGGGCCTCTTCCTGAATCCAGGACACACAGTGGAGAGGTCACTGCCCCCCTCTCCCAGGGGACCAAGCTGTCTACAGCAGGCCCAGTGGACTGGGCAGACCACGGGTTCCTCCTGGTGCTGGTGCTCCGGTTCCTCTTCCATCCTTTCACTCATTCACTGTTTCTTCTCCCCATCTCTTCTCCATAAGTCTCCACATATGCTCAAAACCCTTCTCCACTGTGGTTCCAGACAAGATGCGTTTCCTCCCCAAGTCATCTTCACGATCTGAACCTCTAGAAGAAGGGTCGTCACAGGCTGAGGATATTAGTCACCAGGTGATTCTAATGGTGGTGCGAGTGAGGCAGCAGCTGCTCTGTCCACAGCCAAGTTTGAGTCAGATCACCTGGATGGTTGTTAAACAGGCTGATCCCTGGGTTGCTTTTCAAACTCAGTGGCACAGACTCGCTTCACGTCTGCATGTCCTGACACAAGTTTCCAGTGGGAAGCATTCAGAGGAAACCTCGCTTAAGCCCCTGACGTTCATGGTACAATGCTCGCTCACCAGGACCAACACTCTCCCGAGCTTCCTACACCGCACAGATCCTAGGCTCCGCCTCCTAGGAACTGATGCCAGTTAGTACGATGCCCAGGTGATCCTCATCTTCATGACGGTTTGCAAAACACTGACCCAAGACCAACACTGAACCACAGAACCAAGCTTATGAAAACTGTTCTGCCTGAAAATGTCCAAAGCTTGATTTAAGGTGTCACCTGACTCACTGAATCCCTATCTCTAGATGATAACGATAATGATGACGATGATGATGATGATAACACACAGAAAATTTTAACAGGTGAATAGCTGTCTGTCTTGGAAGTGGAGGCCAGCATGGCCAGGTGATCTGTGTCTGCTCTGTATTCTCAAAACCAGCTGATTGGTTTGGGATGTCTACGGCAGAATCAGCAGCCATTTGGAACCTGGCAATAATAGAGCCTCGAATAAGGGGAATGGCTTCTCATCCTGGGCTTTGGTTCCCCTGTCTGTAGAAGGAGGCTGGTAATGCTCACTTCACAGGTCTACGTAGAGGATCAAGATGACACCTATAAAATCCAAGTTCAGGGAGTGGCACGAGGCAGTGTTCTATGCGTGAAAGGGAGTCAGGAAGTTAGGAGGGTTGGCAGTATTGACACGTCTCAAAACTCTAGTTAACCCTATCCTGCATGATTGTCCTGTCTTAAGACTGTCAAAGAAGGAAACACAAATAATTGTTTCACACTGATATATTTGTGAATATGCCTGTGGATAAAAGACAGGCATGATCACAGAAAACACCTTTCCCACAGAAGCCAACATTTATTTGCAGCTCTTTTGTCCCATCCCTTCATTGCTCTCACTCACAACTCTGAAATTTCCTCATATTTACTAAAACCTGGAATAATAAGGTTCAGACCCAAATCTTAATGGTTGATGAGTTTTGAATTATAAACTTCTGAATTATAAACAGCATGACTGCTTTTGATCTTTCCTTCAGTTTCCTTGCTTCAAATAAAAAATGAACACTGAACTAGAGATGCTGCAACATTTTTCTTTCCTGTATAATTTCAAGCACCCATTACTTGAGCACTTCCTATGTCCCAGGCGCCACACTAACTGTATATGCATCCTTGTTTCATTATTTCCTTCAACACTCATTATAATCCTATGAATTAAAAACTCATGTTACAGCCATTCAATAGCAGAGGAAACTGAACTACAGGTAGGTCGATATCTTGCCCCTCACTGAGATGCAGGTGACAGCCAGCCACTACCTGACTCCAGGCCCAGTGTCTTTAGTGGTCTGATGGGGGAGCGACTGTGTGCTGGGAAATGAGTCTATGACAAGGAATTACAGATAGTTTTTGCCCTCAGAGGTTTGTGACCTATCAGAAGACTGCTAATGCCAGGATGGTAACCCCAACCACAAGTCACCATTGCTTTCTACTTGCCCACAGCAGACATCATTAATTGATCCTAGTCTTCCATTGAATCTTGACTTGGTCATATAGAACTTAGTCACATAGAAACCACCCACCAATTGCTTGAAGTTGACATTGGATGTGATTTTCCAGTCTTAATCCAGTGTGAACAAATTTAAAACTATTTATCTTTACTGCATCTAGATCTGGCCTATGATAGAGGCAAAAGAGGGTACTGATATTATGTGCAATTCACAACATTAGAGATTCAAAATTCTCTGCAAATAGACATAAGCCTAGGAAACAGAAATACTACGACAGTCAAGCAGCCAAGAAGGTTGCTTTCACTCACGTAAGTTTCTCAGGGAAGACAAGCCTTCTACCTTATCCATATCATGTCACAACACCCTTTAAATCTCTATAGTGCATGTAAGCTGGTTGAATTTTCTCCTTTCAGCAGTTAAAAATGAACAGGTATAAAAAAAATAAGGAAGGAACTAAAACTAAGGTTGAAATAAGGATATGATACAACTATATTTGATGTCAGGGGGGTAGAAATCTACCTTAGTGAACCCATTATAAGCAACCTTCCACCAGTTAATTGAAAATGAGTTAATGTGCAGGTGGGCTGAACTAAAATTAGCATAAAAGAAAATTGCTTTTCTCTTTATATAATTTGCATGCCTTTGTAATCAGCAAAATGACAGATCAGACAAGAGGCCTACCCACTGTGATGCAATCTTTAATCTCTGTCACATATTAATCATTCCCTTGTAATATAATAAAGCTGCTTCTGTCACGATGGCATTGAATGTAAATAGTTCCAATTACTGGTAATTCTCAACTGTTTTGCACAAAGAACAGTGAGGTATGATCCATGGGCTTTGGAAGGAAACAAAATAATAAAAGAAGGTAACTGAATTTTATCTGTTGGATGAAACTTTTCTGGAATCTTTCCAGGTTCTGTGTTGACTTTTCTTGGATTACTTCTAAAAACTGAAGCAACAAAGAGGAAGACCCCTGGGAGCAAAACATCCTTCAGTTTATAAGGTTCAGGATGATTTTAATAGGCTGAAAGTGAGTAGGCTACTTGCACTGCTAATTTCCCACAGGCATTTTCCAAGTTTTTACCCATTACAGTGTGAGGCCTTTGAATAAAAAGGTTCTGTTTGAACCAAATACCGTTGTTGCTCTTGTGGCACATGAGAGAGAAGTAAAAATATCTCCAGCGGTGAAAGGGAGCACAAGACATGAAACTAATGTCACACCTGCCTAACACTGGGATGTGCTTTCCTCCAAGGTGCCCCTCAAATTCCACCAGCATTTAAACCTTGCAGTGCTCTCAGAAAATAAATGATCATTACCCTTTGCATGCTTCTTGAAAGGCTGTTCTCCAAAGGGAGATGATTCCTGGGACTCTAGAGAAAAGCTGTCATCCGGGTTGGAGGGCTCAGATGAGGTGACCAAAGCAGTCAAAGTGCACCACTCTGTCACCAGTGACAGACATCACTAGTCAATCTCAATGCTTTTTCACACTGAGCTTACTGGCAGACATCACAAATCAATTTCGGTGCTCTTTCCCATGAGCCCCTGCTTAACCTTCTGATGGAGTCCTCTGGACAGCCATTAACAATGAAATGAAGTTGAAATAGGAAGTGAAAAACATTTGCCAATTCTTTTTTTCCCTCTTAAATTTTAACTGCTAGCTAGAGACAATGACACCCCTGCTATTCTGTCTGAACCATTTATTCACTGGTAAAGGTAGAGCATGACCTTCTCAATTAGAAGGAAATCAAAATGAAAAGAAAACATTAGATGAGATTCGATAAACAGCCCCTCTCCTGAGCTCCTACCTGCCCCCATCTTCTCTATAAGAAATAATAAAATCAATTATAGAAATTAAAGGCAAGGACTCTTAATTGTGCTACCAATGTCTAAGAATTAAGATATTCCATAAGTTTATTTTTTTAAACCTCTGCTTATTTTCTCCCTTATTTAGTCTTGTAACTCTGTTCCAGTAGTAACAGTAAACATGGAACTATATTTTCCATAGTTTAAAACATCTACAGGGGATTTCCCTGGTGGTTCAGTGGTTAAAATTCCATTCTCCCAAAGCGGGGACATCAGGTTTGATCCTTGCCCAGGGAGCTAGATCTCACATACCTCAACTAAGAGTTTGCATGCCACAATTAAGGATAACATATGATGCAACATATTGACTAGCCAAAGCCTATGACTGTGTGGATCACAACAAACTGTGGAAAATTGTTAAAGAGATGGGTATGTCATACCACCTGACCTGCTTCCTGAGGAATCTGTATGCAGGTCAAGAAGCAAAAATTAGAACTGGACATGGAACAACACACTGGTTCCAAATTGGGAAAGGAGTACATTAAGGCTGTATATTGTCACCCTGCTTATTTAACTTATATGCAGAGTACATCATGAGAAATGCTGGGCTGGATGAAGCACAAGCTGGAATCAAGATTGCTAGGAGAAATATCAATACATCAGATATGCAGATGACACCACACTTATGGCAGAAAGCAAAAAAGAATTAAAGAACCTCTTGATGAAAGTGAAAGAGGAGAGTGAAAACATTGGCTTAAAACTCAACATTCAGAAAACTAAGATCATGGCATCTGGTTCCATCATTTCATGGCAAATAGATGGGAAAACAGTGGAAACAGTGAGAGACTTTATTTTGGGGGGCTCCAAAATCACTGCAGATGGTGACTGCGGCCATGAAATTGAAAGATGCTTGCTCTTTGGAAGAAAAGTTATGACCAACCTAGACAGCATATTAAAAAACAGACATTACTTTGCCAACAAAGGTCCATGTATTCAAAGCTATGGTATTTCCAGTAGTCATGTATGGATGTGAGAGTTGGACTATAAAGAAAGCCGAGCGCTGAAGAATTGATATTTTTGAACTGTGGTGTTGGAGAAGACTCTTGAGAGTCCCTTGGACTGCAAGGAGATCCAACCAGTCAATCCTAAAGGAAATCAGTCCTGAATATTCATTGGAAGGACTGATGCTGAAGCTCCAATACTTTGGCCACCTGATGCAAAGAACTGGCTCACTAAAAAACACCCTGATGCTTGGAAAGATTGAAGGCAGGAGGAGAAGGGGATGATACAGGATGAGATGCTTGGATGGTATCATCTACTCAATGGACATGAGTTTGAGTAAACTCTGGGAGTTGATCATGGACTGGGAAGCCTGGCATGCTGCAGTCCGTGGGGTTGCAAAGAGTCGAACACAACTGAGTGACTGAACTGAACCGATGCTGTAACTAAGACCCAGCGCAGCCAAATAAATATTTTTTAAAAATCCACAGTTTGTTCCAACTCCTCATTAAAAACATTACGTTATTTCTAGATTTAAGTACTGAATCTCTGGGTGACATATAAATGGCATCATGGCAAAGGACTCAGATTCTACACCACATTTTTCTTTAAAATAAGGAAACAAAGGAAGACAAAAGCCAAAGAAGGGGGCAAACCAGAAATCCAAATAAGTTATCTAAGTCATATATATCTTTGAGTGTCTGTGATAAATACCAGCTTAGCCTTGAGAAAAAAACACAGTCCATTATGTCATCTCACAAATCCAAATCCAAGAATGCTCAGTTATCCCTGCAGGGCCCACATAATGAGATATGACCCACATCTCATAGCAGCCCCATGTCTTATCCATTCAAATGCATAAACAAAGAGAGAGTGAAATACATGTTGTTTTTTTCCTTTTTGTCATGTAGTAACCAGTAGCCCAAAGGGCCATACAACTGAGATTGTGCCTGTATGCTAAGTCACTTCAGTCATGTCTGATTCTTTGCAACCCTGTGGACTGTGGCCTGCCAAGCTCCTCTGTCCAAGAGGATTCTCCAGGCAAGAATATTAGAGTTTGTTGCCATGCCCTCCTCCTGGCACAGAAATCCACTCCAGTATTCTTAAGGAAGAGAAAGATCCCATCCTCCTGGGGATATTCTTGACCCAGGTATAGATTCTGACCAAATGGATCAGTAAATTCCCTTTGCTTTGGGGAGACAGGCTGGAGTATTTCCTCCTCTGCAACGATTTAATTCTGGAACCTACAGTTGCATCACCGATAATTACTGTTCATCATCCACCCTCTCTGATCTCCCGAATCACTGCTAGTGTATACCACACAACTTAGGATTTCACCTCTATTTTGATGTCTCTGATTGAGTCACATGAATACATTGTTCCCATCTAGACTCTAGAGTCTTTCATGATGCAAACACCTGTACTTATGTGTATCCCACAGTTGTTGATATTGTGTATTTCACTTGGTAGGTTTAGGTTATTTGCTGATTTGATTAAGATTACTTGCCACTGCTAATAAGATGTGATTCATTTAATTATGCCTTGATCAACCTAATTTTGCCAAAGTACTAACATTTCTTTAAATTTTGTTCTAAATTGATGGAGATTTTAAAGGGAGCATCGTGATAGCAATATCTTCATTTAAAATATCTAAATGAAAATACTGAATTTGGTTTTTTTTAATCACCGAGAATTTTAAAATTATGATAACCTGGAGAAGGTGTTTGAAGACCCACTGGAGAAGGGAATAGCACGCACTCAAGCATTCTTGCCTGGAGAACCCCATGGACAGAGGAGCCTGGCAGACTATAGTCCATGGGGTCGCAAAGAGTCAGACACAACTGAGAGACTTTCACTTTCACTTCACTTTTCAGAGGAGGTGTTTACCCATGAAAATGAAAACATATACCTACAGAAGACACCAGTCTATAATGTTTATTTGTTGTTACTGCTGTTCAGTCACTAATTTGTGTCCAACTCTTTGCAATCCCATGAATTTTAGCACCCCAGGCTTCCCTGTCCTTCACTGTCTTCTGGAATTTGCTCAAACTCATGTCCACTGAGTCAGGGATGTCATCCAACCATCTCATCCTCTGTCACCCACTTTTCCTCTTGCCTTCAATCTTTCCAGCATCAGGGTCTTTTCCAATGTTTATAGAAGCTATATTGAAAAGAGCACAAACTGGAAACAACCCAAATGTGAGTACACTGTACTGTACTCAAAAAATACTGCACAGAAGACAAAATGAATTACCAATATATACAATGCTGATAAATCTGGGGTGGGGGGAAGAAAACATGATGTTGAGAGGGGGCCAGACAGAAAAGAACAGGTACAGACCTTTGTTGGCAAAGTAACGTCTCTGCTTTTTAATAAGCTGTCTAGGTTGGTCATAACTTCTCTTCCAAGTAGTAAGCATCTTTTAATTTCAATGCTGCAGTCACCATCTGCAGTGATTTTGGAGCCCCAAAATATAAAGTCTGCCACTGTTTCCCCATCTATTTGCCATGAAGTGATGGGACCAGATGCCATGATCTTAGTTTTCTGAATGTTGAGCTTTAAGCCAACTTTTTCACTCTCCTCTTTCACTTTCATCAAGAGGCTCTTTAGTTCTTCTTCACTTTCTGCCATAAGGGTGGTGTCATCTGCATATCTGAGGTTATTGAGATTTCTCCCAGCACTCTTTTTTTTTTTTTCCTCCCAGCACTCTTGATTCCAGCTTATGCTTCATCCAGCCCAGCGTTTCTCATGATGTACTCTGCATATAAGTTAAATAAGCAGGGTGACAATATACAGCCTTGATGTACTCCTTTCATGATTTGGAACCAGTCTGTTGTGCTATGTTCAGTTCTAACTATTGCTTCCTGACCTGCATACAGATATCTCAAGAGGCAGGTCAGGTGGTCTGGTATTCCTAGCTCTTTAAGAATTTTCCAGAGTTTGTTGTGATTCACAGTCAAAGGCTTTGACATAGTCAATAAAGCAGAAGTAGATGTTTTTCTGGAACTCTCTTGCTTTTTTGATGATCCAGTGGATGTTGGAAATTTGATCTCTGGTTCCTCTGCCTTTTCTAAATTCAGCTTGAACATCTGGAAGTTCATGGTTCACATAGTGTTGAAGCCTGGCTTGCAGAATTTTGAGCATTACTTTGCTAATGTGTGAGATGAGTGCAATTGTGCGGTAGTTTGAACATTCTTTGGCATTGCCTTTCTTAGGGACTGGAATGAAAACTGACCTTTTCCAGTCCTGTGGCCACTGCTGAGTTTTCCAAATTTGAGGCAGATTGAGTGCAACACTCTCACAGCATCGTCTTTCAGGATTTGAAATAGCTCAACTGGAATTCCATCACCTCAACTAGCTTTGTTTGTAGTCATGCTTCCTAAGGCCCACTTGACTTTGTACTCCAGGATGTCTGGCTCTAGGTGAGTGATCAAAAGCAAAATCAAGACAGTCCAACAAAAATAATGTACAACAGATTGACCCAGCGAACAAAGGATACCAAAAATTATATCTAACAGAACAAACCTAATTGAAGCACAAATTGGAAAACAAAATTAAAGCAAGGTGCCAACTGGGGAATAAAGCAATGAAAATAAAACTAACAAATATGTTGAGAGAAAAGGAGAGAAAGAAAGAATAGATATGCAAAGTTAAATAGAGGTAGATAAAGATGATTTACATACGTTAAAGATTAACTGCAAGGGAAAAGAACAATAGGAAAAGTAAACAAAGGAAAAAATCAGAAAAATAATAATAGTTTTTAAAAATTAAAAAAAGATTAAAAAAAAGAGGAAAAATCCACAGAACTGCAAAAGCCCAACATAAAGGCAGAGGTTTATGACAACAGTAAAAAATGTGACTGAGAAAAAAGAAAAAAAGCTCAAAAGCTTAATTGGATTTCTTAGTGCCAATAAAATCGACATCTACAACAGAGGGGGAAAAAAGAAAAAAAGAAAAAAGTCCAAAAGTATCTATAGATCAAGTCAAAACATAAGAATAATAAATGCTTTTCTTGAGTCACTGCTGTCAGAGTCCTTTCCCACACTGGGAGTCACAGTTCACCTCACCTCCCTAGGATGCCCTCCAACTTGTGCTGATCTCTGGACCTGCTGTGGGAGCAGCTCAGATTCCAATCTGGTCCTACTCCTGTGTGTTCTTGCTTCCAATGTCCACAGCTATCAGAGCTAGTTGTTTTCCTTTTTTTTTTCTTTTGTGGGAGCTCTCAATGACCTTTTATATATTCCATCGACACAGTCTGTTTAGTTGACTGTGTGGATTTAATCTGCAGCTTGTACAGCTGGTGGGAAGGTTTTGGGTCTTCTTCCTTAGCCACACTGCCCCTGGGTTTCAATTGTGGTTTTATTTCCACCTCTGCATGTGGGTCACCCACTGGGGTTTGCTCCTGAGGCTGCCCTGGAGGGCTTGGGTTTGCCCCTGTGAGGGCCAGGTGTGGAGGTGGTGCAGCTGCTTGGGTCACAGGGGCTCTGGCAGCACCAGGAACTCAGGGGAGTTGGCGGCTAGGGCAGCAGGAAATATAGTGCTCTAGAAGGGTATGGCAAGCAGTATTGGCCAATACACTCCAGTATTCTGGCCTGGAGAATCCCCTCTCTGACCGAGAAGCCTAGCAGGCCACAGTCTACAAGGTTGCAAAGAGTTGGACATGACCGAAGTGACCCTGTGTGCATAGATGCAAGACATTTTTGCCTGTGGCAGCTCTGCCCCAGCGAGAGCTGAGCGTGAAGGTGGCGCAGCTGCTTGGCTTGCGGGGACCCTGGAGGCACCAAGTGTGCTGGGACACAGACTGCCTCTGCCACAGGAGTGATGGCCCTATCAGAGTCTTTTTTCGAGCCTCTTGTAGCTGGCAATCAGAAGGCCTCTTTGGCCAGTCTTTCTCCATAGCTCCGCCTATTCAGGCACTCAGAGGGCTCCCTTCAATACCTTTGTTTTTATGTTTTTGTCCCCTGGCCTCTTTCCCCTCTTTTCTGATAATAAAATATTCAGTGGTTTAGGTGAAAAAATAACTTTCTCAGCACTGGTCACAGAGTTTAAAATGATATTTCTAGCCAGGCAACCATTTTATCCCCCAGTTCCAAATACTCTATTCGGTATTCACTTGTGAATGACCAAAATCTCAACTCAAAGCAGTCAAAACAAACGAACATTTACTGACTAGAAAAGCTGAGAGTCAAGGAAGTGTCTAGGGTCAGCTTTGGCTGAATCTGGGTGCTCAGAAGACTCCTTTCTCTGCCTGTCTTCCTGCTGAAACATGCACCATGAATCCAGAGGTACCAATGAGAAGGCCAGGCCCTTAGGGCTCTGAGGCATGATCTTTCCTGCTACATGGTTTCTGTCTGCCTGAGACTGATGGACAAGACCTACCAAAAAGGCTGAGAGAGCTCAGAGAAGGAAAACAAGCTCCATGAGTATTTGAGGCCCCATAGTCTTATTTGTAAACTTGAAGGGTAACAAAACAAACAACAAACCCTTAAATATGAGATGGCAGGCATCTTTACAAAACAAGTCATAAGCAAAATAGAAGGCTTATCTTTTGAAGAAAAAGGTGGTTGTCTTGGGAGTAGCTGTGATAAAATTCTCATCTTCTGCTAAACCTTCCTGATCAACTGGGCACTGAGGTTATATCGGGCAAATGGCCAAATGCCTGTGATACCATACTTTCCTTTCTTAACGTCTGGGCTTTATTGTTCAAACTTGTGGGAAGGGGTAAACTTCCCCTGTATAATTAGCAAGCTGTCAATATGTGAGTTGAGAGTACTTACACAAACTTCAGGTAACTAAATATCAAGCCACTATGGAGGGACTTCCCTGGCAGTCCAGTGATTAAGACTCCTTGCTTCCACTGCAGGGGGCATGGGTTTGAACCCTGGTTGGGGAACTAAGATCCTACATGCCTCATGATGTGACCAGAAACAAGTAAATAAAATAAATTTAAAAAGACATTTGTGGAATGCCTACTGAGTGCCAGGTAATATGATAGGTAGGAAACCAATGGTGGACAAACTGGATAAGATGGGAAAAATTCTATGTCCTGAAAAGCAGAGAGTGATTCTGATTTAAACAAAAGAAATTTTAAAAACCTCTAGGTACTTCTCTGGTTGTCCAGTGGCTAAGACCCCCTGTTCCCAATGGAGGGGACCTGGGTTCAGTCCCTGGTCAGGGAACTAGATTCCACATGTTGCAACTAAGAGTCTGCATGCCACAGCTAAATCTCCCTCAAGCCTCAGCTAAGACTTGGCACAGCCAAATAAATATATATATATATATATATATATATATATATATATATATATATTTAAAACCTCTATGTGCAATAAGAGGGAACTGAGACAGCAAAAACTAGGATCACCAGGACCTTTTTCTTAATGGAGGCATAGTTGGTTACAGTACTATGTTTCAGGTATCAGTTCAATTCATTTCAGTCACTCAGTCATGTCCGACTCTTTGCAACCCCATGAATCACAGCACGCCAGGCCTCCCTGTCCATCACCATCTCCCAGAGTTCACTCAAACTCATGTCCATTGAGTTGGTGATGCCATCCAACAATCTCATCCTCTGTCGTCCCCTTTTCCTCCTGCCCCCAATCCCTCCAGGCATCAGAGTCTTTTCCAATGAATCAACTCTTCGCATGAGGTGGCCAAAGTACTGGAGTTTCAGCTTTAGCATCAGTCCTTCCAATGAACACCCAGGACTGATCTCCTTCAGAATGGACTGGTTGGATCTCCTTGCAGTCCAAGGGACTCTCAAGAGTCTTCTCCAACACCACAGTTCAAAAGCATCAATTCTTCGGTGCTCAGCTTTCTTCACAGTCCAACTCTCACATCCATACATGACCACTGGAAAAACCATAGCCTTGACTAGACGGACCTTTGTTAGCAAAGTAATGTCTCTGCTTTTAAATATGCTATCTAGGTTGGTCATAACTTTCCTTCCAAGGAGTAAGCGTCTTTTAATTTCATGGCTGCAGTCACCATCTACAGTGATTTTGGAGCCCCGAAAAATAAAGTCTGACACTGTTTCCACTGTTTCCCCATCTATTTCCCATGAAGTGATGGGACCAGAAGCCATGATCTTTGTTTTCTGAATGTTGAGCTTTAAGCCAACTTTTTCACTCTCCTCTTTCACTTTCATCAAGAGGCTTTTTAGTTCCTTTTCACTTTCTTCCATAAGGGTGGTGTCATCTGCATATCTGAGGTTATTGAGATTTCTCCCAGCAATCTTTTTTTTTTTTTTACTTTACAATATTGTATTGGTTTTGCCATACATCAACATGCATCCACCACGGGTGTATACATGATCTCCATCCTGAACCCCCCTCCCACCTCCCTCCCCATACCATCCCTCTGGGTCATCCCAGTGCACCAGCCTCAAGCTTCCTGTATTCTGCATCAAACCTGGACTGGCAATTCATTTGTTATATGATATTATACATGTTTTAATGCCATTCTCCCAAATCATCCCCCCCCCCACAGGGTCCAAAAGATTGTTCTACACATCTGTGTCTCTTTTGCTGTCTTGCATACAGGGTTGTCGTTACCTTCTTTCTAAATTCCATATATATGCATTAGCATACTGTATTGGTGTTTTTCTTTCTGGCTTACTTCACTCTATATAATAGGCTCCAGTTTCATCCACCTCATTAGAACTAATTCAAATGTATTCTTTTTAATGGCTGAGTAATACTCCATTGTGTATATGTACCACAGCTTTCTTATCCATTCATCTGCTGATGGATATCTAGGTTGCTTCCATGTCCTGGCTATTATAAACAGTGCTGCGATGAACACTGGGGTACACGTGTCTCTTTCATTTCTGGTTTCCTCGAGGTGTATGCCCAGCGGTGGGGTTGCTGGATTGTATGGCAGTTCTACTTCCAGTTTTTTAAGGAATCTCCACACTGTTCTCCATAGTGGCTGTACTAGTTTGCACTCTCCTGGAAATCTTGATTCCAGCTTGTGCTTCATCCAGCCCAGCGTTTCTCATGATGTACTCTGCATAGAAGTTAAATAAGCAGGGTGATAATATACAGCCTTGACGTACTCCTTTTCCTATTTGGAACCAGTCTGTTGTTCCATGTCCAGTTCTAACTGTTGCTTCCTGACCTGCATATAGGTTTCTCAAGAGGCAGGCCAGGTGATCTGGTATTCCCATCTCTTTCAGAATTTTCCATAGTTTATTGTGGTCCACATAGTCAAAGGCTTTGGCATAGTCAATAAAGCAGAAATTGATGTTATACAACATAGTAATTCACACTTTTTTAAAGATTATGCTCCATTTATAGTTACTATAAAATATTGGCTATATTCCTATGATGTACAATATATCCTTGTAGCTTATTTATTTCTTACATAGTAGTCTATACCTCTTAATATCCTACCCCTAACTTTCCCCCCTTTTCTGCTTCTTCTTGGTAACTCCTAGTTTGTTTCCTATATCTGTGAGTCTTATTTCCTTTTTGTTATATTCCTTGGTTTGTTTTATCTTTTAGATTTCATAGAGAAGTGATATTATATAGTATTTGTCTTTCTCTAACTTATTTCACTTAGCATAATACCCTACAAGTCCATTCATGTTGCTGCAAATAACATTATTTCATTCTTTTTTATGGGTAAATAGTATTCCATTGTGTGTATGTACCACATTTTTATTCATTCGGCTGTTCATGGACACTTAATATTGCTTCTATATCCTGGTAAGTGTAAATAATGCTACTATGAACATTGAGGGGCATGCATCTTTTCAAACTAGTGTTTTTGGTTTTCTGGATATATAGAGAGAGTCATCGAATCTTACCAGGGGTCATCAAGGAAGGCATCCCAGAAGAAGCAACAGTTTTAACGATGGCTGGAAGTTAGCCAGCAGAAATAAAGTACAGTAAGTGGGAGTAGAGGGACCCAGAGAGGAAAAGCAGCATATACCAGGTTCAATGCCAAGACTGCTTGGCTCTGCTGAAGGACAGAGCAAGTACAACAGGGGTCTCGAAGGTGAATGGGGGGAGTGACAAGAACTGGGGTGGGAGAGGAGTCTGGGACCAGACTCTGAGAGGTTTTCAAAGTCACAATAAGAACTTTAGACTTTATCCCAACACTGTTGGGATGATATTGGTGGGGTTTAAGCAATGGAGCAGCATATTCAGATTACACCTTTCAAATATCACCTTATTACTATGTGGGAAGTGGATCAGACAAGGGCAGTGGTGGAGGAAGGTCAATTATACAACACAATAAAGCAAGTTGAAATGCATGCTGAAAGCATGTCATTTCTGCAGATGTTGTCTTCAAATATAATGCAATTTGTCGCTTGTTATATTATGTACCCCTATTTTGTTTTAGAACTTTTAAAATATCCTCAATTATTGCCTATGCGTAACCTCATTAACTGAGAAATAAAGAAATAGGCACTTTCTCCTCATTAACAGAACTGGATTTCTTTTCAGGATGGTGGTGTGATAAACCCCAAATATAGAATCATTACTAGTCTAGTCCAACTAAGACAATTCTTATTTCTGATGTATAATTGGCCCTAGAAGTAGGAATGAAACCTGGCCCAATTCTGGCAACTGAGAGTGAAGTGGAACCTTTAGGGAGAGGATCCTGGGAAGCTTTTCTTCCCTTAAAAGAAACTAGAGGCAGCTGGTACTGCCTATCTGTATGCAGCCTTGGTCCCTAGAAGTACAGTAGCCAGACTGCAATGCCACTAGGGAAAGAAGCAGAACAAAAGCTGATATGCAAAGAACAGCTGAAGGATGGCTGCTGAGGGTAAAGAGAGGAATAATGTGAGTCCCTGAAAGCACCAATTTTCAAATGCTAGTACTTTTGTTATATTAATATAAGTAAATTAAGCTCTTATTTGGTTAAGCCACTGTTTTTGTTACTTGCAGCAAAATGTATTCTTAATTGATATAATAACCCTCCCCTGGTAGCCCAGCTGGTAAAGAATCTGCCTGCAATGCAGGAGACCTGGGTTCGATCCCTGGGTCGGGAAGATCCCCTGGAGAAGGGAATGGTGACCTGGAGAATTCTGGACTGGAGATCTGCATGGACTGTATAGTCCATGGGATTGCAAAGAGTTGGACACAACTGAGTGACTTTCACTCACTCATTCAACCCTCAAGTAGAACAAATGTTTCACTAAAATACATTCAACTTTATCCTGAGGTTTCCTGTATCACCAGGCACAGCAAGGCCAGCACCCCAGGGAATACATGCCCCTGGGCTAGAGAAGTATAGCCTTGGGCGAACACTACCACTTTCAAATGATTCCACTCTTCTGTCCCGTACAAACTTCTTTTTCTTTGCTTAGATTCTACAAAGGAGCAGTTTAGACTCTAAAGACTAAGAAGGACAAGAGAAAAAAGCCTTTTATCCTGTGTGTCTCGCCCTCTGGTTGGGAAATGCCCAGGACACCCTTACACACATTTAAAGTGTTTTTAAATTAAAGAGGTAGTACATCAGCACAAAGAATATTTACCATTTTCAGAGGTTTTTTTTTTTTTTTTCATTTGTTTCCTTCAGGGCTAATGCACTGTCATTCAAGAGCCCCTAAGTTGCCTGAAGCATCAGCTTTCACTTTTCCATATAATTTATGCAAGAAAAGACAAAAAGATAGATGTCCTCTCAACATGACCTTCCTCACAATGTTGCCTACAGAACAGTGCCTTTCATCTAGCGGATGAACTAGAACACATAAGGGAAGATGGCTCATGTACTGTACTTCTCCCGCTTGAAACTCCTCCCCTTTGCAACAGTCCTAAAGGCACATGTCAGCTGCACAGTGTGCGCATGATTCTCTGATGCTATTTATGAGCAAATATTGCCTTTTCCCAGACTCTACACAATCAATCTACTTCTGTAGTACTGAAAGATGTTAAGTATAGCCATTAGGAGGAAAGAGACCATTGTGTGACAAATGCAAAGATGCTGTGGCTTCATGTGATTTATTATCGATGAATGTGAGAGAATATAAAAAACTATGTCATTAATTTCATTTCCATTTTAGTAGTTCTGTGGGTTTAGCTGCCTTGAAAAATCTTTTCATTCTCTCAGGAGAGAGATTTGCAAAACTACAAAATGGCTGAATGTGTTTTAGCATAAAAGCAATGGAATCATCCTTATGAAGCAAGTTCTCTTAGCTTCCGCAGCCTTGATTCCTATAATGATTTTGGGGCAGTGATAGGTGCTTGGGGTCTTCTCTAAATCTATGCATCCCCAGTCTAATAATAGTGTCATTATGCCATCCCACTGATTATACCTAGGTTATCACTTCATCCATTCATATTTAAGCCCATCTGTTCCTTGAAGGGGCTCAGTAATGTTTACATGAGGAAACACTAATAGTCTGCTTATGCTTTCATATCAGGGAAGCTCTTTTTAATGCCTTCCTTACATTTCAAAACCCAGATTTATAACTGATCATTTAGAAGGAGTCATTTTAAATATATATTAATTTTACAAATTCCCAAAGATGTCTTCAAGGCAGGAATTCCCAATCATATCACAAGTTCTTGCTCTATCTCAGCATAACTGGCAGAGAAGTATCTTGTACGAAGCAAAGAGGTGATAACATTAGCTTCAACTTATTGGTTTCTTATGAACTCAGCACTGTTCCTAGATTTCTACAAACATCATCTAATTTCAGCATCTGCTCAGCTCTGTGGTAGAGATGATTATTAGTGTTTACCTTACATAGAAAACAACAACCAAAAATTTAAGTTGTCTAAGATGATCCATCTGTTAAATGGCAGAGCCCTGCTTTGGAGTCCTGTGTTTAGATTCAGAGTCTAGGCTTTTAACTGCAGTACCACAATGCCTCAGATAAGCATATTTAAGAAAAACTATGTTTTGAAATCCCTTAATTTTTAGTCCTGTTATTTCCTGTGGGTATTTTGAAGCAGGGGACAGAATTAGTAGGAGTACATATTTTTGATCATCAGCCTAGCATCATTTTTCCTCCCTTCTTCCTTTCAAAATAATTATTTTCTCAGAAATCCACTCTGTTTCTATAACTACATCTTCATCTCCAGAAGTGATCCTTGACTAGTCAAAGCAAATTTTGGTACTCCTGTTCTCCATAATGGTGAGTGGATTTCCAGCTTGAGCCAATCTGCCCTGGAAATTCTCCTAGTAATCATCACTGATCCAGGGGTGGGCTCTACATGTAAGGCAGTATATTAAGACTGAAGAGAAGAATCCTTATCCTATGGTTAGGGAGATGGATTATCTCTCTTCTGCTAGAAAAAGCAGCACCTGGCCCATCTTATGATTATGAAGAAAGCCAAGCTGAAAACAAGATTGAAACAGAGGAAAGAGGAGTCCAAAGGACAGTATAATCCAAATATTTCTCAGTCATGTCCAACTCTTTGTGACCCCATGGACTGTAGCCCACCAGGCTCATCTGTCCATGGGATTTTCCAGGCAATAATATTAGAGTGGGTTACCATTACCTTCCCCAGGGGAATGTTCCCAACCCAGGGAACATTCATAGAACCCACATCTCCTGCATTGTAGGTGGATTCTTTACCCGCTGGGCCATCTTGGAAGCCCAGAGGACAGCATGGAAAGAGCCAAATCCCAGGTCACTGAGGCCTGACCACACACCTCTTTCTGGGAATCTAAGCAAGGCTTCCCATTCTACTTAAGTCAACTTGAGTTAACAGTTTCTTTGTAGGCAAATGCATCCTGATAACACAGACGGCCACTCACCTGGTGTGATTTCAGGGGCACTGAATGGCAGATTGCACGCATCACAACTACCTTCTGCTGTGGCACCTCAAGTCCCTTCAAATCCAGTCTCCTCTGTAATAATGCTGTCAGCTTTGTAAAAGTAACACCCTATTCACAGGGGATGCTTAGGTGCATCTGGTCCACAGGCTAGTGTAAGCCAGCTCTGCTCGGAACCCACCCCCTTATTCTCCAACCTCACCCTACCCTTCCCCACCCCTTGCCATACTGCCTTGCTCTCAGGTCTCCCAATTCGCTGTGCCCTCTTCTGCTTCAAGCCTTGGCTGCCACCATTCCCTCCATAGACACACACATATGCACATACCTGTGATTTCTCTCAGCTTTCTTAGCTCAGCTTAGTAAATATTTCTTCAGGGAAAACTTTTCTGGTTTCTCTTGTATAGATTAAATCTCCCTGTGAACCAGTCTCTGGGCAACACTGTAGCAGAGACTGTTTCTTCCTTTCCTATGACTGCTCTTGCCTTCCTCAAAAGTAGAGCCCCAGACTTTTAACTGAGTGCACAGCTGACTAAAATAAAGACTACATATCTTGCCTTCTTTAGAGGTGTCTGCAGTTCAAATGTTATAACTGATGCTAATGGTGCCTGGTCCGTGTCACCTCAGTAGTCATCATTCCAGTACATTCCAACCTCATCCTACTGAAAGCACGGGATACTCACTGCCTTAAGGGCATGAGCCTAGGGCTGGCTGGAAATGATTGGGAGTTATAAAGCCAGAAGCAGCCCTCAGTCAATAAAAGATTAGCATAGGAGTATAAGTACCTCAGCTTCCTCAGCCGGTGGTGGTATAGCTCTGAAGTATGTTCCTTATTATCTCCTGGAGCCCCCTTTGGTATTCAGCCTCAATGATCCACAGTGGTGACCAGTTCTAGAAAATTTTCATTATTACCGTCCTTCCCTCCTTACTTCCCCACAACCCTGACAATGCTTTCTGGGATTATCTTCCAAATCAACCAATCATCAGTCCCTGTCTCAAGGTTTGCGTCTAGAGAAATCCAATCTAAGATACAGTACTCTCTCCCCACAAAGGCTTCCCTGATCTTCCCAAGCTAAATGTGGTCACCTATCCGTTCTGAACCCATTTACAGTCATTTTGTATCTGTCTTATGACATTTTTATCGTTTCCCATTTTACTGGCTCATCTCCTCAATGAAAATCTAAATTCTTTTGAGTATCAAACTAAAAGCTCAAATTCTGGTGTCAGGCATGTTTCAAACCCCAGTCCCCTTACTATATTCTCTCTGGGTTTGTTTCCTCATCAATAAAATAAAAATAGTAGTGACACTTAACTTTTAGTGTTTGGGGGAAGGATTTAATTGGGTAACCCATGTAAAGCATTTAGCAAAATGACTGGTACAAATGTTGGCCTGGAAGGCTACAGTCCATAGCGGCATATAGAGTTGGACGTGGCTGAAATGACCTAGCACTCACATACCACATTATTACTGGTATTATTAGCATTTGTGATAATCATGGCATACCCCACAGCACATAGTACACCATCTATTCAACACGTATTAATAGTAAATACTAAACTGATATTTGTTAATTAAATAATAAATGATGAGATAGAGTAGTGCATTCTGGTTCCATAATAGTCACTAAGCCTTGATTCAACCAGTGGATTTTTATAGCACACACAACAGAAGTACTGATAAACCACTCAATCCTTCAGATTTCTCACAAATGTAAATATAAACTACAAGTGATCTTCCATCTGTTGCATGAACAATATTCATTCCATTGTCATTTTCCTTAGAAGCTTAAAGGCACAAATGCATGTGTTAGCTATCTGTCCTCTCCTTTAATCTATTCAAGATGAGTTCAAAGGGACGAATGTAAAGAGGCGCTACACTTTGCATGTCTATATGGAGAGAGGATTTGGAAGCAATGCAGAAGCATGATGCATCATTCTCCCAGCCACCCTCTGTATCATGCCAGAGTGACCCTCATAAACCAAAGCTGACCAGTTACCCCTCAGCTAAGATATTCTCAATAGCTCCCAAATATCTTACTCTAAAACATGGCTTACAAGGTTGTACATGCCAGCCCCTCCAGACACATCACCCCAGCAGGACAACTCTAACCAAGTGAAGCTTCCTGTGATTCCTCTGAAAACTGTCGGCTACTTATGTCCCATTGCCATACTGACTTCTCTTTCAGGAATGCCCATTTTATCCCTGTTATTTTTTTTAGGTGGGTGGTGGGAGCAGCTGGGTTTCCCAGGAGGTGCTAGTGGTAAAGAACCCAATTGCCAGTGCAGGAGATGTGAGAGACATGGGTTCAATCCCTGGGTCGGGAAGATTCCTTGGAGGAGGACACGGCAACCTATTTCAGTTTTCTTGTCTGGAGAATCTGATGGACAGAGGAGCTTGGCAACCTATGGTCCACAGGGTCACAAAGAGTTGGACTGAAGTGACTTAGCACGCACTCATGCACACACAAGAACAGCTGGCAAATTATCTACTTACCTTCCAAGACTCAGCTTAACCTCTACCAAGAAGACTTTCCTACCTCAAAACCCACTCATCCAGTAAAACTGATCATTTCCTTGTAAGCCTTTCCCTCAAAAGGTTTGGGTTAGGACTTAGGATGAGAGATGATATAGAGGACTCATGTTCTGCAATATCCAGATGGTATATACCAGAAAGAAAGAATTCTGAGTTGCCGTGAAACTCAAACATATTTAGCATCCAAATCAGAGGATATTCTCCATTGTTCCCATGGGGATCCTTTTCTGACCAAACACTGCCCACTCTAGATGGGGCATCCCCAAGTCACTTCTCCCTTCATTACTTGCTGTGAGAATCTACCCCTTTGCCCTTATACAAGTTTATGGCTCCATCAAACCATCCCATCATCCTCTGTTTGAAACAAGGAAGACCTCTACCTCAGGCATCCAAGGCTGAAATGGCTGAGATTCACATTTATAAGACAAACCCTCTTTTGAATCATTAAGCAAGTTACTTAATGTGACTCATCAGGTTCCTTAACTATAAAGAAAATAATGAAAGGCCCTATTCCATGAAGAAGTTATGAGTCTAAACAGGTAACATAAAGCATTTAGAAGAGTATCTGATACATAAATGCTCAGTTAAGGTTAGTTCTTGTTTGTTTTAACAATAATAATAATATTAGCCATATTACTAGAAATAACGATCACCTTTCACAGGATAACTTCCCAGGGTTATTATGCTCAAAGACCCTCGACTTCCATCAAGGAGTAAGATGGAAAGGAATGAAAACGCACAAGGACAAGACTATCTTGAACCACACGTTTGTTTGTTAATATAGGTGTTCTTTTCCTCTTCCCTCCATGCATCCAATAACCTGTGAGCACCCTGAAGGGAAGATTTATGTCATGCTTCTAGTTGTCTCTAGTCCAGGGCAGGGGCTTGGTTAATGCCTGCTTTATTTTATCGGAAAACCTAGACCGCAACTTGCATCCACCCATTGTTGGCACTACTTGACAAATTCCGGGATAAACAAAGGCTGAAGCCCCTGGTTATGTGTTGATTATGGGTTATATTGGAGAAGGAAATAGCAACCTATGCCAGTATTCTTTCCTGGAAAATCCCAGGGACAGAGGAGCCTGGTGAGCTACTGTCCATGGAGTCACTAGAGTGGACACGACTGAGTGACTAAACCACCGCCATCAGGCGTTATATGTCAAGTTCTTTCCGGCTAGTGTTTTATTACTATCCCACATCTTCACAGAAGCACAGAGAATGCTTAAACAACATGTAAAGAATTTAACTTTTTATTGAGAAATGGATTTGGTATTCAATTATGAGTCTGTAAATCTCAACTCTTCCATGGGCATCTTCCCATTAGATTTGGGACCAAGAAGAGTATCCGGAAGAAAGTAGGTGCTCAAAATAGATATTTGTTGAGTGGATCCCCAGGAGACGCTATGCATTCTACAAGAGTTGCAAACTAGGAAGTCAGAAAAGCAGGAGAACTGAGGTTTCCAGAAATGGGTTATCTACACAGTGATTATGCATATCCCCATCACAAAGGGAAAGTTTAGGAAACCTGTTGGGGCCTAATAGCTTAAGAGCTGATACATGTATCTCACCACAAGCCAGATGCCATGGACAATTTCTGACTCTAATTCTTTTCTAGAACATATTAATTTATTTCTGTAAGTTTACTTTTTCTTTCTTGAAGAAAAACCTTAAATGTGCACAAGGACTATACAAGAAAAAAAAGATATCAAATTTTATCTTCTGGAACTACAGAGGAAAAAATAATGAAAAAACTGCAAAACACCTCTTCATAAAATAACTTTATAAGCAAATACAAACTAACATTTATTATAGAATGAGGAATTTTAAGAGGAGAAATGGAAAAGCTTTTAAATCAAATCCAGCACTCTCGCCTCTGATTCATACCCCAACAGAACCATGTAATACATGATAGATAAGGAGGCAAAATGATATGCAGACCCATTCAGAAGCCACTGGAAGGCTCTGAAGTCATTTCAGAGACCAGTATGTTGATATAAAAGGTAAGAATATGAAGCAACTGGAACCAGATAAATGCAGGTGGGTTTCTCCTCATTTAGCCGGAAGAATTTAGCTTTATTACCTAAACCAGACACAACTCTACACTAGACTTTGCCTCTTCTTTTTCATTCTGTTTTTTTTTTTTTTTTTTTTTTTTTCCCAGCTTTCTTTATGGATAGGTAGGGGAGTGAGACAAAGAAGGCAATGGCATCATCCCACTCCAGTACTCTTGCCTGGAAAATCCCATGGACACTGCACGGTAGGCTGCACTCCATGGGGTCGCAAAGAGTCGGACACGACTGAGCGACTTCACTTTTCACTTTCACTTTTCACTTTCACTCATTGGAGAAGGAAATGGCAACCCACTCCAGTGTTCTTGCCTGGAGAATCCCAGGGACGGGGGAACCTGGTGGGCTGCCGTCTATGGGGTTGCACAGAGTCGGACACGACTGTAGTGACTTAGCAGCAGCAGCAGAGAAGTGAGGGATAAGCAGTAGGAATATTCTCAAGGAAAAGGGTGATCAAAGTAGGTCTGGTTCTGAAAGCAGTATTGAATCCTTAAAAGTATATTAGCAGAAGGGACAGGCAAAAGCAAACCTGTGCTTGGGGGATATTCCTGAAGCAGCCCTGGACTCAGAGAATTGAAAGAAAGAGATACTGAAAGAGATGGATTTGATAGACATCAAGAAAGAGAAATTGGCAGGAGTTGGTGACTGATTGGCTTGGCTAGAGAAGGAAAAGTTATGGGTTTGTGTGCTTAAATGAATGGCAATGATGACAGAGCTATCAAATTTATTTATAAAATACCTCAGGGTTTAATGTAGGTCACTTAGGTTATTTAAAAAGCTATTGGCACAGCAAGAAGTCAACCTGAAAGGCAGAAAATTAGATGCATTTTATTCAAGGAGAAAGTGGAGAGCTGGTAAATGAAAAGATAATTAAACTTATATATTGTGAGAAAAGAACTTTTTAATCATAGGAATCAAATAATTGGCAGTAGTGTTTATGTTTCAATATGATTTTTTTAAACACATTTAATTTAGTGAACCAAAAAGATAAACATTAACATCCACTTAAAACCATCACATAGATTTATTTTAAATTGGCAGTTTTACTGTAAAACAGAAATTATCTTGAAGATTGTGGTAAATTTCTACAAATTAAAAAAATCTGTGCACAACCGTCATACTTTTTGAGAGATCAGGCCCCTAAGGATGTTACTTTTAAATTAGGATATGATTACAGGTCCATTTATCTTGTTCAATTCCAATCCATGATCATCTTTCTGGTGCTGTTCCTCATCTCAAACTTGAGCAGCCATCTTTGGAAGTACCCACCCAGCCACATCTATGTTTTTTGAGAACTAATCTCCCCTTTACCAAATGAATGCATATAGCCATGTGTGTGCCCTGTGACTCCACCTCTTGGTCACAGCTGATTGGGCCAGAGATAGTCAGATGACCAATGTGGAGCGAATCAAGAATTCTCTCAAGATATTGGGCACTTGAGTCAGAATAGACTGGAACATTTGGCTGTAGGAGGGGTCTTGTAAAAAGATGTGGATTTGGTAGCCAAAGGGACCATTTGGGGAGTAGCTGTGATGGTCTGTGTACAAATGAAGAAGAAGCTACCTTTCTTCTTCTGAAAGTAAATGCTGAAAATAGAAGGGACAGAGAGCTTACAGCTGCAGAGGGAGATGAAGACTGAAATTTCTTTGGCTTCTGGAGGCATACCTGTGTTGCAGGAGACCAAAGTGCATACACTGTCTATGTTTGAACTTTCTGAGAAATCCAGAGTTTCTTTGGCTGTGATAACCCTTAGACCCGAGGGACAGAGCTTATCAAATAAACAAAGACTTTGCAACAATATAAGGTAATTATACTGGCTTTTTAGAGTAGTATGTGGAGGTGTCCAAATCTTGATAAGCCTCTCTGCTTGATTTCAGCAAGCAACCTTCCCCATTAGATTTCTGATGCTCTGCTCCTCTAAACTTCTAGTCTTTATACCACAAACCACTAAGTTTGCATATGTTTCCTAGAGTTAGTTAGCTCTTTCATGCTTACTAGTGAGAAGAGTTTCTCTATGTTAATTAGTGCACTGATTAGCTTATAATGAGCGTACTAATTAGCTTAATAAATGCACTGATCTAATGAGAAAGGTGTGCCACGGGATGATGCTTTCCTAGGGTAACCAACCAGCATTCTGATGTAAAAACCACTACTCATCTAATTGGGTGGGTAAATCAACAACGTGAAAATATGACTTGCATCACTTCCCTCTATCTATTCACTTTTGGGGCTAATGTATCACCCTATGGTACCATTAAACCAACCCTAAAAGATAAAGTATCCCCTGCTTTCATCTGTTCACACATAAACCACATCTCTCTGGCAATACCCTCAACAATTTACAGATCTTTGATGAATCACAAAATTGGTTAATCATTGTGGGAGCCTTTGTCAGATGATATTTCTTACTCCCACTCTTCTCAACCAAGTGGAAGATATTTCCACTTCCACTCAACCAAACTGACACCATCAGTCCTTACAATGGCATGAGGTTTCAACATACGCTTATGCCTGTGATTGTGTATTTTTATGCTTGTCTAAAATTCTCCAGCAAACACCTTTGTCCTCCTTAACATCATAACCGAGGGAAAAGTCCTTGAAAAAGATGCTCCCATTATTTCTGGTCTCCTGGTTTTGATAGCCTGGTGGTTATATAATCTTTTGAATATTCCAAGGTGCATAATGCATCAAACCCTCTGACTGCCAAAGGAGCATGAGAGACAGATGGTATGTGTGATGAGACTGAAGCAGTGGAGACAGATCTTTCTCAAAGCCAGCTGATGACGTTAGTGAACTTACATCAGCGTGATATGAGTTCTTCAAAGAATGCCATGAGCCAAGAATTGGAGGATCTGGAAAATAATCCTTAAGTCTTGTACAGCTGCTCATCCAAAACACAGAGACCCTGGCAGGCTGGGGGCCAACATTGCTGACCCTGTGTTAAGCAGTCTGGAAGGAGGTCCAGAGCCCTGCTAAATTACTTGCCTCTCACATCCCCAGTGCCTTCTACTGAAGTATTAAACATTTTGATCATGCTTGTATCACTTTCACTGAATTAATAAATACAACAAGCCTTGTCCCTGTGCTGAGCCTCTGGGTCAGACTGGAGCCTGAGGAGTCCATCTGACTGGCAGGCATCCTGACTACCTGGGAACTCAAAGATGGGCTGTGAAAACCAAAGAGAGGGAAGAAGACAGAAGAGAGAGGGCAGATGTGACATGTAAAATGAAAAGGATGAACAGAAGGAAGGGTGAGGAGGAGAGAGGTGAAAGAAGGGACAGCAAGCAAGAGGGGAGAGGGCAAATGGCAGGGTGAATGTAACATATGAGATGGGGAGGAGAAAAGGTGAAAATAGGGAATAAATAAGAGGAAGAAGAAAGAAGGCAGAGTGAGGGCAAAAAATAAAGGTGGAAGATAAAGTAATAAAAGACAGAGGAAATAAGGAAATATAACAGAAAAGAGTGAAAGGAGCAACAGAGAACCGAGAGAGGGAAGAAGTCAAGGATCCATCTGTGTAAGGCATGCTGTCTAGGGTTCTAGATGCTCTCAAAACTAACTAGAGGAATACAGGAGAGGGCGCTGACCCACGTCCCTCTGACCGGTACCTGAGGCTGATGAAGCAGAGACACTTGTAACCCCAAGTGACTTTGAAAAAGGTGGGGAAACCCTGCATTATATGATAGTGGGCAAAGAAAACAGGATCATCCATCCATGTTTCCCCAAGCTTATGCCCATGTTCTAGACCAGAGAACATCATCATCCAGGCTCTTCTTCAGAACAGCTGTGGCTGATGGCTGGTGGCTGATGTCAGTGTTAGTTACCCTGCTGAGACCAGGGCTTTAATGCTCCAGCCATCACTGAGACAAAGTCTAAGCAAAATGGGAGGACTCAACTTGGGTTTGCAAAGATCCCCACAGAGAAAGGAAGTGATATGCTCATCACGGAGTAGTGCCACCTCGTGACCAGAGATTCATCTGTCCCCCACCCCTGCCCCCACCCGATTCTGTCATCCAATGCCTGAGCTCATTCTTCCCTAGTCAATTCTTCCCTAGTCAATTTCCCCCCGTGTTGTAACCACTTGTTTAAATCCTATTGGAGCATTTTATGCCAAGACTTGATCAAAGAAGTGTGGGATCATTATGGGATTAACTTTTAACTTACTTAGGAAGGAAAAGTTTAATAATAATACCAGGAACCAAAGCAGTCTTGTGGCCAAGATTTGCTGATTGGTGCAAGGTCATCAGTTTTGCTATTATACTGTAGTTACAGCACTTAGTCCATAAAGCAACTTGTCGTTTTTTCTCCTTCCCTCACCTCCCAGGGGAGGACAGTGGGTGATGTCTGTGCCATAAGCAGAGGGTCTCAGGCTCTATCCTGCAGTTGCTCTGTGTCTTAGATCTTGGCTGCCTCCTTCTCCAGTTCTCCAAAACAGGAACTATCCTTGCCCAAGTGCCACCACCTCACTTGAAAGAGTTCCTACTCTCCCCTCTTGCTGCAGGTACAAAAGGCTGGGCCCCTTGTCTCAAGGTAGTCTAACTCTGCATCATGATACACAATGCAGAGCTCCCTGTGGGTTCCAGCTGAGGCAACACGTACCCTGAAATAGTATTTTTGCCTCACTTTTTCCTTCACTTCCCTTCTCTTACATGTGTTCCCTCAAACTACTTGCACTAGGCTCTCCACCACAGGCTCCGCTCTGGAGAATCTAAAAGAAAACAGCAAGACCAGCACCAACAAAACCTCACTCCTAGCAGCAGGGGATTCTGGAAACAGTCAGCATCATTATCCTAACTATGACTACCTGCAAAACCATCTGCGTGTCTATGAAATGGTATTTTCTGAACTACAGTTGCTTCAATGGTATTCGAAGCCAAATATTTGAGTTGGGATCTCTATGCAGACTCACTTAAGGGTTAATTTATCTAGAAGCTCATTTGCATACTGGTAGTGAAAAGTTATTTTCAAGGAATATATTAATGAACTGTTCTTTTGCTCCATTGTTTACTTGCTTTGTTTAGAAAATACTGCACTCACATTGTAATAATATGAATGCATAACCTCTAGGCTAAGTAGGAAAGTACCCCAACTACTTAATATAACCCTTGTGGCGATAAACACTTTCTTCAGCGTTTTACCATTTACTGACTACATTTTATTTCTGCTTCAATAAGAAGCTGTCAAGTACTCTGAGAATTTCACAAACTCACTTTACCCTACTGACTGCACCGTGCCATAAATTAATTACTGCAAGTGCATAATATTTATTCCCGCCTAAGGCAGTCTGCACTGGTATGTCTTATTAGCATTCATTGAGGAATATAAAAATAAAGAGTATAGCTGGCATGAAGAAAAGCATCAATGCCTTCCCATATCCAATGACAAGGCTTAAAAATAATTTTCTACTTTATTTCTTTGTGGAATTTGTGTCATGGACACCCACTTCACATCTTCAAGCAGGTTGCACAAGACAAATGTAACTCGGGGGTAATTCAAGCTGTGTCAACCATTAAACACCCATATTAAACATTGCAGATGTTTGATAAGTTGGAAACCAGTTTCCAGTTACTTCTATAAGCCAACACATTAAATGATAAAGTTATAGAAAGCAAGAGATATGTCTATTCTTTTTAACTTGATTTACTTCTCTGACTTTAACAAAACATTCCTTGAGTTCAGTTCAGTTCAGTTCAGTCGCTCAGTTGTGTCTGACTCTTTGTGACCCCATGAATCGCAGCACGCCAGGCCTCCCTGTCCATCACCAACTCCCGGAGTTCACTCAGACGCACGTCCATCGAGTCGATGATGCCATCCAGCCATCTCATCCTCTGTCGTCCCCTTCTCCTCCTGCCCCCAATCCCTCCCAGAATCAGGGTCTTTTCCAATGAGTCAACTCTTCGCATGAGGTGGCCAAAGTACTGGAGTTTCAGCTTTAGCATCAGTCCTTCCAAACGAATCCCAGGGCTGATCTCCTTCAGAATGGACTGGTTGGATCTCCTTGCAGTCCAAGGGACTCTCAAGAGTCTTCTCCAACACCACAGTTCAAAAGCATCAATTCTTCGGCGCTCAGCTTTCTTCACAGTCCAACTCTCACATCCATACATGACCACTGGAAAAACCTTAGGGACTTGCAAATAACAAGGGATCAACTGACGCTTGTTGAATGGATGAGTGAACTTGAAGCCAAAAGATATAGAGAAAAAGAACCATCCTTTGGTATCTGGACAATAGATTTGGCTGCTGGCCCAATGACAAGCTCAAAAAATGTTAGGTACTCATCTGGTCTTTATATTCTCAGAAGTACTGGGGATCTGAAACCTCCCTTGCCAACCTAAAGTACTGTAACAATGGCTGACCTCATTGATAAACTGAGGAAAATCAATGGTGGAATCAAGTGTTTCTAGGGAATTTCTTCTTTCTCAAACTCTTTTGTAAAGCATGATTCCATGAAAGTCAACTTGAAAATCCAAAATAAAACTGGGCCTTCTGGTACAAAATAACGTAAAGCACAATGTTGCATTTGGCCCCTGAAAGTGATTCATGAGTGGTGTTAATGGCATCACCTGGAAACTTGTCAGACGTACACAATCTCAGGCCCAGTCCCACAGCTACTTATCCTCCAGACCTCCATATTCCTGGGTAAGGGAATCTAAGCTAAAGATCTGGATGTGCTCTGTAGCAGGGCTGTCAGCAGGCTGTGCATGCATGGGCTTTGGGGTGTTCTCACTCCCAACACCAGGACCTGAGTCTCTGTCACAGCTCTGCTCTCAGAACTTGTTTTGTTGTTGTTGTTGTTTTGCCCACAGAAACAGGAAGTGCCTAAGAATCTGCATGTTCTTAAAGGGAAAGTCCTCAACCAATGAGTGTTAGACGGGAGTACAAATAATCCAGAAGCCTAGTTCCTGATTAGACAGCTCTGTTTTCAGAGATTCTCCCTGGGATTCAGCCAAAGGAAAACTCTGTGGGGCTTTACTTGATTTCACATTCCTGTTTGATCTTCTTCCCTTACTGGTCCTATTTTCTTACTCCCCTACTATCCCCTCATCTCTGGAATAATCCCCAGTAAATCACTTTCTCACAAATTCTCACTGATGGTTCTGTTGCTGGGAATCACAACCTAAGAACATGTCTATCAGTATTATACTGGAAAATGTTCAATAAAAAGTTCTCTGGGGGAAAAAACTATGAGTTTTAGTTTTTGTCAGCTGCCATGGAACAAATTCTTCCACCATTACAGATTTCAGACTATGAACATGAGGTCATGATCTTAGGAAGAGAGGCTCACAGTCTGCTCTCATGAACCAGGATGAGCCAGTTTCAGCAGAAAACTGAAGTCAATCAGTTCAGTTCAGTCACTCAGTCGTGTCTGACTCTTTGTGACTCCATGAACTGTAGCACACCAGACTTCCTTGTCCATCACCAAGTCCTGGAGCATGTTCAAATTAATATCCATCAAGTCAGTGATGCCATCCAACCATCTCATCCTTTGTCACCCTCTTTTCCTCCTGCCTTCAATCTTTCCCAGCATCAAGGTCATTTCCAATGAGTCAGTTCTTCACATTTTTTTTTTTTACTACTCTAAGAGTGGCACAACGTGAAGAGTAACTACAAGACATGAAGCAACACTTTCTAAATATCCTTCTAAGAGACACTCTTACTGTAGCAAAAAAAACAAACAAACAAACAAAAGGAGAGATGCATTATGCAGGGAGCTGAGCTCCAACACATATTTTTCTTCATTCTGAATTCCTTCTTAATAATGGTTTTAGCTATTTGCATATATTTTCTTGAATGATTTGTGTTTGCCACCTAAATAAATATTGTCTGAACAGCTTACCACTAAATACATAAATGTCCATCTACCTTCTAAAGAATCATGTTCCACCATTCACTGATTCAACATTTATGGATCAATCACCATTACTGTTGCAGGGGCAAAAAGAAAACTGAGTAAGACATACATGGTCTCAATCTCTGAGAAGTTAAGTCTTATGAGGAGAAATCAACAACAACAACAACAAAAATCAAGAGTCTCAAACTGTGATTAATACTAAACAGGAACCAAAGAGGGAATGGAGTACTGAATGAATCTGGGAAAGGTCAACTGAGACAGATTCACCTATAAACGTCCTTCTGAAGATGCTTTATTTAAGCTGAGACATAAAGCAGAGAGAGGAGCTGGCTTTGAAAGAGTAGCATCCTACACAGAGTTATAGCATGTGAAGAAGCCTGAAGAAAGGAGCATGGCTGGAAGACTTGAGGAAGTGACCCCAAAAATTGTTATTGGAGCAGATTATGGGAGAAGCAGATGGAAAATGAGACTGGGTGGTTAATGTTCAGATGAGTCTGAACCTTATAGATCATGTTTAGAAGAAGGGCTTTTATTCTAAATGCAAAGAACATCCTTTGGAGAGTTCTGAGCAGGTGGGGGAGTGACTGGTCTGAATTATGCTTTAAGCTAATTCTGAACGTGTGCCAAGTACACTGATAAGAGCAGAAGCTGGGGGACCAGTTAGGAGGTAGGATGCAGCCCAGGGGAAAAATGTCTTTGGTTTGGCAGCTGTAATATAAACTTGGAGAAGTGGATGAGGTGACGATATATTCTGGAGGTGAAGTTGATAGGATTTGCTAATGGACTGGAAGTGGCCACTGATGAAAAGAAAATGAGTCTAAAGTGACTCTGAATTGATGGCTTAAACAACTACAGGTATGCAGATTTTACCTCTTTTTCTGTGTGTCTTTTTCTAGAAGAATCAGTTCATTTGGCTGTCCTGGTCACACCTCACTTTCTTATCCCACTATACTTTCCAGAGTCTTTCTTTTCAACTAAGGATGTCAACAAGTTCTTTTAAAATTTATATTACTTTAGAGTCTCACTTTCACCCAGGTTTCCCCACTCATTTACCTATCACTCAATAAAGGCTCACAAACAGCTGAGCATAATCAACAGAGTTCTGCCGGGAAAAGAGAAACTAACTGTAGATATTACGTGTTGCTATTTGATCCGTATCCTACTGAGAAAGAGATGGATTTGATTTGTCCAGTAAGATACACCATACTTCTCAAACATTAATGTGCATCAGCATCGGTTAGAAAGGTTGTTACAACATAGATTGGTAGGCCCAACTTCAAAGTTTGTGATTTAGAAAGTCTATGTAGAGCTCAAGAATCTGTGTTGCTAGCAAGTTCTTCAATGCTGGGGACAGTGAAGGTCTAGCATACTGACTTTGAGGCCTATTGAGATATTCTATCAAAGTCGCATTTAGGAATGCCCCAAATCTACAGAGCGAGACAGGACCAGTGGTTTATTTTTAAGGTTGCTTAACTACGCATGCCATTCTTCCTCTAGGTCTTAGATAGTGAATTCTTCAGTGACACTCTCGGCCTGAGTGTCCACCTGCCAGGGCTATAAAGTGAGAATTACAGCCCCTCAGAGAAGAACACCACTCTGGGCATGGTGGTAACTTCTCATTACAAGAGACAAAAACAGATGAGTTAATCATGGAGTCCCTCCATCTCCTTGGAGGCTCATCATTCCTGTTTTGGGATTTCAGATAAGCAGTTAATCTGCTGGAAAGATGGGAAATGAACTGGCTGTAACAAAGTATTCATGCCAGAGGGGACCTCATATTAAAAAAAGAGGATGCTCATGTATTATCATTAAAGCCTTCTAGATTGTTCAATCAAGTATTTATACTTTAATGTTGGGTTTAGTGAGCCTGCTGGCCTTTCAGTTCTAGGTGGGAGAAGAGTCACAATAAACTCATCAGATGACTGTTCACTACCTTACAGTTTGTAAGGCCTTTAATGGATAATAAACGTATTTTTGACCTTAATCTGCTAAGATAGCAGTTATTCCCTCCATTTTGCAGATAAAGTGAAGCTCAAAGATATGAGTTTTATAATATCACACAGCAATGTAGAAGCTTAAATTCAGTTCTTTAAGTCCTCATACAGTGATCAGACTCCATGAGAAAGTGGAGACTCCATAATCCTGTGGCTCCATGAGTTCACAGAACTGACTTCTACCTGATGAATCCAAACACTGACAGAGAAAATCCCCAATCCATAAAGTTGATGTCCACACAACCATTAAAATGAACTCATCCAACAAAATACTTTCCTGAAATTTGTACTGTGAGGAGCTATTAGGTCTGATTTCTGCTCACCAGCCTTCTAGGTACATGCTTTTTCTGATGAACTAAGCCCATTGAGATTTTCATTCAGCCCATGTGCTTTGACTACTGAGTACTACTTTCTTTTAACAAAAAGTCAAATCCCAAATAAAGTCCACAACAAAATTATTAGACTGAGGCCTATGAAACTTCAAATTCTGACCATTTTATCCTATAATTTCATATGATTCAGCCACACACAACAGCAATTGTATCTACCTTCCATTAAGAATGATGTTCTGGAGAGGAAAATGGCCTTGGGGCCAGAAGCTCTGGGTTCAAGTTAGATTCTGCACATAGCACTTAACACCTGAGAGCCTCAGTTTCTGACTTGATGAGACAGGAGTGATAACAGTAATGCCTAGAACAAGCACCTCTGGGAGAAGAGTACAGAATCATCTCATTCAACTGTTTACCAAACATCCACCTGGTTACAGATGCTGTGTTAAGTGTTCAAGATACAGAAATGAACGAGACAAGACAGAGTCTATGCCTGCAAGGGGCACAGTTTACAGAGAGAAGTGAATGAATAAATCAGCTGTTGCAAAATAGTTCAGGAAGTCATAACAAAAATACAACATAAATAGAGAGAAGATGGTAGATAACTCTGTCTGTAATCAGGGTAGGGCTTAGAAGATTCAGACATGCCAAATCAGAAGACTGTCCAGATCAGTGGTATCTAGAAACAGCTGGGAACTTCTAAAAAAAATACCAGTGTCCTGATGCCCCTTGTATAATGTGTTCATATAGATGGAGAGCAGTGGCCTAGGCTCACTTGCAAGTGAAAAGCTTTTGTAAACTCAAAGGGGTGCACTATCTTGAGACACTAATACCTTAAACAAAAAAGAGGGAAAGGGACAGAGAATGGTGGCTTTGTTTCTACTGGGAATATTTTCAAACAAAATACTGGCTGACTGTGGAAAAGGAAGTAAACTTTGGAAATGGGCACCCTGCCTCCTTCACTCATGGTCAAAAATAATTACTACTCAACTAGAGCCACTATATTAACAACCATTTCAAGTTTGGGCGTTTGCTTTGGGAGAAAAGAAATATACCAGTCATATCTCCCTGGTCGTCACACTAGCAGCCAGACAGTGCAGGCTCTGTCACTGTGATGCACCACCACTATAACAAAATTAGGTACTTGTGCAGCTCCATGGGAGACACTCCTGGGAAAAGGTCACAGGTACAGCGCTCTGGGCTACAGGAACGTGGCCTGTACAAGCTTTACAAGTTGGGGGAGTATACAAACATCCAGAGACCACTAAGCTTTCCTTCCTCATCACCATCTGCGTCCAGGGCAGCCCTGTTGATCCCTCAGATTCACGTGCAGTGACTGGGCCGGTCACCAGGTCAGACTTGGAACGGTTATACCAGGCAGAGATCCAGGAAGATCAGGCCAGATCTAGAAGGACTTGCATTTAGAAAGATGGGTTCTCTACCTCTTCTGTTTCTCTTCCTCCTAATGGAAATTCTGTCAGTCAGCGGTAGTGGATGATTCTTCAACTCTGCATTCCTCCACCCTTAATGTGGAAGAAACACTGATCTTCCTTTGCAGAATTAGTTCTCCCTCATTACTATTTCTTATCATTTGGGTAGAGCTGAGCTCAGGTCCAGCTACAGGGAGACACCCATTTTCCCAGGCAGGTCAGTTATCAAATTTTACCCCTTCTGGCCACAGTATTTGTCAGGGAATATTTTTTAAAAATCCGCAACGGTCCCTTTACACTCAATCCTGGGACTTCTGCTGGACTAATCAGGAAAGAGAAGCTCTATTGGGATAACCGGTCAACTGTAAACCTGGGCCTCCTGGGCGCCTGAGACAACAGCAAGACTGACAAATGCAGACAGCAGGAGACACCTAAGGACTCAAATCTTCTAAACACAGAGCTTTCTACATTCCAACACAATGGGGGTTCACTTCTTAATTTTGGTGTTAAAAAGGAATTTAACTTTCTTCTCTAATGGAGCTTATGGTGTGTGGGGTGCTTGGAATATACTATATACTAATGTTTGTTTCTATAAAAGCAAGCAAAAAAAAAAAAAAAAAAAAAGCATGTTTGGACAAGTGGGAGCTCACAGTCTTTCTCCTTCTCCTTTAACTGACAGCATGTTTCCAAATAGCATGACAGTGACTAGGGGGACAAAGCCCTGAGAATCCACAGTATAGAAAACCAGCCCAGTGCATTTAGGGAGAAGCCAGAAGGATGACAACCATTCTCTAGAAAGGTAATGTGAGCCAAGGGTTAAGTGTTTTCTACCCAGCTATTCAAAAGACCCAGGAGGGAGACTAAATTTAATGGCACTTAATGGCATTTTCTAAATGCCTTAATTACTTGGGATTTTGGTTATTAGTTAATGAGCTGGAAACATGAGATAAGACAATATTAACTCATGAGCAATCTGAATAATTCAGTTAACATAACTAGGCAAGATGTTGCCTACAACCTCGCTGTGATAAATAAAAACAAAATCTCTTTGGTCCAATCAAACTGCACTGAAGTAACTTCAAATGCTTATTTTTCAGTCCTACTCTTCCTTGTCCTGACTGTAACCTAAGAAAAAGAATTCAAAGGACAACAAATGAAATGGGTATAAATCTCTGTATTTGATTAGCCAGAAGTTTCCTCACTCCTACAGATGTTCACAAAACCCAGTGAAAAAAATATGATGTCAAGAGCATTGTAGTGTGTGTTGTTAGGTTTTGTTTTGTTTTGTTTTGTTTTTTCCCCCAATGATTAAGTTAAATTAAACATCTGAGGTAACCAGACTTTGGTTTAAATTCCTGTTAGAAGATGGAGATCCAGGACTTCTCTGATGGCCCAGTGGTTAAAACTTCCCCTTCCAATGAAGGGGTTGCAGGCTCGATCCCTGCTTGGGGAACTAAGATTCCACATGCCATATGGCATGGCTCTCCCCAAAATTAAAGCTAAAAAAAAAAAGAACATGGAGATCCAATCCCTACCACAGAAAGCTCAATGTCTACCAAGTCATCTGATTTATTTATAACCAATATCCCATGGACAATAATATATAAGCACATAAAGAGCAAAGAGATGGCTCTAATGAGAGAGACTGATAAACTTGGGGTGTTATATGGGTGATGCTGGCCAAGACCCTTCTTTTCCAGCAAGGTCTGGAGTTTGAACAGGAAGAGCTGAACAGCCAAAGTGAAGCTGAAGAGGGTTTCAGGTGGAAAAGTTGGAATAGACAAAGCAACAGAGTGAAATAGTTATTTGTGCAGCTATAAAGTCGAGTACAAGACAGGGGTTGGAACAGTGTGCAGGCAGTCAACAGGACTGAGAAAAATTTTTACACAGATAAATAATTAGAGAAAATTACTAAGAAAATAATTTTTTAATATTTTTTAAAAGTAGGCTGTTATCTATGGCTGGTTACTCTGTGAGTTAGCAGGAAACATTTATGAAGATGAGGTCACAGAATCAAGTCCATGTTGACCAGTAGCATCCTCAACTCTGTGTCACAGATAATATTTCTGCCTCTCCCCAGCTATTTCCATAAGTAACATCCCCTACAGCACACACTTTATTGCTGGCAGGTATTTTAGGAGAAGCAGCTGGGTGTCTGAGGGGCTTGCAAATGTATGGAACATTGAGATGGCCCAAGGAACTCTGGAGCCAGCTTTTTATTATAACCAAAAGCCAAATTTTGCATGCTGAGGCTGGAAAGGCTACAAACAAGGGCCAGGAGATGTTATCATCTGTGCTTTCTGGATGGTACCCTGCTTCATCTCTGACATTTTTCCTAGTTCTATTGAAACAGAATGGAAAGGAAGGAGTGTTTTGGACTCAAGAATGCTAATACCTACATGTCAGGATTCTGTTCCTGAACCTAGGAAAGCATCACTAATTAACTATGGGACTCTTTCCACTAATCCTCAAGTATCCTTTGATCTGCCCAGGCTTCTACCAGCCAACTATTAGCATTGGCACAGGAAACGAAGCCTAGTTGCCATCTCTGTCTTAGAGCTAGCCAGCAGAAGCGTTTGTTAACATTGGCTTTATGTGGACATAATCCCAATGGCATATTGTTAAAGGTGGTGGCATCCACATTTGATGAGGCTTTCAGAGGGGGCAGCTAAAAGCCAGCTCTGGCAGAGCCAAGGCAAAATTAAAAGGTAAGAAAGGGCAGGAATAATCAGAGAACAGGTGTCCACAAGTAAGAGCTCAAATAGAGCCCAGACTGGTCCTTCTGCTTGGAATACTCTTCCAGCTTCTCTTTCCTTGGCAAATCTCTATTCATCCTTCAGGCTCCAGCTTACAAATGGCTTTTTCTGCCCTGACCCTCACTTCTGAATTCAGTCACACTTTCTGTGGCACTGAGATCATCCTTGATTGTCTCTATCCTGGCAATCCATTGATTACTGTCAAAGGAAATCATGAGGGCATTACACAACATATACCCTCCATGACATATCATATTAGTCCAACCCACTGTTACAACTACCACAGCAGATGCCAGAGATAGAGAACAACAGGGTCTAACCAGATCATTTCAGTTAAAGGCTACATAGGTTAACCAGGAGACAGACAGAAACAGGGAGACGTTGAAAAAAAATGCCTTAGGCATAAAACCCTTCCATTTTTCTGTTATAGCAGAGTCCCATTTCTTTCCCAGGATACACCAAGTCCAAGGGCTTAAAGGCCCAATTCACCATTTCTGCCAGCACTTGATACTTGCCAGTGAATACAATCAGTAGAGGAAAATGTGACCAGAACTTGGTTTGTTATTATAGAAACCCGTATGTACTGTTGTACATACCCCCCAGGTGTAACCTGGATCTGAAAGAGATGATCTAATTTGGAAGAAAAAGCAGAATCATTAGACTCAGAAAAATATGCTTCTTTTTAATTGAGAGGGAGGGGCTTATTATTTCAGTTCTGTACAATCTGGGTCAAGTTACTTAGCCTCTTTGAGTTTCTGATTTGTTCATTTGTAAAATATTTTGCAAACTTGTTGTGAGGGTGAGATATGACATTTATAAAAGCTGACACAAAGTTTAACCCATAAGGGGCACTAAAAGAAATAAAATTACCGGTACTTATTTTAAAACTTATTAATTGGATAAAAATGTATGTATTTATGTCACCTCTTTTGATCCTTATACAGTATGCTCTATTATTATCTCTATTGGAAAGATGATAAAATAAAAGCTCCCTGACTTGCTCAAGGACATCCAAGGAGTAAGAGGCAGACCAAGATCCAAACCTAGATTGGTCTGATTTTAATGCAGTCCACTCTGCCCAGCCCTATGGAATCCAACTGCAAGTAGAGCTCCAGCCTAATCAGCTCATGGAACTTATAGGTGTACATACACACTCCTCAAACTATAAATGATGTTCAACAAAATCTAGGTAAAATTCTTTATTTCCCATCTTCCTGTGAGATATTAGGCAAAAGTTGCAGTGCGGGGCTCCTCCCTTAAATTCTTTAAAAGGAGCTCATTCAGTGGGGAATTACAACTTTTCCTCTTTATTTTCTTCCATTGTGTTGCCTGGAACATGAATGTGAAGGCTGGAGCTACAATCATCATCTCAAACGACCATAAGGCAACCTTGATGATGGAAGTCATACTAAGGATGGAAGAGCAGAAAGAGAACCGACCTGGGTCATTGACCAATGTGGCTCCACCTTACCAGTTCTGGGCTACCAACCACTGGTGCTTTTTTTTGTTTGTTTAATATGAGAGTAGGAGAAAAAATTTTTTAAAAGCCAAAAAAGACTCCTTCCTTAGTTAGGCCACTGTTGAGTTTTTTCCATATCCAGCTGAATTTAATTCTAACTAATACAGGCTTCCACTATATTTTCAATTTTATATTTCTCAGACTCAGAGATAAAGTAGTAAAGAGACTTCAATTGCATTTTAAAATTTATAAAGCGTAACTGAATCAGGCAAGGTGCCCACAAGAATAGCTAGGGAATACCAAAATGACAGCAGAATCCACTGCTGCTTCTGGCTCAGGAAAACTGTAAAAAATGAAAGGAAAAGCAAATGTTCATTATTCCACCTTGGAGTACTCCAAATATTCATCATTCTGTTCCCAAGGGGGAGATTCTCAAAGACTGAAGCTCCTGAAATAAAAACTTCCTATTTATCTCCTCAGAGATAAGTATACGAGTTGGTCTTATCTGTGTGGATTCATCAGAGCACAGGAAACAAAAGTAGCCCGTTGATCTTCATGTTCCTTATAGAAGGTTCCAAGTGTCAGAGATAACAGTCACAACAGCATGGATCCTTTTAAAAGATCACAACGTTGCAAAGAAATTATACTCCAATGAAAAAAAAAAAAAAGAAATGTGATGTAACCATACATTAAATCATATACAGATAGATAGATAGTTATATTTAAATAAAGAAGAAAGAAAGCAAACTACTGGTTACCAGTAGGGAGACAGGGCAGCAAGTTAGGGGTAAGAGACTAAGAGATGCAAACTACTGTGTATAAAACAGATAAGCAACAAGGATATATCGTACAGCACAGGAAATTAAAGCCATTATCTTCTAATAACTTTTAATGGAGTAAAATCTATTAAAAAATACTTAATCACTATGCTGTACACCTGAAACTTAATATTGTTTATCAACTATACTTCAATAAAAAATCAGTCAGAAATAAATAAATATGTAAAATAAATAAAAAGATCAGAATTTTTGGATGCCAGAGGTGGGGTTGGCCAAAAGGCATGAAGGCAGTCAAAAAGTACAGATTTCAAACTATAAAATAAATCAGTCTTGATGATACAATGTACAGTATGATGACTACAATTACTAAAACTGGGTTACATATTTATAAGCTGCTGCTGCTAAGTCACTTCAGTTGTGTCCAACTCTGTGCAACCCCACAGAGGGCAGCCTACCAGGCTCCTCCCCTCCCCAGGATTCTCCAGACAAGAACAGTGGAGTGGGCTGACATTTCCTTCTCCAATGCATGAAAGTAAAAAGTGAAGTCGCTCAGTCGTGTCTGACACTCAGCGACCCCATGGACCGCAGGCTCCTCCATCCACGGGATTTTCCAGGCAACAGTACTGAGTGGCTTGCCATTGCCTTCTCATAAGCTGCTAAGAGAATAAATCTTAAAAATTCTTATCACACACACACAAAAGGTATAACTATGTATGGTGACGATGTTAACTAGAATTTTTATGGTGATCATTTGACAGTATACAAACATCAAATTATAACATCGTATACCTCAAATATATTTTACATGAATTATGCCTCAATAAAACATTTTCAAAATTTTAAGTAAAAAATTCACAATTAAGCTGGTGTTTATATTAGATAACTTTTAAAGGCATCTGTCCACCTCATATTCTATGCTTTCTTCTAAGAACTGTCTCTCCTATCCTGCTACCCATCAAGAAGTTCCCAGGGCCAACACTGGCTACTTTGTACCTCTACTGACCAAATCTAATTGGACCAGCAATACACCACTAACCTGAGCTGGGCCAGTCAGGTTGTCTCTCCAAAGAACTTGAAGTGAAACCCTAGGACTGGGAGCTAAGTCACATCAATGTTGGTGTTCTAGAGAGGCACCTGCTTACCTTGGAGAATTGAGATTCTAGAAACTGCTCAGAGACCTGCCCTTCCTGAGCAGTAGTCTGTCCAGGAAACTCCATTCCTTACCTAAATCAGTGGAGCACAGATTGCTCTCACTGGAATCCAGTCAATTCTTTAATAAGAATTTAAAGATGAATAAGAGCTACCCAGACAGTAACAAGTCAGAATTTGAAGATCTTCAAATGCCGTTAAGGTGGACTTTATCCCCCAAATAATAGTAAGTCAAGGAAATTTTGTGTTTATTAGTGTTTATAGGGTGTTACAACCCTTAAATGAGCAAACTAGCAATGGACTAATGCCAATGAGAAACAAGATGAAAAGTATCTACAGAAGCAGTTGAAGATTCAAAAGAAAATGTCAAAACATTTTCCCCAAATTACATTGGAGTGAAGCATGGCCTCACAGCAACAGGGCCCGTGATGTGTACAATCTGGATGGTTGTGTGGAGTCCCTTCCACATGCCTTTCCAAATCCTCTCTCCACTGTTCTCCACCGTGCTCTGTGCCCTAAGAGGATCTGGTACTGATTCTTCCCTGTTTGCCCTTCAGACCTAGCTTACGTCTACCCCAGAGTGGTACCTAATCTCTCTTACTTTCCCTCTGCCCTGGCCCACCCTCTGTAAATGCTCCTGTCTTAAAATCTCTTAGAGCTTCCCTGGTGGCTCAGACAGTAAAGAATCTGCCTGCAATGTGGGAGACCTGGGTAGGGAAGATCTCCTAGACAAGGGAATGGCTACCCACTCCAGTATTCTGGCCCGGAGAATTCCATGGACTGAATAGTCCATGGGGTCTCAAAGAATCAGACACGACTAAGCGATTTTCACCTCACTTTTACCAATACTTCAGATGTGAAGACCCAGATATGAGAAATGAGTTTCTTTTATAGCTTCCTACTCAGGAAACAGCCTGATGTATAATGTCCTTTTTAAGGATTGTCTGGGGGAATTCTGGGTTATTACAGTCATAAATACACGTGTTAACAGCCACAGGGAATCAACAGTCTTCTCAAGGAAATTTTCCTATGTCAATCTGAGATGAAGATGACTTCACAGCAAAATGAAAGGGGGGAGAAGCATCTCTTGAGTAACAAGAAAGAGCAGAAAGCCACAGGCAAAGTCCAACAAGCAGGGAGAAGCAGGCAGACTCACCCACCTTGGGACTGGAAGTCAGGGCCCATCAGCAGATGGTCTGAACTCATTTTAACAACCAGCCACAATGGCTGGAGCAACCTCTAGGGCAGAACACAGGAAATAGCGGGGGAAGCAACTTGACTCCAACCAACTCCTTAGAACGTGGCTTGAAACAGGCCACAAAGTGCTCCCCTCACATTATGGACATGTTACAGTCCTTGATACATCTGCGAAAATAGGTAGTATCTTCACTGAAGCCTGACACTTGAATTTATTCACTTCTTCATCTATTCATCTACTCAACAAAACCAGAACGTCTACAAAGAGCAGGACATGGGGTTATGAACTGGATACACAGAAAAACCAAGAGACAGTCCCTAATTACAATCGCATAGGACAGAAAGGCATACAGACAGATAAGGGAACAAGTTAATGATCCTAGGACCCTGTGGCAACTGTGAAGATAATGAATACAGGAGATGAGGGGAGCACAGAGGAAGAAGACAAGACTTGGATTCTGAGTGTCATTGGGAAGGGTTAGGGAAAGCTTCATGGAAGAGGTGACAATTGAGCTGAATTTCAATGTTGAATCTGATATAAAAAGTTAAAGTCCATCCAAGCATATGGTATTAGATCACAGGCACTTTAAATATAAACTTCCAAAAGAGCACAGAGTTATATTATTTTTTTTCTTTTTCCACATCCTTCAAGGAAACTGAGTGCCTTAAGTAGTACCCAGGGGCTAAAGCACCCACATCCTCTTTCCAACATGTAGTGTGGTTGCTAGGCAACCACTGCTGAGCTAAATCCAGCCTTATTCTCAATTAATTTGGAAGAGATATTATTTTTTTTTTCAATTCATGTCCTTGGAGCTTCATTTTTACGAAGAAAAGGAAATAGCTTCAGGCCTTTCTGTGTGGTTTAATTGTGAATTCTCTAAATTCTCTTCAGTCATAGATCAATCTCAGCACAGACTCAAAAAAGTCACACTGTCACTGTGAAGAAGTACAGGTATAAACATTCTGAAACAAACCTTTTCTAGCCACACCTGGTAGAAGTCATGAAACTTCCTGAATTCTCTCGGGAAAGAGAAAGGTGGTCAAGACAGATGTTGAGTATTTTGTGAAAACACGGAGATCTTGCAAATATAGAGAAAAGTATTTTGTAATTTTATATATAAATGCATATATTCAACTTCAGCTGCCTGTGGCTATGTACTCAACACAATATCAGGTGCAAAGGGATGAAACAGCAATGTATTTCAGAACAATGTATCTCAGTCCCTGGGAACTTATAACAACACAAATGTACCCCAGTCCTGCACAACTAAAAATGATTTTTTTTTCAGTTTTGACTCCCAGCAAGAGGCGATCTTTCCTGAAAGGAGCTTCTCAAAGATCCTACTTCAAAACAAGATAAAATATGACAAAAAACATGTACTTACCACTGTCAACACATGGAAAATCAGACTTAGTCACTTAAGTGTATAAATAGCAATTAAAATTAATTACATTGGTTAATAAATAAGTTAATACACAGTTAATACAACTGATTGCCACCCTAGCTCACTAGCTTATCATGTATGACAATGTGTATAGATGTCTGTAGAGAAGACAGTATATGTAGAATGTAGATTCAATGCTATAGACAAGTTTTATTAAATTTTGGTTAAGAAATCCCTTCACTCTTTATGGAGTCCTCAAACTGGATAACCCTACCTTCTTACTAGATGCAAAATGCTGGCCTATATAGAAGGAAGGAAAATAACATTTTAGAATCCATACCCTTGGAACTTCACTTTACAAAGAAAGTACAGAATGACTCATACAGGAAAGTGATTAAATGCAAAATGAAATATGATACACACAGACTATGAAATGTATGAATCACTACATGAAAAGAGGCAGACTTCTATGTTCTTTTTAAAAATTTCTTTTGTGTGTATATGATTTTAAGGGTTACTTTCTGTTTACAGTCATTACACAATCTCAGCTACATTCCACGTTGCGTAGCACATCCCTGAGCCACTCATACCCAGTAGTTTTCACATCCTACTTAACCAGCCCTGTACTGCCCTTCCCCACCACCACTGTAACCACTAATTTGCTCTCTATGCCTGAGTCTGCTTCTTTTTTGTTGTATTCACTAGTTTGCTCATTTTTTAGCATCTACGTATAAGTGATATGATACAGTATTTGCCTTTCTCTGACTTACTTCACTTAGCATAATGCCCCAGCTCCCTATGTGTTGCTGCAAATAGGAAAGCTTCATTTGTTTACAACTGAGTAGTATTCCACTGTGTGTGGGTACGTGTGTGCGTCTGTAAAAATGTCACATCATCTTCATCCAGTCATTTGTTGATAGACACTTAGATTGTTTCCATGTCTTGGCGATTGTAAATAATGCTGCTATGAACATTAGGGTGCTCTCCAATTACTGTTTGGTTTTTGTTTTTTCCAGATACACAACCAGGAGCAGACTTTTATGTTCGTATGGCTGCTCACTCACTCAGTCATTTTAGACTCTTTGCAGCCTCAGGGAGTGCACCCTGCCAGACTCCACTGTCCATGGAATTTTCCAGACAAGAATACTGGAGTGGGTTGCCATTTCCTACTCCAGGCAAATTTCCTGATCCAGGGATCGAACCCATGTCTCTTGTGTATCCTGCATTGGCAGGCAGATTCTTTACCACTAGTGCCCCCTGGGAAGCTCAAGAAATGGCTATGTTCCAATAAACCTGCATTTACAAAAACAAGTCATATGTTGTTTTTGGCCCAAAGGCTATAGTTTGCCAGCCTCTGTTTTAAGGAAATGAGGGGTACAGAAGGGAGTTAGCCATCACATCTCTCACTCTGAAGTTGGAAGGGCTGATTTAAGGGGTCATACCTGCCTCCCTGATACTATAAGAGCATCCTTCCTGAAGCAGTGTGTTTCAGAAACTCCATCAGCCAGGGTCACTCTATGGTCAGACGCACCAGGGAAGCACTGTCCCAGCTAGAACCTGGCACTAAGGGGCAAGTGAAGCAGAGCGTTCCCATGGAAGGCACACTGAGCTGCCAATCGGGGGATATAGGTTAGGATTTGACTCGCAAATTTGCCACTGTCATCTCTGTTGTCTGTCTGGTTTCAAGCAAGACACTCCCTCTCCTCCTGCAAAATGAGTGTGTTGGGGTATACTATCTCTGAGCTTCCTTAAGCACAAGATTTCATGATATTTGGGATAATATAAATAAATAAAATCTCACAACACCTCCCAAAATCCCCATTTGTTTTTTCTTGTCAGACTGCAGCAATGTTCTTCAGGAACATTCCAGAAGCATTAACACTCAGGACGAACCGTTAATTTAAATTCTACCAGCTCCCTTTCCCTACCAGTCAGCAGGAAGACGACTAAAAGGCAGACAACAGAGAGTGAGCACGAAGGTGGAAAAACTGAAAGTCAAGCCCAAGGAAGAGGGATTAAAGGAACCAGGGTGAAAGGAGGTACTTGGTGTCAAAAGAGAAGGTTCACTGTGGATGAGAAAGCCGGCTTCAGTTAGAAAGACAGACAAAAACCTTAAGTGACAGCAAATTTGTTCCATATTGTCCCCAAAGGGAAAAATGAACATTATAAGAAGAAGTACTTGGGTTCAGCTCAAGGAAAAGTGCTACTTTGGGGAAATAATAGATTTCTGAAAATGCTGCAGCTATTATAGGCGCACCTCATCCATAAAAGTGTACAAGAAAAGATGGACCAAACACCTGAGATGGTGCCAGGATACAATAAGCTGCTGGGCCAGATTCCTGATCCAGGCCTTCCTTCTAGCCCTGAGATTCTACAAATTATAGTTAGGTGCTTTGTTTAATCAGGCTTCTATTTTATGATTCTCATGTTGAATGAATGTGATCAAAAGGTATTCTTTGAGCTCTCTTTCAACCTTGAAAGAACCCGAGAAAGTTTTCTTCCTATGCTGGCAATGCTGTAAAGGACATTTCCACCATTTATTGATAAATTTCTTCTCCAAGTACAGGGGTTATACTTGACACTTGTTAAAGGATTATATGTGACTGGCTGTTAACAATAGCACCCTAGCTGTAACTAATACAAACTTCTCATTGCTCCCCAAAGAAATATGTTACTTTACATTTTAGTTCAAGGGAAAGCTGGGGAACATCAGTCACCATACATGAGATAAAGGGTAATTTGTCCGATTAAATCCCTGAACTAAAAGTTAAACACTGAGAACACCATGCATATTTTATGATTCTCAGTCCTGAAATGAATGGTCAGGCACACAATGAGATACCAAAACAGGGGTCATACACAGGTGATGACAGGAAGGGACACAGCTTGAAAAAGAGGAGCTTGATGGGAGGTGGTAAGGATATCAAACCGAATTTTTCAAAGGAAACTAGAAGAGAGGAGGATTTTTAGAAAGCAGAGTGGCCTTCATAAGGTCCTGAGGAAATACAGAGTACATCCCATCCCTTCTCTGCCAAAGGCACTTCACTTGGGAGGAAAGGAATGCAGAGGTGAGGACATGAGGCTTCTCACATCATGTAAAGCAGAAGCTCAGGAGACACGATGATGATGAGAAAGTCCCACCTGATGTGGGCCCTCCCTCCCCCACCTCTAGTCTCAAACTCCTTGTTCATTCTACCCAGCCACTATGGTCTCTCTTCTCTCTCTTTCTCTCTTGAACTTTCTTAGGCATGTCCCTGCCTCAGCACAGCTGTATCTGCTGTCCCCTCTGACTGGAATGCTTCCTCCACCCCCACATAATGCCCTGGCTTACCATCTCACCTCCTTCAAGCCTTTCCTTAGAGGTCCCTGACTTTCTTAGAACTTATCAAAGCATCCTGTTTACAACAGCAATGCCCTGCCCTTCTACCCAGCCACTTTTCTTGCATGCTCTTTCTACCCATAGGACTGTTCACATTGTAACACATCACATACTTTACTCTTTTGTTCTCTGTACACCACCCCACCTCCACTGAGTATAAGCTCCATGAACGTGGTGACTATTGCATGTCTGAGTCACTGCTGTGTCCCACATAGTAACCAGCATATTGTTGAATGAATGACAGAAAGAAAACAAAGGTCCAAGGTTGGGAAAGAAAATAAGGAAAAGGAACACTGGAACAGAATGAAAAGAATCAGTGGCAGAGATAACTGGAGGAAGAAGAAGGGCAGAAAGGAGAGCAGCAACGTTTCTGAAGGATGAGCATAAAGAATAGAGCAAGATAAATGGCTCCTGTTATTCCTGCTGTTTCACCTGGCATGGGGGCTTATTGTCCCAGCTCCTGCCTTTTGAAATGAGCAGGTCATGCCTCAAAAGTCCTGTTCTGGCTGAAACAGTTACAGCATCACAGCAGAGAGGGGTGGGAATAAAGTATTCTCTGGGCTGCAGTAGCGATGGCAGGGGGCTGGGCAATACGTAAGGCTGGAACTTTCCTGAGCCAAGTGGCTCTTGGTTGACTGTCCATTCCCACCAGACTGCCCAATATCTGGTGGGAACAGAAGGAAAACACACAGCCAGAGAGCGTGCCTCTTCCTGCCAAACAACAGGTTCATCTGACAGTTCCACAGAATCAAAGAATACAAGAGGAATAAGGAGGAATAACCCCACGGAATTCCTCTATGGGCTAGGATGGAAGGCAAGATCACAGTAAATAAGAGATGTAACTAATCTGGGGAAGACTCAGAAACAACGGAAGAATGACTAGGTTTCATCCATTTTAAAAGGTGCCTGTTTTTTCACACTTGAACATTTCTAAGATCAAGATGACTTTTACAACTGGTGGCATCTTACAAATTTAGTTGACAGCAATTTTCCCCCTTCGTCATTACTCACTAGACAGTGTGTGAATAAAAAAGAACAGAGAGTGTCATTCATCATCTAGTCGTACAGGGTGAAGTCACAACCCCCTTAGCTGTGCACTGACAGTGCATTCTGAGAAATCAGGATGAAAAATAATAATAATAATGAGGAACTCTGTGCTTCAGATAAAAAGGCCCCAAACAGTTAGAGGCATATCTCAGGAAGAATTTCAATGACCACTGATTCTTGCATCTTTCCATAAATAGGAGAGCACTAAAATCATTAACTTGAGATATCCATTCTTTATGATTAGCAGTAATCTTTTATCAAGATGTATGTTTGACTGCACGTGTTTCTTAGCCAAAAAGTGGGTGTGTGTGTATATATATACGCACACATACACACACTCCCAGCCTATGTCTTTGGAAAAATTCCTCAAAGCTGTCTCCCAGGCTATAGTTCTCAATAAGAACTTGGATAACACAAACTCACGACTCCCATGTTGTGGATTTTCCATTAGGTCAACAAAGGGATGGTGCAGCCTATAATCAGTTGCATATTAGATGGAAAGAAACACAGTGGGAGCACAGAGGAATCCAAAGGCTGAAACTACGCAGACCAGATGACTAAGTCAACGAGAGGAAAAAGATGTGCCTTGCAGAACTACATGAAGGATTGAGGGCTTGGAAACAGCAGATACCATGAGGCTGGGGGGAAGAACAAGGCAGAAAGTTGGTGAAGGAGCCATGGGCTCCCCCAGATCCCTGCCACCTCACACAGTGATGCAGCCAGGCTACTGCTGTGCTCTTCCAATGATGTGGGCAGGGCCACCAGATAAAAAACACAAAGGCCCAGTGAAATTCAAATTTCAGATACCAGCTGGTTGCATGGGACACACCTATACTAAAACGTTATTCCTCATTTATCTGAAATTCAAATTTTACTAGGCAATCTCAATTTTGTTTTTCTTTGAGTAAATCCAAAAGCTTTAGATTTTTGTTTTCTTTGACCAAAGCTAGAAATCTTTTTGAGAAATCAAAAGAGAAGTACACTGAACTCTGAGATGAATTCTCCATGAAGACTGGGGGAGAAGCCAGAAGTAGAAAGCAAGTAGTTTCAGGAAAATCACACTGAATGATACCTCTCTCAGCACTGTGCAACTCAGCTCCAAGAACACTACCAGTCAGAACCATTTGTTCTACCCCCAGTCACCACTGGAAGAAAGCAAAAAAGCAAAGTAAGAAAGTAATGGGCAATTCTCTGGGGACCCTCCGTGTGACAGAGAAAATACCAACTGAATTTGGAGGCTCTTTAATGAACCAGCTAACACTCTACTGAACCATTCTAAAGAGAAGACCACCATTCAACCAGGACCTTACCCTGCTCTTAAAAATCCTAAAAGATGATTCTGTGAAAGTGCTGCACTCAATACACCAGCAAATTTGGAAAACTCAGCAGGGGCCACAGGAATGGAAAAGGTCAGTTGTCATTCCACTCCCAAAGAAAGGCAATGCCAAAGAATGCTCAAACTACCACACAATTGCACTCATTTTGCATGATAGCAAAGTAATGCTCAAAATTCTCCAAGTAAGGCTTCAACAGTATGTGAACCGTGAACTTCCAGATTTTCAAGCTGGATTTAGAAAAGGCAGAGGAATCAGGGATCAAATTGCCAACATCTGTTGGATCATTGAAAAAGCAAGAGAGTTCCATAAAAACATCTACTTTTGCTTTATTGATTATGCCAAACCCTCTGACTGTGTGGATCACAACAAACTGTGTAAAATTCATAAAGGGACAGAAATACCAGACCACCTTAGCTGCCTCCTGAGAAATCTGTAGGCAGGTCAAGAACTGGACATGCAACAACGAACTGGTTCCAAATTAGGAAAGGAGTACATCAAGGCTGTATATTGTTACCCTGCTTTAACTTATACGCAGAGTACATCATATAAAATGCCAAGCTGGATGAAGCACAAGCTGGAATCAAGATTGCCTGGAGAAATATCAATAGCCTCAGATATGCAGATGACACCACCCTTATGTCACAAGGTGAAGAAGAACTAAAGAACCTCTTGACTAAAGCAAGAAGAGAGTGAAAAGGCTGGCTTAAACTCAACATTCAGAAAACTAAGATCATGGAATCTGGTCCCATAACTTCATGGCACATAGATGGGGAAACAATGGAAACTGTGACAGACTTTATTTTCTTGGGCTCCAAAGTCACTGCAGATGGTGACTGCAGCCATGAAATTAAAAGACACTCGCTCCTTCAAAGAAAAGCTATGACCAACCTAGACAGCATATTAAAAAGCAGAGACATTACTCTGCTGACAAATGTCCTACTAGTCAAAGCTATTGTTTTTCCAGTAGTCATGTGTGGATGTGAGAGTTGGACCATAAAGAAAGCTGAGCACTTAAGAACTGATGCGTTTGAACTCTGGTGTTGGAGAAGACACTTGAGAGTCCCTTGGACCTCAAAGAAATCAAACCAATGAATCTTAAAGGAAATCAATCCTGAATATTCATTCAAAGGACTGATGCTAAAGCTGAAGCTCCAATACTTTGGCCACCTGATGCGAAGAACTGACTCCTTAGAAAAGACCCTGATGCTGGGAAAGATTGAGGGCAGGAGGAGAAGGGGACGACAGAGGATGAGATGGTTGGATGGCATCACTGACTCAATGGACATGAGCTTGAGCAAGCTCTTGGAGTTGGTGATGGACAGGGAATCCTGATGTGCTGCAGTCCACAGGGTCGCAGAAAGTCAGACACAACTGAGCAATAGAACTGATCTTGCTCCCCTGCACATATGAGAGTTAGTTGTCTAACTTTTAATATGTGTAGGCAACAAAAGACCACTGGACACTTAAAGAAAGCCTGTAACAGGCAGAGAGTTACTGACAAAGCAGGAAAAACTCCTAATTTGGAAAGGTGATAAATGGAGGGAAAGAAAACTTGTTAAAGGTAACTAATACCATGTTAGAGGGAAGAAAAGGCACTGCATTCATAAAATAAGACTGCCATGCTATTTTAGAAAGGGATAATGAAAGAATAAGAAAAGCCTCAAAGTTAAAAATGCAATAGTTCACATTTTAAAACTCCATTTACCATATGTGCATGCTAAGACACTTCAGTTGTGTTTGAATCTTTGCAAGCCCCACTGGACTGCAGCCCACCAGGCTTCTTTGTCCATGGGATTTTCCAAGTAAGAACACTGGAGTGGGTTGTTCTGCCCTCTTCCAGGGGATTTTCTTGACCCACAGTCGAACCCATGTCTCTTACATATCCTGCATTGACAAGCTGGTTCTTTACCACTAGCACCACCCGGGAAGCCCATGTATACATGCTAAGTTGCTTCAGTTGTGTCCGATTCTTTGTGACCCCATGAAATGTAGCCCACCAGGATCCTCTGTCCATGGGATTCTCCAGGCAAGAATACTGGAGTGGGTTGCCATGCCCTTCTCTAGAGGATCTTCCTGACCCAGGGATCGAACCTGTGTCTCCCGTAGCTCCTGCTCTGCAGGCAGATTCTTTTCCGCTGAGGCACTGGGGAAGCTCTGGGAAGCTCCATTTACTATACGCTAAGTCACTTCAGTCGTGTCCGACTCTGTGCGACCCCATAGACGGCAGCCCACCAGGTTCCCCCATCCTTGGGATTCTCCAGGCAAGAACACTGGAGTGGGTTGCCATTTCCTTCTCTAATGCATGAAGGTGAAAAGTGAAAGTGAAGTCACTCAGTTGTATCTGACTCTTAGCAACCCCATGGACTGTAGCCTACCAGGCTCCTCCGTCCATGGGATTTTCCAAGCAAGAGTGCTGGAGTGGGGTGCCATTGCCTTCTCTGCCATTTACCATATAGATGGTAATATCTCTTGGAAAATAAAACAAATGGGCATACAGAAGGAAAACTGAGATAAAAAAAATAGAATAGTGGGAGAATCCATTCAAGAAGTGCAACATTCAACTGATAAGAGGTCTTGAAAGACAGAATCTAGAGGGAAAAATGTTACAAGGAAGGGAAGAATCTTGTCTAAAGCCAAAAACATGAGATCCTGCACTGATGGGGCCCGTACAACACACAGGACAAAGAATGAAAACAGACGTGTTGATATGGCCTTTCAGAACAGCAGTGTTGAAGAAGATTCTTAAGTAACTGGAGGGGTCAAGTGGCTCAGTAAGTAGGCACCACATTTCAGGAAAGCTAGCCTCAAGCTCGGAGAAGGCGATGGCACCCCACTCCAGTATTCTTGCCTGGAAAATCCCATGGACGGAGGAGCCTGGAAGGCTGCAGTCCATGGGGTCGCGAAGAGTCGGACACGACTGAGCGACTTCACTTTCACTTTTCACTTTCATGCATTGGAGCAGGAAATGGCAACCCACTCCAGTGTTCTTGCCTGGAGAATCCCAGGGACCGGGGAGCCTGGTGGGCTGCCGTCTATGGGGTCACACTGAGTCGGACACGACTGAAGCGACTTAGCAGCAGCAGCAGCCTCAAGTTAGCACTATGAGATTGCCTACTGAGACGGTGACATCAATGACTAGGTCCAGCCTTCTGGATCACCAGGAGTGGTGCCAAGGGGTATGTGAAGTGAAGTGAGCCAGAGCACTCCTGAGCAGTGGTCTACACAGCCTGGGCACAAGATAGCAATGGACTCCATCAGCTCTCGTGGTGCCACAGTCGGCCCCTCTTACAAGAAGCCAAGTTTAGTACCGAGTGTTCTGTGCACAAGTGGTGGCTCCAGATTCAGGACCTGATCATACATAAGTGACACAGGGAATGAGGACGATTTCTTGGCACGGAAGCCTTCCGAGCCTCCCAATATTTGCAAATAAAAGCAATTTAAATAACTGTCATTAATTGACAAAAATAGATAAAACTGGGAAACCTCACCCCAAAAGCTAGGTTTTTAGGTAGTATTGAAGCACATGAAGACCTGACAACAATCAAGCTTATCCTCTTGGAACAGCTGGGTAGGGTTTAACAGCAGATACCTCTTTCAGATTAGTTCCTGACTGGTCACAATCCCTACCATTCCCTATTTTCCTCAAACTCTAAGGTCAGTTGACCATTGCCATTTATCATTGAACAGGCACTCTTTTTCATTGGAAAATAAACTTTTCTCTTTAAGCTGATCAGTTTTTCCCACATACATCACCAGCTTAACTCTGTAGGGACTAGAGTTACTAACCTGCTTGATGGAGCTGTAGCACAGCGTCTCTTCACTGCCAAGTCAAGCTACCACTTCAGTGTTTTGAAGTGAAGATAATTTGGTGAACCTCAGTTTCCTCCTCCAAAAAGGATCTTGTGATATTATGCTGCCAAGTAATATAGTATTAATGTAGTAAGACTATCCATCTACTTCTACTGTGTACAAAAATAATGGCTAACTGAGAAAAGACTATTTCTATTATTAAAACTAAAGTTTTGTTTAATGACTTTTTCCTCACTTGACCCAACTCAAACATGGGAGCCCCATTTCATTGTATCCATTGTAAGCATAGTATCTCATTGTATTCTGGGCTTGTTCTTTCTCTAGTTTCTCAATTCAGATCATAGGAAGGGGAAAGAGAGGTAATTTTTGGTTCAGTATCTTAGCTTTAAGACTGTAGACTCAATTCTTCTGTCTTAGTAAAGGGATCTTTCACAAACTCAATAGAGGGTGTCTCTGAAAACTAAGGAGAAAAAGATCAATAACCTGGTGTTATAGTAATAGCTGTGACAATTTATCAAGAATTGACATAGACATGTTTCATTTGGCCCTGACTAAAAGTGGGGATTCTGTGAAACTCACCTGTAAAATCAGGAATCCCTAATTGTGTGTTGGGGTGGGGGTTAACTCGGCCCACCCCAACTGCTATTTCAGGCGGAAGGATAAAACTTCAGGCAGTGTGCAAAAGCTAGAAGAATGAAACTCCGTGGCTGCTCAATGAACTCTGCATGGTCCCATCTGCCGGAGAGGGAGTGCAGCTATGGGAGTAACGTGGTGTGGATGAAGGGTCATGGTAGGGACTTTGCAGACCCCTTTAGGGAGATGGTATAGGATATTACACTGGATGTGCTCACAGTCCAGAAATATACTCAGATTTCTTTGGACTAAATCTTTCCTGTCTTCTTTGTGATATGCCTCTTCATAAATGTCAGTAACAGCAACCACTTTTTGTCCCACTGCCAAGACTGTCTCTCACTATATTAGGTGCTCGATACCCACCTTCTCTGATCTTCGCAACTACCAGCAAAGGGCATATCCAGCCACCATTGATTCAAACATCCATTCATTCTACATGTTTTGTTTTGTTTGTTAATTCCAGCTTCATTCCAGGGCCATTGTGCTGAGCGCTGGGGATGCAGCTGTAAATAAAACAGTCAAAGTCCCTAGGTTTCTGAAGCTTATAGTCTGAGGAAGAGTAGGCAATAATAAGTTGGACAAAAGCTAATAAGAAATTAGTAAGCATTCTAAAGAGAACTATGACAGAGAGATAGGGAGATATAATCAAGAGTGTCGGGTGATTACCATATGAACATGTCTGTGAACTACAATTAATTCTATGATAATACAATATGAGAAGACTGTAAAAAAAAAAAAAAGGGCAATGAGAGGCAACTTAATTTAGACTGTGGAGAGACTGTCAAAAAAAAAAAAAAAAAGACCAGTGGAAGTAAGTAGTAAGTGGCATTCACGCTGAGATTTGAAGGATGAGTGGGTGAGTTAGGCAGATAGAGACAGGATGGGAGGTGAGAGCAGGGTTGTAAACAAGAGGCACAGCACAGGTAAATGCTGGAAAATACAAAGAACTCAGCCTGTTGGGGGCACTAAAATAAGGTCATTGTGGAGGTAGAGTTGTCGAGGGGGGGAGGGGAGGTGGAAAGGAAACACACAAGGAAAAGCTCATGCAGGCCAGTGTCATGTCCAATGAAACAGGTTCATAGATTAAACAGCAGAATCGAAGATCCCAAATGTAGTGATCAAAACTGGATTATAATCCAGGACCATCAAACTCCAAAGCTCATCAGCTTGTCTTGCTCTTCCTGCTATACATGCCACCTCTTTTTTTCCCCTTAACTAAGAAACAGAGAGTGTGCATGCACACACACATCTTTCTCTTGAACCAGGGAGAGCAGCTTAGAAGCAGATCCCTGTGGTTTGACTGAAGGTATTTTTTTTTTAAAGATTACCTGGGATCATCCAACCCATTTCCTCCAGCACTAGAGGTCATACCAAAACCTGCCTGTCTTCAGTGGGGACCCAGGACTGAGCAGGCAAGTCAAAACGGGGCTGGCAGCACTTAACACCTAAACTTCCAAGGCCACTGGCAAGTCAGAGGAGAAAGGAATAAACAGGGTTATTATACTGCACTCTCGTAAATCATGCGAGAGCCTCCATCACTTTTGTCAAGGTATTTTAATTGCTCTCATTTGCAGGAGCAAATTAGGTGTAGCATTGTTCTCTGGATGCTGTTCAGATGGGTACCAGGAAGAAACTAAATGAGCAAAAAATGAAACCCCTTTCCAAACAAAAGCCCAAGCTCTGCAAGTGAAATTGATCTATAAACCTTGTCAAGGTAGTTTCTAAGGCAAATCTATTCAGGGCATCGTGGGGTTTTTAATCAAGGTTGGGAAAAGTCGCTCAATTAACACATGCGTCTGACACCAGTAAAAGACTTCCTTGCACAGAACTCTCAAGAGCAGGACCACATGTCTGTCTGGTCTCCACTTGAAAACTCAGGGCAAAAAAGGATATTTGCTACAGCCAAGCTGTTGGAAGTTTGTTCAATTAAGCCTTCTCTAACGTATGCTAAGCAAAATAATGTTTAGGGAAGTAATTTGGGGAATGCAGGCAAGCTACACACCACTCTCTGTTTATCTAGGTAATGAAATGTATTTGTTTTCTCTCCACCAATTTGGGTTGTTCTGACTAATTTATTCTTAATGTCCTAACCACAGGAAGGTGGACAGGGAAAGAAAGATTTGATTCAATTCAAAAAAATTTTCATGAGTGCCTACTCTGTACCAGCTATAGAGTATGGTTCTGGATATGGAATCTACAGTTGGTGATGAAGAAACAAGGACCCCAGGATGACAGATTGTGCTGTAAACCCACCCAGACCACCAGTGCCATTTGCAAGGATGGCACAGGCACTTAGGCAGCTCTGGGACCACACAGACTGGATGTCCTAAAGTAGACCCAATTTCAAGCATTTTGTGCTTTTATCCAGAGACCATCAAAACATTTTCCAACCTATGAGAATCCAATCTATATTCCCTCTCACCTGGAAATACCCCATAAAATTATTCCTTTGTGTGACCAGGTGAGTTGAGTTTAGATTTTCAAACTACTTTTTGTGTGTTTTGTGTACATTTAAAAAATTATTATCTGCACTGGCCCTTTTGGGCTTACCTGGTGGTTCAGTGGTAAAGGATCTGCCTGTGAAACAGGAGATGCAGGTTCAAACCCTGGATTTGGAAAGATACCCTGGAGAAGGAAATGGCAACCCACTCCAGTATCCTTGCCTGGAGAATTCCATGGACAGAGGAGCCTGGGGGCTACAATCCATAGGGTTGCAAAGAGTCAGACACAACTTTGTGACTGAACAACAATTGGCCCTTTCACTGAGAATGTTGATTTCTGCAAGCTAAATGCACCTAGCAACTTGGTGTTTACACCCAACTGTTTAAAGTCTTGAGGCTGGAATTTTTCCAATAAAGCAGATCATTAGAGGTGTGAGACTATAATGAAGTTAATCCGATATTAAAAATCAAGAATTCCCACTTGCTCACAAGAGGCCCACCTAAGTGGGCTAATACCTACAGAGACACTCTGTTAGGCAGAATTATCCTATAGGTTGAGAACAGGCCTAGTTTAAGTTAGGGGTAAAGGTGAGGAAAGATGGTGAATAAGGCACCAAAATACAATACAAATCTCTGAATAGCTCTCAGAACTAAGCTTAAACACAGTCTTCCCAAAACTAAGTAAGCAATAATGATGTTGCCCTTTCTGTAGGATAAAAGTGGTCAGTTCAGTTCACTTCAGTCACTCAGTCGTGTCCCACTCTTTGGGACCTCATGAACCACAGCACGCCAGGCCTCCCTGTCCATCACCAACTCCCAGAGTCCACCCAAACCCATGTCCATCAAGTCGGTGATGCCATCCAACCATCTCATCCTCTGTCGTCCCCTTCTCCTCCTGCCCCCAATCCCTCCCAGCATCAGAGTCTTTTCAAATGAGTCAGCTCTTCGCATCAAGTGGCCAAAGTGTTGGAATTTCAGCTTTAACATTAGTCCTTCCAAAGAAATCCCAGGGCTGATCTCCTTCAGAATGGACTAGTTGGATCTCCTTGCAGTCCAAGGGACTCTCAAGAGTCTTCTCCAACACCACAGTTCAAAAGCATCAATTCTTCAGTTCTCAGCTTTCTTCACAGTCCAACTCTCACATCCATACATGACCACAGGAAAAACCATAGCCTTGACTAGACGGACCTTTGTTGGCAAAGTAATGTCTCTGCGTTTTAATATGCTGTCTAGGTTGGTCATAAATTTCCTTCCAAGGAGTAAGCATCTTTTAATTTCATGGCTGCAATCACCATTTGCAGCAATCTTGGAGCCCAGAAAAATAAAGTCTGCCACTGTTTCCACTGTTTCCCCATCTATTTCCCATGAAGTGATGGGACTGGATACCATGATCTTAGTTTTCTGAATATTGAGCTTTAAGCCAACTTTTTCACTCTCCTCTTTCACTTTTATCAAGAGGCTCTTTAGTTCTTCACTTTCTGTCATCTGCACATCTGAGGTTATTGATATTTCTCCCGGCAATCTTGATTCCAGCTTGTGTTTCATCCAGCCCAGCATTTCTCATGATGTACTTTGCATATAAGTTAAATAAGCAGGGTGGCAGTATACAGCCTCGACATACTCCTTTCCCGATTTGGAACCAGTCTGTTGTTCCATGTCCAGTTCTAACTGTTGCTTCCTGACCTGCATACAGGTTTCTCAAGAGGCAGGTCAGGTGATCTGGTATTCCCATCTCTTTCAGAATTTTCCACAGTTGATTGTGATCCACACAGTCAAAGGCTTTGGCAGTCAATAAAGCAGAAACAGATGTTTTTCTGGAACTCTTTTGCTTTTTCTATGATCCAACGGATGTTGGCAATTTGATCTCTGGTTCCTCTGCCTTTTCTAAAACCAGTTTGAACATCTGGAATTTCACGGTTCACATATTGCTAAAGCCTGGCTTGGAGAATTTAAAGCATTACTTTACTAGCATGTGAGATGAGTGCAATTTTACGCCAGTTTGAGCATTTTTGACATTGCCTTTCTTTGGGATTGGAATGAAAACTGACCTTTTCCAGTCCTGTGGCCACTGCTGAGTTTTCCAAATTTGTTGGCATATTGAGTGCAGCACTTTCACAGCATCATCTTTCAGGATTTGAAATAGCTCAACTGGAATTCCATCACCTCCACTAGCTTTGTTCATAGTGATGCTTCCCAAGGCCCACTTGAGTTCACATTCCAGGATGTCTGGCTCTAGGTGAGTGATCACACCATCGTGATTATCTGGGTCATGAAGATCTTTTTTGTACAGTTCTCCTGTGTATTCTTGCCACCTCTTCTTAATATCTTCTGCTTCTTTTAGGTCGCTACCACTTCTGTCCTTTATTGAGCCCATCTTTGCATCAAATGTTCCCTTGGTATCTCTAATTTTCTTGAAGAGATCTCTAGTCTTTCCCATTCTGTTGTTTTCCTCTATTTCTTTGCATTGATCACTGAGGAAAGCTTTCTTATCTCTCCTTGCTTTGGAACTCTGCATTCAAATGGGTATATCTTTCCTTTCCTCCTTTGCTTTTCCCTTCCCTTCTTTTCACCGCTATTTGTAAGGCCTCCCCAGACAGCCATTTTGCTTTTTTGCATTTCTTTTTCTTGGGAATGGTCTTGATTCCTGTCTCATGTAGAATGTCATGAACCTCTATCCATAGTTCATCAGGCACTCTGTCTATCAGATCTAGTCCCTTAAATCTATTTCTCACTTCCACTGTATAGTCATAAGGGATTTGATTTAGGTCATACCTGAATGGTCTAGTGGTTTTCCCCACTTTCTTCAATTTCAGTCTGTATTTGGCAATAAGGAGTTCATGATTCAAGCCACAGTCAGCTCCCAGTCTTGTTTTTGCTGACTGTACAGAGCTTCTCCATCTTTGGCTGTAAAGAATATAATCAATCTGATTTCAGTGTTGACCATCTGGTGATATCCATTTGTAGAGTCTTCTCTTGTGTTGTTGGAAGAGAGTGTTTGCTATGGCCAGTGTGTTCTCTTGGCAGAACTCTATTAGCCTCTGCCCTGCTTCATTCTGTACTCCAAGGCCAAATTTGCTTGTTACTCCAGGTGTTTCTTCACTTCCTACTTTTGCATTCCAGTCCCCTGTAATGAAAAGGACATCTTTTTTGGGGGGTTAATTCTAGAAGGTCTTGTAGATCTTCATAGAATTGTTCAACTTCAGCTTCTTCAGTGTTACTGGTTGGGGCATAGACTTGGATTACCGTGATAGTGAATGATTTGCCTTGGAAATGAACAGAGATCATTCTGTCACTTTTGAGACTGCATCCAAGTACTGCATTTCAGACTCTTTTTGTTGACCATGATGGCTATTCCATTTATTCTAAATGATTCTTGCCCACAGTAGTAGATATAATGGTCATCTGAGTTAAATTCACCCATTCTAGTCCATTTTAGTTCGCTGATTCCTAGAATGTCAATGTTCACTCTTGCCATCTCTTGTTTGACCACTTCCAATTTGCCTTGATTCATGGACCTAACATCCCAGGTTCCTATGCAATATTGCTCTTTACAGCATCAAACCCAGCTTCCGTCACCAGTCCCATTCACAAGCAGGTTTTGTTTTTGCTTTGGCTCCATCCCTTCATTCTTTCTAGAGTTATTTCTCCACTGATCTCCAGTAGCATATTGGGCACCTACCGACCTGGGGAGTTCATCTTTCAGTGTCCTATCTTTTTGCCTTTTCATACTGTTCATGGGGTTCTCAAGGCAAGAATACTGAAGTGGTTTGCCATTCCCTTCTCCAATGGATCACATTCTGTCAGACCTCTCTGCCATGACTCAGCTGTCTTGGGTGTCCCTACACGGCATGGCTTAGTTTCATTGAGTTAGACCAGGCTGTGGTCCGTGTGATCAGATTGGCTAGTTGTCTGTGATTGTACTTTCAGTCTGTCTGCCCTCTGATTCCCTCTCTCAGTGTCTACCATCTTACTTGGGTTTCTCTTACCTTTCTGTAGGATAAAAATGGTCAGATATTGGCAATTTTATATGGTTTAAACTAATGTGTTTAAGCCAACTCTAGATCTAGGAACTGCCCCTCAATAAATGAAAATCAGAAGGGGTGGTGGGAGAGGGGGAGCTTTAGATCAAATATTTTAGGCAAATCCTTGTAGATTAAACACCCACATTAGCACATTAAAGTCATATTAAAGTGAGAGGTTTTAGAGTAAAGAAAACTGTTGACTTTATTTCTCAAATGTCTTGGATTACGGAACTCTTTTTTTTTGCCCAAGGAAACTTTAGAGATAGTTTGAGAAATACTGCTTTTCACTATCCAAACATGCCACTAAGAACAGTTTTAGGTGACACAATGTTATTAGGGAAAGACAGAGTTATTTGTGTGTTGAAAAATGTGACCTTGGGGTCCCCAGTTGTTTCAATGCAACATCTGCAGACATAGTTCCAAAGATAATCAGAGGAACTATGCCTGGATTTAAAATGAGTTATCTTCATGAGCAAGATATTTTGAAAAACATAAAATCCACCCTCATAGATGTGAGATGGCAATCTGAGAGCAATAAATCCTTCCAATTTTTCAGCTAAAAAAAAATATATATATATATATATATATATATCTCCATACATATTCTCAAGTGAATAGAGTGCAATGGGGAGGGGTGACAATTTTCTTTCCTCATATTCACAATATTGACTTTCTGAATTATTACTTTGGGGTGCCACTGATAGGATTTGCAAATGATTTGGTTTTGTAAAATGTTAATTAAACAGTGTTCAACAAAGTGGAAACTTTAACAATGTAGGAAGATTGTGCATGAGGCCTTGGATAAAAAGAAAAAATGAAATCTGCTATTATTAAAACAATAGCCTCTGTTTTGGAAAGAGGGTACAAAGATTGGTTCAATGCTCTCCCAGGTAACACTGAGTTGGTTCTAAAAGGGATCTGTCGGAGGAGGAGCAAAGATGGTGGAGGAGTAGGACAGGGAGAACACTTTCTTCCCCACAAATTCATCAAAAGAACATTTAAATGCTGAGTAAATTCCACAAAACAACTTCTGAATGCCGGCAGAGGACATCAGGCACCCAGAAAAGCAACCCAAGTCTTCGAAAGGAGGTAGGAAAAAATATAAAAGACAAAAAAAGGGACAAAAGAGGGAGGGACGGAGTTCCGTCCAGGAAGGGAGTCTTAAAAAGAGAGACGTTTCCAAACACCAGGAAACCTTCTCACTGCCGAATCTGTGCCGAGCCCTGGAAGCACAGAGGGCAACATAACAGGGAGGAAAAATAAATAAACAATTAAAACCCACACATTGTGAGCCCTATGGTAACTCCCCCAGCAGAGAAGCAGTGCAGACGCCTGCATCCGTCATTAGCAAGCAGGGGCTGGGCAGGGAGGCGTGGCGTGGGCTGCACCGCAAGAATCTGGCCTGAATACCCTGAGCGCTATCTGAGCGAAATAATTTGGGCTAGCAAACCAGACTGTGGGATATCTACCACGCAAAAAGCCAGCCCTAACCTATGACACCGCCAGGCCCATGCACAGAACAAAGGACTGAACAGAACAAAGGACTGAACAGAGATAGCCGGCAGCAGACCATCCCCCTCCGGTGATAGGCAGCCAGAGGCAGAAGGCGACAATCGCAGCCCCAGAGAGACATTATCTATAAAACTGTAAGCAGGCTTCTTTGCTAACTAAAACTTCTTGGGGGTCTGGACGGTCAACATCTGCCTGAGAAGGTGTGCCGGTGCACACCTAGATAACCGAGCAGTGGGGAGGTGATAAAGTCGCAGCAATCGTGTGTGCCAAACACCTCATCACCTGAGCTGCTCGGATCTGGGAAGGGCACAAAACGCAGGCCCAACTGAGAGCCTGCGCCTCTGAGGACTACCCGAGTGCCTGAACCTGAGCGGCTTGGAACTGGGAAGTGCATGCAGCCCAGGGCCAGCCACGGATGGTTCCTGACGGAGCAACCTAGAGCCTGAGCAACGTGGGCAGAGAGGCTACATGCGCCGTGAACGGGGGGCAGACCCAGTGTGGCTGAGGCACTGCAAGCACACGCCAGTATTATTTGTTTGCAGCATCCCTCCCTACCTCCCCTCAGCGCGACTGAACAAGTGAGCCTAAAAAAAAAAAAAAGAAGTGTTCTCCACCGTCCCCTTTGTGTCAGGGCGGAAACCAGACACTGAAGAGACCAGCAAACAGAGGAAGCTATAACAGAGGGAACCGCCTTGAAAGCTACAGGCAATAGATTAAAACCCTGTGGTTACTACCAACTACATAGGAAGGGGCCTATAGATCTTGAGAAATATAAGTTGGACCAAGGAACTAGCCAAAAATGAACTGAACCCACAATACTCACAACAAAACCGGAGAAAGTCCTAGATATATTTTTACTATTTGTACGATCATTCTTTCTTTCTTTTTTTTAATTTTTTTTAATTAAAAAAAATTTTAAGTCCTCTATTATTCCTTTAATTTCCACTTTTATAACCGATTACTTTGCAAAAAAAAAAAAAAGAAGACCCTATTTGTTTTTTTTTTAAAGCAAACTTTATTTTTTTGACCTTTTTTTTTCCCCCCTTTTCCTTCTTTTCTTTAACATTATATTTTTGAAATTCCAAACTCTACTCTAGACTTTAAATTTTAGCTTTTTGGTATTTGTTATCAATTTTGTACCTATAGTTTTTTTTTAATAATTTCTGTGACCCTTTTTTGTTTTTCTTTTCTCTGTTTCTTTCTCTTCTTCTTTTAAATAACATTGTATATCTGAAATTCCAAACTCTACTCTAGATTTTCAATTTATGCTTTTTGGTATTTGTTATCAATTTTGTACCTGTATTTTTTTTATATAATTTATGCGACTTTGTTTGTTCTTGTTTGTTTGTTTTTTTCTCTCTCTTTCTTTTTCTTCTTTTTTTAACATTGTATTTTTGAAATTCCAAACTCTACTCTAGATTTTTAACTTTTGCTTTTTGGTATTAGTTATCAAATTTGTACCTATATTTTCTTTATAATTTTCACGACCTTGTTTGTTTTTGTTTGTTCGTTCTTTCTCTTTCTTTTCCTTCTTCTTTTCTTTAACATCGTATTTTTGAAATTCCAAACTCTACACTAGATTTTTAATTTTTGCTTTTATGTATTTGTTACCAATTTTGTACCTTAAAGAACCCAATCTTCAGTACCCATTTTTCACTAGGGAGCGAGATTACTGGCTTAACTGCTCTCTCCCCCTTTGGACTCTCCTTTTTCTCCACCAGGTCGCCTGTGTCTCCTCCCTAACCCCTCTCTACTCTATCCAACTCTGTGAATTTCTGTGTGTTCCAGACGGTGGAGAACACTTAGGGAACTGATTACTGGCTGGATCTGTCTCCCTCCTTTTCATTCCCCCCATTTATCCTCCTGGCCACCTCTGTCACCTTCCTCCTCCTTCTCTTCTCTGTATAACTCTGTGAACAACTCTGAGTGGTCCAGTTGTGGAGTGCACATAAGGAAGAGATTACTGGCTAGCCCACTCTCTCCTCTATTGATTCCACCTCATCTCATTCGAGTCACCTCTAACTCCCTCCTCCCTCTTCTCTTCCCCATATAACGCTGTAAACCTCTCTGACCCTCATGGTAGAGAAGCTTTTCATCTTTAACGTAGATGTTTTATCAATGGTGCTGTATAGAAGGAGAAGCTTTGAAACTACTGTAAAAATAAGACCAATAACTGGAAGCAGGAGGCTTAAGTACAAACCCTGACTCCAGGGAGCTCCTGACTCCAAGGAACATTAATTGACAGGAGCTCATCAAATGCCTCCATACCTGCACTGAAACCAAGAACCACACAAGGGCCAACAAGTTTCAGAGCAAGACATACCAAGCAAGTTCTCCAGCAACAAGGAACACAGCCCTGAGCTCCAAGATACAGGCAGCCCAAAGTCACCCCAAAACCATAGACATCCCATAACTCATTAATGGACATTTCATTGCACTCCAGAGAGAAGAAATACAGCTCCACTCACCAGAACACCGACACAAGCTTCCCTAACCAAGAAACTTTGACAAGCCACCTGTACAAACCCACACAGAGTGAGCAAATGCCACAATAAAGAGAACTCCACAAATTGCCAGAATACAGAAAGGACACCCCAAACTCAGCAATTTAAACAAGATGAAGAGACAGAGGAATACCCAGCAGATAAAGGAACAGGATAAATGCCCACCAAACCAAACCAAAGAGGAAGAGATAGGGAATCTATCTGATAAAGAATTCCAAATAATGATAGTGAAATTGATCCAAAATCTTGAAATTAAAATGGAATCACAGAAAAATAGCCTGGAGACAAAGATTGAGAAGATGCAAGAAAGGTTTAACAAGGACCTAGAAGAAATAAAAGAAAGTCAATATATAATGAATAATGCAATAAATGAAATTAAAAACACTCTGGAGGCAACAAATAGTAGAATAATAGAGGCAGAAGATAGGATTAGTGAATTAGAAGATAGAATGGTAGAAATAAATGAATCAGAGAGGATAAAAGAAAAACGAATGAAAAGAAATGAGAACAATCTCAGAGACCTCCAGGACAATATTAAATGCTACAACATTCGAATCATAGGAGTCCCAGAAGAAGAAGATAAAAAGAAAGACCATGAGAAAATACTTGAAGAGATAATAGTTGAAAACTTCCCTAAAATGGGGAAGAAAATAATCACCCAAGTCCAAGAAACCCAGAGAGTCGCAAACAGGATAAACCCAAGGCAAAACACCCCAAGACACATATTAATCAAATTAACAAAGATCAAACACAAAGAACAAATACTAAAAGCAGCAAGGGAAAAACAACAAATAACACACAAGGGAACTTCCATAAGGTTAACAGCTGATCTTTCAATAGAAACTCTTCAAGCCAGGAGGGAGTGGCAAGACATACTTAAAGTGATGAAAGAAAATAACCTACAGCCCAGATTATTGTACCCAGCAAGGATCTAATTCAAATATGAAGGAGAAATCAAAAGCTTCTCAGACAAGCAAAAGCTGAGAGAATTCAGCACCACCAAACCAGCTCTCCAACAAATACTAAAGGATATTCTCTAGACAGGAAACACAAAAATGGTGTATAAACTCGAACCCAAAACAATAAAGTAAATGGCAACGGAATCATACTTATCAGTAATTACCTTAAACGTAAATGGGTTGAATGCCCCAACCAAAAGACAAAGACTGGCTGAATGGATACAAAAACAAGACCCCTACATATGTTGTCTACAAGAGACCCACCTCAAAACAGGGGACACATACAGACTGAAAGTGAAGGGCTGGAAAAAGATTTTCCATGCAAATAGGGACCAAAAGAAAGCAGGAGTAGCAATACTTATATCAGATAAAATAGACTTTAAAACAAAGGCTGTGAAAAGAGACAAAGATGGTCACTACATAATGATCAAAGGATCAATCCAAGAAGAAGCTATAACAATTATAAATATATATGCACCCAACACGGGAGAGCTGCAATATGTAAGACAAATGCTAACAAGTATGAAAGGAGAAATTAACAATAACACAATAATAGTGGGAGACTTTAATACCCCACTCACACCTATGGATAGATCAACTAAACAGAAAATTAAAAAGGAAACACAAACTTTAAACGATACAATAGACCAGTTAGACCTAATTGATATCTATAGGACATTTCATCCCAAAACAATGAATTTCACCTTTTTCTCAAGCGCACATGGAACCTTCTCCAGGATAGATCACATCCTGGGCCATAAATCTAGCCTTGGTAAATTCAAAAAAATAGAAATCATTCCAAGCATCTTTTCTGACCACAATGCAGTAAGATTAGATCTCAATTACAGGAGAAAAACTATTAAAAATTCCAACATATGGAGGTTGAACAACACGCTGCTGAATAACCAACAAATCACAGAAGAAATCAAAAAAGAAATCAAAATTTGCATAGAAATGAATGAAAATGAAAACACAACAACCCAAAACCTGTGGGACACTCTAAAAGCAGTCCTAAGGGGAAAGTTCATAGCAATACAGGCATACCTCAAGAAACAAGAAAAAAGTCAAATAAATAACCTAACTCTACACCTAAAGCAACTAGAAAAGGAAGAAATGAAGAACCCCAGGATTAGTAGAAGGAAAGAAATCTTAAAAATTAGGGCAGAAATAAATGCAAAAGAAACAAAAGAGACCATAGCAAAAATCAACAAAGTCAAAAGCTGGTTATAAAATTGACAAACCATTAGCCAGACTCATCAAGAAACAAAGGGAGAAAAATCAAATCAATAAAATTAGAAATGAAAATGGAGAGATCACAACAGACAACACAGAAATACAAAGGATCATAAGAGACTACTATCAACAATTATATGCCAATAAAATGGACAACGTGGAAGAAATGGACAAATTCTTAGAAAAGTACAACTTTTCAAAACTGGACCAGGAAGAAATAGAAAATCTTAACAGACCCATCACAAGCACGGAAATTGAAACTGTAATCAAAAATCTTCCAGCAAATAAAAGCCCAGGTCCAGATGGCTTCACAGCTGAGTTCTACCAAAAATTTAGAGAAGAGCTGACACCTATCCTGCTCAAACTCTTCCAGAAAATTGCAGAGGAAGGTAAACTTCCAAACTCATTCTATGAGGCCACCATCACCCTAATACCAAAACCTGGCAAAGATCCCACAAAAAAAGAAAACTACAGGCCAATATCACTGATGAACATAGATGCAAAAATCCTTAACAAAATTCTAGCAATCAGAATCCAACAACACATTAAAAAGATCATACACCATGCCCAAGTGGGCTTTATCCCAGGGATGCAAGGATTCTTCAATATCCACAAATCAATCAATGTAATACACCACATTAACAAATTGAAAAATAAAAACCATATGATTATCTCAATATATGCAGAGAAAGCCTTTGACAAAATTCAATATCCATTTATGATAAGAACTCTCCAGAAAGCAGGAATAGAAGGAACATACCTCAACATAATAAAAGCTATATATGACAAACCCACAGCAAACATTATACTCAATGGTGAAAAATTGAAAGCATTTTCTCTAAAGTCAGGAACAAGACAAGGGTGCCCACTTTCACCATTACTATTCAACATAGTTTTGGAAGTTTTGGCCACAGCAATCAGAGCAGAAAAAGAAATAAAAGGAATCCAAATTGGAAAAGAAGAAGTAAAACTCTAACTATTTGCAGATGACATGATCCTCTACATAGAAAACCCTAAAGATTCCACCAGAAAATTACTAGAACTAATCAATGATTATAGTAAAGTTGCAGGATATAAAATCAACACACAGAAATCCCTTGCATTCCTATACACTAATAATGAGAAAACTGAAAGAGAAATTAAGGAAACAATTCCATTCACCATTGCAACAGAAAGAATAAAATACTTAGGAATATATCTACCTAAAGAAACTAAAGACCTATATATAGAAAACTATAAAACACTGGTGAAAGCAATCAAAGAGGACACTAATAGATGGAGAAATATACCATGTTCATGGATTGGAAGAATCAATATAGTGAAAATGAGTATACTACCCAAAGCAATTTATAGATTCAATGCAATCCCTATCAAGCTACCAACGGTATTCTTCACAGAACTAGAACAAGTAATTTCACAATTTGTATGGAAATACAAAAAACCTCGAATAGCCAAAGCTATCTTGAGAAAGAATGGAACTGGAGGAATCAACCTACCTGACTTCAGGCTCTATTACAAAGCCACAGTTATCAAGACAGTATGGTACTGGCACAAAGGCAGAAATATTGATCAATGGAACTAAATAGAAAGCCCAGAGATAAATCCACGCACATATGGACACCTTATCTTTGACAAAGGAGGCAAGAATATACAATGGATTAAAGACAATCTCTTTAACAAGTGGTGCTTAAAGATCTCAACGTAAGACCAGAAACTATAAAACTCCTAGAGGAGAACATAGGCAAAACACTCTCCGACATACATCACAGCAGGATCCTCTATGACCCACCTCCCAGAATATTGGAAATAAAAGCAAAAATAAACAAATGGGACCTAATAAAACTCAAAAGCTTCTGCACAACAAAGGAAACTATAATCAAGGTGAAAAGGCAGCCTTCAGAATGGGAGAAAACAATAGCAAATGAAGCAACTGACAAACAACTAATCTCAAAAATATACAAGCAACTCCTACAGCTCAACTCTAGAAAAATACATGACCCAATCAAAAAATGGGCCAAAGAACTAAATAGACATTTCTCCAAAGAAGACATACAGATGGCTAACAAACACATGAAAAGATACTCAACATCATTCATTATCAGAGAAATGCAAATCAAAACCACTATGAGGTACCATTTCATACCAGTCAGAATGGCTGCGATCCAAAAGTCTACAAGCAATAAATGCTGGAGAGGGTGTGGAGAAAAGGGAACTCTCTGACACTGTTGGTGGGAATGCAAACTAGTACAGCCACTATGGAGAACAGTGTGGAGATTCCTTTAAAAACTGGAAATAGAACTGCCTTATGATCCAGCAATCCCACTGCTGGGCATACACACTGAGGAAACCAGAAGGGAAAGAGACACGTGTACCCCAATGTTCATCGCAGCACTGTTTATAATAGCCAGGACATGGAAGCAACCTAGATGCCCATCAGCAGATGAATGGATAAGAAAGCTATGGTACATATACACAATGCAGTATTACTCAGCCATTAAAAAGAATACATTTGAATCAGTTCTAATGAGGTGGATGAAACTGGAGCCTATCAGAGTGAAGTAAGCCAGAAAGAAAAACACCAATACAGTATACTAATGCATATATATGGAATTTAGAAAGATGGTAACAATAACCCTGTGTACAAGACAGCAAAAGAGACACTGATGTATAGATCAGTCTTATGGACTCTGTGGGAGAGGGAGAGGGTGGGGAGATTTGGGAGAATGGCATTGAAATATGTATAATATCATGTATGAAATGAGTCACCAGTCCAGGTTTGATGCACGATACTGGATGCTTGGGGCTGGTGCACTGGGATGACCCAGAGGGATGGTATGGGGAGGGAGGAGGGAGGAGGGTTCAGGATGGGGAACACAGGTATACCTGTGGCGGATTCATTTCGATATTTGGCAAAACTAATACAATATTGTAAAGTTTAAAAATAAAATAAAATTAAAAAAAAAATTTTTTTTAAATAAATAAAAGGGATCTGTCACTTAGTAATTGGATATGTTAATAAACTATTGTTTGACTTCATTTTCCTCATCTGTAAAACAAGGAGGGAGCTCCTAAACAAATCCAGATGCTCTGCTTAATCCTCCCTGAACTTCCTTCCATCATACATTTTACACTATTACACTATTTTCTATCCCATTTATTTATATGCCTATCACATCACTCTTGCTAGGTCTCCAGTACAAAAAGCAAGAACTAACTCTGATTCATCTTGATTTTCCATAAACCATCTGATGGTGGTTAAAGGTGCAATTCTAGAAACAAAATACCTGAGATGGAGTCTTGATTCTGTCCCTGACTGGCTGTGTGACCCTTGGCATTTGCTTAAACTCTGCATCTGAGTCTCCTCCAAAATCATATTGGGATTATAATCATACCTATGATATGTTTTGTTTAATCCATGTTTTGCACTTCAAACAGTGAGTAACACGTGATCAGCCCTCAATAAAGATTAACACTTTCCTGCTTCGTTAGCAACAATTGTTGATTCAGTGACTGTATGGGTGATAATAGGCTAATATTCCTTTCTTATGAAAATACTTTTTTCTGCTCTTAACTCTTTTAATGCCTCCTCAATACCCTCTATATAGCACATAAAGCATTGTTTTAACTCTGCCAGTCTCCAAAAGAATCGTGAAGTTGCCGTCTATCTTCTTATATCCAAGCCTCCTTTGAAATTCTTTACTTCCCTTCTGATCACTTGAGAATAAGACTTCTTCACATTTTGCTATAAGTAAGATCTTTGATGAAGGATGCAATTTTATGCATATAACCCTGAATCATATTTCTGTTAATGTTGGGAAAGTAATTACTCTGAAATTAATGGTGCTTATGTTCCAATTATCTGTCTAGTATACTAGCTGGGAGCTTCTGCAGATAAAGTGTATTTATGAGAGAAGGTGAGGCCTATGAAGGAAACCCCTCCCAATGACTCCATCCCAGTATGGCCTTGTCTAGATTTTGGGTCTCATTTTAGCCCCCATAATTCTCTTTCATTGATGGTTCACAGCAGACTAGAGATCAAACTCAAGATTTGTTCTGGAACTGTGTTAGTACTCTAGCAGCACCTAATCACATGTAGTTTTGGAGCATCAAAAGCATGGCTTGTCCAAATTAAATGAGCTCTGAGGGTAAGATAGATACCAGTTTTCTAAGACTTAATACTAAAAAAAAGTAAAACATTTCATTAATTATTTTCTACTGACTTTAAGTTGAAATGATATAATATATTGGGAGCATTGGGTGGAGTAAAATATATTACTAAAATTAGTTTCAACTGTGTTTTACTTTTCTGTATGGAGCCATTAGAAAATTTAAGGTATGCGTGCATGTGTGTGCTCTGTTGCTTCAGTCGTGTCCAACTCTTTGTGACCCTATGGACTGTAACCTACCAGGCTCCTCTGTCCATGAGATTCTCCAGGAAAGAATACTAGAGTGGGTTGCCATGCCCTCCAACAGGGGAGCTTCCTGATCCAGGAATAGAACTCATGTCTCCTGCATCTCCTGCATTGCAGGCGAATTCTTTACCCACTGAGCCAACTGGGAAGCCTAACTGTGTAAGTAAGTCAAATGTGTGGCTTATCTTTATTAGACAGTACTGATATAGTACATGACCTAGATCCAGAATATTCCCTGAGAAAGTCCCTGCCCTAAATTCCTCCTCTGGGTTCTCTCAGTGTATAAGTTTCCATGAGGAATTATTATTATTTTAGATTTAATAAAATTGGGAATTTCTGGAGACTAAAAAACTCATATAAAGGAATAAGAATACTGCATTTTACATTTGTCTGACTCCATATTTAGGTTCTCTTGGTTGTACCAGACTCAGATTTGGTGACAAATTGACCCCAAAACAAATAACATTAAATCGTTGTCTCTGGTCGGATATCCCAGAAGCAGATGCTAAGATGGAATGTGGGGTGTGATTCACTTATTAAAATCAGCATCTAGCACAGAGAGGGAAGGAGCAGCAGGATGAATAGAGAGAGTAGCACGGAAACATATACATTACCGTATGTAAAACAGCCAGTGGGAGTCTGCTGTATGATACAGGGAACTCAGCCCCTTGCTTTGTGACAGCCTAGAGGGGTGGGATGGGGTGGGAGGTGGGAAGGAGGTTTAACAGGGAGGGGACATATGTATATCTTTAGTGGTTCATGCTGATACATGGCAGAAACGAACATAACATTGTAAAGCATTTCTTCTCCAATTAAAAATAAATAAATTAAAAAAAAAAAAAAAAAGAATCAGCATCTGGTAAAGAAAGACTGTGGGGGAAATTAAATACTGAGTCTTGATTAGGCTTCAGAGACATGCAGAACAGGCCTCTGACCTTGCCTCTAACCCACCCTTACTGTGAGTAACCAGGCCTCTGACTTTGCTTCTAACACTGCCCTTACTCAGTGTCCTGACTACCTGCTGTGACCATAGATAAGATAGGGGACCAATCTTGAGACTGTTGAGCCCCTGCAAGGGGTCTGGCCAACCAAGCCCCAGGCTTAACATTCCAAGTTTTACATGACAGAACAAACAGCATTAACATGAAACCAGAACTGCAATATGTTCACAAATTGATGATGGTATCGGTTTGTATCCTGGGATTATAAGCATGATCCCTGGAGTGCATTTTTTGAAGTCTCACCCTACAGGTTCACCATCTGCTGCCTGGGACCTTTTCACAACTGGGACTCCAGGTGTGCTGTGGCACGGGACCTCCCAGTGCTGTTTGAGTCTGGATGTTGGTCAAAACACAATTTGGTGATGTATCCTCTGCTGTTCCTATTTTCCTTTTCCTTTAATGTTAGTATATTCAAAGTAAGCTAGATAATTCTCTAATAAATGTTGGTACTATTTATGTGTAAGGAACGAGTGACTTATTTTGTTAAAAAAAAAAAAAAATCCTTTGAACCTGAGACCAAAGTGAAAACTTCCTGCCAAACAAAGAGGAAGGAAGGAATAAGGAGCAGAGGGACAAGTCAATTAATGATGAAGACCCAGGAAAGCCCCAAACAACCTGGCCGGAAGCTCTAGTACTGATGATGCTGGTCAGAGTGATCTCTCCTTGGCCAAAACAGCCAGACTGGCTCGGTGGCTCAGTATGCTCTGCTCTGAGGACACAAACTGGGGCTGGGGAGCTCTCTGCCCTGAGTCAGACCCTGAAGGAGCTGAAAGCCCATCTGTCCACTGACCACAATTCTTGCGGCTATATATCCCATAAATTTCTGAAGAACCTGGGTGGTGCACCCTTTATTGAGAAAGATACTTCTTAATTATCTTTATACATTGGCTTTAATTGTTTCCTTCTTTCAAATATCTGAAAGATAAATGCTTCTCCTCTTGCTACCAGATGCACACAAAGAAACAGTGGGTTTCAGGCTCAGAGACTTGGCAGGCAATGAAATCTAGCTATAATTTAATAATGTTATTTGTTGCATTTTTACGGTTGTATCCTACTTATTCAAATGTGTACTGGCTTTCTGTGTGTGATCATATAAAATTGTCTTTCTAAAAACTTATTTTTAAAAAGATGCAATTAACAGGAATGTACCAAGAGAGCCTATTTAATTTAATGCAAATTAGAGGCCTCACTGGCCTGAGATAGAAAAGGATCAACTTTGAAGAGACAGAGCTCACTCTTCATGGGGGGAACCCAGAGGATGGGGAGTCAATCCAGCTTGACAGATGTGCTTCACCAGTGAGGTCTGGGAGCAGAGAAGAGAGTGAACTACTGAAGTCACAATTTGTTCTGAAATGGGACCAGGATAATCTTTGCCACTACAAGCCTACATATTCGTGTCAGTTTCCTCTCTTGTGTCTGGGGTTTTATTTCTTTATTTACGGCTCCACCAGGTCTTTCTTAGTTGCAGCACACAGGATCTTCACTGGGGCACTTGTGATCCAGTTCCCTGACCAGGGTTCAAGCCCGGGCCCCCTGCACTGGAAGCACAAGTCTTAACCATTAGACCACCAGGGGAGTCCCCAAAGTCTGTTATTTCACACCCCACTGCTGTTATTTGGGGTCCTGGGGTCAAGCCTGGACCTCTGACACGCAGCTTATATTCAAAGAAGTTTTCAAGTAACTAAGATCAAAGCTTAGTAGAACCCACATCCCAATATAAAATGATTGCTAAGACATTTCGGTGTTTGTTGCAGGGTGGGGGTCAGGCCTGGACCTCTCTCTCTGACACACAACAAAAAATACAGAAAAAACTGTTATACCTTCTAGGTATAGAAGTTTATACCTTCTAGGGAATAGGTTGAAGTTGGAAAGACCAAGGAGAAGTGTCTAAGACAAAAAAAAAAGTATTTCAATACTCCTGTCTTTTGTTTGAATGTTTCCCCAGTGTTATGTATTACTGTTACAGTTCTTAAACTAGTTTAAATGTAAATACTGAAAGCAAAGAGCTAGTTGGCCAGGGATACACAGCTAGAGAGGATTACTGTAAGCCCACAGGGAGCTGTCCTCTCTCTGGGGTGCTTAAGGATGAAGTGACACATCACAGCGGTGTGGCAGAAGTGTTGCTCGAGAGATGGAAGAACTGGAGGAATCACAGTAGGGCTCTGTGAGTTCCTGGGACCGACCAGCTGCTGATCATGGGGCTCAACATGAAAGAGAAAGAAAGGAGCCAGCATGGAAGAAAGAAGCTTCTGCTGAGAGCAAGTGCTCAGGAGCACAATGTTATCCCCAGGGAATCCCCACTGGCTGGAGTTTCCACTGACACATCACAGGGTGTGAGGCCCAGAGGCCTCTGTTCTTATCGTGATCCCCCATTCTACCATGATTTGTCGCAGCAGTTAACAGCATCAGGGTTTTATTGGTTGATTTTGCATTTTTTGCTCTGGCATCATATAAACATAACCCTGGGAGAGGAGAGATGCTGCTTTTTTACTGTATTTTTTCAAATCTAGAATAATCCCTAGAGAGTAAAAACAAACAAACAAACAAAAGCCCTTGCTGAATGAATTAGTATGCTGGGAGATCAGACATGACTTATCAAGCCTTCCTGTCTAATAAACCTGGATCACTCAGTGCCAAGAGACCACGTATAAAAGTGAGACATGAAGAACTGGTATGTATACAGTGGACTATTACTCAGCCATAAAAAAGAATGAAATAATGCCATTTGCAGTGACATAGATGGATCTAGAGATTATCATACTAAGTGAAGTAGGTCAGAGAGAGAAAAATATCACAGGATTTCATTTATATATGGAACTTTAAAAATGAAAGAAATCAACTTATTTATGAAACAGAGACTCGCAGACAGAGAAAACAAGCTTATAGTTACCAAAGGGGAAAGGGGGAAAGGATAAAGTAGGAGCTTGGCATTACAATATACACGGTAACTATATAGAAAATAGATAACCCACAAGGACCTACTTTATAGCACAGGGAACTATACTCAATATCTTGTAACAATCTATAATGGAAAAGAGTCTTAAAAAGAATATACACATATATGTATAACTGAATCACTTTGTTGTACACCTGAAGTGAACACAACATTGTAAATGAACTGTATTTCAATAAAAATTAAAAATGAAACAAAACTGAGACACATGCTCCCTCTGGTTACAGCCCAAGCTTAATTACAAAATATAATGGAGGAACCACTACGTTGAAAGGTTCTTTTGTCATTTGTAAGTATGACAGTGAGGTCTTCTCCTTATGTGAGGAGCAAATAAAACTCTCGGATAATGATGGTGGAAGTCTTTGCATTCTGCTTTACTAATATGTTTCTACATTCTTCTGAAGTAATTACTAAGCACTGCCACAATGAAATTTCATCATCTCCTATTAGCTTAATGTAGATGGTCAACTAAAATTCAACCGAGACTGTTCATATAAATGAAGGAAAAAAACAAGTAATTAATTGACTACATTCATTGTAAGGATCAACTTAGGTTTTTCTTCCTTGAAAATTGTATTGTTGTTGTAAGACAGAAGCATTTATTTTGGGCTGCGGTCACGGCTGCCCTCTGACCTTTCTGATCACTTCTACAATGTCTCCTTTGCTGGCTTCTCCTCTGCTCATGCCAGTGTTTATGGAGACTCATCACACTTTCATTCTTAGGTCTCCACTCACTCACCCATGACTCCTCAACCCCACCGTTTTATCAGCCCATTCTATAATTATTTCAATCCCTGACCTTGCTTTCTGATACCTCTGCTAAGAGCCAACCCTCCATGTCCAGTCCTTCTTTCCACCCTCACAGAAATTCCTTCAGAGTTTCTGAACTCTGTGTGTGCTTCCCCCCATCTCCTTATGGACATCTTTATCCCTACTCTTCATCCATGTTCTCCATCTCACCTGCTTGTTCTGCACTAACACCTCTTACCTGGGTTACTACAGAAGCCCTAGCTTCAAAGACTTAAATACTTCCACCCTGCCTTGTATTCACCATATACTTCCTGAGAGTGCTCGGTATACAATGTGGAAACATACAGACGACTCATTTTTTCTATGTTTCTATAAGTTAAAAAAAAAAAAAAACTGTAAGAGACATTTGATACAAGACTATAACACTTCTCAGCATGGTACTATTTCCCTGCTTATCCTGATTTCAATCCACACTATATCAACTCACACACCACTATTTTTCAAGCCAATGAATCTTCCTGCTCACATGCAGAAAGCTTTTACAGTTATTCTCTTTTGGAAAATTGCTTTGTCTATTTTCTCCACCCAGTGAATGGTGAAGCTTTTATCATTCAAGATCAATATTGAAAATTTCTTCATATAGGACACTTTCTGCCACTCCCTTACCACTCACCTCACATACACTCAGATCTATGTTCTGATAACTCCATGGATTTCTACCCCATAAGTTATCCTATTATATATAACATTTTAATAACTACTATGCTTTAATCTGTCTTCCAGCTATACAAAATATAAGCACTACAGAGGAAAGATTCATATTTTAGCTTTTGTTATATTTTTCTATTCCTGTCCCAACAAGTGTTTGAATATGGTAGGAGTTCCATGGATTGTTTTGGATAAACGAATAAAAAAGGAAAGATACAAACGAGTAATGAATTGAATGACTGTGGGGGTCCCAAAGGAAATGATGATGAAACTCAGGAAGCTACCTCCAGTACGCATGGATAACTTCTCAGTCTAAAAATACTGCTCTGCCTATTCTCTTTTTCTCTTGATCATACACTATCCCACCAAACAGGACTTGGGGACAAAGAATTTAACTCTTAAGATAGGGATTTCAGACATTAGTAATCCTTTCCAGTACATGCTGGAGAAATGTGGGCTTACTAAGCTTCCTCCCATTCCCTTTACAAAGTTTTCCTGGCCATCAAGTTTCTGATACTTTCAGAGCTCAAATATTAATGTTTAACACTCCTCCCCTGGGCTGGGTAATGAACGCAGCATAGCAATCTCTCTCTGTTACCTCCTGACATTCCTGAATTATGTAACAACAAATAGCTGGCATCCATTCTTTGGCTGACATTTGAATCTGTATTCTCTGTAATGATAACCATTTATCAACGATCAGCTATTGATTACTCCCATCTGGGCCTGCAACTTGAATGAAGGTAAGGTGGATACATGCACTTCCACATGGGCTTGGTGTACAGAAACCCAGCCTGAGCTGGGTAAATGAGGTGTCCAGATACAAAATGAATAGCACCAATCCAAATTATATTAACTTTTAATGAGGCAAGATTAAAACAGCTCCAGGGACTTAAGAGTTCTTGCAGAGAAATAAAACTCCAGGCTGATGAAACATCATTTTGCAGATGATGGGGCTCTGTTTTCTCAGAATTCTTCACGTCTTCCACGTAGTTGAAATACCTATTAAAATACATGGTTCACAATGATTGTTTGCATCTCAACACCTCTTTAATGGAGGCCACAAAGAGATCGGAATTGAATCAGAAGGGAAAAGATGCCTTGGGAAGCTTCCTAAATAATTAAGCTCAGTACTGAGATCAGCTCAGCACCATCAAAATGAGGAGCAGACATGGGGAAGCTGTAGAAGTAACTGTAGGGTTTTAAAACATGAGCGATGATCATGTTTTTAAAAGGAATTCTGGGTAACTTGAACTTGGATCCCCAATCTGCCTCTGTTAAAAACTGTCAAAAGAATGAGTGGCCAAGATGATAGAATAAGAAGACCCTGAGCTCACCTCTTCCCACAGGTACACCAAAATCACAGCTATTTACAGAAAAACTATTGATGAGAACCACCTGAAGACTAGCAGAAAAAGCTTTCCACAATTCAAGATATAAAGAAGGAAACACAATAGGACAGGTAGGAGCAGCAGTCTAGTCAAGACCCAAATGCCAGGTTAGGCAACCCACAAATGAGACAATAATCACAGCTGCAGATGTTCTTCCCAAGAAGTGAGGGGTCTGAGACCCACACTGGGCTCCCCCATCCCCAATCCCCAGCATGATTCTCCTGCACTGGGAAGACGAGTTCCAAGAATGTCTGGTTTGAAGGCAAGTGGGGTTTGATAGAAAGCTTCGGGAAACAGAGACTCCACTTGTAATGGATCACTCAAAATCTCACATGCTCTGATTCCTGGTGCAGAGGCAGCAGTTTGAAAGGAGCGTGCGCTCCACTACAAGGAGAGTGGGGCTGGCAAACACCATTTTGGAGTCCTCACACTAGTCTATTAGCACTGAAGGCTCACCCACCCAACAGTCAGTCAGTACCAATCCCAGGACACCAAGGCCAAGCAGCCACATCCCCCCACAGCCCTGGGCCAATACCACTGATGAACACAGATGCAAAGATTCTCAAAGAAATATTATCAAACTGAATTCAACAATATATTGAAAGCATCATACACCATGATTAAGTGGAGTTTATCCCAAGGATGCAAGGATGGTTCAATATCTCTAAGATTGTCAGTTCAGTTCAGTTCGGTCCAGTTGCTCAGTTGTGTTCAACTCTTTGCAATCCCATGAACCGCAGCACACCAGGCCTCCCTGTCCGTCACCAACTCCTGGAGTCCACCCAAACCCATGTCCATTGTGTCGGTGATGCCATCTAACCATCTCATCCTCTGTCGTCCCCTTCTTCTCCTGCACTCAATCTTTCCCAGCATCAGGGTCTTTTCAAATGAGTCAGCTCTCCACATCAGATAGCCAAAGTATTGGAGTTTCAGCTTCAACATCAGTCCTTCCAATGAACACCCAGGACTGATCTCCTTTAGGATGCACTGGTTGGATCTCCTTGTAGTCCAAGGGACTCTCAAGATTGTCAGTGTGATGCAAAACATTAACAAATTGAAGAATAAAATATCTTATCAATCATATCAATAGATGATACAAAAGCATTTGATAAAATTCAAAATCTACTTATGATTTTAAAAAATAAAATAAAGTGGTTACTGAAGGAACATACAGAAATGTAATACGGGCCATATATGACAGGCCCTTAACTAACATCATATTCAATGGAAAAAAGTTGAAAGCATTTCCTCTTAGATCAGGAACAAGACAAGAACGCCCACTCTCATCACGAATACTTTTGATGAGAAATTAGATTGTTGGAAATTCTAATTATAGCAGTCAGACAAGGAAAAGGATATTAGGGATCCAAACTAGAAAGAAAGAGGTAAAACAGTCATTGTTGCCAGATGACATGACACTATATAAAGAAAATCCTAAAGACACTGCCAAAATCCATTAGAATTAATATATGAATTCAGTAAAGTTTCAGGATATAAAATTAAAACACTGAGGAAAGAAGTTAAAGATGACACAAACAAATGGAAAAATATGCCATGCTCATGGGTTGGAAGAAATGATATTGTTAAAATGACCATACTACCCAAGCAATCTATAGATTCAATGCAATTGATATCAAAACACCAAAGGCATTTTTTAGAGAACTAGAAAAAATAACTTTAAAATACGTATAAAAACACAAAAGACTGAAAATAGCCAAAACGATCTTTAGAAAGAACAAAGCTCAAGGTGCAGTGCTTCCTAATTTCAAACTATACTTTAAAGCTACAGTAATCAAAACAATATAGTATTCACACAAAAACAAACACATATATCAATGGAACAAAATAACCCACATTTATTTATTGTGCAGTTAATCTATGACAAAGGAGGTAAGAATGTGCAGTGAGGAAAAGACAGCCTATTCAATAAACAGTGTCAAAACTAGACAGTTACATGCAAAAATAACAAACTGGACTTTCTCATAACATATAAAAATATAAACTGGATTAAACACTTAAATGTAAACCTGAAACCATAAAACTCCTGGAAGAAATCATAGGCAGTATTATCTCAGTAATATTTTTTTTTGCCTATCTCTTAGGCAAGAGAAACAAAAGCAAAAATAAATAAGATGAATACAAATTTAAAATATTTTGCACAAGGAAAAAACTGTCAACAAAATAAACAGATCACATACTGAATAGGAGAAGATTTTTGGAAATGATATATCTGATAACAGGTTAACATCCAAATTGCACAAATGACTCAAACAACTCAACAAGAGAGAAAAATCAGATTTAAAAAACACGTATTTTCCAAAGAAGACATACAGAGGGCCAACAGATATCTGGAAAGATGCTTAACATCTCTAATCAGGAAAACGCAAATCAAAACCACAACGATATCACCTCACATCTGTCAGAATGGCTATTTTCAAAAAGATAAGTGTTGGCAAGTATGTGGAGAAAATTGAACACCTGTCCACTATTGGGGGACTATAAACTGGTGCAGCCACAATGGAAAAGAGCACAGAGGTTCCTCCAAAAATTAAAAATAGAACTATCATATAATCCAGCTATATCACTTCTGGGTAGCTTTTTGAATAAAAAAAAATGCAAATTTAAAAAGATATATGAACCTTTATGTTAATTGAAGCAATACTTACAATAGCCAAGTTATGAAAGCAACAGTAGAACCTAGGTATGCAGCAATACATGAATGGAAAAAGGAGATGTCACCCACACACTCACACACACACAAAGACGGACCCAGAGGGTAATATACTAAGTGAACTACATCTGAAAGTGAAAGACAAACACTGTATGATTTCACTTAAATGTGGAATCTAAGAAATAAAACAGAAACAAACAAAGCAAAACAAAAACAGATGCACAGATAACAGTGAATAGGTGGCTGCTAGAGAGGAGGAGGCACGGTATGAGAAAAATAGGTGAGAGAAATTAAGCACAAACTTGCGGTTGCAAAATAAATGAGTCACAGTGATGAAATCTACAGACAATAATATTATAAAAACATTGCATGGTAATAGATGGTAACTAGACTTATGGTAGTGATCATTTTGTAATGTACAGAAATATCAAATCACTGTGATGCACACCTGGAGCTAGCATAGTATTGTGGGTAAATTAGACATCAATTAAAAATAATAAAATAAAAATTCAAAAAGTGGAAATAGAAAAAAGTTCATGGCTGACTGCACAAATTTATGTTACAACAGTTCAGTTCAGTTCAGTCTCTCAGTCATGTCCGACTCTTTGTGACCCCATGAATCGCAGCACGCCAGGCCTCCCTGTCCAACACCAGCTCCCAGAGTTCACCCAAACTTACGTGCATCAAGTTGGTGATGCCATCCAGCCATCTCATCCTCTGTCGTCCCCTTCTCCTCCTGTCCTCAATCCCTCCCAGTCACACATTAAACCCCAGGTTTGCCACTTAAAAGTTAATGGATAGTATCTATAGTCAATTAATCTATGACAAAGGAGGCAAGAATATACAATGGAGAAAAGATAGTCTCTTCAATAACTGATGTCAGGAAAGCTAGACAGCTATATGTAAATTAAAGAAATTAGAAGTCACTCATACTGTACATAAAAATAAACCCAAAATGGCTTAAAGACCTAAATACAAGACATAACACCAGAAGAGAACATAGGCAAAATATTCTTGAGTATAAACTGTAGAAATAGTTTATTAGATCAGTCTCCTAAGGCAAAAGAAATAAAAGCAAAAGCAAACAAATGGGACCTAGTCAAACTTAAAAAATTTTTACAGCATAGGAAACCATTAATAAAATGAAAAGACAACCCACAGAATGGTAGAAAATACTTTCAAATAAATGTGACTGACAAGGGGTTAGTAACCAAAAATACAAAAGCTCATGCAACTCAGTACTGGAAAAAAACAAACAACCGAATCTAAATAGGCAGGAAACCTAAAGAGAGATTTCTTCAAAGACACACAGATGGTTAACAGGCACAAGACAGGATGTTCAACTGGCTAATTATTAAATAAATGCAAATCAAAACCACAATGAGGTATCACCTAATACTTGTCATAATGGCTATCAAGAGTAGTGAGAGAGAAACTGCTACCTTAGAGTGAAATATAACCATATATAGTAGTAGATCAATAAAGAGTTTGTTTATTCTCAGCATGGCAGGTTAATCACCACGAGGCTTTGAGATCATTCATAGTCTAAGAAAAGTGAAAGTCGCTCAGTTGTGTCTGACTCTCTGTGACCCTATGGACTGTAGCCCACCAGCGTCCTGCATCCATGGAATTCTCCAGACAAGAATACTGGAGTGGGTTGCCATTTCCTTCTCCAGGGGATCTTCCCAAGCCAGGGATCAAACTCCAGTCTCCCGCATTCCAGGCAGATTCTTTACTATCTGAGCCATCAGGGAAGCCCCTATAGCCTAAGAGAGAAAATTTAACTTTCCAAAACAATTATTTGTTATGTGCTCGACTCTTTGAGACTCCATGGGCTGAAGCCCACCAGACACCTCTGTCCATGGAGATTCTCCAGGCAAGAATACCAGGGTGGGTTGCCATTTCCTTCTCCAGTATGTCATAGTTTATAATAACAAATACATCTTCTAATAACAACTATGTTTTTTTTTAAAGTTTGTTTGGTAAAAGGTTACACCCCTTGGTAGCAGGAGAAAAACTTTATAATTAAACAATGAATATTTAAAGAGAAAAACAAAGCATGTAAAGATTTAAAATTCTGTAGAACTGTTACAGTTAGATCTAGACATGCAACAGCGGACTGGTTACAAACTGGGAAAGCAGTACGTCAAGGCTGTATATTGTCACCCTGCTTATTGAACTTATATGCAGAGTACATCATGCAAAATGCTGGGCTGGATGAAGCACAAGCTGGAATCAAGATTGCTGGGAAAAATATCAATAACCTCAGACACACAAATGACACCACCCTTATGACAGAAAGTGAAGAGGAACTACAAAGCCTCTTGATGAAAGTGAAAGAGGAGAGTGAAAAAGTTGACTTAAAATTCTACATTACATAAACTCAGATCATGGCATCCGGTTCCATCACTTCATGGCAAATAGATGGGGAACCAATGGAAAGAGTAACAGACTATATTTTGGGGCTCCAAAACCACTGCAGATGGTGACTGCAGCCATGAAATTAAAAGACACTTGCTTCTCAGAAGGAAAGCTATGACCTAGACAGCATATTAAAAAGCAGAGACATTAATTTGCCAACAAATGTCCTTCTAGTCAAAGCTATGGTTTTTCTAGTAGTCCTAAATGGATGTGAGAGTTGGACTATAAAGACAGCTGAGTGCCAAAGAATTGATGCTTTTGAACTGTGGTGTTAGAGAAGACTCTTGAGAGTCCCTTGGACTGCAAGGAGATCAAACCAGTCCATCCTAAAGGAAATCACTCCTGAATATTCATTGGAAGGATTGATGCTGAAGCTGAAGCTCCAATATTTGGCTACCTAATGCAAAGAACTGACTTATTTGAAAAGACCCTGATGCTGGGAAAAATTGAAGGCAGGAGGAGAAGGAGACAACAGAGGATGAGATGGCTGAATGGCATCACTGACTCAATGGACATGAGTTTGAGTAAGCTCCGGGAGTTGGTGATGGACAGGGAGGCCTGGCGTGCTACAGTCCATGGGGTCACAAAGAGTCGGAGAGGACTAAATGACTGAAGTGAACTGAACTGAGGACTGTTACACCTCTAGACCGTCTGTTTATAGTATTCCTTTTCCTTCCTGCTTAGGATGGCAAGATCAACAGCACTTGACTATGTTATTAGTAAGTTTATTGTCAAGTTTTCCTATCAGATACAATTATAATTCTTTAATGAGTCAGTCAAAGAATTTAAGCTCTATAATCCTTAGTTTCCACAAGGCATCTGATGAATTCATTCACACTAAGGCATAATGAAGGGCTTTCCTGGTGGCTCAGCTAGTAAAGAATTCACCTGCAGTGCAGGAGACCTGGGTTTGATCCCTGGATCGGGAAGATCCCCTGGAGAAGTGAAAGCCTGCCCACTCTGGTATTCTGGCCTGGAGAATTTCATGGACTGCATAGTCCATGGGGTTGCAAAGAGTTGGAAATGACTGAGCAACTTTCACTTTCAAGGCATAATGATGCAATTCTACCAGAGCATGTTCGACTTTGAAGAGAAAGAGGAAAATGCCTAATCTCATATTGGAATTTACCACTGGAGGAATTTCTGAGATCATTTGTAAGACAAGCATGAGTAGATCAATGTCCATGGAACGTGCCGAATTACTTTGGTAAATTCCTCCTTTGACCATTAAGACACCTCACGGGAATATTTTGCTTGCTTGAATTTGTGAATATACTTGTAAAATGGGGAAGAAGTAAAGAGGAAAATAAAGGTAAGCTCCATCCAGAGAGGCTAGAAACCAAATTGTAAGATTATTGGATGAAGGGAGTGTTCCATTTTCACGGCAATACTGTGTCACTCTAAAAGGCTCTAATAAAAGGTATACAATGAATAAACAGCATTACCTCCACTGCCATAGGATGTTCTGGAGTGCTATTTTTCAGCATTGATTACTTTGCTCTCCTACGTAAGTCCACTGCTGATGGAAATACACACACAGAGGGTATGGCAGCATCTTGAGGGAATGATGGGAAGGGAAGGTGGCAAGGGGAACATCCTCACATTACTCTATTCCCTACTGTGCTTGTATACCAGCCTCTGAGCCCTTCCCACCTCTTCTTCCTCCCCTGACAGTCTGGTCCCCACTAAAGCCACATCAATAATAACCCTTTGGAGATTCCATTCTTCTACCCTAGAGCCTCCTGTTGTGTCCTTCTCCTGTCAATCTTCACCTGAATCCATCCTACATATATATTTTCTCTGCAGATTCTCCCAGGATGTCCACAAAATGCTAGAAAAATCAAAATGAAGCCATCTTGGCTGTATCAAATTTTCTGCTTTGACAATGTTTTTAAGTCTTCTCCTTAATCTCTATTCACATTTCATTGTCCATGGGGCTGCTCCAAAACTTACTGACCTACTCAAGTATCCAGTACCCACCTGTACTTCCCTCCACTCACAAGACAACTGATTGTTTTCCACAGAGGAAATTCAGGCCAGGACGCCACCACCTCCAATTTAAGCATTCTCCTATGTGTTCTTACTTTTCTCCCTCCTAACCCAGGGAAGACAGTCTCCTCTCCCATCAACAAATGATTTCTCTACTTGCAGTTTTCAATCTACTCTTCTCTAAGCTCTGCAGGCATCTATCCTCTCTTTTCAATCCCTCTTTCTTAACCAAGCCTCTTTAAAAGCATTGGAACATCCCAATCTTTTTAAGATATTTAACTTCCAATTTACACTGCCCCAAACTTACCTTTGTCTCATCATCCCTTAGTTTCCAATTCCTTGAAGAGTTGTACACACTCACTACTTCCTTTCCCTCTCCGCGCCCCCCCCCCACCTTTTTTTTTTTTTTTTTTTTCAGCTGTTATCTAGGATTCCACTCAAACTGCTCTAATTAGACCATCAATGAACCACTAATTGCCTCAATTCTTGGCCCCTTTTCAAGTCTCAGCCGACTTGGCATCCCAGTATCTGACAATGCTAACCCAGTTCTTCCTCCCAGAAACATCCTTCTTCCTTGTCTTCATGAAGCCTGATCTCTCTCTCTCATCCTAGATCTGTGATGGCTGCCCTTCTGTCTCTTTCTTAAGTTTCAGTACTTATTTGCTGGCATTTCTGAAATATGGGGTTCCCTAAGCCTTTATCATTGATTCTCTACATTTATTTGTGGGAGTCCTTCTCCCACCCCCACGGTGTCAACTGCCATTCAACACCAATGGTCTCCTAATGTGTATTTCTAGCTACAAGCCCCTCAGTAGACTCCCTGCCTCAGAACTCCTCCCCTCTCCCATTCACAGTGTCACCCAAGCAGATGTGACCGTCGCCATAAAAACACCAGAGGGTCCTGTTGCCTTCAGGTTGAGGTTACTTTCTTTACTCAGTCTTGTCAGTTCTTTTCAAGCTTGTTCCAGTCTTCTGTTTTAAAATCCATTTCTTCCCATTTCCCAGTATTTGTCAGATGCATCTGGTCTATTAAATATCATCCACATACACGTGATGGTCTTTCACATCTTCATGTCTTTGTCACTCTGCCTGCAGTTCCCTTTCCCATCCCCACCTCTACCCATAACCACTCCCATTTACCCCACCCCAAACGTTACTCAAAGGAAAATAGCTAAAAATAACTGATATTATTGAGTGCTCACTATATGTCACAGACTATATGAGTGTGCCACGTGTGTCATCTCAACTAATCCTCAAAACAATTTGATCAATAGGCATGATTATTATTCCCCTTTTTGTATATAGGAAAACAGAAGCTTATAGGGTAAAGGAACTTCTTTAAGGTCACATTCTCTCCAGAGGATCTTCCTGATCCAGGGATCAAACACAAGTCTCCCTCATTGCAGGCATCTTATTCACCCTCTGAGCCACTAGGGAAGCCCTTAAGGTCACATAGACAGTAAAGAAATTTGACCTGACTCCAGAGGCTTCTCTCCCTGCTACATGTCCCCAAGACCTGTGCTTCTCCCACACGTTTCTGTTTCTATTCAAGTCACATTCCTCCTTGACCACGCATTCATCTCCCTGTCCTCTGGTACCATACTGAGAACTTCTGGAGCAAACAAAGTTGGTTTTCATCTATTCCCTCTTCTTATCCCCCCAAAATGCCTGACAAATACTGGTGGTTCAACAAATGCCTTTATGTCTGAATTTGAAATGCATGCACTACACATATAGACTAACAGGTGGAGCCCTGGAGAAGGAAATGGCAATCCACTCCAGTATTCTTGCCTGGAAAATCCTATGGACAGAGGAGTCTGATGGGCCATAGTCCAAGGGGTCATAAACAGTCAGACACAACTGAGTGACTGAGCAAGGAGTGGAGACAAACTTCAAGGCCAAAGATCTAATTAGCCTGAGTGACTGCCAGCATTCTGAATGATCCACTTTTCACTGCGCCCCAGAAGAGGGCAAAAGTCTACAGCTCATCCTCTGTCTCCAAAGCTCTTGAAATAGACTGTCTATGCAGAACTGTTCAAATCACAGTAACTTTACTTGAAACAATGTTCTGTTTCTAGAAAGACTGTTTTCAATTTTCTACAGAATGAACACTTGAGCTAGTGACTTAGCAGTCCTGTGATACTGAGATGTTAAGACCAAGTGATCACCCATTCAAAATATTGCAAAGGCAGAAATGCAATTCATACAGATTATAGTCCCAATAACAGCTTCCCATTCTCCCCAAACTGTTCTGCAACATCTTAAGTTCACATTGGAATGAAGAGTCTGTGTACTATAAAAGGTAAAAGAAGAGAAGAGGTGGTTAAGTAACCAGAGGGCATAAAATAGAGGCATCACCTCGCTCTCATTGCATCCATCTGTCTTCCTCAAACAGAGAACCTGTAAGTCTCTCTATGGCTATCTAACACTTGTAACAGGATGCTTTATATTTAGCTGATTTCTAATGCTAAGCACTAGCTTTCCAAAATCCACTGAAGCTTGACTTCAGAAATTGGTGACACACAGTTGTATTTTACTTGGGATGCAAACAGGCTGATTCCTTCATTTGGATGTAAAAATGTGACCTATTTTTAAAGCACTGGGAGATATTTCTGAGAAAGGCAAGCAAGAAGCAAAGGTGTTATAACAGCACATCAGTCTGAACCACCACTCTTGTCTTATGGAAGTTCGGTCCTCCATCACCCCTCCTCCTCACTCACATCACCCCAACCGAGTGAGAGAATGGAAAGCATCATATGTCTGCTTAAAGAGTGTCATAGTTGAGAGAGAGAATATGGAAATCAATAATCTAGACTCTTCAATCTATAGATAGAAAATCAGATAGGAGACTGACTTCCTCTGGATTCTCACCGACTTGACAAAGTCCTGCTGTATCTGGCAAAAGCCAGTACTGTGCATCTCTTCCCAACTCTGCATTCAGTGATAACATGTTTGTAGTTTGAAACTGGTCATGGTGGGAGTATTTACACCATGGAAACTGACAAGTGCTACAAATCAGAGCAGTTTCTCCCCCTTGCAGAGAACTCAGTTCAGTTCAGTTGCCCAGTCATGTCCGCCTTTTTGTGACCCCCATGGACTGCAGCACGCCAGGCTTCCCTGTCCATCATCAACTCCCAGAGCTTGCTCAAACTCATGTCCATTGAGTTGGTGAGGCCATTCAACCATCTCATCCTCTGTCATCCCCTTACCCTCCTGCCTTCAATATTTCCCAGCGTTAGGGTCTTTTCCAATGAGGCAGTTCTTACAGAGACCTGGTTTACCAGAAACCACTGTTACATATTTTCAAATATGAAACCCAATTATGTTTTTGTATTCTCATGAGTTGTGTCTTCTTTCTTTCACTCTCTTTCTTGCCTGTTTGCTTTCATTAATTCACTCAACAAGTAGTTAGTGACCACTTTTTATATACCAGGCACAATGCAGAGATTTGTGGACAAAGTGATGAAGAAAACAAGCCCTGTCTTGACTGAATCAAATGGGGAACATAGGCTTTAAACACATGACAGTTACAGCTATAAATAAAAGACTTCATATGTGCTACAAAAGCATGTAACAGAGAGGCATAATCTAAGATGGGAAAGTGACATATTAAAAGGAGGTCTTCCTACCACATTAGCACAGAATGGCCTATGTGATTCCAGAATGTGCTTTGCAGCCAGACAAAACTGAGTTTGAATCCCAGCTTTAAATATTCTTATTGGTTGACTTTGGACATGCTCTCAAAGCCTTAGTTTTCTCTCAAGTTAAATGAAGATAATCTTAGCAGTTACTCCATACAGATGATGTGAGAGTTGACATAATAAAGAACACAGGGAATGTCTAGCCTCCAAGCCTGCCATGTAATTGATGTTGATAAAGAGTGTATATCTTTTCTTCCCACTGCATGTCTAGAACGCTTACTCTGTACATGCCTTTGAAGGACATGTTTTTTGCCTTCATGTATAATTTCTCTGAGAAAGCAGGAGACTTGTGGAGACCATCTGGTGGCGGTGGACACTAGCCAAATCATCACTAATTGCCTAAGTGTGCTGGCTCTCCTTGGTGATGGGTTTGGCGGGTCTAATGACTGGAGACCACATGACATCTTCGAGCTGCTGTTGTTGGGAGCTTGAGCCCAGGCCAGCAGCTCCAGGTTCCTTCTGAGTTTGGAGAGGAGCTTTCAGAGAATTACGTTTAACAAAGAGCTGGCAAAGGGGGGTCCTGTCTGCTCCCATGTCCCCCAGAGGTGGGAGCTTGCTGTGACTGAAAAACGCACAGGGTCTGTGATTAGAGTGACAGATGGAAAATGGAAACACTCACTTAGCAGCAGTTAGTGACCTCTGAGGATCGATCTTCAAGCAGCTCCAAGCCTTTGGCCTGGGTTTTGATTTGCAAAATGAAGGCCAGGGCTCCCCAGTCTGGAGTAGGAAACAGATGCTTTTTCCAGGATTTACGTACCATATAGCCTCACAGCTGCCTCTCTCTGCACGGCTGTATGTCATCATACCTCAGTCTCAATAACAAACATGAAGATGCACGCTACGCAGGACAGTGTCTGGCACACAATAGGGACTCCACAAATATTAGTGGAATAAATGAGAGCTATGTTATCTTCATCCACCTTCACTGTAGTTGGCTTTGTGATTGTTTCTCCTTCCAACCCCCTCCCTGTTGTTCATGCTGATAGAATACATGAGGAATGTATAGAAAACACTTAGCACAGAACCTGGCACATGGCAAATGACCAAACAACTTTACTACCATGAGTTATTTCCCAAAGACAAGCAAAAAGACATCATTTCTCTCCACTCTTTAGGTTTAGCCTTGGATAAAGTGAGCACACACCTGGATGATATCAGTCTCTTCCCCCACATCATGGCCTTGACTGAGTTACAGCAGAAATTCACACCCTTAGCTTTGCTTTTGTTGAAGGTCAAAGAGAAAAAATGTTAGCATTTGCTGAATCTCAGACAGCATGGCACTTAACAGTTTACAAGGGACTTAACAGTATACAAGGTCTTTTCCAACGCATTTGCCTCACTCTGCCCTCCTAGAGCCCCTGAGAGTAGGGTAGAGATTATCAACTCTATTTAACATTTGTAATCAGTGGAGTTTTTCAGTCTCAGCAACCTACCTAAGGTCACAGAGCCCACAGAAGAGATGAGAAAAACACAATAGAAGACAACATGAAATTCTGCCAACTCTTCCTCCCACAGCACTCCAAAGTGGCATTTTCTTCTTCCAGACAATTCTCAGGTTGCTAATATTTACCTAAACCAAAGCAGGAGCAAGAGGCAGTTACCAACGCTGCTTGATGTCCTATTGTCAAAGCAACCTTGCCAAGAACAACCACATGAGGCTTTTCCAATGGAGCATGAAAGGGATGCTTAGACTTATAAATATAACCAGAGAAGAGAAGCCGCAGGAACATATGTGTATATAATCTGCCTCAAAGGTATGCCACAGAAATGAATAATCAGGAGTGAACGTGTCCCCTGGCCTAACCAGTAAGTCCCCAGAGAGGAATAATTAAGGATTCAATGGTCCTCCAAGCACCCACCTCCTTCACCCCAGCTCAACTGCAGAAAAATTCGAAAAGATAATTTGTACACTGGTAACAATGGGAACCAAGCTATTTTCATATTTCCCTTCCACCAAGACTTAAGTTTCCACAGCGATTTTGTGTAAGGCAGTTTTCCCCCCTTTCCCAAAGACTCCATACTCCCTTCTACCATACGTGCTGGCTTTAAAGAGAAGAGGAGAAAACATCCTGAAGCTATTTTGGTAAAAGCTGCATGTATGTGGGTTGTGGGTTGGGGGAGAGAAAGGAATGATGCTTGTAGGGTTATGAGACCAGATGATATTTAATAAACAATAGATAATCTCTCGCCTCTGGCTGAACCATCAATATTATAACACATTTGTCACTTGGGGGTTTTTATTGTTGGTTTCAGGTAAATCCAGCTATTCTCCTTCAGCAATCATCAGGTTTGGCTCCTGAATTCTTTCCCTAAGCAAGGGTGCAAGTTTAGATCTCATCTCTAATGAAAGCAACTCAGCAGGTAAAATATGCACGTTCAGAAGGGTGTCCAAGGAGACAGACAGGGGGTCTGGGGCCTGAATCTCCTACTGAGTGAGCTCTATGTCCTAGGCCACAGAGTTCACCCCTGCTGAGCCTCAGTTTTCCCATCTACCTGTGTGTGTGCTAAGTCCCTTCAGTCATGTCCAGCTCCGTGCAACCCTATGGACTGTGGCCCACCCAGGCTCCTCTGTCCATGGAATTCTCTGGGCAAGAATATTGGAGTAGGTTGCCATGCCCTCCTCCAAGGGATCTTCCCGACCCAGGGATCGAACCTGTCTCCTGCAATTCCCAAATTGCAGGCAGATTCTTTACCACTGAGCCACCAGGGAAGCCTCCCATCTACCTATGTCGGGTTATTTGGAGGTTTGACAGCACACTTAGAAAGTTCACCCAGGCAAATCCCGCTTTTTATTTTAGCCACTGCTGAGGCAAACGGGTTCATGTGAGCTGGGGTCAGGTGTGTGGAAAGGCGGCCTTTCTCACTTCATGAAGCTAGCACTATGTCCCTCTAGTTTTCAGGCTTCCCTGCCACAGTCATGTGGGGCCCCTGTAGGAAGCGATAGGTAGTCAAATGTGCACCCCAGAGTTGTGGGTTCACCCTTTAACAATGAGGGTGGAAGTTATGAACAATTCCTCAGGAGAAAATGGGTACTTTTCTGTAAAGGTAGACATCACATTGTCCAGACCCTGGAGGATACCTTTTGGGTTATATGATTTTATAGAAGTTATTCTATAATGGTTTACACATACACACACATGTTCATTTCTAATGTGATGTCTGAAAAACATGGTGTTCAGATGCCTTCCTTAATCACTTAGCTGGAATCTTTCCAGATTTAGTCCAAAGGGAATCTCTCTTTTAAGGACCTGGGCTATAGGGGTGCACCTCTTCTTTTCTGACCTCCTTGTAATAAATTTTCCTACACCTTGCAAAACTGTCCTTCTCCAGGTCATTATATCCTGCCATTGTTGTTTGCACTCTCAGGAGGTATTTATATGGTTATAAACCGACCAAAAAATAGTACAACTTAAGGTTAGGATGCTTTTATGTGAGACTGGAAATAAAAGGCAGAAATCAAAGTATATGTCTTCCCCAGCTCCACACAGCTTGGATGATGAGTTCTCAGCCATGATCTTGCACGAGGCATTTATACCTGTGCTTCAACCCATCCAACCAGAAAAAATAAGTGCCATTGAATCACTGCAGTCGTTAGGCATGGTTCAACTGGGTGGTGAAGAATTAAAGTCCTGCTTACTGCTTACACTGTATTGTGACACTCAGCCAGTAAGCCTGACCCAAATTGTAATCTCCACACCCACTCGTCTGCAATCATATGAGGGGTTATCTTCTTTTTGTCTCTCTACCTTTTCTCCAAAGACCTAAAATCTTTGGATTCCATTTGTCTTAAAACTTAATGATTGCTTCCTTGAGTCCTTTAAGAAAGAATACAACCCAATGCAACCCTACAAAGGTTTTTCAGAAGAAGGTACCATTCTCCCTTCATTCCACACTTCAGCAGGCTTGGCCAACTGGGAATCAAGAAAGCCTGTCAACTTTATTTAATTAAAATGAAAAGAAAGAAAACTCACTCTAACATTTCTAATCAACAGGAGTCTAATAAGTCGTGTTGGTTCCTGGAGTTGAGACACAGTAGGGCATTTTTGGAGCTAATTTGCTTCATTAATATTCAAAGGATGTAGATCACCAGCATTTTCTAGGAGACTCAAGAACCAAATATGTCAAAGGGAAAGTTTCATTTTGTGTATGATGTTAAACAGATGTCCCACATCGAACCAACTGTAGCATCTAATATAAAATGTTGTCAGTTAGAATAATTATATTATTTCCTGATGCGATTCCACTTTCAAAATGGATTTGTAACTCTCACCTTAAGATCCCTGCTACTGTTGCTAAGTCACTTCAGTCGTGTCCGACTCTGTGCGACCCCATAGACAGCAGCCCACCAGGCCCCGCCGTCCCTGGGATCCTCCAGGCAAGAACACTGGAGTGGGTTGCCATTTCCTCCTCTAATCCTCTGCTCTAATTTTTAGAGTTGACACTGATGCTAAGACCACCAGGACTCGCTCTGGACTGGTGGAAATAATTTTAGCTCTGGAGCTTGTTCAGCTTGGGTTCATATTGAGGTCTGTGCAAATTCAGGTCTATGACCTTCTGGGTGATATTTTTAAAAAACAATTTAGTTAACTTGTCTTTTGTTCAGTATTTAACAAATATTTATTTAGCACCTCAGTGCCAGATACTGAGCTAAGCACTAGAGAACTAGAAGAATCGAGGCATTTGGAACCTCTATTTTCTTATCTATAAACTGGGAGTAAGTTCTCTTTCACAGGCCTATGGTGCTGGTAAGATACAGACATACATGGGGCACTTCAGACATTTAATACACGGTAGTTTTATCTCCTCCAGGCCAGGATGATCTGTACAGGTACAACCATATTGAGGCATTTAATTGCAAAGCTGGCATGTGATTTTTTGGCATGTAACAGCAAGGTTGAAATGTAGGATTTAAAAGGCACATCTGTGGAGGACAATTAAACGAAAACCCTCTGCGAGAATTAATCCAGACTTTGTTATCATGCGTAATACAATCTAACAGATTATAAATCAAATGCTATGAATCCATATTAATTCTTAAAGCAATTACTCATGAACACAGAGTCTTGCAGATAGCATGCCTTCAGTAATGTTTTCATGAATAAAACGAATACATCAAGAAAGAAAAGGAGTGGACTTTAGCCACTAACAAAACAAAAGACACTTCAGAGTGTCTTTAGCCAATAACAAAAACAATATTCTACACAAGCTACAGAGTCCTTTCACATTCGTTCATTTGATTCCTGCATGCATATGTATGTATGCACGCCCACACAGAAAGATCTCCTAGGTTAGATACACTTCTACGCATGGGAAATATCTAGTAAAGACAAGAATGTCCCTGCCTTCATGGAGCTTATTTCCAGTAGAAAAGACAGTGTGCAAAAGGAAGTAGAATGCCCAATAGTGACTGGTAAGAGAAGACAACTAAAGTCTTCCATTACTTCACGTGTTCTCATCCCACAGTCTTTTTGAAGAAAATTAAAAATATGAAGAAAACTAAAATAATGATAGAGGAGAGACTTTCATGACTTGCTTTTGATGAGATGGTCAGGAAAAAACTCTAAGAGGTGGTGTCTGAGTGAAGTACTAAGTGAGGTCAGTGAGCAAAGCTAAAAGCTAGTTCCCTCCACACTGGAACCCCAACATGGGAGTACAACATGCATATCTGCAGAAGAACAAGATCAGTATGGCTGGAGGGAAGGGAAAGAAGAGAGTATGGAGGTGTTGGGAGAGAGGGAGAGATCCCAAGGAGCCAGGGTAAAGATTTTAGATTTTATACTCTATGGGATCAGGGGACATAGAGCATCCAGCGGTGACCCCCAAATTCCTCCCCACCTCCTTTACACATGCTGCTCCTCCAAGTAAGAGGTGGGGCTGTTTCCCCCTCTCTTGTACCTGGGTGGCCGTGGGAGAGCAGAATACGCTGATGCAACAGCTGGGGACTTTTTAATTCCAGACCTCATTAAGAAAGGTTGCTTTTGTTTCCTTCCCCTTTGAGCACTGGGAGCACTCTCTCTCAGAACCCAGCTGTCACATTTTATGCAGAGGCCACATGAAGAACCCAGCTTGGCAGCCACAACAGATCAGCTGACAGCACCAACTGCCAGCTGAGAGAGGGAGACACCTTGGATGCTCCGCACCACCAAAGCCTCCATATGATCCCATTAATAGCAAGGGGTAGAAGAATTACCCCGTCACGTACAGCCAACTGCCAGAATCATGGAAGACAGTAACCCAGTATCACCTTAATTTATGGAACCAGGAGGGTTATTTGTTATATATCAACAGATAATTAAAATTGATGAGAGGCCATTGGATATGATCTCCAGCAAATACGTATTTAATGTTTATAGTATCCCTAAAAGGTAGGCATCATTATGGCTCCTATTTTCTAAGTGAAGAAACAGACATTGAAAACAAGTTTCTAAAACTTACTTATACAGTAGCTAAGAGACAGAGCCTGGTTTCAAATTTGGGCCTTCTGCAGCATTCTCTCCCTTGGGTATAACTGAGCATAGATCCAAGCAAACAGGCCAATCTAAATTTCATGAACATAATGCATAATTTCAGATGCTCCATTAATCACAGAGCTATATACCTGGGCCATGCCTATTAAAGTATCTAAAATTTAAATTTAAAGCCAGAATCCTTCTACCATCTGTATCAGACTATTTAATATCCAGACTAAAAACACTCGGGGGATGCCAACGTGTGAGCTAACTGAGAACTTAATGTCTACCAAATGCTTTGTAGCTGGGAAAGAAAAATGAACAAATTCATGAATTAGTCTCTGCTTGTTCTGAAATTCAAAAGACTTGGTATTAGTCACCCAGGTTTAGGGCTTCCATCTTGAGCAGAGACAATCTTATTCGAAAATGTGAGTAAAGTTCTTCCTCGGCAGAGATGTGACGTTTGTGAAAATCCAAAGGTGTGAAGAGTAATGACATTTAGCTTGGTAGGTTGAGAAATCAACATTCAGTTTTTCACTGGGTGGGTAAACTGAAAGTAAATACCTAGGTGTATTTTCTTTCTTTCTAGTACATGACAAAATAGAGAGAAATGGCTGTGTACTTTGTACCATGTGTCTTGTAATAAGGACCTTTGAAATACTTTTCGTTCTTCTGAATGAGGCATGTAGGTGCTAGGGAGGATGATGTTATATGGTAAATGGCCTAGAGCATTTTAGGCCTCAATAAATGTTCATTTATTTAAAGTGTCTCTTTGCCAACGCTGAATTTCATCATCTGTAGAATGAGGATACGGCCCGAGAAAGCAAGCATGTCCTCTGACAACCTTCGTCTGCAATGGCCACTGTCTGTCCTACTTTTTCACTAATCAGACTCTACCCAAGACCCTATTAAGACAGTGTCATGGATGCCCTCTCAGTTACTCACAGTTGCTCCTTAGAAAGTATTATTTTATCCTTTGATAGACAAGTATATGCTGCCCTCCGGAGAAGGCAGTGGCACCCCACTCCAGTACTCTTGCCTGGAAAATCCCATGGATGCAGGAGCCTGGAAGGCTGCAGTCCATGGGGTCGCTGAGGGTCGGACACGACTGAGCGACTTCACTTTCACTTTTCACTTTCATGCATTGGAGAAGGAAATGGCAACCCACTCCAGTGTTCTTGCCTGGAGAATCCCAGGGACGGGGGAGCCTGGTGGACTACCGTCCATGGGGTCACACAGAGTCGGACACGACTGAAGCAACGTAGCAGCATATGCTGTCTTCAAAGATCTCAAGTTTAGGACTCTATGGTCTCATACCTTTAAGAAAAAATAATCCAGATTCCTCTTACAGTGTTGTCAATGTAACAAAAGGAGAATGATTTTAACATCGGCAACTGCACCAAAGCACCCACCATGGACTGAGCTGGGTGTTTAATTACTGAGGTATTAATTATCACATCATTCTTCACTGTGGTGTTTATAGCATCTTCATATATTTAGCATGTAGAAAGCACTTTAATTTTTTGAATGACAGGAAGAGCAGAAGTATCTATTAAAATTCTCTCTATAATTTGTGAGTCATAACAAGTTATATTTTCATCTAGACTTTTGAGGCAATCAAACTAGAAATTTGATATGTAAGAAGTGGTACCAATAGAGATCAAGAATTGGGTAGCAATGGGGCAGGGGAGAGAATATTAGTAAATAAAAGCAGACTCACATAGTCTTCGAAACAAGACCAACTGTATACAAATCACTGTGTTAGGATTTTGGGGAATTTGAACTAGAGTAGAACATTCTGAAGGAACCCACTGTTTAGATGGGGAGATGCCTGGTATCTAACAACTCTTTGTGACCCCATGGACTGTAGCCCACCATACTCTTCTGACCATGAGATTTCTCAGCCAAGAATACTTGAGTGGGTTGCCATTTCCTTCTCCAGGGGATCTTTCCGACCCAAGGATTGAACCCAGGTCTCCTGCATTGAAGGCAGATGCTTTACCACTGAGCCACAATGGAAGCCTGGTATCCAACAAATTCAACAAAGATAAATGCAAATATCAGGAGGCATTGCGCTAAATGTTAGACATTAAGCAGGATATGCTACATAGCTTAAGAAAAAAGAAAGGTCAGTGGGGCTGGGGCTTGGACAGTATCGTAAAGACCCATTGCTGTAGTATCAAGCTAAGTGCCCAGTATGTGGCTCATGATAAAGAAATACCTAGGAACTCAGGAGCCATCTAGCGCACTTTAGTAAAAAGGAAGATGCCAAAGGTGGGTGGAAAGCAAAACCAGAGCAGAGGTGGCAAATCCAGGTGGGCTCTGGACACAGGTCCAAGAGGTGAGAAGAAAATGATTCCCTTTCCACACACTCTGCCTGATTAACCCCACTCCTGCCTCTGGCTTGGCCACGCCTTCCTGGCCATAGAGCCCCATCTGTCAACTCCACTCCACTCCAGCAAACACCTACACTCTCCCCCATGCAATCTTAGAATACTCCCTTGGAATGACCCACTGGGGTCTTCAAAGTCAAGTTGTCCAAAGCTCTTCTCCTAAGGCCCCTCTTGATTTCCCTTTTGTTCATACTAGGAGCGCCTTTGTGCCAGAATGGAAACTGTATCGGGATCTTTAATGTTCCCTTCCTCTCAGATAATCCTGTTGATTCTCTACTATTTTCTCCATTTGTGGTTGTCTTCACCCTATTCTGTGGAGAATGCAATAGCACCCTACTCCAGTACTCTTGCCTGGAAAATCCCATGGGCGGAGGAGCCTGGTAGGCTGCAGTCCATGGGGTCGCTAAGCATCAGACATGACTGAGCGACTTCATTTTCACTTTTCACTTTCATGCATTGGAGAAGGAAATGGCAACCCACTCCAGTGTTCTTGCCTGGAGAATCCAGGGACAGTGGAGCCTGATGGACTGAGAGTTGGGCACGACTGAAGCAACTTAGCAGCAGCAGCAGCAGCAGCACCCTATTCTCACTGATGATCCCTAAAGGTACCCGTGGTTCACACCTCCCTGCATCTCCTTTGATCAATTACATGTTATTTCCTTATGTAGAGCAGACCCACTGCATAAGGACCCACTGCAATCCCTTCTATCTTATTAACCTCTCGAGAACAGCTTGGGTCATCCCATCTTCCATCCATGTGCCTATCACAGTGAGTAGGCACCTACTACGTGTGTATAACTGAGTTGTCTGGTCACCACTTCCCATACATACACACCACACCATCAGAAATCATCTCTCCTTCCTATTCTTTGGACCATATTTATCTTATCTCCCCTTTTACACTTGTAAGCTACTTGGAACCATGGTCAAGTTTATCACAGTATTGCTTGCAGTACCCCAGCATATAATATATCGCTGGCATTCAATCAATGTATGTAAAACCAATTAACGCAGGGGACTGACACTATACAGCTGGAGGATCCTAAAAATGCCACGTTCAGGGACTTGGTGTCCATCCAATAGGTATTGGGGAGTTCTGAAAGGTCTTGGATTTATGAAATGATTTCTGCAAGCCTATGGATGAGGGAGATTGTTCCAGCAGACAAAACAATCTGGAAGGAATGGTCATCTGAGGAGAAGGAGCCTTGATTATGTGAGGAAATGTGATTCATTAAATACATGAAAAATTAGCTAAGAAAAAATAAAAGTATAAACATTAAAATGAGAAATGAGAGAAAATAAGTATATCATCTAGAGTTTCCATGTCATAAATGGATCCCATGAAGATATCATTACAGTGTTTTTCAACTGTCTGTGGTAATGAGACAGACTGGGTAGTGTTTGTATAAAGCCATCTTAAATCTTTTTCTGGGATAAAGAACAGTAAATATAAACAAACTATATAACTATGTAGTAATTGAAATAAACCTTTGTTATGTCAGGATTCTCTCTCTCCCACACTCTCACACACATCCAAGCCTCCAAAAGTACATTTAAAAAAGCAGTGTAGCTTCATTTATTTTCCCTAACCATCAGGTGTTAGAATTACATATGAATAAACACTCAGATAAAACAGAGGTACATTAAGACACGTGGATGGACTACAGAACGTACTACCAGACACCAGGTATATTTAGAAAGTTTGGCCACCTTCACATCCACGTGGCATGTACCCTGGGCAAGAAGCTTCTCTCACTGATCCATCACCTTGGCCAGAAGGCTTGGCTCCCTTCTCTAGTGAACTAGGTGGATATAAGAGTGAATAAAGATTCCCCTTAATGTCCCTATATGAGTGATGACAAGAAAGAGATGCTGACTATCTGGGCAGTATAATCAATACACATAATGTTAACATTATGAATAATAGCTATACTATGAATAATGAGAAAAACTATTAATAAAGCAACTACTGCTAAGTCCCAATGCTTTTTCATATGCTATCTTATTAAATACCATAAGAACCCTCAAAGGTAGGCATTTCTAAGTCATTTTGCAGATAAGGAGCCAGAGGCACATAATATTCACTAGGCAATGAGGTAAATAGCTCAGCCAAACTCAAAGTCTGATCTCTTTCCACCACAGTATGCTCCTAGGATTTAACCAGTCAAACAGAAAATGCAGAAGTATTCCCAGAAGGTGGAACAGCAAGAGCAAAGGCATGAAGTAAGGGAGACCATGGAATTTTTTGCAAAATGAATGTGATCAGTCTGCATGGAGAGAAATCAGTGTTGGGGGTGTGACAGGAGAGTAACCTGAAAAGATAAGCCCAGGTCATATACGAGCAACCCATGGGCTGGCCCTTTACTCATTATTAAGTCAGAGGGGCAGCCAGAGGAAATCAGCATTTTATAAAAGGTTCCTCCATTGCCACCCCAGTGGAGGGGACATAGAATTACAGATGGTGGACATGGCTGCAGAGTTCCAGAGGAGACAGGCCATGGCCCCTCTCAGGAATAGTGGTAGTAATGAATGTGACTAAATGAGCAAAAGTGGGTAGAGAAGTGACTAGTAAGCAAAGCAGAGGGGAACACTCATATTTTTCACTCCTGAAAAAAAATTAAAATCTTTGAATATTGCTCTTAGAAAGGAAAGTTTTCATTTTAAAGGTAGTGGTAAAATCAAGTGAAAAAATATGTTGAGACATATCTATTACATAACTATGCATATGAATGAAAAGAGCACACACTTAAGTCATATGTGAGTGTGTGTGTGTGTTGTTTGTGTTTCTGGCATCAGTAATACATATCTAGATCATTTATCACACAATAGGGAGTACTTTCGGAGAAGGCAATGGCAACCTACTCCAGTACTCTTGCCTGGAAAATCCCAGGGATGGAGGAGCCTGGTAGGCTGCAGTCCATGGGGTCACTAGGAGTCAGACACGACTGAGCAACTTCACTTTCACTTTTCACTTTCATGCATTGGAGAAGGAAATGGCAACCCACTCCCATGTTCTTGCATGGAGAATCCCAGGGACGGGGGATCCTGGTGGGCTGCCCTCTGTGGGGTTGCAGAGTTGGACAGGACTGAAGCGACTTGCAGCAGCAGCAGCAGCAGGGAGTACTTTGGCCAAATATATCAGTAAGTCCAAAACAGCCTCCCTCTATCCACATAAAATTCTGCCAGTGACCTAAGAATCTAGCATATCTCAAAGGCAGATGATTTTATTTGACAATTTACTATAAAATGAAATCCATTTTCACATAATGATATCTCTAAATCGCATCGACAATGCTTCATCCATAGGCAAGAGTCAGAAGCAATGATTCTGAGTAATTTCAACATTCTGGAAAATCAATCTTGCCAGAACTCAAGGAATCATTTTCACCACTGCCTATTAAAAAGAAACAGTAAGAGTTTTGGGGTTAGATGTAGTAAGTTGCTTTGAAATTGAGGGCATATGACGTCACTGAGCCTTCAGCTTTTCTCTTCTATGGCTCTGATTTTCTGCTCCCATTTTATCATTCTCTGGTGGAAAGAGGCAGAGGATTTTTGAAAAAGCAACAAAATTTTTTTAAGGATTGATCATGGTTAAAAAGCAAGTGAAAAATGGTAGTTGGTGAAAAGAGAAAGTGGGTGACAGAATCCTGTCATGAGACGACAAATGTGTAGCCGCCTTTCAAAGAAGGGTTAATTAGCGTGATTTTCTCCACCCTATCAAAAACCCTTGAGAACGAGAACCAGGCTTAATGACGCCCTCCTCTATCCCGAGTGTCTACCATGGTCCTTGACCCAGACATTAGACTAGACGAGTAGTAGTAATACAGAGATGAGAGTTAACATTCCAGGATCATCAAAGTTACAATCTCCACCCAGTGTTTGAGAGAGAAAGCTCTCCAGTGAGACCTGGAGACCTACCTTGTCTGTACCCCGGGAAGACATTTTCAATTTTGTCACATCATGCCTTATTTATTCCTATATTTACTGGAATTTTATAAGCAACTATAACCTGTACTACTGTTTACGGTTTAGAAATAAATAGAATATGGTCACACTGGTTGTCTTAAAGCAGTTTATGATTATTCAGATAAACCTCTGCAAGTAGTTTTTTATTGTAGTAAAATGTACATAGCATAAAATTTACCATTTTAACCATCTTTAAGTGTGCACTCCAGTGACATGAAGTATATTCACATCACTGTGCAATCATCACTATCATCCATCTACAGAATTCTCCATCACCTTGAACTGAGACTTTGCATACTACACACCAACTCTCCGTTCTTCCCTCCCCCAGCTCCTGGTAACCACTATTCCACTGTCTGGATCTATGAATCTGGTTAAGTACCTTATGTAAGTGCAATCACATAATATTTGTCATTTGGTATCTAGCGTACTTGGCTTAGCATACTGTTTTCAAAGTTTATGTATGTTATGACATTTATCAGAATTTCATTCATACTCCAGTGTCTGTGTGTGTATTTAGTTTATCCATCCAACCATGAGTGGACATTTAAGCTGTGTCCTCCTACTGATTATTGTGAATAATGATGAACATTGCTGTACAAATATCTGTTCTTTGATTTCAATTCTTTTAGCTGTATATCTAGGAGTGGAATTTCTGGATCATAAGGTAATTCAATTTGTTTTGTTTTTGAGGAACCACCATACTCTTTCCTGTACCATTTTACATTCCTATCAGCAATGCACAAGGGTTCCAAATTATCCACAATTTGCGGTTATAATTGTTGTTTTTGTTTGTTTATGTTTGATAAAAGTCACCCTGATGGATATGAGCTGGGATCTCATTGTGGTCCTGATTAGCATTTCCCTAATCATAGTGATGCTGAGCATCTCTTCCGGTGCTTATTGGTCATTTGTGTATCTTCAGAGAAATGTCTATTCAAATTCTTTACCCAATTTTAATTGGGTCATTTGTTTTTGTTGTTGCTGAATTGGAAGTAGCCTTTTACAATGACAAAAACTTCTTTTTGAACCAACTTCTAAGACAGAGAATAGCAAACCATGACAGTAGGTTTTCTACCTATTGTTGCCAATAAAGTTTTATTGGAACACAGCCATGCTCATTTGTTGATGCACTGGCTGCTTTCACACTACAAAGGCAGAGCTGAATAACTGCCACTGAGACAATACAGTCCCCAAAGCCTAACATATTCACTATCTGGCCCTTCATAGAACGTCTATCAGTAACTCTTCTGAAGACGTCGTCTGGTTGGTCTGATTTTGAAACAGAACTTTGGTCTTCTTTTAAGACATCTGTTCTGCATAAAATAGTCTATGATCAGCCCTTTGGTTTGGGGTTGCGAGACAAAACACAGCACACTCAATAAAAATCGGATTTCTCAAAAATAACAAATAAGGGTTTAGTAGAAGTGTGTCCCAAATATCTCATGGGCCAGACTTATACTCTAGCCTTATTTCTTATTTATTTGAATATTGAATTTAACCAGATGTCCTGTATTTTCACTTACTTGTCATGAAAGTCCTATCATCGTTTCATAAAATTGGGGTTACTAATATTCCCTGATAGTCTGGTTGGTAAAGAATTCACCTGCAATGCAGGAGACCCCACTTCAATTCCTGGATCAGGAAGAGCCACTGGAGCAGGGATTGGCTACCCACTGCAGTATTCTTGGGCTTCTTTTGTGGCTCAACTGGTGAAGAATCCACCTGCAATGCAGGAGACCTGGGTTCAATCCCTGGGTTGGGAAGATCTTCTGGAGAAGGAAAAGGCTATCCACTCCAGTATTCTGGCCTGGAGAATTCCATGGACTGTATAGTCCATGGGGTTGCAAAGGGTCAGACATGACTGAGTGACTTTCACTCATTCATTCAATAAGCCCTAAACTCTTTGGAAAGCAGGAATAATTGTAACAAGCTATAAATCTTTCCCATAACATTTCCAAGCACTTGTTCTTCTAGTCTTTCTACTTGGAAGGCTCTTTGCCACGCTGCCTGGTCAACTCCTGTTTAGCTTTAAGACCTAGAACCATGTAAAGCTTTATTGGCTACATCCCAGGTGGAGCTGGATGTCCTTTCTCTATGACCCTACTGACACTGTTAAAAATATAACAGTTAATGATATCAATAAGAGCTAAGACTGACTTGTTGACTTCTATGTGGGAGGCACTCAAGAACACAGAGCAGGGTCTCAACAAATAGTTAGCTGTGGAGCCCTCCCAGCCGCCTTCTATTTTATTCTTGCTACTGAACTGCCCAACCAGCTCTGCTTCACTGACTGGCCTAGTAGACTGATAAAGCTGCCTTTCAGGAAGACGAATGCAGAAAGTCCGCCATATGCCCCAGGACAGAACTAGAGCCGGGGTAAAGAGACTGCTCTGTGATCCCAGGAAATCTCAGCCTTGCTTCTACTCTCGCCAGATTTTGATGGGACAGGGTAATTGGTAAAAGGATTAGGGAGAGACGACAGGGATGAATGTCACTAATATCCTTCGAATTTCTAGGATTTGAAATTCATCCTTAAAGCAGAGCTTTCAAGTGAGTATTACCATCCTTAAAAACTGAAGACCAACATCCAAGTAAGCAACAAGGCACTGTGACTTTAAAAGATTGAGCTGAATTCCTAAGGTCACACATCTAGTGAACCTGGCATTATGACAGAAACCCAAATACAGGGGTCTTTTTCACACTGCCTCACTGACAAGAAATATAATTTCTTTAAAAGGCAAAAACTGGAATTCAGAAAAATCAAATCACGTAAAAAAAAAAAAAGAGGTTTGCTCAATTCTGTCATGATTTTCATATAATTCCTCATGCCTGTTTTTTTTAACACTAATGTATAATTAAGAATTGATGTATTTTCTGCAAAACAAACCAGATTCACCTCGATAGACAACCTCAGACAATGCTTCCATGCTCTAAAAGATCATTTTCTAACCAGAAACCATATTCTTTCATGGAATGTGATGATGCTCTCAGGTGGAATTGGGAGCCACTGGGTCAGTTCCCGAAGCCCTAGCAGATCATGAAATTAGGCACATTTGGAGCTGACCACTCAAGGCACGTCAATGATGGACATGAAGAGTCAAATTCCATGGGGCACCAGAACTCAAAGGGCAGCTTTCACACCTTAGAGATCAAGTAATGTTCTATCAGTTTAGTTTTGCTCATGTTAATAATTATTCTAGTGAACTCTGAGACAAAAATAGAAACTTTACCACATTTTAAAGTTCAAGTTAAGTCTATAATTACTGCAACATTTCACAGCCACTGAATAAGTAAAGACACTTTAACATTAAAAGCAATGGAAATATCAAATATGGCAAATGAAAACTAATTATTAACCACCTAACATATACCATACCATATGTATACACAAAAATACAGTATACTTACTAAAAACAACTAGAGCTGGAGTATTAGAAAGTGAATATCCCTAACTTTACAAGTAAAGACACTTTGACCAAGAGAAGTCAAGATATATACACAGGATTTATATGTATAGTACATGTGCGTTAACACAGACAATACACATATATGCATATACATATGTACATACACACATATACATGACAAGGGAGGGAGAATGAATGGATAAATATGCATTTGTAAATCAATTAAACCATATGTCAGTGGTGTAGTAGAAACAATCATTTAAACAGCAGGTATCAGAATTCCTGTTGGATGAGAAAGTGTATTCAGATTGCTGAGTCTTTGAGAACATGACATCCTGATGGAATGGGGTGGACAGGACTAAACTGCTTTGAAGAGGAAATAAACAAGATGCATGGGGAGGACAAAAAGAGAGGGGAGAAGAAGATTGGAGAAAGGAGAGTGGGATGGTGATGAGCGGAGTGACAATCAAAAGCAGAAATGTTCAGTATTTAACTTATTTAATGTACGTCACCCATCTGTGGTTGCTCTGATATAGAGTGTCCAGAGCCTCTAACTCTCAGCCAAATTTGTAGTGTACACAGACTTGTGTGTGGATTTGGGATGAAATCAAGGTAAAGAGGCTGAGTTTCAGGAGTATAACTGGCCACAGGAGGTGAGTGTGGGGAAAGGCCATGTGCTCAGGGGGGTGGAAACACCACCAGCAGGAAGCATGAGGCTGCAAGGTCTGGCAAAGATCTGGAGAACCTCGGAAGAGCATGGAGCAGGGCCTGAGCCGCCTGGTGGGCTGTGCCCACACATTTCATGGACGTCCCTCTGTGGATGCACTGGGGATTTGGGTGGGTGTGGTCTTTCCTTTCTGGGTCACTGGCAGCAGAGTCTGAAAAGGTGGCAGTGATGTCTGAGAACTGAGGCTCCTCGGGAGTAGTCAGCTGAGAGGAGAGGCACAGTCCTATGTTCCCCAGAAGCTGACCAGGAAGACTTGGAAGACTTGACAGCTGGGGCGGGGGGCAGGGGGGTGGGCAATGGTGCAATGAGCACCAGCCAGGGCAGGAGGAAAGCTCTATCCTGACACCACAGGGGCTGGCTGAGGACCACAAAGCTACTGAATTATTGCCCGAGTATCTCAGCTTCCTTGAGTCTTAAACCCTTGCACAGCCTTCTGTTACGGATGAGTACCAACTACCACCTCAGTAAATCAGCAGATTTTGTGTCCTAACAACCCAAGTAAAGTCTGAAAGTCATATGCTACTATCAGCAGAGAAACAAAGGGAGAAGGAGACAGGCATGTGAATTGAGTTAGTGTTCACTCCAGAGGACTGGCCAAGAATGGCCATGAGGCAGAGTGGTAGGCCACATTTGGAAATCTGAGCTTACCCCAGCATTCTGGGAAAATGTCTATACTTAATTGGTTGCCTTCTCAACTTGTAGATGCACTTTTTGGCTCTGTTCCATTCTCTTACATCACTGGGAAGGTCTGATATAAGCCTTTTTAAAAAAACAAGTAACAGAAAACTAAATCAAACCGGTGAAAAAGAAATGCACTGGGTCATGCAAATAGGAAAGGAAGGTATGGTGCCATCTCTAGGCAGGACCAAGACGCAGGTGATGGAGGAGGGCTTGGTCTCCCTCCCATCTCACCCTGTCTTCCTCCATGTATCCTCAGATTGTCTTTCCCAGGGGGGAAGATGGATCCCAACACCCACAACTTTACCTTCCCTAGCTCAGCCCCTCCTCTGGCAATCAGGAACTTTTCCATCTCCCAACATCCTTTTACAAATTTACAAATGGTTTCTTAACTAATATTTGAGACTCTTATCCATTCCATAAGTACTTAGTGAGCTCTTCTGACCTTTGAAGCATGAAACAAATCCCTTCCTCTTGGGAAGCATCTACTTATGTGCCTGTGGTATTCCCGGGGGCAAGAGAGTCCACGCCTAGAACAATGTGAACGAGAGACTCATCCCTGTAGGGCCGTGGGGGGAAGTGAACATTGTGACTGACAGCCCTACTGAGGCATCATGGAAAGGCGGGGCGGTCTGCCAATGACACAGGTGAGTACAGCGAATAGAACACCAGATGCCCGATTCATCACCTCACTTCCTATTTTCCCTCTAAATAAATTCCAGGACTGTAATCTCCAGCCCACCAGCTGTATTTAAGTATTCAGACAGGGAAGGATGCCAATGTCAACCCAACAACTCTCTCAATCCCCAATAAGGCAGCAAATACACAGGTGTAGAGCAGGCACGAGGAATATTGCCCACAATCTCCAAGTCTGCAAACTAAGTAACTGTGTTGGCATCTTGGCAGCTGATCTTGTTTGCATTTATAAATTAAGTTTTTAATACTCACATTTGTAGAGGTGAATTTTTTTTTTTGGCATTTGACTTTTGTCTCAGAAGCAAAATGTCATGGTATTTTTTAAAGTGCATAGATTTGAAGCAAAAGCAAAGCGAGTGCCTTCTGGCTTGGAAAACAACCAGACTACATTCATCCTAAAATGAGATGTAAGGAGAGACCCAACGAGCACTTATTGTTTCTTCCCACAGGGCCACACCTTGGCTCGCCCTTGACTGTGAAATTCTACATATTTTTAGCTGTGTATGTCTGCAGGAATGTTGGGAATATAATTCACAAGGCCTGGGAGATTCAGGAAATTTGAGATTATATCCAGAAGGGGACAGGCAGGTCTTACAGGTGTCACAAGTGCTTGATAGGAGGCTGCTAAAGACACAGTGCGTCAGTTTTCACCGAATGTCAAAGAAAGTCACGTGGCCCTGAACCTGAAGCATAAGGATGATAGGAAAACCCATGACAAAGGGGGTGACACTCATCAGCAACCCAGGGCATCGCCCTTTTGTATCTGCTTGCTTACTTCTCTTTTTCCTATGCTAGGTTCTAAATTCTGTGAGGAGAGTGAACAAACGATTCTTAGTTATCTTCAGAATCCCATGCTTTGTACATGAGGGTGATAAGAAGGAGACAGAGGAGGGAGGGGAGGAGGGGAGGAGGAGAAGGAGAAGGAAGAGGATGCAGGCAGCTTGCATTTACTGAGTGCTCATAACATTCCAGACACCATACAGACCCCTTTAAATGAATTAATTCTTTTAATCATCATAACATACATGAAGGTATTATTAAAAATACTTTTCCCTATGTTATAAAAAATGAAACTAAGGCACAGAGAAGTATAGTTATTTGTCCAATGTCACACAGCTATGAAAGGAAAGAGTTAAGACTGAAGTCGAAATAATGTGACTCAAGAGCTCAAGTTCTTACATATCTACTGAGTCTACAGTCAATGCATCCGCAGAGTCAGACGCATCAGAGAACACAGACTAATTCACCTCGTGCATGACTATTATATCCTTTCATTTTGTGGAAACACATCCTCAAGTAACTTTCTAAGAAATGCAGTGCATAAGTAAGTGTTAATGTCTAACACCGCATGTCTTCAAACTGAAAATTTTCACTCTCAAAAGTTAGTAAGAGTACAGAGGGCAGCTACCTCCCTGGCTCAGGTTATTATCATAAGGAGGTGCTAGCCAGACAGAGGAAGTGGAATAAGCTTCAGGAGCCCAAATAACTGAAAAAGAGAGCAGATAAATTCATGTTTCTTTAGTTTGGCTGTAGACGAGCATATTCAAACATTTTTTTAGGGCAAAGATTGATGGATAGAAGGTTCTAGAAAAACCCTCTCCAAAATAACTTTCTGCAGTGATGGAAATATTTTGTAATATGTGCAGCACTGTCTAATATTGTAACCACTAACTCGCTGTGGCTATTGAGCCCTTGAAATGTGGTTGCTCTGACTTAGGAGACTGCGGTTAGTAGGACTAGAGTGGACAGAGCAGTTCTAGATTCCCCTAAAATGCAAGCTCAATAGGATGGTCAAAAAAAAAAAAAAAAAATCTCAAGTAAGGAAGAAAAGAATTACAAGACCACCATGGGCCCATGGGTGGCACTCCATGGAGCTCATAAAGTAAAAATCATAGACACACAAGATGGAAAAAGAGGCTATAAAATAATAAAATCGGTGTTGAGAGTCCAACGGTATATGCCAAGTTACTGGATTAAACTTCTAATAACAATAACAACAAGAGAATTCTGACTTTTGATAACACAGAGGAAGAAAACAAGTAAGGATGGGATGAGGCTGCAGAGGGGGTCAAGGTATGGATAACCACATTAGGAAAAGGGTGTGTGTCTTCCTCTTCATGGGCAAACAGAATTCATTTGGTTGAAAGATAAGAGGGAAAGCTTATAGGAAAGCTCCTAGGTCTTCTCAGGGAATTAACACTCTCTGGCCCAGAGCTAGGATAGAGATCCTCAAACAGGAGAATATAGAAGAATCACCTAGTCTTTGTTAACCATGCACGTTATCTGAGAACAACCACAGAGGTTCTCATTCAGAGGGTCTGGGCTGGGTCTCAGGGGTCACCACAGGAGTAGGGCAGAACAGGTGCTGGAAATTCACTAACAGTACACTTTGTTGAAGGCATCTCTGAAACAGGGTACATGCACTGCCAAGAGGAATGCGGGAAAGAAATGCTCCTCACGCTACTGTTACCTATCTTTTCCTCTAACAGAGAAAGAAGCCTTACTAATGATTAATACATGCATTGACAGGAGCACTTGTGCATAATCAATAAGCAAACATACAAAAGTTAAAGCTACATGTTTGACAGGGAAATTTTTTAAAGAAAATAAAAGCGCTTGGAGCCACAACAAAAGATCACAGAACAAAAATGCATTCTTCCACTCCTGACACCTGTTTTTCAAATGTCCCTCTCTGAGTTAGCACTGGAGGCTTCTCTCCCCTTAGGAGAGTTTGTGCATGTTCAAACATATCTGAATCTCTTTTTTCTCTGGACGTAGACAGTATAATATTCAACACTATGGCCAGTATCTTGCTTTTATATTTTTCATTTAAAAATCTAAGTTGTTGATTTTTATATTATTGACGTGCCTCACTCTTTCTAGGCAGAGGGAAGCCACGCCATGGAGCGATTTTGAGTACTGACTCTAGGGCTAAACGGTGCAAGTTCAAATTCATCTCTGCCAAGTACTGTGTGACTTTGGACAAGCAACTTACCCACTCTGAACCTTAGTTTCCTCATCTGAAAAGTGAAAATAATAATAACAGTACTTACTTATCTCACAGGGCTGAGAGAAGATTAAATGAAGTAACGTGAAAAGTAATTAGAACCATGTCCTCTACATAGTAAAAGCTCATTATTTAAAAGGATCAGGCGACCTGATGGAAGTGGGCAAAGGAACATACTTTGAGAAGCTACAGTAATGCGGTTCCATCCATTCATTTATGTGTTTAGCACTTACCATGTGTCAATTAATGAGTATACACTGTTGTTCAGTCGTGTCCAACTCTTTGAGACCCCATGGACTGCAGCACGCTAGGCTTCCCTGTCTTCTATTATTTCTGAGTTTGCTCAGATTCATGTCCATTGAGTGTAAAGAGATGAACAAAAAGAATCCATTCTTGCCTTCATGGGGCTGATCAGTAGGACTGCTTATCCCTCCATCTACTCATTAATCCAGAAACCTGTACTTTTCTTTCTCTGTTTCCTTAACAGGATAATAAGGTATGCTCAGTAAACGCTTTACTATTTCAGTAATGGTAAATTTGCTATGATACAGATATCTCAGATATTTGTTATGCAGCAGGGACTTAATGATCCAGAAAGTAAATGAAATTTTCTAAGAGCTGGCTCTTATCTAGCAAACTTGTGAGGTTGGGCCACTCCTTCAGGTTCAGCTTCGTCTTCTTTCTCTTTCCTCTCTTTGGCCACAATTTACTCTGAAGATCAGAGCCTGATGCTCTATTCCAGTGGAGAATCACTGACCCTTATTAAAATGTCCTTACCTTTCCCCACATAAAGATGTCTTGGCTCTTGCTCACAGCCAGAGGCACCAATCCCCGAAGTTAACACATCAAATATTGATGTTTATAACTGTTTACTGTATATGTGCCATTCCAGGGGAATGCACTCATTAAAGAAGCAATTCAGTCCAAAGAAATGCAGACCTAAGAGTAGAATTTTAGTAAGTACACCATTCATGGAAGGTTTTCACAAGGAATAGTCTAACATGGTTAGCCTTGATAATAACCTTTCTTCCCTGTGGGTGCTAGTCCCTTAAGACTTACAAAATCCTCCAACATTTTATTTATCAAAATTTCTGCAGGCGGAGTTCACTCTTCCTGCTCTATAGACTAGGAAACAGGAAGAAATCAGATGTCAATAACTTATTTTAAATTTGAGGTGCCAAGAAAGCCAGAGTCAAAAAATTCTGATCCTCGGCCTTGATGTCTAGCCCCCTTTCCATCTTATTGTAGCCATCTCACACTGGGGAGGAAGGTAGTTTGAAGAAAGAAGATTTATTACCAATTCCATAACCTACCCATTGTCTCTGAAAATTGCACCCCAGATTCTGCGCTGGCCGGTTATAAACCCAGCCATCTGTTTCAGCATCCTACCCATCGTTGTGATGAGTGTAATTCACACTGAAGTCCAAAAGGGGTATCTGTGATCTCAACTGGAAATGCCATCTCCCTGCAGTGAGCTTCCTAATTCAGTAGCTGTGGGCCAAAAAAAACCACTCTTCTCTTGTTCCTATAGTTGCATTGCCCTCTAGTGGGAAAAGCTGGCACCACAGCCTGCAAAGCTATGCTGAGTTAAGGGAGTATCACTCATAGCCCTTCTGTATGGGGTGAAACAATTCCCAGGCAGAAACCCTGATCCACCTGGGCATAACTCAGCTGGGTCCATTATTGAAGCAGTGAGTCATGTTCTCAGATTAACATGTAAGAACCTCTTTAAAGCTTCAGCATGTTTAATTGCATCACAGATAATGTTACCCTTTTCTATTATTTTAAGTCATGTATATTTTCTACAGTTCAGGGGGATAGCAACCTTATACACACACACACACATACACACACACACACACACACACACACGCACGTGCATACACATATGCTCCACAGAAAATAACAGTTGAACCTAAAAAGCATCTGGCCCAGAGATTACACTAAGACGATCAGATGAGATTGGGACTGTGGGAGTGTTTTTCTGGTTCAGCTAGAACTTTTTGCTTATTTGCCATTTTTCTAAAATGAATGGAAATATTTATAGGTAGACTTGCACTCTGTAGTTATCCTCAGTTTTTAATGACTTCCTATTGTCTTGGTTCAGGTTCCCCAAAGCAGACCCAAGACAAGGACTCGGTTACAACTGGTATATTTGGAAGAGGACCTAGGAGGGGGTGGGGAGACAGACAGGCAGGAGAGAGATGTCAAGAAAGGGTGTGTTATGGGATGGATTGTGTCCCCTCAAAATTCATATGATGGAGTCCTAAGCCCAGTACCTCAGAAAGTGTCTATCACTGGCAGTAGGGCTTTCAAGAGGCGATGAAGGTAAAATGAGGTCATATGGGTGGGCCCTGATCCAGTATGACTGGTATCCTTATAAGAAGAGTCCATTTAGACATAGAGAGAAAATCATGTGAAGATATAGGAGAAGACCAAAGAGAGAAGCCACGGAAGGAACCAACCCTGCCAGCCCTTTGGTCTTGCACTTGCAGTCTTGGAAGTCTTTATACTGTCTTACAGAAGACAGTATAAATGTGCTGTTTAAGCCTCCCAGGCCGCCGTGCATTTTAACAGCAGCCCCAGAAACTAATACTGGGTGTCACCACCGTGGGCCACCAGAGCTCAGCCCCACGGGGGATCCTCCGAGAAACGGCAGGAACACACCTCAGAACTGTGCCACCAGAGACCGGGGAGGCCAGGCACGTATCCCGGGTGGGGACCCTCTTGGCTGAAGGCTGTTCCCAAGAGCAAATCCATTTTCCCACTGAAAGACAAAGCAGGTTCTCCTGCTGCTGGAAAACAACACCTGCAGGCAGAACAGCAGACAGAGCAGGCGTGGAGTCCAGCCGCTCTTAGCGGGTTGGGGCAATTGTCCACCTTCCCTGCAGGCAACTCAGAAGCAGGTCAAGGGACTACAGGCCAAGCAGCAGCTGCAGCAGCTGCACTGAATCTCTAGGATATGTGGTCATGTCTCTGAATATGCTACGCTGCTACCTCACAACCCATTTACATCAATGACATGGCTCGCAAAGTGACCAGGGTGCTTTTGCACTCACTTGTCCCTTGCCCTGAGCACCCACCATGTCTCCTCCCACCAGCTCACATGTCTCCTCCAGAGAGCCCTCCTCCAACCACACCAGACAGTGTCGCTGCAGAGACTCATCCAGGTTCCATCCATGTAACTGTGTACATGATGCTAACCACCCCTGAGCCTCTGCATGTGATCCTTTTATATGAAAATTGATGTGCATATCGTGACGTTTCTGAATCTTAATGGGAGGACCATGTTTGCCACAAACATGGACAAAATAAGCTGGACAAAATAAGGTACATGACAGCTCTCACTTTACTGTCTCCATCTGACAGTCTGTCAAACCCCCTTTCCAACGGTGTGCCTTGTTCCTTTAGTATTTGGGGCAAAACTAATGAGGATGCCCTGCATCAAGTGCTTCTCAGCTACAGGTCACTTTCAGATGCAGAGTATCAGAAAGTCAAAGTGTTAATCACTCAGTTGTGTCTGGCTCTTTGCAATCCATAGACTGTAGCCTGTCAGGCTACTCTGTCCATAGAAATCTCCTTTTCCAGGGGATCTTCCTGACCCAGGGATCAAACCTGGGTATCCTGCATTTCAGGCAGATTCTTTATCATCTGAGCCACCAGGAAAGCCCAAGTAGAGCCCCTCAGGAGGCCCCCAAACACGCTGCTGAAATGGAGTGGAGGGGCTACACCACCCCCCTACGTCCTACAGACCTGCAGACCAGAGGCCGGAGCTGCTGCATGTTGTCATGCTGTCAAGGCTGTGATGGCGCCACACTGAGAATCCAGGTCTCTGGATTTCTAGCTTGGAATCCTGCCTTTTCCAGAGGCTGTCAGCGAACATGAACTCCCATTTCCCATGCAACAGGAGCACTTTGAACAAAAGTAGAGCAGCCAGCCTTGGCTTCCAAGAAAATTCCCCATGAGAACCTCTTTTTCCATGGCTGGAGCTTCCTCTCTCTAAATGGAAATTGTTTTATTATTTGGTTAACAATGGTCTTCAGGTGCCACTGTGCAATTAAGCTCCTTTATGGTTGAGGAAGAAATTATATGAAAGAATACCAGAGTGACATATTCCCCCCAGCCCCCCCAGGGAAGGATCTACTGACTTATTTTTCTAAAGTCTGTTTTGTATCTAAATGTTGTCACAGATTAATAATCAACTATTACACTTGTAATCAGGCCAGAGGCACCTCAGCTTGTGTCTCTGCCCTTTCTCCCACCTTGCACAGCAGGCAGAGTGATCCTTTGAAAGCATGTGACATATCAGGACACTGATTTGTTCAAAAGATCCCAGTGGCTTCACATCGCGTGAGAGTAAAAACCAAATCATCACATGGCCCTCACCTGACCTACCTCCCCCTCACCTCTCAGACCTCACAGCCTATGCCTCCTCCTTGATCCTGCTCCGCTTGCCTCTCAGGCCTGCCTTCTACTTTCTGAACCCCTCAAATGTGTGTGCATGTGTGTGTGTGTGTGTGTGTGTGTGTGTGTGTGTGTGTGTACGCAGGCCCTTTGCACTTGCTGTTTCCTTTGCTGGCAATTTTTCCCAAGATCTGTGCATGTCTACACTGATGCCTCCTTTAGGTCTCTGTTTAAGCATCACCTGTTTAGTGTGCTCTTCTGAGTGGGAAAGGATTTTCTTGTTTGATTTGCTGCTGAATTGCAAGCTTCTACAACACTCAATAAATAAATATTTGTTAAATTAATAGACTGAGTAAAAAGGGGGAGGGATATATGTGGTGTTTGGGTATTTGTCACTTACTTTGAAAGAATTATAGTAAGGAATCAAATTGATGTAATGGATAGTTTACTGTCCAGTTTAAGTATGTAAAAATCACAAAGACTGGCCTCACATACTGGAGGGAGGTGGGTACAGGTCTGACAATGGCAGAGAGAACTGATGGTCAGAGAAATTTCAAGCTCAAACATTAGCAATGACATCGCACTGTCAATAAGGCAAGAAAGAAAGACAAGGAGAAAACAGGTCTCAGCAGATTTGCAGCCTGTGATACTGATCTTTTTCATAACCTGAGCTGCATAATCCTCTACGTGTCTGACTTCAGTCTCTCATGGTGACTGTCTGTCAAGCACCTATGATGTGATTAAAGGAAAAAAGGCTCTTGGGAGGGACACCGTTTTGAGCATCCTAAGAGCAGTCCCTGAGGAAAGGACTGGAGGAATGCAATTTACTGGGGAGGTGATGCCGGGAGAGAAAGGAAAGGAAACCAAGGAAAGGAGGCTTAATAAGCAAATTGTCACTGAAGACAAGAGGAACGCAGTCACACTGGGCACTCTGGGGGAGAGAGGTTCCTGAAAAGAAGAATGTGTGCGGTCTGAGTCATAAAGACACACAGAGGTGTCCAGAGGAGGGAAGGTCATAAGGGGCCCCGCCAGGCAAAGATTCTGGAACCACAGTGGTCAAAGCACAGGTGTCAATTCTCACACCCAGCTGTTTCAGACACGTGACTATTTCTCCAACCACTGAATTTACGTTTTCCTTTGAGCCGTCATCTCCTGGGTGGCAGATTATCTACTTATGTTCACCCTTCCTTTCATACCAGAGATGCACAGAAGCACCAAGGCAATACAGGAAATGGAAGCTTTGGGGCTCTGGTTTGGGGTCCTGATGGTTAACTTTATGTCTCAACTTGGCCAAGGACACAGGACCCAGATATGTGGTCAAACATCAGCCTCAATGTCACAGGGAAGGTAATTTTTGGATAAAAATACCAGAATTGAAAGAGACACGTGTACCTCAATGTTCATGGCAGCATTGTTTGCAATAGTTAGCACAGGGAAGCAATCTAGATGTCCATTGGCAGACGAATAGATAAGAAAGCTGTGGTACATACACAAGGGAATTTGACTCAGATATTAAAAAGAACACATTTGAATCAGTCCTAATGAGGTGGATGAAACTGGAGCCTACTATACAGAGTGAAGTAAGTCAGAAAGAAAAACACCAATACAGTATATTGAGACATATAGATGGAATTTAGAAAGATGGTAATGATGACCCTATATGCAAGACAGCAAAAGAGACACAGATATAAAGAACAGACTTTTGGACTCTGTGGGAGAAGGCAAGAGTGGGATGATTTGAGAGAATAGCACTGAAACATGTATATTACAATATGTGAAAAGATCACCAGTCCAAGTTCAATGCATCAAACAGGGCACTCAAAGCTGGTGCAGTAGGGCAACCCTGAGAGATGGGATGGGGAGGGAGGTAGGAGGGGGGTTCAGGATGGGGGACACATGTACACCCATGGCTGATTCATGTCAGTGTGTGGCAAAAACCACCACAATATTGTAAAGTAATTAGCCTCCAATTAAAATAAATTAATTAATTTTTAAAATATCATGTAAATCATTAGACTTTGAGAAAAGCATATTGCCTTCCATAACAGGACTGAGGATATAATCAGCTAAAGGCGTTAAGAGAAAAAAGACTGAGCTCCCCTGAGTAAGAGGGAATTCTGCCTTCAAACATGAGGTGACAACATCTGCTCTTCCCTCCATCTTCAGCATGCCAGTCCGCCCTGCAGAATGTGGACCTGCTGGTGTCCACACAGGACCCAGTGCCTTAAAATGCATCTCTTTCTCTCTCTTCCCGTCCCCTCACTATCCCTCTACGCCCCGCCCCCCCCCCCCCCGCTTCCCTCCCTCCCTCTTTCTCTCTCCACAGCCAGCCACACACACACACACACAATTGGTTCTGTTTCCTTCAGTTCAGTCTAGTTTAGTCTCTCAGTTGTCTCCGACTCTTTGTAACCCCATGGACTGCAGCACTCCAGGCTTCCCTGTCCATCACCAACTCCCGGAGCTTACTCAAACTCATGTCCATCAAGGCAGTGATGCCATCCAACCATCTCATCCTCTGTCATCCCCTTCTTCTCCTGCCTTCAATCTTTCCCAGCATCAGGGTCTTTTTTAGCAAGTCAGTTCTTTGCATCAGGTGGCCAAAGTATTGGAGTTTCAGCTTCAGCATCAGTCCTTCCAATGAATATTGAGGATTGATTTCCTTTAGCATATACGGGTTGGATCTCTTTGCAGTCCATGGGACTCACAAGAGTCTTCTCCAACACCACAGTTTGAAACCATCAGTTCTTTGGCGCTCTGTTTTCTTTATAGTCTAACTCTCACATGCATACATGACCACTGGAAAAACCATAGCCTTGACTACACAGAACTTTGTTGGCAAAGTAATGTCTCTGCTTTTTAATGTGATGTCTAGGTTGATCATAGCTTTTCTTCCAAGGAGAAAGCATCCATTAATTCCATCTGCAGTGACTTTGGAGCCCAAAAAAATAAAGTCTCTCACTGTTCCCATAGTTTCCCTATCTATTTGCCATGAAGTGATGGGACCAGATGCTATGATCTTAGTTTTCTGAATGTTGAGTTTCAAGACAGCTTTTTCACTCTCCTCTTTCACTTTCATCAGAGGCTCTTTAGTTCTTCTTCACTTTCTGCCATAAGGGTGGTGTCATCTGCATATCTGAGGTTATTGATATTTCTCCCAGCAATCTTGATTCCAGCTTGTGCTTCATCCAGCCCAACATTTTGAATGATGTACTCTGCATATAAGTTAAATAAGCAGGGTGATGATATATAGCCTTGACGTACTCCTTTGCCAATTTGGAACCAATCTGTTGTTTCATGTCCAGTTCTAACTGTTGCTTCTTGACCTGCACACAGATTTCTCAGGAGGTAGGTCAGGTGGTCTGGTAGTCTCATCTCTTTAAGAATTTTCCACAGTTTATTGTGATACACACAGCCAAAGGCTTTGGCATAGTCAATAAGGCAGATGTAGATGTTCTGGAACTCTTGCTTTTTCGATGATCCAGCGGATGTTGGCAATTTGATCTCTGATTCCTTACATACTGTCGAAGCCTAACTTAGAGAATTTTGAGCATTACTTTGCTAGCGTGTGAGATGAGTGCAATTGTGCAGTAGTCTGACCATTCTTTGGCATTTTCTATTCTTTAGGATTGGAATGAAAACTGACCTTTTCCAGTCCTGTGGCCACTGCTGAGTTTTCCAAATTTGCTGGCAGATTGGGTGCAGCACTTTTACAGCATCGTCTTTTAGGATTTGAAATAGCTCAAATGGAATTCCATCATCTCCACTAGCTTTGTTCATAGTGTTGTTTCCTAAGGCCCACTTGACTTCACACTCCAGGATGTCTGGCCCTAGGTAAGGGATCTGTTTCCTTACACCAACCTAAAATTGAGCATCACTTATTTGCTTAGTAATTCTTGCAAACATCACCAGTCCTTCCAGCCTCTGTTCACACTTACCCAGGATGGAAGGCAAGGTCTATCTGGGTCTAGCTGTCACTCAAGTACTCTGTGCCCGTAGGAGGGATAGAAACATCTGGCTGTTCTCTCATGTGTCTCTGGGACCAGAAGGGTCTCTCTGAGGGGTGTGTGGCCTTCTCCACATGAGCACACCATGGCATCTGTTTCTATAGTACAACCCTGTGACCTACTAAGTACAGAGGAATTCGACACACAAGATCTGCTACCTCTCCAGCCTCAGCCCAGGGTGCCCATACAAAGAAGACAATGCATCCCTTTGCTGTGGCTCAGTTCATCTCTAACTTGGGTTGGGACCCCGAAAAGCAGAGTCTGAAACTAGGGCCCTTATCCAGGAGGAAGATGGAATAGGGCAGGGAGAAAAGCCCAGCTAAGATGTGGTTTTGACTGTGGTCCAGCCTCAGCCTGATGCCACAGGGAGCTCTGAGGTGTGAGTGACACCACAGAAGTCACCTTCACTTACAGCAAAGGGAACTTCAGTGTCAGAGCATCTGTCAGTGGCTGTGGAGAAGGTGGGAGTGACCTAACATTCCAGGAGTTTCCAGGTGAGACAGTCCTGTCTGGCAAGGGCAGTTCTCCAATGCAGGACACAGCTGTGTGCTGTCAGCAGCCAGCACTCCCTGCCCTGGAAGAAGGATGACCCAGCTGGGCCAACAACATCTGGACTGGGCATCTTCTACAATCACCTTTTTGAATCAGAAACATAACATTACCCAGATATTTCTTACACTGACTCCCTGTGAAAAATCAAACTCTATGCTCATCTACTCAAAGTCTTCAACTACCAAACCACTAGCTGCTTAAATAAGAGAAATGCTGGAGAGGGTGTGGAGAAAAGGGAATCTTCTCACACTGTTGGTGGGAATGCAAACTAGTACAGCCACTATGGAGAACAGTGTGGAGATTCCTTGAAAAACTGGAAATAGAACTACCATAAGACCCAGCAATCCCACTGCTGGGCATACACACCAAGGAAACCAGAATTGAAAGAGACACATGTACCCCAGTATTAATTGCAGCACTGTATACAATAGATAGGACATGAAGCAACCTAGATATCCATCAGCAGATGAATGGATAAGAAAGCTGTGGTACATATACACAATGGAATACTACTCAGCTGTAAAAAATAACACATTTGAGTTAGTTCTAAAGGATGAAACTGGAGCCTATTATTCAGAGTGAAGTAAGCCAGAAAGAGAAACACCAATACACTATATTCATGCATTTATATGGAATTTAGAAAGATGGTAATGATGACCCTATAAGCAAGACAGCAAAAGAGACAGAGATGTAAAGAACAGACATTTGGACTATGTGGGAGAAGGTGAGGGTGGGATGATATGAGAGAATAGCATTGAAACATGTATATTACCATATGTAAAATAGATGATCAGTGCAAATTTGATGCATGAAGCAGGCAGGGCACTCAAAGCTGGTGCTCTGGGATGACACAGAGGGATGGGGTGAGGAGGGAGGTGGGAGGGGGGTTCAGGATGGTGGGACACATATATACCTATGGTTGATTCATGTCAATGAATGACAAAAACCATAATAATATTGTAAAGTAATTCAGTTCAGTCTCTCAGTCATGTTTGACTCTTTGCAACCCTATGGACTGCAGCATGACAGGCCTCCCTGTCCATCACCAACTCCCGGAGTTTACTCAAAATCATCTCCATTGAGTCGGTGATGCCATACAACCATCCCATCCTCTGCCATCCCCTTCTCCTCCTGCCTTTAATTTTTCCCAGCATCAGGGCTTTTCAAATGAGTCAGCTCTTTGCATCAGGTGGCCAAAGTACTGGAGTTTCAGCTTTAAGATCAGTCCTTCCAATGAACACTCAGGACTGATCTCCTTTAGGATAGACTGGTTGGATCTCCTTGCAGTAATTAGCCTCCAATTAAAATAAATAAATAAATTTTCTAAAAAAGAGAGAAACTTAATCAGTTTAAAAGTCACTAGCTATGTATTGCTTATAATATCATTCATAGGCAAAACCTAGACCTCAAAATAAGATCTGCTTGACTTTATCGAACCACTTGACATTTACAGAATTCCGACTATGTGCCAAGGCCTCTGCCAGTTACTTCCACATGGTAACTCACACTACCCTTGCAACTGCCCTATGAAATCATTAGATATTATCTTCCCTCTGCCCAACTTTGAGTTTTATGGTTCAGGAAAACTGAGGTTCACTTGAACAATATTCATTCGGGAGACAGAACTGAACACATTAATACTTCACATTACGAGGGTTTAAGGAGCTCTTTGAGAACCCCTGGTTCATATTTTGGGTATAATGAAAGTAATTTTGGTACTTAACAATATTAAGTACCATAAACCAACGTCTCAGAACCTCTATGTGCTCCAAGCTACCCACAGGCACAGTGAAGAACGGAGCCATCAAACCTGGTCCCTGCCTTCCAAGAGTTTACAGCAGGGCAGAGGATGCTGGTACACACACAATTCTTCCCTAATGCTGGAATCTCCAGAGAGAGCCAAGGAATTAAATCTAAATGCCTTTACTGAGCACCTACCATGTGCCAGAGCCTGAACCCAGAGTTGGAACCAGGTACAAAAAGCAATAAATGACAGTCCCTGTTGCAAAAGATTCTATGGTCTAATGATCTAATTTGTTCTTAGTGTTAAACTTTCTGGCTCTTACGTCTTATTTTTAAACCCTATCTCCACCTCAGTGTTGTATTTAATTTACTCCAGAATGGACATGATGGCAGCAGCCCCATGGGCTACATTATTCCACAAACTCATTCACATTCAAGGTGTCAGGTCCTTGCTGGAGAATAAACACTGACACTTGGCCTACTGGGACCACATCAGGTGAAATAAAAACTAAATTAGATACATTTATTTCAGTAAAACAGAAAAAAAAAAACATGTTCCTAGAGAATGAGTTAAACATCAGTCATAATCTGGAATAATCTGAATTGCAAGAGCTGCCACTTCAAATAGATATGTTTAATTTATTGGAATAAGAACTTTGATTATGCCACGCATTTCAAGTATCCCAAAATGCAAACACTAATTTAATTTAATTACTCTCCCTTTCCCATCAGATTTCATCCTGATTCTGCTCAGGAAACCCGAAGTCATTTCTCTCTCTGAAATGAGTGGGGATTCATCTATTTATGACTAATGGTACTGGTTGATTTCTCACATTAGATATTTTTGTACATAACTGTTTCTTTCCCCTAAAGCCCCCTCCTAGATTTTCAGCCTTCTGAAGTGAAAATACTTGTTTGGATTAGTCTTTGCCTTCTCTGTGGCACACGAAGATGTTCAATCAGTGGTGACTCAATGGCTGGCTGCACAATGAAAGGACAGGTGAGTAAGGAATGAAAACACTGCATTCCCTGCTAACATCCTCACAGGACTCATGAAGCCACAAGGACCAATGTGATTCATCCAAAACAGACAATGAAGAGAGCAGAACTTAAGGACAGAGCAGCTGACAGGGGAGGAACCACTGGCAGAGGACATAAGCCTTGCTCACAGTGTGAGCCCAGGATATTCTCTCTGAACTGTGTCTGAATTGCACAAGTGCAGAGTGGGTTAGGGATTTCCTGAACACATACATTAACAACCGTCAAATGGCTAAAAGAACCCAGCAAGCAACTCAAGCATGGAGCAGGGTCCAGCATCCCTCAGGCTATATTAGTGAGTGCTGTCCACTATACTCTATCCCATTCCTGTTCCATGACATCTAAAACATTTTTAAGAAACGACATTTAGAGCTAAATGTCGACATGTAATTTTCTTGGGTGATTATTTTGGAGGTTTATTGGTTCTCAACATCTGTTATTCCTTCTTCAGGGGACAGCCTCAACTTTCTTTTGACGATCCAATTCTCCCCAGCTTGAGCCCATCTGGCCTCATGGTGTGACTTAAGATATCAATCTAAGACAACTGACACATCACATCACATCCCAAAGTTCAAAGGTGGACATATGACCTGAAGTAGTCCAGTAAGAATGAAGTTCACAACCTGTCTTATGCATTCTAACCTAACGAAATGTTCACTCTTCTACTGGATTTGAACCTCAAAGATTATAGAAACAGGTGCTGACAGCAGCCACTGCTGACCATGAAAAAAGCCATTTTGAAAACAGCCACCACCCAGAGGAAACACAGACAAGGGGCTCCTCCATCAGGGCACGTAAAATAGACCTCTCTCTGGACTTTCCTTCCATGTGATCCTGTAAATTCCTCCTGTACTTAAAGCCAATTTGGATTCAGTTTTCCTTTTTCTAAATTAATTTCATCATAAAAAAATCTACAAACAATAAATGCTGGAGAGGGTATGAAGAAAAGGGAATCTTCCTATACTGCTCATGGAAATGAAAGCTGGTACAGTCACTATATCAGTTGAAGCTGAAGTCACTGAAGCTGAAGCTCCAATACTCTGGCCACCTGATGAGGACAGCTGACTCATTGGAAAAGTCCCTGATGCTGGCAACGATTTAGGGCAGAAGGAGAAGAGGGCATCAGAGACTGAGACGGCTGGATGGTATCACTGATGCAATGGATGTGAACTTGGGCAAAATTCAGGAGATGGTGAGGGACAGGGAGGCCTGGCGTGCTGCAGTCCATGGGGTTGCAAAAAGTTGGATACGACTGGGCAACTGAACAACAAAAGTCACTATGGAGAACAGAATGGAGATTTCCTAAAAAACTAAAAATATAACTAACATACTACTACTACTACTACTAAGTCGCTTCAGTCGTGTCTGACTCTGTGCGACCCCATAGACAGCAGCCCACCAGACTCCCCCGTCCCTGGGATTCTCCAGGCAAGAACACTGGAGTGGGTTGCCATTTCCTTCTCCAATGCATGAAAGTGAAAAGTGAAAGTGAAGTCGCTCAGTCGTGTCTGACCCTCAGCGACCCCATGGACTGTAGCCCTCCAGGCTCCTCCATCCATGGGATTCTCCAGGCAAGAGTACTGGAGTGGGGTGCCATTGCCTTCTCCTAACATAGGACTCAACAATCCCACTCCTGGGCATACACCCAGAGAAAATCATAACTCAGAAAGACACATGCACCTCAGTGTTCACTGTACTATTCACAATAGTCAGGACATGAAAGCAACTAAAGCACGTCCATCAACAGAGGAATAGATAAAGACAATGTGTGTCCAGGACAGCAAATGCCTTGAAAGAAGGGTTATCAATAATTAAAATTCACACAAAACAATCAATGGCTACAGCAGACAGTGTGTAAACCCTCCACATCCCTCTGCCCAACCAGAAACCACAGCTTCAGGGGACAGGAATCATATATGCGCAGGGCTCCCTCTCTCAAGCGCCTGTATTTCTGGCTGAGGACTTTCTCTGGCACCAACAGCATGGTTGCCAGCCCATCAGCATGGCAAAATAGTAAGTTAACACTCTCAGAAGCAAATGTTAACCAATGACGAACAGGAGTTGGCTACCTCTTCCTGGGATCACTCTGAGATGGGTTTTACAAAGCATGTCTGTTGGAACTGAGACCCGGTTGCCCACAGCGGTAACTCACTTACTGAAACACAATTTACTGATTTTCCTCCCATCTGTCTTGCCTCCTCAATCCCACCACTGTGTTACCTGGGATCATCTCCCAGAGAAACAGCTTGCACTCAGAACTTGTGTCAGCATCTGTTTGGGGGAGGGGGACTGAAACTTAGAAAATGATTAATACAAAAGTGCTTCAAGAGAGCAGGAGAAGGAGGAGAGGAAGGAATGCTGAGGGGTCTCACGACAGAATATAAGGCAGAGAGCGAAGGTACTAAAGCCATTCCTGTCACCCAGAGCCTTCTGGATCATAATGAAAACAGGAGGTCTGGAATCCTGAGATCTTACATCTCTATCACTTAATTTTTAGAAAGTGACCCAATCTCCTTAAACCTTGTTTTCTTCATCAGGGGATAATGGTATCTGTGGTAAAGAATGGTTTTAGGATAAAGAACAAGAAACAGGGAAATTATTTGCAAACAGCTCCACAGTAGGCAAAAATGATAATTTCTGAAGGAGATCAGCCCTGGGATTTCTTTGGAAGGAATGATGCTAAAGCTGAAACTCCAATACTCTGACCACCTCATGCAAAGAGTTGACTCATTGGAAAAGACCCTGATGCTGGGAGGGATTGGGGGCAGAAGGAGAAGGGGACGACAGAGGATGAAATGGCTGGATGGCATCACTGACTCGATGGACGTGAGTCTGAGTGAACTCCGGGAGTTGGTGATGTACAGGGAGGCCTGGCGTGCTGTGATTCATGGGGTCGCAAAGAGTCAGACACGACTGAACGACTGAACTGAATTGAAGTACAGAAAAGGCAACATTCCCAGACTAAAGCCGCATCTGAACATAGAGGAGGAAATCACATTGAAAATGCCAAGTGAAAACATTCTCTTCCAGGAGACTACTCAGACTTGAAAAAAGGTAAGAACATGTCACAGATGTGTTATGTTCACGTTGGACGGTGCCACCTTAGGAGTTACCAGTTTATGCTGATCCTCAAATAAGAAGTTGAGTATTAACACAAATCCACCCTCCACAGATCCCACAAAAATAAGATTGGTTTAAGACAGTAGATGTTATTCTTTGAAGGTCCCAGCTGGATATTTTAGAAGAGGAAGGCGGCAGTAAAAGTGTTTTATAGCTTTTGAAACTTAACTAATTTAGAATCAGAAGTTTACTGCTTCACCAATATTTACGGGATTACAAATTTATCTAAAAATTTGTTTTTGTCCCACACACCCAAGGTTATTAATGGGCCAGCTGCTGGTTATTAATCTTCATTTCCTAAAACAAAATTAGCCCTGTGTTTCTTGCAAACTGTACATCACACACACAAACCATATCCTGGAAGCCAAATTAACTTTGAGTCAATAGCCCATTAGAGCCAAGAGTTGTGGGCAAAAGCTGTGGGGAATTGCATGTCTAGAGATGAAGTGATCAGGCCACCTTTAGATGTAGGAAGGTTTTGGCAACGTATTTTTTCATTTAGCAGATAACTTTAACTTAGGCTTTCCATCTTGTTTTTGTTGTCTTTTTTATTCTATTCTATTTTTGTATAAATAGGCTACAAAGACAAGGAGAAAAGACAGACCGAGTCAGCATCCAACCATTGACAGGCCAGAAACAAGGAAAAAAGTTCTTATGAAGAGAAATACTAATAATATAAATATGGATTGTGAATTTAGCATGTTTCAAGAGGTGCTAAGTGTTTGCCTACTAATTTTTCTTTTGTCCGTTTCCCAAAGGTAAAACCTGAGACTTAGACAACTTTAGTGATATGCTCAAGATCATATGAAATTTTTGTAGTACATCTCAGATCTGAACACAGTCTGTTTCAGAGCTCTGCTCTTAACAACTATGCCATCTTTGTCACCACAAGAAAAAAATCTATTTGACTCTAATAACCCTTGTTAACCATGAAGAATGGAAGTATACACTGTAAAATTGCTCAGGGGTTCACTATTCTTTGCTAGAGTAGATGGTATTTTACATAAACTTTCAAAATGATTTTGAAACTGACACCATGTAGCCTGTCATCTGTCACTGGGTGGTGGCTGGTCTTAGACTGTCACTAATGGTCTACCAGATGCCCGGAGCAAGAAGCAGCTTGGGTTATTTGGAATGAGGCTGGAAGGGGTTACGGCAAAGGAAGTTGCAGAAATAAGTCCAATTTTATCTTTTCATACCATGTAAGAAAGTGTGCCATTGCTATGTGTCAGTTTGGAACACCAACTGTTAGGGCTGACGAGAGATCCAATACCGATCATCAGAGGGGCTTCCTCCCTCTCCTAGGTGGTACAGGAATCCTCAAGAAACTAATTCAGCATAAGAAATTTGAGGAAGGGCTTTTTGATATTCACAAAAGTGTTTGCTGATCAAGGGCTTTGGCTCATTCAAAGCTGTAAGTCTCAAATGCCCCCAGCATTCAGACATTTCCTGTTCAGATTAGCTACTGGATTCTGAGGCTGAGTTTATCACCAGTCTCCACCTTAGAGGACCCGCACTGCCCTTGGGGCTGCATGGGAGTGAAACACAGGGCTGCATTAGTCTCAGGACTGGCCACTCTTACTCTTCTGCCCTACGCTTCAAAACTGAAAATCTCCCCTTAAAATGAGGCTGAACTTCTTTTAGCTCTCCCTTTCCCAGGCCAAGAAATGCTTAACTTAACGTTCTCCTTGGAAACCCATGGGTAAAAGCAGGGAAATACGGCTCTCATCCCTTCATGATGTGAGTATAAAAATCAAAGCATAGTTAATGTCTCAATTTTATTCCCCTGCCACATCTATTTATACTCAGCCTCGCGGACTTTTCCCTGCCTTGTGATGGGGTTGAGGTAAGGATGAATTAGCATTGTCTACTCAACTCTTCTTACCTCTGAGCCCCACTCCCCAGAGAAAACTACTTGCAACTTCTAAAATCAACCTCCACATTTCTGAGCAACATTTATCTGCTACATGTTAATACTATAGCTTTTTTTCCTAGTATTTAACTTGATATTTTTTAAAATGAATGTTTAACTATGTTTACATCACCCTCACAAAACAAGCACTGCTGCTGCTAAGTCGCTTCAGTCGTGTCCGACTCTGTGCGACCCCAGAGATGGCAGCCCACCAGGCTCCCCCGTCCCTGGGATTCTCCAGGCAAGAACACTGGAGTGGGGTGCCATTTCCTTCTCCAATGCAGGAAAGGGAAAAGTGAAAGTGAAGTCGCTCAGTCGTGTCTGACTCTTCACGACCCCATGGTCTGCAGGCTCCTCCATCCATGGGATTTTCCAGGCAAGAGTACTGGAGTGGGGTGCCATTGCCTTCTCCACAAAACAAGCACACCTCCCCCCAATACTTCTTGAGTATTAAACCAATATTCAGTGGTATGACTTTGTAAATACTGCTCACAGTTCTCAGTTTCTTGGAGCATTCTATGATTTCACTGCCTTCCCTTTATAATATTTTGCTTTCCCTGGAATTAAGCATTGCCTCAACTTCTTCTCTGTCCAGCTAGTTTTCAGTCTTCCTATTAATAAGCCATTGCTTGATCTTACAGCACAACCATAAATCTCCTCTCAATATATTTTTATCATATCTGCTACTGCTGCTAAGTCACTTCAGTCATGTCTGACTCTGTGCGACCCCATAGACGGCAGCCCACCAGGCTTCCCCGTCCCTGGGATTCTCCAGGCAGGAACACTGGAGTGGGTTGCCATTTCCTTCTCCAATGCATGAAAGTGAAAAGTGAAAGGGAAGTCACTCAGTCGGGTCTGACTCTTAGAGACCCCATGGACTGCAGCCCACCAGGCCCTTCGTCCATGGGATTTTCCAGGCAAGAGTACTGGAGTGGGGTGCCATTGCCTTCTCCGTTTATCATATCAAGTAACCTGTAAGTTTCTTTTTATTCTTGGACAAATTCTGGAGCCTTCTTTGTGTCCTCCTTAACCTTGGACTGCTCGCTTTCTGGCGACTATGTATCTGCTGTTCTAACACTTTACCTTACCATGATCTTAGGGATTTCCTTCTTGTCTTCCTGCTGAAACATGGAGATGAGGATGGATAAGGAGCAGCTCTGTTACAACGATGAAGGAACAAGCGTGGACACAGAGGCCAACCAAGTAGGGCAAAATGAAAAAGAAAGAAAAAGCTAGGGTCTCAAGTCACATTGTCAATCTACCCATTCAACCCTAGTCTATCATCTTCAGATGCCTTACTGTTGGAGAGGAATAATATTTTCTTTTTCTTCTTTTTGAGCCATTGTAGTTTTCTGTTACTTGTATTAATAGCAAAATGCATTCCAATAAAAGAGACACTGTAAGATGGAGTGACTTATTCTGGTTCATGCAACCAGCAAACCAATGGCAAAAATGGCATTTGATCTGTACAGGTCTCACAGAATCCTGCTACTACTGTTAATCCTATTTACTATGTAATGAGCAACATACTGCAAATGCTATATTGTCCTACCCTGTGGGGCAGAAATTATCTCCATTTTACAGATGGATACTGAATATCTTGTCCAAATTCTTATAAATTTGAGCACTGCAGAGTTAGAATGTGAACTCCAGTCTGTCATCTAATTCTGTGTATTTAAACATCATGATATATCACCTCTCTCTACACAGTTCAGTGCTGTTACTTTGCAATTAAGTCATCATAGATTCAAAACAATTTTAAGTTTTTGTTCTAAACATTTCTGAGAAGCATGCTCTAAGATGGCCCTCAATGAGCCCTGGATCCTAGTATTCATGCCCGTGGGAAACCCTTCCCTTTGTGTGTAAATGGACATAACACTTGTTTCTAAAAAGAGAATACAGCAGAAGGGATGTCACTTCCAAGATTAGGTAACAAATGCCTGTCTTCTGTCTTGCTCATACTCCTTGTTGTGCTATTGTATTTCCTTTCTCTGACTGTGCAGGCTACCTGTTGCAAGATAGCCTGTGGAGAGACTCATGTGACAGAGAACCAAAGGAAACCTCTGGTCAACAGACGGGGAGAAACTGAAGCCTGTAGTCTAGCAGCCCATGAGGAAGGGAACCCTGACAACAATCATTTGAGTGAGCTTGGAAGTGGATCCCCTCCCAGCCAAGACTTAAGATGAGATTAGCAGTCTTAGGCAATAACTAAGATTAAAAGAATCATTGGGAACACATGCTAAGTCACTTCAGTCATGTCTGACTCTGTGCGACCCATAGATGGCAGCCCACCAGGCTCCACCGTCCCTGGGATTCTCCAGGCAAGAACACTGGAGTGGGTTGCCATTTCCTTCTCTGATGCATGAAAGTGAAAAATGAAAGTGAAGTTGCTCAGTTGTGTCTGATTCCTAGTGACTCCATGGACTGCAGCCTACCAGGCTCCTCCGTCCATGGGATTTTCCAGGCAAGAGTACTGGAGTGGGGTGCCATGGGAATGCATAGGACTCAGCTAAGTCATGCCCAGAGTTCTGACCCATGATGCTGTGAAATAAAAAAAAAAAAAAAAATACTGCTTGGGTTTCCCTGGTAGCTCAGTGATCAAGAATCCACCAGCCAATGCAGGAGATAAGAGTTTGATCCCTGAACGTGTGGCAGAGCAACCAAACCTATGCATCACAACCACTGAGCCTGTGCTCTAGAGCCCAGGAGCCACAACTCCATGACCGCATGCCTAGAGCCAGTGCTCCACAACAAGAGAAGCCACCACAATGAGAAGTCCACACACCACAATTTAGGAGAGTAGCCCCTCCTAGCCACGACTACAGAGAAGCCCACACAGCAGCAAATACTCAGCACAGCCAAAGAATATAAATAAATAAATACAAAATTATAAAAAATATGGTTTTAAGTCACTAATTTGGGGGTGATTTATTAAACATCAGTTCAGTTCAGTCACTCAGTCGTGTCCGACTCTTTGCGACCCCATGAATCACAGCATGCCAGGCCTCTGTCCATCACCAACTCCCGGAGTTCACTCAAACTCACGTCCATCGAGTCAGTGATGCCATCCAGCCATCTCATCCTCTGTCATCCCCTTCTCCTCCTGCCCCCAATCCCTCCCAGCATCAGAGTCTTTTCCAATGAGTCAACTCTTCGCATGAGGTGGCCAAAGTATTGGAGTTTCAGCTTTAGCATCATTCCTTCCAAAGAACACCCAGGGCTGATCTCCTTCAGAATGGACTGGTTGGATCTCCTTGCAGTCCAAGGGACTCTCAAGAGTCTTCTCCAACACCACAGTTCAAAAGCATCAATTCTTCGGCTCTCAGCTTTCTTCACAGCTTTCTCTCACATCCGTACATGACCACAGAGAAAACCATAGCCTTGACTAGATGAACCTCTGTTGGCAAAGTAATATCTCTGCTTTTGAATATGCTATCTAGGGTGGTCATAACTTTCCTTCCAAGGAGTAAGCATCTTTTAATTTCATGGCTGCAGTCACCATCTGCAGTGATTTTGGAGACCAAAAAATTGAAGTCTGACACTGTTTCCACTGTTTCCCCATCTATTTCCCATGAAGTGATGGGACCGGATGCCATGATCTTCGTTTTCTGAATGTTGAGCTTTAAGCCAATTTTTTCACTCTCCTCTTTCACTTTCATCAAGAGGCTTTTTAGTTACTCTTCAGTTTTTGCCATGAGGGTGGTATCATCTGCATATCTGAGGTTATTGATATTTCTCCCGGCAATCTTGATTTCAGCTTGTGCTTCTTCCAGCCCAGCGTTTCTCATGATGTACTCTGCATATAAGTTAAATAAGCAGGGTGACAATATATAGCCTTGACGTACTCCTTTTCCTATTTGGAACCAGTCTGTTGTTCCATGTCCCGTTCTAACTGTTGCCTCCTGATCTGCATTTAGGTTTCTCAAGAGGCAGGTCAGGTGGTCTGGTATTCCCATCTCTTTCAGAATTTTCCACAGTTTATAGTAATCCACACAGTCAAAGGATTTGACATAATCAATAAAGCAGAAATAGATGTTTTTCTGGAACTCTCTTGCTTTTTCAACTATTAAACATCAGTAGATAACAAATACAACAGTGTTCCTACGTGTGCACATCTGCAGAGCTTAGGAAATACACGTGGAGAAGAAAAAAAAAAAAAAGCACAACTGTGAAGGTTATGAAGAAAGGCTTTCCACCAAGATTAGGATAGGTAGTCAAAATTAAATTTTTGCAGGAACCCACTTTTGAAACATGAAAGTTATACACTTTTTTGCTAGATGGTGCATCTGGCTGAAGGTCTTGCCACAAACAGATTTTTCATCATTCTAGGAAAACTGTTGTAAGTAATTAGAGGCAGAAGTAGACTTTCACATTTATTTATGACTTAGGAGTGTCCTATAGATTCAATCATAAAGCTTTTATCCACAATAAAGCATGAGCATGGATTACTGAAATTCTTAATGAAGTGGTGTTTCCATAATGGTATGATTTCTTCCCTGTTGATACAATGCATCTTTGTCTCTAATTTCTTTTCATGGGATATTTGGACAGATAACACTTCATAACCAAAGAATTATAGAGAGGACAACAATAGGTAAATGGCTTTACTAAATGCTTTCAAGCTTTTCCAAAGATCTTAGCCTGCATGGAAGATGAGTCAGGGTTGGTTCCTAAACCACAGCTTACTTTACAACACTGGTTTTTATTCCAAGTTAATGAATAGAGGGAGATGCACAAAGCCATAATCACTTACTATCCTCCACAAATCCTAATGATTATGTCTGAGCATTTTATTACCCTGTTTTCCTGTATTCGCTTTCATCTTCTAAGAGGGCTTTCTAACTTATAGACAAGGTCTTGCTAGGAAAGTGAGTGGTAAGAAATTCACTGTGAACAACGCGAGAGCTGAACTGTACATGACAGCAGTTTATATCAGAAAGGCAAGGATCTGAATCATTGAATATATAACTTGCATCAGGACAGAGAAGGTGGGAGGGGCTGGGACTTCGAATTCAGTAGCACAACTCCAAGGCAGCAAGCGAGACCCAGTGTTTCAGGTGAGCACATATTTATACTCTATTCTAGAAGAGACTGGGACAGGTGTTGAGATGGCTCAGCCTCTCAGTGGTCTGCCCACTACACAAGTAGACCCATGAGGACTACTTGATCTTGTCGTTAGTTTTGAAGGGTCTGTTCCCCTCTATGGGTTTGCAGAAATCACACATTATAATCACATCAGAACATTTCTACAGAAACTCTACGTCTATCACCAGAGATGAAATTGTACTATGAGGTATCAGCTATCTGTGATGCTCATGGCTCAGCATCTGAGTCCTTCCCCACCAGGGAGACTAGGAAAGGGAATTCTGAGGTTGATGTGTTGATGAGACCATATACACAGCTACAGCTCTTAGCCCTGTTGAGATCCAGCTGCTTTTTTGCGGACTCATTTTGAGTTTCTGCACAACTGCAAGGCTGTTCCTCAAAATGATGCATGGCCATTAATCCATGGATAAGTCCAAGTACAGGGGTTCGGCTGGGAGAAAGTTATGAAGGAAGCTGGGTGAAAATTCATTGAGCTAAAAATATAGATGGACTTGAAGACAAGCCAAATTAAAAACATAGCTGACTGTCAGTGTCCAAATTGTTACTGTGCACCTCCTGTTGTATAAAATCCATTTGATGTTGTATCTCATTTAATCATCAGTCAAGGGGCCCCCTGAAAAGATGATAACTATTTGATCTTTCTCTCTACAGCATTTTTTTGTAGCCAAGGAAGCTCAGGCTCAGAGAGACAAAGTGACTCAGTCAAGGTCACGGTTCTTAAGTGGAAGAGCTGGGATTTGAGCCTGGATTCACTCGTATCTAAAGCCACACTTGGCTGACTTCTGAAAAAGACTGCTGGCTCAGAGACTGAGGGGGAGATGTTGACAACATGACAACACCCAGGAAAGGAGAGGAAGGGAAGGAAGCAGAGCCCACTGGAAAGCTCTGAGCCAGTAACATAGTGACAGTGGCTTTATCCATCAGGGTCTCTGGGCACAGATTATACCCCCAAACTCCACCCATCCAACAGGGAATCTGTGGAGGACCATGTGTCCCAAGAAGGGGACAGACCTGGGCATCAGTACATTCAGTCTGCCATCCATTCACTCAACAAATACTTACTAATCACTTACTCCTGTCAGGTGCTAGATATACAGTGATGAACAAGAAGAGTGGCAGTTTCCCACTCTGACAAGAGTACATTCTAGTATGAGAGATACATAGGGAGGTTTGTAGACAGATAGACGGGTTTCAAACAGCAGTGAAGGCTCTAAAGAGACAAACAAAAAGTCATAACACAGATTAACATAGATGTCTAAGGGTACCATTGAACACTGGGATAAGAGGTTTCACTGAACTGAAAAATCAAAGAAAGAGCCTGCTAGGCTAGGGGTACAAGGTAAGGGATGTGCATTCCAGGTAAGACTGAAACGTTCAAAGGAGGTGGGGACAGGCTTGGCATGTCTGAGGAGCAAAAGATAGCCAGTCTGGTTGGGGCACAGTAATTAAGAGGGAGGAAGAAAGAAACCAGGCAGTAAAAGATCTTGTCATTTAGTGATAAGTGGGGTAAGAAGCCATTGGAAGGTTTGGAGTAGCAGACCAGCAGGATTTCAACAGGTCCTGAAGGCTGGGACGAATTTAGGGCAGCAGTCAGAGCACTGGTGGGGCTGAGATGCAGGTTGCATGATGCTGACGTGAGTGTAAGGTTGGGACAAGCGGGGTACAATATGGAGGGGAAGGGGGAAGGAGGCTGAGTGGCCATGTGGGAGAAACCTGGGGATCCTGGGGTCAGGCTTTGTTACCTACAACCGAACATCACGACTTCCTGACATCTGTACTGATACTGACACTCTGGGTCCAAGGATTCAGTGCACTCAGAGTTGATTCTCTGGTTGGAGAGAGAAATTCAACAACTAAATGAGATAATTACACTCTAGACTAAGTGCTCCAAGACAGAGTGGCTGGACGCTGAGCTGCTTTAAATCAGGGAAGGACCCGGTAAAGAGATGACTCCTGAACAAACCAGCTTGCAGAGGAGAGGTGAGAGCACTTGAGGCAGAGAAAAGAGTGTGGACAGAGGCCCCAGGACCAGGCAAAACTATGCCATATTTGAGGGAAAGGACAGCAGTCAAGGGACCTGGAGCTCAGCCAGCAGGGAAGAGAGGCATAGTATATGAAGTATATAGTACGAGGCTGGCAGGGGCAGCTCATGTTGCCACCATCAGAGCATGGAATTTATCTTCAAGCATAGAAGGGCTTTCTTGGAGGAGATGCACAATTCATTCTTTTTTATTTTCAATGTTAACTGAGGACTTGATCTTGAGTGAACACATGTCTGTGCTGCTTTTATTAGGAGACAGTAACTACTGTTAAGCACTTCACCTAAGTTAAACCTTTTCCTTCTCAAAGCAGCGCTTTGAGCTAGGTCCTCTTTTCCTCATATTGCAAATGAGAAAACTGAAGAACAGAGAGGTCTGGCAAGATGTTGAAGGCCACACAGCTCACTAAACAGCTAAGCCAGAATTTCAACACACACCTGACTCCCGAGTCAAATCACATTATGCAAGGCTTGTGCTCTTTGTAGTCAAAGACACTCAAGGGCAAAGGGTGGAGTCACCATCTCGGGTCACCCCGAACAGAACAAGCAGTTATTTTTTGATCTTTCTTTCTCCTATGGATTCATTTGAAAAGTATTTACTGAGCATTTACTATATACCAGACATCATGTTAGATGTTACCTAAAACAGAGCAAAAGCAGGCCGACAGAGATACCCTCTTTGTGGACTTTCTATCTGTTGGGGATGGAGGAACACATATGTTTAAGAAAAGCACAGAAATACTATGAAATTAAAATAGATGATGTATCAGGAGCACATGACAGGTAAAGTCGCTATGAAATAGCGAACTGGGGGAGGCCTGTCCACTTGTGTGGCAGGGGGACGCTTATGCAGGAGGTACTTCCTACTCTGGATGGCTGAGCAGAGCTGGGGGCGGAGGGAAGGGTGGGAGTGATGGTTAGCGTAAGGACACGTCAGCCTGCTCAAGGCAACTCCGGGCTCAAGATTTGCAGGTGAGAAAATTTTGTCTTTAATCATCTTTTTTTTCTTTTTTTAAAGTGGACCATTTTTAAAGACGTCTTTGAATTTATTACAATACTGCTTTGATGTTTTGTTTTTTGGGGCTGTGAAACCTGCGGGATCTCAGCTCCACTGACCAGGCATCAAACCAGCACCGCCCACACCGGAAGGCAGCGCCTTAACCCCTGGATCGCCAGGGAAGTCCCTGATCACATTCTTGATTTTTCCAGGTCAGCTCAGTCCAACGCACAGGAAGATCAGATTCAGACAAAATCGGACCAGGATTAAATCTGTTCTTTGGGTGCGAGGTCCTGCAGGCCTTATCTCTGGTGAATATACTTCTTTCCCAGGGGGCCAGACTGGGAACCCCAGTGAGAAAGAGGTCAGTTCTCCCAGAGCTGTCCGCCCTCATGGAAATGCTGGCTTCTCAGCAGTGAAGTGGAAAGAGGAAGGCAAAGAAAGAGCTCCAGGAAGCAGGACAAGGGGTGGGGAAAAGAAAGCAGAGGTCTGGACACCGGAGCCTGTCATAGTTTGGGTCCCCCCAGAGGCAGACTGTGAGGCAGGACTGAGAGGTGATGGGAGGAAATACAGGTAGAAGTGTAGGGATTCAACAACGGGAAGGCAGACAAAAAAAGACACAATTTCAAGTTCATTGCCACTAAGGGGAACTGATCCTATGAGCTGGATCCTAGTGGAAGATCAGTGTGAACATGCAATTCAAGGTGATTTATTCTGATGGGTGAAGGCGATGACCAGGTATCATCCATTAACTCCCTCCCTCACTGGCTGAGGGCGTCTCCCAGGGGATGCTAATTCCCCAGACTCTTCTACCTGCCCTGCTAACAGAGAAAGCTCAGGTGGGCAGAGAGTGCTACAGATGCACTCACAGGTATGGACAGATGTAAACCAGGTCACAGACAAGGGAAACACCAAGGGGATGTGGGCATGCTCTCAACAGCAGCACCTGTACTGCTGCTCTGAGCCTCAGCTTCCATATCCACAGAAGGAAGATAATCCCTTCAAATCTCTAAGGACCAAAGAGTCCAGTAGAAAGGCTGCTTTATAAGAAAGGCTGTGATTTCCCTGACATTTCAGCAACAAATTGTTCCCATAAATATCTGCTGAATGGTTGAACACGTGAAATTGTATGCGGGAGCCAGCCTGTCCAGGCTTACTAGAGCAGATTGTTAAATACTCAGGAATTTTGCAAGTCAGTTGTTAAACTGTTGATAGCTCGAAACCAGCCATGCTGGGTGTCTTTACACACGACAAAGTCAGCAAACACTGCCAATTGGGTTTTTGGTTTTCCTTTTTTTGCCTGGGAAAGTCAGTTTTTCAGCACTGAATGGATGTGAAATGGCAGAGTGTCAATCATGTATGAGGTGCTTGAAAAACGTGCATTTCATTTTCTTCCATTGAATGCGAAATTGGCATTGAGAAAGCTACCCTTTTCACTGTGTTTTGCTTTTCATTTCTGGTTACCAACATGTGTTCCTCAAAGTGGGCTACAACTCTATCTGTAATCCTGTATTCATTTCAAGAAATTAAAAGGGAGAGTTACAGTAAGTATAATAAAATGTCAGATCTGGGTGATGCATTCATGGGAGTTTATTATTCCTTGTTATTTCTGAACATTTAAAATGTAATCAAAAAAAAAAAAAAAAAGGAAGACAAAAAACTGAAGATGCTCCTCAGCTCCCAGACTGATGCCTGGGCCCCTGTGAAGTGGATGGAAGGAAGGTTTCAACAGCAACACACCCAGCACAAGTGTGAACACATGAACAGCACAAGTCCTGTCCATCTACTGTAGGACCAAGGCAGGCCTGCAATTAAGCCATCACCAGTCTGCAACGCTGAGCACAGAGTTACAAGAGCCTCCCAGACTCAGATGGAGCCTTCCTAACATCTATAATCATGAGGTAATGGCATAGAAACTGTAATTAACACATGTCACATACACCTTGTAAATGTCACCAAAGAACACATCTGAAAAATTCAAAATTATTCATTGCTTCCCTCACCGATAAAACTTTTCTCACTGCATGGTTACTCATCATTAAGAATTGATCAAACTGATGAAATCTTGCATCCTTGACTTGGTTCCTCCTGACTGTAGAATAATTAGCAAACATGATATAAGCAGGCAAGCAGAGAAGTCATTTCTTTACCTCTCATGGACTATATCCCATAGAACTTTTCAAAATAATGAAATCAAAATACCAAAAAGTTTACCACTAAGGTTTTTTTTTGTTTGTTTTTGTTTGTTTTAATACTCACTTTCCTGCATCTCCACAAGAGTCATGAAGAAGACACCAGACAGTAAGAAACTCAACCTTCATCAAATGCACACGTCTCTGTTTGAGTCTCTGACAGAGGACATGTCCAAAGTCTGCTTGAATCTTTCTAACTTCAAATGCCTGAGCTTTGATCAGCTGCCTGGACAGATCCCTCAGCTTCTCCCATCCAAGCGTCATTACATCCCCTTGGTCTGGGCTCTTCAGAAGTTTCTCAAGTGAGAAACTCTTGGTGTTCCAGTCCTCTGACCTCCGTCCCCTGATGTTCGAAGTCACCACACCTTTCTTAGAAGTCAGTATCTGTCCTGAACATTCTAAGTCATCACATTTTTCTTAGAAGCCAGCATCGATCCTGAATAGAGCAGATGAAATGTGACCACTGAGGGAACATCCAACTATTCTGTTTTCACACTATCTTTCAGCAAGCCCCTTGCTAATCCTGTGTCAACAATGTTAAGTTTTCAAATATGTTTAAAAAGCGACTGTGACAAAAGCAGGATATATTGATACGGCTTTCTTCACTCTGGTAGCCTGAGTTTCTTTTGAACCTAAAGGCAGAGTTTATGCTCACTGATACATTGGACCTCTGTGGATTTTGCCGGTCCAGTGTGTACCTACCTCCTCTTCTTCCCAGAAAAGCACCCCAACTGTGTTTGGAGAACTGCTCTAACTCCCTCATCCCCAGTGGAGTAAAGTCCTGGTGGGACTGTTCCTCAAGGCGCTCACCTTGGGGATGGGTGTCAGGAGCTCTCTTCTGGGAAGGTGAGCCTTGACCTCAGAGACCCCGGCTAGGAGGAGCTGAGACAGGGAGGGACCAGGGCCGGCTCTCCATGTGCACCTTCAGCCTCAGTCCTCAGAGCTGCCCAGTACATCTCTTCAGCCAGTCTCAGTTTGTTTCTTAAAACACAAGGAATCCAAGACAATACAATTGGCCAATAAGCCACAAACTGCTTTGTTAAAAAGAGGCCAGCGATGGCAAAAAGCTATGGCACCCGTCACTTCTTTACTTACTGAATTAATCGTTCATTCAACCCTTTGCCCAAACACCAGTTCCTAAGTCCCCACTAAGTGTCAAAAACCAGAGACACCTTCCAAGCCAGAAAAACTGCTTGGGAAGAACTGTTCAAACAGCTTCAAATGCGCCAAATACTGGCAGCATCCGATATGAATGTACCATTTTATATTCTGAGCATTATCAACAGAAACTCGGTCACAAGTTCTCCTTCAAGTCAGATCTCTTTAGAGAGCAAAGAACTCCCCCACCTCCCAAAAAAGAAAGAAAAAAATGCACCTAATGTTTGCTTTAACATTGGCTTTTACATGTATTTATAAAATATAAATTTAAACCAAACATATATTCTCTTTTACAAATGGTGTTTGAAAAATAAATACTGTTAACAGACATGGTTAGGTTTCCAGCTGCTACTTAGGCATGTGTAACTGAAAGCACCTTCATCCAGCATATTTCTCAGACAATGAAATGTCCTTACCACCCCTCACTTAGCCCTGGGATCAACACTTATCCAGTCAATTTAGGCTTTTTGTGCTCCCTGAGAGCCTTTTCTGAGAGCGTGCTACCACATTTAGAAAGACCTACGTTTCCACCACCTGGAATTAAATTCCTTCTAGCTCCATATTTGTTTGTTTTTTTCTTTTTCTGATAGGTGTAAATTAAGGTTTTTATTTATTTATTTATTTATTTATTTTTTGCTGTGGTTGCTTTAACACCATCCTTATGGTTTTTTTTTTTTTTTTTGGAAAGGAGAAGTAAAACTTTAATTGTCAACAAATGGTTTTATTATAGAGATAGAAAATGCAAAATAGTCTCTAATGAATTGTAAGTATTAATAAGTTCTTAGCAAGGTTGTTTGATATAAATATCAAGATACAAGACCAATTACATTTTTATATTTCAGAGTCAACAATTATGAAAAAAACTTGAAAGATTTTATTTATAATAGCATTAAAAAGTATCAAGTTCCTAGGAATAAATCTAATAAAAGATGTGAAAGAAAAAATTTGTTAGAAAAGTCTAATTATAAAGACTGAAATTTTCACAATTAGAAGATCCAATATTGTTTAAATTGCAATTTCCCCCAAAATTGATTTGTATACAAACCCATTCAAAATCACAAAAGTTTTTGTATAGAAATTTATGACGTGATTCTAAATTTTTTTGTAAATTAATTAAATCATTTTAATTAGAGGCTAATTACTTTATAATATTGTAGTGGTTTTGCCATACATTCACAGGAATCAGCCATGAGGGTACATGGCTGAACACCCCTCCCACCTCCCTCCCTGTCTCATCTCTCAGGGTCATCCCAGTGCACCGGCCCTGAGCGCTCTGTCTCATGCATCAAACCTGGACTGGCAATCTATTTCACATATGGTAATATACATGTTTCAATGCTATTCTCTCATATCATCCCACCCTCGCCTTCTGCCACAGAGTCCAACAGTCTGTTCTTTACATCTGTGTCTCTTTTGCTGTCTTGCAAATAGGGTCATCGTTACCATCTTTCTAAATTCCATATATATGCTTTATTATACTGTATTGGTGTTTTTCTTTCTGACTTACTTCACTCTGTATAATAGGCTCCAGTTGTATCCACCTCATTAGAACTGATTCAAATGCATTCTTTTTGATAGCTGAGTAATACTCCATTGTGATATGTACCACAGCTTTCTTATCTATTCATCTGCTGATGGACATCTAGGTTGCTTCCATGTCCTGGCTATTGTAAACAGTGCTGCAATGAACACTGGGGTACACGTGCCTCTTTCAATTCCTTGGTGTGTATTATGTTTTATACATAATAATTCTGTTTAACTTAAACTATCTCCTGAAGCTTAGAAGAACTGGAGCGGGCACAGAGGTAGGAATTTCAGATCTCGCACCTCAAGGATCTAGTTCCTGGACCAGCCTCTGTCTCATCTCCCTTTGATTGGGTAAGTAACAAAAGCTCTCCAGGTCGTTTCTTCATTCACCTTGTGCACTAGACCCCAAGCTGGGCACAGTTTTTAAAAGTTTCAATTTCTGCATTTTATCCCCTATCCATTGAACCAAAAATTCTGAGGTTAGGAAATCAAGAAAGTGTATTTTCCAAAGCCTCTCCTGGTCATTCTGGACAAGCTCATCTATGGATGTGAGTTCAGGGAAAATTAAAAACATGACAAAAATGGCTAATACATATGGAGCAGTTGCTCAGTATCACCATGACTCCATCAGTTGGGGACTGTGGTTATCTTGCTTTCCTAGCTAAGGAAACTGAGGCTCAAAAATGGCAGGAAACTTCCTTATAGGAAACCAGTCAGAAGGAGCTGGGGTCCCAACCTAGGCAGACCATCTCCAGAGGGCCAGCTCCTTATCACTACCCTGGACTAGACCTGGGAACCGGTGTATTAGGTTATGTAAATCATCTTTTTCAAATTTATTACCAGCTTTAATTTTACTCAGTAAGGTTTTACAGCCTTTGAACTGATTTCCAAAAGCTCTACTTTGTTTGGGATGTCTTAAACATATTTTAAAACAACTTACAGGGAGAATTCTTTTACCATGAATAAAGGTTTTCTGCAAGTGTTGTTTCTATGCCCGCCTGGAATACCTCCTACCCGATTTTAGCCATCTCTGCTTTCATCCTTCAAGGCCCCATAAACATGCCATTCTATCCAGGAAGTCTTAATGACACTTTGTCACTATCAAGTAGCATGCCAGAGCCAAATTAATTAATTAATTCCCAATAATTTTCCATCGAGTTTAGCAGCCATCATTTGACCCAGAGCATATCTGAATCCTTGTGATAATATGTAACATTAGAACTCTAAGGTTTTGCACACTTAAGAGTAATGTGGGACTCAGCTAAATTTTATAATAGGGCCACAAAATGAAATAGATTTCAAAGACTATTTCCTGGGTACAGATTTCAAAAACCACAAACAAAATAAGGATTTTTTTTTCCTATTTCTATTTACCTTCTCAAGTAAGTTATGAAGAACAGCTCTAAAGATACAATCATCTCTACCACCTCAGGGACTATTAAGAGACAGGATACCTTAACACAGCGCAGACTGGAGGCTTATATTAAAGGACATGGCAAATTACACAGGAGTGACACCAAAGCTTCAGAGGAAAATGTCTTTGGTGTCTGAGTCAGATAGCTTAGCTGCACAGTTCTCTCCCCAGCAGCTGAATGACCAGCGCTTGCATCTTGGTTCATTTAGCAGCATGGGGACCTCATTAAATGCAGTGTACTCAAAAGGTCAACAATTTCTCACACTGGAAAAGGGAAAAAAGAGGAACCCCTCCAACCAAATAGCTGAATAATACTATAAATGTTAGCAAACGAGAAAATGCAGAGAAGTCCCTGCTGGAGGGCAGATACATGACAAAACAGTAAAAGCACAGAGGGAAATTCTCTGTTATCCACTCTGGTCCAGAAGCAGGTCTTCTGCTCAAACCATGTGTTGATTAATTAAAGATTTACCACCTATCCAGATGTACAGTTTTCAAAGAGATATAACAAAATTAAATTCACTTAAACTCCTTTATTTCCTTTGGTGCTTCAGGACAGAGCAAGAACTCAGAAATCCAAAAAAACAAATTATCCCTCCATTTTGTGTCTCCCTAACATTAAGTTTGATCAATAGCTCTGCCAACAGGAACCTTAGAAAGTAAACTCAGACAGTAAAGAATCTGCCTGCAATGCAGGAGACCCAGGTTTGATCCCTGGGTTGGGAAGATCCCTTGAAGAAGGGAATGGCTACCCACTCCAGTATTCTTGCCTGAAGAATTTCACGGACAGAGGAGCCTGACGGGCTGCAGTCCATGGGATCTCAAAGAGTCAGACACGACCGAGCAACTAAGACTAAGATCAAATCTTAATCTTGAAAAGAGTTTTGCCACCAGGAAGCTTAGAAAGTAGACTAGGCTAGGCCTTCAGGCTACCATTTAAAAATGTCAGGGATGGAGGGTTTGTGTCCCTCCTAGTTTTAACTCAATAAATAATATATTCTATTGACTAGAAAGTTATACTGATACAATAAAAACTCAGTCATTGGTTTCTGCAACCACAGTTTTTTTGTTTGTTTGTTTTTTCTAAGCAGATAGTGCTAAGGTCTTTTACTGTTGCTCAATTTCTTAATAGAGTTGCTGGAAAATCAGATTTGGAAGACAGTGTGTTCAGCTGTTAGATCAATTAATTCAGGAAAAGTCATTTGGTGCTTTTAAGTGTGTTGAATTTTGAAGATGTATCCTCAAATACAGTTCCTTCATCAATCTTTGTGGTTGTCTTTAAAATTAATATTCTGATGCTAAAAAACCCACAGTAGATATAATGGGCAAAAGATATTCCATAAAGTGAAAAAACACAGTTGACTGAGTATACAATCGCTAAGCTGTTTTTATTTCTTCTAAGAGAAGGCTGTACAATCCATTGAATACTATTTCAAACAGGGCAGTGCATTTATAATTAGCCACTGAAAAGCAATCCTTTTCTCAAACTTTCTCTACTAATGACAGCTCCTAGGGACTACCCCCATTTAAGACGTTAGGAGTCATTATGCTTTATTATCGTCCATGTCAACAAATATTACTAGGAACATGTGAATTAAATATTTGAGGCACTTAATGCATTTATTTACGAATCCCAGGAATGAATTTATTCATGGTGTTCCATATGGAGTCATGCTTCATCAAGCATTAAAAAGCCTTCTACCACATGCCTTTCTTACTTTGACAAATCTGTCAGCCTGGCTCTAGGCATGAGTGTGAATAGGTAAATCTGTAAAGACACAAGGTGAGCTAAAATAAAATCCAAGTTGTTTCCAGATGACTGCACTAATCATTCCAATTGTGCTTTTGCTGAAACATCTTCTCTGTAAAGAAACTGCAGAATCTCATGTCCACTCTGCCCAGAATATAAACAAATTCTCCTTCAGCATTGTGTCAAGTTCAAATTACCCATAAATTTTCCATTCAGTTTGTCTTTTCTTTTCAAATCTGGGGATGATTTCTTTCAAATGATCTATTTTTGAAAAGAGGACCAAAAAATAAGGGCAGTTATTTTTCAAAACTGGTAAGTGTCTAAATCACTGAGACATTTGTGCCATGTGGAAGGGCTGGCACATGGAGAGCCAATTCCTTTTTATTTCTAAATTTAATTTGTTGAGTGGGCTAGAACTCTGTAAAGCAAAAATTCTTAGGCACCTGAAATGTTTTCAAAACAACATATTAGAGCCAGATTGCATCAAATACAGAAGAACCCTGAATGATCACTGTCTTTAATGGAATTTCTGGGGAACCCTCTGAAAAATGGAGGTCACCTCACTGCTCGAATTAGTGGAGATGGGCTTCCCTGGTGGCTCAGTGATAAAGAATCTGCCAGCAATGAGGAGACATGAGTTCAATCCCTGGGTCAGGAAGATCCCCTGGAAAAAGAAATGGCAACCCACTCCAGCATTCTTGCCTAAAGAATCCCATGGACAGAGGAGCCTGAGAGGGGGACTCTGCAGTCCATGGGGTCACAAAGAGTTGGACATGGTTGAGCACAGCACACAGAACAAGTGGAAACATAAGATGATGTTTTTAATGGCATGTTTAAATATTAAAACATTTAAAATATTTTAAAAACAGATGATCTTTTGTCAACAGTGGGTCTCACAGAGTACTGTGATGATTCTCTGCATTTCACATTGAAAAAATTCTCAATAAAGAGAAAAATCAGAATGAAGACCATTAACCTGCCAATGGAGATGAGAAACTTTGGGAAATATTTAAGACTTGCACTAAGGTTTACTAGATAAAAATCTGACCATAAAGACTACAAGAAAACCTGAAATATTCAGGCAAAAACATCTGGAAAATGTGGAGAATCAATGGGAGAATTCAGGAAGACAAATTTTTCAGTAGTTCTTTTCTAAATATACTATCAGAAGTTCTAGTGATTATTGTCTCAAATGAAGCTTACGAATGGCCCACTTTGATGTCCTAGTGTCTTATTTCCTTAAGATACCCAGTAGATGGATTTCTTAAATGCTTCCTTACAGACAGAACATAAAGGACAGATCTGGAGGGAAATGAGACCTATAACCATGGCAACCTGAGTAATCAAGCAGCACATTTTTCTGTGTTAGAAATGAAAGATTCCAAACATTAGGAAAGTGGGGGTTGGAGGGACTCTGCTAACTCACTTTGGGGTGAGTAATGATGGAAAAGAGTAGGTTAGGATGGATTTGTGTAGACGAGACAGTCTAAAGGAGTTGTGGCAAAGCAATGCAGGACATCAGAACATTAGGCAGCCCACACTCACCCACCGAGCTAAGGCACAGAGTCACATGGGCTGTGTTTGTTTAAACAAAAGGAGGATGTTCAAATTGTAAAGCCAAGCCTCAGTGAGACTGAGAGAAAAGTAATGCCTGGCAAACGGGAATGCTCAACTGAAATCAGGGGGGAAGTATTCTTCTTCCTGCTCCTCCACCCAACCTTACTCACCTGTGGCACTGGGACAATCCTTCCAATCAGGATGATGGCTGCCTAAATGAGAGAATGACCTGAAGGTGACCAGCTCTACCTAGACAAGACAAGACAAGAGCTCTATCTAGAGAGAATAGGAGTCCTCTGTCTAAGTATGCAGAAACAAGACCCATTCATCCCCTGGCATCTTTTTCCAGTTCATCAGAGCATCCTCTCCCTCTCTCCATCGTCGAGTTCCTCTGCAGTATGGGTCGGTACATAATTGGGACTCTGACAAAGCTAAGAGCCATGTTTTTTAAACATTAGCATGTATAAGAATGGCCTGGAAAGTCTGTTATAGATTTATAACCTTGAGACTCAAATTCAGCAGTTCTAATTTACCCAGTCTGAGGTAAAACCCAAGAATCTCCATTTTGAACTGCAAGGAAGCCTGACACCTCAGTTTGGCAAACACTGGCCTGATGAAACCACTCTTCCTTCTTGGAAAGATGTACTCTTGCAAAATCCAGATAACATCAGACAGAATCTACTTCTTCCAGACTTTGTAGAGGGAACAGAGGAGAAAGATAAACCTGTGCTTTCATTAATGAAAGGTAGTTAATATCTGGAATAATGGTTAAATTTTACATCCTGCTACTGTGACTATATCAAGCTTATCATGGAAAAACTGGACACCTCCTATAATTAGTCATGGTGATTGTCCACGAGAGGACATGAGTGATGTCCTTGATCTGACACAATGGTGTGGACATGAATGGGACTCTGGGAATCATGCTTGGTCTTAAGAAAGCCCTAGTTGGTAGGCAAACCATTCCAAGTAGAAAGGTTTTACATACACAGTGGCCAAGTAGACTCGTTTCCTTTGTGAATGAAGAAATCATCCTTGGGGACAAGTCTGAATTCTAAACTAGGGAATCCTGTGATGATCATGGCATGACCAACAGAAACAAGGAAAGTACCTTAATGCTGGAAAGACAAGAGAAGCAATAATAGGTTTCACTCCATTATCAATCATAGGGAATTGTCTTTGCAACTATTTGACTTCTACTTCGATTGCTTTAAGGAAATCTGTGGATATATGACATATTTCAAGTAGAAAAATTATGGGATTTTTACACCACTGAAACAGAGAAAGGCATGCGACTATTATAGAAAGTCAGTAAGATTTTCACATGTTCACATTTCTAAATACTCTAGGTGAGTTGTTATTTGGCTGAATTTTTGTGCAGAATATGAGTATCAAGTCCTGAACTGTTTTGTTAACTAAGTCTGGCTTTGCATATAACAGGGTTGACCCTCTGACTTGTGAAGTACAAAGAAGAAACAGAGAAATGTGTAAGGACACTTTTTAAGACTTTTTAAAATACAGGAGATTACACTTCTCTATCTTTGGTAGCTTCATTATTCTTGCCCTACACTGCAGGCAGTGTTATTCTGACAGTCTTAGATTCTGAACTCCTAGAAATGGAAATTACACCGTTTTTTAGCTTTGCATTTTATCTTAAAAGGGTTATAAGAAATATGCACTAATGATCAAAATACTCCAGACTGATTTCCATCCTACAGCTGTGACCTAGACATGTAAGTTTCCGCCTACAACCGGCGATTGGAGGAGAAATAAATAACAAGCACTCACTTCAATTGTAAGTGAAATATTCATTTAGATGTTATCTGTTGCTTCCTAGATTACCTTCAAGACAGCAGATCTTGATGGTACATCTAGAAAACAAGTTTACTAGCTACAGAGAAGACTAGCTGATATTTTCCAAAGTGCATTTATACTTTTTTCCCCCACTTACTCTAAAGTACTATTCTAAGGCAACTAGAACAGAAAATAATATTCAGAATGGGAGTGGAGGAAGCTTAGAGTAAAGGAAATGATGTGCTTTGTACAAACTAGTGATGGTAGAAGCGGGTCTAGAATTCTGATCTCTGGACCCCCATAAGCCCCGGCCAAGTGTCTTACTTTCCCACTTCTTTTATCAAATTCCACCCCCCCCCCAAACATTTATCATTAAGCATGTACCAAGCATTTACTATGTGACAAACATCTAGTTTAGCCACACCTGTTAAGACCCCTTCTTGTCTTTGACTTTCCTCTATGGGCTTCCTTGGTAGCTCAGATGGTGAAGAATATGCCTACCAATGCAGGAGTCCTGGGTTCAATCCTTGGGTTGGGAGGATCCCCTGGAGAAGGGAATGGCAACCCACTCCATTATTCTTGCCTGGGAAATCCTGTGGACAAAGAGGCCTGGCAGGTTACAGTCTATGGGGTCTCAAAGAGTTGAACACAATCTGAGCAACCAACACACATCCAAGAAGGCCACCATATCCCTTGTCTGTGCAGAGGGATGGACTAGATTTTCTCTGAGGTTTCCTTCTAACCAACAAGCCCTGTAGCTTGTTTTCAACAGACAGCAAAAAGGAGGAAGAGTCAAGCTATTCAGTTCATCATCAGAAAGTCTGCCTCAACAAGTTCCATTTTTATATCCAGAGAAGTTGAAAGACCTGGCATCCTCACCTGTTTCTGCTGGGTGCATTATTTCTGTGTTATAAGAAATACTGGATTGCTTAATGATACATTGTAATCAAGGGCTGTGAGAGCCAGAGTGTGTACTTGTTCTGACCATTTGTCATGCTGCTGGCTTGAAATCATTTATTTCTCTTAGTCACTATGTTAATGGCCAGGTTTGCACTGGTTCTGTGACATGAATCAGCAGTTTAAACAGAAAAGAGATCAGATCCTTATTAACTCCAGTCATCTTTTGAGACACCCTCTCACAAAAATTTTTTTAAAAAATCCAACAAAAAGCAGATGCAGCCTAGTCTGTATTAGGTCCTCATCTCAATCATTTCAGAAGAAATTGCTCTGACCTAGTACAATTCTGATATCAAGTCCATTTGTATATAACAAGTTCAAATACTTTTCCAATAAATGCCTATAATGAAAGCCTATTTCATGTATTTGCTGTCATGTAAGGTCTGGCTTCAGAGGGTTTAGCTTGTACCTCTGAGAAGGTGGACTGCCTACACTGTCAAGTATCCTTGACTTTTCAAAATGTTTTCATGCTTTTGATCTCAACAGACCCTTATACAACCCAAGGATATAAATGGAACAGCTGTAGATGAGGAAGGTGCAGCATTTATACAGGACCCAAGGGGTCCATAGGGAGGGGTGGATAGTCTTAAGCCAGACTGTCAATGAGAGAGACAGAAGTCAGACCTGGCCTACCTTCAGCAGCACCATGATTTCACCCAAAATTGGGTGGATGTCACACAGGACACAGAAGCTTAGCCTCTAGGCTCTGATTCAGGCCTCCCATCAATCAATCACCCCATCCTTCCTCTTCCCTGGTGTCACCCCTCAGCCATCTGATTCACACTCTGGAGCTGGGCCAGTGGCCAGATGTGAGTAAGCAGGCTGTTTAGAGTCTGAGGCGATGTCAAGGTTCCTGTACACACATCTACCCAACCCAATGGCACCCCAAATGCCACACCAGAAAAGAAGCATGAGAACATCCAAGATGGTTCTTGGTTTTCCAAGAATGGCTACGCGGATATCTTCTTCCACATATTACAACTTTTTCCAAGAAAACTTTGGAGGGGCCCCCCAATGTGGACACTGTAAGCATGAGCCCAATGCGAGAATCAAAATCAGCCACTTCAAAGTGAGTGGCAAAGAATACACACACACCACACTTCTCCTCACCCATGAAGAGCCAATGCCTATGGCAGGGCCCTCTGCCAAACCAGCGCCGCCTGAGGCCCAGGTCCCTGCAGGGTCTACTGTCAGATCTGTAAGGAAACCTTCCATGAAGAAGCACAGCAAACAGCATGCTTCCCCGAGGTGCCATGCTGTCGCCTCCGCTCCTTCCACCACGGCGAGAAACCCAGGTGCTCTTCTAATGGAGTCAGAATCATTCAGCTCATGAGTTATCCTGTCACAGCTAGTGACACGCTCCAAGGAATCATTCAGAGTTAATACAAGTCTAAGAACATGACGGAATCCAAACACAGCTTCCTTGCTGGAGCTGGCGGCGGGAGCAAAGAGAGGCGTTGTGGGCTCAATAACCTGATAAGAAATATGCTCCTTCAGTTGCCCCTGGGAGGGCACAATTCCCTTGGAGCCCATTAAAACACGGGAATTGTTCCTTCCATGTGTGAGGAAGTTTTAAAAGGAAAAATTTGCATTTCCAACCGTGGTGTCTGGAGCCAGAGACAAGATTTAATTCCATATCAAACTTCACTTTGCCAACTGCGTATTATCCTGTCCTCGCTCCTTGATGAGACATTTAGTTAGGAGTCCACTTCCCTGGGGTTGTTAACACTCTGAACCCTGCAGTGGAGGGGAGGTAGAGCAGTGTGTTGCTGTGCAGCCCCCGTTTTCCACAGTCAGGGTTGCTCACCACGCCCAGAAGAATGGTCCCCACAGACCTAGTGTCAGCTGCTTCCCTGGACTGGGCACCTGCTGAAAAGCAAGGTTTGTACATTTAGAAATAGGAAATGAGCCCACTGTAACCTCACTGCATATTGACAGAGGACAGGGTCTTATGAGTTTAAGAAAGGAGGGAGATAGGGTGTTTTTTGTTTTTTGTTTTAAGTGAAGTATAGGTGATTTACAATTTTGTACCAATCTCTGCTATACAGCAAAGTGACTCAGTTATACATATACATAATTTTTATATTCCTTTCCATTATGGTTTATCATAGGATATAGAATATAGTTTCCTGTGCTACCGTGTAGGACCTTGTTGTTTATCCACTCTAAATGTAATAGTTTGCATCTACCAACCCCAAGTCCCAGCCCATCCCTCTCCCGCCCTGCCTTCCCCTTGGCAACCACAAGTCTGTTCTGTGTCTAAGAGTCTGTCTCTCTCTTGCAGATAAGTTCATTTGTCATATGTTAGACTCCACATATAAGTGATATCATGTGTTATTTGTCTTTTTCTTTCTGACTTACTTCACTGAGTGTGATAACCTCAAGTTGCATTCAGGTTGCTACAGATGACATTATTTTTTTTTTTTTTTTTTTAGAACTAGCAGTATTCCAGAGTGTGTATGTGCGTGCATGCATGTGCGTGTACATACACACCTTCTTTATCCATTCATTTGTCCATAGAACTTTAGGTTGCTTCCATGTCCTACTATTGTAAACAGTGCAGCTCTGAACATAGAGGTGCACGGATCTTTTTGAACTATGTATTTGTATATATTTGTCTGGGTATATATCCAGTAGTGGGATTGATGGGTCATATGTTAGCTCTATTTTTAGTTTTCTGAGAAACCTCCATTCTGTCTTCCATGGTGGCTATACCAGCTTAAGAATGCATTCCCACCAAAAGTGTAGGAGGGTGAAGGGAAATTGGTTTTCAGGCTGCCTCACTGTCACTGTGCCTGTGACTGGATCATCCTCCATGACTGGATCAACTTCACCCTTGCACCTCTTTCTCACTCAGCCCTCCTCCTCCACATAGATACATCTGCATGAATCCCGATTGAGAATACAAAGAGGAATTAGTTGGCCCCACACAACCTCTGAAAGGAAGCACCTTCCCCCATTCTTGGCCTACTCTCTTTCCCTCCTGGAGTGAATGATGAACTGATACCATCAGGAGATGCAAAGAGCCTGAACTCCTGAATAACCACACGAAGAAGAATTTCTATGCGCTTGCACTGAAATTTACCTGAGCACAAAGCAAACCTGTCTGGGGATAATTCACTAAGAAGGGGGATTTATTGGTTGCTAACACATGATAAAAGAGTACAACCCTCTTCCCCTGGACCCCCACCAAGCACCATCAATTATCTAGCATGACATATGCGCTGTCATTTCAAAGAGCAATCCTACCCTTTAAAATCTTTCTCAATCATTAGTCTTCATTTTACTCCTGGCAGCTCGCCACCACCCACTGAAATGCTGGCCATCCCTCCGCAGTGCAATGGGGTCAGTAGGAAATGAAATGAATCAAAGCTTCTGGCTGCACCCCAGCAAGTCGGCTGCAAGTACAGCCAGTCTTAATTGATGGGGCAACTTACTGAGTCTCTAAATTAAAATATTCGATTTGAGCCACATGACAGCCCCAGGATCTGCCTGACCTCTCTCTGGAGCTCAGAGGTGGTGACATCGGAATACAGCAGGCAGCAGCGAGTGCATCTGTTCTGTAATTAAGGTCCTTCCTCACCCTCCAGGGATTGGTGCCAAAGCTTTGACTTGAGACACAGGGCAGATAAAATGTTAATTGCAATTGTGTAGGAGGACACGCAGGGTAGGAGTTGCGCTTCTCACCTGCATCAGTCAGATTTCAAGAAGGTAGCATCTAAGGTCTGATTGCTCTATTAGCATTCTGACTGTGCCTTCCAAGCCTGTGATGTCTGTGAGATTCTTTCCCCCAAATAGTCAGTTAAGAAGAGAAGGTGCCTAGTAGGCAATGGCAATGGGGCTCACAAATGGTGGTAACTTACATGATTGGGGGTGGGGGGTCTTATAGAGACAGAGTCACTACTACCATGCTCCCTACCTTAAGCCTGGCTGGACGCTTGTTACCTAATTCTGTCATGCACAGAGCATCAAAGAGCATATGTTCTCTCAAATATGAGCCCTTAGAAAATATCCATAGGAAGATATTTCCTCATTAATGTGTAAGCATTTTGCCCCTGAGTATATCCCTCAGTATTGAGGAATCTATAGATGCATTCTTAAAAGGGGACCTCAGCTCATCCCTGCACCCTCAGGGGAGAATTAAGCTACATCTTCTGAACAGCAGTGTGCTGGCCTTCCCCATCCCCATCTGTGATCCCACTGTGGTCACAGCCTTCCTATCGATAAATTAAGGATGTCAAATATATGACATCTGAGTAGCCACCCTATCTTCTCTCCATCAGATCCAGCGAATCAGGCTCTGCACTCGTCTTCAACCAAGTTGTCCAGATAACTTCTGCTAATTGGCCAAGGCTCATGCAAGAGATGAAATCAGTGGTTCATTCAGATGCTGCTGCTGCTGCTAAGTCGCTTCAGTCATGTCCGACTCTGTGCGACCCCGTAGACGGCAGCCCATCAGGCTCTCCCATCCCTGGGATTCTCCAGGCAAGAACACTGGAGTGGGTTGCCATTTCCTTCTCCGATGCATGAAAGTAAAAAGTGAAAGTGAAGTCGCTCAGTCGTGTCCAACTCTTAGCGACCCCATGGACTGCAGCCTACCAGGCTCCTCCATCCATGGGATTTTCCAGGCAAGAGTATTTAAGTGGGGTGCCATTGCCTTCTCCGCATTCAGATATTAAATACTGTATTTCTTTTTCTTCTAATAAGTAGTCCACTAGTACTCATCTCCAGAGAAGGCAATGGCACCCCACTCCAGTACTCTTGCCTGGAAAATCCCATGGATGGGGGAGCCTGGTGGGCTGCCATCTCTGGGGTCGCACAGAGTCGGACACGACTGAAGCGACTTAGCAGCAGCAGCAGTACTCATCTCTCTCCCCATCCCCCAGGTTCTCCCCAATGTCTGCTCATAGGAAGTCTATCCACCTTCATTATTCACTCAGTTCAACTCAGTTCTGACACTACCTAGCCAGAGAAGCATCAGATTCCACAAGTTAATGATTCAGTCCTACAAAACTGCCCCCACCCCCGACTCCCCCAATTTCAGCAGCCAGTTGCAAGCCCAGGTTGTCACCTGTGCTTCTGACCCTGATCAACTGGCTATAAGCCCAAGGTTCCCAAGACCTCCTCTTTGGGAGGAATCAGTTTGCTAAACAGGCTCACAGAGCTCATCTTACATCACGGAAGCATCTTACTTATTAGATTACCAGATTATTATAAAAGCATATAACTCAGGAACTTCCCAGGTGGTGCTGCAGTAAAGAATCCACCTGTCAATGGAGGAGATGCAAGAGATGCAGGTTCCATCCCTGGGTCGGGAAGATCCCCTGAAGGAGGACATGAGAACCCACTACAGTATTCTTGCCTGGAAAATCCCATGGACAGAGGAGCCTGGTGGGCTACAGTCTCCAGGGGGTCACAAAGAGTCGGACATGACTGAGCGCGTACGCACGCACATAACTCAGGAACACACAGGTGGAAAAGATCAACAGAAAAGGTATACAGGAAGTATGTGGAGCTTCCTTGCCTTCTCCTGACACATCATGCTCCCCAAATCTCTGAGTGTTCACCAACTGGAAGGTTCTCTGAATCCTGTCCTTCTGGGTGTTTACAGAGGCCTTTCACACATACACACATACTGCCACTGCACAGTCATAGTTGATTAAATCATTGTCGGTTAGCAATTTATTCAGCCACCAGCCCCTCTTCCTTCCTAGAGGTCAAGGGCTGGAACTGAAAATTCCAACCCTGTGATCACATGGTTGACTCCTTAAGCAACCAGTCCCATCTGAAAATCACCTCATTAATATAGCACCTTTACTGCTATGATAACTTAGGAAATTCCTAGGGATTTAGGAGCTCTATTCCATTAAGGCAGAGGAAGACTACAAATATATTTACTATAAATCGCAACAGCACAGCACAGTTCCCAACAATGGGGGCAGGGAAAGCTGGTATAAGCTGTAGGGTTTCATACACTGCTAAAGTCATGTTGAAGATGTCTACATTTTGTTCCATAGAAGTAAAGAGGCTGAAAGATGGAGGTTGGAATCTTGGGCATGCCTTATGTAAGCTATACGGGGAAATGAAGATGAGTCTGTCATTTTCCAAGAACAATAACTGAAATTTTGAACCTGCAGAACTCCGCCTGGAGCCTTGTCGATGCTGCATAAATAAAGTCCAGCTCTGAAAGGAGAAGAGAAGCAGTAAGCCCACAGTCCTGGCTCTCCAAGTACTAAGGCAAAGCAAGACTGAAATCCTTGAGCAACAGATGATGTCAGCAGTTTCAACCAATGAAATCCTCCAGTACTACAGAGGATACGAATGAGGTGGGAGCAAACCAGGTGGCTCAAGATGTGAGAATACTTGTCATCAGATAAGCAGTGTGGGGAATGAGCTCTGGAGGTCCATTTATGGCTCCTATAGTCTTGAAGAGAAACTTCACACTTGTAAGTATGACCCGCCAGGTCGTGATTCCTTCACTTTCTTGAGTCTTGTCTCTTGTGACTCTCTGCCTCTTACGGCAGCTCCTCACTGCTTGTAACTCTGCATCGCATGATGTCCCCCTTCCTGGGGCCTCTGCTCATACTCTGCCCTCCATCTGCAACCCCTTCCTTCCCCCTTTTCCACCAGTCTCCAATTTTCCAGCTTGATCCCCTGTCTTTTAAAACTTAGTCACTTCCAGGCGCCTCCCAGAGGCTGTGCTCCATGCTCCTTCCATGTGCCCTATAATTTATTGAGCATAGGCTCCATCCTGTACTTCCTGTCCTGCCCATTGATGATCCACTTCCCAATCTGTCTTCCTGTCTAGATGACTTTCAACAGGGGGACATGACCCACTGCTGTATCTTTAGTGTTGCCGTCCCAGTGCCAGCACTGTGTATGGTACAGAGAGGGTGGGAATGGGTTACTGGGTGAATGGATCAAGTGAATGAGGAATGACTGAATGATACGTGTGTGCCTCAGACATGACGCGGGAAGTGGCAAAGGAAAGGAAACCATAACTTATAGACTTTCTGATATCCACTCCAACTAGCCCCATCCACAGAAAGGAAAAAAAAAAAAAGAAAGGAAAGGGCACAGATGATATATGCAGTAAACCCATTAAGACTAGAGTTGCTGGGGATATTGGACCACTCCGACCCCCACCTCTACCACCCGACCCCCTCACTGCACACCCCCTCACCTGGCCCACCTAGGTCTGAGTATGATACAGTTTCCCCCCTCCTTGATATGGCCTTTAAGTTATATATGTGTGTTTTTATCTCTTTTGACATGGAAACGGTGCTCAAACACTAATCACATTAGACTGTCACTTCAGTCAACACCAGTGGTGAAGCTACGCCCACCGCAGCCTCAGTCCCCCATCAACCCTGACAACACTGCACTGACAAGAACTGACACGAGACACGGCTAGCATATGCGTACCACTCACTCTCGGCAATGCAGAAGATTCAGCTAAAAAGCACACAGGAGCAGAGGAGGGTCGTTTCCCAGGATTTATGCCTGGAATCGAAAGGGTAGGTGCAAACTGCGCTGCAGACAACATCGTGGTACAAACAAACAGTATTAAGTCGTGCAGTATTTTTCTTGAGTCACTGAACCCATTACTCTTGCCTCCCTGACATAATAACTGCATATCACAAATACTCAGTTCACATTACAATCTTGCTTTCCAAAGACCAGTTGATCCCTTACTTACACCACATAGGAGTCAAAATGGGAGCTGTAGGAGACTGAAGAATGTCTATTTTATGACTCTCGGAAAGCTTATCAATTCAGCCTATTTGCCACAATGTCTGCTTTCTTCCACTGACGTATTTAACAAATACCTGCTGTGTCCATCTGCACAAAAGCACAGTGGAACCACTGGGGGCACCATGGAGTCAATAGGGATGGGGAACTAACATCTGAAACTGAAGCCAATGGGGGACTTCCCTGGTGGTCCAGGGGCTAACACTCCACGCTCCCGATGCAGGGGGCCCAGGTTCAATCCTTGGTCAGGGAACTAAGTCTCACAGGCCAGCAACCAAGAGTTTGTATGCCACAGTGAAGGTCGAAGACCCCATGTGCCACAACTAAGACCTGAAGGGGGGTCCTAGTCTCTCAGTCGTGTCCAACTCCTGGTGACAACCATGAGCTGTAGCCCGCCAGGCTCCTCTGTCCATGGAATTCTCCAGGCAAGAGCATTAGAGTGGGTTGCCATTTCCTTCTCCAGGGGATCTTCCTGATCCAGGGATCGAACCTGGCTCTCCTGCCTGCACTGCAGGCAGATTCTTTACCATCTGAGCCATCAGGGAAGCCCAGTTAAGACCTGGCACAGCTAAATAAATAATTTCTAAAAATTAATTTTTTAAAAATGAAGCCAATAGGATTCTTAGATTTTAAAAAAAATGGCCAAGGAAAGATTTATTGATTGATTGATTGATTGATGTGGACCATTTTAAAAGTCTTTATTGAATTTGTTACAATACTGTTTCTGTTGTTTATGCTTTGGTTTTTTGCCCATGAAGCATATGGAATCTTAGCTCCTCGACCAGGGATTGAACCCTCACTGCCTACATTGGAAGGCAAAGTCTTAACCACTGGACCACCAGGGAAGGCTCCCGTGGCCATTCTTTAGGAGTGTTCCCTTGAACCTCGTGGTTTCAAACTGGGCTGACAACATTTGCAATAGGAAGTGCCAAGTTTATGTTCTGCCTTTCCCAAAAGGCAGATAGAAGCAGCTCCTGATGCAAGCAGAGACCTCTACCCAGGAGGCAACAATTGGTTCATTCATGAATGAAAGATGTAGCCTCCACAGCAGCTACTGCATTGACCAGGTAGTCTGGTAAGAAAACTAGGAGAAATGGAAAGGTTATGAAGGACCTTTAGCAGCTTCAGAGATTTGACAGCAACAAGAGATGTTGGAAAGGTACATGAATTATTAATGTGTAATAAAATTAATAGTGATTAATAGCAGAGTGGCATTTCATACTAACATCTGGTACTAGATGTCATAGCTGGGGGAGAATTTAAATGGCTGGAGAAATGATTTATAAGGACTTGAGTAGGAGATGCAAGCCTAAGGGTGTAGGACCAGGATGTCTGAGAAGAGCAAAAGAAACAGGAAGGAGTTCATGCTTCTCCCAAGGGCAGAAAGATGAGTGAGAAGAAAAGAAAAAGGGGAAGGTAGGTCAAGTCTGTGCAGGATAATCTCCCTTTCTTAACGCCATCAGTGCCACATAAAGAACCTAATGATGGTGTGACATCCATCAGAGTCACCGTCAGGGGATGACACAGGCGTTGGAATCTTGGGAGCATTCTTCAAATTCTGCCTACCCCAGGGCTTTCTCTGCTTTTCCCACATGACTAACCGCCTCCTGTAGCCTTAAAGGTCTACAAAGACCATCTCAAGCTAACCTCAAAATGCAGCTAACTGATGAACCCAGCCCTCCAGTATGTATTACACAAATAAGCAAGGTGTTAGGCTGTTTCCTATCCTAAGAGTTGCCCTATTAATGAAGCTTTAAAAGTACACAGGGTCAAAAATCAACAGTTTGTTGTTGTTGCTTATTTGCTGCCACATTTTGACTAGGACAGAAATCCATTACATAAGAAGAATACATAAAGGAGCACATGGGATGATAATTTATCAAGATCACCAGGAGGATACAGAGCACACTTGGTCGTGCAATTGGGTGACTCTTCCCAGGGGACTCACAGAGATGAGATTCTCTAAACAGAAAGTGTTTCACAGATTTTGCTGTCAGATCAATTGCTGCTAAATGAAAATGTGAAAAGCCCCCCTCAAATTAAATACCGAGGTTATCAGGCCTCCCCTCCTCCAGAGTGGTTAAAGAAAACGCTGTATTCACCCTCGGCTCTCCCGTCTCTCAGCCTACAGCTGGGAGACCTCCCACTCTCCTTTGGAGAGACTCTCATCACCAAACTGTTTTATTTGGATTTGTCATTGCATAATTAAAGAAGGGGCAGAAAGATGTAAGACTGAAAGGGAGCCAGGAGTGGCAAAGTCCTCTATAAGAAAGACTAAGTCAATTTATAGAATTAAAAGCTGGCAGAGAAGGAAGAGTTAAGAGAGGGAAAAGTGTGCAAGCTGAAAGCTAAAAATTGGGGGGCTTAGAAAATGTGATACCCTGGAGAATAGGGGATAAGAAGAATTAGGAAGAAGAAAATAAAATACATGAGGAATTTTATTTAAGAGTTCCAACTGGAGTACTTTGGAGATCGAACTGAGAGATTAGCATTATAGATTAGAATTCTTTAGGAAAATAATTACTCTTGGCTCTTTGGAGATCATACCATACAGATACATTCTAGGTCTTGGGCAAATTTTTTTTTCCCCTAAATACTCTGTATTTTAACATCTTCTGGAGAAAAAAGCATACCCTTGATTCACTATAAATAAGTGCTTTGAAATCTGTGAAACCTGTAAGTAAAATTGTGTGTGAATATATTTTTGTTGAAAAGTATTCCATAACTTTCACATGAGTCTGAAAAGGTTATTTGATTCTAAAAATATTGTGGAAAAGATAACATGACTGTGAAAAGAACATCAGAGAAGTCCCGCATCTTCTGGAGAAGATAACCAGAGGGTTATCTTTATAGCAAAGGACTCAGACAATCACAGACATACAGCCCTGAAAATGTCTCACCAGCTTCTTAGTTACACATGGGATGCATATCTAGCATATATGTCATAAAAATGTACCCAATCTCTTATCAGATTAATAAATCTGGACTCAGCAGACATTCCATCGTCTCTTAACAACAGTTCCTGGTAGCCTCCGAGATGGCAACCAACGAAGCTTGCTTTCCCACCTGTGCTTCCCAGGTGGCACAGTGGTAAAGAATCTGCCTGCCAATACAGGAGACACAAAAGATGGGGTTTTGATCCCTGGGTTGGGAAGACCCCTGGAGAAAGAAATGGCAACCCACTCCAGTATTCTTGCCTGGAAAATTCCATGGACAGAGGAGCCTGTCAGGTATAGTCCCCTGAGCCACAAAGAGTCGGCCACAGCTGAACACACACACAATGGGCATGCTTGATTTCTGGTTTTCACACCCTTTTGTAGCCTCCTTTCACATTGAATCTTTGGCTCGCAAAGACTTGGACACGACTGAGCGACTGAACTTCACACTGAATCAGGGATAGAACACATCAGAAGCTACTGAGGCTAGGTCATAAAAGGCTCTGTGGACTGCTCACTCTGGAAAAGCTGGCCACCATGGCAAGGGGGCACTCAAGTTGCCCTATAGGAGGTCCACATGGAGAGGAACAGAGGCCTCCCATCAAGAGTCAGGATCACCTCATCAGTCACGTGGATGAGCCGAACTGCAACTGAATCCTCCAGCTCCCGTCGATACTTTGAATGATGGCAACCCTGGCTGACATTGACTGCAATCTCATGAGATATCTGAGCCAGACCTGTCCAGACTTGCTGCTCCAGGACACCTGACCCATAAACTGAAAGAGAAAATAAAGTAGCATTCTTTATGCTGCTAAATTTTGGAGTAACTTGTAATCCAGTATTTAGCTGGTTAACACATAGGCCAACCTGCAGAGTTGGTACTCAATGATCAGTTACAAACACTGGTATTTGTTGGGCTGCATCCTGCAGGCCTACACTTGCCCCGCTTCAAGACTGAAGAAAGAGCCCATAGCAGGCAACAGAAACATCAAGGGTTTAATGTATAGGGGGTAGATCTTACATGCCTGAAGCAAGGTCCCTGAGTGAAACCCTAACATGTGTGGCAGACAGTGGGCAGGACACATCAGCAGTCTTTGCTCCCAAGAGGAAGGGGAGGTTGCCAGTTACAGGGGAAATCAACACCTTGGCTCCTTGGTTACCAGGAAAACTACCAGAGAGGCATGCTCCTCACTACCCCTTTGATAGGAACAGTCACTAGCTGGGACCTGGGGCAAGTATGTGGGAAGGTCCATCAGGTGAATTGGGTGTAGGTGAAGCAGGCACCGGTTAAGCAGGGTATGTACAGAGAGCAAAAGAACAGCCATCTTGAGTGGCCTGACTACAATATTCAAATATAAACAGAAGGAAAATTCTAGTTAAAAAAAAAAAAAAAAAGGTTGGGGGAGTGTACTAATGTTGGATGGTAACAGTGCCCTAACTTAAACACACAGAAAGCAGCACACTTTTAACACTGGCTAATAATGATGTTTATTCTCGTCTGGTTACGGTGGGAAATTGCAACACATATTTCCTCCTGATATATTCATGTAAGCACAGATAGGTTCCTCTAAGTCCCACCACCTTCTTAAACAATCCATTCCCTTTTCACATGGTTTGTCTTTATAATTACCAAGGGGATAGATTATGATAATCTTTAGTGGGATTTAAAGACAGATGAAAAATGAAATTTGACAGTATCTTTGGTGACACGTGTGTGTGCTCAGTCATTTCAGTTGTGTCCAACTCTTTTCGAATCCATGGACCATAGCCCGCCAGGCTCCTCTGTCCATGGTATTTTCCCAGCAAGAATACTGGAGTGGGGTGCCATTTCCTTCTCCAAGGGATCCTCCCAACCCAGGGCTCGAACTCGCATCTCCTGGGTCTCATGCATTGCACATGGACTCTTTACCGCCGAGCCACTGAGGAAGCACTCTCTGGTGACATAATAATGAAAATCATCAAATTGTTATTAATACTCAATAGAATGTGTTTAAGTCATAAATTGAAATGCATTCACTGCATTCCTTCCTTAATATGATATTCACTATAATCAAAAAATAATAAGCATGAAAACCTATTTATGTCTGAAAGGAATAAACATTATGACCTCATAAGAACAATTGAGGGATCTCAATATTTCCCCCTCATACTTAAAGCAATTAAATATGAACTGACTAGGAAGAAATATAATTTAAAATTATATACATCAAGGAAAAACTCATAAATAATGGACTGTGTAGAGTAGATCATTAATGACTGGTCATTTCCAAGGTCTTGCTAAACAGATAAAATATTACTGACAATATGAGGAATTACAGTCCTTAAGTGTTGCAGTACTCTGCTAGTGACAAGCTGTGTCATTTGGGATATTTCTAGAAGGCAAATTATATGTGTTTAGAAGTAAACTAGATCAGGATTTCAATGAGAAGCTCAAGAAAAAAAAAACTAATGTGACTGTTGAGTTATTATTAATAATGTTTTCAAAAGTCTAATAACAAGGATGATCATGCCTACAGCAAGTGACAGAAAGTAAATTAAACCTGTTAAATAATAATAGCAGTAACATGTAGTAAGATTTATTATACAGTTACTGTGCCAAATCCCTTCAGTCAGGTCCAACTCATTGCAACCGTATGGACTGTAGCCCACCAGGCTCCTCTCTCCATAGGTTTCTCCAGGCAAGAATACTGGAGTGGGTTGCCATGCCCTTCTTCAGGGACTCTTCTCCACCCAGGGGACAAACCTGCATCTCTTAGGTCTCCTGCATGGGCAGGAGGGTTCTTAACCACTAGAGCCACCTGGAACATTATTGCAGTGGATTGGTAAAGCAGCCATAATTATTCATGGCTCTGCCTCCATTCAGAGTCTGCAATGTGACTTCAGCTCCCCCCATGAAAAGGTGGAGTCTACATTCCCCTCTTCTTGGATCCAGACTGCCTTCATGATTTGTTTTGGTCAATAGAATGCAGCATAAGGGGCCTTGCATGCTCCCATTCTTCCTCCTGACACTGTCCAGCCACCACTAGAAAATGTACACAAGGCTGCTGGGCCACACTGGACCATCTGCTGGCCAACGGAGGCATCCCAGAAACTGACCACAGATGCACCAGTGAGCAGAGCTGAGATCACAATAACCACCTAGCAAAACCCAGCCCCCAAGACCAACCCATAGAATTCTAAGCTCAGTTAATAGTTAGGTCACTAACTTGGGGATAGTCTGTTATACATCAAGAATTAACCAGTAAGCACCAGGTTTAATTATTTTATGTGTGTGTGTGTGTGTGTGTGTGTGTTAATCACTCAGTCATGTCCGACTCTTGTGACCCCGTGGACTGTAGGCCACCAGGCTCCTCTGTCCATGGGATTCTCCAGGCAAGCCATGGGTTGCCATTCCCTTCTCCAGGGGATCTTCCTGACCCGGGGATGGAATGTGGGTCTCTTGCATTACAGGCAGATTCTTTACCATCCAAGCCATCAGGGAAGCCCTAGTATTTTATACACATTATTTAATGCCATCCTTGCTATCTGCCGTGAGGTAGGTAATACTGTTATCCAAATTTCAGAGGTGAGAACCTGAGGCACAGAACAACAAAGCAAATTCATTGCCTAATGTAATTTGAACATACCAAGGGGATGATCTTGCTGAATTCAGGTATGACTGCTCTAGAACTTTAGGCAATATCACCAGGGCTCTGCTTTAATTATTCTCCATTTTTTGGCTCCACTGGTCCCTGCAAAGATTTGCTCTGATACGGTTTCTCTCCATGTAGACACCTGATGGCTCTCTGCAGCTGCAAGTTTACTCAATACTTATCGTTCATAATCCAAAGAAAAATAGGTCAGACAGAAGGCCAAGGAGCCTCTGATTGGTTCAACCTAAGCATGTGCCCTATTCAGAGACCGTGGGGCAGGCCAGCCTTGTGACTGACAGTCCCATCAGAACCACCCAGTGGGGATGGGAACAAGGAGCCTCAGTTGTACAACGGAGGAAGGACTATTGTGCAAAGAGTAGCGATATGTCCTCCACCAGGGCTCACAGGTCCACATAGTGGGTTTCCGGACTCCTTAGTAGTATGAAGTGACTGGAGACCTCTGAACTATAACACCAAGTCCGTCTAGAAGCTGGTGTACCCTTCTGCAAGCAAAGCTAAGGACCCTGCTCTGTGGTCCCCTGGTTGCTTCCTCTTTCCACATGTCTCCAGGCCATCTCACCACAGCTCCTCGCCGTGAATAAAAAAAACATTTTCTGGCACTTTTTAGTTTTATAGATTTACCTGATGCTTGAAGAAATGCATTTTCTCCACCGTCAAATTGGAGAGTGGATTATTTGCTTTACAAAAGGATTCTCAACTTTACAAAGGATTTCCCAGAATAGGACTTTAAATAGCAACCTCCCCCTAGTGCATTTAAATTGTGGTTCCATTCTCAAGCTACTGTTTCTGAATACCTCAAATTCACTTGACTTGAGGGGCTGGGCTAGGCAGCGTCTAAGAGCCTTTGCAACATAAATATTACATGAGTCTACAGCACATATGGCACAAATAAAAGACCAGGAGACCAGAGCAGAATGACATGGGTTCTACCTCAGGCATTGTCACTGATCCACCGGCAGTGTGATTACTTTTGTGAAGTCACTGCACCACTCTGAGCCTCGGTGTTCTTCCCTGTAAAGGGCATAGAAGGAGTCTCTCCCACCTCAAAGCTTTGTTGTGGAGATTAAACAACTGAAGACATACAGAATGCAGAGCACATTGCTAGGCACATATTAAGTATTCTGGTCACAGCTACTGTGACTAGTTTCCAATGCATTTGTCCTCTGCAGCCAGAGGATCCATTCAAAATGTAAATTCTATCTTGTGAGGCCATTCCACTCAAAACCTCATTGGTTTCCCACTGCTCTAATAAAAACCCAATTCCTGAGAATGTCCTACCAGGACCAAACGCCTGGCCTCCCCCTGGCTGCCCAGTATTATTACTCACCACGCTCACTCCATCTGTACACAAACCTGCTGCTATTTCCTATTTTCCCCAAATTACAAAAAAAAATTTTTTTTCTTCTCTTGATCTTGCTTCCCCTGTGAGCCTCAGCCCCATTTCTCTGCTCTCCTCTACAATAAACTTTCTTGAAAGTTTTGCCCATGTTCTCTGTCTTCAATTCCTCTCTCCCACTGCCTAAGGACAGCTCCGCTCAGATATAAAATAGGACCCTCAAGTCAGCCTGCCCAGAAATGAACTCCTGGCTTCCTCCATCCCCAAATTGCTCCCCTTGGACACTTTCTCACATCTCCAACCTTCTGCAGGCTCAGGCTAGAAATCTCACAGACATGTCTGACTATTCTCAGCCACCCTCCAAATCCATCAGTTAATCCTGCTGCCTTGCCCTCGGAATAAAGATGACCACACCTCACTGCCTATCCTGCCTCCAACTGGCCCAGGCCATGATTGTCTTTCTCTGAAATCATGGCAACGGTCTCCTCATGACCTTGGCTTCCACGCCTGCCCTCTACCCTTTTATTGCCAGTATGGTAGTAAGAGGAATACTTTCAAAACAGAGGTCAAATAGTACCCTAACTCTGCTCAAAACCCTCCAGTAGCTGCTCACTCATAAAGAACAGAAGCCAAACCCCAGCAACAGCTCTAAGACCCTCCATGGTCTCCCCAGCAGACTTTTCCGGCCTTTCCTCCTGCGGTCCTAAGCTCTTCCACTTTGCTCCAGCCACCCTGGCCTGCTCCATTTCCTGAACCTGTGGCACCCACTCCCAACTTTGGAACTGAAACAGTTGGCCAGGTACCTGCAGAGCTCATCTCTCCCTCAGGTCATCACTCAACCATCACCTTCCTTACCTTGGTAAAGAAGCCCACCTTGATTGTTCTGTTGAAATGTGTGAGCTGCCCACACCTTGAAGACACTGTCGGTTTTCTTTGCTCTCCACTCTTTCGCACTTAATTTATCTCATCTTGGCTACGCTGGGTCTTCACTGCTGTGCGGGCTGTTCTCTAGTCGTGGTGAGTGGGGGCTACTCCCTGGCTGCGGGGCACGGGCTTCTCACTGCGGTGGCTTCTCTTGTTGTGGAGCACAGGCTCTAGGCTCTCAGGCTTCAGTAGTTGTGGCTCTTGGGCTCTGGAGTGTGGGTTCAGTAGCTGTGGTGCACGGGCTTAGCTGCTCTGAGGCATGTGGGATCTTCCCAGACCAAGAATGGAGCCTGTGTTCCCTGCACTGGCAGGTACTTCTCTACCAGTGAGCCACCAGAGAAGCCCTACATGTCACTTTCTAATGTACTATACAACTTAATTATTATGTTCATTCTTCAGTGACCCCATCTTTTCAAATATGTAAGCTCTTTAAGGACTGGCATCTTTGTCTGTCTTGTTCATATATCCTACTCGACCTGAAAAATACATGGCATGTAATAGAAACCCTTTAGTAGTGAACTAGGTATATGGTCTTGCTGTACTGGTCCCCTTCCTTCCTCTTATAGTTTGAGGTCATAGCTCCCACATCACCTCCTCAGAGAAGCCTTGCCGACCTCGCTGACCAACCTCCCCAATTATGGACAGAGTGTCTCTCTCCTTCATAGAACTTGCTAATAGCTGCAATTATATATTTGCGTTCTCACTGCATAAGCTCTATTAAAACAGAGAAAACTCTGCTTTTACTTACCATGTGATCACTAATACCCAACAGTATCTGCATATAGTAGGTATTCAATAAATATTCATAAGTGAATATTTAATAGTAATCTATATTACTGTAAAGAGTCAACATTCTTTCCTTCATTAATGATCTCCAAGTATATACATGATTAACCTAGTTAAAATCAACTCTTCCGTTCCCCACTTGAATAACTGCTGCTGCTGCTAAGTTGCTTCAGTCGTGTCCAACTCTGTGTGACCCCATAGACAGCAGCCCACCAGTCCCTGGGATTCTCCAGGCAAGAACACTGGACTGGGTTGCCATTTCCTTCTCCAGTGCATGAAAGTGAAAAGTGAAAGCGAAGTCGCTCAGTCGTGTCCGACTCTTAGCGACCCCATGGACTGCAGCCCACCAGGCTCCTCCATCCCTGGGATTCTCCAGGCAAGAATACCGGAATGGGCTACCATTTCCTTCTCCATGAATAACTGCTACTTGCTGTCAAATAGACTGGTTATCCTCAAGGCTCTCGTAGTTTCTATCTCTGCTTTCTATCTTGTGAGACTAAAGGAGTGAACCAAGTGACTTATCCGCCTTTCATTCAATTTTTACCTCAGTATTATTTATTTGCATTCTTTTTTGCATCTCAAACAGTCCCTTTCATTTCCATCTTAAAGGCACACAAACATTTTTATTTTGTGTGAATGACAACCTGAAATTTGCAGATTATACCCCCAAAATCCAGTTTTTTAACCTGTCCAATTTCAAGCATTTTGTTCCTAAGCTACTCTATGAGAGATCAATCCAAGATAAAGTACTGTTAGATAAATACAATAAGTCCATTCACAGATAATGGTGTCTTTCTGATCTTCCTCTCACTACATAAATCCCACAATTTTACACGTACAAAATTATGACTAATTGAATTAGGCCTAGTTTCATCTATCCTGGCTTGGTTGGTTGCATCAATAATTTAACACAGTAAAGTATTTGTGTAATACTCTGCTTACTGAATTTATATAGGGCTCCCTTCTTAATACACAACAGCTATTTTCTGTCTGGGCCTCCCAAATGTTGACAGTGAGGAGACGTGGGTTAACTATAATGTATTCCTGGCTTTCTGCTCAGAACATTTACATAGCATGTCCCTGTTGGGATTTTCAAGATTGACTTTTGAGCACCAAACAGACTAGGCCCAGCCACAGGAACAGATTAGGACACAGTAGATGGAATTTCCCTGGATAAAGGGTTCCGCCTCTGCTTCCCGCCGGCCCCTCATCTGAGCAGACACTGTAACTCATGTGTGTCTGAGGCCTTGTACATAAAACAGTGGTAGGGGGAGGGCTGGACTTCGTACCTCTGCAAAGACTCGCGAGAAAAAGGAGATGCTTCAACAGTATTACTCCCAAATATTTTAAGCATATAAAAATGTATGCAAAATATTTAAATGAACGCTCTCGCACCCACCAGCAAACTTTGCTCCATCTTTGTATTTGACCTTATATCAAATCCATTGGAAATAAAAAGGCAACATAAATATATATATATATAATTTTTCAAAACACTATAAATCAACTCTATTTCAATTAAAGAAAAAGAAACTGTTTTCTGACAAAAAAAAAAAAAAAAAAAAAACAAGGAAACATCACAATGTGGTTGATGGCCCCATGGACTGCATATGTACCATTCAGGCATTTACTCTCTGGAGTATTGGGTTTACATGAACATAACACTTTTAACCTTGTTACCCATAAAATCATCCTTTAGTGTTTTAAAACTCTGCAAAATGTTTGACTCTGTGTCTCCTTCTACAAGCTACACACACACACACACCATTGTTTCTTTTCTCTGGAGAAGCTTGACTAAAATAATATGAAAATACAACTTGCATTTGTTTTCATTTGTGGACTATTGGTCTTGAGAGTTAAAGAAACTTAAGGAAAAAAGGCTAGAGTTTCAAATGGGCAAGCAGAAAAAATGAAGGAGACATTTTGGTGAATCTTTTCTAATTTGTCAAAACTTGCACTTACCCTGAACCATGCCTTATCTTCTTTACCTACTGTCTGTGCTTTAACAGAGGGTTTTTGATTAATCTCTGTACCCTCAATAGTCACTCACCTAATATTTACTGAATTATTAGGTGAAAAACTGAGTGGTAATTTCAGAGAGCTGAACACAAGCTCCCATTAACCAACAAATCTATCAAACAGAGTGTATCTTCAGGAGATAGTCATACATTTGGAACTCTTCTGGGAACTGATGGGTAACGGAGATTTACAGAAACTTGGAAAAATAATTCCAATGCTGGCATTTAAGGTCAAAAGAAATAAATGCAATCAGAAACTGCTGGAGTCAAAGGAGCAAACGATGGAAGTGGATATAAAACACAACTTGCAGTAAGAAAGTAATGATGGTAAGTATGATAACAGTAAGCACAAGAAGAAGGAGACATAACATGACAGATAAAGAATGCTGCATTTGAGAACTGAAAGCCTGCATTCACATTGTAACATTGCCCCTCAGTCTCCCACATAACCCTTGGCCTGACAATGAGCTCTCCGCCGTCGGATGATTGTTGCACACAATGGCTTTGCATCATTTCTCATTGTGTTCCCCACTCTTGATTACCCATATATTATCTAGTGAACAAGTCAGTTATTATACTAACATCAGGTACTAATTGGTTGACTTTTCTCCTTACCCACTATGCCCCCAAAACAAAAGCTTGTCAGTGATGCAGACACCACAGCATTCAGTACTCCAGGGTGTCATTATTAAAAGAAACTATTGATCTCTGTCAACATCCAGTGACATGAGCAAATGTAGGATGAAACACCCTATTAGCTTCTGCACGATGTCACAATTCACATCCTGTTACGGGAACTCTGAAGTCCTGTGACATACCAGATAGTTCCAACACAGGTCAAGGAAGTGCCAACAAGTTGCTCAAATTGGCAATTCCGTAACAAGATTGGCAGTCAGATGAAATTATCAAAAGCACAGATGGCCCTCAATTGTGCTTATCACAGGAGAATTCCTTCTCAAAACACAGAGGTTGAGTTCTTCTTTATGCTACTGCCCCTGGTAGAAACGTTTTATGTTTACTCAACCTCACTTTGCCCACATGCCTGAGAAATGCAATTCCCTTTTCAATAGGGAAAATTGGCCCCTGACTGATTTCCATTATATTTATACATTCTCACCCTTGCCGGGGCGTGCGTCAACTGGGTCTCTGCAATGACAAGTGATGGATGAGGTGCTCCAGGGGCAGAGAGGAGATGCAGCCGCATGGGACAAGTGTCTCCTCTCATCAGTCTGCTCAGAAGGTATCCCATCTCACGGCTGGCAGCCATGGGGACACAGCACAGAGACCCAGAAACACAACAAAGCAGTGTGACAAAGAGAACTGGGGAAGCCAAAGCACAGGAAAGCGGCCAGGGTACTGCATTACCAACCCGGCTGTGCCACCAGCTCCAGAGGCAACCTTGGCTAAATCACATTAACGCATTGGTATAATGGGATTCTTCCTGTCTCACCTATCATAGGGGACAAGCAAACGGTGAAAATGATATTAGGAATGCAGCTTTTTTGGATAAATATTATCATACACAGTCAACAAGGATAAAGACTCAAGATGCTTCTCATAATGCACCCATTGTACATGCAGCAGTAGAGCTCTGAGGTCCTCTTCAGAGGAGGGAAAAGGCTCCAGGCCATGCCTCCTGGCTGAAGTCAAAGGGAAGTGAGTTATGGATGGGGAATGAGTCTGTGACAGGCTGTGACAGACTCCCCTCCCCCACTCTCAGATTTTTAAAAGTTCATTTGGGGGAGTTACATAAAAAATAACTTATCCCAGAGTGGCTAGAGCAGCCTTCTGGACCGTGCACTAATGTTTTCCTGCCTTTCCTGATCCACTGGAAGCTTCCGTTTCCAAAATCTCTAGATAAAGAGTAGTCCCAAGGGCTCCCTGGCAGAAAGACATAATAAGTAGAGAAGATCCTAATGATACATCAGAAAGAACTGATGGAGAAAAGAGTACTCAAAATGGAAACCAAGATTTCCTAGAAAATAGGGTTAAAAAAACAAGTTTGGGACTTTATCCTGAAAAAACAAAACTTAAAATGTATTAAAATAACTTAATTTTACATTTAATAGAAGCACAGATTATACTGTAATTATCTGATTATTAAAATTAACAAATAATTTTAGAAAATTTTCCAAAGAAATTACATAATAATATGATATGATACCCTTCAATGCACAGCTATAAAGAGAATGATTTTTGCCAAAAAAAGCTGAGGTTTCATCAATTTCCCAAAGGCCTCCCTACATCCTTTGATATTCAAATACATTAAATTATTCTCTTTTGAAGCCTATCTTGTCATCATTCTTGTCAATTTTTCTCTTCTTCAATTATTAACTGGTATAACTCGGTCAGATCCTCATTTCTCAATTATTTTGCATGTGATTAGAGAAATTCTCCCTTACCCCTTTCATCTTGGCAAAATCCTGCACATCTTCCCTAGATTTTCAGTTTCCTTTTGCAATCAGGTTGCAAGGTTTTGCGCTGTGTTGCAGAGAAGGCACTGATGTAGCCCGGAAAGTACTGACGTGTATAGAGAGAGTCCGTTAAATGAAGCCAGATACGCCAACAGAGACTCATTTTAATGAGTGGACAGTTTATCAGTGCATGCTGTCATGAAATGATGCTTTCCATCCTCCTCTCCTATACATCTGCAACTTTGGGGTTGATGACAAATCATGCTGGGATAAGAGGGCTCTCTATAGTAGAAAGAAAAATAATTCCTAAGTCCCAGATGGCTCTTCACAGAGGGCAAGCCACCCTCAAACCCATCACCGGATGTGATTCTAATAGCATCCCATAGAGAGGTGGGGCAAGGATTTTATACACATTTCACAGCTGAGGACACAGAGACTCAGCAAGGCGGATGTTTTTAGACTTCCTTTCACTGTCTTCAGGGCAGTACTTTCACTCACTGTCGTCTTCTTTGATACTGAATAGTATACTGTGCAGTAACCGCCCTCCTGGGTGATTATAACCAGCCACTATTTGCTGCTTTCCTCGAAAGAAAAAATTGAAGACTAAAGTCAGGGTACTCGATGCGTTAAGTCAGTTATTGCCAAAATAACGCTGCATAACAAACTACCCCAAAATCTTGATGGCTTCCAACAACCAATATTTATTTCTCACTCAGAGGAACAGTTGGAGGGCTTAGTGGACCCTGGTTCAGACTGTGGGTCAGACTCAGGCCTGTTCCCAGCCTACAGGTGCAGCAGTTACCTGGGCAAGATCTCCTTGTGATTAATGGCAATCGTACCTGAGGCTACACTCACATCATATCCACTACCTGTCACTGTCCAAAACGAGTCAGTGGAAAAACACAACATCAATGGGCTAAAGACGTGGAATCTGTCTACTCTTCTGGGAGACACTGAAAAGTTACATGACTCAACGTAGGGATAGAAATTTTTGTCAAGGTATAGGAAGGGTGAGGGTTGAGACTCTTCAAGAGCCCTATCTCTCCCGCTGGCCAAAATGCCCACAGCAAGGGCTGGCTCCATGCTGCAGATCACCCCACTGGACTGCCTAGAAACTGCCTCTAATACCCAAATGTGAGTCTTCATGTTCATGCTGATATCCTGAGCAGAGATTCTTGGCACATGCCGGATGAACCCTCTTGATCTTCTATATGTTTGGCTTCATGTAGCTCTGGGAGCAACCAAAATTGGGATGGCTTTCTGTATCTTCAAGCCAGCAGCTAAGCAAGAAGACGGGACTTCCTCCTGGCCCTGCTCTGTGCTTATAAGAAATACATTCGTACAGCGATTCTCAGTTAACAAAATGCTTTCATAGGTCTTTTCTCAACAGAATCTTCTGGCCCCATGGAGTAGTCATTTTATAACCTTTTATAGATTTAGAACTTGACACTTAGCAAGATCAGATGACTCACTAAATATATATGTCGTGAGCCTCATAGTTTTGATGTGACCTACAACCTTTCATTCGATATACTTCTGCTGTTCACCAAGCATTTCCTTTGGGCCAAGCAACTTGTAAATCAACCCTGAATATTTATTGGAAGGAGTGATGCTGAAGCTGAAGCTACAATATTCTGGCCACCTGATGCAAAGAGATGACTCATTAGAAAAGATTCTGATGCTGGGAAAGATTGAGGACAGGAGGAGAAGGGGACAACAGAGTATTGAGATGGTTGGGTAGCATTATCGACTCAATGGACATGAGTTTGAGCAAGCTCCAGGACTCAGCGAAGGACAGGGAAGCCTGGTGTGCTGCATTCCATGGGGTAGCAAAGAGTTGGACACGACTAAGCTATTGAACAACAATAACAGGCAACTTACAGGGACTGCTATGAGATATGGCTCTATTTACAGCAGTGCCGTGGGAAATATGTTGTTATCCCTTTTTTTTTTTTTTCTTATCCCTTTTTGTACATGAGAAGTTAAAACAGTGATTCCAGTTTATAAGCTAAGAGGTGGCAGAGCCAGAGACCAACCCAGCTCTCCCTCTGCAATGCCTGCGCCCCTAAACCCTGCACAAGCCTGTTCCTTTTCTTTCATTCTTGTCTGCTTCCTGAGCAGTAAGTTGTTGAGAGCCAGATGATCTCTTGCCTTGAACCCAGTGAGGCAACCAAACCATGGTCTGGTTCCTCTTTTCCAGTCTCTATCCTTGGCTCCTTGCCTGAATCTACATTTCTGCTTCCTCTTCTGGGACCCTGGTACTCCAACCTGTCTGTGTGTACATCTGGGAATAGTCATTTTCTGACCCTCAGGCCCCCTGGTAAAGCCCTGATGTCTATCATGTCTTATCCTGCCACACAGAACCCCCTGCCTTGTCATCTGGTGCCCCTTGCCAAGGCTGCCACCCTTGCATCATGTCGTTTCCAGGCATTTTTGCATTGAAGCTTTTTCAAGTTCAACTTTGGGAAAATATGTTGTCAGTGTCTATAAGAATAAATCTATCACTGAGGCTTTTATCCACGGTATGTCTCATACATTTAAATTAACATGTTGCAAAATCTGACCTTTTGGGTGTGTATATAGTTCCAAGAGCTTTAACACATTTGTATATTTGTGTAACTGCTGTCATAATCAATCCACAGAATCATCCCATCACCCCCAAAATTCCCTCCTACTACTCCACTGTAGAGTCACACCCTAGCAACTGATATACCCGCTGATCAGTTCCCCATCGCCACACCCTTGTGCTTTCAATGTTTCAAATAAATAGAAGCATCCTGTTTGTAACCTTTTCAGAATGGATTCTTTCACTCAGCAGGCTTCCCTGGTGGCTCAGAGTGTAAAGTGTCTGCCTGCAATGCAGCAGACCCCGGTCCGATCCCCGGTTCTGGAAGATCCCCTGGAGAAGGAAATGGCAACCCACTCCAGTACTCTTGCCTGGAGAATCCCATGGACAGAGGAGCCTGGTAGGCTACAGTCCACGGGGTTGCAGAGAGTCAGACATGACTGAGCGACTTCACTTTCTTCCTTTTTTTTTCCTTTTCTTTCACTTAGCACAATGCCTCTGAGATGCATCCACGCTGATACAACATCAATAGCTGACTCTCGCCAATGGCTGAGGGATATTCCATTGCATGGATGTAGTAGAGTTTGCTTATCCCTTCACCTGTTGAAGGATATCTGGCTTGTTTCCAGTTTGGTATGACTATTAATAGAGCTGCTATAAACACTCAAACACATTTTTGTATGAACATAAGCTTTCAAATAAATAGAACCATCCTGTATGTAACCTTTTGAGAATGGATTCTTTCACTCAGCAGGCTTCCCTGGTGGCTCAGAGTGTAAAGCATCTGCCTGCAACGCGGCAGACCTGGGTTCGATCCCTGGGTCGGGAAGATCCCCTGGAGAAGGAAATGGCAACCCACTCCAATACTCTAGCCTGGAGAATCCCATGGAGGGAGGAACCCGGTAGGCTATAGTCCATGGGGTCGCAAAGAGTCGGACACGACTGCGTGACTTCATTTATCACTTACCTAAGTTTTCGTTACTCTAGGATAAAATATTAAGAGTGGATCCCTAGGTCACATGACAAGCATATGCTTAATTTTATAACAAAGCAACACTGTTTTCCAGAGTCGTAGCCGGTTTTCAGACTTACCAGTATGCAGTTTTATAAACTAGGGAGATCTATCACAGGCCTCACATGGGCTATTTACTCCTCCGATTCCACTTCTGGCCCTTCTCTACTCTTCTCCAGGCTCTGAAAGACTGGGATCCATGGGCCACACCAGCAGGCTTCCCTGTCCACTTGTGTGGCATGTGGAGGCACTGTCAGGAAGAGACAGCTGTCTGAGGACTGACTTGCTGCCCCCTCCCTGCTGGCCACACAGTGGCCACATCTCTCCAGCACATCCACTCCTTGTGTCCAGGCCCGTGCTTTCACTCCCCTCGCCTCAAAGGACTTCTCTTGTTCCCCATGGGTCACTTCATTTTCCCTGGCTACTTATACATTCAATGTCTTATTTAATCTTTCCAAAATCACTACAAAATAGGAAGACAGATGAAACAAACAGGCATAAGGACAACTTGTCTAAGATACAGAGCTGGTAACAGGAAAGCCAAGACTAGAACCCAAGTCTTTTAACTCTAAAACCCATGCTTTTCCCAATAAAGTCTGATTTCACTCCATTTTTCTCAATGCTCTTATTACCTATTTCTATAAATAATTCATTTCACATCCTGGAAAACTTAGCAAACCTTGGAGTTCATGACCCAGTTCTTCTGAACAGGCTGGCTGGGTTAACCGTTTCTCTTATTCCTGCTTATTTGATTTTGTTCCTTAATTCTTAAGACTCATGGTATCATTCCTGTCCATTCTGTTTCCTAAAAATGATCAAAATACCTGAATAAAACATGGAAAGGCTAAATAAAATATTTTTATTCTTAAGTGAACATTGCATAATGCTAATATGCTCTATATTCATTATCTTAATTAATTATTCATCTGATTTATTAATAATTTCTTTTAAACTTTAAATATTTTAAAATAGTCTTCTACTGATACCATTACCATTGGTCAAGCTCAAAGCAAACTGACTTTATTTAAAAAAGAAAAACAACCAATGCCTATACTGGACTAGCCTTCCCACCTTAGGAAGGAGCATGAATACAGGCGCCAGAGATAACTCCATATGAATATTCATCTGCTTTTCTTTTCTAAGAATTACTGACTTCACTTTAACCCTTTCCCTAAGGGCCTACTGCTAGTGAATAGAGGAGCTAGCTCTCTTGACTTTCAGATCAGGAATCTGTTTGCTATGTGAATTTTTAAGTGAGGCCTGCAGATCACCAGGAGTCCCGAGATGGATTCTTAGGGGTCTTTCAGGTTGCTCTAATTTGGCGTGACCAGTTTGACCCAGAAAGTTTTCCAAAATGTAGGACTTTCAGTGCTAAAATTGGAAAAGTCTTGGGCAAAACAAACTAGTCACTCTAACTAGATAGCAAGGTTATCCTTCTTATAATTGAATCTAATATATACTCATATATATATATATATGAACATACGTAGTTAAACCAAACAAGATTGTTTATACCTTCAGTTGTTTTCCCTGCTGTTCTTCCCCCTCCCCCACAAGCCTATAGGAGTCTGAAGCAGAAAATGGAGTTCGGAAAAGCATGAAGAAAAGAACACAACGTCCTCCTCCATCTGCCCTTCCTGACCAGCCCATCATGCCATTTACCATCTACCCTTGAATTCTGAATCCTTCCTGTATTTGGACTCATGTTGGGTTGCTTGGTTTATGCTGTGTCTCTCCAGATTGCCTATCAGTCCTTAAAGACAAATGCTGGTTTGTCTGTATTTGTTTATCCCACAAGGCCTAGGATGTGGACAAATTCATAATTGGACTTGGCTCATGAATACTACCAGGGTGGAGAGGGAGGGGTACCACTGTCTCCATCATCCTTGCCACCTCCACCCAGAGGAACATTTAAACTTCATACCAATTGATTCTCTAATTAAGAGAAATTACTCAGCTTTTCTGACAAGGTCTCCCCAAGCACATGGAGCTATAGAGTCCTTGGCCCAGTGGTTCTCAAATTGTGTAGCTCAGAACACTAGGGTTCATTGCAGTATCTCAAGAGATGAGCAGACATAAAAGCTCATAGGAGAGCCAAAAGGGAGATTTTAAGTTTCCTAATCTTTTCTTTAAGCCAAGCAGCTCTTCTCTGTGTCTTGTTCCTTAAGGTTTCAGGTTCAGATTTCACTGGTTGAAAATAACTGCCATAGTATATGTACAATCCTATCATTTTACACAGGAGAGAATTACCCTGATAGGGGAGGGACCTGGCCGCTGAAAACTCACGGTGGGATTCTACACATGAGAAAAATAAAACAATGATCTCCTCCAACTGGAATATTTTCTAAGTTTCTAGGTGACCTAAACCTTGTTTCCTATTAAAATCAGAAGCCCTAGAGTCCTCTCTGTATCACATATTCTACACTGTGACTGATTTGGCCGCATTATTAATAACACCACTTAGCAAGTGTCATTTAATAGTCATCAATAGTTACTTGCTGAGCATCTCAATGTGTGGGCCCGTGTCACTTTTCACGGGAGTGGGCTTCGGTGTCTATTCCTTACAAGCAATCATCCTGTCATTAGTCTGTGTACAGTCACACTTGTCAGCAGTAATCACCGCAACATTTCTAACCAGCACAAGACAGAAGAGATCTTTCGGGGAAAATGGACACATCCAAGATTTTAAAAAATAGCATGATCTCTAGCATTGGTCATTTTGTGCATGTGCTTTCTATTTTCATGGACTTTGCTTCTTTTATTGTCATCATTTTTGGCTTCTTCATCACGTACAGATTTATAATACTGTTTTTCCATTTTATAGTCCTAAATGTGGATTCACTGAAAACATAAAATTAAACCAGAAGAAGAGAAGGTGATTATTTGGGGAGCTATAACTTATATGCAGCGTACATCGTAAGAAACGCTGGACTGGAAGAAGCACAAGCTGGAATCAAGATTGATGGGAGAAATATCAATAACCTCAGATATGCAGATGACACCATCCTTATGGCAGAAAGTGAAGAGGAACTAAAAAGCCTCTTGAGGAAACTGAAAGTGGAGAGTGAAAAAGCTGGCTTAAACTTCAACATTCAGAAAACAAAGATCACGGCATCTGGACCCATCACTTCATGGGAAATAGATGGGGAAACAGTGGAAACAGTGTCAGACTTTATTTTTGCGGGGGCTCTAAAATCACTGCAGATGGTGACTGCAGCCATGAAATTAAAAGATGCTTACTCCCTGGAAGAAAAGTTATGACCAACCTAGATAGCATATTGAAAAGCAGAGACATTATTTTGCCAACAAAGGTCCGTCTAGTCAAGGCTATGGTTTTTCCTGTGGTCATGTATGGATGTGAGAATTGGACTGTGAAGAAAGCTGAGTGCCAAAGAATTGATGCTTTTGAACTGTGGTGTTGGAGAAGACTCTTGAGAGTCCCTTGGACTGCAAGGAGATCCAACCAGTCCATTCTGAAGGAGATCAGCCCTGGGATTTCTTTGGAAGGAATGATGCTAAAGCTGAAACTCCAGTACTTTGGCCACCTTATGTGAAGAGTTGACTCATTGGAAAAGACTCTGATGCTGGGAGGGATGGGGGGCAGGAGGAAAAGGGGACGACAAAGGATGAGATGGCTGGATGGTATCACCAACTCGATGGATGTGAGTTTGAGTGAACTCCGGGAGATGGTGATGGACAGGAAGGCCTGGGGTGATGCAATTCATAGGGTCGCAAAGAGTTCGACACGACTGAGCGACTGAACTGAACTGAACTGAACTGAAGGCAGCAAATATAGAAAATCTTCTGGCACAGTTGACTTTCTTTGAGAAGAACTACCATTAATCTCGCCATTAAAATATATTTTCCAGGCCTAAATGCTTATAATGGAAACAGGCAAACAAAAAAAGGAACACACACATACACAAACAGATCATGAAGGGAAAAGTTCAGAAATAATGGAGAAAAGTTGGTTAGCAAAAGGCCTTTCTGAGTCTTAGGGTTAATTTAAAGAGGAAGGATAAAAGCTCTCACATGAGTCATTCTCAGACTCTTTGGGTCTCAATACACCTTTACAGAAATTACATACGTACATCTTAAAAATTATCAAAGACCCCAAAATCTTCTCTTTATGAGAGCTCTATCTTTCCCTATGTAATATATTTGAAATTAAAATTGAGATATAAAAGATATTTACTAATTTATCGTTTAAATAACAAAAAGACTACATTACATGTTAACATTCATAACATATTTCTATGAACAAAAAACCTGCACATATTGAGAAGCTATCAAGCTCAGGTTGGCAGGCATGTTTTCTGAAATTTTAAAAGTGTTTGCATGGACCCTCAAGTTTGTCATAGGCAACAAATGCTGTCAGTTGTTTTTCTTGAAGTGACAAGCTCACTTTATTCATTTAGAGAAAACATCTGCCAAATGCCCACGACTCAATAACCATCGTTTGTCTGTCAGTTCTTCTTTCAAGTAAAAAAAAAATGGTATTCAGTGAAGAAAAAAGCAGCTAATTCTGCTCACGGCTTGAAGTACAGTTAGTTTGCAACAGAAATATTTCATATGTGCTTCTTTCGCTTCACAAAGGATAATATTCAAGGGTCAAAATTCAATGAAATGAATGATTTTACTGCTTCATCAAGAACATTCCTAAGTGAAACTGGCATTTTAAAAAAATACCGTAAGTGCATGCATGAAGAATACACTGACAGCTCATATAATTTGATGCCGGTGTCTTGATTCATTCTAAAGCAGCAGCAGTTTTACCCCCATTATTTTTGCATCATCAATGCAAATGTAAGTGGAAAAGGCGTATCCCATCTTAGTATAACTGTGAAAATACTTTTGACATCCCAGAACCCTTGAAAGGATCTCAGGGACTTCCAGGGGACTACTGACCAGACTCTGATAGCAAAGATCAACCGTGGAGATATATGTGTGTGTATATATGTATATATATGTGTGTATATATATATATATATATAGGTTACAAGCTCCTCTCCCCACAGACCCCAGTTTCTCCCCTAGGGCCTCATCTCCCAAGAGTACACCCTCCTTGCTACTTGCTCCTCGTACGTAACTTTACTGTCACTGGCAAACAAAAATTCCTAACCAAACAGAGCATTTAGAACCTGGAGCCTTAGGTCTGGATTCCATGTTTAGTCCTTATGAATTTTCCACTGCCTGCTTAATCTATTATCTAGATCAATTATCGTTAATTAACTGATCAGCATTCCAACACTCATTCTCATTACCTCCTTTTTTCTTACAAGTATTCTACAATGTGACCTGAATATTATTTCTTAGATTGAACTATATGATATTGTCATTCATGGTGGGTCAAAAACAGTTGAATACCATCCATTTCACGTAGTTTGACCTAATAATAATCAAAGTATTTTATTTTTCATTACTGGAAAGGAAGAATCAAAATACATTAATTGAAAAAAAAAAATAGACTGATTCCAAGCAGCTGGGTGGACAATTTACTCAAATAAGAGGGAAAGCTAGTGCAGTAAAGATCACATGACCTAAAATGTGTCTCAGCCAAAACCAACAAGGCGATTCTGGATCATACTGGCTTTGTGCAAATACTGAGCTCACCTGTTGTGGGTTTCCACGACTCAGTGTTACTGGGGGGAACAGATTTTGTTACCAAACTTGGGTCTTCTCACATCTAGTTGTGATAAAGCAACGTGCAGCATTTACTGCAGGGGCCAAACAGGGAGTGTAGGCAGCTAATGCTCAGAAGACCCAAACTCAGTTGGTGAAGTAACAGGGTGGTGTCACAGGAATTAACATCATCAACCCTCAGACTAAAAACTGGTCTGGAGGCTACATGCTCACAGGCATAATACCCTTAAGCTTCTTTCAACTGGTAAGGGTTTGCTGCTGCTGCTAAATCGCTTCAGTCGTGTCTGACTCTGTACGACCCCATAGACGGCAGCCCATCAGGCTCCTCCATCCCTGGGATTCTCCAGGCAAGAACACTGGAGTGGATTGCCATTTCCTTCTCCAATGCATGAAAGTGAAAAGTGAAAGTGAAGTCGCACAGTCATGTCTGACTCTTCACGACCCCATGGACTGCAGCCTACCAGGCTCCTCCATCCATGGGAGTTTCCAGGCAAGAGTACTGGAGTGGGGTGCCAGTAAACAATGCAGATATGTGCACTATCTTTATCCTTCAGGGTGGAACTACAGACTCGGTTCTATGACTGATTACTGCTCAAATTGTTACCAGTTCTCCTGGCACAACTGCTATTTTCTGTCACTGTGTGTTCACATCCTTTCAATCATTTATTCCTGACCCAGTCTTCTGTGAATCAAGGGAGGCCTTGGAGACTGAAGCTTTTCTATAGGAAGAGACAGGAGGGGAGGGGCTCTGTGCTAGGAAGGCCCCGCAGGGTCCTGCTCAGTTATGATTTCCCTCTGCTAATGTCCTTCCATATCATCCATCTCGGTGAGAAATTTGACCAACAGGGTACATGTGGCCTGGCCTTTACCTTTCTTTCCTCCTATGATGTCCTATTCTGGTCTACTTCCGTATGTTATACAGGTTAGAGGGGCTGCAAGCTTCACATGCAGTACTGTCTTCAGGTAGACATGTTCATAGTACTCTGAGCATCAGAGTAAAGATTCCATACATACATCTAATACATATAAATGTATTAGATTTACATCCATACATACATCTAGTGCCTTCTGACTCCTCCATGGTCAGCTCTCCACTTGGCAGAAAAAGGTAGAGTATTTGCTTGGTTCTTTAAACACTAACAAAGTGTTGTTCACAGTTGTTTACCCAGTTCATAGCATAATGCCTGGCACACAGAGCCATTCAAAATATCTATCTATCTATGTAATGCGTAAGTGAATGTTTACAAAAATAAAGCTTCTCAAGAAATAGTCTCTACGGCTTATCCATGCATGAAGGCCAAAAAGTTTGCATTTTATGTTAAGAGAGTAGGAAACTTTTGAAGGTGTTAGGCAGGAGGGTGTATGATCAGATTCCTGCTTAAAATGTTAGTTAAATAATCATGAAGGTAAATGGAGTTTGTTTCTGGTGGAGATCCAGACAAGGACAGGTGGTGAGAGGAGGAGAGAGTGTCATATGGGTCTGTTTCCACCTCATTACTTTCATGGTCTTCTTTGCAGAGATGAAATGGGGAGATTTGCATCCTGCTTGATCTCTGTGGGTGGTTATTGTTACTTTTGTGACATACTTCACTGTGTCTGGCTGTTTGTCCTTGATACAACCAGGTTTCTCTGGGGCTTATGATGATGATGTCAATATTTTTTCTGGTGGGAAAATAAAATTGACCATGGAATTTTATTGATGAGTTTCAGCTATCTGCTTCTCAGAGATAAAAAGCCTCCCACATATTATATGACTGGCAATTTAGACACTCTCTCATAGCCCTTGTAGTCTAGCGATAATGGTGTCAACTGGGGACACACCATAGATTTGTCTTTGCTTCTGTTTCTGAATGGTTCTACAAGACACATGGAACACCCTAGAAATAGCAAGGGGCCCAGAAGACCCATGTCAATGTTCTTAAGGATAACTTTATTACTTGTCAACTAGTCTCTTTCCTTTGAAAGTCACCATCTTAGTAAAAGCCCTAAAATCTACAGCAGAGGAGGAGACAGAAAATGCCAGCCTAGTCGACTGTTGCAGCTGGATTAATCTTGACTATTTGCAGGGTAATACTGGAGTGGGTTGCCATTTCCTTCTCTAAGGGATTTTCCCAACCCAGGGATTGAACCCAGGTCTCCCACATTGCAGGCAGACGCTTTAACCTCTGAGCCACCAGGGAAGCCCAAGATATCAGAGGAAGCTGTCCTTCATAGACAAACTGCAAGGGAAGCTTGAGGTTGGAATTAAAGTCAGTAGTAATGAGTAAATGAAAATAGCTTTGACATTGTCACAAAGACATGAGGTTGTGTGTTATCAAGTTAAAAGGTGAAAGGGAAGTGTAATAGCTGTTGACACTGTTTTTTCCCCCAAAGTCCCCAAGACTTTGGCCTTAGTGGTATTCAGATCATCTCTGCCAGGGAACACTCTGAAGTGAAACCACACCCCCTTCCAATCTCTGGCACAGCACAGCTGAGTCTTCTCCTTTACTCTGACCATTATCTCCCAAGAAATGTTTGCTTACAACTTCAGTTGTGTGGATTTTTGCATGGATAAGCCATGCAGTCTAATTCTTAAGAAGCTAAATATTTGCAAACATTGATTCATTCGACAAATATTTACTGACTAGCTATTGTGTGCCAGACATCATGCTATGGACTAGGCAAACAATAACGAACAAAACAGAAAAAGTCTGTGACTAAGGTACAAGTTTACTGAGGGCTCTTTTCTACCTCACTGTTCAAGTAACCAAAACCAGGCTATAACCAGGTAAACCAGGTACAGATTATCAATGTTTACATTTTCAATTAACAGTGTAGATAAAGTGGGGATAAGCTGCCTCCTGAGGAGTTCTGAATTTTAAGCATAGCATCAGAAACCACTAGCAAGTGCATTTTATCCCTGTCTTGATCAAGGGTAAGTATGGTTCCAGGCATGGTTCTGGGCATCCCCAAGATACACAGATCAGCTTCAAATTAACTCTATCCCTACGCAATGGCATTTTGGAAATACTATAATTTTCCTTATATAAAGAGATTGACTCAAATGGTATATTTATGTGTCTTTACTCTTTTTTTTTTTTCTTCCTGGAATGCAATGAAGATGGAGTCCACACTGAAGAAGGCTGAAGAGAAAGAAACAATGAGTCTAAGTTCCCATGACATCTCTGAGACTCTTTCCAGATTTCTTGTTAAATGAGAAAAATAGACCCCATTTCTTGAGGTGTTCTTACTGCAGATGAAAATAATCCTCAAGGAAACAAAGAGATGAATCAACACTTAGGAACATTTTTTCTGTTGTTATATGGACATGACCACTCTTGTCCTCCCAAGCACCCTATGATATCAAGAGTATATATACCCACTTAACAGATGAGGAATTAGCATTTCTGAGAGATAGGTAAGTTACTCTCAACACTGGAAAATGGCAAAGCCAGAGTTAACTCTCTAAGGCCTTGAGACACACTTTTATATTGGTGTAAAATAAGGACAAACGCAAGTTTAGATAGGTCTGAGAGTTATAAAACTTCAAGGCTCCTCTTGAAGACAAATTAGAGGATATCATGATTAGAATATTGCTATGATCCTCCCAGGGCCTTGGGAGGGGGTCTGGGAAAATGAAGGACACTTATCCTTACAGGAAATCAGCCACTACTTTAATCTCTATTTCAAGAATAATCATTTTCTAGTGTCGTGTATCATTCCTGCATGAAACATTAATGCAGCAAAGGACCAGAGAAGATTTCAAGCATGTTTTGGGAATCTCAAACATATTGTTATTTGTGTGTGTGTGGTTGCTACTGGCTTTCAGGCAAATGGAAGAGGATGCTAATGAAGTCTGGCTCTTTGGCCAGGGTTTTTTAAACCCATCTCAGAAATGAAGCATGAGACACGTGTGCCAACTGTCACAGAAACAAGAGAGGAAGAAATGTCATATGAAAGCTAGGGACAGCCAGTTCTGAAAATGCTATCTTCCACTGTGAAAATACGGCCAGAGAGACCATGTGTTCAGGAAGCCGCCAGGCAGGCTGGAGCAACAGGATAAAGAGGGCAGTGCTGTTCTTAAGAGAGATGTTGAGAAAGGATGCTCACAATTTTGTACCTCAGCTCTTCCATCTGCTTCAGCACAAAGAATGTCTGTGATCTCAGTTAGTGCGGGAAGGTCTGGGGCTTCCTGACAAGCCATGGGAGTTGGTCTCTAGGTCTAGCCAGGCTTCACTTGAGTGGTGTCTCACCTGTCATCTCTCCCCTGAGTTCTAATGACCCATTTACCTGCACCTCATTTGATAAAGGTCTACAATCCCTTACCCACAATTTGGAAGTCCAAATTCTCTGAAAACCAAGAGTTTGTAACTCATTTATGGTCCAATATTACCCAATTACATTTGGCAGCAAACCCTAACATGAGTGGAGTTATAACTATTCATAGTCTTTCAATTTTTTATATTTGGTGTGAACAGTTAATACATTTTACTGCAGAGAAATTACCACACTTATTATGAAGTTCTGCCCAGACATGCTGGGGGAATTTACATATTCAATGGATTATGTGTCATGTTACCTCTCAAAAGTAAAAAAATAAATAACTCTGAATTCTGAAACAGGTCTGGTCCCAGAAGTTTATCTATTATTTTGATACTGGTCTTTGCTTTGACTCTGCATCCTGGTTCCCATTTTTGAGGAATCTTCCAGTCATAGCTTTGCCCAGATTTTCCACTATATTCCACAGGGTGTAGTTTTCAACATACCCAGATGCTCTTGAGTTCCTCAGTATCTAGGGATCAGATGCCACCAACTCTTGGCTGAATTATATCTTGAACTCAGCACTAAACCTTGTTCATAAAGCCCCTTCTCATTGGCTTGAAAGTCAGGGGAGGAAGGCCAATTTTCATGACTCTTGCTTACTTTGGGAAAATCAGCTCAATAGTTTAAGCCTTCTGTATCTCGCTTTACCTTGGAGGAGGAAATGGCAACCCACTCCAGTATTCTTGTCTGGAGAATCCCATGGACAGAGCAGCCTGATGGGCTGCAGTCCATGGGGCTGCAAAGATTTGGACACAACTGAAGTGACTTAGCACACAGCATGCATCTCTCCCAACACAGCATGCCATTCCATCTATTTATATTGCAAGGAAGAAATCAAGGCTCAGAAAAGCTAATCAAGTTTTTATACTACTCTTTCAACATGATTCTAAGACACAATGTTGTCAGCTACTTGAGGCAATAAACAGACTCTGCCATCTTCAGTGAGAAGAAGCTGCATGATCTGCAGAGACCCATGGAAATAAAGCACAGGGCCCCTTGTCCAAAATGTGTCAACAATTTCAAAATGGCAATACCAGAGAGTTAAGCCAAATACAAGATCCTTTAAGTGTGAGGTTCCACTTGACTGCACAAGTCACATGCCCATGAAGCTGGCATTGCTTCTGTATTTTCCTGGCACCTAATATAGCATGACTCGACAAAATGTGGCTTTAATTGAATGCCATCAACAACAAAGAATGGGAGGCAATGCCCAGCAACAATTTGCACAAAATGTTAGAGAGTTGACCTCGCAATACTCCTTCCCTACTCTAGTTACATCCATTAAACAGTCTGCTTACCTTGCAAACTGCTTTTTTTATGTATTGAAGCAACACTTCTGTAGCATGCATATTGCCCAGGAGATGACAAGGCTAAAAACCTATCTCAAAAGCAATTGATTATCCTCAAAGCTTTCCCCCTCTTTCTATGCACCCAACTGTAACATCTCCCAGAATCCATTACCCATCACTTTCTCAACATACTTCCTTTTGGTCACACTGCAGATAGGATGCATGTCCATTTGTCACGGTGAGTTTACAGATATCCAGCTTCCTTTCAGTGAATATTCAACTTATTTCAGCACTGCCAACTCACGACAGGAAAAGCAAGTGAAACAGCCAGTAAGACCAGAGGCCACACAATTACTAGTTGGCAGATAAGGGTGGTCTTACGGTTGAGCCAGTCGTGTTCAAATATCTGTACAAATGAAAGAAAAGTACATGTGTAAAACAACACACAATTCAAAGATCTCCTTTGTAACTGAGGACTGGTTGTGGGGATTTTCCTCCCAATGTTCTCACCAACCACAATTTGTGTTCATGTGTGAAGGGTTCCATTTATACAAAGATGCAGGGAGCCACGTCACAGCCTTGTCTGATGTCCCCATTACTCTAAGGACAAAAATATTGGGGGACCTTCGCGATAAACTGTTCCAGCTTCCTCATGTCACAGAGAAAAGAATCTGAGGCTCAGAGAAGCTTCTTCCTGCAGTCCTATTCTCACAAGAACTGGAATCACACTCCTGTGTTGCCCCGCTCTCCTGAAACTCACAAAGTGGCCAAGGGCTTAGCTTCTGCCATACTAGTCTAGTGTTCATGTCAAAGATGAAGTTGAGACGTCAAGGAAGCCGCTGAAAGCAGATCAGGCACCGTAATATTTGACTCCTGAAGTGTCTGCAAAACAAGTTCCTAAGCAGGGTAAATAGCAACTGCTTTAGGTCCAAGTCAGGTACTCGACCAAACAATGGGTAAACACTTAACTCTCTGCCAGGCGCTGAGGGAGTTGACAACAACAACAAAGAATGAGTTAATAAGACAGCAATATCCCTCATGAAAGGAGCCAACAACCAATCCAGGAGATGAAAATGAGTTCGCACCGGATCCTAAACTCCTCAGGGGCATGTACTGTCTGTGTGCTTTTTATCTCCATGCAGCTGGATCGAGCCTTCCAAAATGCAAACCTTCACTGGCTTTCTTTGCTTCTTCCCAAATCCTCGATGCTGCTTCTGAGGCACAGCACACTAAACTAGGAATTGGAAAACTTTTATGCAAAGGGTCAGACAGTAAACATTCTTGGCTTTGTGGGCCAATCTCCAGGACAATCCTCCGTTTTATCACTGAAGTATGAGAGCAGCCATAGACAATGAGTATGTGAAAAGGCATAGCTGCTGTCCAACAGAGTATGTACCAGCAGGCAGCCGCACGAGCTGGCCTGCGGGCTGGAGGTTCGGACTCCTGGTACACAGTGCATCTCAACTTGGTGCCCACGGATCACCTGGGGCTCTTGTTAAATTTAGATTCTACAATTTGTTATAAGTGATGCTGATGCTGCGGGTACTCTACCCTTCTGGCCTCGGCTTCCCCTCACTTCCTGTGATGCTCCATACTTGCCCTGTCAATTCCTCCTTCCTGACATGCTTCCTCCTCCACCAGGCCTCTGCACAGGATGTATCTTGGGACCAGCTTGCTCTCCTCCTCTTCCCTCATCTACTCATTTCAATCTAATCACATGGATGTCTTCTTTAGAAAAGATGCTCCAGATGAGGTCAAGGTCACTCCTTCCCATTTGCACTGCTCTAGACACCTCTCCATCAGAGTGATCATCACAACTAGAATTTTATATCTTCTTGTCCTGAATACTATCTTCTGCCTCCTCTGGAATGTAAGCTGCTTGAGAGGACACAATACACCAGTTTTACTGATTGATTTGTATCATGTCCCTGGCACAGTTTCTCAATTAGTCACTACTCTATAAACACAGAATAAATGAATGAAGCAATTAACTAATGAATCCCTATTGTCCAGCCTGAACTATAGGAGACAGGTTCTCAGCAAAGGTTACTGGGTAACTTTTAAAATGTTTTAAAATTGAAAAGATTTCTTAAATTTTGGAAGATTCTTTTTAGACTCCTTTACTGGCCCCCTGGAGAAGGGAATAGAAACCCACTCCAGTATTCTTGCTTGGAGAATTCCATGGACAGAGGAGCCTGGTGGGCTACGATCCATGGAATCACAAAGAGCTGGACATGACTGAGCGACTTAGCATGCACTGGCCCCCTTCCCTTGTGTTCTCTGGTTGTGTCTTCCTAAACCAGAGGATCCAACAGAACTTTCTGCAACAATGGGATTGCTCTGTGCCATACAATATGCTGGCCAGATGACACTGCTGAACATTCAAACTGTGCTAGGGCAACAGGGAAACCACTTTAGTTACATTTAATTTAAATTTGAATGTGAATAGGTGAATATACAGCTGGTGGCTCCTGTATAGCACAGCACAGCTCTAGATTTTCTTGCAGTGATTATGTCCAAATTCAATGATCATCACTATGATGATAGTTATGAAAACTTCTAGAAAATAATCATCAATAGTGTGGGAAGTGGGGACTTATCTGGTGGTACAGTGGTTAGGAATCCACCTTCCAATACAAGGCGCGTGGGTATGATCCCTGGTTGGGGAACTAAGATCCCATATGCCATGGAGCAACTAAACCCACACGCCACAGCTACTGAGTCTGTAACAAAGATCCTGCATGCCTCAATTAAGACTCAACACAGCCAAATAACCAAATAAATATTTCTGGAAAATATTGTGGAAAGTAATTTACTTTGTAATCCACTTACTGTCTTGTGTCTGGTATCAACTGTACTAAGCTCCAGCTCGAAGGAGATCTAAGCAGCACCTTTCTGTGGCTTCCCAGGGCCCAAACATGTTCAGTTCTGACATATGATTTGGAATGCTCTTCCTTTTCTTATTTACTCGGCACAATCACATCTATTCTTTTGTGTGTGGAAGGGCTTGAAATGTGTGTTTTTTTTATTATACTGTTTATTGAGACATAATTCATGCGCCATAAAATTCACACCTTTGAAGTATACACTTCATCTACTACCTTCAGTGTTGTGCAACCATGAACACTCTCTTATTTCAGAACCTCATCACCACTCCAGAAAGAAACCCCACACCCACTAGCAGACACTACCCATCCCCCTGTCCCCTGAGATCCAGGCAGGCACTATTGAACTTCTGATTCTTTGAATTTGCCTATCCTGGGCACGTCATATAGATGGGATCATATAACATGTGACCTTTTTGTCTAGTTAGTTTCACTTAGCAGGAGGCGTTGAAGTTCATCAGGTTGTAGCTTGTCTCAGTACTTCACTCTTCCATAGCTTTTTAATGACAAACCACATTTTTCAATGTCCACTTGTATCAACTGATGGGCAAGGGGGTCATTTCTATGTTTGGACATTATGAATAATTCTACAGTGAATGTCTGTGTACAAGTTTTAAGTAGACACTTTCATTTCTCTTGAGGCTGTATCCAAGAGTGAAATTTCTATGTGGGTCACACAGTAGCTTGATGGGACATCAGAACTGATTTCCAAAGTGCTGCACCACTTTACATTCCCAGGAGCAAATTATGTGGGTACTAATTCCTCTGCATCTTCACGAATATTTATTATTGTCTTTTTGATCAGCAGTCTTAGTAAATTGGTACCTAATTATGAAACGGTACCTAATTATGACTTTGGCTTGAAATCCACTAATGATTAATGATGTTGAGTATCTTTCATGTACTTGTAGGCTACCTTGGAGAAATGTCTATTTAAGCATTTTTGCCAATTTTTAATTAGGACTTTATTTTTGAGTTTAAACATTTCTATATTCAGGATATAGCCTCTTATCAGATATATCATTTGCAAATATTCTCTCTCATTGTGTGGGTTCTCTTTACACTCTCTTGACAGTATCTTTGAAGGATATTTGAACTTTAATCAGTCTGATTCATCTGCTTTGTTCCTTTGTTGTTTGTGCTTTTCGTGCCAAATTTGCCAAAACATTGCCTTATCAGAGGTCAAAATATTAATTTATGTGTGTTTCCTTTCAAGAGTTTTATAGTTTTATCTCTTATCTTTAGGTCTTTGATCTATTTTGAGCTGAGTTTTTTACATGGCATAAGGTAGGGATCTAACTTTATTCTTCTGCCTGTGAACATCCAGTTGTCCCCAGCACTATTTGTTAAAAAGATTATTCTTTTTCTCTTGAAACATATTAGTACCATTCTCTTTATTTCTTTCCTTCTTTCTTTTCATACTTTACTAATTATTCTGGTGAAGAATTCTGGAGTGGGTACCATTTCTTTCCCTAGGGAATCTTCCTGACCCAGAAATTGAACTCGGGTCTCCTGCAGTGCACTCAGATTCTGTACTGTCTGACCCACCAGGGAAACCAAAAACCTCCAGTATACTGTTGGAAAAAAAAAATCATGACAGTGAACCTCCTTGCTGTCTTCTTGATCTTAGGAAGGAAGCTTTCAGCTTTTCACATTTAAGTACAGTGTCACCTGCGGGGTTTCATGGATTAACTTTATTAGGTTGAGGAAATTTCCTTCTATTCCCAGTTTGTTGAGTGCTTTGATTCATAAATAGATTTCGGATGTTGACAAAAGCTTTTTTTGCATCTATTACTATAATCAAACATTTTTTCCTTTGTTCTATTAATGTTGTGCATTACATTGATTGATTTTTGTTTGTTAAGAGAGCCATGTATAGCTTTAGCTAAATCTCATTTGATCCTGGTATATAACCCTATTTCTTTTTTTTTTTTTTTTTTTTATTCTTTTAATTTTATTTTATTTTTAAACTTTACATAATTGTATTAGTTTTGCCAAATATCAAAATGAATCCACCACAATAACCCTATTTCTATGTTGCTGGATTTGGCTTGCTGGTATCCTGTTAAGTATTTTTTTTTTTTTTTTTGCTGTATCAGGTCTTAATTGCAGCATGAGGAATCTAGTTACCTGACCAGGGATTAAACCTGGGCCCCCTGCTTTGGGAGCACAGATTCTTAACCACTGGACCACCACGGACATCCCCTGTTAGGGTTTTTCCTTCTACATAGTTTGTTTTTGTCTTTGTTTTTTCCCCTCCATCTTCATTCATGTAAAAGAATTTTCTAATTTCCTTAGTGATTTCTTTTTTGACCCATTGGTTATTTAGGAATGTGTTATGTTTCAGTTCAGTTCAGTTCAGTCGCTCAGTCGTGTCTGACTCTTTGCGACCCTATGAATCACAGCACGCCAGGCCTCCCTGTCCATCACCAACTCCCAGAGTTCACTCAGACTCACGTCCATCGAGTCAGTGATACCATCCAGCCATCTCATCCTCTGTCGTCCCCTTCTCCTCCTGCCCCCAATCCCTCCCAGCATCAGAGTCTTTTCCAATGAGTCAACTCTTCGCATGAGGTGGCCAAAGTACTGGAGTTTCAGCATTAGCATCATTCCTTCCAAAGAACACCCAGGACTGATCTCCTTCAGAATGGACTGGTTGGATCTCCTTGCAGTCCAAGGGACTCTCAACAGTCTTCTCCAACACCACAGTTCAAAAGCATCAATTCTTCGGCGCTCAGCCTTCTTCACAGTCCAACTCTCACATCCATACATGACCACAGGAAAAACCACAGCCTTGACTAGACGGACCTTTGTTGGCAAAGTAATGTCTCTGCTTTTGAATATGCTATCTAGGTTGGTCATAACTTTCCTTCCAAGGAGTAAGCATCTTTTAATTTCATGGCTGCAGTCACCATCTGCAGTGATTTTGGAGCCCAGAAAAATAAAGTCTGACACTGCTTCCACTGTTTCCCCATCTATTTCCCATGAAGTGATGGGACCGGATGCCATGATCTTCGTTTTCTGAATGTTGAGCTTTAAGCCACATATTTAGGAATTTTTCAAAAATTTTCTCCTGTCGCTTATATATATAATTTCATTACATTGTGCCCTAAGAACATATTTTGTATAATTTCAATCCTTCCAAATGTATTGAGACTCATTTTACAGCATAATATATGGTCTATGCTGGAGAATGACTTGTGCACACTCAAGAGGAATACGTATTGTGCGAGCATTGAGTGAAGGACTCAGTAGACGTGTGTTAGGTCCAGTTGGTGTAGTGCTGTTCAAGCTTTCTATTTCCTTGTTACCATTCTATTTAGTTGTTTTAGCTGTTATATAAAGGGAGCACTACACTCTCCAACTACTATTGCTGAATTGGTTATTTCTCCTTTAACTCTGCCATTTTTTGCTTTTGTATTCAGGAATCAGTTCTTAGGTTCATAACTGTTTATAACTGTTACATCATCTTGATGAGACTGGCCCTTTATTATTATTAAAATATCCTTCTTTGTGTTTACTAACAAGTTTTGTCATAAAGTCTATTTTGACTAATATTATAGACACTCTAAAATTTTTGTTTACTTTTTTCGTGGTATATCTTTCTCCATCCTTTTACTTTCAACCTATTTGTGTCTTTGAAAATTAAATGTGTCTTTTAGACATTGTTTACTTGGACAACTTTTAAAAACTCTGCCAACCTCGGCCCTTTGACTGAAGCATATAATTCATTTAAAGGTAATGTAATTACTGATAAAGTGGGGTCTACAGCTGCCACTTGCCTCTATCTTCTCAATGCTTTGTATCTTGTTCTTCTGTTCCTTCATTTTTGCTTTTGTTTATGTAAAATAGGTATTTTCCGGTGTACCATTTTATTTTGTTATTTATCTTACTACTTTTTAGTTCCTTCCTTAATGGTTGCCTTACAGATTGTAATTAACACCTCTTTTTAGTATTTTAAAGCCTTTATTGAATTTGTTACAATACTGCTTTGATTATATATATATATGTATATATATATATTGATTTTTTTTTTTATGGCTGCAAGGCATGTGGTATCATAGCTCCCTGACCAGGGATCGAACCCACAATCCCTGCACTGGAAGGTGAAGCAGTCTCAACCACTCAGGCCAGGGAAGTCCCTATAATTAACATTTTAATTTACAACAATTTTGTTGTTTAGTCACAAAGTCATGTCTGACTCTTTGCCACCCCAAGGACTACAGCCTGGCAGCCTCCTCTTTCCATGAGATTTCCCAGGCAAGACTACTGGAGTGGGTTGCCATTTCCTTCTCCAGAGGATTTTCTCAACTCAGGGATCAAACCTGTGTCTCCTGCATTGGCAAGCGCATTCTTTACCACTAAGCCATGAAGGAAACCCAACAACAATTTAGTTCAAATAAATACCAACTTAATTTCAAAAGTGTGCAAAAACTCACTCCTGTAATAGGTTAATTTCTTCCCCTTCTTTTATCCTGTTATTGTCATAAAAATCACATCTTTATCAATTATATCTGTTAAAATTTTAGTTATTGCTTTATTAGATGTCTTTAAATCAAATGATGGGGGAAAAGTTACAAACAAAAAATATATTTATACTGTCCTTTACATTTCCCTTGTAGTTATCTTAATTGGTGCTCTTTATTCCTTCCTATGGATTTAAGTTACACTCTAGAAGCCTGAGGGTCATTTCATTTCAACCTGAAGAACTTTATTATTTTTCATAGGGCAGGTCTGCTAACACTAACAATAAATTACCTTAGGTTTTTTGTTTGTTTTGTTTTGATTGGGAATGTCTTGCTTTTGCCTTCACTTCTGAAAGGCAGTTTTACCAGTTGGTTTCACTCTATTGGTAATGCTCACCAGAAAAACTGTTTGGGCTCTTCAGGACACAGGGGTGATATTTACAGGCCATGCTTGCTACACACACAAGCGATGCCATGGTGCAAGTGCCAGAGATGTGCGATCCCTGCTCTAACACCTTATACCATAGACTGCAGTGTCTCTCTGTGCACTGATTTTCCATCTCTTCGCATGAGTTTCCTTCTTCCTCTCTTTGCTTCACCTCCTTGAACCTTCTCTCTCAACTACATGGAAATAACAACATTTATTTTATGAGACCTTGTGAAGATTAAGTTAGATGATATATGTAAAACAATGCATGCAGCATCTGAAACACAATATTGCCCATTATCCTTTAAATCAGTAGTTCTCTACTTGTCAGTAAAAGGGCTGTTTCACCCCTCTAGGGACATACAGCAGTATTCGGAGACAAGTTTGGTCATCGTAACTTGGGGACCCACATGACTGGTATCTGAGCATAACCCAAAAATGCTGCTGAATATCCTACAATGCGCAGAACAACCTCTCATGAAAAGAATCTTCTGGCTCAAAATGTCAATAAGTGTCAAAGTTGAGAAACCCTTCACTAAATTAGTACTAGAACAAATGTTGAAGCAAGTTCTGAATATCAGTCATTAATTCTTGCTACCTTTTCAAACTATTAAAAATAGTTCTATTTTCTTAAAATTATAACACACAAAACTTAAGAAAGTTTATTGTCTGCTCAGTGATGTGTACGAGGCCAGACAGGCACACAAAACAGCCTATCTTCTGTCCCTCCCCTCCTTCCCTGCCTTCCTTTCTTCTTTGCTTCTGCCTTTGCCGCTGTTCCCTCTCTTTCCTTTTTCCCAAGCTCTATAAAGATGGCTGCCAGGTGCAAGCCAAGATTTGCAGAGAGGATCAAGGCACATAATTTGCATCTCAAGTTCACCATGAAAATTTATGTTCCTGCAAGAGGCAGGAAGCTCAGGAAGCTGATTTTCTCTGGTGACATATGCACTCCATAAGGCAGAAATTGTTGTTGTCAGAATAACTGAGCTAAAATATCAGGATATTTGCCTAAACTCAGAGAGCTTGTCATATAAATTGCCACTGAGCAGGGACTGCATATGGGATTAGAACCTGCCTTACAGAGGGGTGATTTGTCAGCCCAAGCAGCAGAACCAGCACAGTAAATAACACTAAAATGGAATGAGCTACATTCCCAGAAATGCCGTACTTTATACTGCAATGGGCAGTCAGGGAAAAGGAGATAAGTAACGATGGCCCCCTGCCTTCTCGCATTTCTACCCAACCATGGCCTCCTCGTCACAAGCACAAGGTACAAGCATGAAGACTGACCATGGGTCTGATGTCCTTGATGGGGAGGAACATGTTCACATAGCTAATAACAGTGCGGCAGGGAAAAAACATGGGTCTTTGTGGGGGGAATCATACTGCCATGTGGGGATAAAAGAGGAAGGTTAATGTCAACTGTATAAGATGAGAAAGGAGTTTGACAAAGCATATTTGAATGAGGCTTTAAAATATGAGTAGGACCTGGATAAGGACTTCTTAACTTGAACTCCATGAACCTTTGGGTAGAGTCTGTGAACTTTAATGGAGAGAAAAAAAGCCTTTAGTTTCACCACTCTCTGACATTTAGCAGTTCCTTCAATTACTAATATATGCCACACACACAAGGGCATTAGTAGAACCTGTGATTCTGTCACCAGCAAAAATAATAGGTTATGATTTTCCTGGCACATGTCTATACTACAGATAATTGAAACGCTGTTTATGTTCATCCCTCCTTTGAAATGGCAGTAACAACTAGAATCATTATTAGATCTTGTTATTTATGAGTCCATTATAAAAGGACATACATTACTATATCACAAATTAAACTTAATAAAATATTTTTAAATTATTTTTAAATAGTTAAAACTATTTTAATAGGTAAATCATGTCATTGGTTTTCTTTGCAAATGTATGGATTCACTGTTAGAAATTTTATATGCTGTTCGGACAAGAGGTAAATAGACTTCTTCAGATATGCCAGCTGGCACGCCTTAGCACATGCCATTATGCCATAGCACAAAGGGAACTAAGAACCCACAATGGATGGCTCATGGAGACTGGAAAGAAATATGACTCCACGATTAGTTTGAGAATAAAAATCATAAAGCCTGATATCCTTACAGTGCTTTACTATGGGTTCAACATTGCCCTCTATTAAACAATTTGATTCTCTCAACAACGCTGTGAACCAGTTATGATGATTCTCCCCATTTTACACACGAGGAAATGGAGGCAAAGAGAGGTTAAGGAATTTGCAGAAGTCGGTGATATTTCCTATTTCACTTGCAACTTGGATAAGAGTCAAGAGGGCGGAAATAGACAAGGTGCTGAATATTAGTAATCAGTAACCAGAAGTTATTTTCACACACAAAAAAGAAAAGATAAACTAGAAAAACATCTTCAGAGAATGAATTCAGTCCACAACCACAATAAGTAGAAGAGAATGAGTTAGACCCATATCTGAGTGGGCACATGTTCACCCGGCATCACTTATCTGGTCTGGACTGACTAGCACTGTGTGGGCTCTTCCCAGTGTGCTAGCTTTCTTGGTGCCTGACCCAATTAGAAGCCTTCTAATTTGCCAGTTAAAAAAAAACTGAAATCTTCTTGAGAAAAACTGAAAATGCTTAACTTTCTAACCAGGGCTAGCAACAATGAAACTCAGCTTAAGACAGGAGCTCAAATGGTTTCCTAAGAACTCTGTTCTCTGTATTTCTGAGACCAGCTCTGCTCTTTCCCTCATATGACTTCTTTCTCACTCAGACTCTCTCCTCCTGATCTCAAAGTAGCTGTCACAGCTCCAGACCTTTACCTCCTCTCAGCTTTTCACCAGCGGCTAAAGCACTTCTCTCCCCACAGTGACCAAGCATGAGTCTTGGGTATGATGCCTGCTGACCAGACGTGGGCCATCTGCCCATCCCAAGCCAATGCTCAGGAGAATGGGGTATGATCACTAGCTTAAGCCAATCTGGGCCATACCCCTTGATGGAGGGGACTAGCGGAAATTAATCACAAGAGTTAAGGGTGGGTCAGCAGAGAAGGCAATGGCACCCCACTCCAGTACTCTTGCCTGGAAAATCCCATGGATGGAGGAGCCTGGTAGGCTGTAGTCCATGGGGTCGCTAGGAGTCAGACACGACTGAGCAACTTCACTTTAACTTTTCACTTTCATACACTGGAGAAGGAAATGGCAACCCACTCCAGTGTTCTTGCCTGGAGAATCCCAGGGACAGGGAAGCCTGGTGGGCTGCCATCTCTGGGGTCGCACAGAGTCGGACATGACTGAAGCGACTTAGCAGCAGCAGCAGCAAGGGTTGGTCAGAAGTAGTTCTCTAGTGAAAAGAAGGAAATGTTTTTTTTACAAAAGAAGGGAGAAGAATTGCAAAAATAATAAATGTTCACAACATCATGTAATAACCTTTAATTCTGAAAGTCCTACTTTTTTGTCTCTCTTGAGCTTTTTGTGTTAAGGCTTTAATCAATTCCTTTTTGTTTGGATCAATGGTGGTATCAAGTACATATCAATAAGCAAAAATCCTCATATGACAATGGAAAAAAGTCTCTGCCCCTTCATAGCTATGGTCTGCCTAACTGGAGTAATTCTAGTTATTGTAGGTGAGCTAATCTTATATTTTTACTAATAGCTGAAGGAAGATGATGAAGAATACATATTTAGGAATGTAAAATGACCTGCCCACACAGTCAAGAGGCTATTGTCTTGCTTGTTATGTAAAAATTGTTGACTACTTATTTGTATCTCTCTGGTTATCATCTGAGCCTCTATACTGTGAGATGGCCACCATTCACACTCAAGCCTCACAAAGAGAGGTCGGAACAAATTAACTACAAACTCTCAGACCTTGGTGCAATCAATGCTGTCGAGAACATCAAATCACTTAGAAAACAACTGCAGAGGAACAGTTGTAAGCATTGCAGAGGTTCTGTTCAGCACAGGACAAAGCATCACACACAGATTTTTTTTTTTTTTAATAGTCAAAAGAACGTGATTATCATACAAAAGAAAGAAGTCAAATGGAGCTTGATCTCTTGCTCCTCAGGCAGGGGTATGGAAACACATTAAAACATGAAACTTTTTTTAAATCTGGAAGAGGAGTTATACTTTCTCTCTCCATTATATTTTCACAGTGTATAATTACAAATGCCAATCCAGACACAGCAGAGGCTGCCCTTGAATATATTAAAGCAAAAGCACACATCTCTGGGGGGAAGAAAGGGAGAGAAGCAAATTGCATCGTGTCATCCATCAGGCTGGGGCAATTCTCTGCATAGAAAGTACAGGAGGAGAAAATATATTCATCGGGGACGGTCCCTAAACATGTAGCTAAGTATCAGGAGTGGCACTTTATTTTCTCTACTTAGTCCCACCTCTACCAACCCACATTCCCCCTCCCCTTTGCCTAAGAAAACCACCACACAAAGTAGCTAACAGGAGTCATTAGAAAAACTATGCTCCTTTGTTGAAACCAAAGCGTCTGCTTCTTTAGAAGCTTACTTAAAATATGAGAGAACTTTTTTAGAAAACAAACAAACAAGAACTGCTCTTTCCAGTTGTCCTCACATTGGGCTGTCACGGCTTTCAAAAATCAAATGAATTGCAGTTTCTTTTTGTCACAAAAGGTAAAGCAGAATGAAAATCTTCCAACAGAATGTATTCAAGGAACTCAGCAAATCATGTAATACAGGTAGACAAGAGAGACGCTGCCCCAGAAATACACAGTTCAGTTCTTTGTCAGTTTCTACAAGCAAGAGAGTGATGTGCAGGACCACAGTGTTCCGTAGGCACTGCAGGGAGTTCTGAAGTGCACTTACTCATTCACCAAATGAACAGTGGTTGACGTCTATGATGTGTCAGACACTGTGCCATTTACCTCCGTATGTTGTTTTGTCTGATCCTCACATTATCCTCGTTTAACTGATGAAACAACTGGGGGCTCAGAGAAGTTAAATGACTTGTCCAAGTTCAGAAAGCCAGACAGTGGTAGAACTGGGTTTTGAACTAGTGTCTGATTCCAAAGCTCATGTATTGATAGTTTCAATGCGCCATGCTGCCCTCCACCAGAGACAAACCAGAAAAAGTCTGACTTCCTACTATGGTACTGGGGATTCATGACAATGATGCTACCTACACTGCAGAGCCCCGGGATGAAGAAGATTAAAGCCGAGACAAAGGGCGATTCCAGGGCCTCTGGGCATCCCGTGTGCAGCCTGGTCTGCATATACAACCAAGGAAAGGAGAGAGGCATCTTCCAGATTCCAGGGCCTCTGGGCATCCTGTGTGCAGCCTGGTCTGCATATACAACCATGGAAAGGAGAGAGGCATCTTCCAGAGGGCAGACACATCACCACCCAGCAAAGGGTAGGTCTGCAGGGACCACCAGAGCTTCCCCTGGAGTCACCCTCATGAGTACAATCAGAGATCCCAACTGTGATGAGACATTCATCTTAGAAAGTAAGTCGTGGATTTAACAGACCATAGTCAGCACCTCTAAGGGTGCTGAGAACTCACGGAAATTGTCCTTTATCTTTGTATCTTCTTTATATTAAATCTATGCTGTTCATTTAATATCATGATTAGAGGTAAATATCCTGACAAGGGGGAGGGGGGTTGTGGAGAGAGAGGAGGCACAGGCTTGCCTGAGCAACCAAGGGAGGGAAGGCTGTGGAACAGCATTTACCCTGTCCAGGGGAGGGTGTGGTTGTTTATAAAAGTAAGTCCACAAACTGATACTCTTCCCTCCAAGATGTAAAAGCTAATATCCCTTCCTCCAAACATCCAGTCAGCTGGACTTAATGATTCACCTCTAAGGACTGGAAGAATAAAGCAGAAATCACAGTGTGTGATAAGTCACAGCAAGGCACTGCAGCCTCTGCTTTAGCGGCTTGCTCTGTCGGATTACTTACTTACTTGGGGGAAGCCAGCTACCATAGGGTAAGCAGCCCTATGGACAGGTCCATGTGTTAAGCAACTGAGGTCTCCTAACAACAGCCCCCTGAATAAGCTTGGAAGTCAATCTTCCAGTCCCCAGTCAAGCCAGATACCTCGACTGCAACCCCATGAGACAGCCTGAGCCAGAACCACCCAGTTAAGCCACGTTCAGGATCCTGACCCCAAATACTCTGTAAGAAAATAAATGCTGATTGTCTTAAGGCTCTATGCTTTGGGATAATTTGTTACACAGTGATAGATATATACTATTGAGAAATATAAATATTCAGTGAAGAGGAAAGCAGCTTTAAAGAGTAAAGGAAAGCTGGACAATTCTAGGGTCTCTGTTGATTCTTGAAGCCTTGCTCAAAAACCTAACCTGAAAGGAAAGAGCCTTCCTGGATCCTCACCTGGAAAGAAACTAGAGAGGTTCCCAAAAGGTAGCAAAGGGAACTTGTCTTTTTTTTTTTTTTCCTGGTGCACATACTACATACACAGTTGACTTGTTTAAAAATCTTCCAGTTGCCCCACGCAGGATAATAGGAAAATCATTTAAATCTATTCTGTAGAATAAGCTGTATTTCTGTAGAAATATCTATGTACAGAAGTGCGACCACAAGTTATTAGCTGTTGGAAAATCACACCAAGCCATCATAAAAATGCCCTAAATATGCATCAGTTGTCTATTCGTTGGAAGATGCTCACTAGATGTTGTGGGAGAGATGAGGTGGTTCCTGCCATCAGGGAGCACGGAGTCTTCTTAGACAGCAGAGGGGCACAAAGGTTCAGCATCTCTTCAACAGTATTTCTACACCAGTGACGGTGTATCAGGTCCTGCATTTGCCTCTGGACAGATGACAAAAACTCAGATACAGCATCTACCCCCGTGATCGTCAAGTCCACGTGGATCCAGACAAGATAATACCATGATATTACGTGTGGTAAAAGATAAACTCTGGAGGTTCACAGAAACCCACCTATGAAACACAGAGATAGAGAGCTATGCTATGCTATGCTAAGTTGCTTCAGTCATGTCCGACTGTGTGCGACCCCATAGACGGCAGTCCACCAGGCTCCGCCATCCCTGGGATCCTTCAGGCAAGAGTACTGGAGTGGGTTGCCATTGCCTTCTCCGAGATAGAGAGCTAGTGCTCCCCAAACATCCCATGTGCCCCACTGAACTTCACAACCTTGCTGTCAGTTATTTGGGGATCTTGGGGCTAGCTGGGGCTGTGGACTGAGAGGAGAAAGGCACAAGGCCATAAGTCCAGATGATGCAAATCCAAGATGGCAGAGCTCCTCTCAGCCTGGGCCCCAAAGGACTGAGTGAAGCACAGCTTCCCCACCCTCCTGCATTCAGCATCACAGACATGAGTAGGAGAAACACAGCTTTGTTGGTGAAGCCACTGAGACTCTGCTGCTGATGCATTTCTGTAGCACAGGGCAGCCCACTGTTATCAAAACAAGGAACATCATCTGGCTACAGAGGGTTGTGAGAGTTTCTGTAACTTATCAGCAAATATATCTGAACTCAGGAGTATGTTGATAAGAGAGTAGTGGAGGAAAAGGTGGTCCAGACAGAGGGAACAGAATGCACAAAGACCCAGAGGCAAGAAAGAGCAGGCTGTGTTGGGGGAAATGTAAACTCCTCAGTATGCACAGAGGAATGGAGACAAGAAAGTAAGGAGCTTGGACCCTGTCCTGAAGGTAATGAAGTCTCTTGGGAGGATTTTGAATATGGGAATTATATGATATGATCAAATACATATGCTTCACGATAACTAACAGTATCAGACCAAACCTGAAGTGTGAAAAAAAAGACAAGGACACTAAGCAGTCTGAAGAAGGGAGATCAGAGTTGTGGTCATCAGAGAGGAATCTACTGAAAAGAAACAATATGGGACCTTCAAGGACAAGGAGAAGGGCAAAATGTGATAAAAGTAATCAAAAAAGTGAAGGAGACAAGTTTTAGAGACCACTTCACCAGCATCAAGTCTTTATATAGGGGAGTATTTAAAAGAGGAGAAAAAGTGTTTGAGAAAGCCTTGAACATATGTGTATTGGTTTACTATTTCTACACTAATGCTGTGTAACAAACATCCCCAATTCCCAGGAGCTTTACAATAACCTTTTTTTTTTCTTGCTCTTAAGTCATTAGTTCAGTTAGGGCAGCTCTCCCTTGGACTGCGGGTTAGGCTCTAGTTCACTCATGGGTCTCTTTCTAGGGCCAAAGCTAGAGGAATAAGCTCTGCCTGGGACATGTTCTTCTCAGGGTGGATCCAAGAGAAACAAAGTCACGCAAGCAAATCTCTGTCACACTGTAGTCACAGCTCTTTCAGCCAAAGCATGTTATGTAGTTAAACTCAATGTCAGTGGAGTAGAAAATTACACTCTGCTCATATGAGAGGTAAGGCAAAGTTCCCCAGCAAAGGCTGAGGTTCATGATCCCACTCTGAAGAACTGGAAACAGGAGTCCAATCTAATACCACCAGTCAGAGAACTTTAAGTTTAAGGTCCACTGGGGCTTTGAGTATCAGCATGGCAGGCAGTGGAAACATTTCAGCCTGGCTGAATTAGAGGCCAGAAGATTTGGGAAGCTAATGCAACAGTTTAGGTGTACTGTGATAGAAGGCCTAACTCCAATGTAATAATGATAAGGAGAATGAAGAAATGGGGGTGGGGGGATTATCTGAAGGGTAGACTAAGAGGATTTTAATGAATGATTGAAAATGATGATGAGATAAATATCATATGATATCACTCATATGTGGAATCTTTAAAAAATGATACAAATGTACTCATTTACAAAAGAGAAACAGAGTCACTGACATAGAAAACAAATTTATGGTCACCAGTGGAGGGTATAAATTGGGAGATTGGAATTGACACATACACATTACTATATATAAAACAGATAACACATAAGGATTTACTGTATACCACAGGGAACTCTACTCAATACTCTGTAATGGCCCACATGGGAGAAAAATTTAAAAAGGGGTGGCTGTATATGTATGCATAACTGATTCATTTTACTGTACATCTGAAACCAAAACAGCATTGTAAATCAACCATACCCCAATTAAACAAAAAAATTTAAACAAAAAGAAAAAAAAAATGATGATGACAGATAGGAAAGGCTAGGAGACAAATCAAAGATGACCCCGATGGCTCCTTTCTGGATGAGCACAAGCTCTGGGTGGCACGGATCATTTAAATGAAAGTAAAAGTCACTCAGTCGTGTCCAACTCTTTGGGACCCCATGAACTCCACAGTTTGTGGAATTCCCCAGGCCAGAACACTGGAATGGATAGCCTTTCCCTTCTCCAGGGGATCTTCCCAACCCAGGGATTGAACCCAGGTCTCCCACATTGCAGGTGGATTCTTTCCCAGCTGAGCCACAAGGGAAGCCCAAGAATACTGGAGCAGGTATCCTATCCCTTCTCCAGCAGATCTTCCCAACCCAGGAATTGAACTGGGGTCTCCTGCATTGCAGGTGGATTCTTTACCAACTGAGCTATCAGGGAAGCCCAAAGTGGAGCTAATTTTGAAGAAGGGAAAGGAAGACAGTCCTGTGTGTGGTATGGGGTCTTCATGGTACATTTGACATAAATGTAGAACAGCCAAGTAGAAATACCTGGAGTTGGAAAGGTCTGATGAACCCCAGGAGAAAGGCCAGATCTGAACATGTAGAATCGAGGGCCCACATGAAGAAGTAGTTGAGGCTCCCCAGGAAGTGAGCATAAGTAGAAAGGATTTAATTTTACTAAAAGGAGATATGGGGAAGAAGTGAATAAACAAAAGCTGTGAGCCAAGGACAGTGATGTAATCGCACCAAAAGAAAATAGATAAATAAATAAAAACACTGTAGACAGTAATACCTGGAAGCAACCTTCTCAATATAATTCTCTGAGATACACCTTTGTCCACATTAGAATCACTTGGAGATTTTAAAAACAGATGGCAGTTCTGTCGCTTTGTAGAACATAATCTATATGACTACATGTGAAGATATGAATTTATGGAAGTTAAAAAGCTAGAGGAGAAATGCAGCAGCTGGAGTGTTAATGAAAACATAATCCCTTATGTGTGGAAATAAGCAACATACATTTGCTGTGATGGGGTAACCCTTATGAAACTTCAGCGAAGTGAAAAATTTGAGCAGAGAAACTTTTCCAGCCAAGAGGGAGAAATGTGATGAATTCTTTTAATTTTCTTTGAACTCAAATGTTTCCTTGCATATGCCAGTGTGGCATCGGGGAAACAAAACTGGCTGTGTATCGGCATTGCATGCTTCGTTAAAAACTATATGAAACCACTTCATGTATTAGATAATCATCCATTCATTTATTAATGACCATATTATGTTCGATGCCACGTCTGACATATATAATAGAATACTAATGAATCATGGAAACATGTACCAACAACTTCCATATAAGAAACGCACACTATAGCTGACAAGACTTTTGTACACGTGATGGTCCATGACCAGACATAAAGCCTATTAAATAGTCTCAGCCAATTTATAGCTGAGAAAATAAAGTGTAAAACAGATTAAATGACTTTCTCGATACTGTACAGCTGCTGCAAAGTCAAAGTGCTGTATATAAATCCAAGTTGGATGCCCTTTGAACTACATCAAGGTAATCTACACAATAATGAATCTCCTTCCTCCATCCACTTCCTCTCCACCATTAAGACTTCTGTTGTCTATTGTTTATCGGTCAAATCTAGCATCCTTTGCAGAGCCTATGAGGGTCTTTATAATCAGTTCTTCACTTATTATTCTGATCTCGGTCTCTATTACTCCCTTCCCACCCACCTCATCACACCCGTGACTGAACACTAAAGTTCAAGTATGTGCGTTCAGTTGCCAAGTCATGTCTGACTCTTTGCAACCCCACGGACTGTAGCCAAGCAGGCTCCTCTGTCCATGGGATTCTCCAAGCAAGAATACTTGAGTGAGTTGCTATTTTCTTCTCCCGGGAAAGCTGAAGCATGCTCAGTGCTGACATGGATAATATTTAATATTAGAAATACAAATACTTTACAACATTAATAGTTTCAAAAATTTACACTATACTTATGTTTCAAAGCGTTTATACATTTCTGGTTTGAAATTATTCAATTTTTAATTTCCCTTACTTATCAAAGTTGTGAATTTTAAACAACTTAAACTGAAATACTACTATTAGCACTTGTATTTTAATACTAAGGGAAATAGAAAGTAAGATGCAGGTAATGACACCTTCTCTTGTGTGGGAGTCACTAATCACACTTCATTCTGTTCTTTGAGCATATCAACATCTAGATATTTTCATCTTCATTTATTTCTGGTTCTTTAACAAAGAATGTTCATATGCTGCATGTAGAGCAAGACAAAAATCGCCTTTGATCATTGAGTTACTGCAGAAACTTGGACACCACAGAGAACACCAGCTCACATCAAGCAAAGTTTGTCATGCCCCTAGGCTACTGCTCAACACGACTATCAACAATTCATCCATGCGCATTGTAAGTATAATACTGTACAGCCTACACATTCACAAGGAAATTAAGTGTATAAGTTAATGGAAACCCAGGGGCTTTGGGGATGTTGAGTGGGTCAGCAACAGGTGTCATGAAGATCCATACTGAACAATGGAAAATATCCAGGCCCATTACAGAGAACAAAGATATTACACCACTTCCAACTGTTCCCCTAAAAATAGAGATACTGTCATTTCAGTAGGTAGATTTTATAACCACAGGCATACAAGTTTTTTGGGGTTTTTTTTGCCATGATATACTCATTAAATCTACCATGCTATTTTTGTGTTTGGTAAAAATTACTTGAGCAAAGCTAAAAGATGGATGCTAAAAGACGCTTCTAGGATTTCCAATTACCACACCTGGTATGATGACTAAACCATAGTGATGATAAAGAAGTAACTCTCTTACTATAGACATACTGCTCATTCTAGTGCTTTAGGGTCCACAGAAAACTAGCTGGCAGAAGAGGAACAGCTGCTATTACACCCAACCCAGTATCACTGGATGGGGCTGCATCTAGCATCATCCTTTTCCCCTAGAAGTATTTTTAAGTCTTACCATGCTAGAAGAAAACTGCATCTCTGACGTTTTAAGACCCACACTTTTGCTCATGATGCCATCTGATAAAGAAGAGGGATCCATTTTTTCCCTTTCCTCAAAGCCCTTCCTGGTCACTCCAGCTACCAAGTATAGCTTTCACCACCAACTCCTAGCAATTACTGTCATAAAATCAAGGAATCTCCAAATGAGACAGCATCTTTGTTAACCTTCCCTCAAGAAGAGGGCAGCATAGGATAAGATAATGAGATAGCATCACCAACTCAACAGACATGAATTTGAGCAAATTCCAGGAGATAATACAGGACAGAGGAGCCTGATGTATTACAGTCCATGGGATTACAAAGAGTCTTAGTGACAGAAAAACAGATGCTTGAGTTCATTCATGTATCTATTTATCCATTCACCAAGCATTCGTTAACCATTATACCATTGCCGGGCACTGTTCTAGACATGATGATGCAACAGTGGAAGACACACACATAGCTTGTACTGCAAAACTTCCCTGCTCATCTTCTCTGGAGCTGAAGTCCGATTACTACTTATAGTCGCACAGAAGGAGTCCTTTCCCTCTTTCACATAATAACCCTTTAGGAGCTCATGATGGTGGCACTGTCTCTCTTCTAAGTATCTCCAACTCTTGAACCATTGCAGTGTAATTTTTTATCTGCCTACACGTCTATCTCCCCAACTGAACTGGGAGCTTCCAGTAGCCAAGGTTCACATTTTACTTCTATTCATCTAGAACAGGGTTTCTCCACAACACTCTTGACAGGACAGTTGTTTATTCTTTACTTTGAGTGGCTATCCTGTGCATTGTAGGATGTATAACAGGGATCCCTGGCCTCTACACACTAGATGCCCTCAGCAATTCTTCTTCCAGTTATGACAACTGAAAATGTCTCCAGACATAGTGGATTTTGCATGGGGAGAAAATCACCTACTGGAAACCAATGCTCCAGCACTGTGCCTTGTCATGGGCCACACACCAGTAGATTGTTCACATTTATAGAGTAATTTACCATTTGAAAAAAATGTTCAAATATATGTCTCACTGAAGCTCATGATATTTTTGAATTATATTTTCATGCCTAGTTTGTAGTTGAGGTTCAAACCTGGGTTTGAATCCAGAACCAGCACTCTGAAACCTAGCTATCTAACCTTGGGAAAGCTACACAACAGCCTCAGTTTACTCTTCTATTAGATGGAGATCAGAATATTGTGAAGAAGATTGTATGAGATAAACTTGGCACATAAGGGCTTCATTAATCTTGGTTCTGAAATTTTGCCATTTGCAGCAACATGGATGAACTTGGGAGGGCATTAAACTAAGTGAAATTAGTCAGACAGAGAAAGACAAATGCTGTATGAGCTCACTTATATGTGGATTCTAAAAAAATACAATAAACTTGTGAATACAACAAAACAGAAGCAGACCCACAGATATAGAGAACAAACTGTTGTTGTTCAGTCACTCAGTCTTGTCTGACTCTTTGCAACCCCATGGACCATACCCTGACAGACTCCTCTGTCCATGGGATTCTCTAGGCAAGAATACTGGAGTGGGTTGCCATCCCCTTCTCCAGGGATTCGACCTCCAAGGATTGAACCCAGGTCTCCTGCACTGCAGGAAGATTCTTCACCATCTGAGCCACCATGGAAGCCCAGAGAATAAACTAGTAGTTATCAGTCGGGGTGGGGGAGTGGGAGGTACAAACTATGGGTATAATATGGGCTCAAGGATGGATTGTACAACACAAGAAATAATGACAATATTTTATAATAATTGCAAATGGAAAATAACCTTGAAAACTGCAAAATTATTTTTTAATTGAAAAAAATCTTGATTCACATTATTTTAATCAAGCACAGATTTTTTTGTGTGTGTGTGTGTGGGAGGGCAGGTTGCATGTTCGAGAGGGAGTAAAAGATATCAGGAGAGACTCTTTCTCTTTATGGATATTTAAAAGCTGTTAGAACTTAGGCTTGATACCACAGGACAGTCATCTTGCAATCACAGAACAGACTGTGACATGTGAGAATTAGGCCACATACAAAGATAAAGACAAGTTAACACATGAGAGAGAGAGACAGACAGGAAGATGGGGAGTAGCAGAGAGAATTATTGACGTTAAATGAACCTCTGGTTCCAACTATGCATGAAACTAATTATGCCCTTGGACTCCCTGGTACCTCAACTAATAAACTCCCTTTCATGCTTAAGCTTGGTAATGGAGATCAAAATATTGTGAAGATTTTATGAGATAAGCCTGGAGTTCAATTGAGATCATTTGAAAAGAACTTAACTAAAACAGATCTTCAGGATGACTGTCTACACTCACCCAAAGAAAATGGTTCCCTTTTAGTCATGAAACCATTCCAGAGAACATCTATCCTTTAAACTAGTTCAAGTTAACAAATGCTTGTTGAGGGGTAACTCTACACTCCAATTTTTCCTCTACAGTCTTCATCTAATTCTGTTTTTCTGAAATTCACAATGGGTAAAGGTGTTCAGTTTGAATAATAAATTATATGGTCACACAATTTAATTAGCACTCGTTATACATAAAATGGCAACCACTCCAGTGTTCTTGCCTGGAGAATCCCAGGGATGGGGGAGCCTGGTGATCTGCCGACTATGGGGTCACACAGAGTCAGACACGACTGAAGTGACTTAGCAGCAGCAGCAGCATACATAAAACATGGAGAAGAAAAAGGCAACTCACTCCAGTATTCTTGCCTGGAAAATTCCATGGACAGAGAAGCCTGGCAGGCAACAGTCCATGGGGTTACAGAGAGTAAGACACAACTGAGTGCGTGCATACACACACACACACACACACACACAACAATTTTCAGGGTCTTCTAACTTTACACTGAAAAGATGAGGTCTTTTCTAACCTTATCTGTATTTTCTGGGGGATAGACAGGTAAGCTTAAGAGATGACATATTGAGGCATGAATACGGTTCTTTGGGGACTGAACTGAAATGTCAAAGAAAAGAATTCCAAAGTTTGACTGATGTCAATTTTGTCTCCCAGTGTAGACACTTATGCATGTTTTGTATGCACCATCCTACAATCGCAGACACACACCCGTCTCTGATCAAAAGGAAGAGCAGACAGAAGCACACAAATATCAACATAAAACCATGAAAATTGTGACCAATGAGAACAGTCAACACAAGCTGTGTCAAAAGGTTTATCACATCATTGTCATCTCAAGTATTTTGACTTGTGGCCACAGTTCTGACTTTTTGTTTGCATGCCTGAAGATTTCATTTCAACCAGAATGGAGCTGGGTTGAAGATTAAAACCAGAATGTTACTTTAAAACAGCAGAGAAAATTTATCTTCACACCGTAAAACCATTCAGCCAGAAGGTAAATCTGAGACCAGCAATTCTGAAAATATACAAATACTGTTTTTTTCTCAGGCTTTAATTCTCTCACTTTGCAATATTCTGGCTTTTGCTACACCTCTGATATTTCCGTATTAAGTTCACGTGTCTTCCACTGACTACTGTTTTAAGTCTGTGATCCTTTCTAATTCACCATTTCTCAGCTTGTGAAAAAAGAAAATCAACTTAGGCAAATATCTCAAGACACAGATGAAAAAACTAAGCTACTACTTAAATTTATATACTTATTGTGGGAAGGAGCACATTTGAACACTAAGAGGAAATTTGTTCTCAAAATTGAATGTGTCTGTTACCCCAGTCCGCCTGTTCCAGGAGCGCAGAATGGAATGCCATATGGAAATGACCCTTTTCACAGAACTTTAAAGAGCACTTTTTTTTTTTATCACATCCATCATTTGATTCATTTCTCTTGCAGAGTTGGGATTTTTTTTTTTTTTTTTTTCTGATGAGGAAACAGAAGCTCAGAAAAGTGAAAGAAGCTGACCTCGGCTACAAGCTATAAAGTGGTAGAGTCCAGAACTCAGATCCACAAGCCCACTGAGCCTACATTCCATGATCTTTCCAACACACATATTTATATTTGAGCCTTAATTTTGAGGGAGCAGGTAGTGGCATCACCACTGGGTGAATTTCAGAGGTCAAGGTGAATAGGAACAGCGGAAAGGAGGTTGAAAAGGTAAACCTCCATGGCTGGGAGTTCCCTGGTGGTGCAATAATTAAGAATCCACCTGCCAATGCAGGGGACACAGGTTCAGTCCCTGGCCTGGGAAGATCTCATGCTGTAGAGCAACTAACCTGTGCTCTGAAACCACTGAAGCCCATGCATCGAGAGCCCATGCTCTGCAGCAAGAGCAGCCACCACAGCGAGAAGCCTGAGCACCACAACAAAGACCCAACACAGCCAAAATAAATATGTTTTAAAGATTATTAAAAAATAATAATCTGTAGAACTGGTGGGTGGTAGCTGTGGACTGCGGAGAAGGCAATGGCACCCCACACCAGTCCTCTTGCCTGGAAAATCCCATGGGCAAAGGAGCCTTGTGGGCTGCAGTCCATGGGGTCGCAAAGAGTTGGACACGACTGAGTGACTTCACTTTCACTTTTCACTTTCATGCATTGGAGAAGGAAATGGCAACCTGCTCCAGTGTTCTTGCCTGGAGAATCCCAGGGATGGGGGAGCCTGGTGGGCTGCCATTTATGGGGTCGCACAGAGTCGGACATGACTGAAGCGACTTAGCAGCAGCAGCAGTTAGGGATTGACTATAACCTGCATAATCATATTCTGATCCTTATTCATTCTATTCCCCATCTACATTCTCTCATAGAGACAAGTTATCACATTTATATAATGTTCTCCTATACCTATGCGTCTACATATAAAACTACTTAAATCATACATGCAAGTCCTCATGTCATTTTAAGTATCCATGAGCTGACTTTGAGGGAACATACAAGCCAATCGTAGAAGAATTCATATCTGTCTTGCATTTAGCAGGTCTGAGAGGAAGCAGACACTTTAGGTCTGAATTTGCACCTGTTTCTCTCCCTGGAGAGGACACCACACTATACTCTGCCCAGCCCAAGTATTTCCTTTCTGCTTTGTGGGTGAGTCCATACAGGGCAGGAGGACTTTGTTTCATGAAGCCCAATCTATTACAAAACTGGTCAAGAAGTAATGAGTGTGCAAGATACTTCAGGCCAATCTTAATACCACAAGGAAACATCACCTTTGATAATACAATTAGATTCAGTACAAATAACTGAAGACAAAAATAAAAAACCAAGACATATGTGCCTTCATATTTCTGTCTGCTTCTTCAAAGGTGAGATGCTGGCCATTAAGTGAGCAGAGTGACTGATCCCTCCCAAGGGAAATGGAACATGTAAACTCTCTGACCTGTGGCCGAGCATGAACAGAAGAGGTAGCCACTAATACATGCAGGTAAAAATAAATCAGCTAAAAATTTTAGGTAACTCATTAAAGGGTAATCATAGGCTAGAGCATAAGTCTATGACACCTAGGGGCCCTAGACACCATGGAGTCCACACTCACTCACAAGCCGTTTCTCTCAGCCTTCCACTGGAGGCTCATAAGAAATACTGGGGATAAAAAGAATCCCAGAGATACTCCCTCCTGGTGCAGAACCCCAGGAGTGCAGCAGGTAAGCAGTGGCTACTGGGAGAAAGGAACAAAGCCCTTCCCACTGTCCCAGACTGTCTTCCCTACAAAGTAAGCCTTACGCTGCTGGGAGAGGGACAACCAACCTTGTCAGTGCCAGGGCTCAGACAAGGAACCAGTGCAACTGGGGGTCAGGTAGAGGAAAGCCCTATCTGTAGGGAAGGGCTGAAAACTCCTGGGACAAAAAGCCTAGGGACCAGATAGTGGTTTCTGTCTCCTTTCTCCATCATAAGCCCTAAACAGTAGAAAGATAGGGTCCATAAACGTGATATAATGACCATGTACATGTATTATTAAGAGGTACAAGCCCTGTATTTGCATTAAAAAAAGGCAAACATTAATATATCCATAGCCCAAAAAACCAGAATTTTTTCCAACTTATAAAACTGCAGCCTTAACACAAATTCAATTTAATGCAAGGCGTAAATATATATTATTCAATATGTTCCCTTTAAATACCGCTGTTAAAACTGTTTATATCCTTGGGCATCATTTTTATTGCTCTAGGAGCCACTGTTTTCCTGAGGGAACACATCTCTGAAATCTTGTCAATAGGAAAGAGAATCAATTTATGAAAAATTGATTCACAAACAACCCTGAGATATGTATTATATACAACTACATTCTGGATGTGCTCTTAGGTATCTCCTGATTGCCAACTGGAACCAGTGCAAGCTTTATGAAAACACAAGTCACACCACCAGCTCTTCTGCTTGACCCTTGGCACAAAACTGGAGCCTCAGCCTATCTGAAGACCTGCTGTCAGCACATATTGAATCTGAATCTAAATGAATATCAACCACCTCCACTTACTCATTACTCATGGGGCTAATGGCAGAAGTCATGAGAGTACTGCCCAAGATCTAGGCTGAGAGAGGACCAAACAATCTGACAATCAGAGGTCCCACAAAGCTTTGGAAGAACTCCCAGCTCTCAGTACACCAAGAAGCCTCTGCTCCCTTGTTTTCTCCATCTACTGTGAAAACATACAAAACAATAAAATTGTAATTCCAAGAATTGTACACCCTCATTGAGCTCATTTGGTTTAAATGCAGAGTGCTGTGATTCTTGTTGTTTATTATCCAGAACTCAAACTCCTTCTTGCATCTTGAAAGAAGGAAATGAAACAGCAGAATGAGGATGCATAAGTCCATTTAATTATTGTTTACAAGTCTCAGTGAAGCCGCATGCCAAGTGCTTCTTTTGCCACCAGCCTGCGTTCTAGACACAGAGCATTGCCTCATTACTGCCAGGGGGTCTGCGCATCATCAAATTAGAACCAAGTGAGAATGTGCCAAACAACACAGTCTCTACAGATGCAAAGGAAGGATATAGAGGCATGTCTCACTTTATCGCATTTTTTTCAAATTGAATATCTGTGGAAACCCTGCACCCAGCACGTCTATGGACGTTTTTCTCACTTTGATGTCTCTGTGGTAATTCTCACAATATTTCAAACATTTTCATTATTTCTATATTTGTTCTGGTGATCTGTGATATTATTACAATTATTTTGGGACACTGTGAACTACAGCTGTGTAAGACAGTAAACTGAATGGATAAATGCTGTTTTTGCTCTGACTCATCCACTGACCATGCATCCCCTGGTCTCTCTCACTCTCCTCAGGCCTCCCTATTCCATGAAACACAGCTATGATGAAATTAGACCATTTACTAACCCTACGATTGCCCCTAAATGCTCACATGAAAGGAGGGGCCACACCTTTCTCTCTTTAAGTCAAAAGTTAGAAATGATTAAGCTTATTGCAGAAGGCATGTCAAAAGCCAAGATGGGCCAAAAATTAGGCCTCTTGTGCCAAAAGTTAGTCAAGTTGTGAATGCAAATCATAAGTTCTTGAAGGAAATTAAAAGTACTATTCCAGGGAATACCTGAATGATAAAAAAAGGAAAACACTCTTATTGCTGATATGGGGAAAGTTTCAGTGGTCTGGACAGAGGAGCAAACCAACTACAATGTTCCCTTAAGTCAAAGCCCAATCCAGAGCAAAGGTGCTAACTCTCTTCAATCCTATGAAGACAGAGAGAGGGAAGGGAGCTGCAGAAGAAAAGACTGGGGCTAGAAGAGGTTGTTTCATGGACTTTAAGGAACAAAGTCATCTCCATAACAGAAAAGTGCAAGATGAAACAGAAAGTGCCGGTGTGGAAGCTGCAGCAAATTATCCAGGAGGTGAAACTAAGATAATCACTGAAGGTGGCTCCACCAAACAATATATTTTCAATGTGGATGAAACAGTCTTATAGTGGAAGGAGGTGCCATCTAGGACTTTTATAGCCAGACAGGAGAAGCCAATGCCTGGTTTCAAAGCTTCAAAGGAGAGGCTGACACTCTTATTAGGGGCTAATGCAGCTGATGACTTAAAGTTGAAGCCAGTGTTCACTAACCATTCTGAAAATCCTAGGGCCCTTAAGAATTATATTAAATCTACTCTCCTGTGCACTATAAATGGAGCAACAAAGCCTAGAGGATAGCACGTCTGTTTACAACATGGTTTACTGAGTATTTTATATCAACTATTGAGACCTACTGCTCAGAAGAAAACATCCCTTTCAAAATATTACTGCTTCCTGACAGTGCACCTGGTCACCCAAGAGCTTTGACGGAGATATTCAATAAAATTAGTGTTGTTTTCATCTGCTAACACAAGGTCCATTTTGTAGCCCATGAATCAAGGAGTAATTTTAAGTTTCAAATCTTATTATTAAAGAAATGCATGTTGCAAGGCTATAGCTGCAACAGAGATTCCTCCGATGGCTCTAGGCAAAGTAAATTGAAGCTCAATCTGGAAAGGATTCACCATTCTAGATGACATTAAGAACATTTGTGATTCACAGGAAATGATTTTAAAAAAATCAACATTAATAGAATTTTAAAAGAAGTTGATACCAACCCTCATGGATGACTTTAGGAGGGAGCTGAAGATTTCAGTGGAGGAAGTAACTATAGATGTGATGGAAACAACAGGAGAACTAGAATTAGAAGTGGAGCCAAAGATGTGACTGAATTGCTACAATCTTATTATAATACTTTAACATGTGAGAGTTGCTTCCTATGGATGAGCAAAGACAGTATTTTTTGAGACCCAAGTTACTACTGGTGAAGATGATGTAAAGACTGCTGATATAACAGCAAAGCTTTGAGAACACTGACATCAATTTTGAAAAATTTTTAAGTTTTCCTGTGGGTAAAATGTTATCTAATAACACAGCCTGTTACAGAGAAATCATTCATGAAAGAAAAAGTTAATTGATGCAAACTTCATAGTTGTCTTATTTTAAGAAACTGCCACCAACCTTCAGTCCCGACCACCCTGATCAGTCTGTGACTAACAACATTGAGGCAAAACCCTCCACCATCAAAAAAGATTACAGCTCACTGAAGGCTCTTGGGCTTCCCAGTGGCACTAGTAGTAAAGAATTCTCCTGCCAGTGCAGGAGACCCAAGAGATGCAGGTTCAACTCCTGGATCAGGAAGACCCCCTGGAGGAGAAAATGGCAACCCACTCAAGTTCTTGCCTGGAAAATTCCATGGACAGAGGAGCCTCACAGGCTATGGTACATGGGGTGGGAAAAAACCAGACATGACTAAGTGACTGAGTACACTACAGGCTCAGATGAGTATTTTTACTTAACATATATACATTTTTAGACACAATGCTATTGCACACTTAACAGACTAAATGCAACTTTGATATGCACTGGGAAATGAAAGACATGTGACTCACTTGATTGTGATATTCAGTTTATTCTGGTGGTCTGGAACTGAACCCTTAATATTTCTGAGGTATAGCTGTACTTGGGGCATTCAAAATGATTTTTTCAATGCTGGACATCCTTTCTCAGGAGATGGTTCAAATCCTAGGACTGTTCAAGTCTTGAGTCAGGATTACACACACACAGAATGGTTCTCCTGACCTTCTTAATAGATGTCCAAGTGATTCCAAACTGACAGATCAGAACACAAAAGCCATGGAATATAAAAATTATAGAGATGGACGAAATAAGACGTTGGGATGATCAAGAAACCTGTCTTACCTACTAAATTCATGTCCTTTTGTACTGCTGGGTCAGCATCTATTCTTCCTTTCAGATCATCAGATTACAAACGGGTTCCTTCTACTCACTCATTCCAGTTAAGTGTTTGATACTCTTGAATATCTCTAAGAATTGTGTGGTTTGGTCAATAATAAAAACAGACAAGGGCCACAATAACAAGCAAAGGGAGATTTACGGATTCTGAAAAGTTGATCAGGTAGTGGAAAAATCTTCATACACAACTCACCAAAGAAGATATACAGGCGGCAAGTGAGCCTATGAAAACATGCTTAATGTCATCTGTCATTAGGAAATTGTGAATTGAACAATGAGTTGCCAGTATACACCAATGAAAATAGCTTTCTTTTTTAAACCTGGCAATACTGACTGTTGGCAAGGATATAGAGCAACAGGCACTCTCATTCATCCTAGTGGCAAAACGGTATAGTGCTTGGAAGATTGTTTAGCAATTTCTCACAAAAACAAACATACTCTAACCATATGATCCAGCAACTGTGCACCTAGTACTTACCCAACTGAGTGGAAAACTTTATGCTTTGAATATTCATCGCATTTTTATGCATAATCACCAACAAAAGAAAGCGGTCATCAGGCCCCTCAACAGGAAAATTGATAAACTGTGGTTTATCCATAGAACAGAATAGCAGTCAACAGTAAAAAAAAAAAAAAAAAAGGAACTCTCACGCCACAGAAAGATATAGATGAGTATTAAGTCAGTTCAGTTCAGTCACTCAGTCGTGTCCAACTCTTTGCAACCCCATGAACCGCAGCACACCAGGCCTCCCTGTCCATCACCAACCCCTGGAGTCCACCCAAACCCATGTCCATCGAGTCGATGATGCCATCCAACCATCTCATCCTCTGTCATCCCCTTCTCCTGTCATCAATCTTTCCCAGCATCAGGGTCTTTTAATTAAAAGTAGCCACTGTGAAAATGCTCCATACTCTATGATTAGAATGACATGACATTTTGGAAAAGGTAAAACCAAAACAACTGTAAAAATGATCTGTTGGTTGCCAGGGGTCCAGAAGGTATGAAGAAGGGTTGAATAGATAAAGCACGGGGGTCCTTTAAGATAGTGAGACTATTGTGTAAAATACTATAATGGCGGGCACGTGACACTATGCATTCTTCAGAACCAAGAAACGAGACACCTCAAAGAGTAAACCTTAAAGTGTGCAATTAAAAAAAGAAATCACTTAGTATGAAACAACCTAGGGCAGAGGAGAAAGGTGCTAATCTAACTTTGAAAACGAGTGGAGCCCTCTCGATGGACATGAGTTTGAGTGAACTCCGGGAGTTGGTGATAGACAGGGAGGCCTGGCGTGCTGCAATTCATGGGGTCGCAAAGAGTCAGACACGACTGAGCGACTGAACTGAACCAAAGATTTAAGGCAAAGCAAATTGCATAAAAGCCCTGTGCTTGCACTGATAAACTTCCCTCCCCCAAGTACAGGTTAGCAGTTCTGATACTGCTATACATGTACAGTGGAATTAAACAATTAAGTGAGAGAACGACAGGTGGTGGGAACAGGTGTCTCACTCTTGGAGTAGGAGTTTGCAGAGAAATGTGGGGAGAAGGCTAGAATGATCCATGCAGTAATGGATTAGTGTTGGAGGCATCAGTATGAATTGATATTAATAAAGATATATTTACACAGAGAAGTATTAACAGATACATGTATATACACAGGTTGGCATAAACACATAAATCCTTACTCTGTGAGCTGACAGGGACTGTATGTGACAACACTCAGAAGTAAGAGCAGCCCTGGCATCCAGATCACGGTTTCCCACACCATTTTCCTAGGAAAGGAACCATGGCTCATTGGAGAAATGGCTAATTTTAGGACTGGGGCAGAAAATAAAAGTTGAGCCTGTAGCAACACCTTAAGCAAAAAAAAAAAAAATCATAATGAATGTAAGGAAATGTTTAAAAAAAAAAACAGCTACATTGATGATGGAAAGAAAAAAGGAATCCTGGAATCAACTGAAAGAGCTCCTGATGAAACTATGTGAACCATAAAATTGAGTACCAATCGATTAGGACTCAAAGTATAAAATAAATATCCACGAGTCCATACGGACAGAAATCAATGGCTGAAAACACACGTAAATAGCACATGGGGAGGAGAAGCACAACTCTGTACAGAATTCTGAATAACTGACAGAAACATGCTACACTCAAAGGGGTGAGGTTTCACTGACCACACCTTCACGTGTTCAGTGAGAACAGGATGTAAATGGGGAAAACAGGAGTAACTTTACAGGGCTGAAGCCAGACGCTACCTCAGCCATAAGCAAGGTCAACATCAGCAGTAATAAATGTTGGCAGTACTTATACTGGACATGATGTGATGAAAATGGCACTTTATCTTTGTGGTCTACCTCCCCAAATCCCAAAACCTCAGTCTAATCATGAGAAAAAATATCAGAAAAATCCCAACTGAGGGGCATTCTTCAAAATTATTGACCAACCTGCCTCAAAATTGTCAAGGTCATCAAAGACGAGAAAAGTCTGAAAAACCGTCACAGCCAACAGGAGCAAAAAGAACGTGAATACTTAAGGCGATACGGTGGTCCTGGCTGGGATCATGAATCCGAAACCGGGCATTTGGTAAAGACCAAGGAGATGCGGATGAACCACAGACTATAATCAGAATGTGAGCACATAAGACAACGGAGGTCAAAATGCACTGAATATGTATGTTCAACTGGGGGAGGATCTGAAACAAAATCTAATTTATTCTAAGAGAAAAGGCCCCAAAACTGTATCTCTGCTCACAACAGCTCAAAGCTTCACCTAGAAAGACATCTTAGTGCATTGCTGTGACACAGGAGAACAAACCTGACTCCACATTGGATCTCTCCTTTAGTTCTAGCCCTGATGCTCTGTTTTGCCTGTGTTTAGTCTTGCAGGCTCTGCACCTCTGTAAAAGAATGTTGTCTATAGTCTGAAATATACAGGATAGCCCATTCTCAAGGCTCTGACATTTAAAGCACAACACTTTACCATTCATACAGAGATTTTAAAGTTGCAGAGCAGAGAGTAACATTTGCCTTGTTGGAGGTTTACAAGAACACTGTGATCAGACCTACACGGACAGCTGCAAGAACAAAGGAGTCCAGCACCAAGAGTGCGACAACCACACACACACCCTCGCCTTTAGTATAAAAGCTTGGATTCTAACAGGGAAGATGGTTCTTTGGGACACTAGTCCACCATCTTCTTGACCTGCTGGCTTTCCAAATAAAATTGCTATTCCTTACCTGTAGGCAGTAAAGGGGATAAGCTTTGACTTGGTAATATTATGAAATGAATCAAACCGGCTTATAAATAAGGGTCAAAATATTTTAACTGTAATTAAATTTAATTATTGCTTTTTCAGAAGTCAATTGGAGGTGGACATATCTACAAAAGGTGAATTTTTTATGTTTATTTTGGGCTATGATAGAACACCTAAAACAACAAGAACTTTAAAAATGTTAGTAGTTTTTTTTTTCCCTCTCCAATGTAAAAGTAGCAAGTTCAGGATGGATATGGCTGCTCTGTTACTACAGCATCAAGAAGCAAGATTTCTTCCCTCTTGTAACTCAGTCATCCTTAATAAATACACGTATGGCCAAAATGGTTCTTCCAGCTCTAATCAACATAGGAGGCAAAAAAATGAGGTGAAGGAGAAGCACATAAACTCCATGGAATTATTCTAGAATTTGAAGTCACAGCACACACTACATTACATTGGCTACTACCAAGCGACATGATCATTTCTGTCTATAATAGAGGGTGGGAAATGTCGCTTTTATTCCTAATGGCCATATGCTGATCTAACACTTTAGGGTTCTAGTATAATAACAGAGAAGGAGGAAAACACATACACGGAAGGACTCCCAGTCCCTGCCACAGGAGCGGACCAGAAGAGGTCAGTCCGTAAGAGCTACCATTCCTTACGGCCAACACTGGTCAGGAACTTAGTAACTATCATGTCCTCCATTTAATACCCAACTATAGCCTGTCCATCCCTCTTTTCCTGAATTAATTTTACTCGTTACTCCGGTCTCACCATATATGTCAATTCTTCTGGGAAGCCTTGATCCACCCAGGACCTTAAAAGCTTATTGCCCTCTCGTGTGCTCTCATTACACCTACACGTACTCTTTGGCAGCACATAACACACTTAGTGGTGATCACCTGGTCAGTGGGCTCTCTCACCAAACTATAAGATTCATGAAGGCAGAAACCATGTCTGTCTTACTTACTGTAACAGATGCAAGCCTGGTCTATGGCAGCAAGCTGTTCTGTTCTAACAACTGTGTAAATATAAGTTTTATTAGTCCCTCCATTAAACAGGTAGCTGCTGTGAATACTCACAGTTGTCTTCATCATGTTCTTCCCAGCATTCACCATAATGCCTGGAATATAGAGCTGAAAATAACATAGCTGAGTTTGAAATGAATGAGATGACATCACACAGAATTCAGGGAGGAGAAACTTCCCCAATGATGCTGCTTTTACAGTTGATTTCCTCCAATTCCTTTGCCTCAGATGCCATGTGTTCAGATTTTGTTGTTGTTTAGTCCCTAAGTCATGTCCAACTCTTTTGCAATGCCATGGACTGTAGCCTGCCAGGTTCCTCTGTCCATGGGATTTCCCAGGCAAGGATACTGGCGTGGGTTCCCACTTCCTTCTCCAGGGGCTCTTCCTGACCAGGGATCAAACCCGTGTCTTTTGCTTGCCAGGGGGATTTTTTTTTTTTTTTACCACTGAGCCCTCTGAGAAGCCCCGTATTCAAGTCACCCTGTGTGATATGAAAATTCACATAAACATGAACCATCTATTTAAAAGAATAAGGGTAATGTTAAGGAGCAGACATAAAAATCCTTAAGGATGAAAATTTGTAGTCAATTATTGTAACCATATCAAACCCATAATCCATGTGGCTACTTCAGAGTAATAAGAAGGTTTTCAAAACTGTTTACCAACCAAAGCATAATTTTACAGAAATGTTAAGATCTTTACCTGCATTTCTTAAATACCAGAAAAAAATATGCGTTAGTACTGTTCCCTTTCATTACTTCCCTCACACACCATCTCCCAGGTATCTCAGTAGTTAAAGAACCAGTCCACCAATGCAGAAGACGTGGGTTCAATCCCTGGGTGGGGAAGAGCCCCTGGAGTAAGAATTCTTGTCTGGAGAATTCCATGGGCAGAGGAGCCTGGCAGGCTACAGTCCATGGGGTCGCAAAAGAGTGGGACACAAGTGAGGATGAAGACGTGCATACACACACCATGACTGCTCCTATGCTCTCCTACGCGAAATGCTGCGAAGAATCCCCGCCCCTCGCTAAAACAACCAACTCTTGCTGGTGTCCTCTCCTGCCCTTCCATTTACTTGTGTTTCTGCCACTGTGGTCCTGGTGGTTAAACCTCCTGGCCCAACACTGAATTTGATCCTCTGTGCCCTCCAGTGGGGCTATTAAAACCTGCTTCCCCAAAGTTCTGCCAGACAAAGCTAGAAGAGTTTGTATTTCCTAAAACTAAGCCTGACTTATTGAATTCTGATTAGAATTTTTTAATGCATACTAAGCTTTGGAATGATAAAGTTAGGCAGAAGGAGGAACAAAGGGGAAATTAATCAGTGATGACATGCAGACCCTTAAGATAACTATCAAACCCTGAACAGCATAGGGGGAGAGAAGGAAAATCGCAAGGTGTCCCTGTTGCTGGCAACTTTAACAAATGCTGTTTACAAGTAACTTGTGATGCTAACAGAATTGTCTGTACACGTTAACAATGAAGAAGATAATACAGTTACAGCTAACTGAGCATTACATAGCTTCAATTACATTACAAGCACAGATGGATACTTTTGGGGGGTCCTTTCAAAGCACCTAGTACAATACTTCACTGCCCAGTGAACTCCTGTTGAAATAAACAGCTCAACAGGGAAATTCAAAAGTCTTCCAAAAGAACAAATTTAAACCTTAACTATATCCATGTAAAAATGTGTCCATCCCCCTTTATACTCCTCCACATACACACGGTTTTTTAAACCAAAATACTACTTACTGCCAAGTTTTTTAACTTTTAAGGTCTTTTAAAATCTTATTCCAAATATAGTTATTAATTTTCTAGTAAAAAAATTTCATATTTCAACTTTAAAGATGTGTCCAATTACAGGCACCCACCAAAGAAACTGCATGCTGAAAGAGAACGAGAAGATAAATATGTGCATGTAAAATATTAAATTTATACTTTCCTACAAGTGAGAAAGCCCCATTGATTTTCTGAAGTCCAAGCCATCATGTTAATTAACGGTTGAATGATGTAATCTAGCTTCTCTTTCGATGAGTCTCTCTTCTTTCTTTGAGCCTCTTTTTTTTTTTTTTTTCCCACATTATATATGTTAAACCTACTTTAGCAAGTCTGGGAATAACTTGGGTTGTTGATCTTCCAAAGCCCATTACTTGGGAGTTGGCCTTTTAGACCCACTGCAGAATATGTAATGTCTACTTGGGAGCTGTGGAAAGCCCCATCCACCACTTGAAATGAAAATCCAGGTGTTAATCAAGTGTAAAGAAGACAAAGCTATGAAAGAGAAATAAGAATAAATATCCCTTGGACATCCTACCACATCTTGACCATGCCAGGTGATAATGACCCTGCATCCTTGCTCCTATTTAGGGCAGGGCCCCTGCTTGCTTCTTTTGATGAAAAGGAAGGATAAGAGGGGAAACGTTTTCTGTCTCTTCTTACTCAAGGCTCTCATAGCAATGGCTCCCATTCCAATTGGAGCACACCACTTACACAACAAATCACTGTTAGTTGCACATCTATTTCTATGGCTCGATTGTGAGCTCCTCAAAACAGAATGTACATCAACATCCCATTATTTCAGTTGGGTTCCCCAGGAAGCAAACCCTGACATAGACATCAACATGCAGGAAGATGACTGATAAGGGCTCTTCGGAACATCCCCTGAAGAAGCAAGGGGGAAAAAGCAGAACTGGGCAAAGAGAACAGCTGGGTTGCAATGAAGTCTCAGCAGGGCTACAGCCAACCCTGAGGGAAGCTCTGAAGCTGAGATGGCCCATCAGGGTGAAACCTTCAGACCAGTCACTACGTACGGGCTGCCACGGGAAGGGGAAGTGGCCTTGGGTGAGGCAGCCCTTTCTAGCTGAGTCAGCTCCTGGAGGGGCTGGACAGTTGACAGCTGTCAGCCAAGAGCACTCATAACAGCTGGCAGTTAAGCCCTCAAGTCCTGACGGGGGATCAGAGCATCCATTGTAATTTTATTGTTTCATATCCCTAATTGCCTACGACTGGGCACAGAATATTAAGTTTCCAATGAGTATTTGTTCAAATAAATTATTCTGCGTCAAAGTGATCGTGACCAGAGATAAACCCCAATCTCAGCTACCTGTACTTTGTGTCAACAATTTCTCAGGTATTACAGTGAAATGGTTATAAACGACTTGGGCTAATACCTTTTCAGCAATTTTAAGAGGCAGTGGATGCTTCAGGCATGTCAGTCAGCAGGAACAGACACAGATCTTAGGTTGCTGGCATTCCCTACCAATTCAGTCTTACAGAATAAAGTATGTTCGTAAGAAAGGAGACTTGGACGGCCTGTAGAGAGCTCTCTGAGGGCTGAGGGGTCACAGTGAAGCAGACTTTGACCCTCTCTACCCTGCCACCCCGGCTGGAGGGCTCTTTGTGCAAATGGACAGCCTGGCTAGAATGTCCTGTGCTTAATTCCCCATGGAAACCCCAGAATGTTTTTGACTCTGGGCCAGCCTCTGTGATAAAATGGGGACACCATTAGGAGACTTACAGTATAATAAAACTTCCTCTAGACAAAAGAGGAACATGTTGAGAGCTCTTGTGATTTTCGTGGGCATATTAAAATAAAGAGCCTTAAGCATCCATGTGGAATAAAGGCAGTAACAGTATACACATGCTATACTCTTAATATATGCTTTTTTTTTTTCCCTAATGGGATATAGAAAGAATTGCAAAATTGTGGTGTGGGCCTGAGTAATGATGCTGCTTCTATGAACTGAATGACCCCAGAGAATAGACTAGGGCCCAAAACCCACAGGGAACACATTAAATATTAAATTATTAAGTATGTGCCTCCCACGGAGAAACCCAGTTCCTCTGTATCAGGACTATTTAGCTTTCACTGGGAGCTATGAGAGGGTATTTTGGATTAAACAGTCCATTTTCTAGAGAAAATCTAGGTACAAAAGTGACCTGGGGGGCCCCATAAAATCTTTATCTTTGGGGTGGGTCTTTGTAAGAAGCTAAGACTCACACTAAAGAAAAAGGATGGTGACCTGGGAAAACTGACTTCCACTGACCAAAGAACATTTGGGCAGAAAGCATGCTGAGCACTGCTTTGCAGACTTGGGCCACACATACATGACCTGGTACCTGCCTGTCTCTCCACCTATGGGCAAGATGGGCCAGTTGCCCTCCATACACTCATACTCAACTCTCCAAAGAGTAGGGTTATTTCAAGGAAGTAGGTTGCCAGCCAGGGATGACATTTCTTAGCACCCTTTCACTTCCAAGAGAGACCAAGGGAATAGCAGACAGCAAAGGGAAAGTGGGTGGAAGTGATACACGCATGTTACTCTAAGCCAGGCCTGTGAAAATCGCCCACATGATCCTCCCTGTTCATTGCCCCTTTATTGTAACAATGATACTGTAATGAGCAAGAAATAAAATTTGATTGCGTTAAGCCACTGAGACTTTGTGATTGCTTCTTGTGGCAGTTAAGTGACCCTAACACAGCAAGAGCATCATTCAATGAGGAAGGAACAGTCCGTGCCCAGTGCTTCTTAGGGCAGGTAACATAACATTTCCATCAGATCTGGAAATATGGAAAATGTCCAGAAAGACAATTAGAGCAGAATGGAAGGCAGATAAACCAAATCAGGGTGGATGGAGGAAAGAATAGGAGGTGAAATGGAAAGCAAACACTTGGGGCCAATTCTTTTATTTAGTGAGGTTTTTCATGAAGGGGAGCAGAAAGCAATGTTGTAGAAGGTGGGAAGAGGCATCAGGTTAAGAGTAGAGAGATGGAACTTGAGATAGAGAGTGAAAGAGAGAGAGAGAGAGACCAAAATAAAGGAATAGAGATGGGGAAAGAGAGATAGAAAGACAGTGATGGAGACAGAGACATTTAGAGGAAAAAGAGATGGAAAAAGAAAGAAAACGATAAAAAGACAAAAGTAGAAATACACACACAGACGGGGAATCCTAAATCTGTTAACATGCTGACAAAAATGAGCTGCAAAATCCCTCCCCAGGAGAGTCAGGCAACTGATAAGGTCACCTCCAGCTGGGAGAACAAAGCTCAGTCAGATACATTCGAAGATACTAACTTGCCACCTACGATACTGCTACTCTGACCCAAACGAGCAACATCTCAGGTGCTGGCTATCCTTGCCTCTAGGAACAGAGAACATATCCTGAAACAGAGCTCCCTCTCTCCCACCAAATTCATCAAGTATACACGTAACTATTAAAGTGACTATTTTTAGATGTTCAGACACTTCTGAATGAAAACTTGTTGGAACAGAAAGTTCACCAGATTTTGAATCAGAACGACTGGGTTTTCTCCCAGCACTGCTGGTTCAGAACAATTTGTCATCTTGGGGAAATCACTCATGCTTGACATCGCCAAGCAAAAATGGGAAAATATTATTTCCCACTTTACAGGGCACTGTGAATTTCAGATAAAAATTAAAAGCAGAGATGGGGAAAGAAATCAGAAACACTAGAATTTTCTAAGATTTATTGATCATTCAGAAAATAAATACTGTGTACTCCTAGCCATGAGTGCACTAGGGAGATGACAGCTAGGAGCAATGTGGGCCTCATGGAATTTTCAGCCTAAAAGGAGAGGTAGACAAAAAAAAAAGACAATTAGGAGTGGTCAATTCAATGCAGTAAACTAAGAGGATGCTAGAAGGAAGAGGAGCTACCTAGGAAAGATAGTCAGTGAAAATCTCTTTGAAAAGATGACATTGGAGCTGAGAATTCAGTGTTGAGAAGGAATCTAGGCATGTGGAGAGTGAGGATGGTGATCATTTCTGATGTCATCAAATAACTAGTGAGCCTTCAAGTTCCTCTGCTTGTCTCACAGCTTTCTTTTCCACAGTTTGTTGTAACAAATCAGCATCTAAAAGAGTCCACCAGAATCATGGGTCTCTTAATTCTCCTAGAATCCACACATTCCTCTTCTTCTCCTCTTTTCCCCTTGGTGATAAATGACTTGCCTTGAAGAGTTTCCAATAGCAGGGGTTTTGCTGTTTGCATCCTTATGGTGATGTTAAATTTTTGTGTCTCCGTCCTCTGTATCTTTTATAAGCTGGTCGTTAGATCTGGCTTGAATGATTCAGGATCAACATTTTGAGAGTACTCACAGGTGGTTTTTGCCTGTTTCCATTGGGCGGAATCACTTCATGGCAAATAGATGGGGAAGCTATGGTAACAGTGACAGACTTTATTTTCTTGGACTCCAAAATCACTATGGATGGTAGCTACAGCCATGAAACTAATACACGCTTGCTCCTTGGAGGAAAAGCTATGACCAACCTAGATAGCATATTAAAAAGCAGAGACATTACTTTGCTGACAAAGGTCAGTCTAGTCAAAGCTATAGTTTTTCCAGTAGTCAGGTATAGATCTGAGAGCTGGACCACAAAGAAGGCTGAGCATCGAAGAATTGATGCTTTTGAACTGTGGTGCTGTGGAAGACTGAGAGTCTCTTGGACTGCAAGGAGATCCAATGAACCAATCCTAAAAGGAATCAATCCTGAATATTCATTGGAAGGACTGATGCTGAAGTGCCAATACTTTGGCCACCTGATACAAAGAGCTGACTCAATGGAAAAGACCCTGATGCTGGGAAAGATTGAAGGTGGAAGGAGAAGGCAATGATAAAGGATGAGATGGTTAAATGGCATCGTCACTCAACGGACATGAGTTTGAGCAAACTCTGGGAGATGGTAAGGGACAGGGAAGCCTGGTGTGCTGCAGTCCACTGGGTCACAAAGAGTCGGAAACAACTAAGCAACTGAACAACAATTGGGAGGTGTATACTGCTTAGCTGAATCTTATCATGTGATATTCAATCACTGATGATCACGGCCTGCTTCTGCTACTTCATGAAGTTTGCAAACCAGTGATGCTCTGATCCAGTGATCCTCAAAGTGTGGTCCCAGGACCAGCAGTAGCAGCATCACCTGGAAATTTCTTAGAAAGCAACTCTCCAGTCCTATACCAGACCTCTGAACTGGAAATTCCAGGATGTGGTCCAGCATCAGTGTTTTAATGAGCCCTCCAGGGAACTCTGATGCACGCTGGTATTTGAGAACCACTTCTTTTTCATTGATTAGCTGGACGGCATCTATAAAGAGAAACTTCCCTCACCAACTCTTTGGTTATTCAGACATGGTTCATACAACCAAACCAGCTACATGCTTGATTCTTTCCCTTTACATACCAGTTTTCAGAATAATTAGTTGGTTCCCCAGTCATCATTGCTTTCTTTCTTTCATTTACTTTGTTTTGATGGTCCCAGCATAAAGTTGACTTTGGAGGGGAGCTACTGAGTTTGCTTTGTATCTGTGGAGTTGTGTTGTCTCCTGCAAAAGCAAGGATGCTAGGGTGCTAGAGAACTTGAGCATAAGCCCCTGCAAAGGCAGCATCCAAGTGTGTCAGCAGCCTGGACACCCCAGGAAGTCAAGCCACTTCTCAGTACTTCCGCTGTGTCTTCCCAGCAGGCGTGTGTTACACAATACATGTCAGGTCTTATTAATCCAATTTCCCCATCTCTCTCCAAAGGAAAGGAGGACCCCGGTAAAGATCAATACCCTTACAGAGATGATAAAGACAGATGAGCCTAGGAGGCCCGGCTGGTGTTTGTAATTACCGCCTCTGTAGGCATTCAGTTACTGCTAATGAAAGGGTGACAGGGCTCTCCCCCTGCTGACAGAGGAGCTGTATGCAGGCTGCTTGGCCCAGCATGCAGCTGACAGCCAGTTTCCTCTCCTCTCCTGACTGCAGCTCACTCCACCAGCGCAGTTTCCCCAGTATATGGAACTTCTTAATGCCGTGACACTTCCCCTAATGGAATTTTCATGGAGGAAGTCCATTTTGCTCATCATATTGCTACCATGTCAACCCATTCCCAGGCTTGCACATGCACTGTCAGCATGATTCACTGATGTCCTGGACTCAGGGGGGTTGCAGGGGAGCAGGCCCAGGAGAACTTGTCCGTGACTCTCCACTGAAAGCTTTTCCTTCCAACCAGGCAGCAAGAAGGCAGATCAGAGAGCTGCTTCTGCTTTTCAATATTCCATATAAGGATATGTGAATGTGTGTGCATGTGCATGTGTTCGTGGGGTGGAAAAAAAATTTTTTTTCACTGAAATAGGGGCTTCCCAGGTGGTGCTAGTGGTAAGGAACCCACCTGCCAATGCCAGAGACACAAAGCATGAGAGTTTGATCTCTGGGTGGGGAAGATCCCCTGGACGAAGGTAGGGCAACCCACTCCAGTATTCTTGCCTGGAGAATCCCATGGATGGAGGAACATGGTGGGCCACAGTCCACTGTGTTGCAAAGTCAGATATGACTGAGTGACTTAGCACACAGTTGTCATTAAGGGACAGTTAATTCTATTTCCTTTGCTGAGGGGCTAAGCAGACAAGAGGACACGCCTTGAAGACATCCACTTCCCTTTCTGTCTGGGAATCGTATCTCTTAGGACCACCTTGTACTAGACAGTGGTGGAGCCCTGGCCAGACCCTTTGCTGGTCCGTGCAGCCAGGTCTGAGTGTTGGCTGATAGTAATTCACAGCTGCTCCATTCACTAAGGACAGAGTGCCTCCCTCCCCCATGACCAGGACTCAGCCAGTGACCAGAGGGGACAGAAGGTGGGCTTCTGGATATCACAGAGTGAGGTCACACACTCAAAGCAGTATTAACCCGAAACCACACTTTAATTTAGCAATTCTCCTCTTCCCCATCCTTCTCCTCCTGAGCACAACTTCTGCCCTCTCTTCCAAATCAACTGAATACAAATCCCCATTTCAGGCTCTGCTTCTGGGCAGCCCTGTCAGTAAGGTGCCCTTTCCCAGGGTCTGCTCTCAGCAGTGGGAAGGGACATCCCACTAGCAGCTCTGGAGCCCAGGCAAGGCCTGTACTGCTCTTAAGTACAGTGGTGATTGTTCAGGAATGTGCATGGTGGCAATGTCAAGCCAAGGACAACCCTACCTGGTGGAACTACTGTGAAAAAAACTCAGGAGCTGGTAGAAGCCATTCTTCAGGCCTAGGACTAGGCCAAGAGCAGGGGAGTGTGACACTTGCTTCAGGCGCAAAGTCTAAGGAGGGTTACCGAAAAAACTCTGTAACTGGAGAACGCAAATTGGTACAACCACTATGGAAAACAATAAGGAGCTTCCACAGAAAATTCAAAACACAAATTCTCAGTATGTATCCAAAGGAAATGAAAACAGGATATAACGAGAGACCTGTACTCCCAAGTTCACAACAGCTCTGTTCATAATCATCAATATGTGGAAACAACCTGTGTCTTTTAGTGAATATATAATTCTACACATATGAATATGCAGTATATACACACATATACTATGGAATATACAGTATTCAGCCAGGATAAAGAAAGAAATCTTGCCATTTGTGATAATAAAGATGGATCTAGAGGCCATTATGCCAAGTTAAATAAACTAGACAGAGAAACTAGACTGCAGCCACGAAATTAAAAGACGCTTGCTCCTGGGAAGAAAAGATATGACAAACCTAGACAGTGTATTAAAAAGCAGAGATATTACTTTGCCAATAAAGGTCCATATAGTCAAAGCTACGCTTTTTCCAGCAGTCATGTACGAATATGAGAGCTGAACCATCCAGAAGGCTGAGCACTAAAGAACTGGTGCTTTTGAATTGTGGTGTTGGAGAAGACTCTTGAGAGTCCCTTGGATAGGAAGGAGATCCAACCAGTCAATCCTAAAGGAAATCAGTCCTGAATATTTAATGGAAGGATTGATGCTTAATATGAAGCTTCAACACTTTGGGCACCTAATGCAAAGAGCCAACTCACTGGGAAAGACCCTGATGCTGGGAAAGATTGAAGGCAGGAGAATGAGGGTTGACAGAGGATGAGATGGTTGGATGGTATCACCGAGTCAACAGACAAGAGTTTGAAAAACTCTGGAAGAAAGTGAAGGACAGGGAAGCCCAGCATGCTGCAGTCCATGAGGTCACAGAGTCGGACATGACTTAGCGGCCGAACAACAGTAAGACAGAGAAAGACAAATACTTTCTGAGATAAATTAGACATGGAACCAGAGGGAAAAAATTCATGGAAACAAAGCATAGAAAAGTAGTTGAATGGTTGCCAGGAATTGGGAGAAATAGGGAGACGATGGTAAAATAACAAACTTTTCAATATAAACTAAATAAGATCTAAGGATCTAATGTAAAACATGGTGACTGTAATTGTTAACACTGTGTTAGGTACTGAAATGTGCTAAGAGAGTAGAACTTAAATGTTCTCTGCCTTTAAAATAAAAGATAAATATGTGAAATGATCAGTGTGTTAATTAACTGGATCAGGGGAATACAAAAGCCTTTAAAAATCCTTTTATAAATTCAGTAATAATTTTTTAAAAATAAAAAATAATGTCAAAATGATAAAAACATATATCAAATTTTAAAATAAAGGCAGGATTAGTGTTTATTGATTATTCCCTTTGTCTCAGACTCAAGTTAGGCTCCATACCACACTGTAACTCTGCCAGAACTTAGAAGATTATACCAAAGATCTAGCCAAAGCAAAGGAAAACACTATTCTGTTTAAAAATCAAAAAATAATCTCAAAGGGCATAAGAACAAAATCCTGTGATCAGAGTATCTGGGCTCAAAATCCTAAAGTTAGCCACTTAGCAGCTGCAGACTTTGAAAGTTGTTTATACTTCTTGAGATAAATCTGAGATAAGTTACAGGTGAGTTACAGTGTAGTATGGAGTCTAACTGGAGAAATCAATCTCCTCTGTTCAGAGAACTACTACTTGAATTTACTTATTGGTCTGCTTGTGAGATTTAAATAATAAAGTATATTAAACTGCTTAACGCAGCCTTTAGCACATAGTAAGGACTAAATCTCAGAGAAGGCAATGGCACCCCACTCCAGTACACTTGCCTGGAAAATCTCATGGACAGAGGAGCCTGGTGGGCTGCCATCCATGGGGTCACTAAGAGTCGGACACGACTGAGTGACTTCCCTTTCACTTTTCACTTTCATGCATTGGAGAAGGAAATGGCAACTCACTCCAGTGTTCTTGCCTGGAGAATAGCAGGGACGGGGGAGCCTGGTGGGCTGCCGTCTATGGGGTCGCACAGAGTCGGACACGACTGAAGCGACTTAGCAGCAAGCAGCAAGGACTAAATCTACATATGCAACCATTATGTTTAATAGTATTTTTTCTTTATAACAATTTCTTTCCCTTTTTTGTAGAGGTTAATTTGAGACTGTAGAGAACAAACTCAAGAGACCTGAGGGTGACAGGTTGGGAAGAACCACTTGAGAGTTTAAAAGGTCATCTTTTGGTCCACAAAGATTGAATGTGCCGATCAAGATAAGTAATCATTCGTTAAATAAAATTGTGTCTCAGTTCAGTTGCTCAGTCGTCTCCGACTCTTTGTGACCCCATGAATCCCAGCACCAGACCTTCCTGTCCATCACCAACTCCCGGAGTTCACTCAGACTCACGTCCATCGAGTCAGTGATGCCATCCAGCCATTTCATCCTCTGTCGTCCCCTTCTCCTCCTGCCCCCAATCCCTCCCAGCATCAGAGTCTTTTCCAATGAGTCAACTCTTCACATGAGGTGGCCAAAGTACTGGAGTTTCAGCTTTAGCATCATTCCTTCCAAAGAACACCAGGACTGATCTCCTTCAGAATGGACTGGTTGGATCTCCTTGCAGTCCAAGGGACTCTCAAGAGTCTTCTCCAACACCACAGTTCAAAAGCATCCATTCTTTGGCGCTCAGCCTTCTTCACAGTCCAACTCTCACATCCATACATGACCACAGGAAAAACCACAGCCTTGACTAGATGGACCTTTGTTGGAAAAGTAATGTCTCTGCTTTTGAATATGCTATCTAGGGTGGTCATAACTTTCCTTCCAAAGAGTAAGCATCTTTTAATTTCATGGCTGCAGTCACCATCTGCAGTGATTTGGGAGCCCAAAAAAATAAAGTCTGGCACTGTTTCCACTGTTTCCCCATCTATTTCCCACGAAGTGATGGGACTGGATGCCATGATCTTCATTTTCTGAATGTTGAGCTTTAAGCCAACTTTTTCACTCTCCTCTTTCACTTTCATCAAGAGGCTTTTGAGTTCCTCTTCACTTTCTGCCATAAGGGTGGTGTCATCTGCAGATCTGAGGTTATTGACATTTCTCCCAGCAATCTTGATTCCAGCTTGTGTTTCTTCCAGCCCAGTGTTTCTCATGATGTACTCTGCATATAAGTTAAATAAGCAGGGTGACAATATACAGCCTTGATGTACTCCTTTTCCTATTTGGAACCAGTCTGTTGTTCCATGTCCAGTTCTAACTGTTGCTTCCTGACCTGCATACAGATTTCTCAAGAGGCAGGTCAGGTGGTCTGGTATTCCCATCTCTTTCAGAATTTTCCACAGTTTATTGTGATACACAGTCAAAGGCTTTGGCATAGTCAATAAAGCAGAAACAGATGTTTTTCTGGAGCTCTCTTGCTTTTTCCATGATCCACAGATGTTGGCAATCTGATCTCTGGTTCCTCTGCCTTTTCTAAAACCAGCTTGAACATCTGGAAGTTCACGATTCACATATTGCTGAAGCCTGGCTTGAAGAATTTTGAGCATTACTTTACTAGCATGTGATTGAGGATAGCAAAGTGTCTAGGAAGGTTCCCTATCTTGCTGTCAAGAAACTCAAATTTCTGTGCAAGTCTGCCCATCATATTACTTTTGATGGACAATGTATTTACCATGAAGAGAACGAGACAAAGGGAAGCAAAGTTTGATAGTTTTGCCAACTAACATGTCCCAGTGTCTCAGTAATTTACAAAAATACACATTTTTGCTCATGTTACCAGAAGGCTTCAACTGTGGCTGTGCTAGGCTTAGCTCTACTTGTCATAATAGACTCCAGCCTGAAAGGAAAGTCAAGTTCTGGAACACACTGATCTCACTAAGGAACAAGAAAAAGAGATACAAAGCCCAATCACTTAAAGCCTCTGTTCAGATCCGTTCCTTGGGCTAAAGAAGATCAGAAGGCCAAACTTACTTTCAATGGGTTAATGTCAATATACTAGGGCTGTATGGAAGTGAGTAAAAAATGGAGCACAAACAAATAATTGTGAAGAATACAATTTACCACACCTACGATGAGAAATGGTGGTATGCTGTTAACATTAAGGAAATGGAAGAAAATGAAAACAGTAAGAGCATTACTAAGTAACCAGAGGCATTCTCTTACAGATTCTATAGTGTGCTAAACACAAACTATCCTGACTATGTGGCTCCTTGTATAATGCTTGAAAGAAGTCAGAAAGCAGGATGTTGAAGTATAAGTGTGTTTGTTAATTTTTCCAGTTAAAATTCTGTTTGCAACAGACATATTCTTAAAACACATTCTTTTGTATTACTTTTAAAGTTTAAAAAGAGGAATTACATGTCACCACTTGAGCACAATGATCTTCCCCTAGTGATTAGCTATAAAATACTGTAGATCACAAGTCAATCAGTTCAGTCACTCAGTTAGGTCCAACTCTTTGTGACCCCATGAACAGCAGCATGCCAGCCTTCCCTGTCCATCACCAATTCCCAGGGCCTACTCAAATTCATGTTGATTGCATCAGTGATGCCAAGTAAAGTAATGTAATGGTTGGTCATAACTTTTGGTCATAACTTTTCTCCCAAGGAGCAAGCATCTTTTAATTTCATGGCTGCAGTCACCATCTGCAGTGATTTGGGAGCCCCCCAAAATAAAGTCTGACACTGTTTCCCCATCTATTTGCTGTGAAGTGATAGGATCGGATGCCATAATCTTAGTTTTCTGAATGTTGAGTTTTAAACTGACGTTTTCATTCTCCTCTTTCACTTTCATCAAGAGGCTCTTTAGTTCTTCTTCACTTTCTGCCATAAGGGTGGTGTCATCTGCATATCTGAGGTTATTGATAATTCTCCTGGCAATCTTGATTCCAGCTTGTGCTTCATCCAGTCCAGCATTTCTCATGATGCACTCTGCATATAAGTTAAATAAGCAGGGTGACAATATACATCCTTGACGTACTCCTTTCCCTATTTGGAATCAGTCTGCTCTCCCGTGTCCAGTTCTAACTGTTGCTTCTTGACCTGCATACAGATTTCTCAGGAGGCAGGTCAGGTGGTCTGGTATTCCCATCTTTTGAAGGATTTTCCAGAGTTTGTTGTGGTCCACACAGTCAAAGGCTTTGACATAGTCATTAAAGCAGAAGCAGATGTTTTTCGGAACTCTCTTTTTTTTCCGATAATCCAGCAAATGTTGGCAATTTGATCTCTGGTTCCTCTGCCTTTTCTAAATCCAACTTGAACATCTGGAAATTCATGGTTCATGTACTGTTGCAGCCTGGCTTGGGGAATTTTGAGCATTACTTTGCTAGCGTGTGAGACAAGTGCAATTGTGTGATAGTTTGAACATTCTTTGGCATTCCTTTCTTTGGGATTGGAATGAATACTGACCTTTTCCAGTCCTGTGGCCACTGCTGAGTATTTTAAATTTGCTGGCGTAGTGAGTGCAGCACTTTCATAGCATCATCTTTTAGGATTTGAAATAGCTCACCTGCACTAGCTTTGTTTGTAGTGATGCTTCCTAAGGCCCACTTGACTTTACATTCCAGTATGTTTGGCTCTAGATGAGTCATCACACCATCGTGGTTATCTGGGTCATGAAGATCTTTTTTGTATAGTTCTTTTGTTTATTCTTGCCACCTCTTCTTAATATCTTCTGCTTCTGTTAGGTCTATACAATTTCTGTCCTTTATTGTGCTCATCTTTGCATGAAATGTTCCCTTGGTATCTCTAATTTTCTTGCAGAGATCTCTAGTCTTTCCCATTCTATTATTTTCCTCTATTTCTTTGCATTGATCACTGAGGAAGGCTTTCTTATCTCTCCTTGCTATTCTTTGGAACTCTGCATTCAAATGGGTATATCTTTCCTCCTTTGCCTTTAGCTTTAGATCACAAACTATAACCTAAATCTCCAGGAAATGTATCTAGTTATACATTTACTGTCCTATGTCTGATATTCACCTGTCAAATAACAAGGTTCACAATCAGGTATAGTTATTCTTTAACTTCATGCATTATTATATATGAAAAAAGCAATAATTTTTAAAGGCTGGATTTTCATTTGAGATGTCTTTTATCTTTTGGAACAAAAGAAATCAATTGGAAAAATTACTGTTTTGTGAGGGACAATGTATGAAAGAGTCAGATTTTTCTATTTTTATCCTGAAGACAAAGTTAACAACCTTTTGCTCATTTAGAGATTTAATGCCTAAGAGCAATTAATTTCAGTCTACTACAAAATTCAATAGTGCAAATTTAAAATGTATTATTCTTGCTTTGATAACTGCAGATCTGCATTTCATTGTTCAATAAGTTCTATCACTAGGCAGAGTGTAACATGGCCTCTGGTCAGAAAATAAAAGAATGTAAGTAGCAGTTATGCAAACTAAATGTTCAATTTCAAAATAACAAATATACCTTGAGCCAGGGACAAATTTTTTTTGAAGAACACCTGATAAAAACTTGGTAGTTGCCTGAGCAACACCTAGAGCCAGACATCCTGGAATGCAAAGTCCAATGGGCCTTATCACTACGAACAAAGCTAGTGGAGGTGATGGAATTCCAGTTAAGCTATTTCAAAACCTGAAAGACGATGCTGTGAAAGTGCTGCACTCAATATGCCAGCAAATTTGGAAAACTCAGCAGTGGCCACAGGACTGGAAAAGGTCAGTTTTCATTCCAATCCCAAAGAAAGGCAATGCCAAAGAATGTTCAAACTATCGCACAATTGCATTCATCTCACACGCTAGCAAAGTAATGCTCAAAATTCCCCAAGCCAGGCTGCAATAGTACATGAACTGTGAACTTCCAGATGTTCAAGCTGGATTTAGAAAAGGCAGAGAAACCAGAGATCAAATTGCCAACATCCGTTGGATCATCAAAAAAGGAAGAGAGTTCCAGAAAAACATCTACTTCTGCTTTAATGACTATGTCAAAGCCTTTGACTGCTTGGACCACAACAAACTCTGGAAAATTCTTCAAGAAATGGGAATACCAGACCACCTGACCTGCCTCCTGAGAAATCTGTATGCTGGTCAGGAAGCAACAGTTAGAACTGGACATGGAATAACAGACTGGTTCCAAATAGGGAAAGGAGTACATCAAGGATGTATATTGTCACTCTGCTTATTTAACTTCTATGCAGAGTACCTCATGAAAAACGCTGGGCTGGATGAAGCACAAGCTGGAATCAAGATTACCAGGAGAATTATCAATAACCTCAGATATGCAGATGACACCACCCTTATGGCAGAAAGTGAAGAAGAACTAAAGAGCCTCTTGATGAAAGTGGAAGAGGAGAGTGAAAACATCGATTTAAAACTCAACATTCAGAAAACTAAGATTATGGCATCTGGTCCCATCACTTCATGGCAAATAGATGGGGAAACAGTGGCAGACTTTATTTTGGGGGGCTCCAAAATCACTGCAGATGGTGACTGCAGCCATGAAATTAAAAGATGCTTGCTCCTTGGAAGAAAAGTTATGACCAACCTAGACAGCATATTAAAAAGCAGAGACATTACTTTTCCAACAAAGGCCCGTCTAGTCAAGGCTATGGTTTTTCCAGTAGTCATGTATGGATGTGAGAGTTGGACTATAAAGAAAGCTGAGCACCAAAGAATTGATGCTTTCAAACTGCAGTGTTGGAGAAGACTTTTGAGAGTCCCTCAGACTACAAGGAGATCCAACCAGTCAATCCTAAAGGAAATAGGTCCTGAATATTTATTGGAAGAACTGATGCTGAAGCTGAAACTCCAATTCTTTGGCCACCTGATGCAAAGAACTGACTCACTGGAAAAGACCCCAATGCTGGGAAAGATCGAACTCAGGAGGAGAAGGGGACGACAGAGGATGAGATTGCTGGATGACATCACCAACTCAATGGACATGCGTTTGAGTATACTCTGGGAGTTGGCAACGGACAGGGAGGCCTGGTGTGCATCAGTCAATGGGGTCACAAAGAGTAGGACACGACTGAGTGACTGAACTGAACTGACTGAAGTGAGCAAGAAGGGACTTGGGGATACTTTAAGATTTCTTCTGCCTCAAATTACACACTTCCTTTAAACCGAGCATATGCGTACCTTCTCCGTGTTTAGGAATCTAATGCAAGATCTGTGACAAAGACAGAAATACCATGAAACCAGACTAGCTTTTGTAACCTCAACTCTGAAAACCCAGATGAGGATACTGAAGATTCTCTTTGACTCTACCCCACTCTAATTTTCATTCTCAAGCAGCCTAAAGTAAAAGATGTTAGTGCATTAAATTTACTAATTTGAAAGAGAGGCTGAGACCAGACCACAAAGCCTTTTGTGGACTGCAGCAGAGACAGGAAGTATCATTTCTAGCCCTTCCTTTAGAGAGTTCTGTAATACCCTGATGAAATCCCTTAGGCTCGTCCTATGATTATTTAATGTCTCATTACCTGAGCCCTCGATACTAAATCGTCACAGTGTCTAGCTTTCTGACTGACCATCTGCCTTTAACACTACCTTTTCACTGATTATTAACATGTTTTTATAAGACATTGGACATAGTTGTAAAAGCTAGTTTGAAATCCTTTTCTGCTATTTTCACTATCTTGGAGTCAGTCTCCATTGACTGTACATGATTTTGCTTTTCCTCTTATTTTGTTAAAACATGCATAACAAAAAATGTACCAGTGATTCAAAGGGTCCCATTCAGTGGCATTAGCACATTCACAATGTTCAGCAACCATCACCACTATCTAGTTCCAGAATGTTTCATCATCCTAAATGGAAATACTCCACCAATTAAGCTGCCTATCCCCATTATCCTTTCCCCAGAGCCCATGCTGCTGCTGCTGCTGCTGCTCCTGTCACTTCAGTTGTGTCCGACTCTGCGCAACCCCATAGCCAGCAGCCCACCAGGCTCCCCCGTCCCTGGGATTCTCCAGGCAAGAACACTGGAGTGGGTTGCCATTTCCTTCTCCAATGCATGAAAGTGAAAAGTGAAAGTGAAGTCGCTCAGTCGTGTCCGACTCTTAGCGACCCCATGGACTGCAGCCTTCCAGGCTCCTCTGTCCATGGGATTTTCCAAGCAAGAGTACTGGAGTGGAGTGCCATTGCCTTCTCTGTCCCCAGAGCCCATAACAACCACTAATCCAGTTTCTAGCTCTATGGATTTACCTATTCTGAATGCTTCATATTAGTGGATCCTACAATATCTAGCCTTTGCAGTCTGGCTTTTTCATGTAGCATAACGTGTTCAAGGTTTATTGATGTTGTACCATGTGTCAGTACTTCATTTCTGTATGGAGCTGAATGATGTTCAGTTCCATGGACTCTTTGCATAGAATACATTTTCTATCTTTTCAATTTATTTTTTGAATAAGTCATAGTTTTTTCTTTGCATGCTTCATAATTTTTCACTTAAAGTGGACACTTTGGATATTATGATATGTAAAGATAAAGAAATAGAACAAGAACATTAAAAAACAAAAAGTTAAAACAAAATGTTACATTCCAGGTCTTTGCAATTTGGCTTTATGTCCAGGCACTCTTTCAACATTTAGGCCATTTACAACTCTAGTAGGTCCTTCTTGTGATCCGAAAGACAAGCCAGGGGTAAAAACTTACAGTCTTCTCCCAGATCTTTTCTGAGCATGTGTCCCGCCCTGAGCAGGTGGGTGTTTTTCTGTGTTCTCTATACACAGGATAGCTTTTCAAAGCCCCTGTTTTGTTCACAAAAGGTTACTCCCTGGCTTTTCTTTCCAAAATTTCAGTATGTTTATTGTTTTCCCCAACTGTTATTTTTTCCAGCTTTCTCCTTGTTTTTGTCTTTTTTTTTTTTTTTTTTTTTGAGGACAATGTAGACTCTCTCCCTAGAGAGAGTTAGATGAAATAAAGGGAAGCCCCTCATGGCAATCCTATAGGAAACCCCAGTAAGGTCAAAACAGAAAAGCACAATTTCTTGGGGACTAGACCCACTCTGCTCCCTCCAGAATTAGATACTCAAACTGGAATTAAAAGCTTTTCTCTTCAAGATTACTACTGAGCCAGGGGCAGAGGGAGGGCAAGGATAAATTAAAATGCAATAAAAAAAGAGCTCCTGCTCTACTCCAGTGGCTTTTCTCCTGGCTAAGCATTCACTTTGTATAAACCTTTGTCTTTCAGAATTCTGATAAGCTTGATTCAAGTAGGTTTTGCCAAATTCTTTGATGTTGCTGGAGAGGAATAACCTCCAGATGGTATTACCCCACCACTTTGGCTGATGTCACTCCTAATTGTCTTTTTAAATTAATATTTTCAATATTTTAAAGCAGTTCAGGTATATAGATAAATTTACAGACAGTTCCTGTGCTCCCTCATGTCCCCCTACACGCATGGTTTCCCCTATTATTAACATCTTGTATGGTACATTTTTATAATAATCCAATGTTGACATATTAATATCAACTTAAGTCCACAGATGACATCAAGGTCACTCTTTTGTCCATTCCATGGATTTTAACAAATATTGAAAAACATGTGTCCACCATTATAGTAGCAAAGACAGAGGTTTAACTGTCCTAAAAATCCCCTGTGCTCCACCTATTTATCCATTCCTCCCTCCCCACAAACTCCTGGAAAGTATTAATCTTTTTACTGTTTCTGTCATTTTGTTTTTTCCAACATGTCGTTCTTTTTACATAGGGTTTCTTTCATTTAGTAATTTACATTTAAGTCTCATCCGTGTTATTTTGTGGTTTTATCACTCATATTTTTTATCACTAAATAATAAATCATGGTACAGATACACCACAGCTCATTTATACATTCACCTACTGAAGGACATCGCCATTTGTACCAAGCATGACAGTGATGACGTGGCTACTATATACTTTCATGTTTAGGTTTTCATTTGGACGGAAGTTCTCAACCCATCTAGGTAAATAACAAGGGGAATGATTGCTGGATCTCACAGTAAAATGTGTCTACTTCTGTAAGAATTTGCCGATATCTCTTCCAAAGTGACTGTACCATTTTGAATTTTACCAGAAATCAGAGTTCCTCTTGCTTCGTATCCTCACCAGCATTTGATGTTATCAGTGCTTTGGTTTTAGCCATTCTAATAGGTGTGTAGCTGTATCGTGCTCCTGCTCAAGTTACGATTCCTTAATCGCATATGTTGAGCATCTGCTTATTTGGCCACATGTTTATCTCTGGTGCAGGGTCTGTTCAGATATTTTACCCATTATTTAATTAACATGTTTTTTTATTCAGTGTTGAGTTTTAAGAGTTCTTTATAGATTTAGGACAACAGTCCTTTATTAGACACGTATTTTGCAAATATTTTCTCCCAATCTGTGGCTTTTCATTCTCTTAACAGTGTCTTCTGCAGATAGGAAGCTTTTAATTTAAATGAAGTCCAACCTGTTTGTTTTCTTTTCTTTTCTTTTCTTTTCAAGGCTCAAGCTTTAAGTGTTACATCTAAAAAGTCATCGTGAAACCCAAGGTCATCTAGATTTTCTTCTATGCTATCTTCTAGAAGTTTTATAGTTTTGCATTTTACATTTATGGCTATAATCTGATTTTATCTTAACTCCACTGAGTTTTCTTTGTACTTTTGCCAAAAATCAGTAGACTGCATTTGTGTGAATCTAGTCATGGACTCTCAGTTCTGATCCATCAATCTATTTGTTTTAAATTGTCTTCTCTTTTTAAAATGGGTCATACTTTTCAGTATTTTAATATCCTGAGTAACTTTGGCTTTATTCTGGATATTTGAAATCAGCCAGAGAGTCTAATATTGTGTTATATTATGGAAAGCATATATTGCATTATGTTTCTCTGAAGAGTGTCAGATTTTTTTTTTTAGTTCAGATTGCAAACACTGTCTCTTAGACAGGGTTCAAATTTCTGTGTAATTATTTCATCCTTAGTTTGGTTGTTTGACGTCTATACCCACTATCAGTGCCTCCCCTTTTCCACACCTCTCTTTCCAGGATTATCTCCTCGTGTTCCAGTGCCTGCCACTGCTTCTATCGTCTGGTTCTTCCAGCCAGAAACATGGTTTTCTACCCTTCCTTATGCAGACTGGAGCCTGACCTCAGGTTAGCAGCCATGAAAACAGGAAATGCACTCAATGTTGTTCTTTAAGTGTTAACTCCCATCTAGAATCTACTGAATTTTACTCTTTTTCCAACGGCTTCTGGTAGTTATAGTTTATATTTTGTCTAGATATGATGGTTGTTAATTGTGTGAGGATTATTTAACCAATAGCTTACTTAGTCCCACCTGGATCTAGTATTTCTACCAACACCACCATTGTCATGGCTACTAGGAATTGAGTGTTTACCTCAAAGACATCAAAATTCCACGATCATCTAACTTGTAGTGTCATGCCTTCAGAAGGCTGAGCCTGGACTAGCTCACGGGGACAGATGCTGCGCCTGTCATGAGCATCAGAGTGAGAGCCGGGTAACACGGCACACATGTCCCATGACTGCTGTCGCTTGACTACTATGGCTTAGGGATGAGCACTAAGTGTCATTCTAATTTAATCTTCATATTTCTCTTATGAGACATTTACTATCCACATTATACCTAAGAGGAAATCCAGGCCTAGGAGTGATAATTAAGGACTGACTCATATAAAAGAGCACTATGCATGTCTTCTCCCATGAGCTGCACATCAACCACAGTGTCACTTCACTTCCTCAGCACCGAAATACTTGTATTCTTCTCTCAAAAGTTAGAACAATGCCCCTTCTTGGAATTTTTAATCAGGATATAGACAGAGAGGTCTATTTCTTTCTAAACATTTAAAAATTCTTTCTATTTAGCTTTTTTAAATAGCTTTTATAGTGCCAAAAACACATATTTAATTTAGAAAATTCAAAAGATAGGCTTCAGCAAAAGATGACAATACAAAGCACCCAAACAGTAGAGGTAAGAAAAAGAAAAGAAAATGGGTAGATAAAGTTGTATATTAAGAATGTAAGGAGTCATCACGTATAGTTTGGGATCAAACACAGTGAGCTGCTGGGCAATCCACAGGAGAAAACGATGAGAAAAGAGGCAGGGCCTCAGCTCTCTTCAGAATTTTTGCACAGCGCATGGGGCAACAGTTAAATCCAGAAAGGTGTCAGGCTCAGAAATCTGCCTTCTATCTGCTAATAGCCATGAGCAACAGAATTCATCCACAACTCCTATATAACTCAAAGTGTACGTATTATAACAGTTCTCTTACCCTCATCGCAGGAAGAAATATTCAGGAAGGAGAGAGACTCCACCATTAAAGCTGTGGGTTGACCTACAAAATCTTTGCCACAAAACCCACACACATGCACTTTTGTAGGAATTTATGCTTCAAATTCCAAATCACACTGGGGCTCCCAGGCTAAGCAAAGACAAAATCCTTCAGGAGTAGACATCAGTCCAGAATCAGACAACCTTTTCCACCATGGGGCATCCATGTTTCAAGTCCCAATGCATTTTCAGACTATTAAAGACCTGTCCCAAGTCTAACCGTGGCCAGACATAACCCACTATAATACAGATTCACAGTCAAGGGCAGCTCCCCTGGCTGTGATGCTAAAGCAAACTAGGCGGACATGCTTCTATTTCCAACTAATACTTATCTGCCTCCGAAATAATTTTCTAAATGTTGTGCAATGGTTAATTTTATATGTCACCTTGAAGGGGCTAGGGGATTCCCAGATAACTGGTGAAAAACATTATTTCTGGATAAGTCTTAGAGACTGTTTCTAAAATAGGTTAGTATCTTAATTGGTAGACTGAGTAAAGATTGCCTTGGCAAATCCCAGTGGGCATCATCCAATCTGTTGAGGTTCTGAACATAACAGAAAGGTGGAGAGAGGGGAATTCTCTGCTTGAGCTCCTGCTTTCAGATACTAGTGCTCTTGGTTCTCAGGCCTTCAGACTTGGACTAATTATGCCACCACCTTTCCTGGTTCTCCTGCTTTCAGACAGCAAATTGTAGGACTTAGTACCTATAATTACCTGGGCCAAGTCCTATAATAAATCCCCTCTTACACAGCTGTAAGAAAACCCTAATACATATCATTTGTGTCCATAGCATTTCCTAACAGTACATCACTGATATGTATTCTTCTGATGCTCTGAGCCCAGCTTTACGCTCTTAGCCAATGGAAGTCTAGCAAGCAAGAATGCCCTACATACTCTCAGCCAATGAGCATTACGTCAGGCTGTCTTGAATAAGCAAGTTTGAAATACATGGCGTATCTTATGTCATGGACACATATTCTACTTACTTTCTCCCCAGAGCACAGGTTTTCCTCATAATGGTGGACAAAAAGTTGTATAATAGTAGCCCTTAACTTACCCTAAGGAAATCAGTATCACCTGTTTATGATACTAAGTATGAAAATGTGGGATAATTCAAAGGGTCTTTGAGGAAATGGTGGAGGAAACAGAGGCTAAAGATCTGGTGAGCTGTTAGGCAGCAGTGGCAGCCATGGGGCACTGTGAAAGTCAACATGAACCTAACTTCAGCCTGCAGAATTGGCCAACCACTGTATACAGAGTAGATGAATGAAACCAGCACTCAAGGCATGTCAGAACTTGAGATTTGAAAGAAATGAAAGAGTTACTCCTATTACAATATTAGGAAGCATCCCTGGAGGACTGTGTCACAAAATGTCAAATACAATGAGTTACTGTATGTACTGTACTTGTGTCTAAATAACACATACAGTATTCTTGCTCAAGAGCATAATTTTATGTTGTCAAACCCCAAAGGAAGAACTGCATTTGAAGCCAATTCTAAATAATCCTACCTGCTGCAACTAACCAACTTAAAATGTCCATGCCTTAACCAAGTGAGAATTTCTCTCTTGATCAAGTCTAATGTCGACATTCCTAGACAAGTGGCTCTCTTGCTTGGCTTTCTTCCAAGCAAGGATGAGGAGCAGATCCAGTTTTTTTTTCCACTTACCCACTATTCTCTTCTAAGCTTTGGCGCTCCTTGCCTCCATCCATGCAGATGAGTAGAGTAAGACATGCAGAAGGCAGCATGGGATTCATATGACTAGTCCTGAAAGAGGTAACCATCACTAGTACCAACATCCCACTGTCTAGAATTAGAGATGCAAACCCAGGGAGATCCAAAGGGACTAAGAAATACCCAATTCCTTTCTGCTCAATAATAAAATTAAACAGTGGGGCAAATTCATGGTGTTATCTCTCTTGTGAAGCTCTAGTTAATCCCTCCTTCCTAATTTTCTTATGTTTATTGAGTGTCCAGAAGAAAGCAACGGTAACCCACTCCAATACTCTTGCCTGGAAAACCCCATGGACAGATGAACCTGGTAGGCTGCAGTCCATGGGGTCGCGAAGAGTCAGACATGACTGAGCAACTTCACTTTCACTTTTCACTTTCATGCATTGGAGAAGGAAATGGCAACCCACTCCATTGTTCTTGCCTGGAGAATCCCAGGGACAGGGGAGCCTGGTGGGCTGCCGTCTGTGGGGTCGCACAGAGTCAGACACGACTGAAGCGACTTAGCAGCAGCTGCAGCAGCATTGAGTGTCCACCTGATTGTGCAGGAGGTGTAGGTTCAATCTCTGGGTCAGAAAGATCCCCTGGAGATGGAAATGGCAACCCACTGCAGTATTCTTGCCTGGAGAATCCCATGGACAGAGGAGCCTGGCGGGCTACAGTAAATGAGGTTGCAAAGAACGGGACACACATGAGCAACTAAACAACAGTTATACTTCTCCTTAGTGCTCACTTGGAGAAGGCAATGGCACCCCACTCCAGTACTCTTGCCTGGAAAATCCCATGGACGGAGGAGCCTGGTAGGCTGCAGTCCATGAAGTCGATAAGAGTCAGACACGACCGAGCGACTTCACTTTCACTTTTCACATTCATGCATTGGGGAAGGAAATGGCAACCCACTCCAGTGTTCTTGCCTGGAGAATCCCAGGGACGGGGGAGCCTGGTGGGCTGCCGTCTATGGGGTTGCACAGAGTCGGACACGACTGAAGCGACTTAGCAGCAGCAGCAGTACTGCTCACTACCTTTTACCACACTAGGTACTTCTATTGGTTGTGTTTACTATTCATTTCCCTGGATGACAATGTAAGCTCCACAAAGACAGAATTTTTTTTCTGCTCACTCTCTGGCACTTAGTATACACCCGATAAACATTTGTCGAGTAAATGAATGGTGCATGTGCTTCCGGATTTTTCTGTACATAAAAACAGGACTTACAGTACACATTATTCTACAACTTCCTTTTTCAACACAGTACAAGTATATCCCTGCATAGCGATGTACCTTATTCATTTTAACAGTTACATAAAATGGCTATGTCAAGATTCATCTACACAATCTCTTACTGATGAGCACTGCAAATATTTCTAATTTCTATTACTGCACATAAGCCTGTGCATGTGCTATATTTTTCATTTTCTTGAAGGAGAAAATCCAAGGGGAGATTCCTCAAAGTGGAATTACTAAGTCAAAGACTATACTCATTAAAATGTTGACAGCGCATCTTAAAATTCTCCTTGAAAGCACGTTGAATCAATGTGAGTATATGAGACTGGAGAGGGGCCATGGAAAGAGCCAAGTTGCAGAGGATACAGAGTACTTTGGACCAGGGGAGGATTTGGACAGGGTCTCCAGAAGAGGTACAAAAAACAATACTTGGACAAGAAGGGTCCCTTTGGAATCATCATCAGATCAACACAGGTGACATCTATCTCCAGATGAATAAACATCACAATTACCTTTCAGGAATCCTCTCCCTTCCCAGAGCTACACAGAGAGCTGGCAACTGAAATCAGAGAGACTATTTAGCATTCCTTCCCTGGGCCTTCCCTCTCCCCACTGCGTTGTGCCAAAAGCAACCAGGGCTCCCTGTCTCCCTTTAAAAACATAATTAACATTCTCAGCGGGGTGGGCTGTGCACATTACTTGCAGATGGATGCTTCCTGTCTTGTTAGCTCACATGCTGGCTTTGGAATAATATGCCAAGCAATGCTCTTAGTCCCTTTTTCTTTAATTAAGGGAACCTTTTGACTCTGCTGCATTCTGACTCGTCCCTACTCTATTTCAACAAATCTGCACTGAGTACTTACTATGTGACAGACAGCGTGTCCACCCGAAAAAAAATCAGACCAGTCCTGCTTTCAAGATCTCACATGCTTTCAGGAATTCAGAGCCATCACTCATCACAAGATAATATGGTGAATATCACAGAAACAGTATGTGTCACGCTTAGTCTCTCAGTCAGGTCCAACTCTTCGTGACCCCATGACTGCAGCTCACCTGGCTCCTCTGTCCATGGGGATTCTCCAAGCATGAAAACTGGAGTGGGTTGCTATGCCCTCCCCCAGGGGATCTTCCCAATCCAGGAATCAAACCAGGATCCCCTGCATTGCAGGTGAATTCTTTACCCACTGAGTTACCAGGGAAGCCCAGAAACAGTATATACAGAGCATGTTACAAGGAGAGGGGAAAACAGGAATTTATTTTGCCTTGGATGTAGAATAGGATGCTTTCACAAAGTGCTGACAGTTTAAAATTCAAGAAGGGGCAAAGGATGTGGTGTCAGAAAAAAGTCCAGTTCCTACTTTCGCTCCCCACCATCCAGCTGAAATGAGGGCTTTATTTACAAAACAAAAATCACAGTCATCCCCAAGTTCTTGGAATGACTGGGAGGATCCCTTATTAACCACACAGATTTGATGTAGCACAGGCAAAGTCACTGTTTATTTAGCATCTACTAAGTACCATGCCTCATTTAAGCATTTTATATACTTGAGTAACTTCAAGGCTCTCTCTAGGAGGATGTTCCTAGCTTCATTTCATAGCTGAGAGTCAGTCATTAAATAAAATCTAATGGGCAGAGTCAGAATGTGAACAAAGAACGGCTGAAACACGTGTTCTTTACCACATACCAGACTGCCTTTTACTCTTATTATTAGGCACTGGACTGGCCAAAAAGCTGGTGGCTAAAAGTGGATTGTGTCCATTGGAGGTGTGCTACAGGAGATATTATAAGTCTACATAATGTGACTATTCTCATCAGCTCCCTGCTTTCACATGTATATACCACTTGCTGTCACCACCACTGTTTGCCAGTTGGCAAGAATTAGTTAAGTCTATACTACACTCACTACAGATGGTGACTGCAGCCATGAAATTAAAAGACGCTTACTCCTTGGAAGGAAAGTTATGACCAACCTAGATAGCATACTCAAAAGCAGAGACATTACTTTGCCAACAAAGGTCCATCTAGTCAAGGCTATGGTTTTTCCTGTGGTCATGTATGGATGTGAGAGTTGGACTGTGAAGAAGGCTGAGCACTGAAGAATTGATGCTTTTGAACTGTGGTGTTGGAGAAGACTCTTGAGAGTCCCTTGGACTGCAAGGAGATCCAACCAGTCTATTCTGAAGGAGATCAGCCCTGGGATTTCTTTGGAAGGAATGATGCTAAAGCTGAATCTCCAGTACTTTGGCCACCTCATGTGAAGAGTTGACTCATTGGAAAAGACCCTGATGCTGGGAGGGATTGGGGGCAGGAGGAGAAGGGGATGACAGAGGATGAGATGGCTGGATGGCATCACTGACTCGATGGATGTGAGTCTCAGTGAACTCTGGGAGTTGGTGATGGACAGGGAGGCCTGGCGTGCTGCGATTCATGGGGTCGCAAAGAGTCGGACATGACTGAGTGACTGATCTGATCTGATTTGATCTGATAATACACTCTAAGCCTTGTAAAAGAATGACTATGAAGGGATGTTCCCCTCAAGAAATGCTGACTATTGCTGCCAAAGGAGAACTAGCACCTGTACGATAGAAAGCAGTCTCCTTAGCTTGGTCCAGCACAGACTGTCTGAGACCCTCAGATGAAGGTGTCCAGCAGACACAGAGAAATCCATACCTGCAGCTTCGGAATTTTGGAATCAGCAATGTGCAAACAATATTTGAAATCAGTTGTGCAAATACTGACTCAGTTACCAACCTCACTCTCAATTCCCAAGTCCAGAGCAGCCCTGGAGACAGTACAAAAGAAGAGAGAAATTCAGTTTTGAGTAATTGTTTAAACCTATATGCAGGTCAGGAAACAAGTTAGAACTGGACATGGAACAACAGACTGGTTCCAAATAGGAAAAGGAGTACATCAAGGCTGTATATTGTCACCCTGCTTATTTAACTTATATGCAGAGTACATCATGAGAAACGCTGGGCTGGAAGAAGCACAAGCTGGAATCAAGATTGCCAGGAGAAATATCAATAACCCCAGATATGCAGATGACACCACCCGTATGGCAGAAAGTGAAGAGGAACTAGAAAGCCTCTTGATGAAAGTGAAAGAGGAGAGTGAAAAAGTTGGCTTAAAGCTCAACATTCAGAAAATGAAGATCACGGCATCTGGTCCCATCACTTCATGGGAAATAGATGGGGAAACAGTGGAAACAGGGTCAGACTTTATTTTTTGGGGCTCCAAAATCACGGCAGATGGTGATTGCAGCCATGAAATTAAAAGACGCTTACTCCTTGGAAGGAAAGTTATGACCAACCTAGATAGCATATGGAAAAGCTGAGATATTACTTTGCCAACAAAGGTCCGTCTAGTCAAGGCTATCATTTTTCCAGTGGTCATATATGGATGTGAGAGTTGGACTGTGAAGAAGGCTGAGTGCCAAAGAATTGATGTTTTTGAACTGTGGTGTTGGAGAAGACTCTTGAGAGTCCCTTGGACTGCAAGGAGATTCAAACCAGTCCATCCTAAAGGAGATCAGTCCTGGGTGTTCATTGGAAGGACTGATGCTGAAGCTGAAACTCCAGTACTTTGGCCACCTCATGCGAAGAGTTGACTCATTGGAAAAGACCCTGATGCTGGGAGGGATTGGGGGCAGGAGGAGAAGGGGAGGACAAGTGATGAGATGGCTGGATGGTATCACCAACTCGATGGACATGAGTTTGAGTGAACTCCAGGAGTTGGTGATGGACAGGGAGGTCTGGCGTGCTGTGATTCATGGGTTGCCAAGAGTCAGACACGACAGAGCGACTGAACTGAACCAAGGGGAAAACATTATATGGTTTGTCTTCTTTTTATCCATGTTTCCCAAATGAATATCTCACCATCATCCTCAAGGAAAAATATTCCCTGAGGGTGGAACTGAAAGAAAATACACCTTCCCTCTGGCTTTAAAATTGTAAATAATTATGAAGATACTGGATCTAAAAGGCAGTGTGTGAAATCTACAGAGCCCTGAAAGCAGCATTATGAAGTGCCGTGTGATACATGTTTAGCCCCACACAACCAGCAGTGGCACACAAATCAAGCCCCCAAGTATTTCATTCCCGCTCCAAATGCAGTTGGTCAAATCCCGGAAGGCATTTCCACAATAACGGTTTTCTGTGTGCCTGCTCTCAACCAGAAATTATGGCTTCCATAAAAAGTAATAGCAGTATGATTTTAGTTAAAACCCAATTTACATTCTGCATTTCTGTTCAATAGTCTAGTTGACTGAGGCCCTTTGGGAACAACTCTCATCCTGTGGTACTGAAACTCATTAAATAAAACCATGAATTGTGCAAAATGGTTACACACTTGGCTTACAAGTTCCTTAAATATTATTTACCTTTCTCCCTGGCTTAAAACATCAGGCAGAAAAGCCATAGACACGGTGTGACTGGTTGTACACATGGCAGGAAGGAACCACCTCAGTTTATTGGAAATACAAACTCGCCCATGCCTGGGGATATAACTTGACATATTGCCTCAGAGAATGGAAACAGCATTCCCCACATGTAGCCACTACATCTGCTCCACACAAATCAAAGGTCACACACACACGAGCACTTGCCCTCCCCCTGTATATTCAGCAGGGCGCCCTCTCTCAGGACGCCTAACAGTGACCATGAAAATCTATAGGAGCCGCAACAGTGTGGCAAAGGGGCACAGAATAGCCTGATCTTGCTATCTCACTCCAGGAGCATGGAGAAAAGTTAACTAACTTCTTTAAAGACACAGCTATGGCGCTTTTTTCTACTTGCCACAAAGAATAAGGCAAAAAATGTGAGTTTAATATACAAGTGAAAACCCAGGTTCATAAAAGCATAGAACTCAACTCTTTATCTCATGAGTTTGCAGAACATTTTGGAATTATGGAAATCGGATCCTATTACCAACAATCCAGCATTCTTCTGGAAAATATCAGCCATTTGGTTCTCTAGAGACCTGCACATTTAATGCATCTGGTTAAAAATCTACTTCTTGCACTGTGATAGAGGCATCTAATGTCCTTTTATGTCTAGTTTTTCTCTCCTCCTAGGTGGACATAAGGATTACACTTCCCTGACTCCCATCCTGCATGTGTGAAGGGTCATAGACAGCCAAGGGGCTGTGAGAAGCAGCAGCATGTGTCACTTTCATGCTGGAGCACTTATTTGATGGTGTGGAATGTTCTAGCACTCTCTCCTTGCTGCAGTGACCAAGGAAGAGGATTCATGTTGAGATTGAAGGCAACTTGGATTATGGGAGTAGAGAAGCACTTGGGGTGCTACCAGGACTCCCAGAGAGGACTTGAATGAGGAAATGGGTTTCTATCGTCCTACTCACAGAGACCATGAGGTGCGTGTTACAGCAGCATGACCTAGGATACCCTGGCTAAAATACCCACAGCCAACCCCCAAGTGTGATGTTAACTGAGAAAGGTTTTATCTGAGGAAAGGATCATTCAACCCACATGCCCTGTAAACTTTGATGTAACAAGAGAAAACAGACTTATACATTTGTTTCTTTTCCTAAGACTGCACAAATAAGAAGCCGCAGAAAACGCACAGATAGGAATCCAAGCCCAAAGTGTGGTCTCTTTCCTCTAAGCCACACTAACCACCAAAAGAGGGATGAAGAATTAGCATGCTATAGAAAACTTATAAAAATATATTATGTTATTTCCACATACTCAGTTTATCCATCCAGTAGATTTAGGTATGGAAAAACTTATGTATCCCAATATTTAGCTGTTATGGAATATATAAAAAAAGGAATTCATCACCCTTTTAAAAAACTTAGCAATTTAAGTGTCCGTCAACAGATGGTTAAAGATGTGATGTGTGTATACATATATTTTATATATATATATAACATTGGTATATATATATACTGTGCTGTGCTGTCCTAAGTCACTTCAGTCATGTCCAACTCTTTGTGACCCTATGGACTGTAGCCTGTCAGGCTCCTCAGTTCAAAATATCTGCCATTTGTAACAACATGAGTGAAGCTGGAGGGTATTATGCTGACTGAAATAAAGTCAGACAAATACTGTATGATATCACTTTTATGTGGAATCTACAAAATATGACAAACTGGGGAATATAACAAAAAGGAAACAGATTCTCAGATACAGAGAACAAACAAGTGGCTACCAGTGAGGAGAGGGAATGGGGAGAGGCGATCCAGGGGAAGCAGATTAAGAGGTACAAACTATTAGATATAAAATAAACTAAAAGGATACATGTACAACATGGGGAATCATTAGTAACTGTAAATGGAGGCTCACTTTTTAAAACTATGTAAAATTTTTTAAAGATTTAGAAAATAGAATAAAATTATATGACCATTAAAAAAAAAACTTAAAATTCTTTCAAGGTTTCCAGACAAATAAATAAAACACTAGTCCATATTCCCAGCCAATGGGATGCTGCACCCAGACCCACGCTGGAGATGACTTTACAAACAGAACTCTGATCCAGGCTGTGATTTCATCATAGGTGAGGAAAATTCCACACTGCCACACACAAATCTCAAATCTCACACCCAGAGAAATACTCCCAGCTCCCTTCTGAGTTCTCATCAGCTACCCATTCAAGACAGCAGCATCCCTGTCAAGCATAACATCCCATGACTCAAAAGCAACATGCTTCCCATTCTCTCATGTAAAATTTTATTTGGAGAGTAACATGCATTCTGACATTTGAGAATATTTACTGAAATGTGAAACCCAAAGGCAGGGAATTGCTGCCAGCTCCTCAAGTCCAAGCCTTCACCACAGGTTCCAGGTTCCGTAGTAACATCAAGACACAGGGATAACCAGGGACCTAATGGAAAATTTTTGCCTCCATACTTAATATTTCTGCCAGAAAGTCTGATGACTGAAACCAGTGCATTTTCCATAAATCATTTTTAATTCAGCAGCATCTCTGCTGTCCTGGATAACTGGGGAAGGATTCACTGAACACCAATGCCCAATTTGTGTCAAAGTGCAATGCGTATTCCCGCCCAAACGAGTCAGGTCGAGTCCTGTCCACAGATGCCCTGCTGCAGGGTGCATGGGGGCCAAGACCCCTGTCTGAGCCATGGGTGCGGAGCGGTAGCAGAAGAGAGCTATTTACACGAAGATGACAACACGCCGACAGAGCCCTGATGGAACCTTTCAGGAAACAACCTTGGAACTTCTCTCTGCTCTCCTGTTCAGTCACCTAGTATTCCTCTCTCATCCTACTCCCTCTTCCAAGCTTACTTCTGCACCCTTAAAGAGGAAAAGTTAAAATTTTACCTCCTTCTACCTCTGTAACTCACCTTGCCCCTTGCAAAGTCTGGATCACGTAGGTCACGCAGTCTCAGAAAGTGGGGACTTGCAATACTAGGAACTGGAGTTTATCTCACTCACCCTTGTCCTGCTCTTTGCAACTGCCCGGCCCCTGCAAAACCTGCTTAATCATGCCTGTCCAGGTCAGACATCCCCCTTCCCCATCTTGACCACTGTTCCTGCACACAAAAAACCCTGTAGTTTAAACCAGCCTATTAACAGCGAGTGTTGCCCACGACAGTCTGTCTATAAAAATTCTGTAATCCCTTTGTTCAGGGCTCAGAGCTTGGAGTGTTAACTCCTCTGGGCCCACCAGCCTAATGAACCTGAGTTCTCCAACTCTCTGAGTGTGCTGCTTGGTTTCTCGAGTACTGGTTTCCACAACACCCTCTGCTCTGAGCCAGACTTTGCTTTTCAGCTCATTACACTACAATCCAGCAGGATTCTTTGTGGCAGGCAAATGTGTGGTGAGGGGCAAGGGCAGAATTCTCAGAGCTGTCCTTTGGCACCCTGGCTCCCTTAATCTAAGCCCCAGGGGTGTCTGTGATCGAGCTGGACCCCTGCATCAGGAACTGCTTGCTTCAGAACCCTCACCCCTGCTCTGGTTTCCATGAGAGATCTTGGAGAGCCTAGAAAGCAATGGGCTCCCAAAGGACAGTCCTGTGTGGTCCACCTCATAGAGGGGACTCCATCTTCCTCAAATGACTCTATGTGAGAAATGAATATGGGGCAAGTTACAAAAAAAAGAAAAATATTTACCACTCTTTGAATCACATTTTGTTTTTCATCAGGAGTGTAAAACACCAAGGGAACTTCAAAAGGGAACTCTGTGGAGTGATGGTCCATACTTTGGTGATGGTTACAAGACTCTATGCATTTGTCAAAGCACATAAAACTGTGCACTAAGAGTGAACTTTACCATATGTAAATTTTGACATAAACTTTAAAAAAAAAAACACTTTTTATTTGAAGAATTGCTGATATACAATACTGTGTTAGTTTCAGGTATACAGCAAAGTGATTCAGTTAGCCATCTATTCTTTTTCAGATTCTTTTCCATTATAGGTCATTGCAAGATATGGAACATAGTTACCTGTGCCATATAGAAGGTCCTTGTTGTTTTAAATATAGTAGTGTGTATATGTTAAGCCCAATCTCCTAGTTTTTTCCCCTTCTCCCTCTCTTTCCCCTTTGGTAACCACAAATTTGTTTTAAATGTCTGTGAATATTATTTCTGTTGTGTAAATAAGTTCATTTGTATCATTTTTTACGATTCCACATATAAGTGACATTACATAAAAATATTTTAATATAAAATAAAACCATCTAAGGAAAGTTTGAGTGAGCCTAGTGATGGCATAAGGAGCAGAAGAGCAGGAGGAAACCCTGAGGTTCCCTTTCTGGGACTCCAGTGGAGACAAATCTTCATGGAGGGTCAGGGAGGAGACCAACCAGAGTCCTGGCTGGTGAAGGAGAAAGGCAGTGATGGAGGCAACACTGGGATTCAGCCCAAGGAGGCTCCCCACCTGGTCAGGTCACCTACAGCTTCTACATCCTGAAGTTCCCACCCTGATCTTTTACTCCCCAAGACTGGGTCCCCTGGGACACTTCCCCCCAGACAGTGGGAGACACCATCCAAGACTAGGATCTGGAGAACACTGGTTCCAGAGCAACACGGGGCAGGAAGGCCTGTTCCGGAAATCTGGAGCTGAAATTCTCCTTATACATTTTCCCAAAAAATGCTGGTAAGTTTGGTCCAAACAAATATAACAACAATTAATAGAAGAGCCGGCCCAAGCACAATTGATTGAATACTTACTGTGGGCCAGACATCACTTCCCCTCTCCAACTCTCCCATTAAGAAGACCATTTTCATTCTGATTTTGCAGAGGAAATGGAGGCTTAGTGAAGCTGAGATTCCAAAGTTAGCAAGTGACAGAGCCAGAATTTAACTCAAGTACACTGACAACTATATAAACCCAAATGCAGGTAAATTTTATACTATACAGTCCAAGGGCTTTATGTGTTGAGTGGGTGTCTGTGAGCTATTCTGGGCCACTAATCCAGGCCTCACCATGGTTCTATAGAAAGGAATTCTGATATCCAGCAGCCAACCAGCATAGGCTATGGTCACCCTCCCTGGGCTGGGAATGACCCCTAACCTGAACAAAGTACCAGATCAGCCTACATAGGTATAGTGATGTGCAAAGGTTTAAAGTATAATACACTACATTTGAAATCACTAGATGTAATTCAATTTCCACTCTGATGATTCAGAAGGCATCTCAGAAATCTGAAGCATCTCAGGACCCTCATTGTAAAGTACAATCCTCACTAAGCAGTGGGCCCTAAGCACTAGTTTGCAGAGCTCTGAAAAACAGCAGAGGCTGGCTGATCTTCCAATCTACAGTTAAGGACAGGAGGCTTCCTGAGGTCAAGTCACTTTGCTTATAATGTGAGACAGTGCACCGGAGGGGCTGGGATTCAAACCCAACTCTGACCCCAAAATCCTGCTTCTTTCTACAAGTCCACCATACTTTGCAAAGGCAAAGCTAACTGAGAACGATATCTATGTCTAAAATTGAGAAAACCCAATGAGCTAAGTTATGTAAAGGGCTATTTTTAATAGCTAAATCTCATCAACATTAAAGAAGGGAAAAGATGTAAAGTTTTCATTTCATCTTCCAGGTCTCACAGGAAAAGACACAGATTTTTTTTTTTTTTTTTTTGGTCATGTATATTCTTTCCCTGGGTTATTATTAAAGAATAATATTATTAAAGAAGCCTTCTCTCTGGGGTTTCCATGTCCTGGAAATTTCATCAGAATAGCAGCAGTGCTGACATAAAGATGCAAATTACTGTCTCCTCCTCTGGACTGAAATGGGAGCTAAGTGAATAGCCTAGGAGATCAAAGAGCAGCCTCCACAGCAGCCACCATTGGCTGGTGGCAAACAGTGGGTGCTTGATACACCATAATGTAATTTTAATATTGTAAGAGCTAACACTTACGTACCAGGCACTGCCCTGAGTACCACAGATGGTGGTTACTTGTTTAGTTCCCATGGCAACCGTAGAAGGCAGACCCTCTCATCCACTTAGCAGATGAGGAAACTGAGTCACAGGAAAATTGAATAAGTTGTCAAAGATAACACGATTTGTCAGCAAAGGTAATTTGGGCTGATAATTGAATTCATTTGAGAATGAGGGTTTAGAAGAAGGTCAAAGAGGGTGGATACTATTAATCATATTCCTCCTCTTTTGGGATCCTTATCTCTGTCTATATATGTATACACATACACAAATACACACATATATATGTATACAAATTTTGGGATAAATTCCTATGTATGTTATTATATACTTTCATATTTTGTATTATAATGTTTACTTTATATAATTGCATATATGGATATATTTGAATATATTCCAATTTATAATAAAATCAAATATATAATATAGTATTAAATAAAATAAGAAGGAAATTTTATTATCCATAGAAAACCTGGTATCTCTGCAGAAACATAGAACCCTATGCCAGTCTGGAAAATACAGGTAATCAACTCCTACTAAATATCCACAACAGACGTTACAAAAATCTCTGCTCTCTTTTTTGTGGCGGCAAAAGAAGAACTCAGAATACCTTTTAACACAGTTCTTCAGGCAGCCACTAAGCAGGGCCACCTCAACAAATTAACCACAAAGTGCCAGCCTCACTCCAGGCAGCTGAGACTGAGGATTGCAACCAAGGGTGGTCCCGCAAAGCCATCAGCCCCCACAGGACAACTGAGTGGTTTGTAGTCACCACACCAGCCATGGTGGCAGAGCAATGGACCCTGGCAAGAGGACAGGACAGGAGGGCTGGACCCAGGGCTCAGGTGACCCCAGGGATGATGAGCCCTTCTGCTTTTCCCCAGGGAATCCAAGGGAAGCCCCTGGCCACCAAGATCCCCAAAGAAAAATGCAGTTTAAAAACTTACTGAAATTTACATTCTTAAGTGTCAGGCTCGAGCAGCATGTAAAAATGAGCCAGTTTCACCTTCAATTAGCTTAATTAGTTCAAGAGGTTCTTTATCAGGAGAGGCTATCAGGTAAGAAATGGAGTATTTCCTGCCATATCAGTAAACAAAGGATGTCCCAGTCATCAGCAACTGCAGCCCTCCAACATCAGCCCTGGGGAAACTCAGGAAAGAAAGAATACCTGCCTTCTAGCAGCCATCAGACTGCAGCCACTCCCCAGGCTCAGTTCAGTCACTCAGTCATGTCTGACTCTTTGAGACCCATGAATTGCAGCACACCAGGCCTCCCTGTCCATCACCAACTCCCGGAGTTCACTCAGACTCATGTCCATAGAGTCGGTGATGCCATCCAGCCATCTCAACCTCTGTTGGCCCCTTCTCCTTCTGCCCCAATCCCTCCCAGCATCAGGGTCTTTTCCAATGAGGCAACTCTTCGCATGAGGTGGCCAAAGTATTGGAGTTTCAGCTTTAGCATCATTCCTTCCAAAGAACACCCAGGACTGATCTCCTTCAGAATGGACTGGTTGGATCTCCTTGCAGTCCAAGGGACTCTCAAGAGTCTTCTCCAACACCACAGTTCAAAAGCATCAATTCTTCAGTGCTCAGCTTTCTTCACAGTCCAACTCTCACATCCATATATGACCACTGGAAAAACCATAGCCTTGACGAGACGGACCTTTGTTGGCAAAGTAATGTCTCTGCTTTTGAATATGCTATCTAGGTTGGTCATAACTTTCCTTCCAAGGAGTAAGTCTCTCTTAATTTCATGGCTGTAATCACCATCTGCAGTGATTTTGGAGCCCCCAAAAATAAAGTCTGACCCTGTTTCTACTGTTTCCCCATCTATTTGCCATGAAGTGATGGGACCAGATGCCACGATCTTCGTTTTCTGAATGTTGAGCTTTAAGCCAACTTTTTCACTAGGATCAGCCTTGAGGAAACTCAGGACACAAGACACAGGATGCTGACCCCAGAGAGCCACAGTGCATATCAAAGGAATGATTTCAGTGAGCCCAGACTCTTACATCTTCCCATACAAATAAAAGCACTAAATTCCTTGAGATATCTGTTTTTGGGTTTTTTTAATTAACAATACTTTTTAGATGTTCAGACTAGCTGCCCTTTGTTGAAAAGCTTCTATAAAACCTGGCAATCCCTTCTGCCTCCTAGGAGCAGTTCTCTCAGGGTTACTTGAGATGTTGCCTCCCAGTCTCCAAGTCCTAAAAATTCCTGCCAAATAAAAACTCTCTCAACTTTTAGGCTGTGAATCATTTTTTAGTTGACACAGGAAACTCAAATCTACAGAAGCTCAAAAGAACAGTCAGGGCCTTCCCTTCAGCAATTTCCTCCTTTCACACTGAGGGGTGGGGGGGGGGGGGGGGGGGGGAGGGCGGCGGGAGGTTGGGGACACACAGCCAATACTTTTGACTCAAACTGCAACAAGACCTCAGGTATAGGAAGAGTTTCAAGTTCAACTGTAGAGAATACAAAGCTCACACTTTTCAGTTAAAACGACCCATTAAATGGCTCTTCTAGCCAAAACCACAGAGTGCCACTCTTTTGTTAATAACAGCTTTCTTTATCCAGGACTTACTGTGTCCTGGGCATGGTCTCATAGCTTTCACAACAATACGACAAACTCATTGTTACTGTGAGGCTCATTTTGCAGGTGAGGAAACAAGCTTGTTGCTGTTGCTGCTGTTCAGTTGCTCAGTCATATCCAACTCTTTGTGACCCCCATGGACTGCCGCACTCCAGGTTTCCCTGTTCTTCACTATCCCCCTGAGTTTGCTCAAACTCATTGATTCAGTGATACCATCCATTATCTCATCCTCTGTTTTCCCCTTCTGCTCTTGCTCTCAAAATTGGAGATACCAAGAGAACATTTCATGCAAAAATGGGCACAATAAAGAAAAGAAACAGCAAAGACCTAAAAGAAGCAGAAGAGATTAAGAAGAGGTGGCAAGAATACACAGAAGAATGTATAAAAACTGGTTAGACAGGTTAAATAACATTCACACAGGTCACAAAGCTGGTTGTCTTGGATCGATTTCTCCAGAACTGAAAATGCTGACTGCCGAATTCAGCAGAGTGTAATATGAAGCCTTTCCAGGAGAAGAAAAAAACAAACAAACCACCATCTAAGGGAACATGTGACCCAGAAGGTAAGGGAATCAAACAAGAGGGGGACATTGGGCAAGTATCCATCCCATGGAGGGGAGCTTGACTCATTCTCACAGGGGAACTCCAGGGGACAACTTGGGTCACACTTCAGAACTATAGCCATTGGGGGTGAAGGAAGCTGGAAGTTTGTGTCAGTCATTGTGTTAGGGGAAGCACACTGATTGAAACCGCCCACCCTGGCCAGGCACCATAGTAACCATTTGCATGAGTTGTTTTATGACAGGAGATCCTGATAAGGAATACGGAATAAGCCACCACCAACCGGAAGAGTTCGGGAAAGGTCTAAAGGAAACACCGTGCGTCCATCCACTTCCCAGAATCCCTCTCGCTAGCATCCATCTTGGCTGAGCGATGTGTGCGCCACCAAGAAAGACTCTGAATTAGAATGATTGGCCAAAGACCACCTGGAAAGTAATCCCATCACCATAAAACCCGACATTGCGAGCCACACGGCAGAGCAGTTCTCCTGGGTTCCCTTACCCTACAGCTCTCCACCCGGGTGCCCTTTCCCAATAAAGTCTCTTGCTTTGTCAGCACGTGTCTCCTCGGACAATTCATTTCCGAGTGTTAGACAAGAGCCCGCTCTTGGGGCTCTGTAGGGGGGCCTCCCCTTCCTACAACAACTGGTTAAGGGCTGCCTTGGGCTATGCAGATTCTCAGGCACTTCTGGCCTTTCTGAAGGATCTGGCAAAGGGGGCCCAGCAAGCTGAGGGTCTCTCATCTCTTTGCTGAGAGAACTCAGATGCGGGCTGCTTGGAGCTCCAGTGGGTGCAGCACTGTCCTGCCCAGACAACCCCCACCCACCACACCCCTTTTCAGGTTCAATACTCTCAATCCCCAGGGAAACAACCTTGCCCAAAGTGACACCATCCAGGGAAACTCCTGCTCTCACTTCTGGCTTTGGAGTCTGCTTTTGACCTAAACAAGCTTGGATCAGGAGGGAAGGTGCCCTGGAAGCCCAAGTGGTCAAAAACGAAAAAGTGTGGGACTTCCCTGGTGGTCCAGTGGTTAAAAAACTCTGTGCTTCCCCTGCAGGGGGCAGGAGTTCAATCCCTGGTCAGGGAACTAAGATGATGCATGTCACATAGTGCAGATAAAAAAATTTTAACTTAATTAAGACAAAAAATAGCAAACGGCTCTGAATGGGCCACCCTGGTATAGGATCAAAGAGGCACCAATGACCCTAAAATGCTAAATGGCAAGATGTGGCAGATTTCTTTACTTTGTGAAATTAAATTTAATCAAGCCCTTCACTCACCCAACTGGTTTGACATATGTGCAAGCTTAAGTCACATTTTGAGAACCCATCCCTAGTACAGCACAAGAAACCTGGGAAAGCAGGGAACACTGTTCTTTGGGGACACTCGGCCTCAGGCATGGACGTTCCCAGCATTGGGAGCTGGATGGAGGCATTATCTGCAGGAGTGATGGTGGCTGTGATAGTTCAGGGTAGAAAAGGACAAGAATTAATAAGGGTGTGGGATGAGTGTGTGTGTGCTAAGTCGCTTCAGGCATGTTTGACTCTTTGAGACCCCAGGATGAATAGCTCTTAGAGAAGTTAATGCTGTGTTAGCCCATACAAGGATTATGTGTTCTATCTCGAGCATTATGCAAGAAAACACACAAAATATGCTTCCTCTTGTTTCTATTACCCTGAACTCTTTACAGCATGTTACACCTTCTAGAGATGCTAATTCAATTTCTGTTGCCAAGCAATGAAGACAGAACAAAGTTAAAAGTTTTTAAATGCAGATTCCATTCTTCAGAGATTCATATGCTAGAGGTACAATTAGACCCATAATGTAAGTAATTATATTGCAAGGCAAATTTTATTAAATGCTTTGACAGAGGCTTAGTGTGCAATGAGAAGATTCATTTTAGCTGAAGCACTGGAAATGTTCCTTGAAGAGGGAAGATGTGAATGGGGACATGAACACCTCTTACATTTGACAGGTTGACACACTGGCCAGGGAGTTGGGACAGGGGTAATTCTAGACAATGGGCAGCACTAAAGGTCCCGTCCAGGTAGGGAGTTCTAGCACTTTCTCTGTCCTCTTGTATAAGGCAAGGGGACTCAGACTATTAGAGATGGGTGCAAGTGGAGTGGAAGGTGCTTTGGGATGCAGTGAGAATTGCGGTACAGTGAGAATTAGGGCTGCAGATGCCAAGTGGGACCAGACTGAGAGTGGTCTCCAACACCAGACTCACAAATCCAGACTTTATTGGTCATGAAGCTCATGAGTCAGAACTCGGACTGTAAACAATCGAAACCACAAACAAAGGAAGTGAGGCCCTGGTCCTAATCAAACTAACAGTTACAGGGACTTCCCTAATGGACCAGTGGTTAAGACTCTGCTCTCGATGCGGGGGCACGGGCTCAGTCTCTGGTTGGGGTGAAGGAGGAAACAGACAGAGCTGGACTCCATCTTAGGCCTGTTCATGCTGATCATGCTCAGCCACCTCTCCAATGGACTCTGAACTCTGTGCTTAGTGCCTATGGAAACTACAACAGAAGGATAAGACCCCCTCTGGACAGGGGAATCTTGAAGATCACATCCATGTTACTCTTCACCTAAGAGAAAACATACTCTAATTACCCCTGCCTCCGGACAGATCATAAATTCTTTCTGTATCTATCGGGATATAACCACAGGCTTATTGATTATTAACTGTTTGAACACCTAACACATGAATGATGGGGTTATTGTGATTGTATTTACCCTTCCTTTGTTTTATGTAAGTCTCAAGGAAATTGGAGTGGTGGGTTCAGACATGTACACATGGGGTATAAAAGATTTTCACAAATGCTGGTCAGGGTCCTTGGCTAAGAGGAGACTCTGCCTTGGGCCCGCCAGTGTAATAAACTGCACTCCACTATCTGCATTGTCCTTCTGAGTGAGTTCGTTTCCTGGAACGCGTGGCTATAACAGGGGAACTGAGTTTCGGCATACTACAGGGTACAGCAAAATAAAAAAAGAAAAAGAAAGAAAAACCTAATAGAGCTGTTCTTCAGGGACAAATGGAATTGGAACACCATGAAGAATCGCAGGTAGCATACCTCTGTTCATTTTTATAATCCTGTTTTAAGTTACTTGTACTGTCTTCCCACTATCAGAAATTATCTTATGTATTGACTTGTCTCCTAGAATGTAAGTTTCCCAAGAGCAGTCTGTTTTGTTTACCACGACTTCACTGCCTCTAGCATGGTCTCCTGGGTGGCCAGCATTCAGCAGGCACTCAGCATTTGTTGAAAGAATGACGTGAATGAATCAGAGATTTTTAATATGTGTTGGTTTAGGCAAACGTAAATATCCTTGACTGCTCCAATTCCCCATCTAAATCTGGACATTTGCAGAAATATTTCAATGGCTCAGTACCTGTGATTAACATCCCCATGAGTCAGCCAAAGAAGTGGACTTCAGGCTCTGCAAGGTCGGAGGTCGGAAGCTGAACTCTCATGAAATCACTGGATAGAGTATCTGGCAGAACCACACAAAGGTAGACCAGCTGACCAGCACTGAGATGTTCTAACACTCTAGCAGGCAATTTTGAATGCCTTCAGTCTCTACCTCAGAAACTCATACCTTGAACCAGACTCTATCCCTGAAGGTTTTGAGGGAGTTAAGAGGACTTTACATCACATAAAAGGTCATGGTGAAATTTTTTAAACCCCATTCCTGTTCTCTTGCAAGTGGAAGTCCCTGTGAACATTTTCATTCAAAAGAAGCCTAGGCATAACTAAAACACATTTAATCACCTATTTAACTTAGATGCTAAAACTTTCTCATCCTCTCTCTTTTCTGAGGTCCTGCTAGGTCTCTCAGTTTTGCCAAGGCAGAGATGGTTTGAAAATACTGGAGGGTTCTGTATCTGTTCTCCTTGGAATCATAAGACAAGATATGATCAGAGTCCTATTTTGAGCCTTTTTGTCTGTGATAGCCTTTCCTATTTTTACTACCATTTGCCTAAAAACAGCCAGTTATTTCAGGATCAAACTAAGAATCAGCACACCATGTTCTGGGTAAGTGGATTTTTTTTAGCACTCACCCCATGTATCTTTGACCTGTGATATTTTTGCCTTGATTTGCTCAGAACTTTGTCTGTCGCTCCAAGAACAAGCCAAGCACCACTGTTCCTTTGTATTTTCTTTCCATTTTTTATAGTTTGATATGCATTTTTGTTAGAACAGTTAAGTCCTATCAGAAACCATAAAACCAGGTGTGACAGCATGTTACATACCAGTATGTCACGCTTTTGGCCATTTTAAGGAAATCTATTTGACTAAAACCAGGAAATGAAAGGACTTATTTAAATAACAGAAAAGAACACTCCCCAATTTTCTCAGTAGACAGAATGGTTTTCTTGGGGAAAGCAGAGAACACTATCTGTAAACTATTTTCATTTTTATATAGTCACTTACTCTAATCACAAATCCTTTCAGATGAATTCCAAAATACCCTTCACCATGCACTTAGGTGAAATAATAGTGAGACCATTAATGTTACATGAACATTACTGTGTTCCCCCTCACTATCTGCTGCCAGGTCTAAACTCTGTCATTATCAGGGAAATGAGTTTGTGCCAATCCATTTCTAAATTTCATCTGGTTCTCCCTGAAATCAGTGATTTTATTTACCAGCAGGTAATTAGGACATAATTTCAATCTGAGGCTATCACCACCATGAGGCTCAAATTCACCGTTTATCCAAAACCTGTCTCAAACAGCAATAAGGTACAGAGATTTATGCTGGGGTTGGGTGGGGGAGAGAGGGAGATGGCAGGAATGGGTTGGGTGGGGGAGAGAGGGAGATGGCAGGAATGAGTTTTCTGTCCTTTAGGAACTTATGGTCTAGTAGAAGGAAGAGAAAAAAGACATCAATATGCTAAGACAAACGTAAGTGTCTTGGAACAGCAAAAAGCAAGGGCTGTGGGCAGACTGGCTTTGACCCTCAGCTTCAATGTATCAGTCAGCTACTACTGCAATAATGTGTGATGAGCATCCATGAAAGTTCCATAGCTTAAAGCAACAAATATTTTTCTTCTTCTGCAGGATCCCTGGCTTTAGTTGATCTGGAATGTGTTCCTCTTACTCTTCTCTAGATGGTGATTTAGGTTCAGATCTTCACTTTCTTGGACCTGTGACTGCCTAAGACATATTCTCATTGCCCAAAAAAAAAAGGCTTTGATTTTGGCCACATGAGCCTTATACACTTTTTACTGATAATGTAGTCAAGCTTTCTTTACAAAAAACCATTTGTGTAGACTGTAATTTCTAAATGTAAAGAATAATATGCATGTAAAAAGCAAGTAAAATTCTCCACGGTCCCCTTCCTCCCCACCACCCCCTCACCTCTACAACCACCGTGACAATGGCACACTTGTTAGTACCATAAGGTCAATGACCTTGGAAGGATGCATTCTGCTCCTCACAGTTACTAAACAAATACGTGGGGTATAAATTGTGCTGGAGACTATCTTGAGGCAGGATAGACAAAGTAAAACCCTTCTGAGCAAAATATGTAGTAAACTTTGAGATGCTAGAGTCTGGAGTTCAGTGAGAAGAACAGTCTTCAGAGGAAGAACTGACCAAGAATATTTGGAAAGCTGGGGCATTAGAGGAGTACAGGGTTACAGGGTTAGAAAATTCTTACTATGGTGAGGACTGGTTAAGTTTTCTTGGGAATAATAAGTGATATTAAATTGTAAGTTGTCTCCACTGTATTGTACTGAGTTATTTTTACCCTCAAATACTGCATGCCTATGGTAAAGTCTGCACCACACAAAAGCCTTCTTTAATTGAACCTGGAGGTAATGAAAGGGCAGACAGTCTGAGCAACACAGACCAAGGAGTCACTGAAGAAGATGAGGGATGAGAGGTGCAAAACAGGTTGCAGAGGTAGAAAATTCAGCAGCTGGAAGAAATCACAGTGTGAGGGAAAATATGACAAATATAAGCCTCTCAAGAATTCTTAGGTTCTAGGCTATCTCCAAATTTTCCATCAATTCTTTGTTTCCCTTTGATTCCTGTGGGATATCCCTCTTTTCCCAGCTGTGTTAGGGCTGCAAATGCATGTCCCTTGTTTTCCCACTCTGTGAGTAGAAGTTGGGTCTAAAACACAAATGATCACTCCGTACAGTTTTCTGTCCACCTGAGCTTATACACAGGTCCAGATTGAGCACCCAGCCCAATCAGAGCCCTGTGGAATTGGGATGTGGGTTACAACAGATGCCGGGAGAAAGAATTTCTGTCCAACAGCAGGTATAAAAACTGAGCACAGTATAAGCCCAGATCTACTGCTGGCTATCTTTTATATCACTTAAAGAAAGACTCCTGAGAATAAAGGATACAGGGACTTCCCTCATGGTCCAATGGCGAAGACTCTGTGCTCCCAATATAGGAGGCCTGGGTTTGATCCCTGGTCCAGGAACTAGATCCCACGTGCAACAACTAAGAGTTCGCATGCCACATCTAAGACCTGGTGCAGCCAAATAAATACATTTTTAAATGTATTTTTTAAAAACGAAGAATAAAGCAGAGCCAAGAGTTTGAGAATGAGTCCTAGTGACCTCCTTGAGTCCATGAAGCCCCATCCACACCTGGGTCTCCAGACTCAGACTCCAGAAAGGGTCCTATCACAACAAGAGGAGTTCCTGCCCTGCCCCTCAGTGTACATGCACACCATTCAGCCCAGTCTACTCTGTACAGGAGGAGTCGCAAAGCTTTTTCTGTAAATGGCCAGACAGTAAATATCCCAGGCTCTGTGGGCTATAAACCCTCTATAGCAACTACTCAACTCTGCTGTGAAACAGCCATGGACAGTATGTGAATGAAGGAGCAGAACTGTGGTGCAGCAAAATTTTGTTTACAGCAACAGGCTGGCAGGACAGAGTCAGCTCTCAGGCTGTTGCTTGCTGACCCCAGCTCTACAGAAACCTTAGACGGTCAATTTCAGAAATGGCTACTGAATATGTGCTTCAAAAAACTCCTTAAGGAGAAAACTGAACAGGCATCGCTCTAAAAGTCACTATCATGGTGAGAAAGCTTTTATTCCACTGCAGTGGCTGATAAATGGCATTAATGGATTATGACGTGATCAAGCTATGTTCCTCTTATTCACTTTATCTGTGGATTCAAACATAAGAGACATCAAGGGTTCAAAAAAGTTAGCTGCTAATACTGAAAATTCTAGGGCCAAATCCAGTGAAACTGAAAACTAGTTGACTGTCTAATCAGTACTATTCAGATCAGCAAGAACCAACGCTGCTTCAGTCATGCTTGGGTACTACATTTTTGTTGGTGACTTGTGCCATCCTGGGATATTCACCAAGCTTTACTCAATCCTTCACTGAGAGACTTAATAAAAGCTTCCTTTCCAGCTCATTCATTACTTTGTTTTCCAATCTTGATTCTCTAGGAGAGCTTTTCTCCTTTAAAAAGGTCTGTGAACTTGGTGCCCCACTGATGCAAGTGGACAAAACATTTGTCTAGGTATCTTTTTGTGAAATGCAATCAAAACATGTACTGAACCAATTCAAAGACACCTGTGAGCATCAGTCATGGTCAGAGAAAAATCATGCAGGTATTAACCAGCCACAACTGCAGAAAATACTGACACAAGGCTTTGCCTTGCTACCATCTAACCACATGTCTACTGTTTCCATGAGTTCTGGAAGCTTCTGTTCAGGTCACATACCACTGGATTGAAGCCAATCAAGTCCTAGATATCTCTGAGACAGCAGCCACCTCTCTGGGGACCTCAGGATCCTGACAGCAGGTGCCTGGATCCGACAAGACTCTGGTTTTAGAAATCCTTATCTAGTACAGCCGATCTCCCTGACTCACTTATGCTAAGCTTTTTTTGAATTACATGTGTCTCCCAGACACACATATTCCCTCTAGACCAGGAAAATATTACCTGGTGTCTCTTAGAAAGAAGAGGCTAGCAGAAAGAACTTAGTCTCTGGAAAATGGGAAATATCAATTGTATTTACCACCCCTAGAATGCTGGATCTCCAAGATTTAAGCTTACTTTCCAAAGCTCAAGATCAAATCTTTCTCCCCAATCAGATCAGGCCTCTGCTAGCTCTCCTAGCAGGATCCCAGGATCAAATTCCCTCTATGTCTTCATTAATATAACCTTGATGCTTAGCACAGTGCCCGACACATGGTAGGGATGCAAAGAGCCTTAGTTGACCGTGTAAGAATAAATGGAGACCTTGCACATGGCCCAGGAATGTAGGTGGTTGTGGGAGAACAGAATGCTGTCTGACCATTATTCATTCCCTATTCCTCTCCCACACAAGAAATACATGTATCTGCTTGAGTGATATTAGGCTTGCCAAAATGATTCACTGTTTCTCATGATGGCATATAATTCCTCCCCATCCTTTGATTTCAGGTCGTGGCCACGTATCAAACACTTGCTTCATCCAATAGGATGCAGGCAGATCTGATGCAGTCAAGACAGTGCCATCTGCTTATCTTCTTATACTTTCATTATCGTGAAAAGAACTGCCACTCTTCCTGAGGAAACTGCTACTCTGTAGAATCTGGGGTCTGGAATGAATACATGTGGAACAACCCTGGTAAGAAACAGAGCCCAGCTTGAGCTGCGCCTGAAGCAGAGTCTCCCAGGAGCCCAGCCTAGGACAGTCAAACATCAGGCAACCCATGATAGGTAAGCAAGAATCAACACCTGTGGGCCAAGAATGACACCTGCCAGATCAGTAAAGAAAGGATGTTACAGCCGTCAGGTCATAAGCCACTGTTAGTCACACCCCCAACCAAGGTACACCCTGAGGGAATTCAGGATGGAAAAGAACAGGAGATTGGACCTAGACAACTGAGGTACATATCAAAGGAATGCTATCAGTAAGCCTGGACTCTTGTATCTTCCCAACCAGAAAAGACCTAAGTTCATTAACTTAGGTTGTCTAGAGTTTTCTTTAATTTGCAGTCATCTTTTGATTTTCCTGTGGTTTTTTTTTTTTTTTTTTTTTTAACTCTTATATATCTTGGTTCCTCCCTTACCTCTTCAGAACAATGCCTCAGGAGTATCTGAGAACTGTCTCCTGGAGCTTAAACACTATGTTCACTGAATAAAAGATGACTCTCAACTTTGAGGTTATCCACTTTGTTAAGTTGACATGACTGTTATCTTAAGTCACTTGAGTTTGCAGTGCTTTGTTAATCAACATTATTGCAGTACTATACAACAAACATCCACTAACACCCACACAAAGATCAGCATTGTCACGAATACCATCATGAGACAGATCCCATGTACATGACACTGTCCATTTGTAGCAGCTGTATTTATGGGAAGACAGAGGGCACCTCGACAGCCCAAGTGCCTAAAGGAGACATTTGAGAAGAGGAAGACCCAAAGACGTGGCTTATTTAGCCCAGATAGGTTTGGAGGACCTGCCCGGAAAGTAATAGCTATCAAATGGAGAAAACCCTCTCTTTATGGAAAAGAAACACACCCCATATACTCTTTGCACTTTCATATGAAAGTTCCTTTTTTAAAATAGCTGTTTCAAAAGATCCTTCCAGATTGGAGTGGGCATGACCAGTTTAACAATAGCTGCCTGCCAAAGGATGGCATTAAGATTCAGATGCTGTCATTTATCAGGGTCCTTGACTTTCAGCACTGCTGACTATTCAGTGCCAAGCCCCAACTCCCCATCCTTCTAACCAGCTAAAGGCTCGTAGAGATTCTTGCATATACATTTGTCGCCTTTCCCTGAGAAGTTTCTGAAAAAGAAAAACAGCAAAGAAAAGAAAATGGCTTTTTGTTTGAATTTCCTTCGAGTCATTTGGTGAAGCAGGCATCATCAGCTCTCGTAAACAGGCAAAATGCAGTTAAGTGATCTCTGACTGTTCTGCAAAATTGGAATCTGAAGCCTTGTAGCAAATTGTCTCAAATGCATCATGGAATGTGAGAGGCATAGGATGTAGGCAGGATTGCCTTTCTGACAACTCAGTGAAGAAAACAATTGCTGGAGCTTTTAATGCTCTAAGCCAGGGCTCTGCTGTCTACCACCTTGATGTGAGAATAACCCCAACTTGGAATGGACGCTAAGGATAGGATTCAGGAAGTAGGGGCAGGGATGGTTGGAGGACACAGGGGCTTAGGAAGCAATCCCAACATTACAGAGACTCACCCAAGACTGTGTGACAAAAGGTGCTCTGGCCATCTCACTCTTTGCCCCTTCATACATCTGCCTCTCTCTTCAGCTTCCAAACCGGTGTCCAACTATGCCAAGGAGACCAAACTTGTGCCAAAGAATGCCGAATAGTACTTGCTGGCTTACTCGGGGCGTGTCCTCTAAATAAAGGAGTATGTCTCCTAGCATCTTTCCACCTACTTCTCCTCTTTCATTTGGTTCCCTCTCCCTAGGGAATCTCAACCACCCCCATCGGTGATGCCTACAAAAACTTTAATTCCAGCCTGACCTCTCTGTTTAGCAAAACCCATGTCCTGAGTAACTGAACTTGGCTATCTCACAAACATTCAGACTCAAGTAAATTCATTAAGTTCTCCCAGATATTTTTTTTCCTCATGTCTTCCCCTCATTAGGTAAATGAATCAGTCCAAGTTAAGAAACCCAGAACCACTCTTTACTGTTTTCCTCTCTCCACCCTCAAGGCAGTATGATGCCAAGAGCTCTCATTTCTATCCTGCTAATGTACATCTTCCATTCTTTACAGCAGACTTCCCACTCATTCATTCATTCATCTAATATTTGCTCAGTTCCTATTTTGTGCCAGGCTCTTTTCTAGTGAGCAAATAGACCATGAATCCCACCCTGTAGAGCTACCTTTGAGTATAGAAAGGGTCGATAAACAACAAAAAAACAATTATGCAGCATGCTATATACTGTTAGATATGGTGGGCAGGGTAGATGTCTCTAAGAAGATGAAGTCTGAGCAAGGATTTGAAAGAGCAAAGACTTAAGCAGGAAGACATTATTGCAGCAATCCAGGGAAAATATTATGGGGATTTAGACCTGGATGGTAGCAGTAGAGACAATGAGGAAGGGAAAGATGATGGGATTTTATGACTGGTAAAAGGGAGGGTGGCTTCCCCAGTGACTCAGGGGTAAACAATCCACCTGCCAATGCAGGAGACATGGGTTCAATCCCTGGGTCAGAAAGATCCCCTGAAGGAGGAAATGGCCACCCATTCCAGTATTTTTGCCTGGAGAATTCCATGGACAGAGGAGCCTGGTAGGCTATAATCCGTGGGGTCGTGTAAGATTTGGACACAACTTAGCAACTAAACAACAATAAATGGAGGGTATAAATCACAAAATCAACTCCAAGTTTTTTTAACAACTGACAGAATGGAGCTCTCATCAATGGAAATGGGGTAGGTTATGAAGGGAGCAGACTTGCAGAAGGGCAGACCCATAGTTCTGCCTTGGACATGGTGAGTTTGAGATGTTTATTAGACATTTGAGCAGAGACATCAAATAGGTAGTCTGATAGAAGAGGCCAGAATTCAGGAAAGAGGTTCAGACTGGGAATACGGCCCAAGCCCAGGTCCGCATCATCACTCACCTGTGTTTATGACTGGTAAAAGGGAGGGTGGCTTCCCCAGTGACTCAGGGGTAAAGAATCCACCTGCCAATGCAGGAGACACAGGAGACGTGGGTTCGATCCCTGGGTCAGGAAGATCCTCTGGAGGAGGAAATGGCAACCCACTCCAGTATTTTTGCCTGGAGAATTCCATGGACAGAGGAGCAATGATCTCACAGTTGGGCTCCTCGCCTCTGATTTTCCATCTCCTATCACTGTCCTCCACGTTCCTACTGGAGGGGTGTTTCTAAAATCTGGATTTATTGTCACCTGCTTAAAAACCTCTGATTTCCCAGTACTCCACAGCATAGCACTCATATCTATACTTCAAACTCTCCCTTATGAGCCCCAACCATGTGGAGATGCTGCACTAGTTCCAAAACTAATAGAGAGTCTTAGATGTCAGGCACCTCTCAGTATCTGTGCATGTTCTCTGATCTGGACTAATACCTTCCCATGGATCACTGTCAAACTGACTCATCCTTAAATTCCTGAATTCAAATGCCATTCTCCTTGCTAGATCCCGCTTTGCACCTCCCTTAGGACTCAGGACCCTTCCTTCCACCTTTGCATTGCAACTTACACACATGTCTAGTGTAATACTCACCATACAGCAATACAATTGTCTGTCTTTGACTAACCCACTGACTGGATGCCGCTTTATTCACCTAAGTCAGTGGCCAGCATGGCACCAGCAAAAGTGTATGGAACTGCCACTAGCCAAAACAAATCCAGCTGCCTGGTTAGCGCACACTTCATACTGGCACAATCTGGAGGTACAGGAGAGGGAGGGGAGAGTGATGGTCTCCATCCATCACTTGTACAACCCAGGGCTGTCAATCACAGAAGCAAGGATGCCCCCTGCAGGTAACTGACAGTTCCTGGAGCCCACAGCATGTAGAGGCTCCTTTTCACCCCCTCCTATGGGAAACCTGGCAGAGAACAGCCATGGAGGTAGCAGGCTTGGGTTCTGGCAATAGGGGTTTTGTTTAGGCATAAGGAATGTCCTCATTAAAACAAGACATGAGATGGAACTTGCAGAGGAACACCAAGGAAAACAGAAAAATGTTCTCTAAACTCATCATGTGTCAGGGACCTCAGAGGGCACCCCAGGTCTTCACACTTTGCTTCCTTCATATTTACAAAGTGTCCACACTGCATAATCATAAAGGATTTGGTTTATACCTGAATGGCCTAGTGGTTTTCCCTACTTTCTTCAACTTAAGTCTGAATTTGGCAATAAGGAGTTCATGATCTGAGCTGCAGTCAGCTCCTGGTCTTGTTCTTGCTGACTGTGTTTGCTTGATGTTACTAATGTTTTTACATGCATTTTAAAGGATTTACACTGAATGAAAAGTAGGTTTGGAAAATGGCAGCATAATACTTTTTTAATTTGATTGTCCGAGAAAGCTAAAGACTAATCAAAAAGGCATGGAACTATTAGAAAACATAAATCAGTTAGTGTCTTGGAAAGAAAGTGAAGTTGGTCATTCATGTCCAAATTTTTGTGACCCCATGGACTATATAGCCTACCATGCTCCTCCATCCATGGGATTTTCCAGGCAAGAATACTGGAGTGGGTTGCCATTTCTTTCTCCAGGGGATCTTCCTGACCCAGGGATCAAACCCGGGTCTCCTGAATTGCAGGCAGACTCTTTACCATCTGAGCCACCAGGGAATCCTAGTATCTTCTTATTCTGTGGGAAAAAAAGCTAGAATGTAACTTTAGTTGAATTGTTAAAAATAACTTTCGTGTCTGTTTCTAGGTTTTCTGTTTGTTTGACTTTCTGTGTTTCTTTCAGTCACAAGATTTTATCAGTGAGATGGTAAAGTATAGAGAAAGGCTTTTGGAGTAAGGCATTTGAAGTTTCATTCCATCACTTTCCGGGTAACTTTGGGTACTGTATCAGTTATTTCTTTCTGGGTAATGGCTCCAAAACTTAATTGCTTCAAAAACGATTCATTATTTCTCATGACTCTGTGGACTGACTGTACTCAGTTGAGGAGTTCTTTATTTTATGTGGAACATTTTGTTTACCACATTTTTGATCTCCAAACAGAAAAACAATGCAGAAATCAGTTTATTAAGAGACATGCCCCCCACCCTGGCACCTTGACACACACCCTTTCTCCTCCCACCTTCTGCCAACCTCAGTGATCCTCCAACATTTAGAACAACCAACCTCTGGGTCCTAGCTCAGCTCCTCCTCTGAAATTCTTTTGAAAACTTAGGACTTAGGTTGGGATGGTAAAGAATCTGCCTGCAGTGCGGGAGACCCAGCTTCGACCCCTGGGTTGGGAACATCCCCTGGAGGAGGGCATGGCAACCCACTCCACTATTCTTGCCTGAAAAATCCCATGGACAGAGGAGCCTCATGGCTACAGGCCATGGGTTGCAAGGAGTTGGACACGACTGAGCGACTACTCTTGCCCTTTCAAGAAAAACAGAGCTAGGTCAGAGAAGCTCAAAAGAAGACTTTTATGCAAAAATAAATTAATGTAAGTTTCCAAAAAAATAGCCAAGGAGAAACCATCCCATGAGGCCAGGCATTTAACTTGTTTTGTTCATTGTTACATCCCCAGCCTCCAGAACAGCACCTGATGCAGAGTAAGCTCACCATAAACCTCTGTTTATGAAACAATGACTCACAGGACTCAAAGAAGTGAAGTCACTCAGTCGTGTCCGACTCTTTGCGATCCCATGGACTGTAGCCTACCATGCTCCTCCATCCATGGGATTTTCCAAGCAAGAATACTGGAGTGGATTGCCATTTCCTTCTCCAGGAGATCTTCCCAACCCAGGGATCGAACCCAGGTCTCCCACATTGCAGGCAGATTCTTTACCAGCTGAGCCACCAGGACTCAAAAGCCAGAGGCAAAGGGAAAGGTGAGACGTCAAAAAAAGGATGCCACAAGGAGGAGCCAACAGTCATTGCACATTTTGATCTAATTCAACAAACTCTTCAAAAGAAATATGAAAGAAAAAATGTACGAATGAGTAAAATAAAATGTCTTTCCATCATCTAGCAGTTTTTTGTCTAATGTGTGTTCAGATAAACACAAGGTCAAAGGTCGTCCCTCTCTCCCCTTCCTCTACCCTTTCCTCCCTCCATCTCCTTTCTCCTCTTCTTTACTCCTCTTCCATCACGCCTTCCTTCACTCACACACATGCACACTCACTCACTCTCCATAGGAAACCCACCACTAAGTCTTGTGCTTTGAATCTCTGTCCCAAAGCCCCTTGTCGCGATCTTTTCACCTCTTTTCTGCTATGGTCTCCCAACATTCTCTTGCCTCAAGTCTCTCGTGGGCTTATTCTTTCTACACCCTGCTACCCAAGGGACCCTTATAAATGACCAGACTGCATCTTTCCTCCTTAGAGTCTGTAACCCCTCCTTCCTGCCTAAAGCACAGTGCGTAGGCATGGTTAGCCGGCATCCAAGACCCCACCAGCTTTACCTCCAGGTGCTACTGAGCACACTTTGCCTTGTAGGTCAACTGTCACGGGTCCTTGCTCCCATCATCTAATTGGCAAGTTCCTACCCATCCTTCAAGGCCCAAACATCTTAAGGACTCTGTGGACAAGTGAAAAGATTAAAAAAATTAAAATTAAACTAAATCTTTTGTGACAGCCAACATTTCTAGGAATAGAAAGTCATTGCATGCATTTTTTCAAAAGCCTGAAGAAACCCCTGGATGAAATGTTTAAGATCAGAATAATGCATATGCTTTCAGTTCCTGGCAGGGCTGAATCCCACATTTCTGTAGGTAGCTGACGTGCATGTGACCAGTTTCTTCTTAGTAAGAAGTACCTAAGTAATGGTGGTCTGGATACCACTGCTGTTCATCTATCTGGCATTCTATTTTTCTTTGTATGATTTCTTAATTGCTTCATTTCCTGCAAGGATTGAGACTCCCAATTAGTTCCCTCTTTCTGAGGTAAAATAATACATTGTCTCTCTCGAGCAGTGAGGGTTAGAATAATTTAAGATCATATCACACGATGAGCACTTTGGAATTCATGTCACTCAATTTGTTTATTCCTCCCAAATAAAAGACAGGAAATTTCAGGAAGATAATACACTAATTATTTTGTGATATGTCCCTTTCCATTTCAGAAGCCACATGCCAAACATGATGGTCAGGTTTGGAGACAGTCCAAATACAAGTCCTTTTCTTGATGGTGGGGGAGACTGTTCTTTATCATCTCAATCATGGACAATGTGCAAAGTCAAAGAACTTCAGAAGGTATGAAAAAACTACTAAATGGGGCTCAGTAAAAGTAAGAAATAGGAAACTATTGGAACTCCTGGTTCCAAATAGGAAAAGGAGTACATCAAGGCTGTATATTGTCACCCTGTTTATTTAACTTTTATGCAGAGTACATCATGAGAAACGCTGGACTGGAAGAAACACAAGCTGGAATCAAGATTGCCAGGAGAAATGTAAATAACCTCAGATATGCAGATGACACCACCCTTATGGCAGAAAGTGAAGAGGAACTCAAAAGCCTCTTGATGAAAGTGAAAGTGAAGAGTGAAAAAGTTGGCTTAAAGCTCAACATTCAGAAAACGAAGATCATGGCATCCAGTCCCACCACTTCATGGGAAACAGATGGGGTAACAGTGGAAACAGTGTCAGACTTTATTTTTCTGGGCTCCAAAATCACTACAGATGGTGACTGCAGCCATGAAATTAAAAGACGCTTACTCCTTGGAAGGAAAGTTATGACCAACCTAGATAGCATATTCAAAAGCAGAGACATTACTTTGCCAACAAAGGTTCGTCTAGTCAAGGCTATGGTTTTCTCTGTGGTCATGTACAGATGTGAGAGAAAGCTGTGAAGAAAGCTGAGAGCCGAAGAATTGATGCTTTTGAACTGTGGTGTTGGAGAAGACTCTTGAGAGTCCCTTGGACTGCAAGGAGATCCAACCAGTCCATTCTGAAGGAGATCAGCCCTGGAATGATGCTAAAGCTGAAACTCCAGTACTTTGGCCACCTCATGTGGACCTGCCGAGGTCCAGCCCCGGCTGATCCAGGAAGTTCGAAGTGGGCACGGCATCGGCGAGGATCAAGATACAATAGCTTCAATTAGATATTAATTAGAGATATAAAGAGTAATAGAATGAGGATAGCTCAGTAGGAAAATTCAGTGGAGAAAAGAGGCCGAGTAGCTTGGTTTATGTGGGAAACCAATAAAACTTCAAGACAAGAAGCTTGCACCACTTACGTAGGCCACAGGCATCCTTCCGTTCTCCTGGAAGGAGAGGAGACACTGAGGCCTCCCCGGTCGGATCTTAGAAGCCCAGGCATAATTAGTAAGTATGGCGGGTTCTGCACTACCGATGGAGACTCAGCCAGAGTTTGAGAAAGAGAGAGACATGGGGAGACCAGTCTTCTGAGGAACTGATCCCAATTCTTTATTTTCCATGGTCTACTTTTATACACTGAGATGTTATGCAAAAGTCACACGGGGTCAGCAGTCCTGACTTTTATCAAAGTCAGGTGCTTCATACAAATGTATACAGAGGTCTTAGGGGTGTTACATCATCTTCTGGCCAGGGGGCCTGCTGACAATTTATGACCCTCTCCTTGTGACAGCAGTCAGTCAACCAGGACACTTATTTCTCCAGGGGTGATTATTCTTAAAACAGACGCCACCCAAATAAAGTTACATTCCTATAGGGTGAGGGTGTAGTGGGTTTTAGTTAAGGAAAGAACTTACTTAGCCTAAGGTCTAATGTGATTAATATCAAAGGTTAATACTTATTTCTTCTATATATTCATTAATGTGTGTAAGGGCAGGGGATGTGGAGACTTAGCAACAAACATTGGCTCAACAAATAAAAAACCCTTCACCAATACAATTTCTAATCAGCCCACTACACTTATACTAATGGTTTTCTAACTTCTCTAAAGAACCTGTTTTTAGAAGGTTTAAAGCATCTCATGCCTCTCACGGTTGGGAGGCTATGAGCAATCACATGTGGCCAGACAAGCCTGTCAGGCAAGCTAGAGAACCTTCAGAGGAGTTTGTAGGTTAAAACACTCTTGTTACGCCCAGGAGTTTTTATTAACTGGAGCTCTAAGTTAACTCCTTCTCCAAAAGAGGTTGTGGGGGCCAGCCCCCTGTAAAGTCAGAGGTGTAGGTGAGAGCACAAAGTAGCAAAGTAGGCAGGCTCTGGTTATGGGGGTAGATGCTTGAGGATTTCCAGGGGGACTCTTGAGGCTCAATCCCTCCTTTGCCTATGTCAAGCCTCCTTCCTCATGACCTTTGCCATGGGTGGAGTGCCTCACGCCGGCCCCCAACAAGTTGACTCATTGGAAAAGGCTCTGATGCTGGGAGGGATTGGGGGCAGGAGGAGAAGGGGACGACAGAGGATGAGATGGCTGGATGGCATCACTGACTCGATGGATGTGAGTCTCAGTGAACTCCGGGAGTTGGTGATGGACAGGGAGGCCTGGCGTGCTGCGATTCATGGGGTCGCAAAGAGTCGGACATGACTGAGCGACTGATCTGATCTGATCTGAAAAGTAAGAAAAAATTAAAATGTTCTGCAAAATCATCTCTTTAAATACAGTAAAAATATAATTTTAAAGGGGTAGAAATTGTATCCCTTTTTAATCTGAATTTCAAGTCCCTTTAAGGTAATGGTTGGCAATATTAAATTTGCGATGCAAAATCATTTTTAATTGCCTCTAGGTTGCAAAGAATTTGAAATCAGGAGAGAGGTTAGATGGAGCAGGTAAATCATGATCAGAGAAATACTGTGATAGGGAACAACAGGAGTAGTACTTCTTCAGTGCAGTGTGCTTCTACTGTACACTGAACACAACACTAACGAAGGAAACTAAAGGAGACACAGGTAAATGAAAAGACATTCCATGTTCGTGAACTGGAGGAATATTTTTGGAGTACCCAAAGCCAACTCCAGATTTGATGTGATCCTTGTAAAAACACCAAAGGCATTTTTTACAAACATAGGAAATCCTCAAATTCATAGGGAACCACACACACACACACACACACACACACACACACACACAAATTAGACAAAGCAATCTTGAGCATTAAGAAAAAAGCTGAAGGAATTATCACACTTTCTTATTTCAAAATATACTAAAAGCTGTAGTACTCTAAACAGTATGGGAATGGCATAAATGCAGACATACAGACCAGTGGAATGTAACAGCTGCTAAATCACTTCAGTCGTGTCCGACTCTGTGCGACCCCATAGATGGCAGCCCTGGGCTCCTCCATCCCTGGGATTCTCCAGGCAAGAACACTGGAGTGGGTTGCCATTTCCTTCTCCAATGCATGAAAGTGAAATGTGAAAGTGAAGTCGCTCAGTCATGTCTGACTCTTCGCAACCCCAGGGACTGTAGCCTACCAGGCTCCTCCGTCCATGAGGTTTTCCAGGCAAGAGTACTGAAGTGGGTTGGAATGTAACAGAGAGCCCATAAATAAACCCATGCATCTGAGGTCAACTAATCTCTGACCAATGTGTCAAGAACACACAACAAGGAGAGGATAATCTCTTCATGGTGTTGGAGAACCTCATGCAAAGAAGAATGAGCCTAGCCTCTTACCTCACACCTTGTATAAAAATCACCTTCAAATGGATTAAAGACTTAAACATGAAACCCGAAACTGTAAAAAATAGTAGACAAAAAGTGTACAGGAAAAGCTTCTTGACATTGTTTTTTGACATTATTCTTATTCAATAAAATATTTACCGAAACCCTGAGTAGGCATTGTAGATATACAAGTGTGTAAGAGCTAGTCACCATGTTCACTAACTTCAGGGTCTAGCTGACAGGATACTGAACTCAGAAGTTTACAAATGCTGAAATCTCTGCTGCTGAAGAAAGGTGATTGTTCAAAAGACTACATTCCAATAAAAAAAAAATTTACATTTGTAAGATGCAAAAATCATTTTGTTCCTAATACTCAAATGGAAATAAATTATGCATAAAACAAAAAGGAAAGCTGTGCTAATCCTCTGCTGAGGAGCAGTGGAGGAAGCTATTTTTGGAAGAGTAGTCATGGAAGGCTTCTCAGAGGATGTGACATCAAAAGTGAGACATGAGAGATAAAAAAGAATCGGTCATGTGAACATGATAAAATACAGCTACAACAGTACCACAGAGTTTCTATAGCATCTACTTAGGTGAAGTTGGGCAACCCTCAGAAAGACTCTCAATTGTGCATTGGACATCCATTATTCTTCATCAGCCTCTTTTTGTCCTCCCTAGATTGAGACGGCCCTCCAGTCAGAGGACTGATTGTCCTGATAAATGTTGCAGACTCAAAGTGTCAATCAGTCAGGAATTTCTCAGTATCTTAGTACTACCAGCAATACACAGAAAATGGAATATAAATAGTATGTGTACATGTCTCTTAAAAAGAAGAGATACATATTTACATACATACATAGTATCTAAAGAAGTATCCAAAGACACTGAAGTCCATGACATGCTGGAGTAAAAGTTGAAGATCTCAGGATGTGAACAGAGAGAGGAAACATGTTCACTAGCTACCCATATGTAATGTGTGGTTACTGCTGTTTGTTTGACAACCATGTAAAATTAGCCCTCTATATCCCAAGGTTCCATATCCCAGGAATCTATATCTGAGAATTAAACCAACCACAGACTGAAAATATTTGGGGAAAAAAATCCAGGAAGTTCCAAAAAGGAAACTTTAATTTGCCTCACTCTAGCAACTACTTCAACAGCATTTATATTTTTGACTGTTCACATAGCAAATCTAGAGAGGATGTGAAGCACACAGGAGGATGTGTGTCAGTTATATGCAAACATTATACCATTTTATATGTGACTCAAACATCTGTGGATTTTGGTATCCACAGGTGTCTTGGAACCAATCTCCCCTAGATTCAGAAGGATGATTGTATTACTGCATTATTTTTCAATTTTAAATGTAAAAAGCAAAAAGCTGACCAAAAAGACAACTGCTGGAATCCCAAAGGAATGGACTACTAAGGTTGAGCTGAATACACAGAGGCAGAGGGTGGGAAAATTATTTGAGGGCTTGGAAGGCCTGAAGAGAGACTTGCTTTCTCCCTCTATTATGAGCAGCCTCACCCAGGGCTGGCAAGATGCCTTTACTATGCCACATTTAAGTTCATAGATAGATAAGATGCTATCTTGGCTTGTGACGACATGACAAAATAAAGACTGGGTGAATTCAGCAACAGAAATTTACATTCTTGAAGTCTTGGAGGTTGGAAGTCCAAGATCAAGGAGTCAGCATAGTTAGAGAGTTCCCTTTCTGACTTCTAGGCAACCCCCTTCTAACTGTGTCTTTACATGATGGACAGAGAAAGCAAGTTTTCTGATACCTGTTCTTTTAAGGACACTAATCCTACCAGATCAGGGCCCCATCCTCATGACCTTACCTAACCTTAATTACCTTTCAAAGGCCTCATCTTCAAATATCTGACTGTGGGTTAGAACTTCAACATACAAATTTTAGGGGGACACAGTTCAGTTCACAGCTGATGCATCTTAAGCTGAGATGCACATCAATCCCATGATGCACATTCAGCTTGGAGGTACGGTTTAGAGGGAGAGTGCTTCAAGAACACTTCCCATGGTTCTCTGCCAAACCTTTGATCAGGAATGAGTATATTAATAGATCCAGCGTTGAGTATGGAACCTGGCATGAGAAAATGCTTTTGCCCTCTGCACCCAGGAAGACACAGACTAGAAATCAAGTAGGCTCATTAAGAAAGTATAAAGCGGATAATAAGAAAGCCTACTGCTGCCTACTGTCATCTCCCCTTGTATCAAAGGGTGGAAAACTACCCTATAAAACTCAGTAAAATGCCATCTGTGCTGCTGCTTCTGGAAATAGCTTAATTGATCGTATACCAGGAAATAAAGTGAAGCTTGCTTCTAATTCACTCAGCTTGGTCCCACCTCAGGGGTCTCAGTGACACGGATAGTGTGCATTATGCCTAATTTGGAAGTTTAAACTCTTCCTCTTGCAACAGATTTGGTTACCTAACATTTGAAATATCTCACCACCATTATGAGCCCATCTAGCAAACACACTGCCTTGGTTACAACCTGGCTTGAAAATCATCACTGCCCTGGAGTCTTTCTATTCCTAACATGGCTCACAGACAGAACACTGGAGGCCTGATGTATTTCTCTTAACACACTGTTTTCCCCTAGTTCCATAAAGGTTCCTTTGGTAAGAGAGGCAATATGTGTTTTATGAGAACAGAAGGAAAAGTTACATCAAAGAGAAATTAACAGGATGGCAACTATCTAGAAAACTAAATACAAACTTGTTTTATTGCAACTCACTCCTGAATTCCATTGAAACCGACAGGCTTGAGATCAATATTCCATCAGCCAGGTTGTCTCAACCCCTTGAGAATCTACAGGCTACACGCCAGCCTCCTATACAATACAATATTGACCCAGGCAGTGCCTGTAGTAGATATGGCTGCACTCCCCTCCAGGAATCTGGACCCTCCTGATAACCCACACTTGGCAGCCAGAAAGATCTCTTATCAGTTCATTATCTGCTGGGTAGAGAATTCTTTCATAGCACAATTGGTGCTTCAAAATATACACAGAGTCATTCAAACCAAGTGTTGAGATCCTTAGAATGCCAAGGTGCTTCTGTTAATTCTATTTTACAAAGTACTTACTGCAATCTGTGGCTGCACTCCCAAGAAATTGAATATTTTGATTCCTGATCTAGAAGGTATATCTCAAGGGTTTTAAATCTTCCGTTTCAGCAAGGGGTGATGTCTTTTTCTTCCCAGTGGACTTGTTTCTACTTGTACCTGTACATGCTATCCTTGGGCATGCCACAGCACAAATTACTTTAAAAATAGAAAATGCAAAGGCCCCCCCAAAAAGTCACGGGAGTAGGTAACCCAAGTCTGCAAGGCAATAACAGCTACCTTGTAGACACACTTAACACATGCCAGGCACCAATCTAAATGCTGTAGACACAATTTAATTCTCACAGAGATGGAGGAGGCAGGCACCATTTCTACAGAGGAGAAACTGAGGCATAGAAAGAATAAGTAATTTGTCCAAAGTACAAAGGGCTGGGGCATACATGCTGAGAAGGCTTCTGATTGGTTTTAGCCCAAACACCAGCCATCATTTCACTTTTTCTTCTATGACTGTACATTCACACTATGTTGGCTAATCATCTTAAGTAAAGGAAGTTTTATTTGCTTGTTCTACATTTTTAAAAACATTTTTATTGAAGTAAAGTTAGGTTACAATATTATGCTAGTTTCAGGTGTATAGCAAAGTGATTTGATATGTATACATAGTCTTTCAGATTCTTTTCTATTAGCGATTATTACAAGGTATTGAGCGTAGTTCCCTTTGCTATACAGTAGGTCCTGGTTGGTTAGCCAAATTATGTAAATTAAATAATCTGGAGGGGATAAAAAACAAACCCTTCAAGACAAACAAGAACAACTCAACACTACATCCCTGAAATTCTTAGCGATCTTATGGAACTACAATAGTGACCCCAACTCCTCACCTATTCTGCGTTAAGTGACTGACGTAATCAGGTGTCCTTATGCAAAGCAGATATTAATGAAAGGAGAAGTGGTGCGTGGGGAAAGGGAAGACTCTCAATGCTGTTCTAAACCACTGTAATCTCCACAAAGTCCCCTCCAGAGACGTGGCCTCTGTTGAGACAGAAAGGGAAAAAAAAAGTTGTTTTCTAAATACTGTATGATTTCACTTGCACGTGAAATCTAAAAAAACACAACAAATAAAACAGAAGCTGAGTCAGACACAGAACAAACAGGTGGTGGCTAGAGTGAAGGGGGGCCAGGGAGGAAAGAAATAGATGAGAAAGGTCTCGGGGTACAGACTTCCAATCGTGAGTCACAGGTGTGAAACGCACAGTGTGGGGAATAGTCAATAACTAAGTAATATCTCTGAATGGTGAAAAATATCATCACTAGACTTACTATGGCGATCGGTATGAAATGTATAGAAATTTTGAATCCCTATTTGTGAAACAGGAACTAAAAGTGTTTGAGGTTGATTATACTTCAGAAACAAAACAAACTCATAGAAAAGATCAGATTTGTGGTTTCCAGAGGCAGGGGAGGGTCGAGTGTGGTGGGGGAGCATGGATTGGATGGAGGCAGTCAAAATGGTACAGACTTCCAGTTATAAGAGAAATAAGTGCTATGGATGTCAGGTGTAACTTGATAAATACAATTCATAATGCTGTATGTTACATACGAAAGCTGTTTAGAGGGGAAACCCTAACACGTCTTATCCCAAGAAGAGAAAAATCAGTGAGAAAAAAACACAGGGCGATGAACTTCTTAGAGACTCCGTGACACTGCTGGGCAACATCAATATTGCACACACTTCAGGGTTGTGTGGGGAGACCGCACGCAAGGACGCTGGGGCCAGGTTGACTGGGTTCAAATTGTGCCTCCAGCACTTCACTGACCTTGGGAGAGCCTGTTTCATTTGTAAAATGAGGACAATTGCTTCTACTTCATATGATTTTTTAAAGGATTAAACAGATTAACATACAAAGCACTTAGAAGACAGCATGGTTCTGCATCACTGCTTGCTAACCCAATGACTGTATGCATAATATAATCTCATGTATACAGACTTTCCACCACAGTAACCCTTACTATGTATGGGTTGAGAGACTTTGTATTTGTTCACCTCATCATAGCAGTTTCGTTTGTATGGAGGGTCTATGATTAAAATGCAAGTTCCTATGAAATTTTTTTAAAGTGTCTTCTCTCTAAGATAACCCCCCTCCCTCCTATCCTCTCAGAATTAGTGCCTGGGTGACGTATGCACATCTCACCTGTGAATTAATTGCACCCCGTGTCCACTGATCACCGGTGTCCACCAATCTACCTTCCACTTGCTTCGGCATAGCCTGCACCCCTACCCTATTCTGTCCAGTACAGTGTGTACCAGAAACCCATCCCCCAGTGTCCAGGCAGTCAGAGCAGGATACGTGGGGTGGATCCACAGGCCCATCACGTGGGTCAAGCTGACTACACTCGATAACCAGATCATTGACCGCGTCACTGACTCTTTGCTCCTAAGAGAGGAGGAGCCAATGGAATGCGTGGGGAGAGCAAACCCCTGCTATGCATGCCACCACGCTCCATTCCCAGGCCTAAGGCGGATATCACTAATCAGTTTCCAATGAGCCAAAATTGTCACAACTTGTCTTCTCCGTCAACAAGCATTTTCAATAGGCCAGGAACTGGCACATCAGTTTAAACCTCTTTGCTGCCCCCAAATTTGCCAGTACTTAAGATACTCCACATTAATAAATCTGTTCCCTATTAGACTGAAATCAAGGACACCTAATCAATAGCTATTTTTTTAAATCACAACATATTTGCTCATCTCCTGTCTGACAGTCATTATTTTCCATAGCTCCTCCGAGGCTATCAAAAGCTTTGTCTATATATAGCCTAAAAGAACCTCGGGACTTAGTTTGTCAGGATCAGGAAGTTTGGAATATATCAACTGATTTATTGATTGATTCAAACTCAAATTTTTTTGAGTAGCAGCCCCAGGCAAGACCCTGCTTGGGTCCAGCTGGTTATTTCCTCCACATTCCCTTTACACTGCTCATCTCTCAAGAAAATATCCCCTCTTAGTTCTCGATACCGCATAACAGACAGATTAGACAGAGTTTGACTCTGCCCTACCCCAGCAAGATCAAAGAACTCTGAACTCAACATGGAAACCCTGGAAGAGAGAAGATGACATAGAAGTGTTACAAGGGAAGCTTAAATCTAATCTTACTGATTTTACATTTTGTCACGGTGAAAGCACTTTACCTGCCTATTCCTTGACCACCTCACTCACCAAAAGGAGGGTTCATAACATTAGGGAAACCACTGAGCAAAACCCCCACGCTGGGCAAGCACACTGGTAACCACTTGCCTGAGTTATCTCACAACAGAAGTCCTGGGAAGGAAGGCAGAAGTAACAGGCTACACACCACCAACCGGAAGAATTCCAGAGTGGTCAAAACAAGCAAGGAAATGTCAGTCCATAGGTCCTACCAACCTCCCAGAATGTGTATCAGCAGGAAGGACCCTGAGTCAGAATTCTTGCTTAAACGGGGACAACCCAGAAACTAACCCCCTTCCCATAAAACCCGAGACTGAAAGCCACATGGCAGAGCAGTTCCGCTGAGTTGCCTTACCCTGCTGCTCTTTCCCCAGGTGCCCCTTCCCAATAAAGTCTCTTCCTTTGTCAGCACATGTGTCTCCTCGGACAGTTCATTTCCGAGTGCTAGATAAAAGCCCACTGCTGGACCCTCCAAGGGGTCTCCCTTCCTTCAGCAGTAATCCAAAGTTGGGACCAAACAACGATGAAAATTAACAACACGACTCAAAGAGGCTCAGTCACTTTTTTCAAGTATCTGAAAGGAACTCAGGGGGCAGAAGACCTGGAAGGCAGCACTCATAATATACCAGGTACAAAGCTGAGCCACATCAGGAATCAAAGACAGAAGGTATGGGGGAAGGGTTTCTGATCAATGCAAAGGACACTTGAGCCTTCAGAGCAGCCCAAGGAAGGAGGATCCTCAAGGGTAGTAGTAAGGAGCTGCCCAGTTTGGGGAGGTAATCAAGTGAGGCTGTAAGTAGAAAAGGGGGAGAGTTCATGATCACCTTATCTATCTTTATAATCTGGTACACAGTGGGTGCTCAATAAATACGTCTAAAAAAGGAAGGAGAGGAAATATATGAAGACAGAAACCTTATTTCTTGAGGGAATTCTTGCTCTCAGAGTGGCTGGACTAGATGGGTTTTGGTCCCTCTGATCTGAGGTGCTGTGGTTCTAAAAACAAGTGACTACTAAGGGACAGAGCTCCCCCTACTGGACAGAAGCCTTTTCAACTCTGCATCTTAACCATTTAGCTCTTGGAACTGCGAGGCAGGAACAAGGCTTCTCACCCACTCCTGCCGGATCTGAAGAGGTCCCTGTTCAGTGTTCACACCTTGGTCTGGAGATTCCACTGTAGGAAAGTGACATTGTCAGAAGCAGTGAAAATACTACTGGTCAGGACCCCCTGGTGTAGCCTTTATGGATACCCCATTTTCTTCGCTCAAAGAATCGAGAGATCTCATCTATAGTGTGTTTGTGAGGGAGAGAGTGAGTGTGTGTATGTGTGTGTGTACATGCACACCTATGTGTGTGTAGAGATGGAGAAGAGTGATACAGGAAGGTTTTCAGGGAAAAAAATGTGATTTTTTTTTTTTTTGAGCTGATGTCTGAAGGGCAAATGGATTTTATGAGATAAAGTAGGTGCTCACTATTTATAAAAGTTGTCTGACTACAGAATGCCTCATTCCTGTTTCAGTTTATTTAATGGTTTTTGCTTGCTTGCTCCTGAATAGGGGCTTTTCTGGTGGCTCAGATGGTAAAGAATCTGCCTGCAATGCAGGAGACCCGGGTTTAATTCCTGGTTAGGAAGATCCCCTGGAGAAACGAATGGCAACCCAGTATTCTTTCCTAGAGAATTCCATGGACAGAGGAGCCTGCTGGGCTACAGTCCATGGGGTCGCAAAGAGTCAGACACGACTGAGCAACTTCCACTCCTGCAAAGACTGTGAATAGACTGAATAGACTGTGGGGACTCTGAGGGCAAGGGCCTCAGCTTTCACACCTGATAGCCCTTAACCTGAATTATTTAACTAGAGGATACCAGGCGATTTCAATTCTCTAGACTGAACTAAGGAATTAGACCAGAAATCTGTGTTGGCTTTATTTTCAGCAGTATCACCTTTGACTTGGAAATAATTGGAACATTAATAGCACTGAAAATTTAACACTCAAATCTGGCTCACAGGTGTCACGTTAAAAGAGCCTTGATAATATGAAATCCTTCTTACACACTGTGAGAGGTTAATGCACGGCGAGTCATGAATATCCACTGGGGTTGGAGGGAGTCAAGAACACTAACTGCTAAGACGAGCAGCTAAGGTATAGACAAAACTTGCTCTTAATGAGAAGGAAGGGGAAAGTGACATATTGAGCACCCACTAGGATCCAGAGGGAGCTTTGTGCTACTGCATTTGCCCTCCTGTATTTCATATGAAAAGGGTGTGGTCAAATTCAACTGATGGGTAAACTGACATTTGAGGTCTTGGGTCACGGTGGTTGCCTACTAGTCACCATTAAATTTATGCCAGTCTCTTCCAAATTACACAGCAACAAAAATAGTTTTGGAGCCATTGCCATGTACCAGGCTCTGTGCCCGGTATTTTCTATAACTGCATCACTGACTTAATCCTGGGAACCACTGTTTCCCTTCCTGGGTGGATGTAGCGGAGCTCCAAGAGACCCTGTAACTCACCCAGAGCCACACAGCCGCTGCACGGAGGGGGCAGGACTCTTTATCCAGGTCTGTCTGACTTCAAAGGCCTGGCTCCTGGACACACAGCCACCCCTGGGCACCAGACGGACAGGTCTAGAGGACTCAGGAGGCTCAGACCACATGGGAAGTCATCCATAGGGAAACCCTGCTTTCGGCCTATCGTAACTCCTCAGAACTCATTAAAAAGCAAAATAGTTACCCTTCTGCTCAAGAAAGAAAGAAAAAAGGGGAGGATGAATTTCACGTGCCAAGCAGAACACCTTCGGTTATACAGCTCTAATGGGAGAATTCCAACTTTTCAGGTGATGTCTGTGTAGAGAATTGCCAAATGCTGCCATTTAGCTTTTAGATTCCTTGCCATCATTAAACCCCTTAAAAATGTTTTATTAAAGCAGGACTTGGCCTGGAAGAACACAACCAGGAGGGAATTTTAACATACTCACAAGATCAGGCAGACAAGACCAAGAGCCCACCTTGAGCAACGCACTGAGGAAAACTTTTTACCGTTTTCTGCCCCAACCCACCCCAGGTCCACCTGTGTAAATTCCACCCAACACTCCTCTCCCCTTCTTGGGCACCTGTTCTGCACTCAGGGACGTGAATACATTTCTTGTACTCACCTCCTTGGTCACTTGGCATAACCATCAGGGGTGGAGACCAAGGCTCCTTCACTGCTATGATCTACAGTACCCAGCCCCAAAGCACACCTGCAGTCCCCTGGAAAATAAGTGAGCCTCTATGACTGTCATCTGAGTCGGCTCCGGCCTCCGTGAGAGACTAGGGGGGTTAAACAACAAATATGTATCCTTTCACAGTTCTGAAGGCTGCAAGTCCAAGGTCAAGAGGCCAGCAGGGGTGGTTACTGGTGAGCCCTCTTTTCCCAGCGTTCACTGCCTCTCCACACTGCCTTTCCTCTGCGCATGCATGGAAACAGAGACCTCTGGGTAGCGCTTCCTCTTCTTATAGGATCGGCCCCTAAAGGCTGAGGGCCCTGCCTTCGTGACCTCATTTAACCTCAACTACCTCCTTAAAGGTTCTATCTCCATACACAGTCATGTCGCAAGTCTGGACTTCAGCGTGTGAATTTTGGTGACACACAATTCAGTCCATAACAGGTACCACCATTAAGTACAGCCCTGACCCCACTGAGAAATGCCAGTATTTACAAGTTGAATCCCATTTCACGGCACCCACCAGCTGGCTCCTGTGTGCTTCTGTGCCATCCAGGAGCAAGTAAACAGCCACAGAGCAGTAGAGATATAAGTTTCCTGCATCTGGAAGGAGGTTGTCATTCACTCACTCAAGCTAAGGATATTTGTGGAAGATGCAAAAAATGAAATTGAGCCCTGTCAAAAGTGAGGGAAAAACGAATGTGAATGAGTGAGTCAACCCAATTAACCAATCAAGGTATGCTGCAAGATTCTGCTGGTACTTCTCCAGGTCCTAGCACTTACAAGCTGAAAACTTCATCGTTGTTGGCTCATCAGACACACCATTTGGGGGTTACAAATCATAGAGACTGACTATTACTGTTACCATAATAAAGGCTTTTCATGTAGCTCAGAGTATATGCAAAATAATCAGGACAATAGATGTTAATTGTAATTAGACATCGATTGTTAATGCCAATATCGTTTACATGCATTATAACAAATTCCATTTTTCACACATAACATCTCATTCATCCAGTTAATGTAGGCAAAAAGATAGATTCCTGCTCCCGGAATTAACTGGAGTCATTGACTCTTCTTTTTTGATGAGTTCAAACAATTAATGTCTTGTGGGAAGGAACTGTGGTCCAAGGCCATTTTGAGGCATGTTCTTTGAGATCAGATTAAATGACTCAAATTCCTGGAGCGCCACTCACTACTTGCCTTTGGAGAAGACATTTGCCATCCCTGGACCTCAGCTTCTCACGTGAAAATCGGTCCCCCTGATTCTGATGCCAAGTATAAAGGCTCAGCAAATATCTGCTGAACTGAATGGAAGTGATGAGGTGGCTCTGACAGGAAAGTTGAAAGCTTCCAAATCAGCAACAAGCGAATGTCTCCTTAGGACCCCTCGAAGGACACATTTCCTCCCATCTTAGGTTACATCTTCCAGTTCCAAAAGAAAGCCTGGAGCCCCAGATAAACCTTAAAAGGAAGGAATGTCACAGAGCGCTGGTTTTCAGGTGTCAGTGTATCATCAGGATAGTCCAAAAACCTGGGTCCCACTCCCAAAGAATCTTATTCAGCACACCTGGAACGGACCCCATGTTAGTATCATTTTCACAAGCACTCGGTGACTGAAGGAAAGCCACCTGGGAACCACACCCGGAACATGGAGCACCCGGTCACGGAGGGTCTTGGTAAAGTGTAGGTCTGCGGAGGAAGGCCGAGATTCTGCACCACACTCTGAGCAGCAAGGACACAGAAAAGTCACTAACGTGACAGCTGAGTTAGGGCTCTGGAATCAGACCTCTCCCAATCCCTGAAACCTCATGTCTCAATTGGGAATAGGTTCAGGGCTTATATGGGACAATAATATACATTAAACATTCATTGCATTGCCTGACATACCATTCATTCTCCATGAATGCAAGCTACCCCACAACATTATTATTAATAATAAATCTTGCTAATTCAATGTAAATTAGTCAGAGACATTTATTTTATAATCTCCGTCATTTTTTCCCACTCATTTCGCCTCTATGAGGATTTGAGATAATGTTTCCATTCTATCATGCAACACATTTGGAAGATTAAAAAAAAAAAATGAATCCGTCCCCTACCGGAGAGCCAGCCCATGCAGAGTTGTGAACACAATGCATCCTTAATAAGCTGCCACATGAATGAACATCACAGCATCTGGATGAGGGGTAACTGATCTCATCTGTCTCCAGATGTTGGCCATTATGTTTTTACAGAGCTTGGTGACAGAGCTAGGTGGATGGGATTCAAAACTGGAAGACCCCTCAGTGAAAAGATCAGCCCGTGAAGGTAGACAGTCTGACATCTAAGGAACAGCAGCCTAGGGACTGGCTGAACTGCTTGGATTTCAGCTACTTGCCACAGCAATCTAAAGGCACCTAGTGATGTAGGAGCTCATTGTTCTGTCTCAAGTTTGCTCAGAGCATCTTTAAGATTCTTCTTGGTAAAAGCAAAGGCCCCAAGAGCAGAGTAGTGCTTATTTGATAGGCAAATACTGTGGCATAATGGGTTAGCAGACATTAGGCTTTGTCTTCATAAAGAGCTGGGTTCAAGCCTGGGCTACACTCGTTTACACCTCTGCGACCTGGGTACCCTGCCTAACCTGAGTCCCATTCCCTCAGGGACCACTGCTGTTGGTGACCTTAATGTCACATGCCCTGCTCTTATAGGTGAAGCCAGAGGTAAGAACTAGACCCTGCAGGTGAACTGTGTTGATTTGAGCCATAATTTCATGTCATTAGAACACAGCATAAGTAGCATGGATGCATATACACTACCATATGTAAAACACATAGCCCGTGGAAATTTGCTGTATGATCAGGGAGCTCAAACCAGTGCTCTGAGACAACCCAGAGGGGTGAGATGAGGTGGAAAGTAGGAGAGAGGCTCAAGAGGAGGGAACATATGCATACCTATGGCTGATTCATGCTGATGTATGGCAGGTGTTGTGAGTCACTCAGTCGTGTCCAACTCTGTGCAACACTATGGACTGTAGCCCACCAGACTCCTCTGTCCATGGAATTCTCCAGGCAAGAACACTGGAGTGGGCTGCCATTTCCTTCTCCAGGGGGATGTATGGCAGAGACCAACACAGTATTGTAAAGCAGTTATCCTTCAATTAAAAATATATAAATTAAAAAATATTAATTTTCATTGCCAGTTTTAGAGTACAAAGAACTGATGATTTTTATTTTCTTTTAAGACTGATATACGTGGGCTTACCCAGGCTTATGTAGCAACCCTGGGAAGAAAGGCTAAAGACACTGGAGATGACAGAGGCTGTTTCCACTCTTAAATACAAGAAAAACTCAAGGCCCTTTCATGTATGCTATCACATCTGGTCCCTGGCATTATTCTGAAGTAGGAGGGTGATATGCAGAGACACAAGTAAGCACAACCCAAAAGCACAGGCTTCTGGTGACACAAAAGACGCACACCATCCGAGTCAGTTCTCCAGAACCAGAAACCCCAGTGCCCTCCCCCAGCCAGCTGCCTCACTAGCACCAGAGGCACAGTCCTGACCAGGATGGCAGACTGCCCATGGCCTCAGCCCCTGTTCTGGCTGCTGCCTGAACTTGGGGACCTTGAGGCCCCCATGTGCCCCCAGCGTGTACCTTCATACCAGCCATGCAGCCCTAATGTATTAACCTGGGTTTTGGCTTTGGTTTCCTTATGTCAGATCAGATCAGATCAGTCGCTCAGTCGTGTCCGAGTCTTTGCGACCCCATGAATCGCAGCACGCCAGGCCTCCCTGTCCATCACCAACTCCCAGAGTTCACTGAGACTCACATCCATCGAGTCAGTGATGCCATCCAGCCATCTCATCCTCTGTCGTCCCCTTCTCCTCCTGCCCCCAATCCCTCCCAGCATCAGAGTCTTTTCCAATGAATCAACTCTTAAGATTAAGGCCCCTGCTCTGTCAGGGTACAAATGCCTTGCTGATGTCCAGCAATCTCTCTGTCAGCTCCCAGCAGTGGACTGCTTCTGGATTTTGAGCACGTGTTTATTTCACAAACATGCGCCCAGAATGGAGAGACCATGGAGATACAAGACTGATGCTGTATCTACACCCGGAAACTGGACTGCAGGACTCACAGGGCAGAAAGTTAGCCATGAATTAATTACAAACAGGGATCAATGCCACGGAGTTCACAGGTTCAGAGTCACTGAACTCACAGGTTCAGAGTCCTCTGAAAGTGAATAACAGAGTAGCCAAACCCAATCAGGGATGCATGGAAGGCTTTCCTGAGGAAGTGATGTTTCCATGGAGACCTAAAGATGCACTGAGAAGAGACTGTTTATCTGGACCCCTGATAGTCACTGCAGATCAAGAAGACTTGCACCCAAACACCCACTGCTCAGCAATATCTTGGCAACCACTTAACTTGTACTGAACATTTACCTTCGTGAACAAGTGAGGCTTTGGGAGGTGCTATGGGCTGAATGTGTCCCCACAAAATTCATATGAACCCTTGTCTCCTGTGTGGCTGTACTGGGAGATGGGGCCTCTAAGAAAGTAACCAAGATTAGGGTGGGGCCCTGATATGACCAGATTCGTGTTTAAGAAAACCCCTCTCACACTGTTCCTCTGTGGATATGAGCACACAGCAAGAAGCATGCTGTCTCCAAGCCAGGAAGAGGGTCCTCACCAGAAATTCAACTTCACCGGAAACTTGATCTTGGACTTGGACTTCCAGCTGCCAGAAAATAAACATTTCTTATTTAAGCCACTTAGCCTATGCTGTTTTGTTACGGCAGCCTGAGTTGTATTTTAACATAAATCTAAATAAAGGTACTTCTTCATTTACATACATTACTGACCTAAAAGAAAAAACTGAAATCTAGAGGTTTGGGGATTTCTTTTCTTTCCCTTTTTTTCTGATCAGCAACAATATCTACATTATATTTAGAACAATGGGCTAAATTAAAATAAGACCAGTGAACTCGTTTCATAGTTTAGGTAAATGAAGCCAATTTCCTATGATAAACATGTTTCACAATTTTAAGTAAATGAATCAAGTTTCCAAATAATTAACACATTTAAATGGCTAAACTGATACTTCAGGTTTACTTTATCTCATTAATTCATTAAAATATTACTGGGTTGTTCAAAAACTTCATTTGGGTTTTTCCATAAGACGTTACAGAAAAGCTAAAATGAATTTTTTGGCCAACTCAATATACTGAGGATAAGAAAATGTGTAGTTATTCTTTGAAGGTTGTGCCCAACCTGGCCCTTTTTTTTTTTTTTCCAATAGTACTTAGAGATGAATATTCTCTAACCTTTTCTTCCTTTTTTTTTTTTTTGCCAACAAAGGTCCATCTAGTCAAGGCTATGGTTTTTCCAGTGGTCATGTATGGATGTGAGAGTTGGACTGTGAAGAAAGCTGAGCGCCGAAGAATTGACGCTTTTGAACTGTGATGTTGGAGAAGACTCTTGAGAGTCCCTTGTACTACAAGGAGATCCAACCAGTCCATTCTGAAGGAGATCAGCCCTGGGTGTTCTTTGGAAGGAATGATGCTGAAGCTGAAACTCCAGTACTTTGGCCACCTCATGCGAAGAGTTGACTCATTGGAAAAGACTCTGATGCTGGGAGGAATTGGGGGCAGGAGAAGGGGACGACAGAGGATGAGATGGCTGGATGGCATCACCGACTCGATGGACGTGAGTTTGAGTGAACTCTGGGAGTTGGTGATGGACAGGGAGGCCTGGCGTGCTGCGATTCATGGGGTCGCAAAGAGTCGGACACAACTGAGTGACTGAACTGAACTGAACTGAAGTAAGAAAGGCATTGGTCAGCCCAGCATCTTTTGGATTTCACAAAGGTTTTTGATTAGCTTGTTTTTTACAATTCAGCGTTACACTTTAACAACTGGCTTGTCTAAGAAACCAAAGCTTAGAATCTCCATTTCCAGGCTACACCTTGGGCACAGCATGATGCACCCCAAATCATGCTGTCTGTTTAGTAAATAAGGAAACAAGGAACAGGAGGAGGCACAAGGATAAGGTCAAGGTCACGAGGTCAGAATGTGGCAGAGCCAGCTTTCAGATCCAGGCCAGTCTGACTCTTATCTACAACTGCCTTCTACACTTAACCACTACATCTATACTACAGTCTCTTGTGACTGGAACTCCCCTCTCTGTTAGGCTCCTGATCTGGTCCCTTGGTGGTTACATGGCCCAGAGGACCTCTGTACCATGCTGGGGGTGGGGCGATGGTCAGTGAATCATCCCTCCTTCCCAGTCCTGCCAGTGCTACCGCACCTCATACCCACAACTAGAGAGTCAGGGAACAAAGGCTGCAGGAGCTCAAAATGTGCAAAACCCAACCAGCTGCAACTGGAACCTACAGGGCTTTAGAGAGGGGCAGCACTTGACCCTGATGCTTTGGGGGAGGAACTGAGCTGTGGGGGATCTAAGCACTATGGACAAATGTATAGAGTAGGGATGTCATTAAATGCATGCGTGAGTGACAGTTGCTCAGTCATGTCCGACTCTGCGACCCCATGGACTGTAACCTGCCAGGCTCCTTTGCCCATGGAATTCTCCAGGCAAGAATACCAAAGTGGTTTGCCATTTCCTACTTCAATCAAATGCATGCGTATGTCCCAAATCAGAGTTCAGTTCAAAAGACCAAAGTACAGGTGGTATGACAAGAGAGCAGATGTACTGGGTGCATAACTATCATATGGCCTGGTGGAGCCTCGGAGAGGACTGAGTACCGATTGGTACTGGCCTTGCTGTGGCCCCCCCAACATCTTCTCTCCTGCTGGTAACAGATGCCAGCAAGTATCATGTGACCCAACTAAGCCAACTCTAGTACCCCCGCTGACCACATCGATTGCTCCAAGGTGGAAGGCAGGGCCCTTGACCCAACCTGGACCAGTCAGATTCTCTATTGTGGGAATCCAAGTATTCTTCAGATACCCAAGCACCAAGAGTAGCTGGACCCAAGTCATTCACTTTCTGGCAGTTTTCCAAAGTCCAGGCCATGAATTCTGGGCTCTGAGGCCCTAGGGGCATTTCTGGGTCCCACCATTCCCAAGCCTTGGATATCTGTCTATTCCTTTGGTTCATTCACTACCCTGTTTCAGACTCTGTTACTTGCAACCAGTATCTTTAACACAGGCTAAGGAGTCTGTGCTTAATTCAACAGAAAATGGAGGATCATGAAGTGACTTTAAGAATAGGGAGATTATTATCAGACACACAGAGGTAATTCATAGGAATAGATACAAAGGAGCACAAGAGATGCCATCTGCTGAAACGCCTATCAAAGATTATTCAGAGCCATGTTCACCCTCCCCTGGAAAAAGGGATGGAACAGAGGTTTGAAATACCTGTAAAGAAACCACAGCACTCAAAGCTGTGCACCCCATATAAAGCAAAGAAAATTTCATTTCAGACAGTCAGAGGCGCATTCTTCTTTAAACCTGGTTGTTTCAGATCTGAGAACTGTAATTTCATGGACCCAGAGAGCATTTGGGTTACATGTGGCATTCTATTATTTGACCTTGGAAAATCAGTTTGTGTTGAGGGTTTTTTTTTTTTTTTTTTTAGGTGTGTGGTTATTGTTATTGCATTTTCTAAAATAATCCAGTCCTTTTCAAAATCTAAAGGGTCCTGCAATGCAATAGCATTCCTGATAAGACAACACGATCTTCACCTTTCCTTACTCCCCCCCTACCTTTAAAGAGACTGAACGTGGATAAAATCAACTCAGCCAGATGCCAAGGAACTGAGATACTCCTCAGGAAAGGGAGGAAGAAATGAAAGTATCCAATGATTATGCCTCAGTTAAGGCCATTCTGGGCTTCATTTTATTTGCGATTTAATGCTGAGAAATGAGAGCAGTTATGTTTTAGTTGGCTCTCAGCATAAGCAAATAGGTGGGATTATCTATCAAAGCAAGCCTGTCAACTCACACAGCTTAGAGGGTCACCCAGCCGCCATCAGATTCCACACCCTCCTAACAGGGACTTCATTCTCCTGCATTCTTGCCTCGTTCCTCCATAACATCATCCTTGCCTCTCAACAGACCACGGTAATGAAGTACGAGTCCTGACACACATGTAGGTTTTCGTGCAATAGAAACAGTCACTTTCACTCTTCAGTCACATACGATAATGATGTCATAAAGGACTAGAAAATTTTAAGAGACTTATGTATATAGAATTGTCTAACTTACTAAGGCTTTTCACATGTATTACTCCAGCAACTACCTTAAAAAGCAGAGTTCCTTTACCTCAGCAGAGTTGACATTCTTTGTATATTTGGGGGACTGTCCTGTGAACTGGAGGATGTTTAGCATGACCAGCCTCTGACCACCATCCATCTGTAGCACCACTCTGGCTGTGACAACCAAAAATGTCTCCAGATGTTTGGGGACAAAGCTGCCCCTGGTAAGAATCACTTCCACATGTCATTTTCTCCAGCCTCTCTACTTGCCATCACCTGGCAAGCTCCTACTCATCCATTTCATGGCTGACTGAGACATCACCTCCTCCTGGAAGCCTTCCCTGCTCTCACAGACACAGTCCTGTCTGCTTCTCTGACCTTCTTCACCTTCTGCCTGTTCACCTGGATCATGCGCCTGGCACACTTTATGACACTAACTTGGTCTTCCATAGACTGTGAGTCCCTTAGGGACACGGCCCACTTACTGTTGCCTTCCTGTGCCCATGCACAGCAGGTGAATCATATCCAGAAGACATGAGAAGACTCTCTGGGGACAAAGGAGGGCCAGTAACATCAGCACCACTGTGCTCTGGAGGAAACAGAGGTCAAGGCAGTTAACCAACTTCCGTGTCCAAGGTCACAAAGCTAGTTAAATTGTTGAGCTGATTTTCCTTCCTCAGATTCTCTGGATTCCAAGTATTTGTCTCCATCACCACCCAGGCCAAAGTCATCGTTTCTCACCTGGCTGCCTGTAGCAGCAACCACCTGCTCTCCACGCATCAGCCAAGTGGTCTTGGGGAATCCAAGTCTCCAGGTCGTAGCTCTAACTTTCCCACCTGTCCACCCATCTCCACTGTCCCCATCTCTCCCCACCCCCTTTCTCTGGTGTCCTTCCTGTTCCGTATGTAGGACAGCTCCCTCCCACATCAGGGCTTCGGCACATTTAACTTTTCTGGAATGTTCTATCCCTTCTTTTTACCTAATAAACTCTTCTCTTCCTTCTGCTCTCAGTTCTAAGGCCAGTTTCTCCTTCCCTCACAGCATGAGCTAGATCAAGTCCCCTTGCCAAAGGCCCCCATGCCCCTGTATCTTTCCTTCATAGCACTTACCCTGACCTGTGACTACTTACTTGTGACTTTATGTGTTTCATATCTATCTCTGCCACCCTTCCTCCGAAACTGAAGCTCGTGATGAGAGGTCTATGCTTATTTTGCTCACTGTTGTTACAGTGTTACACTGCACAGTAGGCTGGCACATAGTAGGAACCCAACAAACATTTATGGAAGGAAGGAGTGGAGGAGAAAGGAAGGAAGCAAGGGGAGAAAGAAGGCAGAAGTAGGAGAAAGGAGGGAGGGAAGAGGATCATGCAAAGCCATGATGGGGGGCGGGCAATGTGTAACACACAGAGTCACCACTGAGAGCTGATGTGTGGTGGCAATCTTAAAGAAGATACTGATTTTCTCTCCCCTTTGGCAAGAATGCCCAGACCTGGTTCCCCTTTTAAGCCATCTACTCATCTAATCTATAATGTAAGCAACTCTTGTTTGGAATCGTCTACACACGAAAAGAATCAGAAATTAATAGAGCCTGTGATCTTTCAAAGAAATCACACTTATAGGATGACACTGAGATCAAGCCTCCTTCCTGCCTCAGACAGAGAAGGCCTTTGAAGGTGGTGCAGCCCTCTGGTAGGTTGGCACTGGTGGGGGAGACTATGAAAAAAGAGAATTGGGGCCAGTAAAGAATTGGAGGGCTTCCCAGGTGGCACTAATGGTAAAGAATCTGCCTGCCAATGCAGAAGACGCAAGAGACGTCCGTTCGATTCCTGGGTTGGGAAGATCCCCTGAAGGAGGATACGGTACCCCACTCCAGTATTCTTGCCTGGAGAATCCCACAGACATAGGAATCTGGCCAGCCATGGTCCATACAGTCCAAAGAGTCGAACATGACTGAAGCAACTTAAAGCGAAAGTGAAAGTGAAGTTGCTCAGTCATGTCCGACTCTTTGCAACCCCATGGACTGCAGCCTACCAGGTTCCACCATCCGTGGGATTTTGCAGGCAAGAATACTGGAGTGGGTTGCCATTCCCTTCTCCAGGAGATCTTCCCAACCCAGGGATTGAACCCAGGGGTCCCACGTTGTAGGCAGACGCTTTACTGTCTGAGCCACCAGGGAAGTCCCTAGCAACTTAGCAAGCACGCAAAGGACTAAGGTGCTGGAGAATAGCAGAGGCCACAGGGGGTGCCACCTCTCCCCCTTTCCTTTGTACTTTCTCTGTGATCAGAGATGAGACTCAAGAATTCAACTTGTTCCAGGGCTATAAGGCAAGTCTGGTTCTCAGTGAAATGAGTGCTTCAGAACAGCCTGACATTCTGCGGCTGAGTCTCCTCTGGCCCCTGTACTTCTTCCTTCCCTTTTAGGAGGCTCACACCCCATCCCCATCTAGATTTCTAGACTTTAGAAATCTCTACCTGTGATCATTAATACTATGTGGCACCTTGGCTGGGCCATGGCACCCAGATTTGTATCAGATACTGGTCAAGATGCTGTTGAAAAATAATTCTTTAGATGTAATTAACACTGAAATCAGGCAACTCGATGGAAAGCAGTTCATCCTACATCATGTAAGAGGGCCTCCTCCAATCATTTGAAGGCTGAAAGAAAGAAAATGGAGGTTCCCCAAGGATGGAGGAATTCTGCCTCCAACATGAGCCAATTCCTTAAAATAAATCTCTCTATATATGTACCTGCATACGATTGGTCCCGTCTCTCTGGAGAACCCTGACAAATATGCCACTCCTTCTAATCACAATGCATGGCTCTGGCTCTGCCTCCCCCTGGGCGTGCTGGGACAATCTGATTAACTATTTCTGGCTGCAGCATTATTAGATATGAACAGACTCAGAGATTACTCCTCCAGGAGAATATGTATTGTAACTGGTGCCTACAAGTGTGATTTTAATATCACATCTTCCCAGACAAGCAAGGTGAATGAACATTTGTATGTCCATTTAAAAAAAAAACTGAGGATGTAAGTTTCAAGCAGGTAAAGTGGAATGTCCAATTTATATGTCTGGTGTCAGCAACTTGAATCCATGTGGGTCTGTTCAGTTCTGTGCTGTTTTGAGAACTGTGTTGATCGGCTTGGAGCCAGAGTCTTCACCCTGCAGATTCTAACGCTGGGATCCTGAGACACAGCACTGGGCAAGAGAGAGAAGTTGAATAAAGTGGGAGAAAGAACCTGGATTTTGATTGACTCAGACACGGTTTGAACATCCCTACAGAGCTGCAAACTCCCTGTGGGATTGTGGGCAGTTATTTCATCCCTCTTGGCCTCAGTTTATCCAGTGAGGGGACTGGAATAACTAAATGACTGACTTCTAGGAATTATCTCTCTTACATAGCTTCCCACAATTGGGGTTTTATTGTTGTTGCTCAGTCATTGTGTCTGACTCTTTTGAAATCCCATGGACTCTAGCCCGCCAGGCTCCTCTGTGGGATTTCCCAGGCAAGAATATTGGAGTGGGTTGCCATTTCAGGGGATTTTCCCAATCCAGGAATCAAACCCATTTCTCCTGCATTAGCAGGCAGATTCTTTACTGCTGAGCCATATAGGAAGGCCCATGATTGGGGACAAATGGCCATATATCCAGAATAAAACTAACCCAAGGAAAGCACAGTGGTTCTGATGTACATGCCATTGTTATTGTTGCTGTTGTTGTTATCACTTCTTCCTGATGCCAGGGTCTGTTTTGAGTTTTTCCACCCTTGACACCTGTGTCTGACACATCTCTCCAGCTCATAATGAGCTTTCATTCAAGCCACTGATCAATAGCAGGAACCAGCAGGTCTGTTTCCCCTGCTTGTTTTCTCTATCTTCAATCGGCCAAGATAGATTAGGCTATTTCCAAGGTCACTCAATATTCGAGGAAGAGAATGGAAAGATATCTGATGGGCAGTTCATAGAACAAGTCTGCACACAGACAAGCAAGACGAGAGCTCGGCTGTGTGTTCTGTGACAGATGTAATTTACATCAAGGTCAGAGAGGATACGTATTCCTGCGGAACCTTCCTCTACGTCACAGTTGCTGGCTTACCCATCAGCTACCAAGTCGGGGTCCTCCCTAACGGAACACCGACCTATAAACAAAGGACCAACATTACCAGCCCAAAGGTGCTGTGTAATTTCACGGTCTGAGAGGTTCCTTGTTATGCAATCTGCTATATTGGCTTTTTGAAACATTCATCACAGGGCTAACGTTGAGGACATTCACAGAGCCCCTTTCCCTGCCAATGGAATCCTGACATTTTGGTTGGAATAGCTGACACCTAACCTCTTGATGGGCACCTATACTCACCCACTCAGCTCTGGACAGTGCTTGTAAAGAAAGAATCTGTCCCACGTTCACCTCTGAAGACAGGCACGGACGTTTCCTGGTTCAGGAAAACAAACACAACAAGTGTGATGTCACCACATTCCCTCAGCATGTAGGAGGAAACTGGAAATGCGAAACACGGAAGATCAGAAGTGAACAAAGCTTTTCATCGTGAACCTGAAAGCATTGGTTCAAAAACCCAGGCTGAAATACAGGTAACCGACTCAACGGACACGACTAAGCAATCTCCGGGAGTTGGTGATGGACAGGGAAGCCTGGCGTGCTGCAGTCCACAGGGTCACAAAAAGTCAGACACGACTGAGCGACTGAACTGAACCCAACTGGGGGAGGATCTGCCTCTACTCTTGCTCTCAATTGAACTGTGTTCTATGTTGGTGTCCTAACCTCCAGAATCTCAAAATGGAAGCATGTTGGAGTTCAAGCTGTACATTTCAAGGGTAATTATATTAAAACAAGGTCATTAGGATGAATCCCCACTTGATATGACTGGTGATCCTATCAGAAGAGAAAATCTGTACATATTTACACACAGAGGGAAGACAACACAAGGAGACTCAGGGAGGAGACGACCATCGATAAGCTAAGCAGAGAGGATGAGGACAGATCCTTCCCCAAAGGCTCCCAGAACCAACCCTGCAGACGCCTTGATTCTGGACTTCCAGCTTCCAGAACTCGGAGAAAATTCATTTGTACTGTGTAAGCCACCCAATCTGTATTACAGCAGCCCCAGAAAACTCATAAAACTCCCCAAAGACATTGAAGTATTTGCCAAAGAACTGAAGAAGTAGATTCAGATGTAGGTTTCTCTCTCTGAACAGGTTTACCCTGCCAACAAAAGTGGTCAGTGTTTCAAATCACATGCTTTCCAGAGGGGAAAAAAAAAAAAAAAAACTCTAAATATGATATACGTAAATGTGAGAGAACAAAGAGAGAGACTTTCTCCCGAGCCTTTATTTTCTATGATTCTCTAACGTTGTCAAATCTGACTCTGTAAACCACAGTAGTTTCCAGGAGTAAACCCTGGGTATTGTTAAGGCATTTATTCATTAATCCTACAAATATTTACTGAATGCTCCCTGGATTCCACACACTGTTCTAGAAAATGAGGGTACAGTTATGAAAAAAAATCACCGCTGTCACTGAGCTTATTTTCTAGGAAGGGAGACAGATAATAAACAAGAAAGTATATAAATCATATGTTAGGCAGTAATACAAGCTATGGAGAAAAATAAAGTAGGGAAAAGGGATGGACTGTGGGGAGTTGTCAGTTTATACCGAGTGGACCAGGCATACTGATTATTGACTCAACATGTCTCTGCCCTGTTCTCATCCTTCCTGGGTCAGTTCTCTGTAGCAAGGGGCTGGAACCTTGCTACATTTTCCAGATCCCCTTGCAGCTAGGACTGGTTAGGTTCTGCCAATGGGAGACACCAGTGGAAAACAGATAGCAGTATTCTTCCTGGTTCCAGTGGTGCTTCAAGCAACCAGGGTCAAGTAGGGGGCTCTTGGGTCCCTGATCAGACAGAGTGATTCATTAACAGTATCCATGCAGCAGTTAGTGACTCTGATAACATCAAGTGTAGGTCTCTTCAAGTGCCCAAGCACCAGTGGAAGTGACCAGTCTGGTCCTCCTGCAAGGCAATGGTGGTCATGGGTCCAGCAGCTGCCTGCTCTGTGGCACTGGGAGCATGGGCTCTGGGTTACACCATTTCCCCTTTCCTTGTCCTGCCCTCTGCAGCCCCTAATCTCTATATAAGCCCTCCTATCCCTTCTGCTCCTCCAATTGAAAACCAGTCTCCTCTATTAAATTCTGTATGAAATATCTAATTGTTCCTATGCTTCTGACCAAACACTGACCAAGGAAAAATATCTTTCTGAGAAGGTGACATGTGAGTAGGGACTTGAAGGGAATGGAATGATATTTGTGATGACTTAGAGGAAGAGCATTCCAGGCAGAGGGAAGAGCAGGTGCCAAGGTCCTGAGGCAGGAGCATGTCTGGTTATTTCAGGGAAACAGCAAGGAGGCCAGAGGAATTAGAGTGATAAAGGAAGAACAGAAAGCAAGATCAGAAAGAGCCATTGGTGAGGCCACTGAGATGATGTTATTACCCTAAAAAAGATTTCAAGATTTCTTATTGACTATGGCCTTCCCTGGTGGCTCAGATGGTGAAGAATCTGCCTGCAGTACAGGAAACCCAGGTTCAATCCCTGGGTCAGGAAGATACCCTGGAGATGGGAACGCACCCATTCCAGTATTCTTGCCTGGAGAATTCCATGGACAGAGGAGCCTGGTAGGCTACAGTCTATGGGGTGGCAAAGAGTCAAACATGGCTGAGCGACTAACACTTTCACTAATTATGTGGGAAGACAGAGAATGACAAAGCTGAAGAGACATCAGTCCCCTGTATAGGCCTGTCTCAACATCATCAAATGGAGAAATTGTGGGAATTATGATTTAGAAATAAGGTTGGCAAACTATAGCCCATAGGCCAAGTTCAGCCCACCACTTCTTTTTATAAATAAAGCTTTATTGACACACAGCTGTACCCATTCTTATATATTGCACGGTGGCATGTACATGCCCATGTTACGTAAAGATGAACAGTTGCAACACAGACCGTATGGCTCACAAAGCCTGAAATATTTACTCTCTCCTTAACAGAAAAAGTTTGCCAACCTTGATTTAGACAGTCATCTTACGATGAAGTGGAGGTGATTTCAGAACAGGAAAATTACCATGTACGGTTAGTCAAAAAAACGTGTAGCTTTGACCTACATAATGTAAAATCTTGGCATAAAGTTAGCAGAAGGATGATAAGATAAAAACCTCCAAGTACATCACAAAATTGTTGACCTAAAAGCAGCCTCGATATTGTCAGGAAAGTATTAAAGAGCATCAGGCAGGAATGGCATCACCGACTTGATGGACATGAGTTTGAGGAAGCTCCGGGAGTTGGTGATGGACAGGGAAGCCTGGCATGCTGCAGTCCATGGGATCAAAAAGAGTCGGACACCACTGAGCAACTGAACTGAACTGAACTTGAGGCAGGGACTGAGTCAATGGTGGGGGTAGAGGGGTGGGGAGGGGATGAAAATCAGTCAGTGACATGATGTCTAGAGTAAGATGGTGTCTGCTTACAGTAATTATGAATGAAACAGAAGCCCAGGTCCAATATGTGATGGAAATTCAGGAATGCTGGACAAGAGAGCTTCAGAGTTTTAGAAATCTGATCCTAATCCTAAACCCTGGGCTGGGGGTGGGGAGAGTGGGGAGAAAGGGATGCACAGCCAGCTCTCACTTGATCCTCCTGCCCCATTCCCTTCTCCCATGAGCACCACGCCCTCCTCCACTTCATCCTTCCTTCCTTTTGCTGAAGTTAATGCCCTACTCTGAGAACTGGAGCAGAAGGGTAAAACACATCTTTGGATATGGAAATTTAGCTCCTCATTTTCTTAAAATGTACAGAACCATAAACTAACATTTGCATTTCACTATCTCCAGAGTCCCACAGACCTTGATGAGCCAAGAGGCAGTTAACACAAGCATTCCTGGGGAAACTCAGTTTTTCTATTGGCAAATAAATCTTTTTATATTAAGGTGAAACAATAATAATCATTTTAAACAATCATGTGGAGTGTGATTACAAAATAGCTCATTTGGAAAGAACATTATCAGCTTTTGAGATCCTGGGAGACTCTAAGACGGAAGGTGCTACAGATAAAAACCAACTATTTGGGGGGTTTGTTATTTCCACAGTACATGGAGGCAACATGCACACTTTTAATACCATAATGGAAAAACAATGCCAATTCTCATTAAATAAAAAGTGAGAGCACTTGCTACAGACAAACCCAACATCTCTCATGTCCTTGCTGCCATTGAGGAAAAAGTGTCGGAGATGTTTCCAGATTCCTGGGGCTCTTCACACACTGCTCAGCTCTGTGCTCTCCCATTCTGAGCACGCGCCCTTCATGCACTGGGTAATAGTAAGGTTTGCTAGCAAATGCAAACAATTACCTTGTGCTGTGCTCCACTTACTTGCTATTTACTCAGGGTTTCTGGAAAGCAGAATTCCATCTGGTGCCGTCGAAGTCATGCGGAGCTCACTTCAATGGCGAGTTTTTCAGAAGAGCATAACTTCCCTCACTTGGGCTTATTGGTAACATGTCGACCCTGAATTATTCAATTGTCAGAGGGGTCAGATTGACTATTGTTGGCAAGGCACATGAGTGCTAACCCGCTTCAGTTGTGTCTGACTTTCATGACCCTGTGGACTGTAGCCCACCAGGCTCCTCTGTGCATGGGATTCTCTAGGCGAGAATACTGGAGTGGGGTGCTATGCCCAACTCCAGGGCATCTTCCTGACCCAGGGGTTGAACTTGCGTCTCTTATGTCTCCTGCACTGGCAAGCAGGTTCTTTACCACTAGCACCACCGTGCTTCTTCTGAGTGGGGACAAACTCCAAGGATCCGAGAAAAAATAACTAGCACCCATTCATTCAACAAACAGTACTTGAACCTCTTCCTTGTACCAGATGCTGTTCTGAGTGATAAAGATGCAATGGGAGAGAACAGGTAGGATCTTGCCTGTATGGGACTTCATATCCAACAGAAATGGGAAAGATAGGTCATCATCGAATCGATGGTTTTATGAAAAGACATATGGAAACTGTTTCCTTCCCAGTACAGCAACTATCCCAATTAATATTATTTACAGGCAATGGCACCCCACTCCATTACTTTTGCCTGGAAAATCCAATGGACGGAGGAGCTTGGTAGGCTGCAGTCCATGGGGTTGCTAAGAGGACACGACTGAGCGATTTCACTTTCACTTTTCACTTTCATGCATTGGAGAAGGAAATGGCAACCCGCTCCAGTGTTCTTGCCTGGAGAATCCCAGGGCACTGGAGCCTGATGGGCTGCTGTCTATGGGGTTGCACAGAGTTGGACACGACTGAAGCGACTTAGCAGCAGTACCAGCACACAAACACAAATATCATTCATCCTTATTTCATAACAAAATTATAGGTAATTCTGTGCAAAGCCACTACCCAAATTATGAATTCTTGGCATCTGAACTAGTGCAACTTAACTCTTAACTACACTGGTAAAGACTGTGTCTCCTCTTTGACAATGTCCATCTGTGAACATTCCTTCAGCTCAGGCAGGTCTCTTCCTACTACCACACACATCAGGGTTGCTTCTGCACAAACAGTAACTGTGAGTGCTTGGAGGCTATATCCTTATTCTCGTCAGCCTTTTCCATCTTCATGTCCCTCAAGGACCCACTGTGATCTGGTTTCCATCTCTGTTGTGCCAGCTGACTATTGCCAAGTTTATCAATGAATTTCCTGTTATTCAATAAACAGACAAGTGTCATTGCTCAGCTTCGTGATCTTCTCACCTGCATTCAATAGAGTCGACCTCTGTCCTATCCCTGTCTTCCACAACTCTGTACTCGTATGGTTTCCCCCTTACCTTCTTTGTTTCCTCTGTTCACTAATCCTCCTTTACATTTTGATATCCCTAAGGATATCTCTACAACCTCTTCTCCTGGCTTCATACTCAGTCTCCTGGCTCCCATATGACCATCATTATGCCAGTAACTTACAAATTTATATATCCAGCTCATGCCTTTCCTCTGAGCTGAAAAACAACATGCTCAGTTGTCTACTTGACATTTCCCCATATACCACAAGTACCTCAAAATCAACACATCTAAAATTAAACTCTTGATCTGATTCTCAAATCATTTTTCTCCAAAGTCCTCTGTCTCTAGGAATAGCCCCACCAACTGTTACAAACCAGAAGCTTCAAGGACAATCTTTCTCCTTTTTTGTCCACAACATCCCAATTAATGTCAAGAACCATTGGTTCAACTTCCTAAGCATCTCTAGGACCACCCAAAGCTTTCCACATCTACTACAACCACTAAAGTCCAAGCCAACATTTTCTTTTTCCTGGAACACTGCAAAAGCCATTTTCCATCTTTACCCCTTTTCAATCCATTCTCCATATTACAACCTGAGTGATCTATTAAAACACAAATCTAATAATATTGCTCCTCTGTGTGAAATCCTTTAGTTACTCTTGATTGCTCTTAGACTAAATCCAAAATCCTTGAATTGGTCATGGCTGATCAGGTAACTACCCATGGTCTGCTGTTCAACAAAACTGACCTTTTACTTCCTCAGCCATCTATTGTCCAGCTTCATAACCTTCAGCATCAGTGCATCCAATGAATATTCATGACTGATTGGGATTGACTGGTTTGACCTCCTTGCTGTCCAAGGGACTCTCAAGAGTCTTCTCCAACACCACAGTTCAAAAGCATCAATTCTTTGGCGTTCAACCTTCTTAATGGTTCAACTCTTACATCCATACAGGACTACTGGAAAAAACATAGCTTTGACTATACAGACATTTGCTGGCAAAGTAATGTCTCTGCTTTTTAATACGCTGTCTAGGTTTATCTTAGCTTTTCTTCCAAGGAGCAAGTGTCTTTTAATTTCATGGCTGCAGTCACTTTTTTTCATGTTGGGTTTTAAGCCAGCCTTTTCACTGTCTCCTTTCACCTTCATCAAGAGGCTCTTTAGTTCCTCTTTGCTTTATGGTCTGGACGTATTCCTGAACATTTAGATACTTGTAGTTATGGAATCAAATCATATAACACTATGCATTTTACTATTCACTCAATTACTTGTGTTTTATACAGATGTAACCCACTCAGTAGGGACAGACACAATTGAAAGGATTCCAAGGCCTTTGGTTTATGTATTCTATTTTCCAGGGCCACAGCAATTTAAAATGCACAATGCTGCTTTAGTCGACTAACAAGAACAATTTTGTCCACTTCCCAGCAACTGTGGAAGAAATGGGATCAAACTGTTTTTGTTTTGTTTTGTTTAAGAAAGAAAGGTTAAAAGTCACAGAAAAAGGAATTGTGTTCCTTAGGAGCTGAAACAAGTGAATGCCCTAAGAAGTCAAAGGAGGAACCTAAACATCCTAATAAGTCTTAGGAAAAGGGATCATGAGGGTATTTATAAAAGGTCACAGATAAGACACTGGAAGACAAGACCAGGTCTCACTTGGAGACCAAATGGATAGGTTTGGTCAGCAAGACCTAGAGGGTAAGTCAGACCTAGGCAGTAAGTAAGAACAGAAAGATAGTCAGTGTAAATATCTCTGGGTCCATGCAGCCAAGACTGAAGTCTCTCGAGCACCAGGGCTCTGATGCCTTATTCAGTGATGGAAATGTGTCCAGTGCTATTTCTGAGATTGAGGACAAAGAAGCAGCCACTTCTTTGGCTTGAAGGAGTTCCTGCCTTCAAGAAGCTCAGACTCTATGTAATGCAGACAACTTTTAAAAAGTGGCTTAGGAAGAGAATCCAAGGGCAGCTCAGGTTACCATAGCCTACCATGAAGAACAGGAGGTGTAGGGGCCAGTACAATGGCGCACTGGGGCACAGAGTGTGATCACTGCTACTCCACGATTTTCCTGACAACCCAGAGCAGATGTGCTCCTCAAGCAGAGGACTCAAAATAGCAGAGCTGGAGCAAGACCCAAAGGCAGAACCAGAAAACACAACTTCAGAAATATCGATGGTATCAGTTAAGGGGCAGAAAGCCACATATATCAGCAAACTAAACCATCAGGAGACACAGCCCTCAAATTGCCTTCCTATGATCAGCCTGATTCTAGAAGGAGATGGCCACCAGCAAGAAAGCACGCCAAAGCAAAGGCAGAGCCTAATCAATGAACAACCCCACACAGCCCAGACTCAGAGCCAGTGGCGGGCTTCTCACTACCTCTCTGGGGGTAGAAGACTTTCCCTGTCCCATGTGAGAAGACTGTGCTGTAATTGCTATAACTAACTAGACATAAGTCCAAGTTCATCGTTGGGTAAAACTCTACGGAAGACTGCTTAGATTCTTCTCACACCAATTTCTTTATGTGTTTTCCCATAAGAGAGCCATAAAAAAGAAGGAAATCCTGCAGTTTGTCATATCACAGATGAACCTGGAGGACTCTATGCAAAGTGAAATAAAGCCAAACAGAGAAAGGCAAATGGTTTACAATCTGAATCTAAAGAAGTCAAACTCATACAACCAGAGAGGAGAATAGTAGTTGTCAGGAGCTCAACAGTCAGGGAAAGGGAAGAGGTTGGTCAAAGGGTACAAACTTTCAAGTTTAAGATAAAAAAGTTCCAGGGATCTAATGTACATCATGGTGACTATATCTGCTAAGAGAGAAGATCTTAAGTGTTCTCTTCACAAATAGGTAACTGTGATGTGACTGGTGTGTTAATCAACTTGATGCGGGTAATCATTTCACATAAATGTATGTCAAAACATCAGACTGTACACCTTAAAAATAAAATCATACTGCACAATCTAAATTTTAAAATAAGTTTATAAAATGATATTCAAGAGGGCAGCTATGAGGCAAGTAGTTCTACACATCACTTCAGAACTGCCCCAGTGTGGACCCACTGCCTCTGGACATACACTCACGGCATCTTGTCCACTGGTTGGATCTGAACACCAGGAATCCTCCCACACTGAGTGCTGTGCTGTGCTTAATCGCTCAGTCATGTACAACTCTTTGCAACCCCATGGACTGTAGCTCACCAGGCTCCTCTGTCCATGGGATTCTCCAGGCAAGAATACCGGAGTGGGTTGCCATGGCCTCCTCCAGAGTATCTTCCCAACCCAGGGATCAAACCAAGGTCTCCCATGTTGCAGGCAGATTCTTTACTGTCTGAGCAGGGAAGCCCATGAATATTGCAGTGGGTAGCCTATCCCTTCTCCAGGGGATCTTCCCAATCCAGGAGTTGAACCAGGGTCTCCTGCATTTCAGGCAGATTCTTTACCAGCTGACCAGGGACGCCCCTCCACCACAATAATCCCCAGGAAATGGACTGTGTGCCCAGCTTGCTTCCTTTACATCAAAATCCCACCTGTGTTTGCATCTTATTTACTGAGGCTGTCATAGGACTCTACTGAGCAGCAAGGAAGTCTAGGGAAGTTGGCATTTGACTTCCCTCTTGGATAGGACATGTTCATATTGTAAATATTCTCCAAAGACTTTGTAGAAAAGTTTGTGTGGCTACAAAATAGAGCAAATGTCTGTACCACACATTGGTATATCTCTCCAACCTTTCAGTTTACCAGGCCCACAGCCAACCAGGGTCGGGGTGGGGCAGGGGGACAGGAACCACCCAGGACACAGGTGAGGACAAAGTGTCAGGTTTGACTGAGTCTGCACACGTCTCCCCACGTGCATTTCCCTTCTTCTCATCTTTTATCCGAGGTTCAAGTCAAGCTTCAGCCTCAGATGCTGCCAGGGAATGATGGATAAAACCGAGTCCCTAAATTATTGCCAGTGGAGAAAGAACCTATGCTCGTTTTAAAGAGCTGTTATCTGCTGAGCACACAATAATGATTAACTAACAATTGTTATTCTGATTTGCCAAGTACACCGAGACTTCCCCAAACCCCCCGCAAAAAAAAAAAAAATTACATATAGTTCTAACAATGATAACAATATTAGAGGGCAAACAAACTAGACAAGTTCCAAAGGATATCGAAGGCTATTTTTCAGATAACAGCAGGCTGAAAAATAGGTCATGTTGCCAAGACAAAGAAACTTAGAATTAAACCAACCTACTAAAATATCACAGAGATGTTATTTCATTCTTTTGCTTGATATCATGAAATCAAAATTAATGATTAGCAACCAGGATAGAAGGGTCAAACTGCTTGGGTAAAATGATATCTGTAATATCAGACAAGTTCTGATACTATAATGAAATCAGTCCAAAAATGCCCAAGTAGGTATTTATATTTGTCAAAAATGTAATACACAGAGCAGTGAACTGCTTTATGTGGAACCACTGCAATAAAAACATGAGGGAATTAACTCTATCAGGAAAGTTAGTTGTAATTTTGCAAATAAGTTTTTCTAGGGGAAAAATGTCTCAGAAAAAAAAAACTTTTCCCCTTAAAAATAACCTATTACTTAAAATGCAGCAATTTTACTTTACTGTCTTAACAGTTCCAAAGATACAACCATAAGCCTCTAATATCCACACTGATGTTATGATTCTGGGTAGATATACTATGTATAAATTCCAAAGCCATACTTAATGTGTATTATGAAATAAAACATAATATAGATTCTATTTTAGGTAAAACTTTGTTTTTTAAAAAATGAGTATAGTATAGAAACCGGGCCCTTGACACATGAGATGGCAACCAAGAATTTTATTTCAGAATTAAGTTCTTAAAGTCTAAAGTGGGCTATGCATACAAATTCAAACTAGGAATGGATTTCTCTGAAGTGAACTTCTCAAGTGACTAAAAATACTTTGATCGAAATAAATATCTTAAGCTTTAAAAACATGTCTCAGTTTCAGAACTGCCAAAAAACTTAGAAAATTTAGGCATTCAGTCCTCATAGTTTCTTAAAGGGCCATTTCATGAAAAGACAGCCCCTTCCAAGAGTGGTGGCTGTCAGGCCGGATCAACTCCCAGCTAACAGCCAGCAGCTGCCTGCCTCCCAGGTCAGCACCGCCTGGTTTGTCAGCAGCAGGAGAGTCCCAGATACCAGTGCATCCTCCTAAAAGGAACGCAGCTTCGCACTTCTCAAATTCTAGCAAAAACTTTCCAAATAAATTCAATATACTGCACCATAGGAAGTCACCCATCCACCTCTTTCCTACCTCTGTTGACCTGGAGTCTCTGCTGGATCCATAAGAGTCACTTTCATTATGCAAGGAACATTCTCCCACCTCCAGCTGCCACTCTCATCACCTGCAGAGACAGAGATGAATGAGAAAGGTGGATGCACCCCAAGGAGGTGATTTCCCTGATCCAGGTGCTAATCACATTGGTGACATTTAGCCTGGACAGAGAAGAATGACACTCAGAGCTAGGGGAGAGAGTGCCCTTTATTTGAAGGTTTCCAGGCAAGGAGAGCTGGTCCTGGATGAAACACTGAAAGTTCACCCCAACTTGGTCCACTCTCTTTCCCTCCCTCAAGTCCTACTGGTTCTCAAAATGCTTCTTGCACAGAATATATAAGCCATTGGTTTTCCATTTGTAAAATGGTGATATCAATATTGCAATGTTTAGGTTTGTTAAAGGAGATTCTATAGGTAGCCAGGTTCAGAGAAGTGCTAAACTAGTGTGTGATATCTTTCTTTTGTATCAGGACAGATGGTATCAACACTGTACTACTGATTACATCTTCCAGGTGTGGTTCTAAACTAAATCTAACAAGCCTAGCTAACGGGAGTCATTAAGAGCATCATCTACTCGCATGAGCTCTGGAGCCAGGAGTAAATGACTGAGAACACTGGCTTGATCCATTTGTGTAGGTATGATCCTTTTAGCTCTTACTATGCACCAAGCTCTGTGGTGAGGATTTAACACATACACACACGCATGCACAAACTCATTTAACGTTTGCATTGAATCTGAGCATCCAGGTGTTGGCACCCAAAGTGGGGCTGGGGGGAGGACAGCAGGGAAGAAATAAAAGCTTCCCAGTGCTCCTCAAATACCATGTAGACAGCTATCTACTCCATTCACATGCAGGACTCTCTTGAAAAGCAGATGCACCCCAAGTGGGATCATCATCCTGAACAAAAAGCACACTGCACCCCTGTGCGCCCCTCCTGAAGAAGAGTGAACAGTTCTATCTACATCTTCCCTCCAACCTGGTCTGGCAGCTGGAGCGGGGAACATTTTCATTTTTCTTAGACTAAGTTTTCTCAAGTGGAAAGCAAACGCTAGATGATGTCTAGAGTGCCTGAAATCTCTAACACTGTCCACAGTGACTCAAATCAGCGTCACACAGTTACAAAGCACAGAAGTCCATCTGAGCCAGCTCACGAGGGAGGAGCTCACCGTGGCGTAGTCCAGGCTAGAGTCGGGAAGAGGTCCAGCCCCGAGGAAGCCCCGAGGCCATTCTACCAGGGAGGCTCTGCTTTTATCTGGGCCTCCCTCTTGCTCTCTTTGTTCTATCCACCTGAGCTCCCCATCTCTAATCTCCTTCTCTTTTTCATTTTTCATGACCCTGATACCAGCAGCTTGCACACCAGTTTACACATTTTCTTCCTTAGGGCATCCCATGACCTTCTGCCCCCACTATTAGCTGGACCACGTCTCCACCTCCACACCAGCCAGCCTGGACTGGGTTAACCAGTCACCATCTTTTTCCCTTCTCCTTTCGTCTCCACCAACTGGCAAGGATACAGTTTCCATTGCTACGTAAGCCCGCGGACAGAAACTGATCTCTCCTCTCAAACTTTTCATTTCAATGGAGGTGAAAAGTCATCCTAATGTGTACTTACTATGAAGAGTTGCTCCTATAAATGGAGTCCTGAATGGAGTGCTGAATGACAGAGTTAATAAAACATTGAAAAAGAGTCTTTTTCTCACCTGAGAAATTAATTGTTACAGCAAATTTAAGAAGGAACTCTTGACATTCGATTTCATAACAAGTGTTTTATTCTCAAATTGTTCCTCTGATTTATAAACTACAATGTGAGGGCCCATCAATGACCATGGGGAACATTTCTCTCCCTAAATACCGAAGTTTGATTTATGCCCGTCAAGACTAAAACTAATTTATTTGGCTTACAATATAACTCCAAGTGCCTTGAATTTATGTTATTACAATTTTGAAAAAAAAAAAAACTTTAAAAATACATTAAAGCACTGCCCATCTTGACAAATACATATATCTCTGGAGATTTTGCACAGGTCAAGGGCCCAGGTTGTCACTATGAATAGTTAGAGAACTGTCACTATGGCAGTTAGAGAAGATCCCACCTCACCCTCTCTGCCATGGTTTAAACAAAGAATGTGAATAATAGAATACTTGTCTTGATTCCTTATAAATATTTTAGGACTTATTTTTCTCATCAAGGCTAAATGGGTAGCTATACATCTCAAAAGAATTTTACTTGATAGAATGTGAAAAAAATAAATAAAAATTTAAAAATACACTAGAAAGTATGTGTATACTCTGTTTTCAACAAAAATAGTTTTTAAAAAGTTCCAGTTGCATTAAAAATAGTTATTAGGTGTTGGTTCTCTCAGTTGAGTCTCAGCTAGAAGTAGATGATGCACTTGCAGTCAATACTCCTGGAGGGTTTACTTACAGAGAGGCAGATTAGGAAGGTGTAAGCACAGGGTAATCACACACAGTAGGTGATGGCGGGCACCTGGGTTAGCAGCAGTGGAGCCATGTGCCCCAAGGCCAGAGGGACCAAGGGAGCGAACAGCTCGCAGACCTGGGAGGAGGGAGTCCAACAGTGCTCTGCCTTTACGGGGGCAGTGGCCTGGGGTGGGGGTACAGACCTGGCCTGAGAGATACTCACAGGGAGGAGTGGAGGAATAAAGATCTTGACCTCAGTCTTTGTTCTTCCTCCATTTTTGAGGGGGGAAGGGGACCAGAACTGTCCACTGGCCAAAGTTATCTGGGATCCAGGGGATAGAAGAACCCACTGATGTGATGCAGAGGTCAGCCTTGGGGGACGGACAGCAGAGGAGGATGGGGAGTAGAGGGAGGGGCAGGGGGAAGATGCCAGCACCCCTACCGTGCTGTGCTCAGAGGACACACAGCTGAAGAGCAGCCCTGACCGACCTCCAAAGGGCACACAGTCTGTCACAGGTGAGGGGGGTTAGGGAGAGATGGACTGGGGTTTGGGATCCGCAGAGGAACACTAATACACATAGGATGGATAAAAACCAAGGTCCAACGTGAAACGAATTGCCAGTCCAGGTTCGATGCAGGATACAGTATGCTCGGGGCTGGTGCACTGGGATGACCCAGAGGGATGGTACGGGGAGGGAGGTGGGAGAGGGGTTCAGGATGAGGAACACGTGTACACCCGTGGCGGATTTGTGTTGATGTATGGCAAAACCAATACAATTTTGTAAGTAATTAGCCTCTAATTAAAATAAATAAATTTAAATTAAGAAAAATAAAATTAAAAAAAAAACAAGGTCCTTCTGTAGAGCAGAGAACTATAGTCAACATTCTGTGACAAACCATAATGGAAAAGAATATGAAAAATAATGTGTATGTGTACACACACACACACACATAACTGAGTCTCTTTTCTGTATAGCAGAAATTAACATAGTAAATCATCTATAGTTCCACAATTTTTAAAAAAATTTAAAAAAAAGAAGTACATGATCAGGGAGACAGAGTATGTGTGTAAGACAAACTGTAAGAGCATTGTGGGATTTTAGTGAAAGAAAAATCTAAATTCTCATAACATCCGTCTTCTTTGCCTCTTCGGGAGCCCCTCCCTCTCTCTGGTGGTGCTCAAACTTTAACAGTGTATGATTCACTGGTAAGGCCTGATGAAACGTGGATGACTGGGCCTGACGCCAGCATTTCTGATTCAAGAGTTCCGGGGTGAACCTTGAGAATCTGCCTTTCTAATAGTTTCCAGATGATGCTAAGGCTGCTGGTGTCCAGGGACCAGAGTTTGAGAACCACCGCCTTAAGGAAATGACCTGTCCTCCGAGCTTCAAACTGCAGGCCCTGAGGCTCCCGTCAAGGCTGTCAACTTCCCACCTCTTCGCTGCTGGTCCACAGCCCAGGCCTGAGAAGAAAGCATGGCTCATCTCCCTGAACCCCACTCAGGGTCTGTCTGCAGCCACATAAGTCTGCGTGAATAGAGATGACCTCAGGGGCCCCCCATCCCCCCCTTTTCTCTACTTCCCTGGAGACAGTCCCAGCTCTCACATGCTCACTACACTTTATTTACTCAGGGAATTTATGTTCAGGAAAGTCAATGCCAAGATTTAGCAACAAGGATATTCATCACATTATTAACTACCTAGATACCTAGTTACAAACATATGGTTAAAAGAAGTATAGTACATCCACACAATTGAATAACACAAAATCATTAAAAACTTGAATACAAAAATATATTCCTTGATATGGAATGATGTTCACAATACAGTAAGCTTATAAAAAGCAAGTCACAAAGCTATTTCTAGGATATTACCCTCTTTTAAAAATATATATGTGAAACAATACACTGTTGTATTAAAAGATTACTTCTAAGTGGGTGGAATGATGGGTATGTTTAATTTTCTTTTTTGTTTGCCTATCTATTCTTATTCTTTTTCAAGTGAGCATGTATTGCTTTTGCAATAAAAACTAGCAATAAAAGAAATTTCATTTTGAAACACATACTCCCGCCATTCTCAACCAGACTGTATCTAATTCAAAGGCTCAAAACATAAACATCTATATTAGTTCTATTATCTCAGACCTCCTTGACTCCTAAAATCCAGTATTAGTTATAATTAGGTTCTGTGGTATGTGACCTCAAACACAGATGAAAACATTAGAATCAAGAGGGTTTTATTCCCTCCCATGAAATTTATAGAGATGAGCAGTTCAGGGTGAACATGAGAGCATACAAATTCCAAGGGATTCTGTCACCTCCCAAATATCCACTTCATTGCTGGAACATGGCCTCTTTTGTAAGGTCCAGTGGTCATCAAATCCCTAATTCCAGCCAGCAAGAAGAAAGGGCACAGGGGAGGAAATACTCTTCCCCTTAAAGACACTTTCTTGAACTGTCCATACCCCTCTGCTTATATCCCACCCACTGCCTGGATCTTAGCCACATGGCCACATGGAGCACAGGGGAGGCTGGTAAATGTCTTTATGGAGGGCATCTATATCTTCAACTCACTTTAGGAGTTCCATTACAGTGGGAGGATGAGAAATGGGAGACTAAGCAGCAGACTGTGCTACACCACGTAACATAAAAGGTACCATCTAAAGGATGATGTGGTACATATACACAATGGAATACTGCTGCTGCCGCCAAGTCGCTTCAGTCGTGTCCGACTCTGTGCGACCCCGTAGACAGCAGCCCAGCAGGCTCCCCCGTCCCTGGGATTCTCCAGGCAAGAACACCAGAGTAGGTTGCCATTTCCTTCTCCAGTGCATGAAAGTGAAAAGTGAAAGTGAAGTCATTCAGTCATGTCTGACTCTGTGCGACCCCATGGACTGTAGCCCACGAGGCTCCTCCATCCATGGGATTTTCCAGGCAAGAGTACTACCCAACCATAAAAAAAGAATGAAATAATGCCATTTCTAGCAACACAGATGGACCTAGAGATTGTCATACTAAGTGAAGTCAGAAAGAAAAAGACAAATATCATATGGTATCACTTATATGTTGAATCTAAAGAGTGAAAAAAGTGAAAAGTCCCTAAGTTGTGTTCCATTCTTTGCAACCCCATGGACTGTAGCCTGCCAGGCTCCTCTGTACATAGACTTCTCCAGGCAAGAACACTGGAGTGGGTAGCCAATCCCTTCTCCAGGGCATCTTCCCAACCCAGGGATCGAACCCAGGCCTCCCACATTGCAGGCAGAATCTTTACCGTCTTGAGTCACCAGGGAAGCCCAAGAATATTGGAGTGGGTCGTCTATCCCTTCTGCAAGGGATGTTCCAGACCCAGGAACTGAACTCGGGTCTCCTGCATTGCAGGCAGATTCTTTACCAGCTGAGCCACCAGGGAATCTAAAGTATGATATAAATGAACGTATCCATGAAACCGAAACAGAGTAACAGACATAGAGAACAGGCTTGTGGTTGCCAAGGAGGAAGGGGGCTAGGGGAAGGATATATGGGGAGTCTGTGAGAGAAGATGCAAATCATTATACTCGGAATGGATAAGCAACAAGGTTCTACTGCATAATACAGGGAAGTATATTCAAACAGCATCCGTCCTTCCAGCGAATATTCAGGGTTGATCTCCTTTAGGATGGACTGGTTTGACCTCTTTGCAGTCCAAGGGACTCTCAAGAGTCTTCTCCAACACCACAGTTTGAAAACATCAATTATTTGGCACTCAGCCTTCTCGATGGTACAACTTTCATGACCATACATGATTACGGGAAAAACCATAGCTTTGACTATATGGACCTTTGATGGCAAACTGATGTTGTTGTTTTTTAATACACTGTCTATAATAGACCATAATGAAAAAGAATATAAAACAGAATGTGTGAATCGCTTTGCTGTATAGCAGAAATTACCATAAAGTTGTTAACCAACTATATTTCAATATTTCAATAAGTTCTGTTTTTATTTTTGTTTTTGTTTACTACTCAGTAACTCCTCAAAATAAAACACTCAAACTAAGAAATCTTTCTGAACCTGGACATCAAGATTTCCCCTAAGTGTGTATCACTGAACTAATATTTTTCAGTGGTTTTATTTCACAGGTAACTAGGGGCAAGGAAAGAGTGTTTAAGTTTGGAAGTGTTTGTAAAATATCAACTTTTCCTTCAGTGTCATGACTGAAGACAGCCTTCTTTCTGAGATGCTGGTCACCAGATGGTGTAGAGGCTCATCACACAGAGAATTCTCTGAATCCACGCTGCCTGCATCTTATTTTAGACCTAACATCTGACATGAAGCTGATTTCCACCACAGATAGGGTCTGCTGGTCACTCCACTCCAGTCACATTGGTCTCCTTCTTGTCCATGGATGTGTTAAACAGCCCTGTGCCCTTGAACTTACTTACTCTATGCTTGGAATACTCAGATATTTACTTGGTTCACTGTCTAACCCCTCCACCTCCTTGAGGTCTCTGCTTAAATGTCACCTGATCAGGAAAACTTTCACTCTCCAGTCTATTTAAAATTGCAATTGCCTGCCTCTCCACCCAGCACTCCAGCTCCTGAGTCCTACTTTTTTCCTTTGATATCTCAATGTATGTTTTTGAGTAGCCCAATAGCTGCCCAATAGCTGCCTCCCCAACAAGAAGGCAAACTCCAACCATGGCAGGGATCTTTTTCTCTATTAGACAATCCTTTTGTCCCCTGACCTAGAGCAGAGCCTGGAACATAAGTGATGCTCAATAAACATTGAATCAATGAATGATCAAACAAATAAATCTTTAAATCCTAGGATCTCTGGCAAGTAAAATGACCAGAGTTGCAATTCGCTCCAAATTGGGCCGCAGTTTGAATAACAAGGTAGAGGGCGCCAGGCTGCAGGCGACAGGGTCAGCTGGGAAGTGGCAGCCCCGCCAGAGAAATGATGCTGTTTGAACTCGGAATAATACACTTGACTATGAAGACAGATGGATGCAGAAAACTAATGGAAACATCCAACCACCAGGTCCTTGCTTCTCTCCCTAAACCTCATCAAACTTCAGGTTTCGTTTAAGTAAAAGGAGAGTAAATTACAAATTTGCTGTAAAGATTAAATGACAAAATATACATGCAATAATATACATATTATAGCATGGTCTCTAACACAAAATAGGGACCCGGCTAACAGGAATTCTATTCTTGAGATGCCTTTTCTTTTTCTCCAGCTTCACTCTCATTTCTTCATCTTGAACAGCTCTTGCATCCACAATGGTATGTCTACCATATGAGGAAAGTAGGGAACAGACCCCTTATTTTCTTTCATCTCTGGTAAGACTGGGGTCCACCTTTACCGTGAACTTTAAAACACTATCTATAGCAACGAAAAACTCATTCATCCAAGACGCTGAGCTGATTAAGAAAGCCCAGATATGGTCATGAGAGGGAAATAACTTTTTAAAGAAAATAATTTTTCTTCACTCATACTCCACCTTGTTCCAAAAGAGATTTAAGGTTGCTTCTCCAAATGCACAGGCCACAGAAATATAAACTAAATTAAAAGGAAGAAAAATGAGACAAAGGGAAAATAAGGGGAGGAAGCATTGAGATCCATGAGCAAAGCCAGTAAACTCTCTAGGACTCTGTTGCTAAACTGGAACTGAGTTGTCCAGAGGCCATATGACAAGACAGCCACAGTGAGTTAGGGGATTCAGAGAGTCTCTGAAGCTAAAGTATACCAGCGGTCAAGAAAAGCCCTTTACACAGAGGCCAGAGAAAGATGCCTCCCCTGAGCCCCCAGCAAGAAGACACTGAATAATATAACAAACACCATCTTGGCAGCCCTCAGAACAGCCCTGAATAATCACTTCCTATTTGATACATTTTGTAAAGCCAGGATACAAGTTAGCATCATCTATACCTCAAGCGGTTCCCTTGAGGACTGGGAAATTGATGCTGCTATTGCATGCTGCTGGGTTAGTCAAGTGCAAGGGACTGAAAAGCCAGGGGTCTTTAGTCCAGAGGTTTTGAAGGTGTTTCTTGGATCCACTGGGTTCCACAGGGGTGCCTCAGGAGAAGTGTGGGGGTTGGAGGAGTACTGAGGGGCCAAGGGGGCAGGGTCTTACAGTCCACGTCCCCAGCTTCAAAGAGAGCAAATTCTGGAAACCACAATGGCCTCAGTAGAGTGCAGCAAATCAAGGGATGGACTTCAGAGTTATTTGGAGGTAAGGGAGTCTGGAGGAGGATTCAAACTCAAAGATAATCAATAGCTGTAGGACTTGGGGTAAATTACTTCACTTCTCTGTGCTTCAGTTTCCTCATCTGTCTAAAGGGGACATTAATAGGACCTACTACATAGGGTCAGTGGGAAAATTAAACTGCTTGACAAAGAGAAAGTCCTATGATACTGTGATTTTTCATAAACATAGCTTGGTCTTCATCCACAGCTCTCAGCTCCCAAAAGCCTTAGAAAAGAGCCACAGGAGCATCTTTTGTTTTGATATTCGGTCTCTTATCTTCAGTTCCTGAAGTGACTTCAGGGCCACAGAGGGGAAACGGATGTCCTGTAATTCACAACAAACCCCTTTCTACCACATCTGGGTTTGTGTTAATGAACTGGTTTTTGGAAAGCACCTAAGGATGGGGACTAGTTGCCAGGAAAACCAACCATGAAGAGGGGATTGGAGGTTTCAGTCCTTCCCCTGCTTTCTGGGGAGGAGAGAGGCGCTGGAGGTTGAGTCAGTCACTAGCAGCCAATAATGTAATCAATCATGCCTAAGTAATGAAGCCCCCAGAAAAACCCAGAAGGAGGAGCCGTGAAGAGCTTCCAGGATGGAGGAGGAGAACAATTCCTCTGTGCCAGACCCCAGACTCCACGAGGACAGAGCTCTTTTATTCAAGAACTAACCCTGTGTATCTCTCCATCTGACCATTGATTCCTACTCTTTAACATCCTTTGTAATAAGTTGATGATCAACTGAGTGAACGGGTTTCCTGAGTTCTGGGAGCCATTTCAGCAAGTTAATTGAACCCAACAAGGAGATTGTTGGGAACCTCTGATTTATAGTTCCCCACTGGTCAGAAGCACAGCTGATAACCTGGACCTGTGATTGGCATCTAATGTGGGGCAGTCTTTGGGGAACTGAGCCTCTAACTGTGGGATCTAATGTTCTACCCAGGAGTCTCCAAGTCATGTCCAACTCTTTGTGACCCCATGAACTGCAGCACACCAGGCTTCCCTGTCCTTCAATATCTTCTGGAGATATATCCAGGCATATAGTGTCTGAACTGAGTTGAACTGTAAAACACTCATCTGGTATTAGAGCACTATCTGGCAACATGGGAAAAACTCCTCACAGACGTGTGGGAACTGGGTCCTTTAGCAGCAGGTCTGGCACAGAGTAAGTGCTCAGTAGGGATCTTCCAGCAGAAGTTTGGGTAAGAGAAATACTAAGCCCTGAATTGAGCCAAGCTCCTGCATATAAAGAAACAACTGCTGTGAAAATATTCTGTCTACAACGTCTTGAGTAGAGTCTTGGGCAGCTTGGTTTTACTGCTTGTACCCTTGTCATCAACCGTAAGAACACAGTCCTGACAGCTGCCGCTACTTCAAAACATCAGAAAGACCTATGTCTGATCTTGAACTTGAAACAAATCTGTCACAATGGATCACTGACTCATCAATAATAATTGATACCTTATTGTAATAAACTGAGATGGTTTGGAAATAAATATATATATTCTGTCTATATAAGGGTTGATTTATTGTTTAGTCACTTAGTCGTGTCTGACTCTTTGAGACTCCATAGATTGTGGCACACCAGGCTTCCCTGTCCTTCACCGTCTCCTGGAGTTTGCACAGACTCAGGTCCATTGAGTCAGTGATGCCATCCAACCATCTCGTCCTCTCTTGTCACCTTCTCCTCCTGCCTTCTATCTGTCCCAGCATCAGGGTCTTTCCCAGTGAGTCGACTTTTCACATCCTGTGGCCAAAGTATTGAGCTTCAGCTTCAGCTTCAGCATCAGCCCTTCCAATGAATATTCAGGGTTGATTTCCTTTAGGATTGACAGGTTTGATCTCCTTTGCAGTTCAACGGACTCTCAAGAGTCTTCTCCAACACCACAGTTTGAAAGCATCAATTCTTCAGTGCTCAGCCTTCTTAATGGTTCAGCTCTCACATCCATACATGACTACTGGAGAAGCCATAGCTTTGACTATACTATACATAGGGGTTATCCAAAAGATACGGTCCAGAAGTTGAAGTGACTTGCCCCAAATTGCATTTCTAGTGTCAAAACAGGCGATGGAGGCAGCACTCCTGACTTCTTGCCCAGTGACCCATCCACTGGGCCAGGAAGCTGGCTTCCAGTTCTCATGGTTGTCCTCCGGCTAACCCTCACTGCCTCACTGCATCCATGCTGTGAAATCCTGCATACGGAAGAGCCAGCAGATTTCACCTCTTGTGTGAGCTCCAATTACATGGCTTCCTTGAGAAAATTTTAGTTCGCTCTTAGGATTAGCAACATAGAATTTCAGAATCAGTCACATCCATCGCTGGAAAGAGCAGGGAGATACCTGTAGATGCCATGGTATGTATTAATTTCATGAGGATGGAAATCATGTGTAAGCACTTTGGACTCTAAAGCACAATTCCCTATGCTGAACACACAGTAGGCCATTTGTCAGTGTTTACTGAGGGACTGATTGAGTGTTCACACAAAATACTTAATGAGCATAAAAGAACAATGGCGATTGATTCCACTGACCTTTTAGAGAACACAAGGTAGGCGATTTACTTGAGGCTAAGAATCATGAGCAGTGAATTACTTACTTTCTCCAGATCCTCCCAACATATCACAGTGCCTAGTTGGTTTTTTAGAAGGTCCATTGGCTAAACAATGGGGAGGAACATTGCACTGATTTCTATTAGGAAGATGTCCATCTGTGAAAGCCTTTAAATCAATTCATGACTCTTGCACAATGGCTGTCTTCAATATGGATTGCCTCTGAAACCAAAATTGCTTACTTTCGAATAATTTTGATGCTGCAAACTGTTAATGGGTTCTCCCTTTACTCAGACGAAGCATTGTGAGCTATAAGCCATAGGAAAATGAATCTGTTGCTGGCTTCCAGCAGAGATATATATGCCAGTTAATCTTCACAAATTTAAGAATGCAGACTGATACTAATATAAGAGCCAGAAAATTGTTAATAGCATTTAAGCCTGGGTCAGAGGTGGTAAGTGAGAAGGTTACTTGAAGATGGTTCTTTTGAGCTAGGGACATTTCAATTTTTTTTAATGAAGGGAAGGCCATTCCAGGTGGAAAGAAAGGCTTTTAGCAAGGGCATACAGGGAGGGAGTTACAAAGCACACCTCAGACAGTCACTGTGATATATAGAAAATTATAAACCTGTATATATAATGGACAAAGTCACCTGAAGAGGCTAATGTGATTATTTTGCCACCCTCCAAAACTGCTAAGTTTCCAAAATTCAAATTATTATATACTTGGTTCAAAACTCATCTTCAAAAGAAACTTCTAGTTACCAAAGGGGAAAGGTACAGGAGAGGGACAAATTAGGAGGTTAGGGTTAACATTTACACAATACTATAAATAAAAGAGGTAGTCACAAAGGACTTACTGTCTAGCACAGGGAACTCTACTCAATATTCTGTAATAACCCATATCAGAAATAAACCTGAAAAAGAATGGATATATATATATAACTGAATCACTTTGCTGTACACCTGAAACTGACACACTTTGAATAAACTGTACCCTAACATAAGATTTAAAAAAGCTTACAAATACCAAAAACTTCTTTTCAAAAACTCATTTTTGAAAAGTGCAAAGTAAAACCAGATTAAAATAAATGACTTATTTATATTAAAAATACATTGAGTATCTTTTCGGAGTTGAGTAAGACAGGCCCTGCCTGTCAAAGGCTCCCAGTCTGATGTAGGAAAGGATGCTGTGAACTGACCCATGTATGACAGCGTGGGGTGCACAAAGAAAAGGTACTACCATAAAGAGGCTGGGAACCCAGGGCGAGGGTGTCCAATCTGACCATGAAATAAGGGTCGGGGTGGGAATGAAACGGCTTTCTGGAAGAGCCAATACCTAAATTAACACCTAGATGAAGTCACCTCGCTCGGTGATTCTGTTCAGCTTGCCTTCTCTGCTCCTGGAAATATTTCCTGTCTAGGTTTGACAGGATACAACATCTTCATCTGGCTTTCCCCCCTACTTCTCTGATGGGGCCTTCTCTGCCTCGTTTTCTGATTTCTCAAAGTGTTGGAGCATCTCAGATCCCAGTCCTTGGATCTCTTTTCCTCCATATTAACAGCCATGCCAGGTGATCTCATGGCTTTAAACAGTATCCAAAGACTGATGATTTTCAAATTTCCATCTTTGCCTCTGAACTCCACACCGGCATATCCCACTGCCCACCTGACATCTCCACTTGAATACTAAAAGGATCTCAAACGTAAAATGTCCCAAACCAATTTATGGGGGCTCTTCCACTCCTCTCCAGCCTTCTCATCCCATCCCACTGCAGCTCACAACAGGACAAGTCCATCCACTCTAGGCTCATTAAAAGCATTGGCTCCTCTCTTCTGCTCATAATTTCTGACCAATCCACCAGGAAATCCTCTCCACTATGAAATGGCACCCCACTCCAGTACTCTTGCCTGGAAAATCCCATGGACGGAGGAGCCTGGAAGGCTGCAGTCCATGGGGTCGCTAAGAGTTGGACATGACTAAGCGACTTCACTTTCACTTTTCACTTTCATGCATTGGAGAAGGAAATGGCAACCCACTCCAGTGTTCTTGCCTGGAGAATCCCAGGGACGGGGGAGCCTGGTGGGCTGCCGTCTATGGGGTCGCACAGAGTTGGACATGACTGAAGTGACTTAGCAGCAGCAGCAGCAGCAGCAGCATGCTTTCATTTTACCCAGAATTTAACCCCTTATCACCACCTCCACTCCAGCACCATCATTTCTCATCTGAATTATTGTTCTACGTCCTAACAGATCCCTATGCTTCTACCTTTAACAACCTGTACTTTTCAGCACAGCAGCCAAAATGATCCTGTTCATTGTAAATCAGATCATTCAGACTGAAGGCAAACAACCCAACAGCCTCCCGTTTCGCTTGGAGAATGGGCCTAATTCCTTCCAATGACCTACTAAGGCCTTACATGCTCTGTTCCACCTGCATTATCTCCCTGAACACCTCATCTCCCATTACTGTCCCTGAACTTTATTTATTCACTGGAATTCAGCCACACCATCTCCTTGCAGGGCCTCAAACACGCCAGCCACATTCCTGCCTCAGGACCTTTGCACTTGCGATTCCTCAACCTGAGAGGCCCTTTTAACAAATATCCACATGGCTCCCACCCTCACTTCATGCAGCCCTTCTACCCAGAAGTGCATTCTGTAAGCCATTTCCTGGCCACCCTACCTAAAATTTCAAGCCCTACCCTCGAAACTTTTTTTTTTTCTCACCTTTGTTTTTCCTCTCAGAATTTATCTTATCTTACATGTTTTACTTAATTTATATATTTTTCATCTCCCCCATTAGAATGTAAGCTCCATGTAGGCATTTTTGTCTCTTATTTATTATACTATTGTGTCCCAACACCTAGAATACTGGCTGACACAACGAAGGCCCTCAATGAATATTTGCCAAGTGAACAAAGGAAAGGGAGTTCCGTTTCAGATAGGAGAAAAGCAGAATGTCATGATGATAAGAAATAATTCATATTCCTGCAATAAGAATAACATATTTTAAATGTATCATTTAACTTTAGAAGACAAAATCTGAAAGGAAAAAAAATATTTGGAACAGTAAACTACACGATGAACAGCAATGTTTTTTCTGCAGTTTCTAATCATCACTTAAATTTTTTATGAATATTTTTAAAAGCTCTGAGTTTCCAAATGCTTCAAAATATTAGGATGTTATTTTGGAACACTCAGATCATTAAAATGTAGAATATAAAATCATTGTCAAAAAGTTTCAACTTGTCAGCCACCCTACAAATAAGTTAGTTTAATATCTAAAATGCTTTGAAATTCTGTGTTAAGACGTTCGTATTTAAAATGGTAAAAAATCGTTTGGAAACAGTTGTGAAAGCCAACAGTTTTCAAATGATCATGTTTGAAATTTAAAGTTTTTGTTATCTCAATGAGAAGGGGATCAAGCATCTCAAAGTCACTTATGAAGCAACATTTCCAAATTTGGGGTGAAGCAGATTGAAAACTTTCAGGGATACTTTTCATAGCCTTGTCTTTAATAGTAAAAAAAAGGAAAATATGTCTTCCAATAGGAAAACAAATAAATGCATAAGGTACTTAAGATGGAATATTAGAAAATAATATCAAGTGTCCTCAGCAAAGAAAGTATGTTGCTTATAATATGTAAATCATAATTCCACTTAAAAAATTTTTCTAAGACCTTGAATGTACATGTCTGTAAGGCATACCACGCATATGCATGTCTAAATGATTACTGCTCCCAACTGTGAATGGTTCTTCCCACTGGCAAGACAGACAGGAAGGGTTAGAGGAACATGGGGAATTTTACTTTAATTAATCTTCTGTTTTAAGATTCTGTGAAATGTGATGAGTTACCAGCTTTTTTTTTTCTTTAAAAAAATAAAAATTATGAAAATGGTTTCAAATGTTTTCAGGATCAGAGGGTCTACGATACTGCTATGAATTAAGTCTGTTCTCAGCTTTTGAGGGACTGAAAATATATTAAAATAACCAGAAATGTTATATGATCAACTCTAGAGCAACAGCACAAAGCTCAGGAGATGTACAGACAAAAGAACATTTCAGTTTGTTAGGAAGCCCTCCCAGAAGATAACTGGGCCAGTGCTTGAGTGACATATAGAGCTGGGTCAAGATATTTTGGGCAGATTACAGGAGCCAAGGCAGGTGAAGGGCACATTATGGGGAGAGGTGGCCACTTAGCTTGACTAGGGGACAGGCTCAAGACTCCACCATGGTTACTGCTCTGAAAGCTGGGTCGGAGTAAAACAAGATGTAAGTAAGTAAACACCACAGCTGGCAGAATTCATTTTGGCTGAATTCCCAAACCTGTGGATTTTCTACTAAACTTCATACCTTTTCTCTGACAAAATTTCCCTGGAGTAGGACTTCCCTGGTGGTCTAGAGGCTAAGATGCTGCACTCCCAATGCAGGGGCCCAGGTTCAATCCCTGGTCAGGGAACTAGATCCCACTTGCACTCCCAATGCAGGGGGCCCAGGTTCAATCCCTGGTCAGGAACTAGATCCCACTTGCACTCCCAATGCAGGGGGCCCAGGTTCAATCCCTGGTCAGGGAACTAGATCCCACTTGCACTCCCAATGCAGGGGGCCCAGGTTCAATCCCTGGTCAGGGAACTAGATCCCACTTGCTGCAACTAAGAGTTCGCATACCACAACTATGACTGACCTGGCACAGCCAAATAAATAAATAACTTTTAAAAAATGCCCTGAGTGTGGCATCCTCACACAAAGCCTTCCTTCTAAAGGTGAATGCCTGCTTTATATTTAGTTTATCAAAGGAAGAGAATCCCAAATAATAGCCTTCTTAGCTTCAGCTTTTTTAATTAATTAATTTTAACTAGAAAATAATTACTTTACAATATTGTGGTGTTTTTGTCATACATCAACATGAATCAGCCACAGGTGTACATGTGTCCACCCATCCTGAGCTCCCCTTCCACCTCCCTCCCCACCTTATCCCTCTGGGTTGTCCCAGAGCACCAGCTTTGGGTGCCCTGCTTCATGCCCTAGAACTCACACTGGTTATCTATTTTACATATGGTAATGTACATGTTTCAATAATATTCTCTCAAATCATCCCACCCTAGCCTTCTCCCACTGAATTAGCTTCAGCTTTTAAACTTTTCCTACGAAAGCAATATCCATGATTGTGTTCCTTACCAGTGACCTACAAGGATAGATGAGTTGGAGTATTTCTGCCTCCGCTTTACAGTGAAGGTCATGGGGACACATACACTCTGCCAAATGGTAACTTGGCTGGAACTCAAGTTCACATGTCTGGTGCCTCCAGTCTAGAGAGCCTCTCATTAGATCATGCCATAAAATGACAATAGTCTTTAAAAACAGAAGTAAATATCTGACGGCACATGCCATCATTCTCAATTCTCCCCTCTTAACACTGACTTCACAGCAGCACCTCAGAGAATATACTGGAAAAAAGATATTCATTTCTCCATGAAATTTCTTTCAGTACCCCTTTTATCCTCACTGTTGAATAAGGTAACACTTGACTGGTTAATCCCCAAAGAAGTCAAAATCCATAGGTATAAATCAGTGATTCAAAAAGACAAAAGGAGAGAAGCTGGTGCTTTGCAAGCGTAAGAAAGAGGGAAGTCACTTTGATTTGATCAGGAGTTAATTTACCTTCAAGAAGAAAAGAGGGTTACATGACAGGTCACCAGCAACTGGCCTGTTGGTCTTTGCTTTGTAAATTTACTTTTGTGATTACTCACAATCATTCTGAGAAAAAAAATGCAGTGTCTTAAACTACTTTTGTCTTTATATGACTTAATGTCTCTGAACCTCTATCTCCTTATCTAAAAATGAAGACAACAATCATAATATTGAGTGATAATAATAAAAATGATCTGAAAGGCTGGCCACAGTTCTGCTACCATTCAAGCTGGAATAACAGGAAGTAGATTTATCCTCTCACCTGAAACAGTGACTTTCAAAACACTCAACAACAAGTAATAAAGGACACTGATACCCAAGAGATGAAAAATAAATAAGATAAGTCCTAGAATTGTCCTAGATTACTGCCTTGAGGGAGTTTTCTCTCTAAAAAAATATTTAAAGAAAATGGATCAAACTCTTTCTAAGTAATGCAGCTACAAAACAAAATTAAGCTTTAAAAATGTTTATAAGGATACAAAAAATATCCAGCAAAAAGTGACATAAAATTCATAATGTCTGGCATCCAATGAAACATCACCAAGTATTCAAAAAGCATAAAAGTGTAACCTATAATGAGGAGAAAAATCAATTGCTCAAAACCAACCCAAACATGGAACAGGAGTCAGAATTAGCAGATAAGAACATTAAAACAGTTACTATAATTCTATTCTATAAAGCTCAAAAATTTAAGCTGAAAGCTATTTTTTAAAAGATCAAAATAGAATATCTGAGGTAAAAACTAAAACGTTTTAGATATAAAGTATACAGCCCCCTCAACTTTGAGATGATCATCAGGACAGCCTTTTCCTGGGGACTCCAGAACCCTAGCCCTCACCCAAGCACTCAGATACCTACTGCTGTTTGCCAACATCTGATATCTTCGATTGCACGTCATCACCACCAAGAACTCCATTAGATAGGTATGATTACCTCCTGTATACACTAAAGAGTCTTTTGAGATCTTAGAGTCACACAGTAAGTGGTGGTGCCAAGGCTCAAGGCTAGAGCCAGGCTCTCTCCTGCTACACCATGGTGGGTTGGCAGGGGTAGCGTGGCAAAGGGAAAAAGACTGGTTCCTGAAGAGCAGGAGACCCAAAAACTAGTCCAGGTCAGCTTTCCTCTCACAGAGAACTTGCCAAGTCCTACCACTCTCCAAACTCTGAGTCACTAGCCATCTGTAAGGAGGGGCTTTAAGCTGCTAAGTCACTTCAGTTGTGTCCAACTCTGTGAGACCCCATAGACGGCAGCCCACCAGGCTCCCCCGTCCCTGGGATTCTCCAGGCAAGAACACTGGAGTGGGTTGCCATTTCCTTCTCCAATGCATAAAAGGGAAAAGTGAAAGTGAAGTCGCTCAGTCGCGTCCAACCCTCAGTGACTCCATGGACTGCAGCCTTCCAGGCTCCTCCATCCATGGGATTTTCCAGGCAAGAGTACTAGAGTGGGGTGCCATTGCCTTCTCAGGGGCTTTAAGCTGGACGATATTAATAACAATACTACTGGCAGCCTCCTTTTCCCAAGTCCTCATGCAATATGGGGTACTGTGCTGGGAGGACTGAACTGGCTGGAACAGGGACCCTGGATTCAAACCCTGGTTCCACTACTTATTCCTGAGTGACCTTGGGCAAGTGCCTTCAGTTTTCTGTTTGCTCACCTGTAAAATGGAGATTACAAACAATGCTTCCTTCAGAGTTGCCCTCGGGATTTCATTAGTATAGACAAAGGTTCTTAGAACTGCATTTGCATTTAATGTGGCTGTTGCCATGTTGCCATCTTTGCCTTAGTTATCTCACTTGATACTCTCAGCAACCCTCTGAAGTAGAGACTGTAGTCTCCATATAGACAAGGAAACTCAGACTCAGTAAGTCTACTTAACTTGTCCAAAGCCACAGGGTCAGTTAAGGTTAAGATGGGAATTTGAACCCAAGTTTACCTGACTCTAATATCCAGGTTCTCAACCCCTGCTACACATCATCCCACTACATCAGGGATTCTCAATCTTGTCACCAGGACTTTTGGAGCCAGATAATTCCCGCCGTCCTTTTATATAGTTCATGAGGTTCTCACGACAAGAGTCCTGCCATGCCGCAGTCCAAGAGTCAGACACGACTGGGCGACTGAACAACAATTCTTGTTGTGGGAGGCTGTTCTGTGCACTGTAGAACATTTAGCAACCCCTTGGCCTCTACTCACTAGGCACCATTTCCCTCTAGTTATGACAGCTAACCTCAGGTATTGACTAATGTCCCCAGGGTGGGGTGAAACTGCCCCGAGTGGAGATGCAAGATGCTCCCTGAGGTCAATTTCACTCTAACATTTCTATTTCTGTTAGAACTAGACCAATGACAGGAGAGCAGAGAAAATTTTTATTTTACTTTATTTTTTATTTTATCATCAAAAATAAACAAAACTGAGTGGAAACCTCCTTCTCAGGACATGCCTATCTCATCCTTATATGGTGGCAGCTACAAGGCACCTTTGTGCTAATTAAAGAAAGGTGTGCTCACTCAATAGACAAATAACTCCATTGCACCTCCTTCACCTTTTATCATCTTTGAAGTTGGCATGTGTCTTATCATCAATGGTCTATCAAGATGTGACTGGTGGCATCTCATCTTTCTTAAGTGTACAAAAGATAATGGTACATCTTAAAATCAACAGCATCCTAAATGTGTATGATACATCATTTGCAAAAACACCACACACATAATAACCGGGAGAACACAGATTAGAAAAAGTCATCACCTCTGAGCAGAGTTGGTCCAAACGCCATGGCTTGGCTAAGTGAATGGTGCACTGGCATGAATAAAAAGGTGTCCCTTCATCCAGGCAGGCACAGGGCTTGGAGGAGAGGGCACAGACTGCATTTCAGCCCCAGGGGCATTTGTGTCACACCCAACCTCACAGCAATACATGGTGAGCATGCTGTCCCTCATGATTCACTGACTACTTCTGCACAACTCCAGGGGCTATGAATGAATATATCATCGAAGACCACTGGATGCTATACATGGCTTCTCAAATCCAGAAATAATTTCGAGTTGCAATTTCTTGAAATGGTTTTTCACTTTTTTCCAAACCCCAACAAAGCAGGTTGTTTTACAGACTGAGAATGGCAACCAATTACCTGCAACTCAAAAGCAAATGACTAAACACCCACAATATGATATTCTTTATGTTAAAAAAAAAAAGGAAATGCTCCCTCAACAGGAGACAAATGTAGCAAAAAGTCTATTAATATTGTTTCCCAAAGAAGAATGAGTTAGTATAAAACTGAGGACAACAGCCATACATCTTTCTCTGTCTTCATAACATACAACCTTTCAAATCGATGTGATTACTTGTGAGGTCAAAGTTCCTCTATTTTTTTTTTCTTCTTGGAAGCTGTGTGTGCCTTAATGTGCTTTAAATGTGCAATAAAAATATAATGAAAAACATACATTTATTTAATGTGGCTGCTACAATATATGCTATAAAGCCCAAATCCTACAAAGTTGAATTTTATGGCATTTCTTAAACCTGCTCCTGCAACTTGGAGCTGCCCTACTATACTGGTCAGAATTGAGTGTTTCTCTCTCCCACCTGCAGCTTCCAAGAAAGTGACTGAGCTAGAACTTGGAGTTTCCATTCCTGCTTCTTTTATTCTTTTTTCCCTTCCAGCATCACCCTCACATTGTTCCTTAACTGTCCTCATCTTCCCAGTGTCTCCCACCATATTTCATTATGAAGACATGCATGCTAGCAATGGCTCATCAGAAAACCCAAAACAGACCACCTCTGGCCAAAACCACCATTTTTTCCATTCATTTTTCTTGGCTATACCGTGTGGCATGGGAGATCTTAGTTCTCCAAAAAGGAATCGAATCTGTGACCCCTTTGTTGGAAGTGGGCAGAGTATTAACCACTTGACTACCAGGGAAGTCCCCCAAATCACCTTTTATACTAATGTGTTAAACAGTGTAGTTAAATCAGGGTTCATGAAACTATAGCCCTCCTCTATGTTTACAAATAAAGTTTTATTGGCACACAGCCTTGCTCTGTGTTTAGGTATTATTGAAACCTAATGCTCTCTATACCTAATACACTCTCATGCTACAAATGCAGAGTATAGGAGTCGAAACAGAGACTGTACAGACCAAAAAGCCAAAAACATTTACTATCTAGCCCTTTACAGGAAAAATTTGCCAACACCTGGATCAGAGCCAGGTCTCCAGAGCTAAAAGGTCCAGGTTCATATTCCAGCTCTCTGCTTTACAGCTCTGAGTGCCTGGGTAACCTAATTACCCTATCTGTACTGCAATTTCCTCTGAGTCAGATGGGGATAATAAAAAGAGCCGACATCATGGGATTTTGAAAATGCACAGCACTTACTACAGTTTCTGCATGCACTGAGGCAAGAACTCAAGAGTTGGGTTTTGTTATCTTGCCAACCTGCATCCTCTGCTCTCTAGCATTTCCCTGCTTTAGCTCCCCAAATGACAGAAAAGTCAGTCTACTGCTCCAGTTCTTCCCTTCCTAACCTTTGTCTTCTCAACCCACTGCTTCATCCCATACCTTCAGCAACCCCACGGGACCTCTTAGATCTGTGTGCAAGACCCTACACATACCCAAGTCCTCCCACTTCCAGAATCTCTATTTCTTCCTACTTTTCAGTGGCTTCTCATACTGCAGACCACATTCCTCTTGGGGATGGCCTTCCTCACTGGGAATATCCATCAAAGGTCATGGTATGACTGTTGCAGTTGCTCTAGGTTCTCATGCTCTAGAGAAACACAGTTCTTCTCCCTGAACTTAACCCCTCATGAAGCCGTTATTAGCACATTGTTACAGCGACCAGATCCTACCCACACAGAGCGAGCCTTGCAGGTCCTCAGTCTTCACTCCAGCATCTGCCTAATGACATGATGATCTATTATCAGGACCCACTGAGGACTAAAGACAACCTTGCTTCCTTGAAAACAATCACCATAGTTTGGGTTCCCCCAAAAAGCAGCCACCGAGACAAGACTGGAAAAAAGTAACTATTTTATTTGGGAAGTAATCTTGGGAAAGATTGGAAGAGAAGAGGGAAGTAAAGCAGAAAAGAGAGAAAAGAAGCAAGAGAAGGTGTGTAATCAGGAAACTTATGATGGTGGCAACAGGGGCTAAATTCTGATAGGGATCTATCAGAGATAGAGCTCAGGACAGGTGTCTGCAAGTCATCCCTTGAGGATAAGGAAGCACCCTTTGAGGCTCTATCCCTCACTTCTGATCAGTCACTGGTTGAGGGATGCTTCCTAAGGTGGTAATTATCTGGCCCTCTTAGCCTGCAAGGCATGCATGGATGTCAAGTGGAAGTGAGACCAGAGTGCACTGAAATGGTGAAGAGGCAAGGGGATGGGGCGCCTCTAGCATCAGAAACAACTGCGTCTAATTACTGCGTCAAATGAACTGCCCCCAACAGGAAGGAGAGGATGGATTTAGGGTGAGGGGAGACTTCAGTTTTACCTAGGAACTAAAATATGCTTGTTAAATAAAGTTGCCACGTGGCCATGAGAAAACAATCACCTTAACCAAAGGCAACTGGAAGTATTAGGATTTGGAAAAAAGAATACTTATTCTTCTGATAGGATTGCTCGGGATGTTTGAAATAAGAGCAGCTCTCTACTGTCAAGTTATTATTAATGTTACTAGACTGTCATTCAAGCTCTGTTTTCATTTCATTTGTCCTAGAAGAAAATGTCCCCTTTCTCTGCACTTAAGATGTATCATTTTGCCTCACTAGTACTACAGAGCACAGGAGTACTTCCTTATGACATATCAAGAAGTTTTTTATACTTTTATTTTCCTTTACATAAACACAGCTGACACTGGAGTTTTTAGTTTGGTCTATATTTGACAATGCAGTAAGTGACAGACAAAGATATTTTTACATTAAGCATCCATCTCCAATGCATTCATTTTTGTGGCCATATATGTTCAGGCACTCATTTCATCAACTACTAGTTTTTTTAATATTTATTGTATCGTTTGTTAAAGGCAGAAGGAAGGTGTTAAATAATTAATAACCCAAAATCTCTGCCTTCAGAGAGTTTAAAATATTGATATAATCACACTGCAGAGAACCTCTGTCATTCTGGGTCTGCCCAGCATCCTTCCCTCCTTTTGGTGATGGTGCCCTGATCTCAACACACATAGCCCAACTCTTATTTCAATGTTGAGTCATCTGACCCAGGCTAGTCCATCAGCTCACTGATGACTCAGTGATTGGTCTAGAAGTGACCACATGATCAAGTTATCTTATCAGAGTGAACTCCAGGAAGAGGTGCTTCCTCGTTTTCCTGTTGAATTTGAGCCAAAAACAACTTGGGCTGGAGCTCCTGCAGCCATTTAGCGTCCACGAGAAGAGAAGCAATCAAAGAATGCAGCTAAAACAGAGGAAGTGGAGCTGAAAGCTTAGTGAGTGGGGATGAAATTTTGATACCTCTGGACCAAACTTTCACCTCTCTCTGGACATGTTCGTGATAGCACCTAACAAGGTCCCTTTTACGGTTAGGCCAGTTCACAGTAGATTTTCCAATAAATAGAGGTTTTACCAACCCAAAGTGAAATCAAATGACTTTCTCTGATGAGGAATTTTTCACATGCCCCTCAATTCCACAAGACAACAATGCAATGTGGCCACTGAGAGATTAAATGTTTCCTTCGGATGTCAAGACAGAAATATAGAGCATACAACCACAGAGGTATGATTCTTGATCTTGATGTTCACTGGTCAGAGCCCATCCAGCAAGCTCACAAATTCAAGCTACATTACCAGATAAAAGGAAGACACTCAGAGGAGGAAGAGCAGAATGAGGTACTTTCTGAAAACCACATCATGAGAAAGATTGAAATACTTGAGATATCTATCAGAGAGGGGGAAAAAAGGCAGAAATCATAATTTCACAGCTATGACTATAAAATTTTATATTTGTATCATTACTTGACTTGTGTGAATGACTGGGACATTACAAGGACTACCAAATCCGTAAGGTCCTCCTGGTAAATGTGCTTCAAGTCAGCCTTTGGCTTTTGACTTTGGCTGAGGGGCTGAAAATCTGACAACACGCTTTGCTGGTCTGTCAAAGTTAGCCTAAAGGTCGAAAACATCGATGCTATTTGAAGTTTAATTTATTACAGGCAGTACTGGAGTACGGTCTGTGGTCCACTCATACAGTACTACCTGGTCTCATCTGTCACCAAAGGTAAAGCAGAAGCAGTTCTCACATTGGAAGAGCCAGACACAACTTAAAAGACACTCTAATGTAACGCAGGTGCCTGATCAATGCGTTCACCACCCTGCCTGCCCAAGCTCTTCAATCTTAGGCAAATAAACAGCATTCAGGAATTTACCTAACAAATACTGAGCACAGTACATTGTATAGGTAAACTGTAGTGGACGGGTATATAATTCAGCAGATACAATCTACGCCCTTAAAGAACTTATCAGTTGGTGTAGGTGATGTTGCGTACCTGTCAGAAGCACAATGGTAGATCAGAGAAGGTATCTAGAAAATAGTAAGGTCCCTAATGACAACATCAACTCCTCTTTTTGCCCCTCTTGACACATGTTACTAACGATCATGACAGTGTTTCCCACTGAACCTCAGAATCCTTCTCAGTGCAGCTTTTATTAACCAACCAGATTTCACTTCTGAGATGAAATCTACTCGCCATACCTGAGTTGGAGTTTACAGGGAGAAGAGACGGATGCCTACCACAGAGATCTCTGGTACTGAAAGAATAGTGAGAACGTCTCTACATAGAGATTTGAGTAACATGCTCACCATATACGAGAAAAAAATATGAACCATGACTAAGGTGAAAGAGAAGTACAGACTGGCTGAAGTCTCAGAGTGGAGATGAAGTTAGAAGGAAGATTGAGACCTCAGATGCTACACTAGCAGCTGGAAGTTACCTGGAGGATAAAAAGAACCATCAAAAATACAAGTGATATATTTGATAAATATCACTGGCCAAACTTTAGGAAGAACAAGGACAGGAAGGGTGAAAAAACAAAGTAAAATACAGAGACATGAGGGAAACAGCCAAAACATACAGAGGAGAGAGTAAGATGGTCTGACAACAACAGCATTAAAAAAAATAGTATTAGAAGAATTTTCCAAGAGAAGAAATAGGAATAATGGTGTATAATAAGCCTGACAGTGGGAGGATGCAGAAGGAAGAAAAGGAGACTGTGACTCCAGATTTTGAGTTTGAGTGAACTCAGAGGGTACGGCATCATCAGCTACGATACAGAAGGCTGACCCCCTTTAAAGTATGCTGAGCGCTAGAGTACAGCAGGACATCCTGCTGAGATTTCCTGGTAGAAGTTGAGAATACAAGTACGGACCTTGAAAGGAAACAGGGGCTGGAGATAAGAGGGTGAGAGCGGGTGGTGTGCATGAGGTAGGATGGCTGAAGGACTATGGAAAGAAAGCCTAGTTTTAGGATGCAGCCTGAAGGAAGAGTCATGTAAAGAAACCAAAATGCAACATGTTGTTTTTTAAGATAATAACTCCTATCCAGCACTACAGATCATTTTTAATCAAACAGGATTTTTTTTTTTCTTTTCTACAAAGCAAGCCCCTTTAGCAGCCTTGCTCTGGCAATTGGTGTGATCATCTGGAGGCCACCATCAGAACCACTCACTCCCTGGACCTGTGGCCCTTCAGATGGAGAGAGCTGTGCACAAAGCCGTGAAGAGAAGCTTTTAGCTACAGACTCAGCTCTGAGGAAATAGGCCTCCCAGGGTTGAATGAAGAGAAGCATCCACCAGTTCAGCCCAAAGACATTACAGAGCCCATCAGAGTTAGACTTTGGTTCCACCCTAGAGATTACTATAGGGCTTACTACAGAAGTGAATAAAACTCAGGCCTTTCAAACCTAGCACTTGATAACACTTGAAAATGTTAGCAAAACTATGACAGAGGAAACAATTTGTCTATCCAAGGGCAAGGATAATTGGAAAAAGCTAACCAGGTGTATGACACTCCTTTGACTTTCAAGGGACCTGTACTAGGCCTGTTACTATGAAATCTGGATAGGTGGATGGGTGAGTAGGTAGAAGGGTGGATGGAAGCATATATTTGTTAATGACAGCAATGTGGAATGACTGTTAACATATTGAAAGAATCTATCTTTTCCCTCTCTCTGCCAGCTAAAGAAGACACTGGTTTAATTGAAGTACGTCAGAAAGAGAAAGACACGTAGCATATGATATCACTTATACGTGGAATCTAAACTATGACACAAACGAACCTAAGTAAAGTACGACAAAGATGAACAGAAACAGACTCACAGACATAGAGGACAGGCCCATGGTTGCTAAGTGGGAGGGGCTGTGGGACAGATGGAACGGGAGGCTGGGATTGGCAGATGTAAGCTATTACATATAGGATGGATGAACAACAAAGTCCTTCTGCATAGCCCAGAGAGAAGGACACGCCACCCACTCCAGCATTCTTGCCTGGGAAATCCCATGGACAGAGGAGCCTGGCAGGCTGCAGTTCACGGGGTCACAAAAAGAGCTGGACACAGCTTGGCAACTAAAAGGGAATTATATTCAATATCCTGTGACAAGCCATAATGGAAAAGAATATACATATAAATGCATATATATGCATAACTGAATCAGTTTGCGAACAGCATAACTTTACACAACATTGTAAATCACCTACGTTTCAACTTAAAAAATAAGATACTGGCTTAGTTCTTTCTCTTTCTACAACCCACATAAAGGATACAGACCTCCTTTTCAACTTTTTGAAAAAGGGACAAAAACAAAACAACAAAATCATTTGTCTGCTGATGCCCGTGAAGAAAAGATCGCGAGCTAATGATACACCACACCACTCCTCTCCCTGCCCCTGGCTGTATGGCGTGGTATGTGGTGGGGACAGAACATTGAAAATGAGGACAAGAGCCCTTCCTGGGCAAAGGAGTCAATAGTTCCAAAATGCTGCTGCCTTAGGGGCCAGGAAACAGGGGCCTGGATGCCTACCACAGACGGATCAGAACTCCGGCTTGGACTGAGCTTTCCTGAATGTGATATGTGGCAGAGGCAACTAGTCTTCACCACAATTTCATGGGCTCTCTGGCATTCCCAGACATCTTTTGAACTTAGGATTTGGACCGTGGGACTAGTCCTTGTCAAAGAACTGTAAATGGAGAGGCATAGACCCCTTCTGGACCAACACACTTAAGAGCTGGTGTGACTTTTCCAACTCTCTCCTCTCTCTCTGGAGGCCTGTAAATCATTTGTTGTAGATATCAGAGTGAAGAAGATGGAAGAGGCTGCCAGGGTGAGAGATCCACCTTTGATGTGTTACACCCACGAGAGGTAGGGGTTTATTTGTTACTGTAGAATACCTAGCATTGTTCTGACTAATATCTAACACCACTCTGACCATGAACTACAGGGGTCACAGCTCATTACAGTTATGATACTGAAACTAAATAAATGCCCTTCCTAAGTCCTCACATTCACTGTCACACTGCCTCACTTCCCAATTTATTGCCTCTGTAAACACACTCACACACTGTTTTGCTGTTAGATGCACATATCGAAAAGACAGACACTTTTAATACAAATACAAGACAGAAAATACAAAGAAAAAAATTAGCATCCATATCTATCCAAATCAACCGTTGTTCGTTTTTTCTTACCCACACTGTATCAGTTGAAAATATACTTTAAACATGCTTTTCATTGCAACAAAACACAAAAGTAATAACAGGAGACACAATTGATATTACTTGTACGTATGAATAGGAAACTGGCATAAAAGTTTAGTATCCTGTCTTCAAGATAGTCCATTTAATTCGAGGAACACTTACAGAGGTGGCTTGGACGATGAATCGTTTTTATTTATTTCAGTAACTTCAGGGGTAAATTTTAACTACTCTCTCATCTTTTCTATTAAAAAAGGATATGGAAAAAAACGACAAAGCTTAATTTTTTTCAACCCTCTAGCATAAGTATTTGGGACAATAAGAAGCACAAAGAAAAAAGGAGGAAAGGTAAAAAATGAAAAAGCTTTTGGCTATTATATTGTTACAATTTATCAATAGTGCCCCATAAAATTTTTATGGGACATCTCAAGATGTAATTTTAAAAAGTCATAAGTTTAAAATAAAACTGTACCTCTAGTTCCCTTCTAATCAGTCTATTTGTGAAGCTCTAGCAAATATTATATCCTAAATTCTGAAAGAAAATACAAGGTAGGCTCATAGGGAAAAGACCAAAAAAAGAAAAAAATTTTTTTCTTTCGAGATACTAGTTTATTTTATATAAATAATATTACATTTATATTTATTATTTTTATTTTAAACAGTACCATTACTTACTAAATCATTCTCAAGATCTGTAGAAAGATGGTAAAGTCTCTCTCATTCTAATATCAAGTACTATAAACGTCAGAAATATTTTTCAATTTCTTCCACTGACCCATCTGTCCAAACTTTCATTCCATCCATCCATCCCATCATCTATCCACCCACCACCCATCCATCCCACCATCCATCTATTCATCTCCCATCCATCCTCCCATCCATCCACAATTTATTCATCCCTCCATTCATCCCCCCATCCGTGCATCCATTCATTGCACTCACCAGATGTTCAATTGGTCTATGAAACACAAAGCACTAACCTCAAAGAACTTGGTAAACTATCATATAAGAAACTCCAGAGCAGGGCTGGTGAAATATGACATAGGAGAGTACCAAAAAGTAGTGAGAGTTTGAAAAGAAGAGCAACTTCACAGTAGAGATGGAAACATCTTCATGAAGGAGAAAGTCAAAGGTGGAAATAAAGCAAAGCAGCATGTCGTTCAGGGCCTTACAGATGAAGCTAAATTGGAAAGCAGTACCATTAACAAATAATTATCCATCTCAAGGAGTTTACTGGCTGCCAATGAAACATACACCAGTCTACAAACCACTCCTGGAACATTCTACCATTTACTAAAAAATTTTTAAAAAGTAGAATGCAGAACAAGGTGGCAGGTTTTTTTAACTTTGTTAAGCAGGAAGTTCCACAAAGCCTTTCCGAGTGGGGCCTACAATCAAAATGTCATCAGATTGCCTCCTCCTGCTTTTCCAATCTCTCAGGGAAATTGCTGTTCCAAAAAAAAAAGCCATAGCAGAACATTTTGACTTTATTTCTATGCCGCTGTCCAAAAAGGTGGCATTTGGTTAATGTCAGCATTCAGGTGTCATTCACTGTGATTTTTTTTTCTTCCCAACTTAGGGTCTTACTTTTCTAATGACAACTAAGGTTATCCCCACCCTTTCCCCCTGCCAAAGAAAAACAAAAGACTCAAAATACCTTTGGTTATATAAAAAGTAATTGAGCAATATCTCTGGGGCCTGCTCATGTGGGTTGATGTTTTGGAAAATACTGCGGTACTGGTGAAGCAGCCCGACTTCTGTCTTCTGTTTCCCACTTCTCTAAACTCCATGGAGACTCTGCGCTGGGAATTCTTTGCACAGGAGAGGTAGCCTCCTCTGCTGTTTCCCCATCAGCTTCTCCACTATTTAATCAAGGGAGCTAATCAACTGTGGAGTTCATAATGGTTGTCAGTCACATTTCCTGTGTTATGATTGATGAATCTAACTGTGGACTTAATGCCTTTGTTCAAAATTAGATGACAATAGAATAGAGATTAATACTTCTTTTTTTTAAAGCTGCATTATGGCAGCTAATGAAAGCAGTTCCCTCATCACAATGATACAACATTGGTGGCACTGGAGACAATAGATTTTAGACTATTTTCATTTTAATAACTACACATATTTAAATATACATTATGTGAACTTTCTGCTTATTATGATTGATACTGTTTTTTCATAAAGGTTAGTGATTTTTTTTTCTTTTGTAAAAATCTAAATAAAAATGAGTCTGTGTATGACTGTATATGTGCGTGTGTGCAGAATAAATAAATCTCAATCCAACTCCTCTCCTGCCAAAAACCAAAACCATTTACTGAGTCACCTTTTTGCTATCTCTCTCTTTTATACCTCTCCAGCCCATTCTCTCCCTTAAAATACAATGCAGATTATCCACAGACAACTGCCTGGTGCAACGGTCCCCATGCCTGCCTTAAGACACAATATGAAAACAAGTAAAGCTTCTCTCCGAGAGCTGGTCTAATCTAGCCGCTGAATACTGAACCCACCAGGCTTCATTTGCAGTGTCTTCTATATTCCCTCTTAGTTTCCCTCTTTTTAAATTAGTTAACACTGTTTCTTAGTCATAATCTCAAAAGAATGTCTTAATAGATTGCAACCACTGAAGATTTTCTCCACAAAGAAATGTACTTGAAATGTTGAGCAGGTGGAGGGGATGGGGGCGGGGGGCTGCTGCGGGTGGGAGGGTTCTGTGGAGGAGTCTGTGGCAGCTATTACAGGAAAAACTAAGAAGACTAAAAATGTTTATTTCAATTCAATGGGGAAAGAGTTGTGTTTTTTTTTTAATTATTAAGTTCTTAAGACAACAAAATCACATTATCACACTATAAAACTGAGCAAAATGCAGAAGGATCTTCTGCATAATAATAAGTAAATTTATCTTGATTTTTTAAAACCTTCCCTGAGCCCCTAGAAACAGTTATCTCCTGGGATTATAGAAATATCAACAATTATCCTTTTCTATAAATCCCCTTTCCATTTGCTTTACTTAAATTTTTTAGACTTCACTAAAAACTATTGAAAAAGGGGGTCTCTGTTCTTTAGAGAATAAGTGTGAAATGGCTTAATCTTCTCTAAGAATCGCCACCAACTGTCCTGCTCAGCTGGTAAAGAATCAGCCTGCAATGCAGGAGACTCAGGTTCGATTTCTGGGTCAGGAAGTTTTCCTGGAGAAAGGATAGGCTCTTCACCCCAGTATTCTTGGGTTTTCCTGGTGACTCAGACAGTAAAGAATCTGCCTGCAATATGGGACACCTAGGTTCAATCCTTGAGTCAGAAAGATTCCCTGGAAAAGGAAACGGCAACCCGCTCCAGTATTCTTGCCTGGAGAATCCCCACGGACACAGGAGCCTGGTGGGCTACAGTCCACCAGGTTGCAGAGAGTCAGACGCAACTGAGTGACTAAGCACAGCACAGTCCTCTGCAGAACTTGTTGCTGCGGGGGTAGACATCTCCCTCCTGACGTCGTCTGATTGTGTAACTGTGGTCACCTGTGGTTATTAGAACAGTCTCAAGTTGGGCCTTTGTTTCAAAGCATCACTTTCATATTCATTCCAAAGTAGCCTCTTTCCCTTCCCTCCCCTGCACAGGCTACAGTGGTGACCCATGATCCCAGAGACCACGTTGGGGTGGCAGGGGGCGGGGGGTGGCGGGGGGAAGACAGTGCCTGCAGTCTCTTTCCCAGCCCTGCTTTCCTTGTGAACAGTGGTGAGGTGGAGAGGAAGAATCAGACATCATTTGTGCCTGTCCATAACCACTGATGGACTTCTTAATCTACAGATTTCAGGACCGTGAGTGGAGGTTCTAAGAGTCCTTCTGTCCGGGGTGTCTCTCTGCTTCCTGAACAACAAGCAAAGCTTCAACTCCTCAGCAGAACATTTAAGACTCTTCACAACCAGATTCAAAACTCCTGTTTCAACCTCATCTCCTGTCACTTGGCTCAGAAACCCTACGTTCCAGCTCTATGAAACCTTGGTCAGTTTGCCCAGGCTTATCCACTGGCTTCTCCTTTCCTCAGATTGCCCTTTCCCCTCTTTTCAACCTCTCTAAATTCTTATTTATCTACAAGTCTTGAGAGGCTTTCAGACAGGTGGGGGCCTGGGCATATGCCTGATTCACCAAGTTCCCTGGAACGCTGAAACAGAGGACTCCATATAACCACAAGATTCAAAACCAAAAGAACACTGAAAATCTCTAAACTTTCTTTTATAAGTCATCTAGACATATAGCTGGTATTTTCCCTCAGCTTTCAGTTCTTTTTATAATGCAGTTACAATTCTTGTATAACTAAAAGTCAATTTAAAAATAACAATAAGCCATATAAAAAAGCCATCAAGAAAACATTTAAAATTTCTTTCGCAAGTCCCATCATGACTCTCATGCAAATGATGCTGTTTTCTTAAAACAAATAAATTATAAAAATGATCCAGCAAAATAAAAACCTTGATTGTTTCACTGAATGTTAATTCCTTGAGGAAACACACACACACACACACACACACACTGTGGAATTTCATTAAGACGGCTTTTATACATTGTCACACATATAGTTCTATAAGAGAATAACACAAAGTGATGCTTCACATCAAAAACAACAAAATGCAATAATCCGATAATGTTAAAACACAATATTCTCTCTGCCAAAGAATAAAAGCTGTAGAAACGATTTTAACTTTGTATCTATAAATCAATTTTTTTTCAGGAGGGAAAAGACTTGTAATTAGTTATCTGGAATAGAATTTTCTTCTGTGTTATTTATCTCCTCTCCTCTCTCCAAATACACTGTGTGTATAGGAATAATCTAAAAGTTTGGGGAAAATATTGGCTTTAAGTGAAGTACAATACTTCTTTTCTGAAATGACCTTTGTTTGAGGTTTCATTATGCTATGTTCAGGAGAAGAGACACAAACTGAAAATTCATTTGGGTTTTCCCTTCCTTAGATGTTTTAACAAAATTTACATAATGGACTCCAGGGTGGCAGCCAAGCCGGAGTTGGGGGAGAGTCAGTGTATGGGGTGGGTAACAGACTGCCTTCACCCCACCAAACTATAATGAGATATCCCCTCACATCAGCCAGAATGGCTATCATGAAAAAATCCATAAACAACACATGCTGGAGAGGATGTGTAGAGAAGGGAACCCTCCTACACTGTTGGTGGGAATGTAAATCGGTGCAGCCACTATGGAGAACAGTATGGAGGTTCCTTAAAAAACTAAAACTAGAACTACCACATAACTCTGCAAACCTACTCCTGGGCATATATTCAGAGAAAAACACAATCTGAAAGGATACCAACACTCATTTCAGTATTGTTTATAACAGCCAAGACATGGAAGCAACCTAAATATCCACCGACAAGATGAATGGATAAAGAAGAAGTGGTACGCATACAAAATGGAATATTATTAACTCGTTAAAAAGCGTGAAATAATTCCATGCAGCAACATGGATGGACCTAGACATTGTCTTACTGAATGAAGTAATTCAGACCAAAAAAAAAAAAAATATATATATATATATATGACATCCCTTTTATGTGGAATCTAAAAAGAAATGTTACAAATGAACTTACAAAGCAGAAAAAGGCTCACAGACTTAGAGAATGAATTTATGGTTGCCAGGGGGAAGAATGCGGGAAGGGATAGTTAGGAAGTTTGGGGTTTACACACTGCTATATTTAAAATGGATAATCAACAAGGACCTACTGTATAACACATGGAACTCTGCTCAATGTTATATGGCAGCCTGGATGGGAAGGGACTTTGGGGGCAGAATGTGCTATGCTTAGTCACTCAGTCCTGTCCAACTCTGTTACCCCAATGACTGTAGCCCTCCAGGCTCCTCTGTTCACGGGGATTCTCCACGCAAGAATACTGGAGTGGGTTGCCATGCCCTCCTCCAAGGGATCTTCCCATCCCAGGGATCAAACCCAGGTCTCCCACATTCCAGGAGGATTCTTTACCATCTTAGCCACCAGTGAACCCATTGGAGGAGAATGGATACATGTATATGTAGGGGTGAACCACTTCACTGTTTACCTGAAACTATTACAACATTGTTAGTCGGCTATACTCTAATGCAAAATGAAAGCAAAAAAAAAAAAAAGACAAAATAAATCCAGCCCACTACTTGCTTTGGTTTTTAAATAATGCTTTATTGGAACACACCAAATGCTGTTTGTTTAAGTATTGTCTATATGCAGAGTACATCATGAGAAACACTGGGCTGGAAGAAGCCCAAGCTGGAATCAAGTTTGCTGGGAGAAATATCAATAACCTCAGATATGCAGATGACACCACCCTTATGGCAGAAAGTAAAGAGGAACTAAAAAGCCTCTTGATGAAAGTGAAGGAGGAGAGTGAAAAAGTTGGCTTAAAGCTCAACATTCAAAAAACGAAGATCATGGCATCTGGTCCCATCACTTCATGGGAAATAGATGGGAAAACAGTGGAAACAGTGGCTGACTTTATTTTGGGGGGCTCCAAAATCACTGCAGATGGTGATTGCAGCCATGAAATGAAAAGATGCTTACTCCTTGGAATGAAAGTTATGACCAACCTAGATAGCATATTTAAAAGCAGAGACATTACTTTGTCAACAAAGGTCCATCTAGTCAAGGCTATGGTTTTTCCAGTAGTCATGTATGGATGTGAGAGTTGGACTATAAAGAAAGCTGAGCGCCGAAGAATGGAGGTGTTGGAGAAGACTCTTGAGAGTCCCTTGGACTGCAAGGAGATCCAACCAGTCCATCCTAAAGGAGATCAGTCCTGGGTGTCCATTGGAAGAACTGATATTGAAGCTGAAACTCCAATACTTTGGCCACCTGATGCGAAGAGTTGACTCACTGGAGAAGACCCTGATGCTGGGAAGGATTGGGGGCAGGAGGAGAAGGAGACAACAGAGGATGAGATGGCTGGATGGCATCACCAACTCGATAGACATGGGTTTGAGTAGACTCCAGGAGTTGGTGATGGACAGAAAGGCCTGGCGTGCTGCGATTCATGGGGTCACAAAGAGTCGGACATGACTGAGTGACTGAACTGAACTGATGGCTATTTTTGTGCTGTTTAAGGACAGAGTTGAGTGGCTATGACAAGGTCTAATATATCTCTTTTTAACCCCTGCATAAATTAATTTCCACAATCCCTCCTCTAAATATTTTCATCTTGGTTCTTGGCATAGAGCATCCCATCAAGGCTTACCTCCGATCACTTATTCTATACATGAAGAAAATGGGGTGCCAAATGACTAGTTGGAACACTTCTCCAATAAGAAGCCAGTCTAAAAACATTACAAGGATCCATGGACAAAGAGAATGGAACATGGTAGACTGAGTTTCAAAGAATATGAGACAATCATTATTCTGACCAGGCAATTGATAAATAAAGCAACAGTGTCACTTACTTTCTCATTTGGCATTGTCCCAACACAGAGACCTTCACAAAAGGAGATAGGAATCTCAGGTGATTCATTTCCCAAACTATGTTCTGAATGAGGAATGGGAGAGATCACAATCAGAAAAGCAGTTGCATAGGTCATTTGGTCAATAAAAAGAAAAAAAAAATCAGTATGATCATTTGAAATCAAAACTGTGAAGACACAAAGAATCTACAAAACTAAAATAAAATATTAATGATTCCAGCAGTCCAGGAGATCGGATCTCTTACTAAAGTGAAAAGTTGGTACATTTCTACTTGAGCTTCTCTACTGTGTGTGGGATTTTCTAATCCATCATTCAAATGTGAAAAACACTGGCTTTGGCCACTAGTTAATTATTGGATTGTCATAACCCATTTCATGGTTACTCATCCTTTTTTTTAAATAAGCTGATTTTGTTAGTGATTTTATTTTGTAATTACTGTCTCCTGACAAGTAATTACTGTCTCCTGACAAGTAGTGCCTCTACCATACCTGTCATTTTACAACAGAATCTACTGAGAGAAGGGAAAAAATTCCCTGCGTAGAGAGACTTCAAATATGTTACCATATAGTCACACATGCAGTTTTAAAACAGTGGAGGAGGAATGCTGAATGGCCATTCAGATGACGTATAAGGTTATCGAGGATACCCTAAGGATAGACGCAACTTCTTTTTTATATATATAACTTCCTCTAAGTGTGTGTGCAGAATTATCAACCTTTCTTAAGTGCATTTCAATGAATCCTGGGATTGGTTTTGTATTCAGGCTGATGAGTAGCTATTTCTGAGCTCCTGTAATTATCAGGATGACTAATTTAATGACTACCATGACCAATGTGCACAGCCCTCACAGGGTGTGTGGTGGGGACTTGCTGAAAATGTTACAATTCAATGTTACAAATAACATTAAAATCAGAATTTTTAAATCACTTCTGCTTTGGCTTTATTTCACAAACCAAAAATGATATTATTTTTAACTCCTTTGAGTCCACACAGCCCTTGTGTCACCAAGCCACAGCTGCGAGAATCTACTATGTCACCAATTATCGGCTAATGATGATGTCAGCTATTTACCTCTCCGTATGGCCACCCTCGGAGAAGGCAATGGCACCCCACTCCAGTACCTCTTGCTTGGAAAATCCCATGGACGGAGGAGCCTGTTAGGCTGCAATCCATGGGGTCGCTAAGAGTTGGACACGACTGAGCGACTTTACTTTCACTTTTCACTTTCATGCATTGGAGAAGGAAATGGCAGCCCACTCCAGTGTTCTTGCCTGGAGAATCCCAGGGACGGGGGAGCCCGGTGGGCTGCTGTCTATGGGGTCGCACAGAGTCGGAAATTACTGAAGTGACTTAGCATAGCATGGCCACCCTACTAGACTGTAAACACCTTGAGGGCTGGGAGAAAGTCTTATTTATCTAGGAGTTTCTTATCCCTAACAGAACATGGGGTACCTCCTAGGTCTGCTCAGTAAATGTCCATTAACTTACACATGGCTTTGCTGGTGTGAGAAAGCTAATGCAAGTGAAGGGCAATGTCACCAAACTGTGAGATCATATGGGGCACAAACCATATTTCTCATCCATGTGTCATCAATGCCTATCAATGCCTACAAGGCCTCCCACAGAGTAGCTAGTAAATGAATGTTTGTAGAGAAAAGGAAGACTTTTCAGTGGAAGGTGAAAAGCCCATCCAGTGATATGAAAATACAGAGATTTTGATCAAGTATGTTGTAGATCTACATCAGGAGTCAATAATATTTTTCACCAAGGGCCAGTAGTAAATACTGTGTTGGCCCGAAAGTTCATTCGGGTTTTTGGTAAGATGTTTCAGAAAAACCTGAATGACCTTTTGGTCAACCCATTATATAAGGCTCACAGGTTTCCTGTCTCTATTGCAACTACTTCATTCTGCTGTTACAGGACAAAAGCAGCCATAGACAATACGTAAGTGAAAGACTATGAATGTGTTCCAATAAAACTTTATTAACAAAATTAAGTGGTGGGACAGAATTTCTTGCCAGCCATAATGTGCTGATTCCCGCTATAAATGAGAAAGGCAAAACAATAAAGCTTTTAGAATACAGCAGTATCTACTTGACATATAGAAAGAGTGTTTAAAATACAAAGAAAAGCAGTTACTCTTCCAAAAAAAGTGTAGTAAGTGGGCTTATTAGAATTAGGAATAATAGAATATGACATAGTCATGAAATTAACAGCTCATAGGTACCAACACAACATGAATAAATCTCACAACATGATGTTGGACAGAAAAAGAAGTATACAAATGGACATACAAAAACATCATTTAGAGAGTGACAAGGTAACCTACAGGGTGGGAAAGAAGTTTGCCACTTATATAATTAACAAAGGCCATATACCCATGAAACTATTCTGGAACCAATTCCAGTCTGTGTTTTTCCCCACACAAACAAGCACCTCTACAACACCAGTGCAGTGATCCACAATTTAACTAGTTTTGACACTGCCTGCCCAGGGACGGCACTGGATTCCACAGGTTAAGGGCTTAGTCCTGCAAAATTTGAGCCCCTCCTCGCTTCAGATGCCACTCTTAAGCCCAGGTTATTACCCATGTTTCTGGATGATTGGCTATAAACCAGAGGTTCCTATGACCTCCTCTCTGGGTTCAATCAATTTTCTAGAGCAACTCCCTAACTCAGAGAAATATTTCACTTACTAGATCACTGGTTTGTTACAAAAAGATATAGTTCAGGAAAAGTCAGATGGAAGAAATGCAGAGGGCAAGGTAGGGGAGACAACAGGGAATTTCCACACCCTCTCTAGGCATGCAACTCTCTCCAGGCCTCCACATATTCACACCCAGAAACTCTCCAAACCTGGTCCTTTGGGGGATTAATGGAGGCTCCATGACACACCCATGATTGATTAAATGACTGGCCATCAGCAAGTGATTCAATCTCCAGCTCCTCTGCTCTCCCCAGAGATCAGGGGCTAAGACCATATAATCACATAGGTGGGTCCCCTGGAAGCTAGCCCCATTCTGAAGTGTGGTCCAGAACTCACATTATTAACATAAAAAATGGCATCATTGTTGCTCTCATCACTTAGTAAATTCTAAGAGTTTTAGAAGCTCTCTGCCAGAAACAAGGACAAAGACCAAATATAACTCTTATTAACAATCACAATATCACAGCCTATAATCAATAAAGAACCTCTTCATATCAATAAGTGAAACACTAGCGAAAAATAAAAATAGAAAAGGACAATAATAAGCATTTCACCAAAAAAAGTATGCCCAAATGGCCGAGAAACCTATGAAAATATGATCAACTTCATTAGTTATCTGAGAAATACAAGTAAAAATCACAATAACGCACCACTTCATGCTCACCTGTATTTTTGTGCTCAGTTGCTTCAGTCGTGTCTGATTCTTTGTGACCCCATGGACCACAGATCGCCAGGTTCCTCTGTCCATGGGATTCTCCAGGCAAGAATACTGGACTGGGTTGCATTCCTGTCTTCAGGAGATCTTCCCAACCCAGCAATCATATCCGCATCTCTTATGTCTCCTGCATTGGCAGGCAGGTTCTTTACCACTAGCCCCACTTGGGAAGCTCACATGCTTACTGGAATGGCAAGAATTGGAAATGCTAGAAGTGATCCAGAAGGCAATAGCACCCCACTCCAGTGCTCTTGCCTGGAAAATCCATGGATGGAGGAGCCTGGTGGGCTGCAGTCCAGGGGGTCGCTAAGAGTCAGACATGACTGAGCGACTTCACTTTCACTTTTTACTTTCATGCATTGGAGAAGGATATGGCAACCCACTCTGGTGTTCTTGCCTGGAGAATCCTGGGGACAGGGAAGCCTGGTGGGCTGCCGTCTATGGGGTCACACAGAATCGGACACGACTGAAGTGACTTAGCAGCAGCAGAAGTGATCCAAGACGATGATGTAAGAGGATCCTGAACTCAATTCCTCCCATGAACACCCCGAAGTTATAGCTACTGACTGAACAATTTCCTCTGGAAAAAACACAAAAACTAGCAGAGCAGCCCTTCATACCAGGAAAACAAAGGAAGACCCACATCGAGCAGGTAGGAAAGCCTAGGACGTGACGTCACCATAAACTCCATCCCAGGCTGTGTGACCCACAGTCAGTGGAGAACTCAACAAACCTGGAGCTTCTGCCCAGGAGTGCATGGTCTGCACTTACACCAGGCACCGCCGCCCTGAAGACTTTACCTGAGAGATAGGCCACCAAAGCATATGGCTTTGAAAAGCAACAGGGATCACATCCAGGAGACACTGTGAACTACAGACTGGCACTTTCCAAGACCATTGCCAATGACCACACAACAAGGGCACTTGCCATCTGCCTCTGCAGAGATTTAACCCTGTACTGTTGCAATAGCAGCACCCCGAGGGAGCTCAGGGTGGAATGAGGCACCCTGTACTCCAGGGAATCTGGTGGGACAGGTCTTTAGTTAGATGTTTTTAGGAACAGATTGAATGCTCTCAATCCTTGCATCTCCTCATATCTAGAAAAGCACTAAATCCCCTCATGGTAACATCATAGCCTCATGACTAGCAGAAAACCTTCTGTAAAATGAGTGCTGAATGATTTAACTCTCCCTTCACCAAAACCTTGTATATTGACCAATATATATCGACATATATTGACCTTCCCCCACCACCTCTCTGGAGCAGTCTCTCAGAGCTATCTGGGATGCTGCCTCCCAGGCTGCAGTCCTCGTTTTGCCTCAAATAAAACTTAAGTCCTTCAAGACTGGGAGAAGTAGCTGTTTCATCTAATGCTTAAATCCAACACAGAGAGTCAAGCAAAATGAAGAAACAGAGGACTATGCTCTAAATGAAGGGAAAAAAAATAAAACCCAAGGCCAAAAAAAAACCTCAAAAACAACTCTAATGAAAAAGTCTGATAACCTTAATATCAAGTTATGGTGAAGTTTCTTGTGTGGCTTGGGGAGCATGAAATGGTACAATCACTTTAGATAGGTTGTTAATGTCTACTCCGGAGAAGCCATGGCACCCCACTCCAGTACTCTTGCCTGGAAAATCCTATGGATGGAGGAGCCTGGTGGGCTGCAGTCCATGGGGTCGCACAGAGTCAGACACGACTGAGCAACTTCACTTTCACTTTTCACTTTCATGCATTGGAGAAGGAAATGGCAACCCACTCCAGTGTTCTTGCCTGGAGAATCTCAGGGACAGGGGAGCCTGGTATGCTGCCGTCTATGGGGTCGCACAGAGTCGGACACGACTGAAGTGACTTAGCAGCAGCAGTACTGTCTACTCACCCCCTCTAAGGTGATACCTAAGAGACATGCATGCCCGGGTACAACAAAATACACATTTAAGAGTGTGCAGAGCAGTATTATTTGCTGGAAACGACTGGAAACAATCCATGTGTCCATTAACAGTGGAATGGATAAATGTTCATACAATGGAATATTCTGCACTAATGACATAACCATATCTTCCCAGGTGGTTCAGTGGTAAAGAATCTGCCTAGTAATGCAGAAGACTCAGAAGACAGGGGTTCGATCCCTGGGTCACGGAGATCCTGGAGGAGGAAATGGCAGCCTAGTCCAGTATTCTTGCCTGGAAAATTCCATGTACAGCAGAGCCTGGTGGGCTGCAGTCCATCAGGTTGTAAAGAGAGAGACACTGAGCATGTATGTACCCACCCAGTGACATAAACAAGTCACAACTACACACACAGCAAGGACAGAGTTCATAAACTTAATGTTGGGAAGAAAAAAAAAGCCACATGCAAAAGAACATATACAATATTAGCCCATTTATATAAAGTTCAAAAACAGATAAAACATAACCAGTGACTTACCAGAAAAGTTGGTCTTGTGGACATGTTCATGGTGTAGAAAGGGGTTGTCACTGAGTTGGGCTTCCTGTGGGCTCTGAGTTCTGACCACTGGTTTCTTGACCTGTAATTATATAGGGGTTTACTTAATAATAAGTTATTAAGTTGTATGTTTACATGTGTGCACTTTTTATGTTGGTAATAGTCCACATTTTTTAAAAAAGGCTTTAAGTCACTTGAGGCCTGCCATCTGTAAAATGAGACATTTTAAAAACAGCATCTCTAGCAGGACTTTCTTTTCAGTGATACCACTGCATTGTAATGGATATGTCACCATCATTATGGCAAGAGTCATTTTATATGGTTTCACTTTTTATGTCTCTCACTAGCTCATTAAAAGCATTGCAGTACTGTTCGGTTCCCTTGACATGCTGGTTGCCAGGGAATTTCCTCTGAAAACGCAGTAAGTCACATGCAGAGGATATCTGGATGTTTCCATGGAAAGCCCCACTGACCCCAGCATAGGAGTCAACCCATCTAGGCACCACAGAGCTGAATGAAGAAAACTCCAGAAGGTCCCCAAAGCCAGCCAGTGCGGTCTTCCCAGCTCAGGCCCCAGACATCCTGGCTCTGAGACAAGACACACACTATAATTTCACAGAAGTCCCTAACCTGGAAAAACTATGAACCCAACAACACAAGCTACTGATTTATGCCACTAAGTTTCTGGTGTTCATTCGGCCAGAAATGCCATCATTAAAAAGTCTACACATAACACGCGCTGGAGAGAGTGTAGAGAAAAGGGAACCCTCCTACACTGTTGATGGGAATGCACGCTGGTGCAGCCACTGTGGAAAACAGTAAGGAGGTTCCTCAGAAAACTAAAAAGAGAGTTGCCATATGACCCAGCAACCCCACTCCTCAGCATGCAGCAAACAAATCTAATCCAAAAAGACACCTGCATCCCTATGTTCATAGCAGCACTATTCACAACAGCCAAGACATAGAAGCAACCGAACTGTTCACTGACAGATACATGGATAAAGAAGATGTGGTACATGTATAGAATGGAATCCTGCTCAGCCATAAAAAAGAATGAAATAATGCCATGTGCAGTAACACGGATACAAATAGAGATGATCACACTAAGTGAGGTAAGTCAGAAAGAAAAACGCCATATGATATCACTCACATGAGGAATCTAAAACATGATACAAATTAACCCGTCTATGAAACAGAAACAGAATCACAGAAGTAGGGAACAGGCTTGTGATTGCCAAGGGGCAGGGGCTGGGGAAGAGATGGACTAGGAGGTTGGGGATTAGCAGACGTAAGCTTTTATATAGAGACTGGATAAATAACAAGCTGCTACTGTATATTTAGCACAGGGAATTATATTCAATATTCTATGATAGACCATAATGGAAAATAAAATTTTAAATGAGATGATATATATAAAGTAACTGAAGCACTTTGTTGTACAGCAGAAATTAACACATTATAAATCAACTGTTTTGCATACATGCTCAGTCACTCAGTCATGTCTGACTCTTTGAGACCCCATAGGCTGTAGCCCACCAGGTACCTCTGTTCATGGGATTTCTTAGGCAAGAATACTGGAGTGGGTTGCCATTTCCTCCTCTAGGCAATCTTCCTGACCCAGGGATTCAACCTACATCTTCTGTATTGGCAGGCAGATTCTTTACCACTGAGCCACTTGGGAAGCCCTTTACTTGCGTCAATACAAAAAAATATACTGAGGGCTTCACTGGTGGCTCAGTGGTAAAGAATCTGCCTGCCAATGCAGGAGACCTGGGTTTGATCCCTGGTCCAGGAGGATCCCACATCCCATGGAGCAATTAAGCCCATGCACCACCACTACTGAGCCCTTGCTCTAGAGCCCAGGAACTGCAACCAATGAAGGCCACACACCCTAGAGCCTGTGCTGCGCAACCACATAAGCCAGCACAATAAGAAGCTCAAATACCACACTGAAGAGTAACCCCCACTCACCACAACTAAAAAGCCAGCGCACAGCAACAAAGACCCAGCACAGCCAACAAGAAATAATAAAAAATGAACAAATAACTTCTTTAAATAGACACTGGGACAGATGATGGGATAGTATGTGCTTGGGGCTACCTTTGGGGTATTTCTATTAGGATAAAAATGAGGAAGTAATGAAAACGGTGAGAAACAGTGACGCCCTCAGACGTGCTTCTCGGAGAAGTGAATAGGCATATAAACATGACATTCTTACATGTATCTGTGCCGCACTCATAGTTTTCAAAGTGCTCCTACAACATACCTTGAGTGAAAGTCTTTGGTGAATTGTAAGGCATGATGAAAGACAGCACTATGGTGATATACAGGGGACAATACAAAGTTAAGGAGCCTCTAACTGCTGTGGCCATGGAATCAGAATGAAAGAAGAGAGGAAATAAAAGGAAGATGAGAGCATGCCATGGGAATACGACTCTCCTCCTCTGCAACCTCAGAGTCAAGATCATGGTCAGATACCCATATGATGTCAAATTTCCAGAATACTATCTAGGTATTCTCTTTCAAGCCAGCCACTGAAATTTTTGCAGTCTCATAGGACAAAGTTGCTCCCTACTCTGCTCTCTCCATGGAAGAGCTCAGCAAAACTTCAATATGGCAATGAGGAAGAAAACAATGAAAACGTCTGCGCATAGTGGCCAAGGTGACTTTCCCCTTGACGACCTAAAGCAGCGGTCCCCAATCTTTTTGGCACCCAGGACCGGTTTCATGGAGGACAGTTCTTCCACAGACTGGGGGCTGGGTGGGAGGGAGTGGCTTTGGGATGATTCAAGCACACTACACTTATTGTGCGCTTTACTTCTAATCTTGTGCTGCCACTGATCTGACAGAGGTACCAGTCCATGGCCTGGACATTGGGGACCCCTGAGCTAAAGGACACAAGTGTAAAAGACACAGATCTTAGCCCTCTGAAGAACCTAATCTCCCATAAAACGGGGTTAGGACTTCATCTGATGGTCTACATTCAAGGACTTCCTGTTTTTCTTAACTATGGGAGTTTAAAATGTGCTGGGAAATTCAGTCTGACTTCTTTTTTATTTCCACTGCAGGACATACAATGGAACAGAACATGAGGTCTAGAAAAAAAGGAGAACAAAAACTAGTAGAAAGATCATGTTCTGAAGCAGTTTCCATTGCTCTCCAAGGAGCAAAATACAATGAAAGATCCAAAAGGAGGGTGAGAGGCCATTTCCTTGCACAGCTTTCAAACTGATGCATTTTACACTAGAAGACTTTTATTTTATCCTGCTCTCTGAGGGTGAAGAAAGTCACTTCAGAACTTGCCCGGCCATCTTCTGCTTTTTATGGAGTCTGTAATGGAGTCAGGGGTTGGTCTGTCTTCAAAGGACAAAAGATTCTTTGTTGATTCTAAGTCTTTGTGGAATTTTATGTGTTCACACCATGGCAAGCTCTGTGTCTGACATCGTGCCCCAAATATAGTCGGTGATCAAGAGGTGGTTGGTTATTCATTCAAACACTGACTGTGCTAGGCCTTCAGCTCAAGTTATGAAAGAGACTGTCTCTGCCCTCATGAAGCTCCCTATAATAACCGTGGTGGTAGCGCTTGGCTACTGAATGTGACTGCACTAGAGGTACCAGTGACTAGCTATCTAGAAAGTGGTCACTGGGAAGTAGCTGCCCACCATGTTTCTGGGCCCCTTTGCATCTCAACAGGGTCATACTCATCACTTCCTAACCAAAAAAAAGAAGTGATGACACTACTTGCAGACTTTAAAAGCTTACTTCCTGCATATCCTCTATCTTTTCCCCTTTCTATTGGCTGGATGTCAATGCCTGTGGGACATCAAAGATAAGATGATCTCTGTCAGCCTGGATCCCTGAATGACTCAGTGGAGCAGAGATTCTGCTCTCACTCTCTGCACTGCCACTGCACCATCACAGATTACATTTGGCATCACTGGAAACTCAATTTCTATTCTATTAAGCCACTGAGATTGAGTAGTTTTCTATTACTACTGCTAGGATTCTGCCACCTACTCATACCGCACCTTCCAGTTCATTCATTCATTCATTTTTTTATTTATGCCAGCATACCATCGAGAGCCCACTGTTAGGCTGGCATAGTTCCAGACAACTTGGACACCTTGGGTGAGGAGGGATAGAAAATAAAAAGGTAAACACACAAGAGAGCTGACATTGGAATAGCAGTCCATTTGGGCTGTTACAACTGAATATCACAGACTAGGTAGATTACAGAAATTCATTAACAACAGAAATTCATTTCTCACATTCTTGGAGGGGGGAAGTACAAGACTGAGGTGCCAATATGGCCACATCCTGATAAAGGCCTTCATCCAGAGCTTTCTCACTGTGTTCTCAAATGGTGGAAGGACAGGAGCTCTGCGGGATCTCTTACTAAGGGCACCAGTCCCATTGACGAAAGCCCCACCCTCATGATCGAATCACCCCCCAGAGGCCACACTTACTAATACTATCACCTTTGGAGGTTAGGATTTCAACGTATGAATTTGGTGAGACAGGGGTAGGGAAGGGACACAAACATTCAGACCATATGAGAAGGAAAAAGCAAACATCACCTGTTAGAGAATAACGAAGGAGGTGCCTATTTGATCTAAGACTTGAGGACATAAAGTAGCAAACCATGTCCATATCATGTATATTAATAGGAAAACAGCAAATGCAAGCTGAAGGAAGAGCATATGCAAGGGCCTGGAGTTACAATATCACTAGCTTATTCTTGGAACCAGAGACGTGTGAGCTCTACCAGCTAAACCAGGATAAGAAGCATAAACCCAGACAGTTCCTAGTGAACCAGGAGGTATAGTCCACTCTAGGACAAAAATATGATGAAAGATTCAAAAGGAGAGGCCATTTCTTTTGTGTAAGCCATTCTCTTACACAGCTTTCAAACCGATGTGTTTTACACTTCTGACCTTCTGACCATCCCAGCCACTGGGCCAAGGCCAAGGACTGCTTCCGTGTAGAACCAAAGCCTTGCTCGCTTTGCACAGCTCCACACTTTGGCCATGGCTATCTTTGGTTAGCACTGACTGACCCCAGAAGAAAGTGTTTTAGTAGCTGCAGCAGCAAGTACGATTTTAGAACACCACTCAGAATCATCTCCTTCAATCAATGAAAAAAATGTTAATTTCTAATGTTTTTAAAACTGGGAAAAGATCTATTGTCTTGAATGTCCCTAAGAATCTTGGCCTTAGGGTTTCAAGAAACCAATAACATGCAAAGTGCTAAGTAATTTTTTAATTAAATAAATAAATAAAAGGTAATCACGATAAGCCTACTATAGAATTTTTTTTTTTTTTTGTAGTAGGAAATTGTTATGGTTCCAGTTTGGGACCTGGGGACCACATTTGATATGAACTCTCCTGCCCTTACATGAAATATTGACTTAATTTCTGTTATCAGTTGGAATATGTTGCTGTCTTATTCACTGGGAATTACCCTGGCTGAAAATATTTGCTATTTTTCCTTCTTCAGATTCTCCTGTGTCAACAGCCTGAGGGATAAACTGTCTGATTCAGTTATAGAGAAAAATCACTGTTTTTATTTGATGCCTTTTTCCCCCCAAGGGGACTAGAAAAACATTCTCATTGCTATTAACTTGTTTGTAAGAAAGAAGGAGGTGCCATTTCACTAAAAATCTATCACACAGTCCAATAATTGAGGTTGCTCTGAGCTAGGATGGGGAAGGTTTCAGGATATGATTTAAGTAGAAAGGAACAAATTAGGGTGGAATGAAGAGAACTACTGAGTAGTCACAGATGTGGCCTTAACCCTGGGGGCAAAGGGAAGCAGAACCTTGGATATTCAAGGGTTTCTACACCGAGAGAAGAGTTGCCAGGGAGAGAGGTAAGTGGAATTAGGAAGCTGGGTCCTGACTCCACTGGTCTCTTCTGATCCTAATGGTTTATGGTTTTTCAACAATTGAGCATTGTGATGGTTATTTTTATATGTCAGCCTGGTGAGGCCATGGCATCCAGATATTTGGTCAAACACTATTCTAGACATTTCTGTGAAAGTATTTTTTGGATGGGATTAACATTTCAATCAGTGAACTTGAGCAAGTTACACTTCTCTCTCTAACGTGGATGGGCCTTACACACTCAGCTGAAGGCTTTAAGAAAAAGACTGACTTCTAAGAGGAAATTCTGTCAACCAGTGGTCTTCAAGCTTCAACTGCAACTCTTTCCTGGAAACCTAGCCTACTGGTCCAACCTGCAAATTGTGCATTTGCCAATCCTCCGCAATCACATGAGCCAATTATTTAACAAAAGTACTGGTTTTCCTGCTGGTTCTGTTTCTCTGAAGAACCTCAGTATAAGCATCTGCCAATGCCTGGCATCATCCTAAACTCTTGGCGCTTACAGGGGTACAAAAGAAGTAACGTTAACAGCCCACTTGGAGCTTATGATCTTGGCCTGTGCAGTAAACTCAGAGAGCATGGGATCCTCAACCCTGCGCAGCCCACACAAGGGCTGGCCCTTGACCGCTCCTGGGAGATGACTCCTAAGTCCTCAGAATATTCTATTAAGTGTGTCTTTGTACCACTGTGGCCTTGGGCCATTCCAGACAGTTTATGTTCAGTTCAGTTCAGTCGCTCAGTCGTGTCTGACTCTTTGCGACCCCACGAATCGCAGCACGCCAGGCCTCCCTGTCCATCACCAACTCCCGGAGTTCACCCAGACACGTCCATTGAGTCAGTGATACCATCCAGCCATCTCATCCTCTGTCATCCCCTTCTCCTCATGCCCCCAATCCCTCCCAGCATCAGAGTCTTTTCCAATGAGTCAACTCTTCGCATGAGGTGGCCAAAGTACTGGAGTTTCAGCTTTAGCATCATTCCTTCCAAAGAAATCCCAGGGCTGATCTCCTTCAGAATGGACTGGTTGGGTCTCCTTGCAGTCCAAGGGACTCTCAAGAGTCTTCTCCAACACTACAGGTCAAAAGCATCAATTCTTTGGCACTCAGCCTTCTTCACAGTCCAACTCTCACACCCATACGTGACCACTGGAAAAACCATAGCCTTGACTAGACAGACCTTTGTTGGCAAAGTAATGTCTCTGCTTTTGAATATGCTATCTAGGTTGGTCATAACTTCCCTTCCAAGAAACAATGGAATAATCAGTGGTGAAGGCCTGCTTTTGTTCACCTGGGACCCAGGGCCACACTGTATCAGTTTGACCTCTTAGGGGTGCTGGAGACTGAGTAGCTAAGATCAGTTAAATGTGTGATCCATATCTAGGTGAATGACCCCCCAGTAAAAACCCTGGTCACCAAAGCTTGGGTGAGCGTCCCTGGTTGGCAACACTTCACACATGTTATCTCATGTTGTTGCTAAGAGAATGAAGTATTGTCCCTGTGATCCCACTGGGAGAGGGAAGCTGATGCCCACTCACCTCCTGGACTCCACCTTATGCACCCTTTTCCTTTGCTTCTCTTTATTTGTATCCTTTCTCTGTAATAAACCATAACCTTGAGCATAACAACTATGTGAGTTCTGTGGCTCCTTTACCAAATCACCAAGCCTGAGGGTGGTCTCAGAACCCTTGACACATTCAACAACATATACTGAGCACCTACCACACGCCAAACACAATCCTAAACACTCAAGACTCATATGGAAGCAAAGGAGGAAATGACCCCTGCCCTCTTGGAGCTCTGACCTTGGTTATGTCCTCGGGATTGAGTGAGGTCATGGCTCTCATGTTCATTTCTTATTCACAATCCAGCTACACAGACAAAAAGCAGCATCTAGAAGACCATGATATGGAAGATCGAGCAAAGTATGATGATGTTTGAACAGTGGATCATATTTAAATGCTAGAAATTACCTTTCCTGAAAAACCCTTAGAAATGAAATCTCACCACACTTCATCCTTCTGTTGGTGCAACCAAAACACTTAGTAAAGGTTAGACTCTGGGTCTTCCTGAGCCTAAACTTTCTGGCTTGCAACACAGGGTGATGACCTGTCAGAGTGCACAATCTATTGCAATTACAAATCAGATCATTCTTACCAGGTAAGGTCCCAACAGGAAACACATGCAACACTCAAGAACAGTCCAAGAGGGCTTCTTTACTGAGGGATTCATTCCAAAGCTCAAGGGACAATGCACAAACTTCCAACAACAGTAAAGCCACCCAGATCCCAAGGGACCAAGGAGCAGTGAGTCCCAAAACACAGAAGGAAACACAGTCACGTGGAACACGCCACCTTGGGCACATGGGGGACTGGATCTATGTCACAGCTGACCAAGTACGGAGTACGGAGCAAGGATCTCTCTCTCCTTCCTGACCCACCCCACCTCTTGTCGGGGCTTCCCAGTGACCAGTCCAACAGAAGAGACAGGCAGGCTAGTCCACTGGTAAACTTTCAGAGGTCACCTTCCAGGGGTGGAGAGAAGAGAGAAGACTGAAGGGTGGACCAGTAGTGCAGAGACACACAGTCATGCATGGGATACCATGGAGCCAGAAGACAGGAAAACTCTGCAACTACACTCGGATCAGAAGGGAAAACACAATTTTAAGTATTTCTCACATCAAATTTGGAAGAAATATTTTTGAGATCATATCAAGTGCAAATGTAGATCCGATGAAATAGGCATACTCATTATAGCTGATTCGGGTCAAGATGTCCACTGTATCTGGAAGGCAGTTTGGAATAAATAGCAAGGAGTGGTAAATATTCTTGCCCTCTGACACAGTATTGTCACTGATATACATACAGCTATTCCTCTACTAGAATATTCACTGTGGCATTATTTATGAGAGTGAAAGGTTGAAAAACATCTAATAATAGGGCCTTGGTTGAATAAATTAGAGTATGTTCATGTGACAGAAAGCTCTATAACTGTGGAAAATCATATTACGAAAGAACACTGAAGGATATAATAAAATATTCATGATATAATATTAATGACAAGAAAATCAAGTTATAAAATATATACCATGAAACCCAATTCTGTTAACATATTCTGCCTGTATATCTGGGAATACATCTGAATTCAATCAGGAAGGAAGGATACCAAAATATTAGCTATAATTACATCTGGGTCATGGGATTCTGGGTTCTCTTTAGTCCCTGCTAGCTGAGGAAACAGGAGGAAGAGAAAGGAAAACAAGTTCCAGATAGGAGTGTGTGCCTCCAATCAGCAAGAAAATCAAGGTTTTAAATTTCAGATGAAATGGTCTGCCATCCCGAAATGACCTCAAGGCTCCTCAGAAAACCCCAGAGAGGGAAGGGATAAAGGGGGTGCTCCCTGGAATCTTCTTCCCTGATCAGAAAAACAAGAGTTTAAAAACAAAAGTTACAAATCAACCATCTATTATTTTTTTAATGTGGCAATTTAAAGTCAAGCTTTAGCTATTTTAAATAATAAATCCTAAAGTGAATGATCCTATCAAAATGCACGCTTCCCATTCTCATCAAGTGATACCGGCTACTGCCTGCTGGCTCCCAAAGGTGCAGCAAGTTTCTAAGAGACAAGGAAACGCACCTGACCAAACTCCTGCCCATAAATCACTTCCCGCATATTACCCCATATTCATTCCCACATTTACATGTTAGGAGCTACTCAAAGGCTCAAGCACAACTGCGGGTGGACAGCTATTCCTTAGCTCCAGAATAATCTGGGGGCCAATGTCATCGTTCTGATCTTGTACATGAGGAAAGGGAGACTCAGAGAAAGGAAGCTTCCTGCCTAAAGTTACACACTGGGTAATGACTTGAGGCTAAGAATCCGGAGGCACTTCCCCTATATCAGCTTCTCTCTAGATGGCTGAGCATGCTTGAGCCAAAAGCAAGGTCAAGAAGCCCCTGGGCAAGGAGACCCTCCTATACAGCTTCCCAAGAGGGTGCTGCATGTAAAAGTCTTAAATAGGGCAAGCTCTTGGTTCTGCATTGCACTTCTCAAAATTTATTCCAAAGAAATCCTCAAAGAGGCATATAACCCTTGATGCACAGAGACATTTATGATAGTTATTTATAAGAGCAAAATACCAGGAAGCAACAGAAATGTCCAAATGTCCAACAATTAGGCAACAGTTAACTAAGGATGCTGTGTAATGGAATACTATGCAGCCAGTTAAATGCTTCCAAAGAATGCTGTCCAGTAACATGAGAAAATGATCACAATGTAATGCTTAATGGAAAAAAGAAAATAGTTTGACATAGACAACCAGCTGTAATCTACAAAGACAAGTATAAAATGATGATTTCAAAGGAAAATGACTGCTTTTTATAGTCTCTAAAGTAAACACTTCCTGGGAAGACTTCTTTGTTTTTTAAAAGTAAAACAGCTTGGACTCATGAAGAATCTTTTCTGCTGACCTCTAGCCTCAACGTAGTTCAACAAAACTGTTTCTTAATAGCTTTGCCTCTGATCACAAGTCTAATATACACAAAAAGCAAAAACTTGACAAAAATAGGAAATCAAAAAGAAAACAAAAGTACCAATAAATTTCACATTTACCCCACCCAACGTGCCCTCAAGATGGCCACCTGATAGTTTTGTCCAAAACTCTCCCATTTAGCTCCCAAGCTATGGTCACTCTTAACCAAGCCTTTAGATTCTGTAATGACGATGTGTACATTCGCATGGACAAAGCAAAATACTCCTTTATCCTACAAGCATATTTTGTGTACTCTCTTTTGATGTTCAAAAATGAACAAAATTTTAAAAAAATGAATAAACCTTGAACACTCACCAAAACCAGCCTTCCCTTCCCCAAGCATGGAGGGGCGGGGAGATGAACAACTTCTTAACGTCCAATGAATGAGTAAATTAACATACAAAAGAAACAAGTCTGAGTTAATGAATGCAAGCCAAGTCAATGTTTCCTGGCCTGGAAGAGACAGTACAAGGTCATCTGCACAGCTTTCTCTGGCCTACAAACAATTAACAGCAAGGAAGAGGGGAATTCCAAGCAGCTCATGACCACTCACTCTGTGCCAGCTTAAAGAAGCCTTTCAGTGAAGGCATAATTACCTTCATGTACCAAAGACAGCAATGGGACAGAAAGAGAGAACAAGAAAGTGGCCCAAATACACACAAATACTTAAAGACCAGGGATGTGAATCCAAATCTCCTGACTCCACAGTGAATTATCTCCTCTAAGTATTATATCTCCTCTAAGTATTATAATACTTCTCTAAGTATTATATCTTAAACATATTCTTATTCTATATGATGATAATATTATATGACAATCAGTATTATTGATATTTCTCCTGGCAATCTTGATTTCAGCTTGTGATTCTTCCAGCCCAGCGTTTCTCATGAGGTACTCTGCATAGAAGTTAAATAAGCAGGGTGACAATATATAGCCTTGACATACTCCTTTTCCTAATGGAACCAGTCTGTTGTCCCAGGTCCAGTTCTAACTGTTGCTTCCTGACCTGCATATAGGTTTCTCAAGAGGCAGGTCAGGTGGTCTGGTATTCCCATCTCTTTCAGAATTTTCCACAGTTTATTGTGATCTACACAGTCAAAGACTTTGGCATAGTCAATAAAGCAGAAATAGATGTTTTTCTGGAACTGTCTTGCTTTTTCCATGATCCAGCAGATGTTGGCAATCTGATCTCTGGTTCCTCTGCCTTTTCTAAAACCAGCTTGAACATCAGGAAATTCACAGTTCACATATTGCTGAAGCCTGGCTTGGAGAATTTTGAGCATTACTTTACTAGTGTGTGAGATGAGTGCAATTGTGCGGTAGTTTGAGCATTCTTTGGCATTGCCTTTCTTTGGGATTGGAATGAAAACTGACCTTTTCCAGTCCTGTGGCCATTTCTGAGTTTTCCAAATTTGCTGGCATATTGAGTGCAGCACTTTCACAGCATCATCTTTCAGGATTTGGAATAGCTCAACTGGAATTCCATCACCTCCACTAGCTTTGTTCGTAGTGATGCTTTCTAAGGCCCACTTGACTTCACATTCCAGGATTTCTGGCTCTAGGTGAGTGATCACACCATCGTGATTATCTGGGTCGTGAAGATCTTTTTTGTATGGGAAATAGATGGGGAAACAGTAGAAACAGTGTCAGACTTTATTTTTGGGGGCTCCAAAATCACTGCAGATGGTGATTGCAGCCATGAAATGAAAAGACACTTACTTACTCCTTGGAAGGAAAGTTCTGACCAACCTAGATAGCATATTCAAAAGCAAAGACATTACTTTGCCAACAAAGGTCCGTCTAGTCCAGGCTATGGTTCTTCCAGTGGTCATGTATGAATGTGAGAGTTGGACTGTGAAGAAAGCTGAACACCGAAGTATTGACGCTTTTGAACTGTGGTGTTGGAGAAGACTCTTGAGAGTCCCTTGGACTGCAAGGAGATCTAACCAGTCCATCCTAAAGGAGATCAGTCCTGGGTGTTCATTGGAAGGACTGATGCTGAAGCTGAAACTCCAATAATTTGGCCACATCATGCGAAGAGCTGACTCATTGGAAAAGACCCTGATGCTGGGAGGGATTGGGGGCAAGAGGAGAAGGGGACAACAGAGGATGAGATGGCTGGATGGCATCACCAACTCGAAGGACATGAGTCTGAGTAAACTCCAGGAGTTGGTGATGGACAGGGAGGCCTGGCGTGCTGCGATTCATGGGGTCGCAAAGAGTCGGACATGACTGCGTGACTGAAATTAACTGAACTTACTGATCAGTATTATATCTCTTGTAAAACCAAAGATAATCACAGGCATCTAAATGACTGATTGCTACCATTCTATACAATTCCTGACTCTACACAATGACTGAGTTTGCACCCCCAAATCATCACTGGGCCCCCAAGTCATCACTGAGCTGACAGCGAAAAGGAAGAGGCCAAGTGGTACCCACGTTCTGTCCTGTGTCCTAGAGAATTCCTAGCGGCTCCCCTCCTGGTGTATTCCCCTCAACAGAACATTTCTGGAGAAGGGCTTCCCCTCCCCTCACAAGCTGCTGACCGAATCCATGATGCGTATGAATCTAATTACCAGCCAACTTTGGCTGCTTAACTCACCTTCAATTCCACCCACTATAATTTGGTGTAAGTGGCTGAACTTTCAAGAGTGTCTCACTCTGCTTTCCCTTCATCAGGAACAAGATAGCAAAGCAAATGCCTGAAATTGAAGGGCTTTTGTAGTGTGATGATGTGAAGGTCAAGAGAGGGTAACTTACTCCCTCTTCCCTCCTTGAGGGCTGGCACAATGAAGATTTCTAACGTAATATGTAAAAGGGCAACAGGCAAGGCAAATGTTCTGTCTTCTCAAACACTTATGGGAAAGACCAAGGCCACTGATGCATGATATTATTTTAGGGAGAGAGATTCCTGTGACTACATGATAGTTCACAAGAGAAGGATTCTGACCCCAACCCTCCTCTCCCAACAAAATCCAGGCAACACACACTTTTTCTTCTAGATAGTATTGTACCCTCCATGTTCCACTTTTGCTGTCTTTTGGACAGAACTGAACCCAAAAGCATGAGCAGGTCATCTAGAAAGCAGAAGAAAGATCTTGTGGCCACTGCAAAGTTTCAAATAGTTTCAAAATCATCCTTAATTATGGGGGGGGAGGGGAACACTTGAGGCATTTTAAAGTACTGACAGAACATACACAGAGAGGAGAAATCCAAAAAATCCTTAAATCCAGGTAAATCAGAAAGAACCAAAAATAACCATATTTAACTTTGCTGAAACTTTCTGAATGTTTTTTCACAAGCCTGTCAATAATTTTATAACTTTAAAAAAAAAAAAAAACAGATTATCTGTTCCAGATGGGTATTTTCTCCTGTGCTGAGCAGCTATTGTAACGTATGCATGTTTTGCTTTGTAAACGTCTTTAAAGGTTATTCACCCAACTTCAATATATATGCAGAAGTTTAGAGTCCACCAGCTTCACAAAGTGAACATTCTCGTATTATCAGCAGCTGGAAAAGGAACATGAACACTGCCTGGCACCCTGAAATGCCTGTCACAATCCCCCAGCCCTGTCTCTACCCAGGCGCACCTCTTTCCAAAGGCAATCAGCATCCTAACTCCTGTCACCAGGGGTTAGTTTTAGCTGGGCTGTCACATAAACAGGATCATGGAGCATGTGCAGTTTGGTCTTTGACTTCTTGTGCTCAGCACCATGCTTGTGAGGTTCACCCATGTTGTTTCATGTAAAAGCAGTCTATCTGCTTTACTACCGCACGTTTCGTTCCGTGATCATACAGTATATGCTCCACCGTGGGTGCACTTTGTTCCTGCCTGTCCCCAGTTATCAGCAATAGTAATGCCAGGGACGAGTTTGTACACAAATCTTTTGGTGCACACCTGCAAACATTTCTGTTAGATCACATGGTCTGTACACAGCTTCAGCAGATACTGCCAGTCTTCCAAAGTGATTGCACTAGTTTACATTCCCAATGACAGAGTTCCTACTTATCTAAGAATTTTTTCCAAGGTTTAGCTGGGTTTCAATTTTCATCATATGATGCACATTCATAATTTTAATAAGCAAATAATCTCATAAGGGTTAAGGAGTAGTCCCCTACCCTACCCTTAGGTCCTACTCCTAAGAGCCAAGCATGTGCAATTCCTTTGGCCTCTTTTTCCAGCCTTTATCTATGTTTTCCTAGACATCACACTTTTAGTTTTTTTAATTCTTTTTAAGGATCATCTATTGATTTCCTCCCATAGAAAAAAAGTTTCAGCATTCTTCACCCTGTGCCTCCACTGTCCCCCTAAACATTTCACATCTACCTTCCTTATAACACAGCTTTATTATGTTTGCTGTATCAGTATTTATTGTTTAAATTATTGCTATGTAATTATTATTCAAGATGAAACAGCTATACTAAGATTACATTTCCTTACACAAAATTTTGTTTTCCCTGAAGTTAGTGATTACTTTTATTTTTCATCTACTTAACTTTGTAATGATCAATTTTTCTTGGACTCTTTGGTGGAATTAGAAAATCCCTTTTAAAAGGGTCCAACTCTGGGACTTCCCTGGCAGTCTGGTGTTTAAGGCTTCACCTTCCCATGCAGGATGTTCAGGGGGTTTGATCCCTGGTCAGGAAGCTAAGATCCCACATGCCCTGTGGCCAAAAACCCATAATGAACAGGTTGGCCAAAAACTTTGTTCAAAACATCTCATGGAAAATCTCAAATGAACTTTTTGGCCAATCAAATAAAAAAGTAAAATAAATAAAAATAAATAATAAACAAAAATCAAATAAAAAAAGTATTGTAACATATTCAACAAGGACTTTAAAAATGGTCCACATCCAAAAAATCTTTAAAAGGTCCAACTCCTTAGTAATCTATCAGTATTGCATCTTCCCTTTGAAGTTTTGTGGGATTTGGCAGGGGAGGTGATTTTCTTGGAAGAAAAGGCCTCTGTCTTCCTGCTGACGGTCCTGAACAGCTGACATGCTGGAAAATTCCTTTATCACTATATTAGGAATTCCTTCGGAGAAGGCAATGGCACCCCACTCCAGTACTTTTGCTTGGTAAATCCCATGGATGGAGGAGTTTGGCAGGCTGCAGTCCATGGGGTCGCTAGAGTCGGACACGACTGAGCGACTTCCCTTTCACTTTTCACTTTCATGCATTGGAGAAGGAAATGGCAACCCACTTCAGTGGTCTTGTCTGGAGAATCCCAGGGACGGGGGAGCCTGGTGGGCTGCAGTCCATGGGGTCGCACAGAGTCGGACACGACTGAAGCGACTTAGCAGCAGCAGGAATTCCTTTACAACTTCTCAAAGATAGATTCCCCTGTCTCCAAAATCTTCCATTTTCTTTCCTGCTGTTTCCTCCTGCTTATTGGAGCAAATCATCCAGTAGCTCCCTGAACATGCATGCTCCTGAGACCTATCCATGCCTGCCTTCTTTCTGCACATCTGATTGACAATTGGGAGGCTTTTGGATGTCTAGGTCAGAAGCCAGGGCTCGGCTTTGAAGACAATGCTCCCTTGACTTCTGGCTGTAAGTTTGCCACTGAGAAGCAGGATCTCATTGTGATTTGTGATTCCTGGTCCTCTGATGTGTGACCCATTTGCTCTTCTCTGGAAACTTTGAGCCTCACCTCTTTTCATCCCTGGTGCTCTGAAATCCCATACTAATGTGCCTTGGTGTCAACTCATGCACTGACTACAGTGAGCCTTTTCAATCTAGACATGTGAGTTCTTTGGTTCTCAATACATATAGGATTTTTTTTTTTTAATTCTTCATTTTATATGTCTTTCTTGATTATTATTGGACCAACTACATCGATTCTGTTTTTTTTTTTCATCATTTCTCTCCTGCTATTCATGACTTTCATGCTATTCATGACACCACCCTTATGGCAGAAAGTGAAGAGGAACTAAAAAGCCTCTTGATGAAAGTGAAAGTGGAGAGTGAAAAAGTGGGCTCAAAGCTCAACATTCAGAAAACAAAGATCATGGCATCTGGTCTCATCACTTCATGGGAAATAGATGGGGAAACAGTGGAAACAGGGTCAGACTTTATTTTTCTGGGCTCCAAAATCACTACAGATGGTGACTGCAGCCACGAAATTAAAAGACGCTTACTCCTTGGAAGGAAAGTTATGACCAACCTAGATAGCATATTCAAAAGCAAAGACATTACTTTGCCAACAAAGGTTCATCTAGTCAAGGCTATGGTTTTTCCTGTGGTCATGTATGGATGTGAGAGTTGGACTGTGAAGAAGGCTGAGCACCAAAGAATTGATGCTTTTGAACTGTGGTATTGGAGAAGACTCTTGAGAGTCCCTTGGACTGCAAGGAGGTCCAACCAGTCCATTCTGAAGGAGATCAGCCCTGGGGTTTCTTTGGAGGGCCAAAGCACTGAAACTCCAGTGCTTTGGCCACCTTATGCAAAGAGTTGACTCATTGGAAAAGACTCTGATGCTGGGAGGGATTGGGGGCAGGAGGAGAAGGGGACAACAGAGGATGAGATGGCTGGATGGCATCACTGACTCGATGGACATGAGTCTAAGTGAACTCCGGGAGTTGGTGATGGACAGGGAGGCCTGGCATGCTGGGATTCATGGGGTCGCAAAGAGTCGGACATGACTGAGCAACTGATCTGATCTGATCTGATTCATGACTTTGTTCTACTTTCCAAGACATTCCTTCAACATTAACTTCCAGCCTTCTAGTGATTTTTGTTTTCATTTCTGCTATAATATTTTTAATTTCTAAGAGCTCTTTTTTCTTCAATCCTTTTTTTTTAAAAACAGCATTGTAATGTTTCATCAAAGAAGTATCTTCTCTTTTCTTTCTGAAAATATTAATTATAACACTTTTAATTAAGTTGCCTCCTATTCCTTTCACTAACACTGTGTGCATCAAGCTCGTTTTTCTCCTAGGATTTGCTTTGGTTTCTCTCCCTTAAGAACAGAAGTTTTCTTCAAAAGTCTGGTGACTCCTACACATTCGCTGATACTTAAGAGAGAGGCAGTAAAAAGCTGATTGTCAGTTCTCTGTGAGTAGGCAGGGCTTTACTGAGTGAGTGGGTAGACATTTATCTAATTCATTGGAGGTCTTTTTCTTGGAATGGTTAATTTTCCCCAAGAAAAACCCTCCCTTCTCTGCCTGGGGAGTATGTACCAAGCTGCCTATATTCTGGGAATTGAGAAGAGGAAAATGATGGAATGAAAGGTTCTTCATTTCATTATAATGTCTGAAGCCATTTCTCCATTGCTCCAGATGTCCTCAAAGGGGGCCTCTCTGACAGTTTCTCCAGAGATGAATTTCCTTTCTCCAGATACTGTGGGGAAGGAGCTGTTGCTAGCTCTCTGCAATGGGAAAAGGCATCTGAGAATAAAACTACTACACATTCAGTATGAATAAGTTTGCTTTCAGTTTATTTATTTTTTCTCTTTTTTTTTAAATTGCAAACAGTAGAAATAGACTCTGGCAATTTAAATGGGAAAGGAGTCTGTTAACTGGTGGGTGGTTCACTGAATTCTTAGGAGGGCTGAAGAAGCAGGCTCCAGGCTCATCTTACAGAAATATGCCCCAAGTCACCCCACAGAACAGGCCTGATGAGGAAATCTTCACAGACTCTGCTACCCTGCTGAGCATAAAGGTAGACCATCACCACTCCTATTCCCACCAACATCAAAGCTACACAAGAAACCACTGGTTGGCTGTTTCCACTACAAGCCTGAGTTCCCTGTCTCAAAAATGAAAACGCACAGAGGTCCTCTTTCCTCAACTCTCTTCTGTATTAAAATATTACATGTGTTGGGACTTCCCTGGTGGTCCAATGGTTAGGAATCCACCTTACAATGCAGGGGACGTGAGTTCCATCCCTGGTCAGGTAACTAAGACCCTACTTGAAAGTGTCAGTGGCTCAGTGGTGTCTGACTCTTTTCGACCCCATGGACTATAGCCCAGCAGGCTCCTCTGTCCATGGGATTCTCCAGGCAATAATAATACTGGAGTGGGTAACCATTCCCTTTTCCAGGGATCTTTCCAATCCAGGGATCGAACTCGGGTCTCCTGCATCGCAGGCAGATTCTTTGCCGTCTGAACCACAGGATAGCTAAGCCCATAACACAACCACTGAGCCTGTGCAACATGACTAGAGAGCCTGTGTGCTGCAGTGAAGATCCTGCATGCCGCAACTAAGACCCAATGCAGCCAAATAAATAATTTTTTTTTTAATGTTATGTACTTCCAACTGGCACAGCCAGGCCACATGACTGTGGACTAGATGTAGGTGAAACTGGGAGCTAGAATTCAGATTGGAGAAGCAAGGCTCACACCTTCAGATTTCCCTAAATACAGAAAAGCAATTCAAAAGATGATGGACAGCCAAAAATATGAAGGCTACCCTCTACTGAACTGAATCTCTTACATCTGTCCTTTGAGGCATCCGTGGGCTCCGATTCTCTGGTCTCTCTAGGATTCTGTGGCAGAAGCTGACCCGCCCCTTGCTTGAACTGCACTCTTCAGGCCCTCCCTCTCCGTTCTGGCTTTCTGACTCTATCAGCCCAGCCGCCATTTGCCCACCTGCCTTCCATTTTTCAACACTGGCTGAAATCTTTAACTTGCTACTGTTTCCTCTATGCTATGCTCTTTGTCAGCATAGGTTTCTAATGTTCTAATTCCTCTTCCATCATTTCAGTGGGGTTCAGGAGGGAGCAGATATCAATGTATGCTGTTTAGTCAGAATTTAAGCTACCTTTTGTGTAGCTATGAAGGAGACTGTATTATAACCAAGGTAAATAACCAAGGTGATTATTGGTTATTTAATGGACTAGAATGGGGCTTCCTTTCAGTTCAGCTGATAAAGAATCTGCCCACAATGCAAGAGACCTGGGTTTGATCCCTGGGTTAAGAAGATCCCCTGGAGAAGGGAAAGGCTACCCACTCCAGTATTCTGGCCTGGAGAATTCCAAGGACTGTATAGTCCATGGAGTTGCAGAGCCGGACATGACTGAGCAACTTTCACTTTCACTAATGGACTAGAATAACCTCTAGAAATTTAAAATTTCTCCTTGAGCTCAGATACATCAAAACTGCCACCTTGACCTGATGACTTTCTCATTTCCAGTCAAGAAGTCAGGCCTGTGTGTTTCTGAGTGACAGACTTTTCTTCCTGAGAATGCTGAGAATTTATATATTTATAAATACACAAATATATAAATATATATCTATACATAATATATAATCTATAATGTATAATATTTATACATAAATATATAAATATTGTATATTTCAGGATCCAGAAACATTTTTTCAGGAATGAAAAAAAAAAAAAAACCAGCAAGGTGAGTCCATCTGTTTTCACCACCACCACATGGTAGAGAAAGGCAGCTCCAGTTGCCTGTAACTATGGCATCTCTTTCTTTTTCTCTTTCTCTCTCTCTCTTCACTGTGATAATCTCTGGGAAGGATTCTGATTGGCTGGTTTGGATCATCCACCCACCACAGTGAGAATCTGGGACTGGTCCGGCCTGGCTTACCCTACAAGCTGAGCATGGGTCTGTCACCACCAGGGGATGGGGGAGTGACGAAAGGCATCTGGAGGCAAGGGCAACAAAATCTGTATGCACGGCCGCGCTGCACAGTGGGTCTTCCTGAATATCACATCACCACCGCAAGATGCAGACATGGAAAACAGACCTGAAATGAGCTGATCTGGAACCTATGATTGTTACCTTACATAGTAAACAAGAAATGTGCAGATATGATTAAGGGTCCTGCGAGGGAAGATTATCCTGGATCACCTGTCTGGGCCATTTAGGCTGGGGGTAGTCCTGCTGACACCCTGAGTTAGCTCCATTACAGTTAGTTTGAATTTCTGACATCCAAAAAGAATAAACTTGTGTTGGCTTAAGCCACCAAGTTGTATTTTGTTACAGTAGCCATAGAAGACCAATATAGACTTTAAAAGGTCAATAATCTCTGAAAGCAAAGCAATCAAGAGGAAGGGAGTATACTCAGTGGAATGGGAACTAACCAGTAACTAGATGCCTTGGGAATCCTCAAGTGCTATCACTGTAGATCAGACACAATCTCAGAGCCTCACCCTTTTTACTGATAACATGGGGTGATGATACCTGACTCACAGTATCCCACTGAATAATTGAAGAAATAAGAAAAAAACAGAATTGATATTGCTTTGTAAACTTATAGGTGCAATTAAAAGTGTACAACAGTTACATTTAATAAATTCATCCAAACCATTCTCATATGTTGAAAGACAAGTACTAGTAACAGAGGTTACCTGGCCTTTAAAATGAGGGTCAAGGAAACTCACTAGAACTCAGTGGATGAAACATGAAGGCTTTGGAATTTGGCTAATAGAAACCTGAGGTCTGGGGGAAGCACTGATTTATTTTCTTCATCTAAGGTCAGCAATTTCAACCACCCAGGCAAGCTCACCCATACATTCCAAACTAAATGAGCTTAGATACGAAAGCCTGGACACAATACATCACATCTACCAAGTATGTAAAATGCAACTTGGAAAGAAACTCGGCCCATTCAAACAGCACTGTCACTGTTCCAAACATCTGCAGGATGAGTCTCGGAGAACTGTTTTCCAAAGGGAATTTTACCAAACAAGCAAATAAATAAGCAATTCATTACTCCAAGCTAAGACTTTGATTTGGCTCTAAAATGGTGTTCCCCAGCATAACTTCCTACCTTATTCACAAGACTTGGCTATCAAAGTGTTTAGGAAAATTCAAACAAATCAACACTGTCCTCAAAGGACCAAGATTAACTAACATTAAAAATGGTATTGAAAGAAAAAAAATTACTCCAGAAGGTCATTCCAAAACACGAGATCTAAGAGTGTTTCAAACGATGACCTTCTGGAGTAATTTTTTTCTTTGAAATGGTAAATTTCAAACCATGGTAAACCATTGTTTAGGGGAAGTTCCACCTCCCCTAAAGGCACTAACTGTGAGGAAGATGTGCTCATTTCTCTGAAGCAGAAGATTCTGGCAGGAAAGACTTGACTACTGGAGACACACTGACCTGAGTTAGAATTCAGCTCCATCACCCACCTGCTGGGTGCACTTGAGTGAGTCGTTTATCTTCTCTGTTTCCTCTTCCATAAAATAATGTCTTGGGTGACAATCTAATTTATGGTCCAACCAGAGCACTTTGGAAAGTGAGAAGGGGCTCTTTTAATATTTGCTTTAGGACAACGGGCAAACTAGGATGCCTAATCACTCTAATGTGTGTGTGCTAAATCGCCTCAGTCGTGTCCGACTCTCTGCGACCCTATGAACCATAGCCCTCCAGGCTCCTCTGTCCATGGGGGTCCTGCAGGCAAGAATACTGGCGTGGGTTGCCATGCTCTCCTCCAGAGGATCTTCCCGACCCAGGGATAAACACACGTCTCTGCCTGCATTGGCAGGCAGGTTCTTTACCACTAGTGCCGCCTGGGAATTTAGGTTTTTGTGAGAATGAAGTAGTATAAGAGATTCATACAGTATGATTAAATGAAAGCCCAATAAAGGTTATACCAGATTCCCAAAAAAATCTATTCACTTGCTGATGATGCCTATTTGCTCCAACAGGTCTTGGTTTCAAATGCCTTTTATTTACAAACCTGTGCAGGTATGGCCCCTTGCCAGGCCCGCTATGATAAATGGGTGTGTGTTTTCCACGGACAGCTCAGCAGTGCTACTGACACGGCCTTTCCTCCCTCCATCTGCAGGTAGCACCAGCGAGTGGCAAGTTTCCCTGTGAGTCAGGCTCTGGAGGAGGCAGCACAGGGCCCATTTATCATTTGCTCTGCATGCCCAGAGTTGAATGGACCATACAGTTTCCAGGGTTGTATAGGTTCAATAGGGATAGTTGCTCTCAAGTGGTTGAACTTTTTCAAGAAAAGTCAATTAATTCCTAACACATTGCACACCCAACAGTTTACAGCTGCTGCTGCTGCCAAGTCGCTTCAGTCATGTCCGACTCTGTGTGACCCCATAGACGGCAGCCCACCAGGCTCTGCTGTCCCTGGGACTCTCCAGGCAAGAACAGTTTACAGCAGGCACTCACATTTCTCCATTTCACCCAGGGATGACAGAAATTTCTTTGGGGAAGAAACAAAGGTTATTAATAACCCAAGTCCTACATAAGCTGTTATTGCCTTTAAGGCTAGTGCTTACCCTGGAAACAAATATATCTGATTATCTTAACAGGAAGTCAGGGTTCTCTGATGGGCTCCAGGCATGTTTAGTCTTCGTCGGGCTTCTCAGGCCTCCCTGAACAAATTGCAGTCATCATAAGACCAACGACAACAACATCCTATAAAGACGAGGAGCGCAGACCCAGGCCATGGTCTGCCTGGATTTGCACCTTCCACTTATGAGCTATGTGAGCTTGGGGAGTACCTACACCTCTTGATGCCTCAGTTTGTCCATCTGTTAAATGGAAATAATACAAGTACCTAATTTTTGGGCACATGAGTTAAGTGAGCCACTTAAGTAGTAAGCCCTATCTAGATAGTTAAATTTTGTTTCTATTTTATAATAAAACAGGAACAGCCTCACAACAGTATAACCTCTCAACTCCTAGGTTCTTACTGTGAACTAAACATTTCACTAGGCTCCGGTTGGTTTTCCCTGACATCACTCCAACTCCAATCCTCAGACACCAGCTGGGAGTCCTACAATTCAGCTCAATTTCAACATTAACTACGTGGAGTTAGTACAGGTTAAGGGCTCAGTCCCACAAGACCGCTCCCCTATTTCAGACCCCAGCTGCAAATGGGGTCCCCAGACTACCCTCCCTTCTGCCTAGCTGACTACAACTTCATTAGATCTAATCGTTTGTTAGAATGACTCACACAACTCAAGAAAGTCCTATATTTATGGTTACAGTTCATTAGAAAGGATACAAATGAACAGACAGGTGATGAGGCACACAAGGTCCCGAGTGTAGACAGCTCTGTGCCATGGAGCTGGGGTGTGCCACCCTCCAGCACTTGACTGTGTCAACGTGGAAGCTTTCTCAACCCTCACTGGTCCACGTTTTCTTATCAAGGTTTCATTTACAGACGAGATTAGTTAAACCAGTGGCCATTAGTACGTGAACTCAGACTTCAACCCCTCCTCTCCCTGGAGGTCAGGGCAGGGATGAACGTTCCCCCTCTCTGATCTTTTGGTGGATTTTCTGGAAGCCAGCTGCCTAGGAAACCTAGAGCAAGAGTCACCTCGTTAGCATACAAAGGACATTCCTGTCATTAAGAAAACCCTCAGGTTTCTGGGAGCTCTGTGCCAGGAACAGTACCAGTTCTCTGTGTATGTTATCTCATCGCTATTCCTTTTTGAGGATGAGGAAACAGGTTCTGAAAGGCTGAGTTACTTGCCCCAGGTCACAAAGCTATAGGTGACAGAGTCAGGAACGTCCCCAGGTCTGCCCAGTCTTAGGGCTTCTGCTGTTTCTGCTACACCGGACACACGGCCCAAAGTCTAGCAGTCGGAGGAAGATGTGCCCAACTGAGGCAGGCTGTCTCTTACTCTGATCTGTCCTAAATTCATCCCTGTGGACCTGGCTTGTCACCACAGAGCAGGGAGAGCTCTCACCAAAACAGCAAGAGCCGATTCACTCTGGGAACTCTTTGGGGACAACAATATGGTGGTGGTACCCTGTCGGGTGCTGAAAAGAGGAAAGTGGCTTTCCCCTCACTTCACAGCAGCAGAGTACCCTGTTAGGAAACCTGGAAGCAACCCGGCCTGGCTGCACAGAAAGAAACAACCAGCTGCAGAGACAGGACGGCTGGGCCTGGCAAAGACCACAAGTCCCCACGGATGTGCTGAAACCGAGCAGGACCCTGTGGGGCTCCTGGACACGAACTTTCAGTGACACCTGCTTCTTGTTTGTGGGGAAGAGACACCAGCCTCCACAACCTTCTGTGAGTTCCAAAGGGCAGATCTGAACAGCTGCTAGTCAGGGAAGGGAGGGGATGCAAAGACAAGGGATGAGCAGCCAAGAAACAGCTGTGCAGCCTCGGGGCAAGGTCCTGGTTCCCCTTCATGGGATACACGTAACAGTATCTTTGACCTCTTTACTGAACGAAGACCCCCAACAAATGGAAGATGTCAGCGTTCTTCGAAGGTCACAGTTCGATAACCTCCAAAGGACTGAGGCTGAAGCTCCAGTACTCTGGCCACCTGATGCAAAAAGTCGACTCATTGGAAAAGACCCACATGCTGGGAAAGATTGAGGGCAGGAGGAGACAGGGACAACAGAGGACGAGATGGTTGTCTGGCATCATCAACTCAATTGACACGAGTCTGAGCAAACTCCAGGAGATGGTGAAGTACAAGGAAGCCTGGAGTGCTGTAGCCCATGAGGTCGCAGAGTCAGACACAACTTGACAACTGAGCAACAACAACAAAAGCTCATCAGGAGACCACCCGAGGCCAGATGAGAGCAGTGCAGGCCCTGCACACACCCTGATCCTCAGCAACTCTGCCCTTGCACCACTGCTGTGAAACCCCTCCCCAAATCCTGCCAGGTGGGGACACATGCCAGTTTTCCAGGGCATCAGCCCATTGTCTCCCCTTTTGATGGCAAAGCCTGAAAGCTACTGTTTTCCAAAACTCTGTTTCCAATATTCAATTCAGTGCCAGTGCCCAGAGCCTGAGGTTTTGGCATGCATGTCAGCAAACGGAGCAGAAGATGAAAGAGAGAGAAAGTTCCAAAAGCCCCTGAGCACACGAGTGACTGAATGGATTTGTTCACAGGTCAGTACTGGAAAAGGTCAGTTTTCATTCCAATCCTGAAGAAAGACAATGCCAAAGAATGTTAAAACTACTGCACAAATGCATTCATCTCACACACTAGCAAAGTAATGCTCAAATTCTCCAAGCAAGGCTTCAACAGTATATGAACCAAGAACTTCCAGATGTTCAAGCTGGATTTAGAAAAGACAGAGGAACCAGAGATCAAATTGCCAACATCCGTTGGATCATAGAAAAACCAAGAGTGTTCCAGATAAACATCTACTTCTGCTTTATTGACTATACCAATGCCTTTGATTATGTGGATCACAACAAACTGTGGAAAATTCTGAAAGAGATGGGAATACCAGACCACCTGACCTGCCTCTTGAGAAATCTGTATGCAGGTCAAGAAGCAACAGTTAGAACTGGACATGGACCAATGGACTGGTTCCAAATAGGGAAAGGAGTACATCAAGGCTTATATTGTCACCCTGTTTATTTAACTATTATGCAGAGTACACCATGTGAAATGCCAGGCTGGATGAAGCACAAGCTGGAATCAAGACTGCTGGGGAAAGATCAATAACCTCAGATACACAGATGACACCACCCTTATGGCAGAAAGCAAAGAAGAACTAAAGAGCCTCTTGATGAAAGTGAAAAAGCTAGCTTAAAACTCAACATTCAAAACACTAAGACCATGACATTTGGTCCCATCACTTCATGGCAATAGACGTGGAAACAAAGGAAACAGTGAGACACTTTATTTTGGGGGGCTCCAAAATCACTGCAGATGGTAACTGCAGCCATGAAATTAAAAGACACTTGCTCCTTGGAAGCAAAGCTATGACAAACCTAGACAGCATATTAAAAAGCAGAGACATTACTTTGCTGACAAAGGTCAGTCTAGTCAAAGCTATAGTTTTTCCAGTAGTCACGTATGGATGTGAGAGTTGGATCATAAAAAAAGCTGAATGCCGAAGATGCTTACAAACTGTGGTGTTGGAGAAGACTCTTCAGAGTTCCTTGGACTGCAAGGAAATCAAACCAGCTAATCCTAAAGGAAATCAGTCCTGAGTATTCACTGGAAGGACTGAGGCTGAAGCTGAAGCTCCAATACTTTGGCCACCTGATGCAAAGAACTGACTCATTGGAAGAGACCCTGATGCTGGGAAAGACTGAAGGCAGGAGGAGAAGGGGATGACAGAGGACGAGATGGTTGGGTGGCATCACCGACTCGACGGACATAAGTTTGAGCAAGCTCCAGGAGTTAGTGATGGACAGGGAGACCTGGCATTCTGCAGTCTGTGGGGTTGCAAAGAGTCAGACATGACTGAGCGACTAAACTGACCTGACCTGACCTGAAAATTCCTTGCCAAGACCTGGCAAGATGCCTGGGGGTTACTTTTAAGAAACAGGCAAGTGTGTGCAAGAAGAGACAAGAGCCAGTACAAATGGAAATTATGATGCCACTTGGTCCCTCAGGCAGATAGATACTGCTGCTGCTGCTGCTAAGTCGCTTCAGTCGTGTCCAACTCTGTGCGACCCCATAGACGGTAGCCCACCAGGCTCCCCCATCCCTGGGATTCTCTGAGAAAGAACACTGGAGTGGGTTGCCATTTAATCCAACCTCAGATTTGATTTCAGAAAGACAGCATTGGAAGCATTCTTCTCTTATTTATATAACACTTAAGAGCCAAGTGATATGTGATTAATGCAATTGTTTTCTTGCATTCAAGTCAAGCACTCCAAAACCACCTTATTAAACCCAATCAGTCTGTATGTAGAGACAGCACGTGACTGTGGGATTTGAATGACCAAGTTGTATTTTCATTACAATATGACCAAAAGTGCACCTTCCCAGTTCACTGTCACAGCTGCCATGAAAACCTTTCATTCAGGTAAATCAGACTATTTTCACACTAAAACTCATAACAATGAATAATAAAAATGCTGCTCCAGATGCCCAAACATCTACTCCCTCTGATGCCCAAACTGGAAGCTTTGCCCATGCTGACAGATTAGTTAGGGACAGAAAGAGCTGTTCATTTAATGGTACCACTGTGGAGTCTCAGCACATCAAAGGATGCTAAGAGAAATAGACAGTCAGCAGAAGGAATAGGCGAGGATTGTGAATATAAACGCTGTCGATTTTTTTTTTCAGGTTCAAGTTTTATCTTGACTTAGCAGCCATCATGATTAAGCAAACATTTTTAAGTTCAACTCATCTTGAGTGAAACCAGCTGCCGTCATTAGGCAAACATTAGATTTGGGACATCTGTCAATACAAAAATCATTTGCTCTATTGATTGCCACACCAATGTAGAACAAAGTCTGGACCGCCTGAGTCTATCAGAATCAGCTTGTTTCATCCTCACCTCGAGGGCTCCCTCCCCTTCAAATACCCTGTCCACCAGAGAAAATCCTCAGTTCCTATGGGTCTCTTTCCTTCTCCCCAAGGACTATTATGGTCCAGAAATGTAGACCTCACACCCTTTACTTCAGAAAGTGTTAGTCGCTTGGTTGTGTCCAACTCTTTGCAACCCCACAGACTATAACCTACCAGGCTCCTCTGTCCGTGGGATTCTCCAGGCAAGAATACTGGAGTGGATAGCCATTTCCCTCTCCAGGGGATCTATGCAACCCAGGGATCGAACCTGGGTCTCCTGCATTACAGGCAGATTGTTTACCATCTGAGCCACCAGGAAAGTCCACTTACTTCAGAAGAGGACTCTAACTCCAGCTGGCTCAGTTGTCTTTCTTAAGGGGACAAACCTAGTGAACACCCTCCTGGCTATTGACCAGTGCAGTGTTACAGCTGTTCCATGGACTATTTCAAGGTCAAACACTCTCAGTATCTGAACTGTAACCATGTGTTGCCTTTGCTCCCACTCCTCGAAGATTATCCCAGAACTGTTCTGCAAAGGAAAATTCCTAGACAGAAGCTGGCATCATGCTTTGCGTTTTCAACCCCAGCCTTCAATCTAGAGTTTTGCAATCAAGACTTAAGAGGCTTCCTGGGCAATGAGGTTAGTGCTGACGACAATGCTCGTGGGATCAGCTGGCAGAGTGGATTCTGCTTGTTCGGTGCAGACTCTCCTAGTTACGGGTCTAGATCCCAAGGAACACTTCTCAAAGCTGTGGTATGATTTTCATGCTACAGAGGAACCAGATGTATAGTATTGGGCTGTGGAAATCTGACCTCCAGCCATTTACAGGGAATTTCTGTCAACTTTGTAAGAGTCTGCTTCAACTGAAAATGGCTACAAATTCTTTACTACTCCTTCCATCAAGAAGTGGGTCCACTACTATGCTAAGTAAGACAAGTCAGAGAAAGACAAATACAGTATAATTTCATTTATATATGGAATGTTTAAAACTAACCCAAAGAAACCCAAAACAAACAAAAAAGATACATGCACCCCAATATTCACAGCAGCACTATTTACAAACAGCCAAGACATGGACCAAATGTCTCGGGTCCAAGACAACAGCCTAAGCGCCCATGGACAGAAGAAGACGTGGTGTATATACACAATGAAATATTACCCAGCCATAGAAAAGAATGAAACGTCATCTAAAGCAACATGAATGGACCTAGAGATGATCATATTAAGTGAAGCAAGTCAGACAAAGACAAATATATGATACCACTCACAGGTAGAGTCTAAAAACATGGTATAAATGAACTTATTTACAAAACAGAAAGAGACTCAAAGGCACAGAGAACAAAGCCACGGTTACCAAAGGGGAAGGTGGAGAAAGGGATAAATGAGAAATTTGGGATTAACAGAAACACACTATTGTATACAAAACAGATACACAACAAGGACCTACTGTACAGCACAGGGAACTATAGTCAACGTCTTATAATAATGCATAATGGAAAAGAATATGAAACAATAGATATATATACATACATAAACATGCATGTGTATGCATATATATATATATATATCTGAATCACTTTGCTGTATACTTGAAGCTAACACAACATTGTAAATCAACTAAATTGAAAAAAAAAAAAAACTCATAGAAACAGAGATCAGATTGGAGATTGCCAGCACCCAGGGTGGGGTGGGTGAAATGAATAAAGGGGGTCGAGAGGTACAAACTCCCAGGAATAAAATAAACAATTCCTGGAGAGGTAATGTACAATATAGGCGACTATAGTAATTATAATACTGGATTGTATATTTGAAAGTTGCTAAGTACTCCTCCTGGAAAATCCCGTGGACGGGGGAGCCTGGAAGGCTGCAGTCCATGGGGTCGCTGAGGGTGAGACACAACTGAGCGACTTCACTTTCACTTTTCACTTTCATGCATTGGAGCAGGAAATGGCAACCCACTCCAGTGTTCTTGCCTGGAGAATCCCAGGGACGGGGAGCCTGGGGGGCTGCCATCTATGGGGTCACACAGAGTTGGACATGACTGGAGTGACTTAGCAGCAGCAAGAGAGTAGGTATTCAAAGTTTTCATCACAAGAAAAAAATTCTAACTATGTGTGAGAACAGATGTTAACTAAACATTGTGGTGAATGTTTCACAATATACACATATATCAAATCATTATATCATGGACCTAAAACTAGTATGTCAATTACATCTCAATTAAAAACTAAGTATTTAAAAAGTGGGAGAAAATAAACAACAGCTTTACAATTTAGGGAAAAAAAAAAAAGAAATGATGTCCATTTATTCTCTTCTTGAAGAGGACTGGCCTCTTTGATGAGTAGAATTTAGGCAAAAGTGATGCCATGCCGGAAGTAACTTTTAGGCCAAGGCAACCCACTCCAGTACTCTTGCCTGGAAAATCGCATGGACAGAGGGGCCTGGTGGGCTGCAGTCCATGGGGTCGCTAGGAGTCGGACACGACTGAGCGACTTCACTTTCACTTTCACTTTAAGAAGACTGGTAGCTTCTACTCTGGTCTCATGGAAGCCAACAGCCAAGTGAGAAGCACAAACATCTGAGACCATCCTGGTTCAGTTGGAGGGGCTCTGAGGATGAGATGCCACATAGAGGAGACTGGCCTGTCAGCCTCAAGGTGTCCATGAGTCTATTTAAATGTCAGTAAAGAAATGTCCTGAAGGCGGGTCCCCTAGCCTCAGCTGCCTTTGCTGGTCATGCCAAGTGAATCAGAACAAATTTCTGAATTTTTCCCAGACTCCTAATACCCACACAGCTGTCAGCAAAATACATAGGTCATGAAAACAATTAGGGGTGGGAAGAGTTGGTTTTGCAGTAATAGATCATTGGGACAGAATTCATTTACCAAAGATGCTTATCTGAGTCTCCCTTCATCCCATCACCCAGTTGAAATTCGTTCCTTGGCTCATTTTCTTTTTTCACTAGTTAATAATGGGTGTTGCCATTGCCTTAAGGATATGGAGCTTTATCTTCTCTGTTGACAACCATGATTTCAGTCACCCAGAACAGTGTATGGCATGTATTAGGCACTCAAATATCCGCTGACCAAACTAAGCATTCCTTCAAAAAATAAAAAATTTAAAGTATATATGCTACCACAATAATTGAGGAAACAAAATGGATCTCCAAGAGGAAAAAGTTGTAAACTGTGATAAAATTATGTTGTAATAACGCAAATAAAAGCTTTGATTCCTCACTTAACCTGGTTCTCGTGGTTCTTGTTTTCAAATTAAGAATTTAAAGGAACGTTTTAAAAATGTTCCTTTCTGATTCTCCAGAGTAAGACCCTGGACATTAAAATATCATTTACAACAGACATTATTCCATTATCGAGCAATGCTTCCCTCTTAAATGCAACCCATTTTTCTCACCTCAGGATTTGAATTTTTTTTTTTTTTTTGGATTCTTCTGTAGTTTCATAAATTTTTTTAAAATTTTATTTGAATTTAAAAGGTACACGAAGGTGGTATTTTGTTAAGCAAAAACAGTGAAATCAAAGGTATTGTCACAGTGCCACCTGGTGGTGAATGCTGATTCTGCACATTTTTCTTCTGAGGGCAGCATGGGAATGAGGAAAAGTGAATCTTGGACCTCAAGTTACAAAGCGTATGACATTTTCGATCTTATTTGAGACACAATTGGCTCAACGTGGGTCATGCTGTCCCCATGTTATGGAAGCTGAGAGAAGGGAAAGGACAAACATTTACTGATACCTAATACAGGCTATATTAGGCAAGGCCTTTCTATCTGGTTTAACACCTGAAATAACCTCAGGATATCGAGATTACCCTCATTTGTGTAAAGAAGCAGACTTGCACATTCACATCGTGATGTTAAGCGTCTTGTGAGACCTCTTCTCAGTGGAGATTTGGATCCAGGAATGCTGGCCTCTGAGCCTGTTTATACTGTATTGCACAGCAGGCCTAAACATCTTCACTGAGTTTGCTGAGCCAGTAAATTTTAGAGACAAAACTCAGGTTCCAGGCTTCTGCTCCACAGTTGACTCATTCTGTAAACATTTGCTGAGCTTCTACTGTGTGCCAGAGGTTGTGCTGGCTGCTGAGGCAGCCCGGGGACCTGGATCTATCACTGTGTCCTTTCCACAGCCCCAGAAAGCCAAGCACCGCCCTTTCTTTCAAAATGTGACCAACACATCAAAATCCAGTAGGCTGTAGTCAACTCTGGATAAAACATTCATTTGTTCATCCAACAAACGGTCATCAAACAGCCACCAAAAATGTCATTGTGGGCAAAAGCAGGAGTGGTCCCTGCCATCTCAGAGCTTATAGCCTAGCTGGGGAGACAGACATTAATCAAATAATCATAATAAAGCATGAAATACCCATCGTGGTAGAGCTGTGAATAGAAGAGATGCAGTGCAGAAGCACATGTAACAGGGAGGGTTGACCAGGTTGTCAGAAAGTGACAGTTGAGTCAACAGGATAAGTAGGAGTTATGGAGGCAAAGAGGAGAGGAAAGAATTCTAGGCGGAGGAACCTATATGTGCAAAGGCCCTGGGGTACTCCACTGCAACGTATCATCCTACATGCAAAACTCCTTTCCATGAGCTTCTGCCTTACATTAGGAAACAGAAGTACATTCTCAGCACCCCAGATATACTCGGAATGTTCTAGAAACCTAAGAAAATTGAAACAATCCCAAAGCGCCCATTTTGCAACTGTGAACTAATTAGAAGAGCCTCAAATTCGTGTGCTACTTTCAATTTTCAAAACACTTTTGCACTCAGATTGTTTGTTGTTGTTCAGTTGCCCAGTCGTGTCCAGCTCTTTGTGACCCCATGGACAGCAGACGCCAGACCCCCTCTGTCCCTCACTGTCTCCTGGAGTTTGCCCAAGTTCGTGTCCATTGCATCAGTGATGCCATCCAGCCATATCATCCTCTGACACCCTCTTTTTCTGCGCTCAATCTTTCCTACCAACAGTGACTTTTCCCATGAATCAGCTGTTTGTATCAGGTGACCAAAATACTAGAGCTTCAGCATCAGTCCTTCCAGTGATAATTCAGATTATATTTACTCATCCTCAAATGGAAATGTATGGTAATTTTTGCACACACAGAAGAGATGGAGGCCCAGAAAGGCTGACAGAGCTGTCCACGTTAGCAGGGAGCCCACAGTAAACTTCATATCCCAATCCAGTCATCTTTTCAACATACTTCCTAGTGTTAAAATACAGGGTGACTTAGCCCCTGGCCACAGCTGACTTAACCACACTGCAATCCACAAGTAACCATTTGACAACTAAGTCAAAATTAATTCTGATTTTCACATTATTAATATTCCTAGCCTCTGGACATCAATTTTGCTGGACTTAATTCATTGGTCAACAGTACTTTGGTTAATATTCTGGTCTAAAAAACAGATACCAGTCTCATGTTTTCCTGGCTACCTAATCAACACTCGACTGGGGAATTTAATCAACTGATCGACTCAGACAAGTTTAATTAATTTCTTTCCACTGAACTGCTCAATTCTTTAACATATTTTTAGCAAATTGATCAGTTACATGAGAGTTGGGAAGACCTAATAGGATAATTCAATTAATTTTAAATTTAGTATGAGAGTGGGATGGGATGGAATAAAAGCTGGCATTAGCTATTCTGTAGGTAAAATTCAAACCTGTGGTAACAACGGCATTTTCCAAAACAGCAAAAGCAAACTCTGCCATTCATTTATTTGGGCATCTATAGATGGGGAAACAGTGGGAAACAGGGTCAGACTTTATTTTGGGGGGCTCCAAAATCACTGCAGATGGTGACTGCAGCCATTAAATTAAAAGACGCTTACTCCTTGGAAGGAAAGTTATGACCAACCTAGATAGCATATTCAAAAGCAGAGACATTACTTTGCCAACAAAGGTCCGTCTAATCGAGGCTATGGTTTTTCCTGTGGTCATCTATGGATGTGAGAGTTGGACTGTGAAGAAAGCTGAGCGCCAAAGAATTGATGCTTTTGAACTGTGGTGTTGGAGAAGACTCTTGAGAGTCCTTTGGACTGCAAGGAGATCCAACCAGTCCATTCTGAAGGAGATCAGTCCTGGGTGTTCATTGGAGGGACTGATGCTGAAGCTGAAACTCCAATACTTTGGCCACCTCATGCGAAGAGTTGACTCATTGGAAAAGACCCTGATGCTGGGAGGGATTGGGGGCAAGAGGAGAAGGGGATGACAGAGGATGAGATTGCTGGATGGCATCACCGACTTGATGGCCATGAGTCTGAGTGAACTCCGGGAGTTGGTGATGGACAGGGAGGCCTGGCGTGCTGCGATTCATGGGGTCACAAAGAGTGGGACACGACTGAGCGACTGAAGTGAACTGATGCTTGCATTCATGCCTTCTTTCAATCATTACTAGTGATTTTACATCTACTAAGTGCCAGACCCATGCCAAATAGAACGGTACAAAAATAAGTAAGAAGATGTTACAATACAAGAGCATGCCAACTATTAATTTATTGCCTTTCAGCTCCAAATCCATCTTTCACTGCAGGCTCTGTGCAAAATACTTCTTTTGAAGATAACATGACACTACATTTTGTCAGTAGAGGGCGCGGGAGAGACAATGCAAGAAGAAGGGGCTTCTCTTCCCACTTCCACACTTTTCCATCTGCTTCTTCTGGTTTCTACCAAAAGCTATTGCCAGCAGTGTTTGGGGGGTGGGGGACAACCAGTGACACTCATTCCCATACCCCCAGGATGGGTTTCCAGTGAGTCACAGGCACCCAGCCCTCAGCTGCCAGCCACAGCCCACCGGTATCCAGTAGATTCACCCACCTGCTTGGGCCCAGAGAACATACCCACACAATACGCCACAGGGGTGAAGTTCAGCCCAGTCTGAATCCCACTTGGGGTCCCTTCCTTCATACTCTCACTCAGGCCAAAGGTATTCTTTATGGTTCTCCTACTTCCCTCTTGATAATCTCTGATACAGGTAATGATTCCTTTACCACTGGTGACCAAGCAGGGGCCACTTTCAGACACTGGGGGTTGGGACACTGGAGGTTGACTAGACGTGTTTTCAGTTTCACAACTGGGGGAAGAGGAAGGATTGTTTCTGGCAACCAGTGTGCAGAGGTCAGGGCTGTTGCTCAACATCCTCGGGGCAAGAACATTCCCCCGAATTCAGAATTATCCAACGCCAAGTGTCATGGACGTGAGTCTGAGTGAACTCCGGGAGTTGGTGATGGGCAGGGAGGCCTGGCGTGCTACGATTCATGGGGTCTCAAAGAGTCGGACACGACTGAGCGACTGAACTGAACTGAATTGAAGTGTCAATGGTCGCTATAGCTGAGAAACCCCACACAAAGCTTTCCTTGCTGAGACAACTGTGTGGTTTCTTTCTCCTCCTTGGACCCTGACTCATGCAGGGGTTGATGGAGAAGTGCAGGCAGGTAGATGAAATTAGACCTTAGGAAAGTTCATCACAAGGTTTTAGTCTTAGCAGCTCTGGCTTGTCTCAAGATCCCTGCAATGTTTTCAATTATTATTTGACCTCTTGTTGCTAGTAAGAGAAAAAACACAAGTGTTGGAGGATTAAAGAAATCCTGGGAATTTTTTTTTCTTCCTTTAGCTTGGTGCAGAATTTCCTTATTGATGAATGAGAATGAATGAATATACTCCACACACCCCAACTGCTACTCTCTGCTGAAAACAGATGGTGGGAAGGGTGAGTAAGGACAAAAGACAGCAGCTTGTGTGCTCGTTAAGAAAGAGAATTTAGTGATGAAATGCTAGAATATAAAATTTAATGTAAAATCACCTCCTATTAGAGGGAGGAAGACCTTAACAGACCACCAATCCAATGGTACCCAAATTAGGAGGAAAATCTGAATCATCTGGAGATTTTCTGAAGAATACAGCTTCTGGGGCCGCAACCCATAATGATTAAGTCAGAATCTTCGAGAGGCAAGACAATCCAACATCATTCTTCTAATCAGAGCCACTGCTGGTCTATATGGTACCTTTATGAAAAATAGAAAAGGCACCTCTCTCTGAACCAGGCTCATAACTTGGCAGGTAGAGAATCTGGGTTTTAATCTCCTCCAATTATCTCCAGCAAGTTCACTTGTGCAGTGCACAAACTTCACAACTCTACATGGACACCCTGATTTGCAAAATGAAGAAACTAGGGCCCACAGGACTCGATTTTATTGTTTTGCTAATTGATTCCCAGGCCAATTCATTCATGCGATCACTGAGCACTTGATACAGGCCAAGCTCTATGGAAACAAGATGAATAAGACATGGTTCCCACCCTCAGGGAACAGACAGTCCATCTGGAAAATAACTTGAACAAAATGCTTCCGTTTGTGTTATTGAACCTGATCATCCAACAACATGGAGAGGTAGGGAGCAGTATTACAGTCTCTAAAACACACGTTGAGAAACAGAGGGTACGAGATGTCCAAAATCACACGTGAAATCCAGTCCTGAGATAAAACTGGAGCCCGGGCTCTTAACTCCCAGGGGAGGTCTTGTCCCTTAATTCAGTGGCACTTGCTCCAGGAAGCCACAGTGTTGCCCAGATCCCAGCCTCTTACTCAGCCTGTCCCCTAAAGGCGCGCTGTCAGGAGTCATTCTCTTCCCCAGTCTCACATCCCTGGGTTTTATTCCTGCTTAGGGAGACTTGTCAGACAGGCATCAGTGAACACAGATGCCTCTCAGTTCCAGGGACTGGATCTGAGAATGAATGAGAAATTGCAGGGGGAGGTGGGACCATGTGAAGACAGTTAAGTGGCTCTCCTGCTCCAGGGTTCATCTCTCCTCCAACGATTAAGTTTTTTCTCACAGCATTAATCGCTAGACGACACTAACACTTAACTGTGGGTTTGCTTCTGCCATACAAATGTCAGCGCCTAGAGGGTTGGGATCGGCCTGTCTCGTTCGGTTGCCTCTCCCAGGAGGAGGACAGTGTCTGACTCATATAAAACGCTGGCTGGATAAACGCATGAAGGGAGGAAGGAAAGAAGGAACACATTTTATAGCGCCCAGGAAGCCGGACCAACCAAGCCTTTATCTGCTTTCAGGAGAAAAGCCAAAAGCAATGTGATTTTGTAAATTTTAACAAGAAGCCGTAAAACCCTCTATCTTTAATAATGCAGACTGTTCTTTATCAGGAAACCTGAGCATTTCCTTTCCAAACCCGTACTTTTATAACTAAGACATTTTTTGCTTCACTGTTAGTAAAGGAATTTTCTTGAGTGGCACTAGCCAGTTTATGGTCTGTTTCTTTTTAGGTGGATGGTTTAAAAAAAAAAAAAAAATTCCGTCTCGTCATTTTGTGCCACTCCAGAGGTCCAGAATAAACAATCCAAATCAAATGCAGACAGGATAAACACCATGCTAGTGATGCATCAGAGACACCAAGCACTAGGGTTGGAGAAAGCGTACAGCGTGTGCGTGTCAGTCTCATCTTCTTAACTATGTGAGCAACTGCAGCCCAGACAGGTTACAGGGGTCGCTGAAAACCACATGGCAAGGTGGAGTCAGGGCTGGGACCAGATCCCAGCCGTCACTGATGGCTCATGTCTTCTGCTCAGGTGATCAGAAATCGAATCACAGCATCCAGCATCTGTGACACAAACCTGCAGAAAGGCATTTTCACGGAGAAATGAGGAAGGTGGGGGAAAGGCTCTAATTCAGCGGCCCTATCTTCCACCTAATAGTCCCACCACCCAGTTCTGGGATGAATGAGTGTGACTTGAAGCTGAGTGTAACCTGTTTATTTTGTGGCCTACCAAACTGCAAACCCAAAACCCAGTGGCTTAAAATAGTGACCCTGAATACAGCACACGGCTCTACAGGTTGGCAATTTGGGAGAGTCTTTTGGCTTCAGTTCACTCGTGCATCAGCTGTCAGTGGCTGAGTGTGGGAAGCCCCATTTCTGGGGTGGCTGGTACATCCACTGGGCTAATCTCAGATCAGGTCACGTGTCTGCCATCTCCTGGCCATGTCATCACAGCAGTGGCAGGATTGTGAGAAAGAGAAAAAGCCTGTGGGGCCTCTGGAGTCCCAGGCTGGAGCTGGCACACCCTTCCTTCCAGTATTCTACTGGCATGTCCAAGCACAGGTAACCTACCTTCAGGAGCGGAGAAACAGACTCCACATCTTTATGGGTGGAGCTTAAAGTCACATTGCAAAGGCGTGGGAACAGGGCAGGAATGAATTAAGGGCGACTTTTGCAGTCTCCCACATCAATCAACAAGGTAAACACACTTCTCCACCGCCCTAGAGTCTGGTACATCCTGTTTTACAGGAATCTTCCTGCCCATCAGTGAGGACACTCATGTTTATCTTTGTTGGGTATAAGCTCACATCACTCTTAAGAAATATTAAGAAGACACGATATTTGAAATGGAGAGGATCACCAACCCCTTCAGGGAAGTTGGGCTCACAAAGCCACCTTAAATTGTCATGTTACACAGAGGACAATTACACAGTAGTTAAGTGTGTGAGTCCCGGAGTCGCCAACTTGGCTTTGAACCTCAGGGCCACCATTTACCAGCTATATGACCCCATCCAGACTACTGAACCTCTCCAAACATCAGTTTCCCTGTTTGCAAATGGGATGACCATCATAGTACAGTTTCACAGACCTGGAATGAAGATCAGGAGGAACAATACACAGCCCTCACTCACAGGAGGGCTAGCAAACACTGGTGACCATCGCGTTTCGATGATGATAATAAAAGAAGTGGTAAGTTTTCTCTTTCGCACCCCTGACACTTTTGACTTACAGGTCCAGGAAGAAGGTAGCGCCTTAAAGCTGTATTGTCCACAAAGGAGAGAGTGCCCAGGGGAGCAGGAGAGGGCAGTGGCCCAGTCCAGGAGAGCGGGCAGATGTCCCAGCATGAGAGGATGCAGAAGACAGTGCCTGTCTCCAGTACAGCATCCTTGGAGGGGGCAGGACCACCCAAGAGGTGTAACAAGCATAGACGGGACCGCATCCCTAAGCTCTGTAGCATTCAGACCTGGAGAAAAGGTCTCAGGAAATGCCTCGGAGCCTCACTGTGGTCCCGAGCGGGAGCCCTGGCCTGCACGTTTGTTAGCCGAGTTTGTACTCTGTAGGCAGGTACCATGCGACTCATGGGCCAACGTCACAACAAGAAGTGGGAGCCAGAACCAATCTATATTTTCTGTGGACTGCACAGCAAATCAGTCTGGCTTGTCCTTCTGCCACGTGTTATAAACAGCAAGGCTTCTGGCCTGGTTTATGGTTCCAGCGGCCCCTTCCCATCCCCAGGGCCGTGTGAGGAGCCCATGGGATTCTCGTAGTCCAGAGGACACGTGAAGGCCCCACTGGTCTCGCTTCTGGTTGCTGTGGTTCCTGGGTCTCTTGGGGCGGGTTTCTCCTGGTGCCTTTTGAAAGCCTTTGCAGGCATGGTGAAACTTTCCCTTGCTGACCGGCTCCTAAGAGGACTTTACCAATCTTCTCAAGATCACCAGCGCAGATTTTCCTTGACTCCAGCTCTGATTTTTGTTTTTCAGGCTTGGGTAGGAACTAGTGCTTCTTCCCAGGCCAACAGCCATCAGCCCCTGGAGCCCCTCCCCAAAGCCGCTGGCCGTCACCCTGAAGGACCCATCGTCATAAACCCATCAAGGGCCTTCTACCAAGGGGGAGCAGCTTTTTATAAGAACAAAATTCACATACCTCGCTCTGCTTCAAAATGACAAAATCCTCATTACAAAAAGCATTACCCTATGCTTTAATTTTCACTCTTACTTGGGAATTTGTTCCTGTTAATTGCTAAATCAAATGAGATGCAAAGGGCCACGGGATGTAGATCCCCCTCATGCCCTGTTCCTTCACAGTCTGGCAACACTTAATTATTCCATCTGATATTAAAATCACAGCCTCTGCACTCAAGGTTACAAGGCCACAAAAATCCACCAGTCTAAGCTAACGTGAGACAGCAACATCTCCTAGATTCAGTTCCTGGAGCTTCATGTTTATTTATGAAGGATAATTGAAATATTTTAACAAACACATCATGCGTTCTATGTGCAAGGTACTGCTCGAAACGCATACAAGCACTAATTTCTGCAACCCCTGTTATAACCCTATGAAGTCACTATTATTAGGATTAGTCACCTTTTGCAGATGATGAAAGCAATGTACAGAGAGGTCAAGTTAGTGACCCAAGGTCACACAGCTGCTCAGTAGTAGAACTGGATTTAAATGCAAGCAGGCTGGCTGGCTGCAGTGTTTGTGCACGTCGCCACTGTATTTACTGCAGATGCTGTGACTAGAACTTTCCACTGTTCCTGTTGCTGTTATTTAGTCTCTAAGTCATGTCTGACTCTTGTGACCCCATGGACTGTATGTAGCCCACCAGGCTCCTCTGTCCATGGGATTCTCCAGGCAAGAAAACTGGAGTGGGCTGCCATTCCCTTCTCCAGGGGTTCTTCCGGACCTAAGGTCAAATTCGTGTCTCCTGCATTGGCAGGTGGATTATTTACCACCGAGCCACCTGGGAAGCCCAGAACTTTCCACTACACCTGGGAAAAGGTGAATGGCCACTCGGCCAAATGGCTAAACCTACAATCTCAAAATATTAATTCTGAGTGACTTCTAGTGACCACTCTGAGGTAGCAAAACCTCAAAGTTGGGCTTAGCCTTGAACAGCCAGTTCTTGATCTTGGCTGAGTTACTTCACCCCTCTAACCCTTGGCTGCTGCTGCTGCTGTGAAGCTTAAAAGGGTAAAACCTGGAAAGCATTTAGAACAATGCCTGGTCCCTCTTAAGAGTTCAGTAAATATCAGTCCCTGTTATTACTATTACCTTGCTGAGAATACCAAGAGAAGCACAGAACTCCGCCAAAGCACAGCCACACACATGCATCGGCGGCCAAGTCAGGTCCACATGTCCGGCAGATTCTCCCAAGGCAGCTGTGGGAGAATGGGATCACTTTACCCCTTCCTGCCCCTCCAGCCAGGGTACCCTCTTGTTTAATGACAGGTCAGGGCTCTTCCCTGAAGGCATCGGAAATACAACAGAGAGGAAAGGGCTTTGGAATCCCAGCCTCAGCCCACAGGCCTGTCCTGGGGTAGTTCCTTATGAAAGCGGACAGATTTGCAGCCCTCCTTCACCCGCCAGTGTGCTGATCAGCATTGGTTTATTTCAAGGCAGAGCTGGGCCCAGCGCTGTGATGGTTGGAGAAAACAAATGGGAACCAACAAGGGAGAGACAGCCACAAAGGCAAACAAACAGCCAGCAATCGATAGGATTAATCTGTCGGCAAGCCCGACACCAAACTCGAGTGGGTCGGCTGCCAGTGTGAAGCATTTATCATGAAGGCTGAGATGCAGTGGGTCTGCTGAGAGACCAGGTTTGCATTTTAAAGATGCCTTGAGGAGAAGTGGTTCCCGGCCTGCCAACAAGGTCTTTGAAGGTTTGTAATTCCTCAGAACCAGCAAAACAATCACTTCATAAAGGCAGCTTAGCTCTGCCAGAGGCTCAGCTGAGTGACATGGGGCATCTTCTCACGCCTCCCACCGGACACCCCGTGAGTTGCTCTACCGTGTGTTTGAGGCTGGCGGACTACTCCACCAGGAAATCAGATCGTAACCAGAGGCTGATCAGTCACCCCTCCCTCTATCGGGTACATTTCTCCAAAGCTGACTTACCCATGAGGCACACGAAGCAATACTTTCAGGGGACCTTGAACAGGCTTTAATTTTTTTTTTTTAAGAAAAAAAAATTAACATTTAGGGTGAATAAAATACTTTACTATAGGGTGTTAATATATTTGCCTTTATACCAACATTTTTTTTTTATACTTAATGGAGGAAACAGTGGAGATGAAAAGGCCTGCATCCCATGACCTGGGTTTCCCCAAAGGCTGCTGCTGCTGCTGCTAAGTCGCTTCAGTCGTGTCCGACTCTGCGTGACCCCATAGACGGCAGCCCACCCGGCTCCCCCGTCCCTGGGACTCTCCAGGCAAGAACACTGGAGTGGGTTGCCATTTCCTTCTCCAATGCATGAAAGTGAAAAGTGAAAGGGAAGTCGCTCAATCCGACTCTTAGCGACCCCACAGACTGCAGCCTACCAGGTTCCTCCATCCATGGGATTTTCCAGGCAAGAGTACTGGAGTGGGGTGCCATTGCCTTCTCCACTCAAAAGGCTAGGTAGACATAAAAAAATCATAACTTAAAAAGACAAAGCCTTCACTTTTAGATGTTAAAGTGTACCAGGAAGCAGCAAGCTGATGAAGAGATAGCCCTCGGCTACTCAAGGTCAGGGGCCTGCTCCCAATCCCTTTGTTTTCTTAAGCTTGTCAACGCCCCTCATGTGCCATCCAGTGCCCGGGACTTGGCTTTTGGGCAGCGGACCTCCAGCTTCACTGAGCATCACAATTACCTAGAGAACTTGCTTTATGAAGCTTCCACCTCTATGATGATTCTTAGACTGAACCATGAATTCAGTAAGTAAGTTCACAAATGGACATTTCATTAGGTGATGGACAGGGAGGCCTGGAGTGCTGCGATTCATGGGGTCGCAAAGAGTCGGACACGACTGAGCGACTGAACTAACTAACTAGGTTCAATCTAATCATCTGTCAGATCTGAGCTTCGGTTCAGTTCAGTCGCTCAGTCGTGTCCGACTCTTTGCGACCCCATGAATTGCAGCACGCAAGGCCTCCCTGTCCATCACCAACTCCTGGAGTTCACCCAAACTCATGTCCATTGAGTCAGTAATGCCACCCAACCATCTCACCTTCTGTTGTCCCCTTCTCCTCCTGCCCTCAATCTTTCCCAGCATCAGGGTCTTTTCAATGAGTCAGCTCTTCGCATGAGGTGGCCAAAGTATTGGAGTTTTAGCTTCAACATCAGTCCTTCCATTGAACACACAGGACTAATCTCCTTTAGGATGGACTGGTTGGATCTCCTTGCAGTCCAAGGGACTCTCAAGAATCTTCTCCAACATCACAGTTCAAAAGCATCAATTCTTCGATGCTCAGCTTTCTTTATAGTCCAATTCTCACATCCATACATGACCACTGGAAAAATCATAGCCTTGACTAGAGGGACCTTTGTTGACAAAGTAACATTTTTGTTGACAAAGATCTGAAGTGGAAACAGGTAAAATGTTTTTTTATCAAGTGAGCCTGAAGCAGGGGATCGTTGAACCGTTCTCTCTGGAGTTTGACACTTCCGAGTTTGGGTTCCACTGTGATCTCTTCCCAGCTACATCTTGCCCGAGTTACGAGACATAGCAAAGATTTTAATGTCCAAACATCTACAAGCACCTCTGCAAGGCCAGGGGCTTTTCCTATGCTTTGTAAACATCTAAATTAATCGTCATGATTAGGCTAGACATTCCCAAGGGAGAAGGGAGAGCCAGGCATCCTTTCTGGAGGGTAGGAAGAAGGATGGAAGGAAAGTTCCCAGAGGTTTCCAGGGGTGACAGGACATCAGTGGGACCCCACGTGTAGGCCCAGTCACAGGCTTGACAGCAGAGTCTAAGACTTCAATGGACCAGGTAAGCAGGGACACAGGGCCGCTCTGGCATCACCAGTGTGGATTAGTGCTTTGGAGTTGCCTAGATACATCCGCCCCCCCATAGCCACCCAGGACTCCAGGAGGAGGAACCACAATAATGACGTGGAACATGCCAGCACCATGAACAGTGAAGGCTCAGAGATCAAATTTAAATTAATGAAAAATTTTAAGAAGCTTGATGGGGGCATGTCAAAGGGATGTAGGAGCTGGTGGCTGGCAAAACAAGAAGTCCCCAAAGATGTCCACATTATAACACCTAGAACCTATGAATATATTATCTTATGTAGCAAAAGGGACTTTGCAGGTACAAGGCAGCTAAAGATCTTGAGATGAGGATACTCTGGACTGAAGTGGGTGCCTCCCAAAAGCCACATGTTGAGGCCCAAAGGGCCCTACAACGAGGTAATTAAGGTCAGAGGGTGGGGCCCTTAAGATTGGCACTGATTTTGAGATGCCAGGAGAAAGCTCACATTCTCTGTCCCTGCCATACAAGAACATGCAGTACCTTGATCTGGATTTCCAGCCTTCAGAACTGTGGGAAATAAATGTCCACTGTTTTAGCCACCCAGTCCAGGACACTCTGATATGACAGCCTGAGCAGACCGAGGCGGGGGGACCATCCTGGGAGGTCCAGTAACCACAGAGTCCCTGTACATATGAGAGGAGGCGGGAGGGTCAGAGACAGAGTGGGAGCAGAGGTCAGAGAGGTGCCTCCTGGCTTTGAGAGTGGAAGGGGCCCATCAGCCAAGAAACCTTGTGAAGCACAAAAGGGAAGGCTAGGAATTCTCCCCAGAGGCTCCACAAAGCAACACAGTCCAGCCAACACCTTGATTCCAGCCCAGTGAGCCCCAGTTTGGGCTTCTGTCTCCAGAACTGAAAGATAATAAGCTTGGGTTGCTTTAAGCCATAAAGTTCATGGTGATTTGTTGTAACAGCCACAGGAAACTAGAGCAGGAAGCAACCAGAAAGAGAGTCCAGTGGCCAAAAGTGGGACTCTGGGACCAAAAATCCATAGCATGGTATTGGATTACAACTCAAAGTATAAGATAAATCTCAGAGTTACATACTGATACAAACAACTGAATAAATGAATAAATGGGAAGAAAGGATAAATCTCCATTTATGGAATAATTCCAAATAACAGATATAGGTATTTCTCCCTCCAGGCAGAGCTTAACCATCCCCCATGGTTAAGTAAATAAGCACAGAATGGATGAGCTGCTTGTAATGCCTTGTGAAGTCTCCTGAACTCTTCTCATCTGTGTTTAATTGTTCTGATCCTTGTTGTTAGGGGTGGCACTGGTGGGGGGTGGGCAGGGAAGGGTGGCTACCCAAGTCACATTTCCCCAGGGGCCATCTATGCTACGTCTTCAGGGAAATAGATTCTTCATATCCCAGTCCACAGGGTTTGGGGAGGAGGCGACAGGTACTTTTGCCTAGACTCTCCCAGACCAACTGGTCTTCCTGTGGGATTTTTCTAGCAGAATGTAGAGATGACAAGCCTTCTGCTCTGATTAGAAAGTTCTCAGGATGAGAGCGGGGCTCTGGGGGGCTGCTATATCCCCAGGAGGCAGAAGGAGCCTGCGCTCAGAGAGAGAAGAGAAAGCCCTCAGGCAGAGAGAGGCTGAGAGGAGGAACAGGAGAGCCCTGCCAGCCTGTGTGGACCTGGTCCCAGCTGTCACCCAAGGCAGCCCCATCCCCACCCCTACTATAGTCTGGTTTTATGAGCCAACAAAGGCCCCCCTCAGCTCACATAAGATGTGTTCCTGTTATTCCCAAACTAAAGAAACTCAACTAATGCAATCGTCTAGCCACCGTTCATTGATTTACTAGGTCCTCCAACAGGTGTTTACGACATGCTATAAACATGGAAGACTGTGACCTTAGAGTGGACACTGGGCACTAGACGAGACACAGTTTTAAAAAAAAAAGGAAAGGAAAAGACACAGGCTATGTATCAGGTAAATACAGGAACACACATGGTCACAGGCGTACGTAATGCCTCATTTAAGCCTTGTAAGAATTCTGCCAAGCAGGTATCCTTGTCCCAATTTGACGGATAGTAAAACTGAAGCACAAAGAACGTATTCACTGCTGTGATGATAACAATCATTATCATTAGTCAAGTGTTTGCCATATGGCGGGTGTTGTACTAAATGCTCGTATATATTCATTTGCTGTTTCACTGATTTGAACGTGCCATCATGGAAAAGATGCATCGTCAATTTTTTAAAAATGCTATCAATTATAATAGCAATGGGTGGAATTGTTATGGATGGAATCGCATGCTCCCAAATTTCCTACACTGAAACCCTAACCCCCAGGACTTCAGAAGGTAATCTTATTTGGAAACAGGGTCACTGCAGATGCAATCAGTTAACATGCAGTCATACTGAAGTCCGGTGGGCCCCGGATCTAGTATGACTGGTGTCCACAGGAAAAGAACACCATGTTAGGAGACAGACATGCACACGGGGAGAACATGATGTAAAGATAAGAGTCATGCTGCTGCAAGCCAAGGAACTACCAGAAGTTGGGAGAAGGCCTGGAATGGAGCCTCCCCTGCAGCCTTTGGTGGGAAGATGGGCTTGCCCACACCTTGATCTGGGACTTTTCAGCCTCCAGCACAGGGAAAGAACAGATTTCTGTGGTTTAAGTCACACAATTTGTTTTATTTGGTTTTTCCTGGTGACTCAGCAGTAAAGGATCCACCTGCAGTGCAGGAGCCACAGGAGACACAGGTTTGATCCCTGGGTCAGGAAGATCCCCTGGAGGACGGCAGGGCAATCCACTCCAGTATTCTTACCTGGAGAATCCCATGGACAGAGGAGCCTGGCGAGCTACAGTCCATGGGGTGGCTAAGAGTCTGACACAACTGAAACGACTTGGCTTGCACACAGCAGCTGTAACACACTAAGACAACACTCTTGCTTGGAAGGTACACTCAAATTAGGAGACGTTGAAATGTCAGTTGTCCAGCGGTAAATCAGGTGGCTTGGTCTTCATAACAAACCCACAAGTTATTCCCAATTTACGGATGGAAAAATTCAGCTGCTAAGTATCTTATCCAAGAATCTTATTATGTGTTGGTAGAACCAGGACAGAACTCAATGCTGGGTTCTTAGAGTGTTCCTGTGCCCCCCAGAGGCCACATACACACACTCACACACACAGTCACACACTCACACACACAGTCACACACTTCTAGATTTATACGCAGGTCCTCAAATTTTAGACCACTTACAGCTACCGACAAAGTGCCACCCTCAAAGGCTCTGTTCACTAACTGTTCCTTTTCTAACCTCTGCAGCCGAGACCAAACTAAACTCAGTGCTCAGACTAGATTCGTGCCTACAGCTCAAGCTCCTCACTGAGTCATGGAGATTCTCCAGCCGTGCCCTGGTGCGCTTCTAACCATCACAGATCAGATGGGAATGGAGGCCTCCTCCAGGGACCGAGCAGGAGTGCTGACAGAGGCCGCGGCTAGCCTCCTCTGCACGACGAGTGGGACACAAAGCCCTCAGAAGGGTTCAGAAGTCTCCCAGAAGGCTTGGGGGACATCTGTGTCAGGGTCTGGCAACCTTGCTAAATTCTGGGCATGCCTTTGAGCCCCTTTGTCTCATTTCCTATGTGCTTTAGTTATGAAAAGCATCTTGAGCAAAGGGCATTTGTAACACCCCTCAGAGAAAGTCCACTGTGGTAAGGGAGGAGGAAAACGTAAGGACGAATAATTTCAGGGCCTTCGCTAGGAGTTCATGGTAAAGTGCCACGGCTCCACACACAAAAGGGCTTCAGACACTGGCACTGGTGTTCATCAGGCTACCTGCAGGACGCTGAGCTGGCTCACCTTGCCCCCTGCAAGATCCCTGGTGCCTGGCCCGGAGCCTCGCACACAGCAAGCACACAATCAAAACCTCAGAATGCATGAGAGGGGAAGTCTCTGTCTCAGAGGTTTGCTATACCCCCCTTGCTATGTCCAAAATTTTGTCATTATAAATTCATTCCTTGGGACCTAAACAAAAAGCCACCTAGTAAAATGCACAATTCTCAGGAAGAGACAAACCTGCAGCACTGCAGACTTACCCTCTCAGCCAGGATCAAGTTGAACACCTTACAAGAAGACTGAAGGAAGGAAGAAGTACCCAGGGTGCAAGAAAAGCAGAAGCCTAAACAGAAAAGCAGAAGATGAAGAGAGCGTTTATGGGGCACCTACCAAGTGACAGGGCCTCTCCAGGCAGCTTCTCTACACTTAAAGTGACCAACCTTAGACACATTGGGTTTCTAGGAGGCAGGACTTTCAGGGCTAAAATCAGGAAAGTCCCAGAGAAACAAGGACAAGTTTGTCATCGAACTTGGTATCATCTCCTTTAACCCTCACAGTGATCCTTTGAGATAGATACTAGATCCCAATTTACAGATGAAGAAACTGAGGTTAGAAAGGGAAGTCTTGCCTAAAACCATATAGAAAGTTGGTCACTGGACCCCCTATTTACAGGAGAAGAAACTGAGGCTTGGAAAGGTAATTGTTGACTAAATTCATATGGAAAGTCGGTCACTGGTACAAAATTTAAATCAAGACTCATCTGATTTCAGAAGCAAAGCTTACTCAGTTCAGACTATGCCATAAAATCCAACTGACCTCACAGTTTATTCAAATATCTTTCCAGCCTCCAAATACATCAAGGGCAATGAACCCCAGCTTGCCAACCCATGAGAACTTGCTAGAATACAATGGACCCAGGTTCCATGCCTGCCTGGTGCAAGAAGATTAGATAAGTACCTGTTCAATGAATGAATGAACAATCTGATGGAGGCCTGGGTCCACCCCCTTCCTCCCCACTCTCCTTCCTGAACAGCAACCTCCTCTCTCGGGTCTCAGTTTCTGGGGAGTTTTTTGAAATGGAAGGATCTAGAATCAGACCTTGGAAGGTGACAGATTTTGGCAAGGGGGGTGGGGGTAGGGGAAAGAGAGTTCCAGGAGGGTGGAATGGCATGACCCTGGGCAGGGAGAAGGGACAGGAAGTGTGAGCAAACCAGACTGACTCCAGAAGAGAGTTTGCACCAGTGTGTCAGGAGGCTCTGGATGTCAGAGAGATGGGGACATAGCAAAGTGGCAGGCACCAATTTATGTTCACTTATTAGTTTTAAATTTCTCTTTTTATATGCTTTTTAATAAAAAGAACACACTACTAAAGTAGGACACACAAATTTCTAAGTACCATCCACATACTGGGGGTATTTTAGGATTATTCATAGCTGAGGCACAGTCAAAACACTGGAAATCAGTGCATTTGGCAAAGGGAAACATTTTTTTTAAACGGGGAAACAAAGCAGTCAAAATCCTTACTGTAACCTCCTGTTCCCCTGGGCTTTCAGATCAGTTGCTCAGTCGTGTCTGACTCTTTGCAACCCCGTGAACCATAGCAAGCCAGGCCTCCCTGTCCATCACCAACTCCTGGAGTCCACCCAAACCCATGTCCATTGAGTCAATGATGCCATCCAACCATCTCATCCTCTGTCATCCCCTTCTCCTCCTGCCCTCAATCTTTCCCAGCATCAGGGTCTTTTCAAATGAGTCAGCTCTTTGCATCAGGTGGCCAAAGTAACGGAGCTTCCAGCCTCAACATCAGTCCTTCCAATGAACACCCAGCACTGATCTCCTTTAGGATTGGCTGGTTGGACCTCCTTGCAGTCCAAGGGACTCTCAAGAGTTTTCTCCAACACCACAGTTCAAAAGCATCGATTCTTTGGCGCTCAGCTTTCTTTATAGTCCAACTCTCACATCCATACATGACCACTGGAAAAACCATAGCCTTGACTAGATGGACCTTTGTTGGCAAAGTAATGTCTCTGCTTTTTAATATGCTGTCTAGGTTGGTCATAACTTTCCTTCCAAGGAGTAAGCGTCTTTTAATTTCATAGCTGCAGTCACCATCTGCAGTGATTTTGGAGCCCAGAAAAATAAAGTCAGCCACTGTTTCCACTGTTTCCCCATCTATCTGCCATGAAGTGATGGGACCGGATGCCATGATCTTCGTTTTCTGAATGCTGAGTTTTAAGCCAACTTTTTCACTCTCCTCTTTCACTTTCATCAAGAGGCTCTTTAGTTCCTCTTCACTTTCTGCCATAAGGGTGGTGTCATCTGCATATCTGAGGTGATTGATATTTCTCCCGGCAATCCTGATTCCAGCTTGTGCTTCTTCCAGCCCAGCGTTTCTCATGATGTACTCTGCATAGAAGTTAAATAAGCAGGGTGGCAATATACACCCTTAACGTACTCCTTTTCCTATTTGGAACCAGTCTGTTGTTCCATGTCCAGTTCTAATTGTTGCTTCCTGACCTGCATACAGATTTCTCAAGAGGCAGGTCAGGTGGTCTGGTACGCCCATCTCTTTCAGAATTTTCCACAGTTGGCTTTACACACCCTGAAAACCCACTGTACTTCCCCCATAACTATCTGGTTACTTATTTTGTTATATTTTCAGTTGAGCCATACATTTGTCTATTCTGACCATTGGTTAAATACATAGCAGTTGGTGGGGGGAGCGGGTAACCCGAAGGCCAGTTCCAACTGGATGAAAATATTACCCATCTCAGGTGCCAAGGGGACTGACATTTTCTACATTAATGATTCTTGTGTTTAATACTGAAAAAAAAAGGTATTTAAAAAAAATAAAACGTTACCTAAAGCATGCTGTGTGCCCATCGTATGTTAGTGCCTAGACCGTAAAAGAGAAAGAAAGTGAGAGTGAGGGCAAAGAGGGGGTTGGGGAGTGGGGTCTCAATATTTAATGGCAGACATGGGTGTGTGAATATATTTCTACAGTTTCATGTATCAAGGGCTTGATAAGTACTGGATTTTCAGCTGTGCTGTGCTTAGTCCTCAGTCATGTCCGACTCTTTGAGACCCCAGGGACTGTAGCCCACCAGGCTCCTCTGTCCATGGGGATTCTCCAGGCAAGGATACTGGAGTGGGTTGCCGTGCTCTCCTCCAGGGGAATCTTCCCAACACAGGGGTCAAACCCAGGTCTCCCACACTGCAGGCGGATTCTTTACCATCTGAGCCACCAGGGAAGCCCAGATTCTCAGCAAATAGTTTCAAAGAAATGAGAAGACTCAAGAAGAGTTCAAATAGAGAAATGTCTAGAAACCCCAGAGAAGAAAGTGCCTGGCATGGCCGGGGCAGAGCAGGGACCATTCATGGAGTTGGTGGCTGTGAGTGCTGAAGTATGAAGAATGATTCTGCCCAGCAGAGAGGATGATCACAGGGCTTCAGGCAGAGGGGAGCCCAGCATCTGAACCTTAGCTCTGGTCCTCCCAGCAGTGCCCTTCTGCAGGAGAGGGGATGGAATGGGACCAGTTCCGTATGACTGCTAAGGGGTGTTGCAGGAAGGATGCTGCCTGGCTCCAGAAGGATGGAGGAACAGAGACAGAGAAGTGGCAGGTGGAGGGGAAAGGGGCAGGTTGGGGAGAGCAGAGCCGGGAGGGAAGAACAAATCTGAATTTTGCACTCGGCTTTGGCAACTACCTCATTCAACCACTAGGTGTCACCAAACGCAAAACCCACTAGAAACGAGGCTAAGGAAAAAGCCAGGGAATCTCAATCCTAAAAATAACCTGGACCTAGTCCCTGAAAAGTCTTGAAGCTAAGGAATACTACACCTAGATCACTTGAGGTCAAGGAGGACTGATTTTCCTAATATCTCTAAAGGTGACGCCACAACTCTGGGGTCTGGTGTCTGCATCTCAGATTTACAGTGTCTCAGGGAAGCCTCAGAACACCCCAGGAGGCAAGACCACTGCTAGCCCATTTTACAGGTGAGAACACTGAGAGCCTGAAAGGCTCTTACTGACTCAAGTTCACATCGCTTGGAAGTGTCTCCACTAGGACTGACTTTGCATCTGGGCTCTTTCACCTGTACAATGACATACAACCCAGGGACATAACATGGTGTCACCTGTCCAGTGAGTCATGAGGTTCGAAAGGCAGACTCAAGCAGTTCCTTCATTCAATAACTCCACTTTCCTAATACAACATCTCTGCTTGATTCTACAACAGCTTGTTGGTACCACTGCATCTGGGAATGGTAGCCTGGATGATCCCAACCAGCAGAACTTTTTTCTTTTTTTTAAGATTTGAGGTATTTGTATATATTTCACACATTGCATTTTATTTGGAGAAATGAGGGAGGGTCTTGCTTGTTTTTTAATCAACCTATTTATCTTGCACAAACTGTTTGGCATGAGATAATATTCATCTGAGAGGATATGTTGTCTGATATAGGAGGTGGATGAGGAAGCAGACAGAAAGAGAAACATCATGGAAGATGCCTAGAAAGCTCAGCGAGGTTCAAACTTTGCCACTCACACACTGAGCTCTCCCAAGTCTAGGGTAAACAAGAGGGGGAGTGGAGCGGGATCCTACATGTAGAAGAGGAGCTGGAAAACCCCAATGACACACTTGTTCCCTGTTTTGAACATGTCCTGGGAGCCACAGAAGCAGCCAAGGCACACCCTTGTCCCTTTAGGATCTGTCCCCACCATGAAGACCTCTAAGTGAGAAATCATAGACAACACACCCAGTGCTACAATGGAGATTCAGACAACCTGGAGGGAAAAAAGAGAGCAGGGACAAGAGAAGAGGCTTGAGGGAAATGACGCCAGACACTGGGACCTCCAAGTTGAGTAGAAGTTCAGGTACAGGACGAGATGCTGACCAATAGGAAGGGCGGACACAAAGGCACAGGGGGTCAAGGGCAAGAAAAGTTCGCAGGATGGCAAACGTTCACAGTCTGGGAGGGCCTGGAGGCCTGGGAAATGTGAGGAAATTAGGGAGGTGGACCAGGAGGAGACTGGAGGGGGAGTCAGGGCCCACGAGCCACCAAGGACCTGAAATGTGGCCGGTCTGAAGGCAGATGTGCTGCACGTGTAAAATCCAGGGCAGACTGTGAAGACTCAGGGGAGACAAAGAAAGCAAAACACCTCATTCATGTTTTTATACTGTTCCCCTGTTGAAATGATACTATTTGGGATGTACTGAGTTAAATAAATAAAATATATATTACTGAAATTAATTTTGCCTGCATGTTTTTGCTATCTTAATGTGGCTAGTAGAAAATTCCAGATGGCAAATGCAGCTTTCCTTACAGCTACCCTGGACAGTGCTGGGCTATCTCATGAGGGCACATAATGCCATCCCGAGGGCTCTTCTGGCAGCAAGAGGGGGTCACCAGAGGTTTGCAGCAGAGGATCGATGCAGCACACTGAGGATTCAGAAACACCTTGGGCGGCTGTAGATGGGAGGGATGAAGCTGTGGTTTGGGAGGGCTCTCTGGGGGCCATTACAATTTCCTAAATCAGACGTGTTTAGGTCTGAACAAAGCAGAGGCAGGGGGAACTTGGGAGAGCTATTAAGGAGAAGAGAAAATCCCTGGCAGGTGAAATTCAGACATTGCTCTGGGGAAAGACACAGGATCCAATTACAGTCCTCCGGAGGGAAATCCCTGCTCCCTACCCAGTCACATCATCTAACCTCCCTGGCTGATGCAGAGCACAAAGCTGAGAAGATAGTTTTCAGGGCACAGGAAAATGCAGTGGGGATGCTTAAGAGCAAGACTTAAGCCACTTTCCTTGTTAAGAATCCAAGAGAAAACTCCGACCCCATTAGGCCCCAGACGACAACACCTAACAGTGTGCTCTTTGATACCTCTCCTCAAGTCTGCTGACAGGAAAGGCCGTTACCATGGACACGGGCCCAGCCAGGAAGCCGAGTGGGGCAAACACAGACAGTCTCACGGCCCGCTGTGTCCACAGAGCCGACGTGTTGGTAAATATTACACCAGGCACATACCAGAGACACAAAGCAAACAGTAAGTCATCCCGATGCCATGCTGGAAGAGTTCCAGGAGGCAATGTTGAACTTGGAAATGCTGTGGCTTGGTTCCCAGGCTACAAAGGACCATCTCCCAATTCAGTGGGGCTGGCAATGGGGCATCTCTACAATTTGCTACAGTTATAGTACCTTGTAGGATGGAGTCTTTCCAGACTGGAGGTATGACTGGCTAAAGAGATGTCAAGTTATTCTGGAAACAAGTAGGAAATCAGTGGGCAAGCTCCTTCCCCTTTCTGGCGGCCTCAATTATGCTTACCTTTAAAATGGGTATAATCTATACATGACAAGGTCACTGGGAGCATTCACTGAGATAAAATAGGTTAATGAATGAGGGAAATGTACATTTGGCACATAGGAGGCGCTTAGTAAACAGTACCTTCACTTTCTACTGCAGGTTATCCATATAATGTGTGACATCTAGAACTAGACATTGTCTCAGGATGGTCTGCACACTATATTATTATGTATGAGATAATCACCTCCCTCATTTCTGGTAAGGAAGCCTCAAGCTGCCTTAGTATCTACCACTGAATAAAAGCACAAAGTGATTTTTTTCCTTATTTTTTTTTTTACATCAACTACAGCTCAGCTACATGTCCTACATTTTTTACTGATATAATTGATGATCCAGATTCAAGTCCTGGATTTGTCAACCATCCCAGTTAATCCTATTTTACTAGACTGAGGTCAAAGCTCTATTCCAGAAAGATGATTTAAAAGCTGTCATCTGTCCTCAAAGAGCTGTCTGGAGCAGTGTTTTTCAAATTGTGGTCTTCTTAACCACCTGAACCAGAATTAACTGAGGTGATTATTTAAAATGTAGGTTCCTGGGGGCCCCCATCCTAGGTTTTTAAAACCAGACTGCCTGGAAGCAGGGCCCAGCAATCAGCATTCTCAGCAAACCCCCTTGGGGATACTCATGCCCAGTAAAGTTTGCAAATCAATTCCCCCACCATTATTTTGACCATGGGTTCTTGGACCACCTGCATTAGAATCTCCTGGATGCCTGTTAGAAACAGGGTTTCTGAGCATCACCTACATCTAAGGAATTTTAATCTGCAGACTCAGGAGAGAGGATGTGCAGCAGGATCTCCAGATGACTCTGACCCACGATGAAAACTAATCCCCACAGGCCTGATGAACTTAAAGCCATGCTCTTTGAGTGTGCCTGCAGAAGAGCTGCCTGGAGAGATCAGAGCAGCCATTCTTGAGTGCACGAGAATCAGATGCAATAGGTCTGGGAGGCACCTGGCGATTTCTGTTTCTAACAAGCTCCTAGACGGTGTAGACATCACCCATCTGCAGATCACACTTTGAGTAACACTGGTGTAAAACTGGTATTATTCTATATTATTTAATGTACCTCCATATAAAGAATCCATACAAATCCTACTGAAACAAAAATGGCCATGCCTTTTTTTGGTTGTTCCATCTTTTAAATCTCCTTTAATCCAGAAAAGTTTTGCATGTTTTTGATGTTTTGCAGTTGTGTATTGAATGCACAGTACAAAACATTTTAACATTTTAATCTCTTTTTTTCATTTTAATAATTTTAAAGTATACAATTCAGTGAGTATTTCACACATTCACAATGTTGTGGACCAATCTCCACTATTTAGTTCCAGAACTTTATCACCAAAAAAGGAAACTTAACACCCTTGGGGCAATCACTTCCCACTCCTGGCTTCTCTGAATCCCTGGCAACCACTAATCTCCTTTCTCTCTATATAGATTTACATATTCTAGACATTTCATAGAAATGGGATCATATAGGGAACTTCCCTGATGGTTCAGTGGGTAAAACTCCATGCTCCCAACACAAGGGGCTAGAGTTTGATCCCTGGGATCAGGGAACTAGAACCCATGTGCCACAAGTAAAAAATCCTACACGCTACAACTAAGACCCAGTACAGCCAAATAAATAAATAAATATTTTAAAATACACGATACTGGATGCTTGGGGCTAGTGCACTGGGACGACCTAGAGGGATGGTACTGGGAGGGAGGAGGGAGGAGGGTTCAGGATGGGGAACACATGTATACCTGTGGTGGATTCATTTTGATATTTGGCAAAACTAATACAATTATGTAAAGTTTTAAAAATAAAATAAAATTAAAAAAAAATAAAATACATAAATAGATGGAATTATATAATATGTGGCCTTTTGAGTCTGGTTTCTTTCATTGAGCAACATGTTTTTAAGGTCCATCCATGAAATAGGAAAAGGAGTTCGTCAAGGCTGTATATTGTCACCCTGCTTATTTAACTTATATGCAGAGTACATCATGAGAAACACTGGACTGGAAGAAACACAAGCTGGAATCAAGATTGCTGGGAGAAATATCAATCACCTCAGATATGCAGATGACACCACCCTTATGGAAGAAAGTGAAAAGGAACTAGAAAGCCTCTTGATGAAAGTGAAAGTGGAGAGTGAAAAAGTTGGCTTAAAGCTCAACATTCAGAAAACGAAGATCATGGCATCTGGTCCCATCACTTCATGGGAAATAGATGGGGAAACAGTGGAAACAGGGTCAGACTTTATTTTTCTGGGCTCCAAAATCACTGCAGATGGTGACTGCAGCCATGAAATTAAAAGACACTTACTCCTTGGAAGGAAAGTTATATCCAACCTAGACAGCATAGTCAAAAGCAGAGACATTACTTTGCCAACAAAGGTTCATCTAGTCAAGGCTATGGTTTTTCCTGTGGTCGTGTATGGATGTGAGAGTTGGACTGTGAAGAAGGCTGAGCACCAAAGAATTGATGCTTTTGAACTGTGGTGTTGGAGAAGACTCTTGAGAGTCCCTTGGACTGCAAGGAGATCCAACCAGTCCATTCTGAAGGAGATCAGTCCTGGGTGTTCTTTGGAAGGAATGATGCTAAAGCTGAAACTCCAGTACTTTGGCCACCTCATGTGAAGAGGTGACTCATTGGACAAGACTCTGATGCTGGGAGGGATTGGGGGCAAGAGGAGAAAGGGATGACAGAGGATGAGATGGCTGGATGGCATCACTGACTCGATGGACGTGAGTCTCAGTGAACTCCAGGAGTTGATGATGGACAGGGAGGCCTGGCATGGTGCGATTCATGGGGTCGCAAAGAGTCAGACATGACTGAGAGACTGATCTGATCTGATGTTGCAACATCATCAGTCTCTCATTCATTTTAATGGCTGAATAATATTCCACTGTGTGGCTAGACTACATTGTTGATCAAATTCATCAGCTGGTAGATATTAGGTTGCTTCTACCTTTTAACTACCGTGACTAGTGCTTTGATATACACACACAAACAAGCTTTTGTTTACACACCTGTCATCAGTTCTTTGAGGTATACATATAGGAGGAGGTCATATTATAATTCTGTTTAACTTACTGAGGAACTGCCTTATTGTCTTCCATAGGATGTGCCATTTTCCATTCCAATCAGCAATGTGGAAGAGTTGCAATTTCTCTACATGCTCACCAGCACTTGTTTTAGGGCTTTTTTGTTGTCGTCATTATTGTTGTGGCCAACCTAGTGGGGGTGAGCTGCATCTCATTCTGGGTTTGATTTGGTGTTTCCCTAATGGCTAACGACATGAGCATCATTTATGCTCATATACTTGCTGACCACTTATATATCTTCTTTGGAGAAATATTCAAGTCCTTTACCCACATTTTAACTGACTTGTCTTTTTGTTGAGCCCTGGTGGTTCAGAGGGTAAAGAATCTGCCTGCATTGCAGGAGACCAGGGTTTGATCCCTAGACGGGGGAGGACTCCTGGAGGAGGAAATGGAAACCCACTCCAGTATTCTTGCCTGGAGAATTCCATGGACAGAGGAGCCTGGCAGGCTACAGTCCACGGGGTTGCAAAGAGTCAGATGTGACTGAGCGACTTTCACTTCACTTCAAGAGATATTATTGTAGTCTTGATAGAAGATCAGTATCAAATGCAAGATGAAACGTCTTGTCCCACTCTGTGGGTTGTCTCTCTACTCTCTCCATAGGCCACATCACTCTGAAGCTTCATTCAATTCCAAGGCGATGACAGGACTACACAGGCTGATAACAGACATGGGCCATGAATGCAGCCAGTCACAAGTTCTCAGAGAAACTGAGGCCCCGAGGGTTACAGCAGCTGTTCTCAGGTCACGTGTGAACTCACCAGTATTGGAAGGGACTGAGGGAACACAGTTTACTCCCCCACACCCAACATGCACGTGCAGATATACACAAAGAGGTGAGGCCATTTCATATCTGGAATATTAAAGACACTGAAATACACCCATACGAAGCTACCTCTTTTCAAAGATAAAACACATCTACAGAATTTAATGCATTCAAAGTTAGATTTTCAGCACTGGACAAATTTTTCCATTAAAATTCCAGGGTCAGAGCTTGCAAAAAGAACACAAAATAGGCATTCATTCAACAGGAATCTGGAATGACGTCAATATTGGGCATTTCTTATAATTTAGGACCTGATTCTGTTTTTACACATTTGTTAACAACTGGTAAAACGGGTTCATAATCATCAAGCAGGCGTCTCAGATGTAAGTGACCATGAGAGCCAAACAGGCATCATGAAATGCTAAAGCCCAGTGCGGGCCAGGTGACAGAGCCGAGCTGCTTGTTGTTCAACCAAATGAAACTCCTGTCTCGTTATGTCGGCTCTTAAAACGTTAAGCAGACCAAACAAAACATCCCTTCCTATGTCCTTCCCCTCACTTTGAAATAAACTAAGCATCCTGGTACGTGATCCTTTCCAATCCAAAGAACCAAAGATGAGCAAAACAATGAAAAATCAAACAACCAACCAGGTACTGAATGTGTCTGGGGCTGCTCCATTCACTAAAGTCAAAGATGGAGAAGTAGCGCGAGGGCAACATCAGAGTCTACAACACGGAGATAACTGGCACAGTCTCATCCCTCCCACCAGAGCAACAGTTGGAGTTAAACTACTTTTTATTCATATCCTACTCCTTAAAAGTTTTAGGGACGCCTACAGCAAAGAGTATGACAAGTCTAGCAAAATAAATACAGACAAAGGAAAAGGGGAGAAAGGAAATGAAATGCGGTGGCTTAGATAACATAGAATCTATGAGCAGCATCAGATTTCACTGTGAACTTTCCAGCAGGCAGAAGAAAAAGGGCAACGCCACATTACCTTTTAGGATACGGACAAGTGATTCTTCACAAAAACGTAAAGAAAAGCTTTTTCCCTAGTGGCCAATTCCCAAAGAACATTTCCAAATGATCAAAATCTTTCAATGATTTAAACACAAGAATTTGATAAGTTCTAAAAATTGCCAGTCTATCACTAATGCTATTCCCTAATATTTTACAGTAGTCCAGCCTCATGCAAAGACAGAAAGGTACATGCCAGCAGTAAGAGACGACGGCAAGCTGGGAGCTTCGGTCACAGACCCAATCCCCAAAGAGCTACACTCAAACGTCAAGAACAATCTATACGATCCATCTCTCTGAGTGGAAATATTCCAGCGCCTTAGGAAGCTTCCCAGTAATACAGAAAGAATAGTCTCCAAATCAAAAACAAGAAGCAAAGAACACCTCCTTTTTTTGCAGGGGAAGAACTATATGTGAGATCTGGAAAAGATAAATCCTGGAAAAAAAAATCCAGATCTATGTCTCCTAGGAAGATGATGTCTCCTGAAGCAATAGAGTGTTCCGTAGTCAACGAATGGTGAAGTAACAAAGAAAGAGGCTTTCTTCAAGGGGATTGTTGGCTCTTTTATTTAACAAACCTGGAATGACAGGAAAATTGTCAACAGTGTGTGTGAGGGTAGGAAAGAGGGAGAAAGTGGAGATTTAGAAAAAAAGGAGATGTGAACTCGGTCTAGCTGAGTTTTCCACTCCATTCTGGATCTTCAGATACTTTCAAATTCTTGGTTTAAGTTGCCATGCCATAAAATTTAATAGATTAATCAGAGTCTTTCATCAGAGGCAACAGAAGTTGATTCAGGTTAACTTAAACAGAGAAGAAATACATTGAAGCATGTGGGATGACTCATAGAATAGGAGAAAAACTGGGAGGAAAGAAAGAGTCCTCGAAAAGCCAGAAGTCAGGGCATCTTGAGCATCTAGGGAGCAAGAAAGAGGCCCGGAACAGTTTCTTCATGACACCGCATTCTTGATTAATCAATGCCAAACGTGTATGCTTTGCTTCACTCAGCAAGAGTGAAACTCCTGAGAAGGAGGGTCTGGACCCAATGTCCATCCCTCAGCCAGGGAAAGCAAGTCATCTTGACCAGCGGTTCTCAACATGGGGAAATTTTCTCCCCTTCCTCCCAGAGATATCTGGCACTATCTGGACACATCCCAGGGCATCCATGGGTTCTCACAACTAGGGAACTGATTAACATCCTATAAGGAGGACAGCCCCCACAGCAAAGACCCTTCCTTCCCAAATATCGGTAGTGCCGAGCTGAGACACGACGACTCCAATCTTGATTCATTGGTCCAACAGGAATGCAAAAGGAACATGTGCTTAATGGAGAGTTGAGGGTGTAGAGGACATGTCCACTGTCTGCTCTGCCTAGATTTCGAGTCCCTTTGGCCATTTCTCTTTTCCCTTCGCCCAGCTTACTGTTTCCACCTCCCACTTCCTTCAAAGGATGGTCCTCGAGCTGTGGGAGCCACTTATGGGCTCAGAGAGCTGACAGGGCCTGAGAATGTCTGTCCCCCAAGGACAGCCCTGAGCTGGGGTGAGAAATCCAGCTCTCTTGCCTCACATTAGACAGAGACTTGAAATTCACAGTTCAGAGTGCCCGCAGGATCTGGCTGAGGATGGGACCTAGCTTCCTTGGCACTTTCTACTTTCCCACTTTCTCTCAGGGTCTCCTAGGGACAGTTTCCTAACAACTCATGTGTGTACATGCTCAGTCGCTTCAGTCATGTCTGACTCTTTGCAACCCTATGGACTATATAGCCTCCAGGCTCCTCTCTCCACAGGATTCTCCAGGCAAGAATACTGGAGTGGGTTGCCCTGCCCTCCTCTAGGGGATCTTCCCAATCCAGGGATCAAACCTGTGTCTTCTGCATTGAAGGTGGATTCTTTACTGCTGAACCACCAGGGGAGCCCTCCCAATTTGTACCCAAATCCTCTCTCAGGGTTTGCTTTCAGAAAACTTGGCCTAAAGACAAGATGTGTTACCAAAAGAAAGGCTGGGAAAGACTGCTGGCGAGTCAAAAACAACACCAATCCACCAAACACACCTCCTCCACCACAGAAGCCCTCCCGCCCAGGTTTCCACCTCTCCCTTCACTATGTGACAGCTAACTGGGTGGCCAGGGGTCAAGCGCGTGAGCTCAGCAGTCAAACCTGTTCAAACTCTGATTCCCCCACTGTGTGGCTTGAGATGAGTCATTTCCTCAACCTCTCCCTTTCCATCTGTAAAATGGGCACAATGTTAGTACCTATTCACAGGGTGGACTTGAGGATTAAAAGGAAAAAAATACAAAGTGTTCATTCTGATGTGGAATCCTTTATGAGTACTCATTAAAGGCAGCAGCTATGGTTACGAATAATCAGGTCAAGAATCTTGAATTCACAAAGCAATGAAAGCTATTCCTTTAAATTAATTACAACTAAAGAACTTCACCTTTCAGTGGGAATCTAGAAAGTTGAGACTTGTAGGAAGGTAAGCGAGACCCTGACAACTGATGAAGTGACGAGGGCCTTCATCTTACTGGTCTTTATTTATAAGGTGCATGATAAGCTTTCCACAGTTGATAATAGTTTAAAGAAAGGAGGGGGCAGAGGGAAGGAGGGTGGAAAGAAGAAAGGGAAAGAGGGAAGAGAGAAAGGGACCAGAAGGAAAAACACCAATACAGTATACTAACGCATATACATGGAATTTAGAAAGATGCTAACAATAACCCTGTGTACAAGACAGCAAAAGTGACGCTGATGTATGGAACAGTCTTATGGAATCTGTGGGAGAGGGAGAGGGTGGGAAGATTTGGGAGAATGGCATTGAAACATGTAAAATATCATGTATGAAACGAGATGCCAGTCCAGGTTCAATGCACAATACTGGATGCTTGGGGCTAGTGCACTGGGACGACCCAGAGGGATGGTATGGGGAGGGAGGAGGGTTCAGGATGGGGAGCACATGTATACCTGTGATGGATTCATTTTGATATTTGGCAAAACTAATACAAATATGTAAAGTTTAAAAATAAAATAAAATTTAAAAAAATAAAAAATAAAAACAAACAAACAAAAAAAGTATCTGTTTGAACCTAAAAAAAAAAAAAAAAGAAAGAAAGGAGGAAGGAAGGAAGGCAATAAGAAAAGTTCTCAGAATCTAAATCAGCTAAGAAGCAGTGCCCAGAAACTGAGCCAGCCGCGATGGGATTCTGATGGGTGGGTTGCAGGCCATCTGTTACCTAGAACCACACCCTCATCTTCACAAGCAGAACCAGGGACTTAAGGCTCCAAGACGCTTTCTAATAACAAACAGCAAGTCGCTGCTGCTTTCTGATCATTACTGGTACACACAGCAAAGTTATCACAGCCGCGAGGCACCACACAGCATCCCTGTGGACACTGGGAGAGGCAGCTAAGCGCATCCAGGCCTGAAGAGAAGGCCACGCAGAAGGCAAATGACAGTGTTTAATCACAGAAGCGAGATGGAGGGAGGCATGGGAGAAACCCAAGCGTGGATCCCTGGGGAGCTGAATTTAGAGTTCCTGGTGTAAATTATGGCACCTGAAGGGCAAGGTGATGCCTTACAAACAGAATGTAAGAGATTACTAGTCTGCAGGTAAGCAAATTACGTATTTATAAACAGCAGAGATGAGGGAAGGAGAGTAAGCAATCTTCACAATCTTTGCAAACAAAGTCCTTTGAGTAGACTGAAATCAAAGGATACCAAGAAAGACTGAGAAGAGGGGCAGAACACTGGTCTCGGTGTGGGAGGGGAAGAGAGGTCACAAAACTTTCCAGTCTCTGCCTTCTCTGCAGCCTGTCCAGCGATGACATGAAGGGCTCTCGGGAAGATTAACAGGATATCTTCTGCTAAGGCTACCGCACTGTCTAAATACAGCAGCCACTTGCCACATGAATATATTAAATATGTATTATTTGAAATTAAAATGCAGGTCTTCGGTTCCACTGGCTTCTAATCCCAGCTCAGGGGTTTGGTTTAGGCAAATCCCATCCCCTCACTGGAGAGTCCTCATCAGAAAATAAAGGAGGGGAGGGCCTGACCAGAAGGCTGCAGGGCCTCTTCCAGCTGCAGCATTCTCTGCTCTGCAGTCTTTCTTGGAGAAACTCAAGAGAAGCCCTGTATGGAGTGATCAACAGACCACAGCAACCTGTAAATCCAGCCAGCACCTGGTCCCACAGACCCAGAGCTGTGCTCCCCAGATCCACCTCCAGAGGAGGGTGCTGTCTCTGGCTCCTGGCTCGTGAGGAGTGGTCTGCCTCAGTTGCAGAGGGCTGTTCCCAGGAGCTCCAGGCTCCAGGAGCAGCCCACGACTGAGTTAGGATGCGTATAAAGGCCTGGCCCTTTCTGCATCACAGGGAACACCTCCTGAACCCCTGGGGGGTGGAGGGCCTGAAGGCCCTGGAGAGCCATTCAGCTTTCCCTCTGCTCCCTGCCCATCCTCTCACTGGTGCTGGCCCCAAAGGAAGGTCACAGACACCTGTAAACACCTCCACATCTGCTCCCAGAAAACCCCATCCTGTGTCTGATGGAACAGCAGGGCTGGCGAGGCAAAGTCAGACAAGTAGAATGAACAGATTCTGTGAGATCTGGTGAGATAATGATACCAATAAATAACAACTGTAAGAGCTAGCAGTTACAGGGCACTAACCAGGCGCCAGGCACCGCTCCATGTGCTTCACGCATGCTCACACATTTAATGCTCATCACGATCCAGTGAATTAGGGGCATGGTCACAGATCAGGAAATGGAGGCATGGAGAAAGCCCATGGCCAGGAAGCAAGCCCAGGCAGGCTGGCTCCAGAGTTGGTATTCTCATTACTGGTCTTAAGTCATTCACCTCCCTGGGCTCCAGTTTCTTCTTTTGCAACCTGAGGCTTGGCCACAATGACCACCGTGTGCTACTTCTCATCACTGTGTCCACCATCACGCAGGGCCAGGCTCGGAGTCAGGTCCAGCACCCAAAGGTCACTGTTGCCCTGACACTCTGACATTCTTGGCATCTCTCTGGTCTGGCTCCAGAGAAAGGGAGGTGGCAGAGGAACAAGAAAGGGCTCTGACACTGCTCTACTCCCAACATCTCTCATTAGGTATCTACCTATCCTTATGCCCATTTTACAGATGGGAAAACTGAGGCTTGGAGATGTCAGCCTGTGCAAGGAGGTGGCAGAGTTTGGACCATGCAGCCTATGTGTCTCTCACCACTGGAGCGCCCCTGCCAGGCCAGGCTGCCCCCACATGGTGCTCCAGAGGGAATGGCTGGGTCCTTTTGGCTGTTATGGAGGCTCATTCCAGAAGTCTCACTCCATCTCATGATCTGACTCCTTGTCCTCTGACTTAAAACTAACTTCCCTCGGAGAAGGCCCTCTAGAACTATTTTCTGTGGAATGCCCTCTTCGAGCTGTTGGAAGGATCTGCATGAGACTGGTTGTCACCCAACACTCTGTTGACATTTCCTTTTTAAAGAACATAACGTACATTCTTGGGCTGAACTCAAACATTCTTACACTGTGTTTTGTGGGTTTTTTTAAACATTTATGGACAAATGCAATCATTGGAAATGCTAGGTGGAAGTCCTTAGTTCTGTCTTCCTCTGTTATGAAGGGCAGAGAATGTCAGGGGTCAATAATCCTAGGAGAAACACTCCCTTTCCAGCCCGAGTTCAAAGGAGGACCACCAAGCTTCATAATAATGACTGGGAATGTAAATTGAGTATCTGGTGTATTTTAGATGCTGTGGAAAGCATTTCATAGGCATTTTTTCCATTTAATTCTCACTGTAACTTATAAGACAGAGAATTGCCATCAGCCCCATTTTACAGATGTGAAACTACAGTTCTTGAGCATTAAGAACATCTCCCAAGATAACAAATAAATGACAGAGGAGAGCTCTTAAAACACAGGTTTGAATCCAAAGCAGGGCTCCCAGACTGACTGGGAGTAGCTGAAATTAACCAGCTAAGGGAATTTAAGTAACTACAGAAGGACTAATCCATCAAAAAACAGTCATGAGAGGCCACTGCCAGTACCCACCAAGTAAGACTGGGGATGGGACTGGCTCTGGAAATATCCTCACAATTATTCACTCATTGTTTTTTCAACAAACATGTACTGATCACCTGGAGTGCCAAGCAAAGCCAAAGGAAATGGGGATACAATGGGAACCAAGACTAACATGGTCCTTGCCTTCTTAGGAGCTCACACTTGAGAAGTAGACAGCAAATCAATAGAGAATTACAATTCAACAGGAGAAATGAAACATTTAGGTTAACACAAAGGAACTATAGCAATCTGGGAGGAGAACGATACGGACTAGGGAGGGAGAATATAGTCAAGGAAGGCTTCCTGGAGGAGGTGACACCAAGCTGCTATCTGAAGGACAAACAGAAGTCTGCCAGGTGAGTGAAGCTGGCTATGGAAACTGTCCTATACAGAAACAGTGGCATGTCTGGAGGAAACAGAGGGGGAGGCAAGAATGGGGAGCTGCAAGACCGGGTTGGACAGACTGTGGCAACAGAGGCCTCAGTCTTGGCAGCTGGGTGACAAGCGTCATTACAGTCATGCAATGGAGAAATAAGCCTCCTGGTTGTGGCTCCACCTCCAAGCTCAGTCAGCTACTCTCCAGTTATCGCTGGCTTCTGATGAAGATTTGTCTATAGGGACAGAATGTTCAGACAGGAGTTAAGTTTCAAATGGACATTAATAAACTGACTCCCCAATTCTTTTTAATACCTAATGGATCTTAAGTGAATCTGGTCATCACCAGGAAGTCAGTCCCCTGGGCCCAGTCTCCCAGGTGTCCAAGCTCACATAATAAAAAACCAGACACAGAACACGGTGCCCTCCAAAAGATCTAGACAGACATTTCTCCAAAGACACAGATGGCCAACAGGCACATAAAAAGATAGTCAACATCACTGATTACTAGAGAAATGGAAATCAAATCTACAGTGAGGCGTCACTACACAGCAGTCAGAATGTGCTCGCTCACTCAGTCATGGCCGACTCTTTGCAACTCCACAGACTATAGCCCACCAGGCTCCTCTGTCCATGGAATTCCAGGCAAGAATACTGGAAGAGTTGCCATTTCCTTCTCCATCACTACACAGCAGTCAGAATAGCCACCATCAAAAAGTCTACAAATAATAAATGCTGAAGACACTTAAACAGTTGGTGGAAATGTAAATTGGTACAGCTACTATGGAGAACAGTACAGAAGCTCCTTAAAAAACTAAAACCAGAGTTACCATATGATCTAGCAATCCTACTCCAGATCAAGTATCTGGAGAAAACTATAAATCAAAAAGGTAGATGCACCCCTATGTTCATAGCAGCACTATATGCAACAGCCAAGACTTGGAAGCAACGTGTCTATCGACAGATGAACGAATAAAGAAGATGTGGGGTGTCTGCGTGTACACACACACACACACACACACACACACGTATACAATGAAATATTACTCAGCCATTAAAAAGAATGAAACGATGCCATTTGCAGCAACGTGGATGGACCTAGAGATGATCACTCTATGTGAAGTAAGCTAGATAAAGACAAGTGTCATGATATCGCTTATATGTGGAATCAACAAAAAGAATGATACAAGTGAAATTGTTTACAAAACAGGAATAGACTCACAGACATAGAGAACAAACTTATGTTTACCAAAGGAGAAAGGGGGGCAGGGATAAATTGGGAGTTTGGGATTAAAATATACACACAACTATGTATCTAGAATAGATAACCAATAAAGACCTAATGTATAAAACTGGGAACTACACTCAATGTCCTGCAATAACCCATAATAGAAAGGAATTGAAAAAAGAATAGATACGCACACACACACACACACACACACACACACACACATATATATATAACTGAGTCAGTTTGCTGTGCATCTGAAATGAATACAGCATTGCAAATCAATTGTATTTCAACAAAGAAAACTTTAAAACAGAAAGACACAGTGTCCTCACTCTCCACAGCACCATCTGCTTGGATCAGACAACCTCTCTAGGAGGCACACTGCTGTCAATTCATGCATCGCTGTGTATGAGCGTCTGTACCTCTTAGAATCCTTTTGATTGTGAGCAAGAGAAGACACAATCCAACATCTTCAACAATAAAGCCACTCATTATTCCCCCCATTAGAAAGTGCAGAGGACCCAGAGTCAATTTAGTAGCTCAGTGATGGCATCCTGGGCCACATTTTCGCAACCAACCTTTTGCTCTGACATGGTCTCAGTATACCTCTCACTGTCTCACATGGAAATACGATTCATCACAAGAAAATGGACTTTTCTTGCCCTACTGTTACTGTTCAAAGCGCCCCCTCTCCATGATGATTTCCCTTCATATTTCACTGGCCAGAAATTGGTCCCAAGACCCTTACAATTAGGCAAAAGTAAAAATTTTTTTCTTTTTAAAAAGAGAATTGCTTGGACTAGATCCATTATGGGGAATGAAGAAAGTATCACTGTGCCTGGTGCACAGCTCTATGGAAAAGGGCAGGAGTGAATTATTAGGGACTCTGCCAGCCAGGAAAGGAGGGGGCAGGTGAGGAACAGATATCGGTCAACGGTCTGCTGCAGTGGTCATGCCCCTGGCATACAGCAAGAGCTCCATAAATGTTTCCGAGTGAGGAAAAGGAACAAGCAAATCAAGACGGTTACCAAAGGTGAAGCAGCAGAGCCGCTGTGGCCACGTCTTCAACATAACCCTTTGAGTCTGAAGCAATAGGCACCCATTGAAAATAGTCTCAGAGAAGATTAAGTATATTTTACTGGTTCCCATTATTCAGAAGTCTGACGTTGTACTGGCTTTGAGACATGGCTGTATTGTATCCAGGTATTCAAATAATATTTTCAGGAACCTGTCTCAGTTCATCTCTGGACTCTGCTTTTCATGGGATGGTCAAAGGCAGCCACAGGCCCAAGTGCTCCCAGTTCAACAACCCCAGGAGAAAGGATACCGTCTTCCCCAGTCTTCCAGCCCAAGTCCCTGATCTGATGCTCGATGGCCTGCCTCAGACCAGGTACCACCCCGATCCAACTTCTTTGCCCAGAGGGAGGCTGACTGGTCAGTTCCAGTCACATACCCACCAGGTCTGGGTCACATTACTGTCTCCCTTTGGCGTTTTCCAATGTTCCTCACAGCTTCCACCTAATTTTTTCCCTGGCAGGTAGGAACCAAGTGACCAGTCTGTGCATTTCAATAGTTTCTCCTCTCTTGGCTGAACAACAAAAATGACTTTTAAGAATCATTCCAAACCAAGAGCAGGGTAGGTGGTTGGGAAAAGAAGTTCATGTTTAATTAACGGAAACTGGCTGTCTTCAAATGATCTCAGTGGTAGAAACCTCATTTAGCCTAGGTTTAGAACGGGAACACTCGGGAGATTATTAATGAAGTTTGCTTTTCATGGCCACAGTGAAAACAGAGAGGGGAGCGTAATTGATGCCATTTAGTTAAAATGTGGCAATTTAATCACTGGAAGATTAGTTCAGAGGGGAGAGAGTGGGGACAGGGCCAGGGCAGAACCAAAGCAGGCGTGTTTAAACAGTACACAGCCTAAAGAATCATCTGAGCTGGCTGGCTGCTTGGAGATGGAGTTGGATAAAACACATGACTGAACACATGTAGGTTCTATGGAACTCAGAACCCACAATCAATGCACTAATTTCAGAAGAATTTCCAAACTGGAGCCATCCTGCATGAGCCTCTACTAGGCATCAAACATCATCATGTGGCCACGTGAGAAAAGTAAGCACGCACCGCGACGTAGCTTTGGTGGGGACAGATTCTTTGACCCAATTTTCCCACTGAGGGACCTGTGCCCTTACTGACTGCTCCCCCTCCAGTTGCCCCTCGCCATGATCTCTGAGCAGCTGGCTCGTACTTGGTCTTCAGTTGTTGTTTATTCACTAAGTCGTGTCCAGTTCTTTGTGACCCCATGGACTGTAGCCAGCCAGGCTCCTCTGTCCATGCGATTTCCCAGGGAAGAATACTGCAGTGGGTTGTCATTTCCTCCTCCAGGGGATCTTCCTGACCCAGGGATCGAACCCACATCTCCTGCATTGGCAGGAAGGTTCTTTACCACTGAGCCACCAGGGAAGTCCCTGGTCTTCAGACCTCAACCTAAATGTTACTTCATCACAGAGGCCTGACCACAGGACCAATTTCCCGATGTGATGTGAATTCTCAGCATCTCGGTAGCTGATGTGTCTGTGGTCTACTGGCACATTCATAGACTTCTTTATGGCCTAGCTTAAGGATGCCCCATACGACAGAGTACTCTCCAGTTCTGGTTGTCATTGTGTGGCCAGTGCCTCCACCAGCAACTGGCACTGGTGAAAGATGAATCGATTATCACCAGCATCCCTTAGACATTTTGCCCAGACAGGGACCATAGCTGACTCCTTGCTCCTCTGCCTCCACATCCCTGGACAATCTCATGAATCTTGGCTCCCCACCTTACAGCTATGGGTGCTTAGGAAAACGGTTCATTTCTCTGGGCTGCAATTTCTTCATCTGAACAGCAATGGTCAGAATAGCATCAACTAACAGAATTCCTGGGAGGGTTACATGGGGTCAAGCACACAGAAAATGAAAGGTCCAGCTCCAGCATCTCACTCAACTCTTTTAGGATTCCAGCATTAATCACATAGATCTGTGGATGTGTGTGTATCGACAGGTTGTGAATTCTTCAAGGGGAGAAAGATACGCAGTTTCTCTTTGCTTTCTAAAGTCTTGCATTTTGCCTCAAACACAGTAGGTGCTTAGTAAACGTTCTGCATTCTGCAAATTAAATTGGTTGCCATTCCAACCTGACCCAGGCATTCGAGGGGCTTCTGTACTCCTTGATATTCAGCTCTCCAGAGAAGGCAAATCCATATGACTCATGCCTTGAGCAAAACATTAAGAAGAAAGGCTGCCAGCCATATGAAAGTAATCTTGCCCCACATTCTCACACCAGATAGAATTGTTTTCAGTCAAAAGTCTAGTGTATGTGTTCTGCCCTTCTAACCCCTGTTTATCAGGGTGATCGCACAGAAGGAGCAGGAAGTGACATTGGGTGGGTTGTCATCTGGGCCTCATCTCTCTCTGAAATGGATCCATCTTCACACCCACTTCTCAAGCAGAGGTCTGTTACCCCTCCCCCCTGCCAAAATTGTCCAAAAAACACAAGACCTAATGTCCTAGTCTTTTGCTGCGTCAAATTGCAAATTCTTCCCTTGTCTAGCCTCAAGGGCTCTGTCAACTTTAAGATCCTGACCACAGGGTCACAGAGAAGCCAGACGTGCTAACAAAACATGATTTGCTTCCCTGGTTTCTGGTGTGTTTGACAGGAGCCTTCAATTCCCAGAGTCCCCCAGACTCTGAAAATTCCTGTCCTGGTCCCTAACTTCACCACTCAATGGGGCACTGATCATTTTTCCAGACCCCTAAGGTGGCTCCAGAATCTCATTCCAAGTTCTGACTCTGCTTTCCTTTCATCCAACATTATGAATATGCTTCTTTTTTAAAACATATTTTTCTTGGAAAGATCTGTATGTCCTCACTATGGCCTTCCAGATTTCACTGGAGCATAATATGCCCCTTAAAAAGTCAACCGCCACTGCCTGGACCGCTTCGATGCAGACGTGTAACAGGGAAGCAACAAGATCTGCTACGTTGTTCCAAGATGGTACTGGTGTTGGGGGGGGTGGGTGGTGATGGACATGTGATCCCAGACGTGCCATCTGGAAACCATTCTTCATTCAGCAAGTCGTCATTTATTTGGAATATCTGGTCCATGAATTTTAGGCATGTTTTCTCATTCAGTGGGAAAATGGAAGGAAGAGGTCATTAAGACCTTACATTTTTCTCATTCCTGTCATATAAACATGAAGAAACTGCCCTCTCTAAAAACGCTACTAAGTTAGGGCAGCCCAGGGATATTTCAAGCCTGCATTCTAGCCATTTCTCTATGTTTCATGCGGCTTCCTGCTCTCACATTCGATGAAAATAGCTCTTTCCATGGCAACACTACATGGAGATATGGTAGGTTTGGCTTAAAAAAAAAAATACTGTTTATCTTGAAACTGAACTGAATTCTCCCCTTTTTTCTCTCACTCCACAATCACACCAGTCTTGGCAGACTCTCTTGAGGGCATATGAGGACATATCTTCACCAAGCGATGATAGTCCTTCTCTAGTCCCCCATACAACATCAATCCTGTGTACCTGTAACTAGGTTTCGCTTCTGAGCGCTTGAGTCCAAGATATTAGCTTGATACTCAATACCATTTACAACTGACCCTGCCTGCTTCCACATTTTCATACCCTACCAGTGCCTCTATTTTACTTTACACGCTAACAATACCAAGCTGTTTATCTGGGACCCAAATGTACCTGGACTTTCACAGGCAGCTCATGATGGCAATACAGTCAAGGTCAACTTATCACCTTCTTTCAAACACACATGTGCTTATGTACACATATGCACATATACACAGACACACAAATCCACCACCTGTACCAGTCAGACCATAAAGCAGAATTTTACTGAAGGTCTGTGGAGTGGAGAGAAGGCCAAAAAGGGGGATTAAGACCATGCATCATTTCACCAGTGTCCCTTAAAAAATATTTTCTCAAAATTCCTTTCCCTATGACAACTGTCAACTGTCTCTTTCCCCTCTTGATACCAAAACTATTCTCCAAGGACTTCCCTGGTGGTCCAGTGCCTAAGATTCCACGTTCCCAATGCAGGGGGCCTGGGTTCAATCCCCGATCAGGGAGCTAGATCTCACATGCCGCTGCTAAGACCTGGCGCAGCCAAATAAATAAGTATTAAAAAAAAAAAAAAAAACTGTTCTCCAACTGAAGTTAACTCCCTCTCCTCACCCCACCCTCAGCTCAAATATTCACTGAACAAAGTAAGAGCCAGGTGGCTAGCTGAAAGGTTGAAGTCAGTTCATCAGACATACCCTGACACCCGGGCACTCGTGGTGAAGCCCAGGCCAGGGAGTGACAGGTGTGGACGTTCCTCACTCACCGTGTAGAGTTTACAAACACACGAAGCAGCTCCAGCTCTGTGAGTGCATGTACCATTCCCTCTTTCCACCACGCCCTTTCCACACTGCCCATCTGACGACCTATGCAAGGCTTCAAGACCTAGGTCAAGAACCACCATCTCTGAGACACCCCGGGAATTTCAGACGTGTTTCCTCCCAAAGAAGAAATGGAAGTCCCGGAGCTGACCGCTCTGACTTAGCACTGCTGCACGATCCCCGGGTTTAACATTTGTTGGCACATGCTTTTGCCCTATTATCCCACAAATTCCTCCAGAAGTGTTCCTATCCAAATCTCAGCTCAGCATGTAGTATATGCTCAGTATGTATTTCTCAGGCGGGAGTTAACTTTTACCACATAGCTGGGGGATAGGTGGAGTGGGTCTATATAAAAACAGGACCAAGGCAGATTCTTTCTCCTGTCTGAGACATGGGGTATGCTGTGTGCATTCTCTAAGCACTCTCCCTGCATTAATTCATTCAATCATCACAAGAATCCTACGAAGTAAATACCATCATCATCCAGGTTTTACAGATGATGAATTCAAATTTTAATTTTCCTTCTGAAGATTTTTATACTGTTCAAACATGTGTCATCTACCCCTGCCTGTAGGAGGATTATATGCTCAAGCATGGCTATGTGACCTGCTTTGTCGTCTGAAAACTAAGACATGGGGTGTGTCATCTCCAAAGCTTGAAGAACACTGGTTTTGCCTTCTTTTCCCTTGGTCCTGTGAACAGCCTCTGTCCTAACACCCTGGGTCCCAAAGAGGACATGTAACGGAAATGCAGCTGACCACTGTGGCCAAAGAGCATAAGCAAGAAATACACCTCCATTTTTGCAAGCCACTGAGATTTGGGGGTCATTTGTTACCTTCACACACCTCGGCTTAAACTGACTAATGAACTCCACACACCTGGACAAAAGTTTACATGTTCCCACATTGGTAAAGGAGATTAACATCCATCTATCCGCATAAACTATAAATCTGGAATTTACCTCTGATACCTCTTCCCCTTGCTCTCCTTCCTAAAAAAATGTTTCAAGTTCTATCAACCTGCTTCCTGAATTTCCTGGGAATGGAATGTCTTCATTTTTCCCTTCATTTAATACCTCCGTCTCAGGTCAGGCCACCATCATTCTCTCCCCATGTTCTCTATCTTATCACCTGAAAAGATGTATCTGAACTTTTCATCCCCACCTATTCCTCCCTCCAACTACTGTCCACAGGTGCTCTGCTGAAAGGACAGTGTCGATCACATCACCATGGGGCTTGGAAACCTCCAAAGCCTCCCCTGGTTCTCGGGAGATGAGCGATATCCTTAACCTAGAGACAAGTCCCTCCCCACCTGGCTCCCCAGTCTCAGCTTATCCCTCCTTCCCACTTAATCTCAGTGGTCCAGCCACTCTGCCCTTCTTTCTACTCTTGGACAAGCACGTTGTCTTCAACCTTCAGAACTTGCATATGCTATTCCCTTACCTGGAGTTTTCCCTCCATTTCAGCCATCATTTTCCATCTTCCATGTTCAAATATCACTTCCTTGGGGAAGCCGCCCAGGGCCCCCAGAGTTTGAGTGAAGACCCTTTATTAAGTGCTTTCACTGGACCATGTAACTTCCCTTTCATACAATTTTTTTCACAGTGGCAATTTTAGATGTATTTATAGGACTGTTTTCTGAAGCTTCCTCCCCACCTAGACCAGAAGCTTCATGTTAATGAGCATCATGCCACATTCACCTTTTAATCTGGACACCCAACAGTTTCTGAAACACAGAAGATGCTCAAATAACATCTGATGAGTGATGGAATGATTGAATATGGGAAATGGAGACCCTTTCCATTTAGACATTCTAGGGTTCCCTGTCATGCTTGAAAAATACATGGGCTTGTAACCCCCCTTAAGCAGGAAAAAACCCTTCCTATTCAATTTGTTGGGTCAGAAAATCCCAGATACTACAGCAGTAATATTTTTGTCTATGTTTCCGATGGTACTTCTTATGTAATCTCATCCACTCAGCCCTCTGGCCATGAAGATAAGAACTTAAATTCAGGACTGCTCTGGACACTGGCTCTGGACCTAAAGCAAACAGATGAATGTGAGTCGTGACAAGTAGGGTTGTGGATCTGCAGTCTCGAAGTTGACTTGGTCATGAGCTAAAATGGAGTGCTCGTTTTTGGAATGGGTACAGATGGTAACCAGAAATGGAGCACTAGCTGATATTTTCCCTCAACAAGAGGCCAGAGCTCGGGGCACCACAGGGGCATGGATGGAACAGTTTCATGTAAACACTGTAAACAGTTTCATGTAAACAGCAGGGCCCCTGTGTTTTTCTAGCCACCGGCGGTGACATTCGCTGAGCCACTGCTCTTACTAACGGTGGTCAGAGGGAGAAGGGCTGAGCCAGCTGCCAGAAGATGCTCTGTAACTGGCAAGGCTCTATTTATCTCACAGGGTTCCAACTTGAGTTCTATTAAACAGTCCCGTTGAAGTTCACACAACAGGGGAGCCCAAGCATGAGCAGCATGGTACAGCAAAGAGAACCAAGTTTTGCTCATGTGCTTGAGTTCAAATCCCAGGACAGACACTTATCATGATGTAAAACTGGGCAGGTCACTGCATTTCTCTGAGCCTTGGTATCTTCATCTGTTGGACGAGAAGCAGGGCAAGGATAATTCTTTCTACCTCTAGGACAATTTAATGCATGTGACGCACAAAGCACTTAGTATGTACTCAATAAACATCCACATCTTCTCTCCATCCCTAATCCTTCTACCAAGTATACAAGCAAAGTCAAATCTTCAGCTTTTGTATATCAATAAATAATTAAGAGAGTAGTTCTTTGTGCCTCACACTCTCATTGTCAGTGGAAAGAATGAACTTATAGTTCCTTTAGAAGTATGACAATCGGGGGTGATTTTATGAAAACCAGTGGAACATTATAGAAATGACTGACTATTAAGTATTTCTCCCTCGGTCACAGAAGCAATTAATATCAATGTGTATATCTTCTTGAGTGTTTCCCAGGGGCCAGGCACTAAACTGAGCAATTTGCATCCTTACCAGAGGTATAACCTTGAGCAAGTTACCCATCTATGCCTTGATGGAATTTATTGTAAAACAAAGATCACAGTGATGCCTTCATCATGAAGCTGCTTTGAAGATTAAGTGAAGTATTCTCTTTCACTTGATATTGGCTTTGATCTGCATGCATGTCAGTGTTAGTCACTCGGTCATGTCCAAGTCTTTGTGCCTACATGGACTGCAGCCTGCCAGGCTCCTTTGTGCACATGGATTCTCGAGGCAAGAATACCGGAGTAGATTGCCATTTCCTTCTCCAGGGGTTCTTCCCAACCCAAGGATCAAACCCAGTTCTCCCACATGACAGGCAGATTCTTTACCATCTGAGCCACCAGGGAAGCCCATGCATGTTAAGCGATCAGTAAATGGCAGGCAGTGCTTTCAATCAGAAGCAGGAGCAGACGCGCTGGCCCAAGAGCAGGCCATTTACATTTCCCACCACCTCTGCTCTTCGTGCCATCACACAGACAGCTTCAGGCCCACTGCCCGGGATGCATTTACTCCAAAGTAATCAGCCAACTACAAACAGAAGCTCTTTATTAGCCAAGAGCTTGTCATCAGCCATTTATTGGAACACCTCTCTAATTATCCTTTCTCTTTTTCCAGTGAAGGAAACAATGCTCTGAAGTGAAGTTACTTACACAAGGTCACATAGTCTGTAAATGGCAGGGTTTGGGGATTCAATCAATGCCATTTGACACCAAATCTCACATTTTTTTCCTATTAATATGGTGACATTTACATTAAAGGAAGAAAAATCACCCTGCATTTTTAATAGTCTCCTTCTATATCCTGAGGGTCTTAAAGACAATGGCAATGTCTGACTTGCTTTTAATTTAGCTAACACCTTTATAGCATTTCCTTTTACTCTGAAACAGTGCTTCACAAGTGTGAATGTGTTAAATCCAAAGAAATTGGTTTTATTATACTCCCACTTTACTGATGAGATAACCAAGGTAGAGGGAAACTAAGCAAGTAGTTCAGAGTGATGCAGCAGAACAGGGACTTTACCCAGACATTCTCACTGTAGACTCTGAGTCCGTGGCCATGAATGGACACTGTGTTTCTGCGTTAACAGGAAGCACTGTAGCACACAGTCTGCTTCCCTCCTTTGCCCTGGGAACTTGGTGGCCCTTTCTCTTCTCTTCCTTGAAGCAGAGGGAAAATATTTATGGATGCCCCACAGCCACACCACAGGGGCAGAAGTCAGTTTGCACAACCGCCTAGCATGTGGAATTCTTCAGTCAGTGAAGTTCTAATTACTTTGTGAGTCTCCATGTTGGAGCAAGCCCTCCTGTGGCTGAAAATGGATGCTGGAGCCTTCGACGGGACAGCTGGAGTGGGACATGGGAAAGGCCTCCATCACCTCCTCAACTCATCCCGGAAATGTGCAAACATTCACGAAACTGAAGAAATTGATCATCTTCAATTTGAGGACTAATTTCGTTACCAACTAAATGACCAGAGTGTGTTCAACTCGCCTGTTTCAGAGGTAAATAAAGCAACAAAGACATTCCAACTCCCATCAGTTCTCCCAAGTCCACTGCTGGGACCTCAGCCCAAGGTAATGGTCTCACTGCCTGGAAAACTGCAGTTGACTCCAGATGGGCTGATCCTTCAGTCTCCCTTGTCTGCTGCCCTAAACTCTGTTCTCTTTAAAGCAACCACACTGAACGCCATCAAACAAATTACAGTACATGACACCCCTATTGAAGCCCTCCAGTGGCTGCCCATCACACAAGAATCAAATCCAAACCTTTCTCGTACCCCTGTAGACCCCACAAGATCAGCCCACAGCCAATATCCTCAACTTCATGTCCCTCCAGCTCCAGCCAATGGGCTTTCCCTTTCAGCTGCTCAAACAGGTCAAGTTCCTCTGAACCACAGGGCCTTTTGCACTCGCTCTTTCCCTACTTTAATTTGTTTTTTTGTTTTTTTTTCTCCAAATGATGATGTGGGTGGCTCCTTGTCATCATTCAAGGCTCAACGCAAACACCACTTGCCAGATAACACCTTGTTTCATTACCCCCATTTAAAGTATTCCTCTGGCACGTTCCAGCCACATTTTATGTCCTTCACAGCACTTGTCACTTACTTATACATTTTTGTTTATTGTTTCTCTCCACCACCGAAACGAAAACTGCATGAGAACAGAGACCCTGTCAAGTTCATAACTGTTTCCCCAGTGCCTGAAATGGTGCCCGGGATCTGATAGGTGTTCCGTCAGTATTTGTTGAATGGGGGTGAATGGGATGCATTGGAAGATTGAGATTGACATGCACACATTATTGATACTATGTATAAAATAGATAACTAATGAGAACCTGCTGTACAGCACAGGGAACTCTACTCCATGCTCCGCGGTGACCCAAATGGACAGGAAATCCAAACAAGGGGGGATACCTGTATACACATAACTGACTCACTTTGCTGTACAGCAGAAACACAACATTGGAAGGCAACTATACTCCAATAAAAATTTTTTAAAAACATTAAAAAAATGCTATGAGTTCATTTGTTGAATGAACTAAAAACACATGATGAAAACAAAACCTGCAGGGACGGTGGGCTGTCACCCTACACAGCATCATGTGAGACTCTGCCTTGGCCGACCAGAGTGAAAGAAGTCTGTCCTCTGCTGTTGGCTGTCGTGTTGTGAGACAGACGATGGTCAGGGCCAGGTGGCAAAGGGTCCTGAGAGTGGTCAGGAGCTGAGAGAGTTCCTCCAATGACAGCCAGAGGGAAAACAGGGATCTCGGTACTACAACCCCAGCAGATGGGCTCTGCCAACTACCCAAGGGAGCTCACAGGTGATTCTTTCCACAGTTGAACTGATGAGCCTACAGCCCTGGCTGACTCCTGGACGGCTGGCAGGTGAGACTGAGAGCAGGACCAGCTAAGCGGTGCTGGGACATCAAACCCACAGTAACTTTGAGGTAATCAACAACTGTCTTGTCCTAAATGACTGAATTTGTGCTAAATGGTTTCATGGCAGTAGAAAACTAATACTGAGAAGACTCAAGTCATTCAATCATTTACAGAAAAAAAGTCACCTCCACTAAAGTTGCCTTCTGCACTCAAGACAAACTGAAAGCAATCAGAATTTATAGGGCCTGCAACCAAGAAAATAAAGAACATGATGCTTTTATTTACTATTTCAGAGACAAAATCTGTAAACCACTGGCCAATGTGACTGTGATGTCCTCTGGTAGTCAGCATTAAACTGACTTTAATGTCCTTTTGGGAATGTGTTCTAGAGCAGCAGGAGGAAGAAAGAGAATTGCTCCACCCCCAGCCAGGTCTGGGAGCCAGAAAGTCCCAAAGGATGATGTGTGTTATGGCCAAGGACATAGCAGACTGAGACCCTGAGGTCTACAGGAAAAAGAAGAAAGAGAATTTTTTGTTGTGCGTGACCCAGGCCCCAGTTATAAAGGGGTGCATAGCCATTAAGGAGCCACTGGTAGGCTCCTGCATAGTAGCTGCCTCCTCTTCTATCTTTCTGTTTCTCTGAGAACCAGCTATTAACATCTCTAGATCACTGACTTGCTCAGATAGGAGCGGAAGGACATGCTGGAGCAACCGTCATCTTGGCCACTATGCACTTCAGCCCAGGAGGTTGAGCTGGGCTTGCTGGGAGTTAATGATGGCGCTGGTGAGTTGGGTTGTGAGCGTGAATTGGGTTGAGGTCCAACCACTTCCCAAAATCCCAGGTAAGTTTCATGACACATTTGTTATGGTCCCATGGGGACCATCTTCATCCCTCAGAAGTCATTATAGTCAAGTGCCTTGTGATGGTTGACACCAGGCACCAAACACATATTTTTTGAAGAGAAAGTACAAATACATGATGTAGCACAGATGCAAAAAAAAAAAAAAAAAACTGTCATAACAGAACCAAGGGACCTATATACTCCTTGGGATATTTATTATCTCTGTATTGAATAGTTATCTCCATCCAAAACATGGAGTGTTTTCCTCCAGGAGGTTGTGACTCAGCTGCCAAGCTGTGTCTCGTGTGTGTGGCAGGCACACTCCAGCCACACACACTCTGGGTTCTAGTGTCTTCTAGGGGAAAGGAAAAGGGGAACACATGTCAAGGAGTTAGGGAGAAGGAGAAGGATTGGACAGCACTCAGGAAAGAAAAGGGGGCACAGAATCAAGAGGGAGATGAGTGGGAATGAAAGAAACAGGACTGGCATGGAATCCAGGGGGAGAGGAAAGGCCATCAGCCACACCCATATCCCTTGGGCAGTGGCTCTCACAATGTAGCTCCTGAATGAAGAGCATAAACATTACCTAGGAATTTGTTGAAAGTACAAACTCTGTGCTCCCAGAAATTCTGGAAGGACAGTGTAAAGGTCTGTGTTAACAAGCTCTCCAGGTTAATACACGCTGAAGTTTGAGAACACAGCTCCTAGTTATCCAATGGCCTCACATTGTCTTCAGGCCCCAAATCTCTGCCACATCTCAAGGACAGACAGGCTTTTTTTATGTTCTTCTCACCTCCCCTCATGGAACTGTATGAGACCTACCTGCCAGGTTCTCCTGCTCTTCTTGGCCTAAGCTACCTAATTCACACTCAGGTGTTATTGGCAGTCACAAACTGAATTATCAGCCCCAATTCTTCACTCCTCCCTGCATTTTGTGCCCCTTGCCATGCAGCCATGAAGTTCCTCCACAATTAGGCAAGTTGTATGACCCTTCCCCTTCTCCTTGGGTTTGGTCATGTGACTTTATTTGGCTAACAGGATGTTAGCAGATTCAATACAAGTAGCAGCTTGAACTGTGCTTCTGCAGTTATGCTTATCCGCTGACATTGCCATCCCCATGAAATGGGTTCCCCCAGGGACACACAGACTCCTCCACTTAGCCCCAGAATGAAGCCCTGTGGAACAAAGCCAACCCAGTACAACCTAAGTCAATGCACAGAGCTATGAGCAAAACACTCCTTGTTCTAAGATTCTGGGATTATTTGTTATCCAGCAATAGCTGAATAGCACATTGGGCATCAGTGGATTTTGGTACTAATCTCCTGGGTAATCGATTTTTCCTACAATACGGACCTTCTGAAATTCCAGTGTCACGTGGCCGAGTAAGACTTTCAGGCCCTTGCAAGGAGACATTGGGTAATACATTTTAAGGGGATCACTTGGGCAGATGGAGAGCTCTCCACTTCTCTCAAGCTGACTGTGAGTGGGGCTGCCCTGCAAGACACTGTTGGGTCAGACGATGAGAAAGACACAGAAGGCAGAGTTGGAAACATATTGGAAGGGAAGACAGGAATGAGTTTAAACAGAAAAGAGACAGCAGGTTAGGGAGAGAAAAAAGCGACCAGCAACAAGCATCAGTGTACATCCTCACTATGTCCCACTGTCGAGGGCCCCCAAAGGGAATCTGCAAGTCTCCCAGCTCCAGGCAAATCCATCCCTGTGTATTCCTGCTTCTGATCGGACCTGCCTGTCATCCGGCTCCTGCTCAGCGAGCCCGGCTACAGCAGTGCCAGGACGAAAAACAGTGTTCTCTTGGCAGGAGGCAGCCTGGGATGGTTTGTCTTCAGAGAATTATTCACTCTGGAAGCCAAGCACTCCCACCCAGATTCTTACACCACAATTAATTGTTCCCAAAGCATTCTCCAGTTGGGGTCATAGCAGTAAAATGCCACACGGTTCTTTGCACTCAGGCCGCATGTGTAACAGGCTAGCTACCAGGGGACAACCCTGCCCACACACAAACAGCTGAGGTTCCCCCTGGTCATCGGACCGTGCTTCCCCATGTCTTGAATGATGTTTGCCACGCACACAGCAATGGCAGTTGTTCTATAAGTCAAACCCTGTAAAAGGGGAAGTAACATAATGAGCACTCCCTGAGTACCCAGAGGTGGGGATCTGGCAGTTCTCCACACTGGACTGCCAGTGTCTGAGACAGGCTATGAACACTCTCTCTTCTCAACCCCGCTGAATTCAGCTGGTTTGTGCTATAACAACATTAGCCACCCTGCTCTCACTGCAGGGACAGGGGCTGGCTCCAGCTTCTCAGAAAGAAAAGGGGAAGGGTAACACTGCTGGCTGGGAGAAGGTAATGGCATCCCACTCCAGTAGTCTTGCCTGGAAAATCCCATGGATAGAGGGCCCTGGTAGGCTGCAGTCCATGGGGTCACTAAGAGTCGGACACGACTGAGCGATTTCACTTTAATTTTTCACTTTCATGCCTTGGAGAAGGAAATGGCAACCCACTCCAATGTTCTTGCCTGGAGAATCCCAGGGACAGCAGAGCCTGGTGGGCTGCCATCTATGGGGTCACACAGAGTCAGATACGACTGAAGCGACTTAGCAGCAGCAGCAGCAGCAACACTGCTGGCTGAGCACTAGCTTTGTGCCGGGCATCACACCAAGTGGTTTACTGAAACTGCTTTAACTCACATCCTCATCCCGTGAGGTGGTATCCTCACCCTCATTTTACAAACAAGAATGGTAAATAAAACTCAGGGAGGTAAGGTCGCATAGCTGTTAAGTGGCTAGCCACGGCTGGATCCAGACTGAGCTAGAAGCCGGCACCGGCATTCCTGCTGTAACGCACAACAGGGACTTGTCTACTGTATTAATAATCATTTTACTATTAACTTTTAAGAACAAAGACAGGGTCTGTTCTCTCCCTGACCTAAGTTTTACATACACTGTCTCATCTAGTCTTCTCAACACCAGTGTTAGCCTCATTTGACAGATGAAAAGGTAAAGCTCAGAGAGGTTAAGCAACTTATCTGAGATCACACAGCTAAAAAGGGGTAGAGCCAGGATCTGGACACAAGTCTTACTGCAAGTCTGAATCCCTAACCAGGTGCCTGTTCCTTGGGTTGTGGGTGTCTGTTTGCTATGGTCCAGCCCTGCCCATTGAGAAATGGTTTCAGTCGGGAAAAGAATTCTCTAAAGAATGTAGATTTCTCAAAGCCACAAGAGACACCCCAGACCTCTTAGAGACATGTAACCTTGCTAACATCTGCAACTATGGCAACCCTGAAGCTTCAATAATATTTTGGGAATGAACTTTACCCTCTCTCGCAAATGTCCTGACCCAGTCTCTGGAACTCACCTTTGGCAACTGCAAGAATGAAAACAATGACAGCCGTAGGTTTGCATGAGCAGCTATAAAAGCAAGGGCCTTCTTGGATGAGAAACAATATTAAAAATGTATTCCAAAGGGTCACATTTCCCAGGCTGAAAATATCCAAAAATGGAGATAAAAGAGATAAACTGGAAGAAACACAAAGAACCAGGTTCTAGAACTGTTTTCCCCTCGTTAATCCCAGGTCTTTATGAGTTTGGAGAGACATACAGGAGGTTTCCACATGGACATGTTAGGGGCTCCCTGCCTGAGCTCATATGATAATAAATGGAACCATTTTTATTTCTAAAAACTTGCCTTTTAGGTTTGGTTTGGTTTTGCCTGCCTAGCATTGCTCCTCTCTCCTGGGAGCACCCGTCTCATTTTCTTGGAAGGGAATGACCATCTCCCACTTGGGTTCCCGGAGTCTGGGAGCGGAGAATCCACTCTCTGTTACAAGGGCACCTGATGGAGCCAGGTCTCATCTACTGGCATATTCCGTGGTACTGACTACAAGCACTGGATCAGGACCTGAAGCTCAGTCTGGCCACTCAGAGGCAGCCCAAGGCTTGTAGGGAAGCTGCCAGAGGAGCGTCCTCCTCGCCTGCCAGTGCAGCTGTGGTGGGTGGTGGGTGGGGATGGTGAAGGGGAGGGTGGGGGGTTGGGGGGTAGGGGGAGATGGTGCACGGGAAGTCTGAGTCCTGAATCTGTGAGCCCATTCTGCCAAATGAGAGGCAACCTCAAGTTCTCCTTGTGTAAAGAGAAACAGAGACACAGGTGAAGAGAACACAGGTTTGCATACTAGAGGGGTAGGGGGGTGGGGGGTGAATTCGGAGATTGGGACTCACACACATACATATGCTACTGACACTATGTAGAGCCCCCGTACAGCTCAGGGAAACTCTCCTCAGTGCTCTGCCACGACCTAGAGATGGAATATATGTAACATCCCGTGGCTTTACTTTGCTGTACCGTGGAAACTAACAACGCTGTAAAGCAACCATGCTGCTGTTCGTCGCCCAGTCGTGTCCGACTCTCTGTGACGCCGTGGACCATAGCATGCCAGGGCTCCTTGTCCCTCATTAACGCCCGGAGGTTGCCCAAGTTCGTGTAAAGCAACTCCACTCCATTTAAAAAAAAAATGTTTAAAAAGTTCTCACAGCACGGCCAGGTTTGTATGTGAAAAACACACAGCTTGGTTTCTTGTAAGTAGCTACCAGAAACCCCAGCTCACAGAATAATAATGAGATTCTCCTCCGTTGCTGATAAGTGTGTAAATGGACAGAGCCACTTTGGAAAACCGAGACACAGCAGAATGTTAAGAGGCCACACTGTTAAAAAGAACAAAAGTCTGCTGATCACCCAAAACCTAGGAGCACATGAGTGAAACAATCAGCCGTGGATACTCCCCCGGTGGGATCTGCTACGGCCGTCACTATGGATACACCAGGAGAAGGGCGCAATACAGATGACCTCAGCCAGGTATCATGTGGAAACACCAAGCCCCTCACATTATACAGCGTGTGAGAGCCTGTGATACAAAGGAAAAGAAACTAAAATGAAATACTCATTTGTGTGTATATATATATACGGAAGGTACATAGAGGCCACACAATTGTATAAACAGACAAAGCTCAGGGTGGTGGGAATGGGGTTCAAAACAATGTTTGTCTCCAAGGGACAGCACAGGTGCCAGGAGGAGGGACTCCCGCACTGAGGTGTGAGTTAGTGTCTGCACGTCTTTAAGTTCAGGACATGAGTGGTCCCTGCATTGTTAAAATGTGTAAGCTTTCGCATGTTTCGTGAACTCAGAGTCACTGTTAGTCCAATCCTGAGGTGCCGAGGACCGATGGCAAGGATGACAATGGTCCCTTCCAGCGGGGACGCGGTGAGGACCCAGCACACAGGCATCCTCTGTGGGGTGGTGGTTGGCGCACGCTCATGGTGTGCATTGGCTGGAAAACAGCTTTAAGTGAGCTAAAGAAAATAAAATTCCTTCCACTCCAACTCCCTCTGCCTCACGGCTCCACCGACTCTGTGAATCAATGCAGCCTTTCCACTCCACTGGGCCTGGTGCTTTTAAACACCACCCAGCTCTTATCCAGTAGATGATGAGACCCAGTTACTTTCAAAATCTTCAGCTGACATTTTTTTGGGTAAAAACACTTTTAAAGGGCTGTGACCTGCCTGCACTACTTTCCCTTCTGAAAGAACTCTCCTGGTTGAGTCTCTGGCTCTCTCCTTTTGAAGGATTTCACCCAGCCTGGACATTGGGTTAAAAAGAAAACTGGCTTTCAGCAGGAAAGAGGTGGAGGGGGGTTGGGGGAGCTTGTTGACACCACTCTCCCAGCCCGCTGTAGGTAAGAGTTTTTCCTCCCACACAACACAAGGAACAGAGAAGTCATTTAAGCTTTTATAAATACCGGCAGGCTTAAAAAGCAAGTCGCCAGCCTTAAAAACATGTCTCTGTTTCCTTTGGCTAATCTGCAAATCCAGTCATATTTTCAGATAAGAAGGTAAACAGAGGGTGGAGGAGATTAAGGAGGCCTATCCCAGGCCAGTATCTTTATGGAGAGACTAGGAGAAGAAACGTTACTGGAGTCTTTCCCTTTCAGGGAAAATGACGGTAGTCAAGCCCATAAAAGCCCCCAAACCCAGAAGGGTTAGTAGAAGTAAAAATCAGGACACTGGTGATTAAGGTGGCAGATCTCAGTCTCGGGGGAGAAGGCAATGGCACCCCACTCCAGTACTCTTGCCTGGAAAATCCCAGGGAGGGGGAGCCTGGTGGGCTGCCGTCTCTGGGGTCGCACAGAGTCGGACACTACTGAAGCGACTTAGCAGCAGCAGCAGCAGCTCAGTCTCGGGGCTTGGAGGCAGAGAACATGGTGAAAGAAGAAACTGGTTCATGGGCTACACAGTTCTAAAATGAAATGAGCTGCCTGGAAAGGCGGCAAGTTCCCATCTCTTAAAAAATACACACACACACACACACACACACACACACACACACACACTTTGTGCTAAGCCCCTCTTAGCAAAGATGCTGAGGAATGTTCTGGTGGAACCAGATCAGAAGCTGGAAGTTGGGGAGGAAGAGAGGATGGAATAAAAACTTTCTGAAACTCTAGATGTCCATCAGCAGATGAATGGATAAGAAAGCTGTGGTACATATACACAATGGAGTATTATTCAGCCATTAAAAAGAATACATTTGAATCAGTTCTAATGAGGTGGATGAAACTGGAGCCTATTATACAGAGTGAAGTAAGCCAGAAGGAAAAACATAAATACAGTATACTAACTCATATATATGGAATTTAGAAAGATGGTAACAATAACCCGGTGTACGAGACAGCAAAAGAGACACTGATGTGTAGAACAGTCTTATGGACTCTGTGGGAGAGGGAGAGGGTGGGAAGACTTGGGAGAATGACATTGAAACATGTAAAATATCATGTAAGAAACGAGTTGCCAGTCCAGGTTCGATGCACGATGCTGGATGCTTGGGGCTGGTGCACTGGGACGACCCAGAGGGATGGTATGGGGAGGGAGGAGGGAGGAGGGTTCAGGAAGGGGAACACATGTATACCTGTGGCGGATTCATTTTGATATTTGGCAAAACTAATACAATTATGTAAAGTTTAAAAAGAAAATAAAATTAAAAAAAAAAAAAACTTTCTGAAACTGAAGACAGAAGTTTTCAGGACTGGAACGCAGGCTCACAGCTTCTTAATATTCTCATAGAAGTATGCAACTCAAGATGGCCATTCTCTTGCTCTCTGAACATCGCCTGCTGGACCAGTGCCTGCTTCACTTATACCCGACTCACCTGACTGACATTCCTACATACTTGCCCCAGGCTAGTGACTGGTGTAAGGTTAGCCACCATGATGGCTTAACAAAGGGATGCTGAGGGGTATGCTCCTCTGCTCATTTCCTTAGTAACCTATGAGCCAACCTGACATCAATTCCCCTTATAACTGGTAACCTTCCCCTCCCTGACGCCAGAGCAAAGACTAGCACCACATCCTGCCTGCTCTCCACCGCACAGCAGTGTCGCTATGGGACCTTGCTTCAGGCATGTAAGCTCCCCCATCCATTAAACCGTGGATGCCTCTGTTGCTGACTCTGGACTCTTTCTTTGCTCCTGAAGATGGTCACTCCACAGGGTTTGTAGGCCTGTGGAGTGCAGCTCAAGAGACCCTAAGAAAGATAAGGCGCCGATAGACGAGATAATCTTTGCTCTCCCAACCAAACCCAGGTTCTGAAATCCTTGATGTCTCTGAATTCAGGCTGAAGCAAACAGATATTTTCTAAGACTTAAACATGTACCGAAGGCAGGCTCCGTGAAGCCCAGGATTTCTGCATTTCCTTCACAGCTGTACCACCACCTCTCCACCAGCCACTGACGTGTACCAGGTACTTGAGGAACATCTGGTGGTGCATGTAGGTGAATGAAACCCAGCCAAAGCCTCTATTTCTTCTCCATCAGTGGCCCATGGACAACAATGTCTACTCTGGCTGGCTGTGGAGGAGGCAGGGCTCCAGCCAATGCTCATCTTGGGGCCTCAACTGCACTGATTCAGAGAGTCTCTTCCAAACGTCTAGGGAAGACCGTACATTAAACCTAATGTCATCTCCTCATTATTTAATATGATGGGGCAACCCTGAAATGTCTCCACCTCCCCATCTAGGAAGGAAGGCATTAACCCTGGTCCCAGATACTAGATTTTTAAAAGACTTCCACTGTCCTTGACCGCAAACCTTTCCTTGTTGCTGACATTTAAACCTAATTGTGTTGCTGTTGGTCTCTAAGGTAAACAAAGCTGTACAGGGGAAATGTTTGGACCTAGAGATTCCTGTTTGTTTCAAGTCTGGACTAATGGCCGGAATTGTCAGTACTTCCCTTCATTTCCTTTTAAAGGGCTGTGGCCAGCCCAGCAGAGTGGGTAGCCCCAAACCATGCCCACGGGGCAATTTTCAAAAAAAAAAAAAAAAATGGTCTCTGGAATACAATCAATTCTTCCTACCTCAGGAATTTCACCTGGAGGACATGCTGAAGATTGTACCTCAACTAAAGACTCAAAATCCTAAGCGTCAGGAGAGAAGGGGCGATGATGGCCAGGTTAGGAGAGTAGAGGGAAGAACAAACAGCAGTGGCTAATCTGAACTGCCATTATAACGTGCCCATTGCAGAATAAAGCCTTTTAATTTTAAAAGTGCATCAGCTCATTGACTGTTTACAACAACAACCCTGAGAATCAAGTTTTATTTCCCCCATTTTATTGACTGGAAAACTCAGGCCCCAACAATGTCCCAAGTCACCCAGATGAGGTACAACCAAGCTGGGATTTATACTGAGATAAATCTACCCTCTTAGCCACCAGTTTGCACTGTCTCTCTTCAGGCCCAGATCCTACTCCTCTCTCTCATCACCACAGATATCCTTCTCCATCGTATGAGGATGGCTTCTGAGTTAAACTGTGACCGCTCAGGCCTAGAGAGAAGAAGTGAACAGAGGAAGCGAGGGATTAATATCCGGCGGGGTTGTAGAGGCTGGAGATAGGAGTGGAACTTGACGGGGAAACCAGTGAGCAGGGCAGGGTCTGAAGTAAGGAGGAAGCATGGCCAGGACTGTGCATGACAAACAGTAAGCTGAGGACTTCGAGCCAGCCCTCACGGGGCCCCAGGCAAGACGGACAGCACCGGGCTGAGGCAGTCGTCTGGCCCTGGCTCTTCTGGAAGGGGTGAGCCTGGCAGACCTCAGCCTCACAGCCCAGTCCAGGAAGCTGGTCCCTGTTGGGTTTGGCAGGGAGCCTCTGTGAGCTCAGCAGGAGAGAACACCAAGTGCCCCTGGTTTTCAGAAGAGAAGGGGTGGCACCCCCATCACAGCTGGGCCCTTGCACAACAGGGCTCATCATGCGTCCAGCTACCTTTGTTTCTGCTACACGCAGCTTCACATCCAAACTGGAGTCAGGCTCATCCTTAACATGTGGGGCTTACAGATCTGAGAGTGACCCCTACATCATGCTATTTTAAGTGTGGTCCAGAGGCCAGCAGCATAAGCATCACTTGGGAACTCTGATGCAGAATCTCGGGCTTCCCCCAGACTAGCCGAATCAGAACCTTTAAAGTCTGAGAAGCACTGCCCTACATGGTACCCCAGCCTGGGGTCAGAATCTCTGCAGCCTCACCTCTCCAATCTGTTTCATGGAGAAACCTCCCAGGTGAATCAGACACATGCCAGAATGTGAACCAGGATGGGGGGCCTCTGAAATGTCATAAGGACATCATCATTGTGGCATTCAGACCAGATCTTTCAGATGCCTCCCCTACCCAGAAGCATCACAAAAATTTCCTTTGAGACGACAAGGAAGGTGTCACTGGTTGATGTGCAGCCCATCTATTTCTGGAAAAAGACTGGTGACAGCTTATGAACAGGTCAGCTACGCCAAGTGACACAATGGACTGCAGGGCGAGTTCCCAAGCCCACCACCCACTAAGCGCTTTCTCCACATCTGTACTGTTACACAGAACTTAAAATCCCACCACTGCGTTATCCTTCTGCTTCTTTTTAAAATCAGAAGCTTTCCTCCGAAGAAAGAGCACATCGACATTCAGATTCAGCTGCTGATGAGCCCGTTCACAGCCTGCCTTATCCCACGGCAATCTGTCAGCACGTCTCGTCACTCAACCTCCAGAGCATAAAATCTTGAAAGTTCCCCCTCTCTCCACCTCCACTGCTGCATCACAGCTCTGCCAACAACTTCCCAGCTGGTCTCTCTGCTTCCACTTCTGCCTGCCTCTGCTCTCTGCTCCACAAAGCTCTCAGCGTGGTCACCGAAAGATGCAAAACCCATCAAATCGCACTCCAGCCTAAAGTTAAGCAGTGCCTGTATCCACTTCCTTTGGCTGTTGTAACAGATCACCATAAACATGGTGGTTTATAGAAAAACTCTCCTGCCCCACAGTTCTGAAGGCTGGAAGTCCAAACCGGTGTTCCTGGGCTGCAGTCATCGTGGCTCCCTCCAGGTGCTCCAGAGGAGAATCTGCTCATTGCCTCTTCCAGCCTCAGCAGGCTGTCAGCACTCCCTGTTTGTGACTCCATCACTCCACCACTCCCTGATAGACCACACTGCTTCTCTTCTCCTGTGACAATGCTCCCTCTGCCTCCACCTCCTCAGGGAGACGTGGAGTGGCACTCAGGGCCCACCCAGACAATCCAGGGTCATCTTCCCACCTGAAGATCCTTAACTTTGCCACATCTGCAAAGTCCGTTTCTGTCTGCGACAGATTCCAGGGCCAGGATGTGGATCTCTTTGGGGGACTCGCAATTCAGCCTACCACGCTGTGCTTCCACCACCCTTGTTAAAATCTGACACATTTACTGCGGCTCTTAGCTCCTAGGTGACCTGGCCCCTCCCCTCCCCTAAGATCCCATCTTGCCCCATAGTTCCCCTCTGCCAGCCCACCCCTCTCGTCTGCTTTTAGATTTTCAAGTAAGTATGTTCCTGCTGCAGAGCCTTGGCTCTTGCAGTTCCTCTTGCTTGGAAAGCTACCCCTGTTGGCCTCATTCAATAAATGAAAGGATGTCTTATTCCCAGGAACTCAGGAAAAGTAGAAGCAGCAATCTGAGTAGAGACGAGCTTCGTCTACCTCTAAATACTGCCTAGAGAGTTGTCTGGTTAAAGATGCTCCCGTCTAGTCTTCTTTCAGGTGCCAAACACCCCAATATGTCCACAGTCCTTGGTTACCTGTAGGCTCTCTCTGGCATGGAGTCATTTTAGACATCACAGTCAGAAATGGGATAGGAATGATGCTGGTGGAACCAGTCCAGTCTCCTTGTTCGTGGAGAAAATAAGACCATCCCAGATATAAAAAACCTATTTTGATTTCCTTCTTATGACGTTTCTTCTTTCAGCGGTCACTGAACACTTGTTGATGATTTGGGTGGCACTTTCACGAAGGCCACGGCTAATGGCAGCATCCTGCCTGGAGACAGGAGGCCTGCCTGTGGTTAAGTGACCTTTAATTTTCTCCTGACTCTGTGAACAGGTCTATCATTAAATAGAATTTCTAGTGTGCTATTATGATGAAAATGTAAATAGAAGCTCTTTCTTGCCCCCGAGAGAAGTCTTGAGTTTTGTTTAGTTAAACAAACCAAGAACAGTCAGTATATTACAGATAGTGAGTTTCTCAAGAGATCAACTCACTTTTTGCCTAGGTCTTTCTCCATTAGCAGTTTCAATCTGGCATTCTGGGAAACCCCTTTATCCCAGATAAAATAGAACAAATGATCACCCTAGGGGTAGCTAAAGACCTATTCCTAATATTTGAAGAACCCAGGGGAAAGGGTACCAGCAGAGGCTTACATAGTATATGTCTGAATATATAGAAGTTATAAACCCAGATAACACACTGTTCAATAAAAATATGGTTTATCTTCCTACCATGATAAATGTCTGTAAAACTACCTGGAAGGCTAGGTTTGGATTCCAAACTCTTAGATTCCCCTGTGGCTTCTAGTATGTTTCCATCTTCCTTTTCCACCCCACACTCTAAGCTGTCTCAACTCACACATGTGCAGATTCTCAAACTTGATCCACACCCCATAAGCAGCCACCTCCTGGTTCCCTCCACCATTCTCCGTGGAGGAGAATGGCCCCAGAGAAGAGACCTGCTCTGCTCTGAAAATGGGATTAAGCTCCTTCGAGCAGGGAATTCTGGGGCCCAAGGAACCTAAACCTGGCCTGGAAGGACTGGGTGACCAGGAAGCCAGGGTGGAGTCCCCAGGACAGGACCCACTCTTGTCTATGGGAGTAACCCCTCCACCTTGAAATTAGAAGCCATGGAATGCTTTCCAGTGTCCAAACACACCATCAAGTCCTCCTGAGTGGAGATCAGAGTCAAACAATCCAGGAAAACACAGTTTGCACAAAACCTTTTAGACGACCTTAGACTATTCCTACAAAGAACAAGCTAAAATCCTCAGGAGAGGAAACAAAATTGTAATAATAGTGTGATAAGGGGAAAAAAGTCTATGAGGCAAAAAGAAAGTACTTTGAGAATGGCTCTCTTGCCCGGATATTGATAAGAAAAGTGTCACAGAGAGGCTCAACAAGCTCTTCCTGCAGAATCCGTGCTAATCCAGGTTTCTGCTTTCCTTCCGGGGATCTTCTTTGATGGATGAGGCAGACTGTAGTTGAAGTATCAGTAGGTTAAAAGCTGTGAGCTCTGGAAATGACTCTGCTGCTCTTGCCACCTTGTTCCTCTGAGTATGGCAAGTGCCAAGCCACCACTACCACATAAACAACAGCACAGAGGTGACTGGATATGAGATGGTGAAAAAGATCAGGAAGGTAGAAAGCACCAATGAGGTGGTTACAGTACAGTGTCAGTTAATCGGGTTTACAAAATACCTCTGCCATTGACCCATGGCTAACACTCAGGTGAATTCCTTTGCTTATCTGACCCTGCATTTTGCTTCTTCAGCAGAAGACGGGGGATCCAGATAGCACCCTCTGAAGGCGAATGGTACAAGGATGAATAGAGACACAGCATATAAAGAATTCAACCAGCGGCTGTAACTCATAAGTGTTACACTGTATTACCTGCTGGTACTAACAGGAGTGCAGATGGTGGTAACAGTCATAATACTGCGCTAGCAGAGACAGTACCATTGTAGTTAGATGGCGTTTAGGCCGACTAGTTGGATTCTGATGCTCACTGTTTGCGACTCTGGAAAGGAAGGAACTGTCTTTTTTTTTTTTTTTAAAGTTTAGCTGATTTATAATGTGTTAGTTTCAGTGGTATACCAAAGTGATTCAGTTATATATGTGTGTGTATATACCTATAAACGTGTGTGTGTATATATGTGTGTGAATATGTGTGTGTGTGTGAATATATGTGTGTGTGTGTGTGTATATTTGTTGTTTAGTTTCTAAATTGTGTCTGACTCTTGTGACCCCGTGGACTATAGGCTCCTTTGTCCATGGGATTTCCTAGACAAGAATACTGGAGTGGGTGGCCATTTACATACATACATTCTTTTTCAGATTCTTCTCCATTATAGGCTATTACAAGATATTACATATAGTTCACTGTGCTATACCAAAGGTCTTTATCTGTTTTATATACAATAGTGTGTATCTGTTAATCCCCAACTCCTAGTTTATTCCTCTTTAATGATGTGGCTTCCCCGGAAGTTCAGTGGTAAAGAATCTGTCTGCCAATGCAGGAGACACAGGTTTGACCCCTGGGCTGGGAAGATCCCCTGCAGAATGATATGGCAATCCACTCCAGTGTTCTTGCCTGGAAAATCCCACGGTCAGAGGAGCCTGGCAGGCTACAGTCCATGGGGTCGCAAAGAGTTGGACATGACTGAGCACACACAGTCTTTAAGGATAGTAAGACATCAGGTAAAAGAATCCCTTTGGGGCAGGGATGATGGATGAACGAAGCCTGTGGTAACTGCAGATACCAAGCCAAATGGACAGAGAGATATGAGGAAACATGACCCACTCACATCTCCATTGAGAACACGTGCCCATTAGCAGAGAATCAACTCACACCACGTGGCGGACACTAAAAGAAGCTGCTGAGCAGGCTCACCATTATGTTCACAGTTGTAGAGACTCAAGCTGAGTCACCATAGTGATTCAGTCACATCTCAAGTGATAGAAGGCTGACCTCTCACTGGCAAGCCTGAATCACATCACTACAACTATCTCTATCTCTGGCCAAACTCAGATACTACTTACTCAGTGTGTATGTGAATCACTTCTAAATTAAGCACGAAGACTTCCAAATTAGTTCAAAGTCGTCTAACATCTGGACAGGAGATACATATTACTGAATGGGAGGAGGGGACATAGGAGTGGGGAAAAAATAGAAAGAAGGCTGTGTTCTCTAAGAAAACTATTTTCTTTTGAAACATAGGACTTATTTCTGCAGAAATGACTGACTCACTTTCTTTTTCTGATCATCGAAAAAACAAACAAGTGTGTGTAATAGAGTGTTTTACAACCAAATAAAGATGTCATGTGGGCAGTAGGTTCTTAATTCAGTTTGTATTACTCTAGCTACATTTAAAATGCATGCGTGAGCATAAGATTGATTTATTTCTGGGCTGGATTGCCTAAGGTCTTTCTGCTGTTACAAACAGCTTCCTGTAAAGACTTCTCAGTTTCTCTGGGATGCAGGAACACAGCTCACCCCAAGATGTTCTCTGACTTGTCACCCCAAGTCCTTGCTCTTATTTCCATGGGCTGCCAGCCTCACTGCAGAGCACTTGGCTCTTTGGGAGTAAGCTAGGAAGTGTCCTCTTTGCCTTGGGTTCTCTTTGAGGTTCTCTTTGCCTTGGGTTCTCTCCCTGTTACAGGATTCCCAGGTACTGGGCACGAGTAGGAAAAAAGCATCTGTGGTTAGCACCACGTGCTCTGGAAGCAGAGAGAACAGGGTTCAATCCTGGCTCTGCCACTTCACTCTTTGCAACTACAGACAAGTTGCTAATGCTCTTTGAGCCTCAGCTTCTTCATCTGTGAAATGGGGATACTTAAGAGTCCCTAACCTATAGTTATTGCGAGGATTAAGTATGACCATCTTTGTGCATCTTAGTTCATCTTAGTTCAGGGCCTGACCACATATCAAAAGCTTCACAAATATGAGCTCTAATTCTTTCTAGTGAAGGCTGTCTGGAGTTATTTATTTAGATACCCTAGAAGTTAAGTCAAGGGAATCTGATGTTTTAGATGACAGAGAACTGTAATATCCAGCCAAACTGGTCATCCTTTCCCTCAGGGTCCTTGCTTTTCCTATCACAGTGCTCCTCATTCATCACCTTTGGCTTTAATTTCTTGTTTAACGTCTGCCTTTCCCAGCAGAAGATCCTGTTAATTTTTTTTTAATCACTGTGGGATGCCCCACACCCACAGAGCTCTTGATACAGAGTTCTGCAATGGCTGTTTGTTGAACGACTGAAAGACTGAAAAATCAATGGACCAATGGAATGAGACCAAATGAACAACTGAACCATAGACCAAATGACTGAACGATCCATTGATTGAATGAATTAATAGACAAATGACTGAAATTCATCATCTACATTCAACTGGATGATCTGAAAATACTTCCTAGCATGACAAAAGACAAGACTGCTAAATACAGGATTTTAACTTGGGAAATCATAGTCTTTGGGGACGATACAGAAAAGCTGGTTTTGAGTATTTTAAGGAGTTCAGTTCTATCCCCCCCATCAGTGATGGGACGGGTGATAATACCCTACTGGAAAACATTACTCACGTAGCCTTCAAACTGCACATCCCTCCCACCCTCCATCATAACCCAGGACCTGCTTGACAGCTTCTGGCTGTGGCATGTCTATCCATGTCAGATGACATCATGGCCAAACCATGTGTCTTGGGCTGTGAGAACAACTGGGAAAATCAACAGAAAACCCCAGATCTTTCACTGTCTAACTTCTGACAAGGAAGACTCTTCCTTGAAAACACCCCCAATCCCTTTTTTTCTGAGCGAACTCATCCCATCTTTCCAGAAAGGCCAGACAGGGGCCAGGCCTTGCTAGACTCGCTCGGGGGGATTTAGTGTCTTCATACCTTGTTCATCAGCCACAGGACAGGCTCATCTTTCAGAAGCTCTGGAATTCTGCCCACAGACGTCTGGACATCGTGTTGCATTCTCAGGGAGCCTCTTAGGACATATGCAGCCAAAGAAGATGCAAACTGTTCTTAAATGATAACCTGCCTCAAACTAAGGTACTTAACATGACCATCAGACGGTATTTTGATGATCCTATCCTACCAAGAATCTGTAAGTATAAAGAAAAATAACAGAAACACTTACTTAAGGTCGTTTTCCTGTTGTAAGGGAGGAAAGGACACCCACATCCAGACTGGGCAAAATCTTAAGTGTCCCTGGGAAGACTTTCTAAGAGAACCAAACATGATGACTACCTACCTGCAACGGAACAAACAATAACTGCCTAATAATTAAATAATAATTACACAGCCACCAGGTATCAAACACCTTCTCCATTCCATGCACCAGACTGCACACTTTCTAGACAGCAGAGCATTTAACCTGCATGGTAGTTCTATGACATTGGTATTACTGTTTCCACTTTACAGACAGGTAAACTGAGGCTTCCAGTACGTGTCAACACATATATGAACCAGACCTAATTTCAAAGCTGGTGCTCCTACCCCTGCAGAGGCTGAACCACAGCCCATTGAGATAGGAGGGAAAGGTGACTGCCGACAAAGTGGAACAGAAGAGTTGAGTGTAACTGAAGAAGGATAAAGTGGTGCCTAAAATCTAAAGGGGAGAAGGCGGAGAAGACCTCGTGAACACATGACCAGTTTGTTAGCTGATCTATTGCCATCACGTGAGTAAAGGACAGCCTTCCAAAGAGATTCCAAAAGCTGGAAAGAATAGATGAGTGACAGCCCAGAAGGCAGATGGCAGCCCAAGGTAGCAAGACACCTTGTAACAATGAGTGTTTTCCCCAACTGCTGGGTCTGGTCAGAGAATGGGCTCTCAGACACAGAAAGAGTCCTTGCAGATGGCAGCAAACATCCTGTGGGTGCCAAAGAGGAGGGGATGGGAGATAGCTCAGAGGTCCTGTCCAACTCCCTCTGTTAGCTTTAGGGAGATGCTTAGTAACCATCTGACAAACTTACCCTTGCAGTTATCTGCCACAGGCACGCAACTAAAACAGCCTATGCAGAACTGGTCCGTTGTGACATTTTAATCTCCTGCAGGAGAAAGGAAGCAATGATGGGGAACTGTTATTCTGAATCTATTTGTGATAAACAAAGAAGAGGGTGGGCATTAGAAGGGACAAAATTATTGGGAGAGGAAGGAAACTGGGGGTATTACTGTATTGCTTGCAATAGAGTGGCTGCTGCTGCTGCTGCTAAGTTGCTTCAGTTGTGTCCGACTCTGTGCGACCCCATAGACGGCAGCCCACCAGGCTCCCCCGTCCCTGGGATTCTCCAGGCAAGAACACTGGAGCGGGTTGCCATTTCCTTCTCCAATGCATGAAAGTGAAAAGTGAAAGGGAAGTCGCTCAGTCGTGTCTGACTCTTCGCGACCGCATGGACTGCAGCCTACCAGGCTCCTCCGTCCATGGGATTTTCCAGGCAAGAGTACTGGAGTGGGGTGCCATTGCTCCATTCCTTTATTAAAGGCAGGTAGGGTCTTTAAGTAGGGTCTTAAAGTAGGGTCATCATGATTATCTCACAGCTAGACCAATCTAAGAGTTAATTTGCCCATGGCTGCACAGCTCATAATTGGTTCAAACTCAGATATGCCTTATTTCAAAACCATCTCTCTTTTCTCCAAAGTTTTTTTTTTTTTCATACTGTGCATGGGAATAACTAAAACTTTATTATTTTATTTATTTATTATAACTAAAACTATATTAATAACTTATTAATATGGTTTCCAATAACAATGTGAAAATTGGAATTATCAATTCAATATGTACTCAAAGTACATACTGAACTCAGGGAAGGGGGGGATTGGGCAGAGCTCTGAAAGCATAGTTCTCAGGACAGGTAGGTTGTGACGAACAGAAAAGGAAAGATAAGGCTGCTGTGTAGAGTAAGACATGGGGAGTAGGTCAGAATGGGCTGTTCAGACAGGCCAACTTAATCACTGAAGAAAGACAAGAAACAGGAAATGGATCAAACCAGACATCACCTCCTTCACAATTCAGTCTCATTTTGGCCTTGAGACCAAGCTATACAACTGGTTCCAAACTGCCCATAACACAGGTTCACAGACGGGACCTCAGACACTTCAATCTGAATGAAGCCTGCATGTGTCAACTTTGCTCCTAAAGATAACATATAAAAGCACAGTTACCTTTTTTTTTTTTTTTTTTTTTTTTTTAGAGTACAAAATGATTTCAACATGTCAAGAGAAAATATTAACAGGAAATAGGGTCACAAGGCTTTGGAAAATTAAAATGCCAATATGGCAAACTGAATGGAAAACATGATGATGGGAAAAGATGTTAATGACAGCTTTAACTATACTGATCTTTATCTCCTCTCTGCTTCTTAAGTTCTCCTGGGAAACTTGGGTGCTACAAGGCACCCACCCAATCTCTTGTTCATTAGACACTTCCTGATGGGCTGAACAGGGCCGAATTTCCCCATTATCCCTAGTGTGTAAAAGTTATTCTAAAATAGATTTTAGGGACTTCCCTGGTGGTCCAGTGGCTAAAACTCTCCACTCCCAATGCAGGGGGCCCAGGTTCAATCCCTGGCCAGGGAACTAGATGCTGCATGGGACAACAAAGAGCAAAGATTCCACGTGGAATTACAACTAGGACCCAGCACAGTCAAATAAATATTTTTTTAAATGGCTGAGTCACTCTGCTGTACACCTGAAACTATCACAACATTGTTAATCAGCTGTCAGTTCAGTTCAGTCGCTCAGTCATGTCTGACTGTTTGCGACCCCATGAACGGCAGCAGGCCAGGCCTCCCTATCCATCACCAACTGTCGGAGTCTACCCAAACCCACATCCATTGAGTCGGTGATGCCATCCAACCATCTCATCCTCTGTCATCCCCTTCTCCTCCTGCCCTAAATCCTTCCCAGCATCAGGGTCTTCTCAAATGAGTCTGCTCTCCGTATCAGGTGGCCAAAGTATTGGAGTTTCAGCTTCAATATCAGTCCTTCCAATGAACACCCAGGACTGATCTCCTTTAGGATGGACGGGTTGGATCTCCTTGTAGTCCAAGGGACTCTCAAGAGTCTTCTCCAACACCACAGTTCAAAAGCATCCATTTTTCAGCACTCAGCTTTCTTTATAGTCCAACTCTCACATCCATACATGACCACAGGAAAAACCATAGCCTTGACTAGACGGACATTTGTTGGCAAAGTAATGTCTCTGCTTTTGAATATGCTATCTAGGTTGGTCATAACTTTCCTTCCAAGAAGTAAGCGTCTTTTAATTTCATGGCTGCAATCACCATATGCAGTGATTTTGGAGCCCCCCAAAATAAAGTCTGACACTGTTTCCCCATCTATTTGCCATGAAGTGATGGGACTGGATGCCATGATCTTCATTTTCTGAATGTTGAGCTTTAAGCCAACTTTTTCACTCTCCACTTTCACTTTCATCAAGAGGCTTTTGAGTTCTTCTTCACTTTCTGCCATAAGGGTGGTGTCATCTGCATATCTGAGGTTATTGACATTTCTTCCGGCAATCTTGATTCCAGCTTGTGTTTCTTCCAGTCCGGCATTTCTCATGATGTACTCTGCATCTAAGTTAAATAAGCAGGGTGACAATATACAGCCTTGACGTACTCCTTTTCCTATTTGGAACCAGTCTGTTGTTCCATGTCCAGTTCTAACTGTTGCTTCCTGACCTGCATACAGATTTCTCAAGAGGCAGGTCAGGTGGTCTGGTATTTCCATCTCCTTCAGAATTTTCCACAGTTTACTGTGATCCACATAGTCAGCTGTATTCCAATATAAAATAAAAAGTTTTCAAAAAATTTAAAAACAGATTTTATTCTAAACAGTTGTCATTAGATCACGAGGGTTACTTACAATTAGACAACCACCAGTGTTAAGTGTGTGTTGGGGGTCGGGGGCTGAAATGCTTTTTACATCTATGCTAGGGATCGAGATGCTACACTGCAGAGTACTTAAACATGATGAAATTTAGCTTGACATATGGGGAACAGTCCAAGAAATGGTTGCTGGTGCTTTAGTTGTTGTTTTGTAGTTTCTATTCCTACCATCTTTGGAGTTTGATATATGTGGGTCCAATTTAAGACTCTGCAACCTGCTACATGACCTTGGCGAAATTATATAACATCCCTGGGACTCAGTTTGCTCTTCGGTCAAAGGTTGACAAGACCACCACCTCAGGAAAGTGTTGTGAGGATGCTGTGGAATGGCTCAGGGACAGAGTCTGGCAGAGTCTTGTTGATGGGAGCTCAAAAAGGGCACTTGGGTTCCATTATCCTGAGCACCTCCCTTGAAGCTGAGCAGCTCCTCCTTGGGTAGGCCATGGTAAACCCTCCACTGCACCACCTCCAAGTCCAGCCCTCACCCAAAGATCAAAATCATTCTCAGGCTAGGAACTCGGAACTCCAAGTTTGTCTCTTCATCGCATTCAACAGCCATTCTCTGGAGTGAGTCATACCAACACCTCCCTCCCAGTGGGCCTGGCAGAATACAAGTATTTTGCTACCGAGTGGTTACAAATTCCATCCGGGTCAGCGAATTACAGGGATTTCATCTTAGGAAGAGGGCCCAGCTCCGCAAACTGCTCCGGGTTCCCCAGCATCTCCCGAAAAGAACCTGATCTCCAAAAATTCAAGGCTAGAGTCACGTAAATGCAGAGTTCCAAAGAATAGCAAGAAGAGATAAGAAAGCCTTCTTCAGCGATCAATGCAAAGAAATAGAGGAAAACAACAGAATGGGAATGACTAGAGATCTCTTCAAGAAAATTAGAGATACCAAGGACACATTTCATGCAAAGATGAACTCGATAAAGGACAGAAATGGTATGGACCTAACAGAAGCAGAAGATATTAAGAAGAGATGGCAAGAATACACAGAAGAACTGTACAAAAAAGATCTTCATGATACAGATAATCACGATGGTGTGATCACTGACCTAGAGCCAGACATCCTGGAATGTGAAGTCAAGTGGGCCTTAGAAAGCATCACTACGAACAAAGCTAGCGGAGGTGATGGAATTCCAGTTGAGCTATTTTAAATCCTGAAAGATGATGCTGTGAAAGCGCTGCACTCAATATGCCAGCAAATTTGGAAAACTCAGCAGTGGCCACAGGACTGGAAAAGGTCAGTTTTCATTCCAATCCCAAAGAAAGGCAATGCCAAAGAATGCTCGAACTACCACACAATTGCACTCATCTCACACACTAGTAAAGTAATGCTCAAAATTCTCCAAGCCAGGCTTCAGCAATATGTGAACCGTGAACTTCCTGATGTTCAAGCTGGTTTTAGAAAAGGCAGAGGAACCAGAGATCAAATTGTCAACATCCACTGGATCATGGAAAAAGCAAAGAGAATTCCAGAAAAATACCTATTTCAGCTTTATTGACTATGCCAAAGCCTTTGACTGTGTGGATCACAACAAACTGTGGAAAATTCTGAAAGAGATGGGAATACCAGACCACCTGACCTGCCTCTTGAGAAATTTGTATGCAGGTCAGGAAGCAACAGTTAGAACTGGACATGGAACAACAGACTGGTTCCAAATAGGAAAAGGAGTACATCAAGGCTGTATATTGTCACCCTGCTTATTTAACTTAGATGCAGAGTACATCATGAGAAATGCCGGACTGGAAGAAACACAAGCTGGAATCAAGATTGCCGGAAGAAATGTCAATAACCTCAGATATGCAGATGACACCACCCTTATGGCAGAAAGTGAAGAAGAACTCAAAAGCCTCTTGATGAAAGTGAAAGTGGAGAGTGAAAAAGTTGGCTTAAAGCTCAACATTCAGAAAACGAAGATCATGGCATCCAGTCCCATCACTTCATGGGAAATAGATGGGGAAACAGTGGATCAGTGTCAGACTTTATTTTGGGGGGCTCCAAAATCACTGCAGATGGTGACTGCAGCCATGAAATTAAAAGATGCTTACTCCTTGGAAGGAAAGTTATGACCAACCTAGATAGCATATTCAAAAGCAGAGACATTACTTTGCCAACAAATGTCCGTCTAGTCAAGGCTATGGTTTTTCCTGTGGTCATGTATGGATGTGAGAGTTGGACTGTGAAGAAGGCTGAGCACCAAAGAATTGATGCTTTTGAACTGTGGTGTTGGAGAAGACTCTTGAGAGTCCCTTGGACTACAAGGAGGTCCAACCAGTCCATTCTGAAGATCAGCCCTGGGATTTCTTTGGAAGGAATGATGCTAAAGCTGAAACTCCAGTACTTTGGCCACCTCATGCGAAGAGTTGACTCATTGGAAAAGACTCTGATGCTGGGAGGGATTGGGGGCAGGAGGAGAAGGGGACGACAGAGGATGAGATGGCTGGATGGCATCACTGACTCAATGGATGTGAGTCTGAATGAACTCCGGGAGTTGGTGATGGACAGGGAGGCCTGGCGTGCTGCGATTCATGGGGTCGCAAAGAGTCAGACACGACTGAGCGACTGAACTAAACTGAACTGAGAGTCACTGTGAGCTGGGCAGGCATGGGAACAAGGCCCCTTTGGAAAGGCAGTGCAGGCCGCAGCCCCGCATCCACGCCTCACGGCCGCCGTCTCCACACACCAGGTACCGGAGGCACAGGGGAGTGACGGACCGCACGAGTCACTGTCACCCGCCAAAGGAGTCCTGCACGCTCAGTCTTCTCCTCAAGACTCAAGAGCGGCCGGGAGACGTTCCCGCGAGAGGGTCGCCAGCTTCCTGTCCTGCTTTCCCAGCTCCTCTCTCTAGGTTTCCCATCCTAATGAACTGCAAGCCTCGGCGCCTTTTAACTCACTCACACGCCAAGAGCCAAAAACACGACGTGAGAAATCGCAGGGCAACGCACATCTCCACAACCAGGGGAGGAGTCCTCCCTAAAGCCCACTTTTGCTCCCGGACGCGTCAGGGTCCTGACTGGAAACACTCGAAGGAGTAACTGAAGAGAGTTTAACGAAAGGGCAACCAACGAATGAGGAAACAGCAGCGGCCTGAACCCACTCGGGAGGGGAGGAGAGATCACTCCCGGGCTAGCGACCGCGGGATTCCGGGACACTCCGCCCCCCCACCCCCGGCCTGAAGGGGCCGAGGGAGACAGCGGCCCTCGGGCTGACAGGACCTGTGGCGACAGGTGGAGGAAAACGACCATCCAACACCCTGGCCCACCGGGAGGAAGCCAGGAGATTAAAGACACCCACCTCAGGTCTCAGCCACTGCCTCCCAGGCCCAGAGCAGGAGGGGTCACCGGGAACATCCAGAACCATCTCTGACGGCCGGGAGTCCTGTGCCTCCGCCATCGTCCGGGCTGAGCCCTCTCTCCAAAGCCAAGCCTCTCCCGAGGGACCCCACTTGGGTGTGGATCCCAACTAGCTCTGAAGCTTGAGCAGCTCACGTTACACAGCAGAGCTTCACTTTCTCATCTGCAGATAGGATTAACAACACCTGCTACCTAGGGGTGGTCTTAAGGCTTATCCACGTGAAATGCAGACTGCACAGAGCAAATCCCGCGCACCTGTTCTCATCTTTCCCGGCTATTCTGACATACGCGCGCATGCACGTGCGCAGAAGTGCACATGCCTGCAGAGAAAGGCACGTGTGCTCAGAGAAAGCCACGTGCGCACCTGGAATCGCACGCACGCGTCCAGAAACGCACGTGGGTGCGAACACACACACACACACACACACACACACGCACACGCACACACCGAGGATAGCAGTAAATAGTACACCTACAGAAATTAAATGTGGATATGGTTCAGTCCTCCAGGACGGTAACTAGACACTTGTCCATGGTAAAGGCTGCTTCCCAAAGGACTCACCCAACTCCTGTAACTTAATGCTCCAAGAAGCGCTAAGAACTGAGGGGAGCAGAAGTATTTCTTTTTGAAAAGGGATACCAAACATCTTCACCCCCAAGAAATGGCAGAGAAGTAAATCTTTTAAACAGATCCAAGGATGAGGATGACAGAATGTAGTTTGTCAATACACTGCATGATAAATTACCACAAGCTTAGCAACTTAGAACAATCCTTATTTATCATTCTGCCACGTGGTTGTTGGCAGAATTCACTTCCTTACAGATATCGAACTCGTGGCAGCTCACTTTTTGAAAGCTAGTGGGTCAGAGGTAGAGATTTCCTGACTGCTGGCTCTGCCTGCGAAGGGCTCACCTGATTAGGTCAGGCCCACCCAGGAGACTCTCCCCATTAGAGACCTTAATTCCACCTGTAAAATCGCTTCACTTTGGCCACAAGACTCAGCAGAATCACAGGAGCAGAATCCCACAATCTTTGCCACATTCTGTTGGTTAGAAGGAAGTTACAAGCACCACCCACATTCACGGGGAGGGGACTATACATGGGCCAGGTAACCTGGCAGTAATTTAGAATTCTGCCCAGTACAGACATATATAAATGAATGTAAGGATATGCTTTGTAAGGTAAGAGGAATAAAGATGGTTAACCTCATTTTTGCAGGGACTCAGAGACTCTTAAATATATTACCCAAATCATAAGCTCGCCTCTGTGACGAAGCTGAAACACACAGTGAGATTTTCATATTCTCTCTCCTCCACTTTTCAAACTGGCAAAGAAGGGAAGGCTCTGTTGCACCATTAAGTGGGACACATAGCTGATGTTCAGAGCTTATTGATCACTTGATCCCAGTAAATGATAAATGAGTTGCAAGTGGCCTTGTGCACGATGGCAGCCACATGGCTTTTAGCAGAGCTAGAATCAAATGCAGGGCTCTGGATTCCTGACTCAGTGCTCCTTCACAATGGACAGATCTCATTGTGCCCTTCACTGTCCCTGTCAAAGACAGGCTTGAAGGCAAGAGAATTGCTGGGTCCAGGAATCATGTTTTCTTCTCATCCAAATGATTTGACCTCATAGGCAAAGCCTTTCTTGATCTAGGAGTCCATCCAAAAATCTGGAGAAAATTAGTTATTCTAAAATTAAAGTTACTATAAGAATGGCAGGAAAGAAATAAAAAAATTCAAGTTGTGAACAATCCACATATATATTGTACAAATGATGGGCCAAGCTGATACAATTAAAAGGTATTATGTGGTTCATGGTATGTTTATATCAATTAATACATATTAAAATATACTATGTGGTTCAGGGATTATTGATATCTACCTACTCTTAAGTGTTGGTTGTTTTTAATGAAAACAGTATGCTGAGAACAATCATAACCAAATAGAAGCCGTCACTCATGTATGTATATTAAAACAACTACAACTAAGCCGCGCTTGCAACACAGTAAAAACATCATCTTCCTGAGCCATGATGATTGTGGACTTTCTAAATTGGCATGAAACAAAGAGATCTGGGTTCAGGGTTTTGCTTGGCCTCATTTCTAGCTCTATGATCTTGAGGAAAGCACTCTCCCCTCCCAGCTCACTGCTTGAAACACACGTAGGATAGCAGACACTCAGCTGTGGGTCCCCCGCCCCTCGGCCTTGTTAGTTACCAACTGGATTTCTCTTAGAACCTCCTGGGTGTCCTTCTTGTGAGTTAACTAGTAAATCAGGTACTCGCACGCCCCTGCTTAAAACTCTGTGTAATACTCTGTCATATATGGTAGCCAGAGTCCACACAGAGCTTTTTTTTTTTTTTTTTCCTTTTTAACAGTTACTTTTATTTTTTTTTTAATTTATTTATTTTAATTGGAGGCTAACTACTTTACAATATTGTAGTGGTTTTTGCCATACATTGACATGAATCAGCCATGGGTGTACATGTGTTTCCCATCTTGAACCCCCCACCCCACAGAGAGCTATTAAGCATCTGCTGTGTGACTGACCTCAGCTGAGATGTCCTGTAAGTATAAAACACACACCAGGTTTCAAAGATGTAGCATGAAAAAAAGAATGGAAAACATCTCAATAATATTTTATAGGGGCTTCCCTGATAGCTCAGTTGGTAAAGAATCCACCTGCAATGCAGGAGATTTGATTTCTGGGCCGGGAAGATCCTTTGGAGAAGGGATAGGCTACCCACTCCAGTATTCTAGGGCTTCCCTTGTAGCTCAGCTGGTAAAGAATCCACCTGCAATGTGGGTAGACCTGGGTTAGATCTTTGGGTTGGGAAGATCCCCTGGAGAAGGGAATGTTTTATAGCATGCACAGATGGATATGATACCACTTCAGATATACTGGGTTAAATAAAATATAAACAGATTACCTTTCTGTAAATGTTTTTAATGTGACTATTAGAAACTTTTAAATAGCATATGTGGCTCACGTTATATCTCAGAGGGAAAGCACTGATCTACAGTTTCTCACTGTCCTCAGAAAAGAATTTAAACTCCTTAGCAGTATCCAAGGTGATTTGGTCCCCCCAGGGTTTCCTCACAAATTCTCCTCGTCCCTCATTATTCTCCAACTGCAGTGGCCCTATGATCCCTCAGACACATCAAGCCCATGCCCACCTTAGGGTCTTTTCATGTATGACATCATCCTTCTGGAATGCTCCTTCCATGGTGCTCTACTCATTGCAATGCTGACTCAAACTCCCTGTTTCTATTTCATCTCACACATCACCTCAGCCAGGCCTTTCTGGACCACCTGATCTCAAGGAGTCACACATTCAGTGACTCACTCCTCATTTCCTCCAAGGCGCTCACCGCCATTCTTAGCTACCTCATATGATGATCTGTCTGTTCCGTGTCAGCCTCCCCCCAGGGGAACAGCAGCTGTGTGAGGGAAGGACGCTTTCTGGTCTCACTCAGTCAGTGTCGCATCTTCAGCTCAGGGCTCCACCAGTTATAGTTCTCAGCTCAGTGTTTGCTGAATGCATGAATGAACAGGGAAAAGAGCAAGAAACTCAGAGACAAAAATTCCACTTAGGACAAACCCAGTGACGTGGAGGATGACACCACCATCTCGCTCTGATTGCTGACTCTTATCCTGTAATCAATCCTCTACAGTCACTATAGGAGGCAGTGTAATAACTAAAAGGACACAGTCTGGAGCTAAAAGCCCTGAGTTTGAATTTCAACTCTGCTACTTGCTGGAGTGGGACCCTGCATGAAGCCCTTGACTGTCCTAAATCTCTATTTTCTCCCACAGGTATAATTAGAATTATTAAGAAATAATTAGAATCATATCATGGTTGTCTTGAAGATCAAGTAAGATGACAGTTGTCAGTCTAAGAGTTCCAGTGATATTTATCAGACCAAGACATTCTTGAAGGGGAAGCATTCTTTTATTTACATGGGTGTCCTAAGCACCTAGAACAAGGACTGGTTTAAGGCAGACGCCCCAAAACTACTTGATGGATGAATAAAGTTTCTAAAAATCCCCAGCATCACAAAGCAATGACCTTGGGGAAATCAGATCTTTCCATTGTTCCAACCTGGAAAAGATACCCTATTTTCAGATACCCCATTTTCCTCCAAACAGAAGCAAAAGGATCCTAGCCATGGAGTGAGGCTTAAGATGTAATGGGTCGGCTCCGGCCATATCAGCCTGAAGGTGCCCGATCTCATCTGATCTCGGAAGATGTAATGGGTCCTATTTCCTCCATCTTCCAGAAGAATCCCAATTATAAGAGTCTGTCCAGGTGTCCAGACAAAACTGACTACAGATCCCCTGAAACCTTTGGCTTGAGAGTAGGATTTAAAAAGTCAGAGTCAGCCTCTTCAGCTGGGGACAGAACAAGTTCCAGAGGAGCAGGGAGCAGCTTTCTGCCCATGACAGGTTCTTTACTAGGAAAAAGGAAAAAAAGACAAGGCCAGAGGGCTTCACAGATAAAGAATCCACCTGTCAATGCAGGAGACATAAGAGATAGGAGTTTGATTCCTGAGTCAGGAAGATCCCCTGGTAGAAGGCATGGCAATCCACTCCAGTATTCTTGCCTGGAGAATCCCATGGACAAAGGAACCTGGTGGGCTTTGGTCTATAGGGTTGCAAAGAATCAGACACGACTGAAGCAACTTAGCAGGTACAAAAGACAAGGCCATCCAAGCAGTAGCTTTTGATTCTTACATTCTCAGAAACAGCCACAATATCTGCCTCCTTGATTGAAACTGGGGCCAAGGATAAAAATAAGGAGAGGGGAAGAGGGTCTTATTTGGATTCGTTTTTAAAGCTCATAAAAGTCAAATTTTTCCATGAAATGATAATTTTTCAAGATGGGGCAAGGAGTGTGGCTGGGAAGAGAGTGGGAAATGACTTCACTGGGCAGGCTTCTGCCTAGTTTGCAAAGGATAAAGCTTGCCTTTGTTGTTCTCCTGGCTTCTGTTCCCCGTAGCTCTGAAGTATAAAGGCTTCTGGCAGAACATCCCAGTTTCAACACCATTGTTCCTAGGATTTGCCACTGAAAGGGCTATTCACATGGAAACCTCTCCCAGGCCAGGCTTCCGTTGGCTACCATTTACTTACACCCTGGCTTAATCATGCAGCCCACCTAGGAAGTTTGGACAAACCAGACCAGGGATGGCCCTTCGCCATCTCTCCTAGTCCCACCTTGCCAACTGACTGCTGATTAAAAGCCAGAAGCCAACCTCCATTCATTCCACTGACATGTTCTGAGCATTGCTCGTGTGCTAGGTGTCAGAGCTACAGGTAGGGGCAAGTGAGACAAACATTGACAATAGCAGAAATCCATGAAAGAAGAAAAAGATCATTCTTCATGTTGTAAAAGAGGAGTAATAAATAGAAAGCCCTTTCCAGAATGCGAAAAAGGAGCCACAATTAGGGATCATGGGATCCCAAAATCAGATTTGGGATCACTGAAGATGATGATGTGTTAAGATCCAATTAGAGGGCTTCCCTATTGGCTCAGTGGTAAAGAATTTGCCTGCCAATGCAGAAGATACAAGTTCCATCCCTGATTCGGGAAGATCCTACATGCCAATGAGCAACTAAGCGCATGAGCCACAACTATTGATAGAGCCTGTGCTCTGGAGTCTGGGAGCTGCAACTACAGAATTTCAAGTGCCTTAGAGTCCATACTCCCCAACAAGAGAAGCCACCACAGAGAACAGCCCCCGCTCACCACAACTAGAGAAAAACCCATGCAGCAGTGAAGACCCAGCACAGCCAAAAGAGAAAAAAAAAGAAAAAGAAAAGAACCAGTGGAAGGTGTCTTTAAGGAAAGCACCTCCAAGAAGAGAAAAAGCCCTACGTAGTGACCTGCAGCTCCCCATTCCCTTCACATCAGGCCACACCATGCCTGTGAAGCCACTCTGCAGTCTCCTTGCTGCTGCTGCTGCTAAGTCGCTTCAGTCATGTCCGACTCTGTACGACCCCAGAGACGGCAGCCCACCAGGCTCCCCTGTCCCTGGGATTCTCCAGGCAAGAACACTGGAGTGGGTTGCCATTTCCTTCTCCAATGCATGAAAGTGAAAAGTGAAAGTGAAGTCACTCAGTCGTGTCTGACTCCTAGCGACCCCATGGACTGCAGCCCACCAGGCTCCTCCATCCATGGGATTTTCCAGGCAGTCTCCTTACAACCCAGGTTTTAGTCCACTTGAGCCCTGGTTTCCAGCAAAGGGTGACAGGAAGAAAACTTCATGACAAACAGTATTCTGTCTGTGAAAAAAGGTGAAAAAGGACTGTGTTTAATCCTCTGTCTAGGCTAGGATAATGGCTCTAGGAACCCAGGTCTGTGGAACTGGCTTAATATCTGTGGGTTTATAGGCAGACAGCGTGGCACAGTGAGTCCTGGTAGATTTTGACTTATAGGACTTGTGAGATGTTGCAAGAGACTTCATCCCAAGGATATGAGAAAACTTGCTTGTCCAGACCTGCATGACCCAATTAATCTGCAAAAAAAAAAATTAATTTCTTAGTTTATGGCTCGTTATCCTGAGCACCTTCTACCCAGGTGAAATCTCAGCCTCCCTCTCCCTGGTTAAAGCCTCACTGAGAAGTCCAGCTTTGAAGCACTGACCCTCTCTGATCATATTCCCTCATCTCTTAAATGGGAGTGATCATCATCAACATCATCATGTTATAATAACACTTGTGATAATTATGAGATTGTCATGAGAAAATAGGACTCCAGGAGTGAAGATGTATATGTTGGCATTTATAAAATCAGGACAGTGTTCTCTCCCTCCCTGAATCGGGACGATTTACACGAAAGCAAGTTATAAAAGGCAGATGAATATTTTACAAACATTAATTTTAAAGAAATCACGATTCCTTAAAAAACTGGAAATAGAACTGCCTTATGATCCAGCAATCCCACTGCTGGGCATACACACTGAGGAAACCAGAAGGGAAAGAGACACGTGTACCCCAATGTTCATCGCAGCACTGTTTATAATAGCCAGGACATGGAAGCAACCTAGATGCCCATCAGCAGATGAATGGATAAGAAAGCAGTGGTACATATACACAATGGAGTATTACTCAGCCATTAAAAAGAATACATTTGAATCAGTTCTAATGAGATGGATGAAACTGGAACCTATTATACAGAGTGAAGTAAGCCAGAAAGAAAAACACCAATACAGTATACTAACGCATATATATGGAATTTAGAAAGATGGTAACAATAACCCTGTGTACGAGACAGCAAAAGAGACACTGATGTATAGATCAGTCTTACGGACTCTGTGGGAGAGGGAGAGGGTGGGAAGATTTGGGAGAATAGCATTGAAACATGTATAATATCATGTATGAAATGAGTCGCCAGTCCAGGTTCGATGCACGATACTGGATGCTTGGGGCTGGTGTACTGGGACGACCCAGAGGGAGGGTATGGGGAGGGAGGAGGGAGGAGGGTTCAGGATGGGGAACACAGGTATACCTGTGGCGGATTCATTTCGATATTTGGCAAAACTAATACAATATTGTAAAGTTTAAAAATAAAATAAAATTTAAAAAAATAAAGAAATCACGACTCACTGGAATCTCACCTCCTCTCCGGTGATTGGCAAACTTGCCCAGGTTTGGGAAAAGCTAACCAGCTGAGTCAAGCTGCCGCCTACACCACCTGCCCACCCCCGCTCCCCTCACACCCTCCAGACGACAAGGCAGAAAGGGTGGGCAGGAGAACACAGCTCAGCATTTATTTTTGGACCCAGTTCACTAAAAATACCCCAAGCCTCCCTGTTTGATCACTCTCCCTTTTGACCTGAATGGATCGCAGGGCCCCGGCGGCCCGCCCCACCCTCAACCCGTTGTCCTTTAAAGGAGAAGGGCGTGGGGAAGGATTCCTGCCGCTCAGGGACAGATGTGCGCCACCCGGACAGGCAGGGGCCGCGGCCTCACTGACGTCAGGGAAGCGCTCAATCAGCCGCAGCCTCCCGGCCGGGCCCGAACACCCGAAGGGTTGGGGGGGTACCCGCGAGCTGGGATTGGCTGGCCAAGTGCAAGCGCCCGCGCCGATTGGCTGGCGAGGTTTTAGAGGGAGTCCCGCTCTCCAATTAAAGGGCCCCGCCGCACCCGGCTGCTCACAGAGCTCTCCCTGGGCCAGCGATCTTAGCCATTCAAGCACAGCTGTCCCCACTGCACGCCCTCGCGCCTAAGCCTGAGCAGCCAGGCGCTGTCTGTCCGAAGAGGATGGCAAAGGTGGCCAAGGACCTCAACCCGAGAGTTCAGAAGGTGAGCTGAGATCTGTCTGTACTTGGGCAGATCCTTATTTTCCCATTTCCCTCTCCTGTTTGAAGAGGCTTTCGTAGATGTATGGAGAAAAAAGTTCACTAAATTCCAAGACTTTATAGAAAATAGAATCGTTGGGAATACAGGTTTGAGCTAACAGGCACATACCCCAAATGCTACTCTTAAAAGCCTTTGTGTAAAGTATTTGCAACAGATCTTGGTTCTTTGATGATGCTAATTAAAATTTAAATAAGGTAAAACTTTTTTCTTAAATGTTAACTCTGTGCTTTTGGAGGAGTGGGCAAGGAACCCTACCCTCCTCCTCCAGTGATTGAGGTGAAGGTGGGAAGGGGTGATATTTACTCACAAGGAATCTACCCCTGTGCTCTCATCCCAACATTTTCTGTTTTTCACACACACATACAAAGAAACCAGTTTCTTTAGTTGGTGTTGGCAGTGGCGACAGTTCCAGCACACGGGAACTAATTTCTGTCCCCAGGGTCTTCACTTTTCCCTTTCAAGAAGGGCTGGCTGGGAGCCCAGAAGGTCATGGGTGAATGACTGCCCGAGGGGCCTGCAGCTGTGCCCTTAGCTCCAATCCCTGATGGTTACTTACCTGCAAACCGTGGGGGGCGGGGGCGTGGAGGGGGGAGGTTGTCACAGGCTAGGGGCTAAGAGGACCTGTGAACTGGAAGGAAGCCCAGAGACAGCCTAGACCAGTGAAGAAACTGAGTCTCAGGGTCACAGAGAGTTGGTTCAGGGAGGCAGTGGAGCCTATGGGAAAGCCTTAGGCATGGAAACCCCAGTTGTGCCACTTTCTAGCTGCGCAACTTTCTAGCTGCACCACAATGACCAACCACGTCCATCACCTTTCTGAGCCTCAGTTCCCTTGTCTCCCATAGAGGGATGTTAGGCCCCGCCTCCCTCACAGCAGCAATAATAGCTATGGTACCCCGTAGTGTTCTCTCCCAAAGTAGTTATTTTTAAACTTAAACTCTGATTTCAGGGAAAATCAGAGTTTTGGTCTTTCAAGGCAAAGTCCCCTGTAAACATTTGCTATTACCTGGGCAAGGCGGGATAGAATGAGAGGGGGAAAGAAAAAGAAAAACTATGTCAGAATCAAAATGCAAGTCAGCCACTTAGAGGTGCAGGATTTACGTATCTAATTTACGACTGTACCCCTGCAAGGCTGACCTGCCCCAGACTCCCACACAGAGTCCATCAGACCTTCTGAATGTGTACACCAGGGCAGACTTCATCCAGAGAGCATCTCTCTGGAATGTTCCTGCCCCCCACCCCCACCCCCGCTTCACAGTTGCCAGACTGTTTGCAGAATCCAGTCATCTCTCCTTCTCTGGAATTCTCACAACATGTTAGACCTTGGTAAGCTACCTGTCCTGTTAATTTCTACCTACTAATGAGTCAGGCACACACTGCTCTTACTTTTCTGCCCATCTTTCTAAATCCCTTGAGGGACAAACCTTTCTTGCTCATCTCTGTTCCGACGCAGGCTGCCACGCACAGCATGACTCAATAAACTATGAGTGAACCAGCTAAGACCATAGTGTTCGCAGACAGTACAGTCTGTGTGTTACTGTTTTCTAACTTGTGGCAGCTCCAACATATTTGTGTGTCTGAACTGCCTCCCCAGATTCAGCCAAAGTAAAAGAGTTCAGAGCGAAAGGGGCAGTGTCTCATTGTCCAGTGGCACATCAGATGATTCAGGGTGGTTTTATTACAAGCTGATGGACAGTTAATGTGTGAAGGGAGACAGGAGACACGGAACCTCTCTCCTCAGCACAGCCCGGGTCCCCACTCGGAGGAAGCCTTGTTTTTATTTTCCTTTGCATGGGAGAGTGTGATTATCCGGATTAGAGGTGGAACACAGTCTCCTACTTGTCACCCTCTAGTGCCAACTTCCTTGCCCTGCAAAGGGTTTATTTTCCATTTAGATCCAATTACAGGCTTAGTGAAAGAATGTGGTGGGTATAGATGAAAGGGCGGATATTTTTTACCCCTTGGGACTGTGACAATCAGGAGGAGGATCACCACATGGGTGATGAACCCAGGTCCTCCACTCAGAAAGCCGAGGGAAGGGAAGGGAATGGGGGGAAATCTCTCCTTGCTGAGGTGTGTATCGGCGGTTAAATGCTGGGTTGTATCAACAGCGCGCTGCAGAGCTTTTATGGCATATTTACTTTTTAAATCTGCCACAGTGGTGGATTTGCTAACATTTGGCTTCAGGAGGCATAATCACACATAGGCATTTTGAAGCAATTTCATAGACTCTTAGAGCTGCAAGGGACCGATTTACAAAATGAGAAATGGTTTCAAATGGCCTCCATGAGGACTCCGCTGCCCTGCACCCAAAGGGAGGGGGGCCACAGGGAATCCCAAGAGCTGGGAAGCCAGAAACAGTCTTTGAGAGAGAGAACATTAAAATCTCCAAGTTGGGGCAGCCTTTGAGATCATCTCCCCAATTCCAGGCAGACAGGGGAACTGGCCATGGGTCCCATCCTTAGTTCATGGCAGGGTATAGAAACAGTCCCTTCCCTCCTCCTATCTGCACTGAGCCAAATGCTCCCATTGGCTACTCTTGAGCCCTGGTTTGTTTTTCGACTGGGAAAAAAGTTTCCTAGCATGGAGATCTTGTTCCCTGAGAATCAGGAACTAGCCAACATTCCCTGGTAACAAAAAGCCTGGAAGATCAAATGCCATTTCTCTTGGTGGAATCAACCACCACTGTGGGTGTGTTCTTCTCTGGTTTATTAAGTCATCAGTATTCTTGTAACCAGCCTGGGGTTCAAATCCCAGCTCCACCACCTACTAGCTATGTGCTCCTGTGCAAGCTGATTAACTTCTGAGTCTGTGCCCTCATCTGAAAACTGAGGAGACACTAAAAGCATCTCTCTCCCAGTTCAGTTCAGTTTCTCAGTCGTGTCCAACTCTTTGCGACCCCATGAATCACAGCACACCAGGCCTCCCTGTCCGTCACCAATTCCCGGAGTTCACTCAAACTCAGGTCCATCGAGTCGGTGATGCCATCCAGCCATCTCATCCTCTGTCTTCCCCTTTTCCTCCTGCCCCCAATCCCTCCCAGCATCAGAGTCTTTTCCAATGAGTCAACTCTTCGCATGAGGTGGCCAAAGTACTTAACTTTCCTTCCAAGGGGCCCATAATCATTAAATGAGCTGACGTATACAAAGGGCTCAGCCCCTGAGTGCAAGTAGACTTGGCCGTTATTATTGTCGGTGGTGGTGGTTGTATATTTCAGTGAGCGTGTGATTGCTGAATGGAGTCTTTTGGTGAATGAGGACACACTTTTCTTCTTCAGATGACTGGCCCATCTGAAGAGCAACTAATTTTCACTCAACTGAACGAAAGCCAGCGGCCTTGATAACCTAGAACAAGGACTGATGACCTTGTCTTCATTCTAGCCTAACACATACAAAATCTGCTTACACAACAGAGATCATCAGTCAGTGAGCATTTCACTCTGGAGTCCTGGAATAGTTAGGCCTAGAAGGAGACATGGAGCTCTTCTCACTTTATAGATATAGGAACCGAGACCCAGAGTAGTCAGGTCCTTTCTCTGAGACTGCTAAGAAGGTGGGCCGGGGCCCAGTAGGCTCTGCAAGAATACAGGCTCTTGGCTGCCAAAGAACCATTTGCAGGAATTTAGAAAGGACTAGAACAAAGAGATCTGAGAGCATGTTCACTGCTGCCTGTGTGCCTGCCAGTGGACCGGCTCCAGAGGGTTCTATTTCTCACCCCTCAGCACAATGTCCGAGGAGCATGAAAGGATGGTTCGTCCAAGTGCATTGCCAGGGTCAGCTGGGCGTCTCCCTCCACCCCTTCTCCACATCACGTCCCTCTTGGCTTTCCTGTCCTCCAGCTACGCCCTCCCCCCTGTACTCAGCCCTTCCTGCTTTCACCTCCAGTTCCTGCCGTGTGCAAAACTGCTGGCACGCCGCCTGGGTGAGCCGATCCAATGTCAACACGGCTCCTCGAGAATTGTCCTTGGCTCCCTCCATCTTAGAAATATATTAAGCTGTCATTTAAAGACTTTAATAGCCAAATCATTGGAGACATGCCCATAGGTGTATAAGCAACTTGGCCCAAAGAGAACCATATTAAAAAAGAAAGAAAGAAATTATCCAAGTCCTTAAAGTTCTCCCCAGACAGATGGCTAAAGCCATTACTTGTACACTGAGGATGTTTGTCATGTCGCACAGACGTATTCGAATATGTGGGGTTAGGGTTGACAATTGATTTGCACCAATACATCTGCCCCCTGAGGTGGTTGGGGGCAGGGAAAGGTATCTCGCAGGTCAGCTCTAGGCTTTATTCTAGCCATCTCAGCTCCAAGACCTTCTCCTGGCCCAGAGCTGACCAACAGTTCTACAAGCAGGACATGGAGTGACTTTGGCATTCCCCTCTGAAGATCCCACAGTTTGATCTCCTCTCCATGTTAACTGGCCAGAGGTGACGAGGGAGAAAAAGAATGAGCTGGATTCAGCAAAGGCTGGGGACCGGGAGGAGGGGCAGATGTGCAGACTCACATGAGCATCTTCCTTTCCCTCCGCTGCCCTGGCCACTTCCAGGGAGGGTTAGATCAGGAGCAGAGAAGTCAGGGAATAGTACCTCTTGTAACCCACCCTCTAGGGTCAGCTGGGCTCCAACAGAGAGATGCCATTTGCCTTTGCAAGGGAGAATCTTTCTTTTCAACTTCCACATTCAAAATAGTGTGTTTATAATAAAGTGGAAATCGGTCCTGAAAGCACAGACCTTGGCAGTCCTTATCTCCCCCATGTTCATCCAACACCACTGAAATATGTATGATAAGCAGAGTTTTCTGGCAAGGGGCCAAGCTGTCACAGTAACTGCAAGCATTTACTGGTGACTTTGGACAGGTCGCTTTTCCTCAGAAGGGGCTGACTTTGAATGACGGCTGGAAACTTCATTCCTCCTGCCGTCCACTGACCTTTTCTGGACCCCAGACTGTCTCCTAAATAACACATGATTATGGGAAAACAGGACACAAACGCCATTCCATTGAGAGCAGAACTGGGGAAGAGCTTTTTGAGACCTCCACAAGGAAGAGACAGCTGCTGCTCTCTACGTGCCTTCATTTGGAAATAGTCCCCTCTTCCCCTTCATTTGCTGATTAGGAAGATTTGGCTGGCAGCTGCTGCTGTGATCTCACCAGGTGCAGGGCCACCAACCACTTCCACTGGAGACCCTCAAGGTCGTACCATTTCCTTCATTTCCCATGCAACTTTCAGTCCTGAACCCATTCTTGGAGCTCTGTTGTTCAGTCCCTAAGTCATGTCCGATTCCTTGTGACCCCATGAACTGCAGCACGCCAGGCTTCCCTGTCCTTCACTATCTCCCTGAGTTTGCTCAAACTCATGTCCATTGAGTCAGTGATGCCATCCAACCATCTCATCCTCTGTTGCCCCCTTCTCCTCTTGCCCTCAGTTTTTCCAGCATTAGTGTCTTTTCCAGTGAGTCAACTCTTCTCATCAGGTAGCCAAAGTATTGGAGCTTCAGCATCAGTCCTTCCAATGAATATTCAGGGTTTATTTCTTTTAGAATTGACTAGTTTGACCTCGTTGTTGTCCAAGGGACTCTCAACATCTTCTCCAGCACCACAGTTCAAAAGTGTCAATTCTTTGGCGCTCAGCCTTTTATATAATCCAACTCTCACATCCATACATGACTACTGAAAAAAACGATAGGTTTGACTATACGGACCTTTGCCGGCAAAGTGATGTCTCTGCTTTTTAATACACTGTCTAGGTTTGTCATAGCTATTTTTCCAAGAAGGAAGCATCTTTAAATCTCAGAGCTTAGAGTATATCAATGGCCCAGATCTGCAGAAGCTCCAGAACTGCCTTCTATAAAGCTTTTCAAGAAACAGCGAAATAAGAAGTCTGGTCTCCTGTGTGGACCTAGACTGTTTTAGTGGCCTAAACTTGTTTTTGGTATTTAGGCCTAAATATTTGATGTGGAATTTCAGTTGGGCTTTCACAAAAGCAGAAATACTAGTACAATCACAAAGCTTTGGAAAAGCCCTAAATCAAGCCTTTGTTCACTGTCTGCTCTTCCATATGAGAAGTGCTTACCTGTGGTCTTACTTTCATGATCCATTTGGACTCTGGTCCCCCCGAGGATCTGCACAAAGATTCATCTGTTCTCTGCTAGGATGGACAAGTTTGGGGAAAGGCAAGGGAAAGGAAAAAAGAGAGACATCTTTTGAGTACACTCAGGATGCCTGATGTTTTCTCTCGCTTGTTTCATTTAGTCTTTAGGACTACATTACAAACATAATGATGTCCTTTTTACACATGAGTAAATGAAGACTGAGGGTTTCAATGACTCACCTAAGATCTTATAATGACAGATTAAGAACTCACACCCATTTTTCTCGGACTCTAAAACTGAAGCCCTTTCCACTGCAGGAAGACACCAGAAGGCTTTTGTCAGAAGCAGAAGTCTGGTGGAGAAGGACTAGGATTACTACCTCAGGCTTCACACACAGATGAAGGTCAGCCCACTGCTGACGGTGATTCAGGGATGGCCCAGCATTTGCCAAAGGTTATCAGGCCTCTGTACCTCTCTGATGTTTCTTGGCCACAACCAGGTATATGCTGTCATCCACACCAAGTCAAAGCCATTTCCCAGGTAGAAAAGAAAGACTTCCTAGATCTGTTCCTTTGGTTTTCTAGAAGTCTGCTAGAACTGTCTAGAGAGGAGGCTGGTAGAGAGACAATCTAAGGGATCATATAATAGTATCCAAAAATTACTGAAGAAGCAAGGACACTGGACAAAAAAAAAAAAAAATCCTAGAGATCCAAGCTCCAGAGCTTCCAGGAAATTCTATCCTGGGGATAAGCTTGGCCTCTGGAATGCGTATTCTCTACATGCCTGGTCAGCCTGACTCACGGTCTACCCAATAACACAGGAATCAGGACCAAGCAAAACACAGCCCGAGCCCCCACCAGGACATGCTTTAAAAGGAAATAAGATTGCTGAGGGAGAAGAAACCAAAGGCTCTATTTGGCAAGTCACTCTTTTTGTAGGACAAAGTTGGCGCCAGGGTCCAGCCCGTGGCAGTTGTTTTAAATCCATATGATATGTGTATGTATTGATTTTTTCCCCCTCCTCCTATTTTAAAATATGGGTTCCTTTGTAAAATAAATCTTTGGAGAAAATGTGAAGGAATCATTAGATAAAAGAGCTGAGAAGAATCTACTGATCTGCTTGGTCAGTCCCTTCAGGTGGCAGAGGGGACATGGGGGCAAAATGTTATATCCAAAATTTGCATGTGACGTAGCAGAGAGGCACTGGCTCACAGCATCTTGAAAGAATGAAGAAAAGGGTATCTTCTCTGTTTCATCACTTCCATGCCCAGGGTCCCCTGACTTCATGTCACCCTCATACCCTCAAAGCTCAGAAGGTCAGGTGAACATTTTGGCTGTGAATGTAGCTTTGGCCACACAGTTTAAAGGCCATTTTGAGAAGCAGTTAAACATGCAACCTTTGCAAGCATGGAGATCTAGATGTGATGTGTAGTTCTGCCTTTTCATGGGTCTGCAACCCAGTTGCTTACTCCTCTCTGGACCTCTAGTTCCTCATCTGAGGAAGAGAGTTAATAATAGTTCTATATTTAAGCAATAGTCTAATGAGAAAGCATGTAAAGCACCTGGATGCATAGTATGTTCTCGAAATAACATTTCCTCCTGCTGCTGTTAGTATCCTCTTCTCATCAGCCCCAGCACAGAAATCCTATAGGAAGTTAAGTGCTAGAACGTGGAAGACCAAGTTCATCTTACTGACATCACCGGTGGCTTCTGAGATATCAGATTGCAGGACCTTCTCTTTGTAGCTAAACTTAGACCTGGCCATAAATAGACCTGGGTCACAGCATCTGCAAAAATCAGGACAATGGCAACAATGTGCCTTGGGTGTCTGGTTGCTACACTTCTAAAAAGTAGTCCTCTTCATGGAGACCATTCGTTGGTCCCAGCTAGGTGATTTTACCCAGGCACTTAGACACGCCAAGCCTCGGATGTCTTGCTTTTTAAAACAGCTTAATAGTCACCATTTCTTGATTTAGCAGATATTTATTTAATACCTATTATATGCCAGGCACTCTGCTGAGCGCTCAATACAAGACAATGAAAAAGAAAGTTCTAGTCCCTGCCTTGCAGACTTGAGTCCAGTGGACTGTGTTTCACATGAAAGTATAAGAGGGAAGATCTCTGGAAAAGGGCATGGTAACCCCCTCCAGTATTCTTGCCTGGAGAATCCCCATGGACTGAGGAGCCTGGTGGGCTGCAGGCCATGGGCTCACAAAGAATCAGACACGACTGAAGCAACTTGGCACACATGGGAGGGAAGAGCCAAATAATGTCAGGTTCTATTACTCTGTGTTTTCCTTGACCTCCTCCATCTCAAAGACACAGAGACACACAGACACACCACTCTTTTTCTCCTCTTTTACTGTCTGCCCTCAGATTTGAGCGTTGCACACATCTGAGCCACTCCCAACCCCAGTTATCTCTACAGTATCACAGTGATGTACGTATGACAATTCTGCTCCCGGTTGTTGCATTTTAACAGGGCATTGAGTGAAGAGAAGTCTGGGAAAGGCAATGACCAGTGAACAGTGGCCTCTTCAGCCCCACTGCAGACACACGGTGGTAGACCAGTTGTCTGTGTACAGCCCATGTCCTCCAAGGCAGCTCAGCACCCCAGGCTCTGTCCTTTCAGATGCTGGTGTCAGGGGCACCAAAGGGCAGGAACACAGGGTGAGAGCTCTTGGCTGACTAATGCCCCATAAGAAACCTGCCTTAGGAAGGTAGCAGCTATTTGGGTGGTGTGACTAAGAGGCATTTCCACGTACTGATTCATGGCTGACCACCAAGGTGACTGACCCAGCTAGTCCTCTGGCTAGAAGAGTTGGAGGGGAATGGAGCCCAGCCCTGCCCTCATCCTGGAGGACAGCCACCCACCTGCCGAGGGATACCTGTGCTCCCCACCCCCACTTTGGCCCTGTGGTCACCAGTGTCCTTGTTAAGGGGTCTGGCTCTGATGGGGGGAGGGGTCAGCATTTGAGGCTTATTTTAGAGAAAGTGTGGGAGGGAGATTTTGTTTTTACTCTTGTTAATATCAACAGACAGAGGAGAGGGGTTTTTTAAAACAAGGATCTGTGGATAGAATTGATATTATCAAGGAACAGAAATGAAGAAAAATAGTGCATCCTTATATACCTAACCTCTAACCAAAATGAAACATTTCTTTTTTTTCATTATAAATGAAAACAAAAGCCCTGGCAGTGTAGCATCCTCTGTGCTTTTTTTTTTTTTAAAGCAAATAAAGCTATTGAATGTGACATTTAAGTTAGAAAAAGATAACTGGCTATAGGCCCTGTGTCCTTCATACTGACTGAAATCTGATATTTTCATATCCTATTACAGCCAAGAGAGATGCCAGGCATACTGCTCATACTCATCCTTGTTCTGAAATAACAGTAATTAAATCCATGACTGGTGTTGTTAATTAATTTAACAAAGGCATGTTATGTTACTAAATTACAGATTAGCTTTTACATATTGATATTATTTCAGTAATATTCATTTTCTTTGTAATCCTACATATTTTCATTTGTGCTTTTAGAACATGGTTCTGAGAAGGGACACTTTCATATCAGACAAAAGGACACAAACAGATTAAGACTTCAGTCAAAAAAAGCTCTAACAATACATACACACACACAAATATTTGCATACATGCATATGTATACACACACGCACATGTGGGTTGAGTTCTGAGGCTCTGGGATGGAGTAGACACACTGAGTTCAAATCCCAGCTCTGTCACCTGCTTCCTATCTGGGGAATCCCATTACCTCTGAGCCTCAGTTTTTTCATCTATAGAATGGGCCTAAAAGTTGTCCTCATGACAATAACCTATAAAGTTCCTAACACAGCATTTGACGGCTCCTGAGTGTGTGTTTTTGAACTATGGTGTTGGAGAAGACTATTGAGAGTCCCTTGGACTGCAAGGAGATCCAACCAGTCCATTCTGAAGGAGATCAGCTCTGGGATTTCTTTGGAAAGAATGATGCTAAAGCTGAAACTCCAGTACTTTGGCCACCTCATGCGAAGAGTTGACTCATTGGAAAAGACTCTGATGCTGGGAGGGATTGGGGGCAGGAGGAGAAGGGGACGACAGAGGATGAGATGGCTGGATGGTATCACTGACTCAATGGACGTGAGTCTCAGTGAACTCCGGGAGTTGGTGATGGACAGGGAGGCCTGGTGTGCTGCGATTCATGAGGTCGCAAAGAGTCGGACACGACTGAGCAACTGAACTGAACTGAGTGTGTGTTACACATGAGTTATCATCACTATTGAAAGACCCAATGAAAGTAAAATGTGCAAACATTATTCTGGTGAAACTCATCACCTCCCTCTGATTTGGCCAACTTTAAGAATTCATTCTGTGCAAACACATATTCCATGTAATTATTATAAGTCAGGGGCTGAGCTGGGAAGCAGAGAAGTAAAAACGAAAGAAGTCCCAGAAGCTGATAGTTCGAGAGATGGAACAGCCAGCCCGGCCACCAGAGAATCAAAGCCTTGATCAGAGGTTCAAATGAGGGAGTGAGGGAGATCAGAGAGGAAGTACTTAACCTGACCTGGGGAGGTCAGGGAACGCTCACCAAGGAGGCGACATCTGAGCTGAATGTTGAAAGACAAGGATGAATGAATATTATGCTTGGGTCACAGGCCAGTGTTATGAGTTCCAAGTCTTGACACACATGTTCTCAGTTTTAGTTGACTTCTAACTTGAGAAATATCATCCATCTTCAACTACAGAGATACACACCTACATATCCATCCATCCATTAGGCACATCTTGTAACTTTCTCATCTGAGAACTTGTCCCTCTCGCCTCTCAACCAACACCCTTGGGATGATAGGATAGCACAGCCTGCCAAGCTGGCATGCTTGAGACTCCCAAGCTCAGCAGAGAAGTTACAGCAAGCTCACCCCCACTCAGTTTGAATTCTTACAGGAAGATGTAGATTTGTGATTGAAGGGAAAAAAAAATAATAACTGAGGATATGCAACATATATGGAAAGAAAGAAACAGAGAGAGAGAGAAACACACACACACACACACACACACACTCACACACCCTCTGTGAAATCCAGCATGCTCTGCCTGTGAGCAGAATGTGAAAACACAATTGTGAGGACCACAGGATGGCATGTGCACCCCAAGGTTTATCCACCTTCCAATTCTGAAGTCATTCAGCTAGTAATTAGAGGAAAAGAAATTCCACAGAGAATTCCTTGGTAAACTGTGAGAAGGAAAATCAGGAAACCTGAGTAAGAATGATCCCTTGCATGAGAACAATTCCTTCAGGTTTCTGACTTGGTCTGAGACTGTGGGGCCCCTTCCTGCCATGATTCTGAGCAGGTGACGCAGCACAGTGAAAACCACATGGTTTGTATATCGAAAGGCCACTGGAATAATTGTTGGCAGTTGATTTGTGTCAGTTGCAGATGGTATGTTAAACAGGTTGGGGTCGGAGGAAGACAAATGATTCCCTGCCAATTATCTGGAAAATGAAATTATGGGGACCATCCCTGGGTTTGCAAGGATCTGACAAAGAGGTGAGGTTTGATGGAAAAGCTGGGTTTCCTCAAGTCTGCCCTCTTTCACAGCCCATAGGCGCAAACAGCCCACTGGGAGAACACACTCTGACCAAGATTCACACTAATCAGAAGGGCTGTTGCCACCTGCCCGGTACCTCCCTTGAACCCTACTAGGTCTCCCAGCAGGTAGGAAGTCACCCGAGAAACAGATGCTCTGACCTCAATCTTGACCAGTATGTAGGACTTGGACAGTGAACCAGATATGAGAAAAAAGTGGCCACTGCATGCCTGAACTAAGGAAACAGAACCAATGGGCGAGAGAGAGGTGAGGTTCAGAGAGAGAGATTTTAGCTCGAAATAAGAAAGAGCTGTCTAATAATTAAAGGAATTAAAAAAAAAAAAAAAACTTGATCTTTTGACGAGGTCTCAGTGCCTATAAGTGGTTCTCACAGCATCTGGCCACGTGTTCCATCTCCCATTTAAGGTTGTGGGTGGGGTACTTGGACAAAATCATTTTTAAGTCTTTTTGAATCTGAAATGCTAAGACACCCTGAGTTCTAATCCTAGCTCTTCTACCAACGAGCTCTTTCCTGGCCATTTAACTCCTATCCCGTGACATCTTTCTTGTGTCTACATCCTCCATTTGTGAGCTCCTTGAGAGCAGAGACCAGGCCTTACTTCTCTTTTGTGTCACCCCGGAAAGCCAGGCATACAGGAAGGGCTCAAAAATATGAATGGACTGAGAAGGAAATGAGATGGAATTGGGATACAGGAGAGAGAAGGAGAGGCATCAAAAGAAGCAAGAGCAAGTGGGTTTTCCTTCCTGGCAGAGACAAGGAATCCTGAGGGGTAGACAGGGAGACGGAGGAGCAGGGCAGAGGACACGGAGAGACATGGAGTAGAGTAGGCTGGACCAGCAACCTCTCCCAGAGCCCTACACACGCTGCTTAATCTAAAACCTTCTGATTCGTGGACCACGGTCAGAACTGGCAAGATGGGAAAGGGGCCAGAAGAGTGGGAGGAAGACTCCTAGAGAGTATTTAGGAAGGATCCTAAGATGAAAAGGAACTGAAAGTGAGGGGGGAAGCAGAAAGGCACCCTTCCAGAGCAGCCTGAATTTTCCATGTCTGGTGCCGAATTGTATCATCCTCCTTCAAACTCATCTACACAAGGGTGGACTTCAAGGTGGCAGATGAGCCAAGCCTTGACTTGCTTCCTGCCTTCAGACAGCTAACACAGACCTCCATCTGAACCTTGAAGCGGGCCCCCTGTTTCTGGCCGGAAGCCTCTTGAGAACAAACTCCCATGATTTCCCTGGTCCGGGGAGACAGATTGGCTGGGATCTCTAAACAACAGCAGCCACATCTCAGAAGGGTTGGCCCTCCTGAGAGATAAGATACAGCAGGACGACTGAAAACTGGCTGAAATTTAGTCCAAAGCACGCATAGCTCACACCGATATCTACTTAAAGTTTCTAGTCCTTGATGAATATTTATACCAAAATAGGGCTAGTGGAAATGTTCCATCTGTGTGGATTTTTAAGAGTTTTGCCTTTCCTCAGCCACGTTGACCAAACTCAGGAAAGTGGTGGAATCGATGCCAAGTACATGCTCTTTGAAGTGCAAGAATAATTCTGAAAAGGCCCTGGACCCATCATATTTCTTCTTATCCTGCAGACTCAGAATTGGCACTCCCTTCTTTAAAAATGCATAATATCAACACCTCTCAGTGCTTTATAATTTTGGCCAGTCTTTGACACCCTGCTGACCATGACCACTTTTTTGAAAGAGCGGATAAGCCTATTCAAAGTCCTGCTGGGTGAGATTGTTTTGTTGGTTGACATTTTCCCCATCTTTTGAAAATCTGAATGGCCCAGTTCATCACTTTAATTCTCCTTTTTACTTTGCTCGCAGAGAAATGGCCCCAGATTTTCTCCTCAGTATTTTTAGTCATTCCATGCTCCTCAGAACCAAAACACCAGAAACTTGAACCAGTTATGCTCTTGGTATGAGGAGCAAAAATAGAAGCCTGCTGTACTTGGCATATGACCTGTACTTACCACAAATGGGCTGTGTGTCAGACATTGTGCTACATAGGGTTTTTCCCCTCCTCTTTACATAAATCCCATTTTACAGATGAGTAAACTAAGGTTCAGAGGGATGAAGTAAATTGTTACTGTGACAGAGCTAATGTGATGAATGGGAATTAAATGTAGACAGTTTAGTCCTCAGCAACCCCCTTCCCTCTAAACCATTTCTCATCTATACCAAACATGTTTCTAGGGTTCCACAATGTTGGGCCATGAACTTGTTGGTCACAAGATGAATGAAGTTGGTACCCAGACATGCATTAACAGTGTTGAACCATGTTAGTCAGAATTTGTCTCCATTTTCAGTTCTTGCACCTTTTGGATTATAACCAGGAGAAAGTCTCCACCTGGTGCTCATAGGGCCTTAACACCTGCATCACTTGCCCAGCGTCACTTGGAACAGATAGAGAGCAGTCCTCAGGCTCAGAGCTTTAAAACAAGAGATTAGCTAGAATTTAATGGTGTTGGTTCATATTTATTGTATTTTTATCATTACCTCTTATTTTTTTCAGAACAAGCAGCTTTTTAATGAAATATAGTTGATTTATAATGTATTAGTTTTGGGTGTACAGTGGTTCAGTTATACAATGTGTATGTGTGTGTGTGTGTGTGTGTGTGTATACTTTTCAGATTCTTCTCCATTGTAGGGTATTACCATATTTTGAATATAGTTCCTTGTGCTATACAGTAAGTACTTGTTGTTTATCTCTTTTATATATAATGGTGTGCATGTGTTATTTCCAAACTCCTAATTTATCCCTCCCTGCCTTTGTTAACCAGAAGTTTGTTTTCTATGTCTGTGGCTTACCTCCTATTTTTCTAAAGTGTAAGGGAAAAGGGTTTTTCAAGAAATATGTTTTTAAAAAGTGATTTCTTTGAAGAAAAATAAAAAGTAAATAACCACAGAGATGGTATACTGAGGATAGGACTCAGGAAAGAGGAACGTGCTGCTGCTGCTAAGTCGCTTCAGTCATGTCCGACTCTGTGTGACCCCATAGACGGCAGCCCACTAGGCTCCCCTGTCCCTGGAATTCCCCAGGCAAGAACACTAGAGTGGGTTGCCATTTCCTTCTCCAATGCATGAAAGTGAAAAGTGAAAGTGAAGTCACTCAGTCGTATCTGAGTCTTCGCGACCCCATGGACCACAGCCTACCAGGCTCCTCCGTCCATGGGATTTTCCAGGCAAGAGTACTGGAGTGGGGTGCCATTGCCTTCTCCAAAAGAGGAACGTAGGGCTTCATAAACTTCTAATACTTGATAATCCCTGATCTCTATAGCGCTTTACAATTTGCAACATCTCTTATATAAATGACCCCCACTGGATTCTTACCACAACCCCATGAAGCTGTTAGGGATTATGATCCATTTCAAAGATGAGCCGTTTAAAATATCAAGGTTCAGAGAGCAGAAATGGCTCCCCATGGTCACACAGACAGTGAAGAAGCACCCAGGGCTCAGGGTCAAGTTCAAGATCCATGGTGCCTCCTCCAGTGTTCTGCCAGCACATCGTGTCAGGGCAGGAGGAAATAAAGGGGTACTCCAAGGCAAGTAACCAAGGCCCAAAATGCCAGAGAACATCTGTTGAACTTGATGACCCCCTTGACTGTCCTGAGTTTTATAAAGTTCCCAGTGATTGTGTACATTCTATTTCATGGACAAGCCTACAGTTGCTCCATTCTAGTTTTGCTAGAGAAGCCTGACTTTCTTTTGCTAGGGACTCACTTTTTAGACGGTTCCAAAGCTGGTTCTCCTGTCAGGAGAACATATCCAACTTTCTGGGGTACACTAAGAAAGGGATGACACAAACTATAAAAGAGGAAAAGCCAGCTTCTGCCCAGGAAGAAGGACATTTCTTCCAGCAGTTGACCAGGGTTCAGACTGCAGGGCCGGGTGACTGGATGGGCAGGGAGTCCATAAATGTGGGACAACCAGTGGGGTTGGATGACCAAGGAGGTGAGTTGGCATTTCCATCAGTCTATCCAGGAAGAGCTTGCAGGAGCGGAACACACTCCTGAGGATGATGCTGCGAGCCAGAGGGAAGAGTTTGAGCAGATTGATGCCTAAGACAGAAGCATTCTGAGAACCAAAGAGAGACCAGAGCCCAGCACTAGAACCTAGGAAAGGGGAGGGCAGCAAGTGAGGGAAGCACACAAGGGCTGGCCAAGCAGGTGGTTTGATCAGGGGAGGCTAGAATTCTGGAAACAACAGGAAACCAAGGTCGATCTTTCTTCTTCCAACTCAAACTACAGACATCAGCTTCAGGTGGAAGATCACTATTATGTGTTAGCTTTTAATGCACCAAAAAGCATTGTGCTGTGCATAGTTGCTCAGTCATGTCCAACTCTTTATGACCCCACGGACTGTAGCCCACCAGGCTTCTCTGTCCATGGAGATTCTTCAGGCAAGTATACTGGAATGGGTTGTCATGCCCTCCTCCAGGGGATCTTCCCAACCCAGGGACTGGACCCAGGTCTCCCACATTGCAGGCAGAGTCTTTACTGTCTGAACCACCAGGGAAGCCCAAGAATACTGGAGTGGGTAGCCTATCCCTTCTCCAGGGGATCTTCCCGACCTAGGAATTGAACCAGGGTCTCCTGCATTGCCGGCAGGTTCTTTACCAGCTGAGCCACCTGGAAAGCACTGAAAAGCAGTGCTCAAAGGCAAAGCTGAAATTGTTGCAGAGGAAGCTATTGATACCCATGTTTACAGAGGCAATACCAGGCGCAAGGCACTACCATAGGCACTGGTGATGGAGCATGAACTAGACACACAGGGACCTTGCCCCCAGAGAACTGACAGCCCAGCAGGAAAAAATGACATCAGAGTGTATATAATCACGGGTATACCATGATTAAATAATGATAATCACAATAGATACAACAAAGAAGTGCAAGATGCAGGCTTTTCTAAGACCCTAAATACCTGCCAGACAAGTAGAAGTTTGTTAGGTGAAGGGAGGAGAGAAGGAAGATGGTCCAAGCAGAGGGAAGTGCCTATGGGCTGGCTTAGAGGTATAGAGGAATTTAGCATCTTTTCTAGGGCATACAGTTACATGAGTAATTCTAAATTTACTCCAGAGATAATTTGCTGGCAGGGCACTTGGTTTCTGTATCTCTAATCCTACATTTTCATTCTGTTCCATGAGCTTCAAAGGTGGGACCTGGAAAGTGAATGACTTGCAAAATGAATGACATCTGCTAATTTCTGTTTCATAAACATGAAAAACTTGGCCTACCTCCCCTTTATGGTGTTTTCCTTTCTCAGAATCTGTGATTTTCTTGCCTCAGGTTTTCTTAAATGCTGCATTCAACTCTACAGAGTATGGACAACGAGTGCATTATGCAGGGTTGGAAAATCAAGGAAAGGATGAAATATTTGAAAGTGCATTGAATGTTAGTTTTAGAAACATATGATAGCAATAAAGACAGGAGAGGGAAGTCGTTTATAAGAAGGATCTTGTTTTAAACCAAGAAAATGTCCTGTGAAAGACACCACCCTAAAACACAAGTGCTTTTTTCCATCAAGGCCCCAGTGTTGGCTGAAGGAAACGTTTGTATCTCAATGCTTCCCTTGTCTTATACATTAACTGAGAGATTCCCGGCAGGAATCACTTATATAAGTAAAGCCTTCAGACTTTTAATAGCAGGGCTATACCTTTACACCACGTATTTCCTTTCAAGATATTAAGATTCAGATAGGCAAGATAAAAAAATTCTCCAATATGAGTTGCTAAGTCCCCACCACCACATACACACATTTCCAAAATGAACTCCAATAAAAGTGTATTATCCTTGAAAAGCTCAGTGATGCTGCCATTTCAGGATTCAGATGCACACAATCACACACCCCAAGTTACATCCTTATAGAAGGCTGTTCTTTTTGATTTATTTTTGGCTGCCCAAGCAGCATAAGTGAAGTTAGTTCCCCCGCCAGGGATCAAACCCATGCCCCCTGCACTGGAAGCATGGAGTCTTAACCACTGGACTGCCAGGGAAGTCCTGGAATCTGTTCTTAAGACACCAGGCCTCTAAAATGAGGAGTGCTTTAGTAAAACGGAGGAGAGATAATAAGTAAACATTGCCAGCCTCAAGCTTACAGTTTTATACTTGAGAAGGAGTCTTTTAAGGGTCCAAACCTAAGAACCATGTAATCAATGAGATCTTTACTTCCAAGTGTAACCTCAGGACACCAGGCTTGTTCTCCTTTAGAAGAGGGGAGTTGGTAGGGGGGTAAATACTCATTCAGGGACTTCATTTTCTTTGATTTTGACTCCACAAGCTACTTGGTAAACCTCTAGATAAGATTCCCAGGAGGACTGGATAACTCCTGGCTCTGAGCGAGACTGGTGGCTTTACTTCCATCTCCCCCAAAGCAGGCAGGGCCTTTCCAAGAAGGAAAAAAGACAACTGCAAGGGGAAAAAAAAAAATTGTTGGAGCTTCTGGAAACACTTAGTTGGAAAAGAAATGCCAGGTCAGCTCCTGCCCTGTGGAAATCCCTTTCACAGTGGATGAAACGGTGCCCATGTTCTGGGAACCTGAGTGTCTCAGAAGATCCATAAAAGTCTGGGGGTGGCAGAGCAGGAAGGCAGGAGGAACCTCTCCCCTCCACACACACTGATTAAGCAGGCGAGCAAGCTGCTCAGATGATGGGCAGGCTTTTCTAAAAGTGGGTGATTCTCAAAAACAGGAGAGAAGGGCTGTGCCCCTGGGCTGGTTTGACCTCTCTGTGCTTTGCGGTGCGCTCTTCACGGTCTCCCAGGCAGGTTCTGCAGTTGGTGCGAAGCGAGCCAGTGTCAAGGGGAAATAAGAATTCAGTCCAAAACAAACACCTATCACTTGAGTCCAGCTGGGTGCCTCATACTGGGTTGGCCAAAAAGTTCGTTCAGCTTTTTCCATAAGATGCTACAGATGGAAAAACCCAAATGAACTTTTTGGCCGACCTAATACAAAGACTTGTGGACCTGCGTTGGATACAACGTCAGCTATCGACAAAAAGCTGGCCGCCCAAGAGGCTGGTTTGCTTTCCTCCCCGATCGTCATCATTGTCTCTCTGCCAACGGAATGTTAAACAAAGGAGTCAGAATCCTGGGTGGGGGCTGACAATGCCCTAGGTTTTCTGTAGCCATTAAGTAGATCCAGCTACCTAGCCATCGGTGGTTCAGTTTAGGAGATGGGACTTTTTGTCCCAGTGAGTACTCCTTTTTCTCAAAATGACCCCAAGCTCCATCTCCTTTGAAAGGTAAAAGATACTCTTCAAGTATTTCGAGGCTGCCCCCTTACCAGGGCTCTGGCAGTACCAGCTTGGAGAGGAGCCCGGCCACGCCAATTGCTTCTTAGCACTGCTTCAGCCATTCCATCCAAACAGCCCTCCTGTCAGGTCCTTCCATGAGCTGCCAACCCTTGGGAAAAAAAGGTCCTAATTTCAGTCTTGTGGCCTCTCAGCTTCTTTTTTGATGAAAGTGCTAAAAATACAAAAGAGTCAATGTATGGAAAAGGCAGACAGAAAGAAGGAAAAGAAAAAAGGGGTAGATAATCCGCCACCATGGCTGTCCGAGCACTTGGTGTCCACTCTGTGCTGCCAAGTGATGATGTGGGACAGGCAGACGTTACACACAGACTCGGCCGAGCAGGCCAGATACCAGGCACCCACGGTGGCAATGTGTGCGTGTGTGCTCAGTCGCTCAGTTGTGTCCAACTCTGCGACCCCGTGGACTGTGGCCTGCCAGACTCCTCTGTTGGTGGAATTTTCCAGGCAAGGATACTGGAGTGGGTTGCCATTTCCTTCTCCACCGTGACGGCAATAAGACATTTTCAATCAGGGGAAAGCTCCAGGATGCAGCCAGTTAAGCATGGGGTCAGCTGGGGTGCAGGGGCGGCGGGGCGGCTGCCGTATCATCAATAGAACCAGCCGCCCCAAAGGCAGGCAGTCTGGGCATTCCTGCTTTTCTGGAACCAACCTCAAATCAATGAGGCTTGTCTGACAAGGGTTGGGGCAGGGGAGGCAAAGGCTGGGCCTTAAACAGAGAAGGCTTTCATTTTATATTTCCCTGGCCACATATGGATTTGCTTTCCGACTTGGTTTTCCTAGACAGATTAACCCTTGTTCACACGTGATGTAAACCTTGGGAATCTCAAATCATGTCTTCCCCTGGAGGGGAACAGAACCATATAAGTTATTACAACTATTAAAAATGTGCCATAAAGGGTTATGTATGGTGGTTAGGAACTTAAGGGGGGCAGGAGGGAGGACCCAGTCTAGGAAAATCAAGAACCTTCCTGAGGAAGTGATAGGAGGAAATGGACGGTGGTTTCTAGAACTTTCTAGCTCATCGAGGAGCCTGAACAGATGACTGGGACGCACTTCAGGGACAGCTTGTGGGGGAGACGCAGAAGTGACAGGCCCCTTCACCCCACAAAGGGTCTGGACCCACCAGGCTTTCTGCCTACCTTTCACGTACTTTAGAGCAGGGGTCCCCAACCTCCAGGCCTCAGACCGGTACCTCCTGTCAGATCAGCAGCAGCATTAGACAAGAAACAAAGTGCACAGTAAGTGTAATGCACTTAAATCATCCCCTAACCAAGCCCCCCACACCCCTGGTCTGTGGAAAGACTGTCTTCCACAGAACTGGTCCCCGGTGCCAGGAAGGTTGGGGACTGCAGCTCTGGAGCATCTGTGAATTCAATTCTCCTTCCTGGCCACCCCAAGTTAAACTTAATTTTACCTGTTAAACATGATGTATTGAGAGAGAAAGGACAGTTCCAGAGCATATATCCACAGAAAACTCTAATGCAGAAAGATACATGGACCCCGATGTTTACAGAGCACTGGTTACAACAGCCAGGACATGGAAGCAACCTAAGTGTCCACTGACAGATGAATGGATAAGGAAGATGTGGCACATTTATGTGATGGAATATTACTCAGCCATAAAAAAGAAGGAAATAATGTCATTTGCAACAATGTGAATGGACCTAGAGATGGTCATACTAAGTGAAGCAAATCAGAAAGACGTGATATCACTTATATAGGCAATCTAAAAATGATGCAAGTGAACTTATTTATAAAACAGAAACAGACTCACACATATAGAAAACAAACTGACCGTTACCAAAGGGGAAAGGGGAGGGGGATAAATTAGGAGTTTTGTTCCAGCAGATAAAAACTACTGTTTATAAAACAGATAACAACAAGGTACTTCTGTATAGCACAGGGAACTATATTCAGCTTTTTAAAAAAGAGGACAATAAAGGACAACATGGTATATTTTGCCCCAAACCCAAATTCTCCTAGAGCTGAACCCATACAAACTATCTGAATGGACAAAACCCAAATGAAACACCATTTCTCATAGAGAGTGAAAAGTACTCTTTAGGGGCATCTGTAAAACTATCTTTGGGACGCCAGACACTCCTAACATCCTAAACTAAAGCCATCAGATGAACTCTCCCAACCACAGCCAGTCCAAGGAATCAATTTCAACACACATATGTAATAGGAAAAATAATTGAGTCTTACCCCAGAATGCAAACTACTCAGCCACTTCTGCAATCAGCTCGTCACCCACCCAATGCTTCCCTTTACTGTCACTTTAAATAGGATTGCTCTTTATAATCAGAAAGAAAAAAGTTTTCCATGCACAGAATTCTAAGCACTAGATCAGTAGGGCTCATCTCAATTTGTTTAGTCTGTACATTTTTAGCCTCATTACACAATTTAGGAAAAGAGGGTCTAAACTCAAGAGCTTTCTTCACATTTGTGCTTGTCCAGAGGAAGAGAAATTCTCAAGGAGCACATGTGGGGGAGAAACAGTAGATTTCAATACACACATCCCCCTGGAGAACATCTCTGCCCCGAGATATGACCTCTAACGTAGACAAGGATGTTGCTTTAGCCTGGGGGGACTTTCTGTGGTTTTAGAAGGCACTTTATCCAAAGTTGTCTCCACGGTTGATACACACGTCATCGTAGAGAGTATGGGTGGGACGGCACAGGATGGAAATTTGGAAAAGGGAGCGGCTGCCAGCACTTGGTTCTGCACACTCTCTGCTGCTACCAAGGCGGAGGAGGGGATAAAAGACCCTGCCAGGGTCTGGGCTCCACATGCCCTGCCTTTCCTCTCCTATTTGGGAAAACAGGGTTCTCATGGCCAAGATCTGAAGCCACAGCCAGGCTGGGCTCCTCCATCTGGCACCGTCACCCGCTCCCCGCTTTGGCCCCAGGGTGGGGTAAGGGGAGGACCACCCCTGACCTCAGGCCTGGCAGAGGGTCTCAGGATCCCTAAGAGCCCCTGAGGGGCGTTGGGCCGCCAGTGAAATTTAAAGGAAGAGGAAGGGTGTGGTTTCCCTTCTGTCTGGCTCTTAAGAATGTTACCACTTTTGGCACAGAAGTCTGTGAGGCAGGCCTGTACCGGGGCAGATGGGACCAAAATGAAGGGACAACAAAAGTCAGGCAGCCCGTAAAACCTCACCCTGGAGGAGTGGTGGTCTGCAAGGGGAGTACAGGAAAAGAATACATTAAGCCAAGGAGCTGAGAGCCTTCAAGTCCAAGTTGGAATGGCCGAGGGCCCAGTCCTGAGGCCCGGTTGTTCCCAACTTGTCTTCATGTTAAAATCCCCTGGGGAACCCTCCAAAATGTCTACAGCCTGTGGCCCATCCCCCAAGATTGGAGCTAAGTTGCTCTGGGATTCAGCCTAGGCTTCAGAAGTTTGAAAAGATCTCTAGGTGATTCTAGGGGCTTCCTTGGTGGCTCAGATGGAAAGAATCCACGGTGCAGGAGACACGGATTTGATCCCTGGGCTGGGAAGATCCACTGGAAGAGGAAATGGCCACCCACTCCAATATTCTTGCCTGGAAAATCCCATGGACAGAGGAGCCTGGTGGGCTACAGTCCAAGGGGTCACAAAGAATCAGACACAACTGAGCAACTAACACTTTCATTTCATTACTAGGTGATTGTAATATGCACTCAGGTTTGGGAACCACTGATGTGGCCCCTGGCTACTCAAAGTGTGGCCCCCAGACCAGCAGCACTGGCCTCCTCTGGGAGGTTGGGAGTACCATGGAATATCAGGCTCACTCCAGATCTGCTAGACAAGAATCTGCACACTGGCCAGATCTCAGGGGATCTTTGTGCTAATCAGAGAGTCGGGTAACTTGAGAAGCGCTGGTCCACGAGACAAAGCCAAATCGTCTTCCTCGAGTACAATCTTGTGGCACATGCCTTTCCTCCTTCCTGGCGTTGACTGCACTTGTAATTGTAGCAGTGTAGTCAGGTGAGTTATTACAGAAGTCAGTGTCGTCGTTCAGTCACTAAGTCGTGTCCAACTTTTTGGGACCTCCATGGGCTGCAGCACACAAGGCTTCCCTGTCCTTCACTTTGACCCAGAGTTTGCTCAAACTCATGTCCATTGAGTCAGTGATGCATCCAACCATCTCACCCTCTTTTGTCCCCTTCTCCTCCTGCCCTCAATCTCTCCCAGCATCAGGGTCTTTTCCAATGAGTCGGCTCTTCACAGCAGGTGGCCAAAGTACTGGAGCTTCAGCTCATGTGTGTGAGTTATTACCAGTCAGTGTAAGGGCCCCAGAATACCTAGAGATAGTTTCTTGACACTGCCTAGAGTGTATGGGTTAAATTGAAATGTAAACTAGAGTCACAGCATAAGCACCAGCTTTGTGACCTGTAGTCATTTCAGGCTTCCAGGACAGGGCAGATAAACTGGGGGAAGCCAGTGCCCAGTGCTTCACTCACACAGGCACTGCCCATGGTTCTCATCCAGTTTCTCCTCTGGCTGCCACCTCTTCCACTGAAGCCTGTCTGATACCCTGAGCATCTACACTTTATTTCGCAGAACAAGGTTGGCTGGTAGAAATCCTGGGACCAGGGTGATCATGACCTTGTCCTACCACCCCCCGCCCCAACCCTTCCAGGACATCCCACCCCTACAGAAATGCTGTCCACCTCTCTGGACCCACATAGTCCAAGGCCCTGAGTCAAGGCGAGACGCGCGGGAGGCTGTCTGGGGTCTGGAGACACCTGGTGTGGTGGGAAGCCGCAGGATCTGAATCCAAAGACATGAGTGTGGATCATGCTCTGAGTGGTGTATCCTAACAGTTCTGGGAGCTTGTTTTGCTCATGAGCCAAATGCTAAATCTTGACATCATAGGCTGGTTGTGAAAACCAAGTGAGAGAAGGGATGTGAATACACTTTGTAACCTGTAAAGTGCTGTGCCTGTGCCATAGAACATGAGATGAGAGCATAGTCAAGAAGTCAGACCTGCCTGGCTTCATGTCCAAGCTCCACCACTTACTGACTGTTGGATTTTGAAGGGGAGGCAAAACCTCTCTTAGCTTGTTTCCTCACCTGAAAACAGGGTTACTCAAAGTGCCTCCTGTGGGTTCATCAAGAAGCTTAAATTAAATATTATGCAAATACTTGGCATATGCCCCCACATAAGGTATACTCAATAAATGCTAGCTATAATCATACTCATTAGGAAATATAAAACAGCTTTTTTTTAAGGTATATATCTTTTTTTCTTTTTTTTTTTTTTTGGCCATGCCACATGGCATGTGAGATCTTAGTTCCCCAACCAGGGATCAAACCCACATCCCCTGCATTGGAAGCACAGAGTCTTAACCACTGGACCACAAGGGGAGTCCCGGAAAAATAAAAGTTTAGCTTAAAGTTGTAATACAAATAAAGATCGACTAAGGACACCCTTCCCCAGAGGGGCATTCTGAATGGGCACGGTGCTTCTCCTCTCAGACTCACGGCCCTACCATCACCTGATGACTGGGAATATGACTGTCCCCCACAGGGCTGTCATCATTATTGAGGAAGACAGTGGTTTCATAGGGAAATCGCTCTGTGGACTGTCGAGCTACTTTTATTTGGGGGTTGTTGAGGGTACTGGAGTAACTCTCTGATCATGTTTCTGTTTATGATCTCAGTTCTCTGGACCTTCTCATAACTTCACCTTTTCCCCACTCATCTCCATCCTCTCTCCACCTCCTCTCCTGGGTCCTGGGACCCTGGGGGAAAGGGATGTTTTTAAGTCACAAAGCACGTTGACCAGTAATGTTTTATAACAACACAGGTATGCTTATAGAGCTTACCTGTAAAAGACAAGTCAGAGGAGTTGCTTTGGAATAGAATTTAGTACCAGTTCAGAACATCCCTGCTCAAAGAGCAAGCCCACAGATAGTCAGGAGGGCACGTGATCGTGTTAAGACATAGTTTTCAAAAAGGTAAGGTCAGCATTCTTGTGCAACTATAAAATGAAACTTAGCAAAGATTATACTCAACTCATGATATAGTGAAGGAACCAGTAAGATATTTAGAGCCGTCCAAAAAGCATTTGAGGAGCTGGGGGTTCATGAGCAATTTAACGTCAGGACAAGATTGACAGGTATAGAACTAGTTGATATCCTGCATGACGATGAACCATAACCTTTGGGGTTGTCTTTTTCAAAATGACAAAAACTATCTGCGTGGGTGTCACTACTGGACAAAAATCCACACGTTAACATGGAACTTGGCCAAGCGTAAGAAGAGCACAGAGGGAACTTCCCCAGACCCTCGCAGGGACGGGATGGAGTGGGGAACACCGTCATGCTGCCACATGTGACATGAAGGCTGTGCCACCCCCGTTTCTGCCTTACATCCAAGTTTTGGATTTCTTTTTTTTTCCAACAATTTCGGTAAATACTTATTTCACTTCACTTACGTGATGCTTACAGTGGCCCTGTTGGGGCAAAAAGGTCAAGGAAAACCCGTTTCCAGAGGAGAAAACTGAGTTAGTTCCACAAGGAGAGAGAGAAGCTGGGCTAGGAGGAGAATCCTGCTTCCTACTTCTGAGCCTGGCGCTCGTCCCGAAACTCCATCTCCCACTTGGCCTTCTCAGAGCACTCTCATCTCAGCCCCGCATTGCTCTCAGTGGCATTTGTCTCTTTTCAGACTTCCCTTGGGCTTCACTAAAGGTAAAGGAGGGAGGGAGGGAGGTACCCGCGGCCCCCACCCTTTACATCCCAGAGGCCTCCTGGTCTCATCCCAATCCTTTTAAGTTCCCGACACGATTCAGTGGCACAGCATCAGGTGAACCACATCCTGCTATCCTGAGCCAAAGAAAATTGTCCAGACACTTTATCCCCTGCTCCGGAAAAAGGACAGAAAGAAGGCCGCATTCCAAGAACCCATTTTTTTAAGTGGTGGCTCCTTTCAAGCTCTTCTCTTCTCAGCTACTGTGAGCCACTTTGCCATCTTTCATCTGCAACTGCATCCACATCAGAGAAACCTACTGTTTACAAACCAGAATGTCTCATTTGAAACACTTGTTCTGGTTGATGTTTGTCCCCCACGTCAACAAACAGGAGAATCATTTTCTGTGTTGGGGGTGAGCTGGATCTGTCTGGCCCCTGGCTGGATGGCATGCCTGCCCTGGACAAATGACTGCTCGTTGTGTGGAACAGGCAGCCAGGAAACTGGCAGTGAGTGTGGTCCAATGGCCCAAATTGGTTTCTTCCTTGCAAGGCCATTTATTTTTCTCACCCACGGATTTCTGTTGCCACAGAAACCATCTCACTAGCAGGACGGAGACGCAGGCCAACCCTGCTTTCTGCACCATCAGAGAGGCAACGTTTATAATCATGAAACAAAGGAGGGAGTAAGAAAGTGTATGGGGTGGGGGCTTCCCTGGCGATCCAGTGGTTAAGACTCCACACTTCCAATACCAGGGGTGTGGGTTCGATCCCTGGTTGGGGAACCGAGATGCCACATGCTACACAGCGAGGCAAAAAAAAAAAAAAAAAAGGCAACAATACTCCAATAAAAATTAATTTGAGAAAAAGAAACTAGATGAGGTGTGCAGTTTAAAAAGTAGTTCCTCTAAAGTTCCCGAGAACTCTGAAGCAGGTAAAAAAAATTTTTTGAGAATGTCTGATTCAGAGTACGTTTATACAAGGTGTACTGACAACAGCAAACATTCGGAGTATAATAAGTGCATGCTAAGCCCTTGAGTGCACAGCCCATTTAACCCTCTCAGTGACTCCACGCACCTGGGGGGTTCTTACTGTCCCCGTGACACAGACAAAGAAGCAGACTCCGCAATGCAGTCACTGGCCCAAGTCCAGCAGAAGAAAGGGACAGAACTGGGATCAAAACCAGCCCTCTGACCCCAAAGCCTGGACCTCCTGACTTGAAACAGCTGCCTTCTCTTCATCTCTCTTCATGTCTCTGTTGTAGCCTTGCTCTTCAAAGGTGCTGGACACCACTGTCCATCCAGCGTCCACCATTTTTGTTTGATTTTTTAATCCTTTTTGCCTTCAGCCATAAGCCCCTCTCTAACATCCCACACAATGAGGGTTCCACAGAACAGGATACGGGCCACTCCGATCCAGGCCAGTTTTCTCATCTCACAGAGGACTAATGTGGGCTGGGCAGGGAATAAGTCGCCTCTAGCTGCACAGCTAATAAATGTCACAGTTGGCACCAGAGGGCCAGCCCCTTGCCCTGCAGGCCAGAACCCGGCTGCACTGAGCTGCCTTACACCACTGTTTCTAAACCAGACCCTGAGCCAGCAGTTAGCTCTCCTGGCCAAGCATTAGGACTAATCCCCTTGTAGGATGGCTGTTAAACCAGCCAGAATAACAGCGGTGCTCAAGCAGGCAGGGTAATTCACCAGAGAGGAAACACTCCCACAGAGCTCTCCTGTTTCAGGCTTTGTTGCCTTGGGGGTCGATCTGAAACCATCCAGTGATGAAGCCTGATCCAGAAATTGTTTACCTCTGCCCAAAACTTCAAATGACTTAAATATTAAGTGTAAGGGGACCATTGTATTTCAACTAGTAGAATCCAATGGGTCAGAAATGAGAGGCAAGGTTTTCTATGCCAGCAGCTTTAGGGAGCAAAGTTCCACCCATGAATCAAAGTACCCTGGCTCAGACAATGAGATGGCCGTGAGCATCGTCTTGGTTTTCCATTTTAACATGAATCTAACACCAAATAGGCACAGACATGAGCATGCAACCCTCCAAATACACGCCACATGACTCTTCCTCCCCAAGTTGTGAAGATCTGTTAGAATAGCATAGCGTGTGAAGACGTGGTGTGTCAAGTCACCAAGCAGGTGGCATGGAGCTGGGTATTATCATGAGACGAACTGGTGGGGGAGCAGAGAAATAATGTGAAGAGTAACTGGTTCTTTCCATGTCCGTCTTTGAATTCCAACACTAGCAATGATGGTAGCCTCACAGCTTGTCTTTTTCCCACTTAGAAGCAGAGAGGGTAGAGGCATCATGCCCTAAAGAGCATGCTCAGACTGTGACACCCTACCATCCAGCCCTTTTGTACCCTTCTGCCCTTTCATACCTCCTCCTTCTGCTAGGAGTTCTCTTCTTTCTCCTGCCTGCATACATTGCACAGCCTCAATTCTGAGCCACCTCCTCCGAGAAGCCTCCCTGATTTCCCACTCAGGTTAACCTTCCTCTGCGCTCCTGAAGTCTATGTGCAAAATAATAGCAGCTACCATCTGTAGTGCCTAAGGTGTTTGTGGACATCACATGCATTATCTCTGTACCCATTTGACAGGTAAGGAAACTGAGGCTTAGTTTGTCCAAGGTCACGCAGCTGCTAAATCATGAACCTGAGTTTGAAATCCAGGTCTCTCAGGCTCCAAAGTCCATGTGTTTCTACCACACAATAGACAGCTGCCCTTGCCTCAGACTTACCCCTTCCAGGAAGTGTGTGTTTCTTCCCACTAGACTGTGTGTTCCTCCAGGGCACCACAAGTCTCACAATGTATCCCTGTGCCTGGCACATAGCAGATGCTAAATAAATGCTTCAGTGAGTCAACAGTTTGTGGAATGAGCAGCTTATCCCTTTATCTCACTGGTTGATGGAGCTATGCTTCTATAAAATCCTAGTACACATGGTACCCACCCCCAAGGCAGTCCCCATCCCCAGCACAGAATCAAGTCAGTTTCTCAGCTGGCAGATCCATTTGCTAACCCACTGCTTCTCCAAGTTTCACCTCCTGTGAACCTCCTGGAAATTTCCTTCCAATACAGATTCTGATTCAAAAGGGCTAAGACCCTCAGAGGTGGGGCATTTCCTGCAAGCTTCTGGTGATGCAAGATCCCATTTTGGAGTCGAAATGCATCAGCCAATAGCAGTCAATGCACTTTGGTTACCTTTGGCTGATAATGAACAATAAAACCTGTCTCCCACTTTGTTCCCTTTCCAAAGGATAACCAGATTTCAAATGCTTCTGACTGTCCATGATTTAGCAAAATATTTAAGTTATGCTTTGAGCTATAAACATTTGGCAGCTTGAACATTTGTTTGTGCCTGTAGCTTTGGTTTAATCACGCCCTATCAATAAATCACAAATAAATGAGAGAGAAGAAACACTCACTGGAAGATTCCATTCCAGTGACAAGTGGATCAGGGGAGTGGGTGAGGGTGGGAGAAAGAAGCCGATGAACCCCCAGTGCACTTTTATGGGAAGGACTCCACCCTTCCACACCTGCCTACCCTGTGGCCACTTTCCCGGCTGGTCTCCTCTGTTCCTGGTAAACAGTAAAGCCATGGCTTATTCATCTCGAGCCCTTTGAACCCCACACAATTGCTTTACCAGCATGCCAAGTCTTTAGAGGTCAAGCATCTCCGGTCCAAGACGTTTGGAAGGAAAACACCCTCTTTTCTGTCTCCTTTTCCAGATGTCGCTGGGCCAGCAGCAGTCAGCAAGAGGTGTGCCTTGTCTGAGATGCAAGGGGACGTGTTCGGGCTTCGAGCCACATTCATGGAGGTAACGGAGTTTGTCAGGAAAGGCTCTGCCTGCCTTCATTTCTTGGCTGTCCTTTCTGGGAACCCTGGGACTGCTTAGGGTGCATGGGTTGTTGGCTGACTGGCTCGGGAGTGAACGCATTCTTGCTTGGCCTAATTCAGAAATGACAGAAAAGCCCTTGAGGAGCCAAGACGAAGAAGGAGTTCAGGCTTTATAAACCATTTCCAGGTGGAGGCGAGGATGCTTGGGGAAGCGGTGGGCAGTTGTTAGCTGCTGCCTGATCCACGCTGGGTAGACCAGTCTGTCCTGGGGTTTGGTGTGTGGGCTTCATCCTCCCCTCCTGCACCATCAGCCCCCCAGGATTCTGATCTCAAAGTGCCCCAGGGACCAAAATAAAAGTCCCTGTGTCAGCAGCACTTGAAAGCCAGGGCCTGGTTTCACGTCCATGCGGGAGGGCGGTGATATCTGGCTTGGACTTGGATTCGCGGATTTTTCTTTTGTTTTGTTTCATTTTTTTTTTTTTTCACAACAAGAGGTATTGCTGCCATTCTACACAAGCCTCAGGCACTGTTCACATCAGCATCTGTGTAGCTGGCACCCCTGGAGGTGTGCAGGGCACAGTCTGAGGGGGCCATCCCCCTAGCCCTGGGGGAGAGAGGCTAAGCTCTGTAGGGCATGACAACTTAAAAGGAGGTTTTGTCTCCACTGCCAGAGGGTGGCCTTGGGCACTCAGAGAGGGAACCCATCTCAGGAGGTGTTTGTCTCAGAGAAGTTGATTTCCACCATGAGATGGCAGTAACAAAATTATACACTGAGCTGAGCTAAATCTCTTCTACTTGAATGTTGAAGTAACCCTGAGCAGGAGGTGTTAGTATGTCCATTTTACAGATCAGGAAACTGAGGGTGGGTAACGAGAGCCTGGCAACTATGGAGCAGACTTCAAACTCAGGTCTGTGAGTAAAGCCCCATGCCATGCTGCCAGCCATTCTGCACAGAGTCCTGATGTCCAAGATTGTTCCTGACTCTACTCCCAGACACTCCCCACTTCAGAGGAGCTCATATGGGCTTCCAGATGCCAGGGACCGTCAAGGTCATCCAATCCCAACTCCCATCCCCTGCACCAATTCCCCCCGACAGCTAGGACGTCCTCTCCCCACACATCTGTTTTGGCCATGTGAGCTCTTTCTGGCCTTGAAGAGGGTCTGCCTGCCCATCGTCTCACCGTGCCGGTCCTGACGCTGCCATCAGGGTGTCAGAGGATGAGGCTGGCTCTTCATCAGTTCTCCCTGAAGTCAAGAGATGGTGCCTCCCTTTCAGAGTTCTTGGGCCCAGGGGATCGTGTTCCCTAAATGTACACATGGAGTCAGTGCCCCAATGCTCCCTTCTCTCAAGGTGCACAGGCCCACGCTGCCTGTTCTCGGGCCTCTGAGAATGGGTGTTCGGTGTATTCTCTCTGGTTTCCTAGTTGTTTATAGCAGGAGGGCAGTTCTGTACACTGTTCCTCTTGGCTGGGAGCGGAAGCCTCTCATCATCGTTTCCATCCTGACATTTTCTCATCATCCTACCGGTTCCCAGAACATCAAGTGAACTTTAATTGAGAAATACAGACTTCAGCCTGTAGGTCCTGCCTGTCCAGGACACAAGCCACATGGCCTCCCATGACAACTATTTGACTTGGCCCTGGAGACAATCTGTCATGAATGAATGTCATTGTGTTCCAGTAAATCTTTATTGAGGGCCACTGAAATTCAACTTTCTCACCATGTTCATGTGTCCCCAAGTAATCACCTTCTTCCAAATCTTTTTCAACCGTATAAAAACTGTTCATAGGCCATATGGAAGGAGGTGATGGACTGAATTTGCCCAGTGGGCTATACTTTGCCAACCCCTGAGGTAGACAAAGCCTGATTTTACAGATAAGAAGCTTGACAGGAGCCTGTGGTAGGCTTGTGTTCAGGCTGAGATTATATCCCAATGTCATGCCTCTTCCACAATTTCGAGTTGCCTGGGACAGCCTGAAGAAATGGCCATTGTGGCACTACCGAGGATCTCTCTAGATGCGTGTATGTCCTCTGCAATCTGGGTGCCTGGAAAGAGCAGGAATGGGACCGAGGAGGTGTGTTCCTCATCTATAAAGTCCCAGAAATGAGTCTGGCAACAAAAACAGCACAAATAAAGGAGAAATAATGTTGACACAATCAAAGGACATCTCATATTTCTCAGCATTTTCTGTTTCAAAGTATTCTGCATCCCAACACCTCTCATAGCATCCTGAGCATCTACATGAACCAAAACTGCCAAAGGGCAGCTTCCTCCCCCAGATTCAAGTACGGAAGCTTTGCGGATGTCAGAGGACCCCATGGAACTCTGGGCTTCCCGTCCTTTCCTTCCTCTTCCTCTTCTCTCCACTTCCAGCTCTGCTGCCGCCTCACCCCCATAAACCAAAAGTGCCCTCACCAGTCTCCTTAAAGAAGGAGTCTCTGCCATGCCTGGCTCACAGAGAACACCATTGGTCATGCATGTGCATGTATGCTCAGTCGCTCGTCATGCTCGAGTCTTCATGGCTCCGTGGACTGTAGCCCGCCAGGCTCCTCTGCCCATGGGATTTCCCAGGCAGGAACACTGGCGTGGGTTGCCATTTCCTTCTCCAGGGGATTTTCCTGACTCAGGCATCTAACCCACATCTCCTGCATCACTTGCATTGGCAGGTGGATTCTTTACCACTGAGCCACCTGGGAAGCCCATTGGTCATGAATAAAATGTTCCAATTACATAAAACAAGCAACCCCTTCTCATGAGAATGAAAAGAAAAGCCTTCTTGCATTTGCTACCTACCATCTTTAGGGTGCTAATTTATCTTTAGAGATAATTTCCCTGAAGTTATCATTGAGCGTGTCGATTTTAACATGTCCCAAATGACATGCAAAATCCCGGGCCGGATGAAGCACAAGCTGGAATCAAGATTCCCAGGAGAAATATCAATAACCTCAGATATGCAAATGACACCACTTTAAAGTGAAGAGGAACTAAAGAGCCTCTTGATAAAAGTGAAAGAGGACAGTGAAAAAGCTGGCTTACAACTCAACATTCAAAAAACTAAGATCATGGCATCTGGTCCTATCACTTCATGGCAAAGAGATGGGGAAACAATGGAAAGAGTGACAGATTTTATTTTCTTGGGCTCCAAAATCACTGCAGATGGTGATTGCTGCCATGAAATTAAAAGACACTGGCTCCTTGGAAGAAAAGCTATGACAAACCTAGACAGCATATTAAAAAGCAGAGACGTTACTTTGCTAACAAAGGTCTGTATAGTCAAAGCTGTGGTTTTTTTCTGTAGTCATGTATGGATGTGAGAATTGGACCATAAAGAAAGCTGAGCGCCAAAGATGTGTTGCTTTTGAACTGTGGTGTTGGAGAAGACTCTTGAGAGTCCCTTGGACTGCAAGGAAATCAAACCAGTCAATCCTAAAGGAAAACAGTCCTGAATATTCATTGGAAGGACTGATGCTGAAGGTGAAGTTCCAGTACTTTGGCCACCTGATGTGAAGAGTCGAGTCACTGGAAAACACCCTGATGCTGGAAAGACTGAAGGCAGGAGGAGAAGGGGATGACAGAGGATAAGATGGTTGGATGGCATCACTGACTCGATGGACACGAGTCTGACCAAGGTCCAGGAGTTGGTGATGAACAGGGAAGCCTGGCATGCTACAGTCCATGGGGTCGCAAAGAGTCAGGCATGACTGAGTGACTGAACTGAACTGACTGAAATGGCAGCCCACTGAATGCAAACTGGAAGCTTCTCCCCAAATAATGCTTAAAAGGCTTCCTTCTCTTCTCCTGAACACCACACTGCACACCGTGCGTTAAAAACAAGAAGCAAGCAAGCCTTGCACTGAAGAAATGTGTTTAACCTTCTATAGCCCACTGTCCTCCAAACTCATCACCGATGAGCACTTTTCCATGTGCCACATCCTGACTTCTCGGGGGAACTGGTCCAGGCAGCAGAACCACCTCAGAGTGTATGCAACTTGCATGGCCCAACCTGATTCTACCTTACGTTACAGTTTCCACCTGATCTTCTCTCTCTCTCCCATCCCCACTGCAGTCTCCTTGAAGGCTGCGATGGGGCCTCCTTCTCTTCATATCAGGCTAGGGGTTCTCCACCTCAGCACTACCAACAGTAGGGGCTGGATGGTTGTCTGCTGTGGAGGGAGCTGTCCTGTGTATTGTAAGATGTTTAGCAGTAACCCAGACACCAGAGCCCCCCACTGGGACAATCAAAAATGTCTCCATGGTTTAGTCGCTGAGTCATGTCTGACTCTTCCGACCCCATGGACTGTAGCCTGCCAGGCTCCTCTGTCCACAGGATTCTCCAGGCAAGAACACTGGAGTGGGTTACCATTTCCTTCTCCAGAATGTCTCCATGCTCAGCCATAAAAAAGAACAAAATAATGCCATCTGCAGCAACATGGACGGACCTAGAGATTGTTGTACTGAATGAAGTAAACCAGACAGAGAAAGGCAAATATCATATGATGTTGCTTATATGTGGAACCTAAAGAAAAAGGTACAAATGAACTTATTTACAAAACAGAAATAGAGTCACGGATGTAGAAAACAAACTATGATTACCTGGGGATAAGGTTGGGGGAGGGATAAATTGGGATACTAGGACTGATATATACACACTATGATGTATAAAATAAATAACTAATAAGAACCTGCTGTATAGCACAGGGAACTCTACTCAGTACTCTGTAATGGCCTATATGAGAAAAGAATCTAAAAGAATCTTTAAAAAAAAAAAAGAGAGTGGATATATGCCCATCCATATGTATAACTGATTCATTTTGCCATACAGCAGAAACACAACAGTGTAAATTAACTATACTCCAATAATTAAAAAAAAAAAAAGTGTCTCCAGATATTGCCAAATGCCCCCTGGGGACAGTTCTGACTGTGGTTGCAGTCAGATGCTGATGTAGAGCATCAAGGTAAGCTTCCCAGAGCCCCACAATCAAAATTTGTGCTAACTGATTAAATACATCAATCTCCTGCATTTCGAAGAGAAAGGGAGGCTTCCTCTGAGCACGCCTGGCTGTGAAGCGCTCAGGCAACTGCCCTGACATCTCCCCACTGAGCCCCGCCCCGCCCCACCGAGGTTGTGATGCAGCTCACTTGACCTAACAAGCTCTACATCGCGTGTGTTCCGGCATCTGAGATGGAGCCTGCCTAAGGGGACCCGGCCAGGAAGGGAGGGGAGCGCTTTTCCTCTCACTCTGGGAATTCTGGATAGCTAAACCTTAACAGCATGACACAAAGCTGCCAACTGCTTTTGTTTTTAATTGTCAGAGGGAAGCATCAGGCTTTCAAGTCAGCCTATGAAGCCTCCCCAGGACGCTTTTCTTCTTCCAACCCCAAGACGAAGCCTTGCCAATAGATGTCAATCTCTCCAGCCCGAGGGGTTTAGGCTCATCCTCTTTCCCCCCAAGTCCTGTCCACCAGTTTCTTGAAGAAAACTTCCAGCTGTATTTTAACTTCAGGATGAGTGCTAAAGTGTTTACAAATTGCTGAAGCTCTGAGACTCATGAATCTTGGGAGACAATTTCAATAATTCTTTACAGCAAGAATCAGCAGACTTTTTAAAATAAAGAGCCAGATAGCAGATATTTTAGGCTCTGCAGGCCTCTGATCTCTTTTGTAATTACTCACTTGCTGCTGCCACCCAAACGCAGCCACAGACCACAGTAAATGAATAGGCATGGCTGTGTTCCAATAAAACTTTATTTACAGAAGCAAGTTGTGGGCCAGGTTCAGCCCACAGGCTGTGAAGATTCCTGACCTAGAACATCTCTAATGATGAACCAGCCTTTGCCACCCCAATGTGGTGGAAAATTTCTCAAGAGAAAAATTGTGCTGTTCTTTTTACCAACAAAAGTCATACCAAATTCCCCAGAGACAGATTGAGGTGCTGATTCCAAAGGCCTTTTGGTCTCCAGTTACCATTTGTCTGCTGCTAACCTTTTCAAGTTACTAAAGTTAAACTTTGCGCTTGCTTTCCAAAGCGTAGATGCTGCCAGCGGGAGACTCTGCCTCTCTTTTCTGGAGGTTGATCTCACTTGTCCCCATCCCACCCCTCAGGAAAATATGCAAGTCATGCAAATGCAGCCAAGAGGACCACTGCTTGAGCTCTGACCTGGAAGACGATCGGAAAATTGGCCGCTTGCTGATGGACTCCAAGTATTCCACACTCACAGCCCGGGTGAAAGGCGGGGACGGCATCCGGATTTACAAGAGGAACCGGATGATCATGACCAACCCCATTGCCACAGGGAAAGATCCCACCTTTGACACCATCACCTACGAGTGGGCTCCCCCTGGAGTCACCCAGAAACTGGTAAGGCAGCTTCCTGCAACCAAGTGGTTATTTCCCTTCTCTTGTAAATAGGAGTCATGCCATGGGTTCCTGAATGTCAAAGACAAGGGAACACAGGTGCAAGGTTATAAGAATGGTAGGAATAGCTATGGTTTCATAGCTGGTCCTACCTCTGGGATCTTGAAGTGAAAACTATCTGGGCCTCATTTTTCCTCATCCATGAAATGGGTAGAGGTGTTCATGGGAATTCCAGCTGCAGTACACAGTTGCTTATGGTTCCCTTTGGGCTCTCTGCTTCTGAATAGAGGATGCTTTATCCTTCAGAATTCTCAGAGTGCTTTTGTTCATCCGCAAGTTGTTCATTTTCCCTCAAAGTGATCTGGGATGTGCCTTTTGCAAGCCTAGGGGAGAACACAGGAACCCTCCTCTCTTCTCCCTAACTCCTGGGCTTAGAAGGGAGTTATGCCAGTTTACTTTACATAACTCTGGGGAAATGGCACCCAGAGAAGGACAAAGCCTAGAGAGAGCAGGTGATTTGCACAAGTCACCCCCCTTCAGCTTCCAACTAAAAGGACCCAAGGAAGGTCCCCGTGAACAAGCCTTACCCCAGACAATTAAGTTGGGAAGCTCCAGACAGCAGGGTCAGAATCATGAGACATGAGAATTTAAATGAAGCCCCAGGTAGCATCCCATGCAGGCCTCTTCAAGACCCAGAGCAGTGGACTAGTGCCCCTCAAATTTCCACAAGTGCAGAAACTATCTGGAGAGCTTGCAGAAACACATCCAGCAGGCTCAGGGATGGCGTGCCAAGCTCCCAGGTCATGCTGAGGCTGCCAGCTCCTAGACCACATCTGAAATAGCAAGGACCTAGGTGATTTCTACAGGTTAATGAGATTTTAAAAAGCCCTACAAGGTTAGCAATGCAGACCTGCTATTGAATCCCATCCCTCCTGGGAGAAAAGAAGTGCCTTTCCAGTCCTGTGCGGCCCTGGCCCTGCAGGCTCCTCCCGCAGCTCCTGCCTTGCACCCTCACTCAGTACCGGGCAGTGCGCTGACCTCCTGCCTTCCTGCCCTGGACCACTCTAGGCTCTTGCCCTCCTCAGGGTTTGCACATGCTGTTTCCTCTACTTGAAACATCCTTTCCTGGCTCTCTGTATAGCTGGGTCCTTCTGTCAATCAAGCCTCAGACGGGCCTCACCACACTACCCCACCTACAGTTGACATCACTCATCCCACTAGAATTTTCTCTCTCCATTCTCCATGGTCTCCTTAGAAGCTCTTTTATTTATTTTTTATTTAGGGATAATTGCTTTACAGAATTTTGCTGTTTCTGTCAAACCTCAACATGAACAGCCATAGGTATATCCTTAGAAGCTCTTATTTCAAGCTGTCCTTGCCTCATGCAAGCCTGTGCTTCATTATCACCCAGAGCATGCGCACACGTGTCCTGTGCATGGTGCATCCTTCGCCTCACACCGCGCAGAGCGTGCAGCGGGCTTGATGAGTGTTTGTGCCCACGTGACCTCCCAGCCAGTGACCCACGTGTGGTCAGTGAGCGGGCTGGACCTGCTCCGTAAAAACCCTTGTGACTGGCCCACAAACAGAAGTGCAGGAATTGAGAATAAATATCAGGAACCTCTGTGGCAACTGACACCCAAGTGCGTGATGGCCAAACAAAGCTCTCGTGTGCACAGCCTCCTGTGGCCTGAGAACCATCTCACCAGGCACAGTGAGCCCACAGATTGTCCTGCAATCCAAACCACCCAACAGAACCCCAAAACAAACCTTGATTCTTTACCATAGAAGGTTCAAGCCTGGAGTTTAAGGGAGGAGGGGTGCAGAAATCCCTTCTAGATAAAGCAAAGAGAGACAAAGTTTTGTTTTGTTTTTTTAAGCTTTGCTTTTTGAGAAGCATACTTTCAAAGAACATTTCAGCATGCATGAGGTGCCTGAGCTTAGCCACCCGGTGAGGTAGAGGTCAGTTTACCTGTGAGGGGACACAGAATGGTTCACTGCCCTTTGCCAGCATGCGGGGGTAGGCAGGGGCAGGTCGGGGGCCACAGAGGGAGGCACTGAACAACAGCAGTGCCGGGTTCCGGTGGTTCCGAAAACAGATCTGCCTCCAGCGCCTGGGCCTGGGTGAACCATCACTGGGTCTTCAAGATGTTAGTGGAAACTAAAGCAAGAAGCTCATAAAAGAGCCGGCTGTGGGCGACAGGAACTGGCTGGTGAAAACCTCAAATGCTTCGGCCCCAGCCTAATCAGAGGAAGGCATCGTCGGGCCGTGATTAATGCCGGCTCATAAAACCGCACGGGATAAAGGCCCTTCTGTCTGCCCTGTGTCTGGCCTGCCTGAGCAAGTCGCATTTCTGAGATTGGATGACTTTCCTCCCACTCACCCTTCCGACTTTTCCTTAAATTACCAAGTGATCGGGACAGATTACATTTTGGAAATGGCCTGAATCTTGCTCTTTATCACCCTTCCCAACCAGAATAAAAACCAGAGAAATGCTTGAGCTTTTAAAGACTAAAGTCATGATAAACCTAATTGCTAGTATTTATTGAGTACATACTGTGAGCCAGGCGCTATGCTAAGAGCTATACATGCACGGAAAGTGTTAGTCGCTCAGTTGTGTCTGACTCTTTGCAACCCCATGGACTGTGGCCCGCCAGGGTCCTCTGTCCACGAGATTTCCCAGGCAAGGATACTGAAGTGGGTTGCCATTTCCTACTCCAGGGGATCTTCCCGACCCAGGGATAGAAGAACCCGGGTCTCCAGCATTGGCAGGCGGATTCCTTACCATCTGAGCCATCTGGGGGAGGGGGTGCATTACTGCTCGCATTTTACAGAGGAGCAAACAGAGCCTGGGGGGGAGTCCATGCAGGCCTGGCAGTCTCGTGTGCATCGTCTGCCCCTGAACCCAGGGCAGACACCACTGCTCAGCCTCCCACTGATCCGTTTCCCACTGAGCCCTATTGGACCTCAGCATCCTTCTCAACACCGCACTCTAGGCTGCCAGGACTGACCAGGATTTGCATGGAATGTGAAGCCCATTTACTGTCCTTGTCTGACAGCTGGAGAAGATCAGGAAAAGCAAAATCGGGACTGGGCCTTCTGACCTCAGAGTCCGTGTGTCTCCTCCTGCCCAACCCTGGGAAAGAGCACCTTTATCCTCCACTTTTCTCTCTGATCTTTGATTTGTCTCCTGGTAAAGCCTGATTCTGGGAACCTCTTCCCCAAGAATTCTCCACCAGAGGGCAAAGCACCAAATGATTCAGAAAAGTCATCCAGTCTTACACCAAAGATTGGTTTAGGACCTAAAGCAGTCTTCCCAACTGATCTGAGAAAAGGCCTCTTGCTAAAGGTTTTGGGAACATGACCTTGGTTGGCTTCCTAGAGAGATTGCTGATTCTGACCCAATCTCTCTTTCCATCGCCCCCTTCCCAAGTCCATGCCAATGATGGCAACTGTCTGAGAGCTATGCTGAGGTGGGTTCTGACACCCTCATTGGGGTTGATTATTAATGTCTGCCATGTGTGAGTGAGTAGGGAGTGGTAGCATAGGCCTCAAGCCAGCCAGGATCACAAAACACACACCAGCAGCAACCAGAGGCTGGGGCCTTGTCAGTGCAAAGGCAGAGAGCTGGTACCCAGCTGGGGCTTTAAGCTGCAACAGGAAAAGTAGGTCTCTGTCTCCAGGATGCCAGCCAGGCACCCCTTAGCTCTGCAGGTCACACACACGGTCTCAACCACAGGGTTGATTTATAAAGTCAAGCAGGGAGGGGTGCAGGCCCTAGAAGGTGGGAGCCACACAGAAATTCAGGGCCTGGGCATCCTGGCACCAGTCAATGCTTCCACAGAAGGCAGCAGCCACAGGCCATGGGCATCAGGCCATCCGGCGGGAGGGTTAGGGTCAGGGTTGGGCACAGAGGTGGGAAACAGTAGCAGAGTATAAACAATTTGCATTTCACACTTTCTCAAGCTGTGTGGCCTTGACCTTTATCTCCCCATACCTGGGACCCACCTGAGTGTAAGATTTCTACTCATTTTAAAGAAAACCAAGCCAGCAAACTAATGAAAGGCCAATCGGACGGTTATCCATGGCCATATTTATAGTCAGATGGTCTACCATCTATCCCAGCCGTATCAGTGTGGAAATGTTATTGACCTGAGACCTTGTCGATTCTACTATTAGAAGGGGCCTTTGCATATTTTAAAATTAATAAACCATGAAATGCCTTCTGCCTATAAGGATTTAATTATACTTTGCTAAGAAAAGCGATTTTAAATGAGATTTTTTTTTTTAATGAGAAGCATTGCCATGAGGTAAACGAGGTAAAAATCTTCAGTTTTTAAGGAAACAAAATCCATGTTGCAGAGCCGGCAGATCTAAAATGAAAGTCTACTGAAATTATCCCATTCTCATCAAGCATGTGAAGCTGTGGTTACGACTTGGGGGAGAGTGGAAGCTTGTTCAGGCCTCCCTTGGGTGTTCCCCAAAGATTCACCCCTTTTCTTCCTTGAGACTAATCCTTGGGTTTTCCAGAAACCTGCAGGAAACCACAGGTCTTGCCAGGGCTTAGATCTCCCATGCCCGGGTGCATGGGAATCACGGTGCTGGGTCTCCCCCTCCCCAGGGCCTGCAGTACATGGAGCTCATCCCCAAGGAGAAGCAGCCGGTGACCGGCACCGAGGGCGCCCTCTACCGCCGGCGCCAGCTCATGCACCAGCTCCCCATCTACGACCAGGACCCCTCTCGCTGCCGCGGACTTTTGGAGAACGAGCTGAAAGTGATGGAAGAGTTTGTGAAGCAATATAAGAGTGAGGCCCTAGGTGTGGGCGAGGTGGCCCTCCCCGGGCAGGGCGGCTTGCCCAAGGAGGAGGGGAAGCAGCAGGAGAAGCCTGAGGGAGCCGAGACCGCGCCCCCGACCACCAACGGCAGCATCGGTGACCCGTCCAAGGAATACGTAAGTCTCTCCCACCCCTCCGTCCATCCATCCATTCATGCCTCGGGTCTGGATGAAAATGCCCAGCTCAGGGCTGCAGGGTTAGGGCCCCAGCTCCAGGCCCTGTTCCTTCATTCCTGCATCCATCTATGGTCATGGTCCAGAGGCGGTCACAGACAAGCAGACCCCACCAGCTCAGAGAAAGGGCATCTCTCCTTGCTCAATGGTGAGGGTGGGCTTGGGGGAGGAGGGGAGGCCCCCTCTGGCCTTGCAAGAGTCACTAGGAGTCCCCCAGGCCTTTGGGCTCTTCAGGGGATGCCTGTGTTGCCTTCAAGAGGTGAGCATGCCCTAAAAGAGGTGAGAGTCTCAGAGCACAGCACAGTCAAAGGACTCAATGAAGTGCCAGGTGGCTGATGGTGTGGTACTGGGGGGCTGGCAAGATCAGCAGAGGCACATTTCCTGAAGAGTCATGCACTCCATCCATCCATCACTCAAGGATCCATTAGCCTGTACTGTCTGCTGAGATCCAGGAAATTAAACAAGCAGAGGACCCTGTCCCCATACTGGGATGTCATAGACTTAGGACTTTACTCCAAGGGCCATAGAGAACAGTGGTGGGCTTGAGACTGGGGGCCACGTGGGGCTATCTGCTAAGTTTCATGGGACCCCCAACCCCAACCCCCATCAGTCAAGAGGCCCTGTGACTCTACGTGACATTTGGAAATATGAGTCCCAATCCATCAAGCAAATCACCTGCCTTGCTGGCAACAGGCAAGAGTCACCCACGTTAGCCAGGAACCCCAGGGAAATGCCCACCCAAATGATGCTGTCACTACATCAAGAAGGGGTTTCTCTTCTCTGTAACTCACACTTGCTATCTGAAACCTGCGCCCTGCATTTCCAACGCCCACCCCATGGGCACATTCATTTGGGATTGCCATCCGATGAACTTGAAGACAAAAGAATGAAACTAATTTTCCTTAGCACAAATTAGTGCTGGTGTTGAAAAGACCTGTTTCTCAGGAAGAATTCACACCCCAGGAATTGATTTTTAAAAATTACATGCAGTGACCATGTTTTCAGACACCAGCCCCCTACCCAGCCCTGCTCTCTATCCACCCTCCAGTAGCCATCGCCTCTTAACAACTAAGTACTGTGGAATTCCAAATTGGAAGGCAGCTTCTTTAAGTCTGTGACATCTCCCAGTTGCCATTCCCAGGAGAGAAATGCTGATCTGAGAACGTATTTCATCCTGGATTCCACATGTTTGGACAGCGTGGAAGTAGGGCAGAGGCAGCCTAAGATCCCAGGTCCTTGGCAACAGCCAGCTCTAGGAAATGGCTCTGACACTTTAGAAGCATTTAAACAAGACCAGACAGTAAATAGGGAATGCACAGGAAGGTGATATTGGTGGGTTGAGCTGGTTAGGGAAGACAGACTTTTCCTTCCCTTGTGGTTGTTGTTCAGTCGCTAAGTCGTGTCCAGCTCTTTGTAACCCCATGGACTGCAGCACGCCAGACTTCCCTGTCCTTCACTGTCTCCCAGAGTTTGTTCAAATTCGTGTCCATTGAGTCGATGATGCCACCCAACCATCTCATCCTCTGTCTCCCCATCTTCCTCCTCCCCTCTATCTTTCCCAGCATCAGGGTCTTTTCCAATGAGTCAGTTCTTCGCATCAGGTGGCCAAAGTATTGGAGCTTCAGCATCAGTCCTTCCAATGAATATTCAGGATTTATTTCCTTTAGGATTAACTGGTTTGATCTCCTTGCAGTCCAAGGGACTCTCAAGAGTCTTCTCCAGCACCATAGCCCCTTCCTTTTCCTAAACCTGATCTTCATTAGATAACTAATTGTGTCACTACTGGACTCACATCCGTTACCCCCTCTAGACACTGAGGTCCTGTCTTGTCTGTCTCTGTAACTGAGGGCTACAAATCAAACCACCCCATCTCTGCAGCAGGTACCACTGATATAATATACAGAGAAGGTGCTTGATAATTATGTGATGCATGAATGAATGAATGTTGAAACTAAATTGATCCTCTAAAGATGGGGACCACTTGGGTGGCTGTTTTGCTTGAGAGGACAATGAGATTTCAAGTTTACATGCCTTGATCATCTTCTGTGTGCTACATGCTACGTTCACCACTTTCAGGTCTCGGATTAATTCAGACCGTTACCTGGTGGGTGGATTTCACAACCCCTGTATTATAGGTGGGACTTCCCAGGTGTCGCAAGTGGTGAAGACTCCACCTGCCAATGTAGGAGAGGCAAGAGAGGCGGGTTCAATCCCTGGGTCAGGAAGATCCCCTGGAGGAGGGCATGGCAACCCACTCCAGTATTCTTGCCTGGAGAATCCCATGGACAGAGGAGCCTGGTGGGCTATAGTCCACGACATTGCAAAGAGTCAGACATGACTCTTTGCACACATGTGTTGCAGGTGAGGACTCAGGGATTCAGAGAAGATAGGTAGCTTGTCTGAGGCCCCATCGTTTCCGGGGGAGAGTGGGGTGGTCAGACTCCGGATCTGATACTCTTTCTACTGTGTGATGCTGAATATAGAAACCTGCCTGTTATCTGTATTTAACTCAGTGTTTATCTCCTCAAAGCCAGGGAGCAAATTCTATTAAGGTAACTAATAGGCTGTAGACTGTGTGTCCCTGGCAGCCCCAACCCAGGGGGCAGCATATCAAGGAGACATGGGTGCTGGCCGGCCTGTGTGCCGGGCTCCCCTTGTTCTCATAAAAGGGCAGCAGGACAGCCTCCAAAGCCAAATGTCAGGCACAAATCTGACTTTAGCTCCCCTGAGGAGGGAAATGAACTTGGCTAGAATCCATCGGGGCATTCAACCTAAGAACCTGGGTACAGGGAGGAAGCATAGAACTGACATTCCAAATCAGTGATGTGTGAAAGAGGAGGCAAAAAGAAGGACATGTGACATGCAGTACACTGGAGCTACGACTGTAACACACCACGCTTCGTCATCCTGATGGTGAGCGTCAGTGCTGTTGCTGGCCTTTGCTGAACCAAGGACAGTGCTAAGCAGGGAGCATCTGATGTAGAGCTCCCAGCCACAGGAGGTGAGGCTGTGGGGTTCAAACCAACCTCTGTCAGCCCCCAAGCCCATCTTCCTGTTTCCCAAAGCTTATTGCCCAGAAAGCTCATGGATATGAAGCTATTAAAGGGCCACATGGCCGTGTAAAGGGGACATCAGGGTTTCTTTCAGGCTGGACTTCTCAGAGCCTTCAGAAGACTATGGCAATGTCTAAAAGCACCTGGCACCCTGGCTAAAATCCAGCGGGCTGGGTCCCACCCCAGACTGGTGGGTGCAGGTGGGGCCTAAGACTCAGCATTTCCAACAAGTCTCCAGTCTGATGCCAATGCTGGGCTGGGGGCCACCCTTTGAGAACCACTGCTATAGAGGGTTGAAAATGACCTGATGTATAAGCTCAGCCAAAACGATATCGCCAATGAGGGTCCGTGAGATGCTAACATGGGCGTGTTCTAGACGTGTGTGGCCTCCCCCTGCCCGGCTTCGGGCGTCCAGCTTTGAGAACACTGTCAGCACTCTCGAATTCTTTGAACTGCCCACGGGGAGTTCAGGGAACACTTGCAGATAATACAGCCCCCCGCTCTCTCCCGGCCCTGATCGCCCCAGCCGGGAGCTCACAACACTCTGCTCTCAGCAGCCAGAGGCCAGGAGCCCCACCCTCGGAGCCTCCACAGCCTGCACCCCACGGTGGTCCTCCCCGGCGCTCACTCGGCTCCGTCCTGAGGCTGGGTAGCCTGTTACCTTGGAAACCTTGGGAGGAGCCTGGACCGCAGTGACCCCAGGGTCGGACTGCCGACTCCTCCCTCCACCAGACTGACCAGACCAGAGGAGCATTCCTGCCAAAGCCTGTTCGGAGTCATCCGTATGGAATCCCTGCCCACGGGCTGAGTGCTGGGTGAAGCCGGAGAGCGGCGGCATGGCAGGAGCAGCGGGTCCCTGGAAGTGCCACTCTGACTCTGTGCTTAGGAGAGGTGGCAGCATGGGAAATGACCATAAGAGTCAGCCCTCTTCGTGAGGAAAAGTCACAAAGGAAAATCCCAGGTACCAGCTTGTCAGCTGTCACTCTGAAAGCAGGCCCTTTAAATCACTGAGGCCAAGTAAACCCCCCAATATTCAGCCTCCCTCTCTCTCCCTGAGTTGTGCGTGGAGTGAGGAGGGGGGCTGGCATTGCACAGCAGTCTCGTTCATCTCTTTGAATCACCCAAACAACCAGTGAGAGAGGGTGGGGTTGTTATACCCATTTTACAGATGTGGAGTCTGAGGCACGGAGAGGTTAACTGGTTTGCTAGTGAGATTCCAGCCCAGGTCCTTCTGCGTCACTAGCCCTGGGGGGTCTCGGCAGAGTGGGGACAAAGCAAAGGCGCGGGGACTTCTGTTTGTTGGGGTGAGAGGCGATGTGTGGACTCACAGCCCAGACAGCAAAGAATTTGGGGGCAAGTCAGGAACAAGGGAAGAGCTTGTCTGCCCCACTCCAATCCCACCTGCCATGGGTTCCCAGGGGTCTTGGGGGCTTTGAAGCATCCCATGGTCAGGAAGCTGCCCACCCCAGCAGCCTGGACTACTCCACAGCCGCACGGCAGGGCCCCGCATCCAGCTCCCAACCCCTCCCACCTGGATGGATCCTACAGACACCGGACCTTGATGCACTGACCGTGAACGGCTCTACCAGACCATTGCCCTGCGTTTACAGAGCCTACTGGATATGTTCTCAGAAATTAAATATACAGATTTCCTGGGCATGGTCATCCTGCCCAGGAATTTCCTCCCTTCTCTACACCCCAAACTTGTAACCGAAGAAAGAAGCAAGCAAGCCAGGACATAGCATTTAATGTCATCTCCGCCCTTCCGTATTTTTCATTCCTGCCAGGAGCCCCCCAGCTCCTGCCTCACAGGCCAGGCCACGGCCCCAGAGAAGATTAAAAGGAGAACAGACTGAAAGAAGCGAAGACATTTCTGGAAGTCGTAAAGATGTGTTCCTCAGGTCCCAAATGACAGTGGACCTCCCCCGACCCCGTTTCCCCACAAGAATGCACAGAGGAGGGACCGGAGGCCTGGGTCCCCTCCCTCCCGTGAGCCGGCCTCGCAGATGGAAACTTACAGCAGCTGGCAGCTCAGCCCAACTCCAGGCCTGACGGGGACATATTTGTGGGCAAGGGACTTCCAAAGCTTGGTCAGAGCAGATGTTTGGCTTGTGGGCTGGCAGGAGAGCCAGTCTCTCTCTGCACACTTGAAACCACCACCCCATGCCTAAGAGCCCCATCTGAGCTGAGGACCGAGGGTCAAAGGCCCAAGAGGCAGCCCTCCCAGTTGCCATGGTTACCAGGCTCCTCCACATCCGCCTGCCTCCTCCTTTACGGCGGAGATATTTTAATGACATTAAAGGAGATTTTCTTTTCCACAGAAAATTCCTTTCATCCCACTTTTGATACTATAAATACTTCTCCGTGTTGCCACATAAGGCTTCACAAGTATCTTGCCCCGCCCTGCCCCCCTTGAAGTGGGCCGCGTAATAGTCCATTGACTAAAACAGGGCTTTTATTTTCCTGTTGGAGGTTACTCCGTGACAATGATGACATGGAGGGTGGTGTCGTCTGCCACTCACTGACGACCTATGTCGTGCCAAGCACCACGCCAGGGGCTTCTCATGGCTGTTTTATTCAATTCTAAGAATTACTCGACAAAATAGACCCTCCCCTAGCTAGTCGTCTAACTGGTGAGTGCTGAAGCCAGAACTGGAACGCGGGCCAGCCTCACCCCAAACCCCGCACGGACTCCAAACAATGGGAGCTCCCCGACTTCCAGAGCTCCCAGGGGGCCTGGGCACCATGTGAGGCTGCTGCAGTGGAGATGGCCACACATGAACCTTGTCCCTACTCTCCCTCTGTAAGGACACGCTTGTCAAAGGGGGACCAAGAACACCCCAGGCCGACAGTCTCTCTTCCAAGTGTAGCATTTAAGAAGACTTTGTGGCTCCCACCTCCCCCTTCAGCAGACCACCAGTGAGGGAGACTTGGTTACACACCTGACATTCTACCTCGCTTGGCAGAGCGCCCCCTCCCCAAGCACCTGGGCTGAGAAGACGTGGGAGGCAAAGCACGGGGTGGCTAAGTACTTGCCAGCATCAGGGCCCGCCTTGTGTCACAGAGGAGGACACCGAGGCTCAGACAGGCAGCCGAGTCATCCAAGGTGCCCCCAAGAGGAAGCAATGCTGGGACTCTGTACAAAAGCCCAGGACCCTGACCACCGCGCCTGCACCATCCCATGCAGTCTGCACCTGAAGGAGCCGGGGAAGATGCCGGTGTGGGGGCCTGGAGCACAGTGGGCGGAAGATGCCCGCCACAACACCGGGCCAGGAAAGAGCAGAGAGATGGGGCGGGGAACCAAACTACTCTGGGATGCACGAGGTTGCAAAGCCAAGATAGTGAGTAATCGCCATAAGAGGAAACGGGGAGATGCTGTTTATGAATAAATTGTTGAGTATTTGTGTTGGAGGGAAGCCAGCGCCTGGATTCAAGGCCCTTGTGTTAATATTTACTGTGTTATAGTGGTGAGCTTTTCACGAGGTAATCTGAGTTTAGACTGGGGAGACCTTTGGATAAGAGCCTTCCAGAAGGGAAGGGCATGATTGGGACAGAACTGCTGGCCACCCTGACGGAGAGGCTGTGGCTGGTTTGCAAGGTTCTCGGGGCCTGCAGACTTGTCTCTGAAGGCTAGCATGTCTCATCCCTGGAGGTAGTTCTCTGGCCGTGGGACCTGGGGCCACTGGCCTGGACCTGCTGTTTCCTGAAACGCTGTGTGTTGGTTACTTCCACTTCGGAAGCCTGAATGACTCTGCGTGCCCGCATGAGCTGGACCTGTTACCTAGGGCCACGCAGCAAACCACCCCAGGATGCGGCAGCTCAGAGCACTGATGTCTGTGTTGCTCACAAATAAGCAGTTCGGGTAGGGCTCAGCGGGCTAGCCTGTCTCCGGCCATGATGCTGGGAAGACGGAGAAGGCTGGGGCTGAACCATAGCAGGGGCCTTGGCCTCTCCCTCTATCTCTGTGTTTTCTCTGCGTAGTTGCCCTAGAAAGGGGGCCTCAGGATTTTTTCCCAGTCCCCCGTCTCCGCCCCCACCAAAACTCACAAAGAAGAGTTGGTGGAAGCTGAGCTGCCTTTTATGATCTGCCTCGGGAATCGACAGCATCAAGTCTGCCACATTCGGTTCTACAGAAATGAGTCACTAAGGCAGGACCCGTGTGAACAAAGGAATCAGACACCCACTGGTGGGAGGAAGGTCCACAGAGCTGCCAGCATCATTTCCACACATCACAGTGGGCGGAACCCAGCCCTACAGGGTCTGAGCTTTCGAGGCAACTGAACCTAGCATGCTCCTCCGCTTTCTCAAAGCAGGTGTTTACAAAGACCCGAAGTACGGGATAGACAAAAGCCTCTCATTTAGACCCTTGCTTTCACCGTTTGAACAGGGACAGGGCGAACCTTCAGCGTGAAGAGATGTTCACAGGAGAAATGTCACGTATGTTCTACTTATGACAGGTCTGGGGACTTCCCTGGTGGTCCGGGGGCTAAGAATCCATGCTCCCAGTGCAGAGCGCCTGGGTTTGATCCCTGGTCAGGGAACTAGATCCCACATGCTGCAACTAAGACCCAGAGTAACCAAATAAATAAATATTGAAAAAAGAAAAAGAAAAGAAAGGTCTGTGCGACAGCTCCTCTCCCCAAGGGACGACAGTCTGAAAACTAGGTCACATGGCAACCAGTACATGGACGGATTCCCATGAGGAAGCTCTGATTATAGCCAGTTGGAAGTCTGAATGAGAACCCACTGACATGCCAATGATCAATGTTCTTCTCTGCTCCTTTTAACCCAGTCCCAAAGGACTTCTACTGGACCACGCTGTCTCCTCCAGAGGGGACATCGCCTGGGAATGACTATATTGAGCTTTCTTCAGAACAGTATAGAACTGGAGCATCCCAGGAATTCAAATTGACTTTTGCGCCAACTGAACCTAACTGGTGATGTCATTTTTGCTGAGTTTATATATATAAGGTCATGTTTAAATGCTCTATGACAGTGGTTCGTGAACTGTGGTCCCCTGATTACCCCAGCATCCCCTAGGAGTCTGCAAATTCCTTCCCCACCCCCAGATCTACTCATCAGACCCTGCAGGGTTGGGGAGGTACTGTACCTCCCTGTCTGGAACCGGAGAGCATGGTCTTAGAGGGGGTACGATGGGAGAAGGAGACGAGCAGGCCTGCCAAGCCAGGGACTGGTTGTAGCCGAGTCTGGGGTAGTGACAGGATGGAAGTCACCTGACTTAATTCTCTGGCCTTGTACAGAGAGAGAGAACAGACATGGAAAAACAACAGAGCCCGCGGGTGGGAGGAATGACCTCCTCACACTCCACGTGCCCTTGGTCCTACTGAAAGGAACCCAAGCCTCCAAACCAGAAGCAGATCCTGCCTGAGACATCGTTGTCATCTTAGGAAATGGATTTAGCTCCTCTAAGCCTCAGCTTTTTATAAATAGGGCTGGGTAGGGATGACAGTAGATTTTAGCTAATTAGTACTGAACCGTTATAAAGTTCGTTATTCTAGGATCTCACTTAATCCATGTACCAGGCCTATGATGTTCTGAGTATCTTTAGTAGTATTTTCCATTTGACAGATGGAAAATACTAAGGCACAGAGAGGTTGGTTAACTTGCCCAAGGTCACACAGCTAGCCCCCTCCCCCCTCAAGCATCCACTGCAGTTTAGAAACTGTAATCCTCAGTACTGAGGATGATAGAATAAGTTTATGGAAAGAAAGGCAGCCCCCGGATCACGGGACCCAGGCAGGCTGGGCCTTCGGACTCCTGGTTGCCAGGATGCCCCTGGTGGCTGAGGGGCCGCCAGATTGATAGAACCAGGACACTATCAGATCTCTAATCCTTTGAGACCACAGGGAAGAGGGCATGGAAAACAGTTCAGAGGCAAGAAGAAATTGGTTCCTGATGCATGTTGACGGGACTTACTAATCAAATATCATGTTTTCGTAAAATGGCAGTGACGCTGTTTTCTTTAAAAAGGATCGGCTTAAAAGAAAAAGGACTGGCTACTGGTAGTAATGGGGTGCAGAGCAGGAATGCTGGGGGACAATGAGGGAAAAGACACTCCCCAAAGAGGCCCTGACAGAGCCCTTTCAGACAGTGCTCCCAGAATTCTCCCACGGCATGAACCAGAACTCGGCACTCTTGGCTTCCAGAACCAGCACAGGCTCCCCATTACCTCCAGAGTGAGGTCCCAACCCACAGTTCAGAGTCACCCGTGATCACCCCAGACTGCCTCTCTGCCTATCTGAGGCACCCCTCACATCCCCCTGCTTCCTTCTGTGGGTCGCAGGCACCTGCCAGCACCACCACTCCCCCCACCCCGCCCACCCCGCCCCAGGCACACCCAGGTGATTTACATCCCTTCCTTTTCCCACCTCTGTGTTAGAAAAACAGCTGGAAATTTGAAGTTGGGAGCCCCACTGCTGTTGCCTGGTGATACCTGACCAGGCATGATGGATGGCCAGAAAGCCCTTCTGTGTGGGAGAACAGGGGCTGGAAACTTCATTCTGTGAAATATGGAAAGACAGATGGATAGGAAACTCACTTGGTTCTCAAACAGCCCTCGCCAGACAGCTGACACTTTGCAGCTATGCTTAAGAGATGTGACAATCAATGAATGTGGATGCGTTATCTGTTTTTCCCATAAGGCTTCACAGGTGGCTCAGTGGTAAAGAATCCACCTGCCAATGCAGGAAATGCAGGTGCAATTCCTGGGTGGGGAAGATCCCCTGGAGGAGGAAATGGCAACCCACTCCAGTGTTCTTGCCTGGAGAATCCCATGGACAGAGAAGCCTGGCGGGCTACCGTCTGTGGGGTCGCACAGTTGGACATGACGGAGCAGGCATACACAGGCAGGCTCTGATGAGTTCCAGGTGAGCTGGGGCTCAGTCATGTGCAAAGGGACAGGGTTTCGCTCTGGGGAGGAACTCACACACATCATTCTTGTGGGCGTAAATGAAACCACAAATCCAGTATGGTCCAGGGCACGTCGTCAGGCAGCCAGGACTAATTAATCAAACGCATTCCTATCTGGGCACGCGCTCAGCCACGGCTGTGCTTAGGGACCACTCTCAGTACATGGGCTTATTTTGTCACTTGGTTTTCTTTCCCTGATTATCACCATTTTAATTGTATTTCTTCATTTAAAAGAATATATTAAGTATGCAATTAAAGTATATAAATAAGACAAAGTGTTTAGGCTTTGACTATATGCCTACTCATCTTTACATAGCAAAACAATAAATATCTCTATTTGGGCTGACATATAATTAGTGCTTAGTAAGACAGTATGTTCATTTCAAGCCATGCGTCAACAAGCATTTCTATAGAGGCCAGGTAATCAATTAATTAGGTGTTATGGGCCAAGAGTTAAAATCAGTGATATCACATAAGAACTTTCTGTGGCAAAAGAGAAAATAAATGTCTACAACTTTTTGAAATTCAAAATAAAGTAGGATAATTAAGACAGGCTTTTACAGTACATGTTGTACTAGTCAACTCGGGCTGCCATAAAGAATATCATAGACCAGGGGGCTTAAACAACAGAAATGTGCGTTTTTACAGTTCTGGAGGATAAAAGTTCAAGCTCAAGGTGCTGGCATGATTGGGTTCTGGGGAGACCCCTCATTCTGGCTTGTAGAGGGCCCCCTTCTCAGTGTTTCCTCACATGGCTTTCCCTGTGAGTACACCCAGAGAGAACAGCAGAAGGAGCCAGCCATCTCTGGTCTCTCTCCTTCTAAGGACACAAGTCCTGTCTGATTAGAACCCCACCCTAATGACCTCAGTTAACCTTAATGAACTCCTTAAAGGCCCTATCTCCAAATACAGTCACACTTTAGGGCTACAACATATTAATTGGGGGAGGTGAACCATTCAGTCTGTAACACAGGCCTGCTCGTGAAAAATGGAATTCTTTGGGGGCAGAAAAACATGCCAGTAAACTGGAGTTCAAACGTAAGATGCATTTGAAGCTGATGGTTCCTACAAGAACAGGCAGAAGCTGTGTTTGCCACAGCTGTGCCAGCACTGATGGAAAGACCACCCAGTGGAGTAGAAAGAACCTCGGCTTTGGGGTCAGGCTGGGCCCGTGTTGAAATCCCAGCTTTGCTTCCTGTCAACGGTTGCTACTCGACAGTGACTGAATCTCTGTGAACCTGGGTTCTGCCCTGTTTGGGGGGTGAGGGGGAGGGGGAGGGAGGGAGCAGGACATACAGGTCTCCCTAAAAGGAAAATAACTCGAGAAGGGAAAGTAACTCTCTTGGGTTTCCATAAGGGTATCAGTCAGGAGTGAAACGGAGAAGGCAATGGCACCCCACTCCAGTGCTCTTGCCCGGAAAATCCCATGGACAGAGGAGCCTGGATGGCTGCAGTCCATGGGCTCGCTGAGGGTCGGACACGACTGAGCGACTTCACTTTCACTTTTCACTTTCATGCATTGGAGAAGGAAATGGCAACCCACTCCAGTGCTCTTGCCTGGAGAATCCCAGGGACGGGGGAGCCTGGTGGGCTGCCATCTATGGGGTCGCACAGAATCGGACACAACTAAAGTGACTTAGCAGCCGCAGCAGCAGGAGTAAAAACACCCACGCATAATACTGGATATACACCTGCCCCTGGGAGATGACAACCAGTATCACCTTCACCACTGGAGTTCTGGGGAGGGGGCGAGAACTCCAGAACAACTGGAAAGATTTTACAGATTGAGGATGCCGTCTAGATAGGATGTGATGAGAACAGCCATTTACCTCTGTGGTAAATACCAAATATTTGACCAGAACCCCTCCACGGTTATTAAAAACAAGGCAAGTCTGAGAAACTATCATAGCCCAGAGGAGCCTGAGGAGACATGGTCGCTATCCGTAATGCAGGATCCTGGATGGGATCCCAGAAGAGGAAAGGGACATTAGGTAAAATCTAAGCACATTTGGAGAAAGTTTGGACTTTAGTTAATAATAACATATCAGTACTGGTTACTTGATTGTGACAAGTGCACCATATTCATGTAAGATGCCAAGCAAACAGGACGGTGGGTGTGGGGTCTGCAAGATGCAACAATCCTCTGCACTAGCTGTACAATTTTTTCTGCAAATCGAAAACTTCTAAAATTTTAAGTTTATTAAAAGGCAAACCCTGCACAGGTAAAAGATTCATTCAAAGTGCAAGTGGACCAGTGGGTTTTACTATGTTGAAAACAGGGATGAAAGGCTGGTTGGTATGGTTTCAGACTCTGCATTAACTTGCTTCTGAGAAACTGCCACTTGTCAAATTTTGATTAATAGCAAAGAAAAATAGTTCAATTATCTGGAAGGGCTATCTAAAAATGCCTTTTTCAATTCCTCAGAAAACCCCTTAATGCAAAAGATGAAAAGCTAAAGCAGTCACAGGAAGTGAGAAATTCTCTACTGAGCCAGTCATTAGAGGTCTGCAAAAATGTAAACAAGTCCACACTCTGACTCAATGTTCCTGTTTTGGAAAACACAGTTATTTATAATTACAAATATTTATATTGACATGTTGTTGGTTTCCTATTTTTAATGAATTAATAAGTAGTTATTTAACTTTTTCCTAAGTTATGATTTCTCATATGGTAAATACCATGAGCTATTAACCCATATGAACAGAAACTCTTGGAGGTTCTCAATAATTTTTTAAGAGTCTAAAGGCCCTGAGAACAAAATGTGTGAGAATCACTGTCCTAAACAAATACTTCAGTCCTCACAACTCCCTGCTAGGTAGGTAGTAGTATTATTCCACGTTGCACGTGAGAAAACTGAAGGACAGAGAGGTACCGTAGCTTGCTCAAGATCACTCAGGAAGCAGTGGACTGGAGTTAACACTGGGACCCGGGTCATGATGCACTCCTGACGACCTGTGTCCTGGGGCTCCGCCCCCACCCTTCCTTCCAGGTCTGTGAGCTCTGCAAGGGCGTGGCCCCCGCCGACAGCCCTGTGGTCTACTCAGACAGGGCAGGCTACAGCAAGCAGTGGCACCCTGCCTGTTTCGTGTGCGCCAAGTGCTCCGAGCCGCTGGTGGACCTCATCTACTTCTGGAAGGACGGGGCGCCCTGGTGTGGCCGTCATTACTGCGAGAGCCTGCGGCCCCGGTGCTCCGGCTGTGATGAGGTGAGGACCTGTGTGGGTGGACGGTGGGGCAGGAGTGCCTCTGACTGCACGAGACGACCCAGAGGCCCAGGAGGGTGTGGTTTCGCCAATGATGTGATCCACAGGTAGGAAAACTGGGGCTCAGAGCCCCCTTCACACTCTCGGCCTCTTATTTCCCATCTGCAAAATGGGCAGAAATTAGTTCCTGCCCCCAGGTCTGTTGGGATAAGTGGGACACAGAGCACCTGTCAAATCTTATCCTTATCCAGGCAAGAGGCCCAGCACTTAGTGAGTGCTCAGAACATCATGGGGTGCGCCCGGAGGCAGACAGAACACAGTCACACTTGGCTCTGCATATGGGTCCCTAACTCCTGTGTCACAGTTTTATCACCTACAAAATGGGAGGGTAACAGTGCCCACCCCATGCAGTTGCTGTGAGGACAAACGAGATCATGCCCGAAAATGCTTTGCATGAGCCCGACCTAGTGACTAAAAAAATAGAAGCTTGCCGTGACTCTTAGAATCAGGTAATACACGATGAGACAACAGTATTATTGTAACATGTAGCATCAACATAACACAAGCCAACAGTTAGAGATGCTAGGAAAGGGGCACAGCTCTCCAATATGGGTTTAGACTAGAGGCACTCATAGGTGTGTGAATAGTGACAGTAATAGTTATGGCAGTAGCAACTACTGTCTGCATGCCCTTGGTGACGGGAAACTCGCTACCTTCACGTTTGGCACACATGAGGGTTAGAAATGCCTTCTTCACTTTGGGCTAGGATCTTCCCCTCCCACCTTCCACATGTTGCTCTCTGTGAGAAGTTCAGTTCAGTTCAGTCACTCAGTTGTCTCCAACTCTTTGTGACCCCATGAATCGCAGCACACCAGGCCTCCCTGTCCATCACCAACTCCCGGAGTTCACTCAAACTCACGTCCATCAAGCCAGTGATACCATCCAGCCATCTCCTCCTCTGTCGTCCCCTTCTCCTCCTGCCCCCAATCCCTCCCAGCATCAGAGTCTTTTCCAATGAGTCAACTCTTCGCATGAGGTGGCCAAAGTACTGGAGTTTCAGCTTTAGCATCAGTCCTTCCAATGAACACCCAGGACTGATCTTCTTTAGAATGGACTGGTTGGATCTCCTTGCAGTCCAAGGGACTCTCAAGAGTCTTCTCCAACACTGTGAGAAGTTAAGACCCTGTAATCCTCCTACACCGCAACTGTGTGAGCAAGAGCATTAAGAAGGGAAAAGGGCTGTGAGCAGGCCTAGGCCCCAGCTTACATTTTAAGGACCACAGTATGCTCACGGTAACCCCTCCTCGTCCTAATGTGCTATAGACTTTTCCGTGATGTGCCGTTTACATCTTACAACAGCCCTTTAAGGGGAAGGATTCACTATCTCCATTTGACATCTGAGAAAAGTGTAGCTCAGAGGGGTCAGTGCTAATCACACAGCCCTGACTTTATCTCCGTTACCATTACAAGTACTCCATCTGCATCAACCCTTGGAACACAACCCCTGGGCTGGGTGGTATTTATATCCCCATCCTACAGATGTGGAAACTGAGGCACAGGGAGGTTGAGAAATTTGCCCCTAGTCATGCAGCTGTTAAGTATGTAAATGAACATTCACACCTGATCCCTGTTTGACCTCGAGATGAGAAGTCACATTTAACCAGTTTGCTGTTCCGCTCTCTGGCTCCTCATCAGATCGCACAGATGTTCCAAAGTTTACTTTGTTCCAAGCCCAAGTAACGCTGGGTGTGCCTCATCTTGCAGACTGGCCATTGGCCACTTGGCTGTAGTGAGGCGGTCTTCACCAGCTCAGAGCACAACTGGGCTTTGGATTTGACCCACAGAGCATCACAGATGCCAGATTCATAAAACCTGCCAATAGCGGAGGGTTGTGTGTTGTTTTTTTTTTTTTTTTTGCATCCGAGATGCTAAGATGCAACCATGATCTTCATCAAATACCATACTTAACTGCCTGATACTTATGTCAGATTTCTCCATTGAAGCATTTAAAGGACAAAACAAGAATGGGGGAGGAGGGACCACCATCTCACATGCCCCGTCTCCTCGAGATAGAACCTGAGTTGTACGTGTCTTCTGCTCCCCTCCCCAGATAATCTTCTCAGAGGACTACCAGCGTGTGGAAGACCTGGCCTGGCACCGAAAGCACTTCGTGTGCGAGGGCTGCGAGCAGCAGCTGGGTGGCCGGGCGTACATTGTCACCAAGGGTCAGCTCCTGTGCCCGACATGCAGCAAGTCCAAACGCTCCTGAAGGGCTGACTGCCCACGGCCAGAACCCACAGGATCCTGCTGAGGAGGGGAGCCCAGTGCACCAAGGCCATCCTAAGGGTCTGGTGAGACAGCCAGCAACAAGAACAGTCATCTTTTTTTCAGTGGGAATATATATATACACATATATTCTAGGTTGGGTGGTGATGGATCCTTCAGGGTCAATAGTTTCGAAGCCAAAGATGTGCTGAGAAGTCTTAGGATGCAGTTGTTTTGTTGTTGTTGTTTCCCTGCTACCAGTGAAAGGCATCCTGCCAGGGCTCTCTAGGAGGAGCTTCCCAGAATGCAACTCTGAGTGATCAAATCCTGTAGCTGTAGGGTGTGCGTGCTTTCTCGTGAGTGTGGAGGCTCCTCCAGGAGCAGCCTGGGATCCCAACGATCTTTTGTTTCCTCCTTTTCAAATGGAATTTGAATTTTAAATAAAAAAAATAATGTTGGCATGATAAATACACCAATAAAAGTTTTATGAAGTTCGCATACACTTTGATCTTATTATTTCCACGTGGCCAGTGTTTCAGGGTATCTGTTTTGCCCCAAGACCCTGAATGCTGGCGCTGGTGGCAGAAGGCCCCGGAAATGCTGGTGTGCCTCTTCTTCAGCCGTGTCTCGTCAGACTTCTTTGGGGACTGTAGGTCCTCAGGGCAGGACCCCCATGGCCCAGTTCCAGGTAGCCCCAGGGCATTGATGGAAATGAGAGTGCTGTGTTTCACGGGAACCTAAAAGCAGCCTCCTAGAAACTTAGGAGCAGCAATTCAGTGCTCTCAGAGCTGAGGCAGGTGATGAGTGAGCCCCTCTGGGAGTGAGACCAGGTAGAGTGTTCAGAAAGGGCCACCTAAGCTCACCCGATGGGTGCCACGTGGGATATGGTGACCAGTGCAGGCTGACCTGAGTTATAGGGACTTCATGAGAAATCACTCCCTGTTGTAAATGTTGCCAACCAAACAGACCAGCTCATTGGCTAGTCTCTCTTTTATGACCTCGGTGCACTTACAGCCTCCAAATTCATTTCCTTCCCACAGTTTCAGGAAAAAAAAGACATTTCCCTCTACTGGGGATTCAAGTGTAAAAAGACCCGAGTCTTAGTAGCTCACAGTCCATTCAACCATGGCCTCTCTTTCTTAAACTGCCCATCTGTTGCCCAGTTTCTTTACCTTCACCACCCAACTTCCACTCACATCATCTTGTCTACAATAGCCCCGTTCACGTGCTTTGCAAGCTCGATGAAGCTATGGCCACGCCCTTCCCAGGTGGTCCTCTGTGTCCAGCTCCTCTCTCCAGCCACCCTGCTTCTCTTCCATGTCCACCTTTTCAAAGAGAAGCTTCTAGATGCATTCTTCCTGCCTCCCAGTTGCCTCTTAAGAACAAAGTCCTCACCCTGACATGTAAATCCCTCCAACACTTGGCTTAACTGTCTTTCTGGTCTTAAAACCTTTCTTTCTCTAGATTTTAATTTCCTTATTTCTCTTAAACATTCAGAAACTCCTCTGTATCAAGACCTCCCATTCTCCCCACATCCCTTTTCTGTGCTGGTTCCTTGAAGGCCACTCCTCCCCACTGAAAGTCTGTTCTAGAAGGTGCTTCTGAAACATAACCTTCTCAGCCCTTCCTGTAGCACCAATGGAATATTCACTCATACATTCCCTCATTCATTCATTCACAAATATTCACTGAGCACTAAAGAGTTCCAGTTCCTCTGCTGAGTACAGGTGGGGATGGTGCTCACAGAAAGAACAACGCCCCTGGACTTTACAGTCTGTGCAGGAAATGGGCCTTGGGCAAATATTCCCACAAGTAGATTTAAAATTACTGCTACTATAGATGCTATAGCTTCAAAAGTGGCTCAGTGGTAAAGAATCTGCCTGCCAATGCAGGAGTCACAGGAGGCGCAGATTCCATCCCTGGGTCAGGAAGATTCCCTGGAGGAGGAAATGGCAACCCACTCCAGTATTCTTGCCTGGAGAATTCCATGGACAGAGCAGCCTGGCAGGCTACAGTTCATGAGATGGCCGAAGAGTCAGACACGACTTAGCAACTGAGCACGCGTGCATGTACACATGGATGCTATAAAGGCGGTGGTGGGGAAACGTGTCTCTATAAAGCAAATGAAAGAGATTGGGCCTAATCAGGGATGTCTGGAAAGGTGTTCCTGGAAAAGCGACATGTGAACTGAGATCTGAAGAGGGAAAGGAAGATGTTAAAGATGGATGCCTGGGTGGCATGTGCAAAGGCCCTGTGGCTGAAGCAGCACCTATTTATTGCTGTTGGAGACACAGTGACCACGGTCCATGGACAGGTGTGGCAAGTCCAGAGAGGTAACATGGATGCTGAGGCACAAGGGGGTCGTCAGCTTTGTGGGCAGCAGACAAGACCGGTCTCTGTCCTAAAAGCAATAGGAAGCCTGCAAAGAGTTTTCAGCAGGGGTTGGTGATGGCTGGACAGAGAGACCACAGGATACATGAAGCCCCAGAGTGATGCCTGCCTGAGTTTGTTCTGGTGCCTCTGTCCACACTATTGTGGACAGGAGTGATGCCCCCCACAGACCCTGGTGGACACCACCCAGAGCATGCTCTTGCCTTCCCAGTGTCCACTAACGACACTGACCTTGCACTTGGAATACCCGAATCCCCTCTGACACCCCCTTCTGATGGGCACTCAATGCAGCCCTCTCTCCCATTGCCTCTTCCTTCCATCCCCAAGGCTGTACTTCACCTTGTGTGTTTTCTGCCCAGATTGACAATGGTCTCCTAGTGAGTCTTCCTGCCACAAACTCACCCTGTCCACACACTGCTCAGCTAGACCTTTCAGAAACACAGCCTTGCCGTGCAGTCTCCTCTACAAAACAGGGGCACTTTGTTCACACACAGGAGAAGGTGGAAAGCTTTGTGGGCTTCCCTGGTGGCTCAGCTGATAAAGAATCCACCTGCAATGCGGGAGACCTGGGTTCGACCATGGGTTGGGAAGATCCCCTGGAAAAGGGAACAGCTACCCACTCCAGTATTCTGGCCTGGAGAATTCCATGGACTGTATAGTCCATGGGTTCACAAAGAGTCGGACATGAGTGAGAGAGTTTCACTCCTAGCTTTGTAGTCAAACTTCTTAATTTTCCTGACCCCAACCCACCTTACTTCCCGCTTTCCTTTCAGAAGCCAAATGCACACACCCCAGCTTCCCCCATCTCTGCTGGCTGCTCCGACTGCTCCCTTTGCCCAGAGTTCCCCACACGGCGCCCTATTACTGCCTTGCCCATGGGGCTGCCAGAACTGAATGGGATTCTGCATCAGAATTGAAAGGACATGTGCTCTAAAGTGTTATAACTCATGCATGGTTTATCCCTATGTCAGCAGGAAGAGCAATTGTCACGCTCATCACTGCCATTCCCCGGCCTCACCCTCCCTACAAGATCACTGTAGATGCCCTTCCCCTTCACCTGTGTTCCCAAACCCCCTAGGCTTACAGCGATCACTGCACTGACTCTATTGTGCTATAAATAATAGTTAGAGAAAGGCTCCCCTATGCGCTTCTTGAGACAATACATACTGTCATCATCTTTGGTCTCCAATCCTTAGAATAACGCTTAGCAACTAAATCAAAAAATAAATTGCAGAGGGCCCTGGGATGATTCATTGTTGCTAACGGCAGTGGGTTCCAAAAGTGCCTAAATCAAATATGGGAACTTCAGTCTGAGGCAGACGTTGCTGGCTCCGCTTCCTTCTTCTTGGTGGGGACAGCCCATTCCCAAGACATACACTCATTCTCCCAGCCTCTTTGGCAGCTGGAGGACAGGCATGTGACTTGTGCCAGGCTAGTGGGGCTTCGCCATAGGGAAGCTACTTAAGAATGCTTTCTTCTTTGAGGAAAAGAGATGCTCTGGAGGAAACAGTCCTGCTTTCCTTTTCTTTTGATATAATTTCAAACTTCGAGTCTCAAAAAGAGAACAAAGAACTTGACTTCTTGAACTACGTGAGAGTGTGGCTGACACAATGCCCCACTGCTCCTGAATATTTTAGTGTGTGATTCCTACAAACAAGGACGTTCTCCAACCTAAGCGTGAAATAACATCAAAAATAGGGATTAGCATTCTACCTTCTCATTCTTAGATCTTGGTCACGTTTCACCAGTTGTTCCAATAATGTCTTTTATAACAAAAAGATCCAGTCCAAGATTACATACTGCAGTTACTTAACTTGTCCCTTTTAGCTTTCTTCAGTTGGGAAATACTCCCATTTCTTGCCGTGACAGTTACCATCTTAACATCTTAAACGATTAAAGGTCACTTAATGAGTAGAATGTCCATCAAATTGGGCTTGAGAATTGATATTCTCTTATAATTAGATTCAGGTTATGCTTTTTTTTGGTAGGAAGCCCACAGGAGTGATGCTGTTTTCCTTTCATTGCATCCTATAAGATAATACAAGATTCTTAGTTGTTCCATTAGTGTTGATATTAATTTTCAACACTTGATTATACTAGATTTCTTCCATTATAAAGTTACTCCTTTTCTCTTTGTACTTAATGACTATTTTGTGGGAAGATACTTTGAGACTATGTTAATATCCTGGTTCCTCATCAAAATTCCACCCACTGCTTGTCAGTATCCATTGAGGTTTCTTGAATGATTTAATTATCACTACAATAGTTGCCAAATGCTGATTTTTTTCTAATTCAATCATTCCTTCCATATTTATCAGTTAGCATTCTCCTATAAGGGAAAGCTTTATTTTCTCCCTATTTATGTATTTATTCACTGTTCTGTCAGTTTGGAGTTATAGATGTCTATTTTATTAAATTGCTTATTATCTATTATTCTCATTATTACTTTTGATGCTCAAACTGTCCCAAATATGGCCAACAAAGACTTTTACAAGCAGGCTGTTATACTCTTTCGACAGGTTGCCATCATGCCTCGAACATAATTTTACATTCTGGCGCCACAAGGAGCTCTCAGCTCATTTTATGCTTTTCCTGCCCCAGCTTTGGATTCAGCCGTTTCTCAGGAAGTCCCATCTTCTTAAGTTGGGTGCTGGCGGGTGGGAGCTCCTGGCACCATCTTAGAACCATGAGGAGACAAGTGAACCAAGTTAATAAACTGAGGGAGATGGAGCTGAGACTTAAACAGTACCTAGATCCTTGGTTGCATCATCAAGCCAGTGAACTCACTTCCGCCTTTCCTGTTACATGAGACAATCTCCTTCTACTCTGTGCTGGGCTACAAATTCCTTAATTGTGTGATACCTTTCCTCACCATACAGTTTCTCATTAGTGAGGTCTTGTTCACTGTAGCCAGAAACAATGTGACTAGTACCCAAGATGTCTCACGTTTTAGCTTGACTGACACATTTCTGAAGCCGTTACACCCCTGGTTCATCTGGACGTGTAGTCAAGTCTGTCCAGGGGGCACAGGCAATAGTGACATGAGTGCGTGACTCACTAGGTTATCAGACTTTGGCTCCAAAAGCTTGGCTTCAAGTCTGAGCCAGTTCCATGGAAGCTGAGAGTGTGCCACGGCATGCATGCAGACCATTCACACTTCCCTGCTTTTGACCTGAGACTGGAGATGATGCTGTTGAAGGAAGAAGTGTGCTTGCTCCTTCTTCTCAAGCAGGATGTGTGTTCAGCCAGATTCTACTAGTTTCAAGCAAAATGATCTCTTGGACTGATTCCCTCGGTTCTATGATGATAGAATCTGAGGGTATCAGCATAATGAGTTTCTTTGGTCTGAGTCTGGAACAGCTTTGGTTCTTGAACAACAGGAAGGATTTGGACTTTCAGACAGAAGAAATATTATCCAGGCCTCTCTCACAAGTGAGGGAAGTCCAACGCAAACCAGTTTAAACAACAACAATGAAAAGAAAAAAATTGAAGGGAATCCACATTCTAGAATCTACTAATCTGCTTCCTTTTTCCATCTCTCACCTCTGTTTTTCTGTGTTGACTTCATGCTCAAGCAGGTTCACCCAGAAGCAACAAAGCTTATATTCGTCCTTGGAGCCAGTAAGCCTAATGAAAGGGCTCCCTTTTCTGGGCTTTCTGGAAATGACCCAATGTGGGTCATGTAACTAATCCCTTGACCAATGACTATGCCCAGACAGGCAGGGTACCTTGATGGGCAGTGCCTTGATTAACCAGCCAATCCCTGAGGGGAAGAGAAGGGATCAGCCACCCCTAAATCACAAAAGTCAGGCCCTTGTATAAAAGACAGGTTCCATTAGAACTGGAGGTGACAAAGGAAATCCTTCTGGGCAAAGAGAGGGAGGGTGGATAAAACTACAGGAGCAAAGCACAGAGAAGGAGCACTTCTAGAAGTTAGAAGAGAACCAAGCCAAGGAATCTAAGGACGAGGCCATCCGGGATTGGGGAATGCAGACTCCTGGGAGGAGTACAGCAAAGAGCCAGGGAGGAAGCCAAATCACAGAGCTCATCTTGAAGCAATTATCGTGCTACTAAAACTCTCATTTGTCTTGGTATTTTTTTTAATTACTGGCAAGAATAGACAAATGTTTTTAAAGGTCCAAATAAAATGGTATTCCCTCAAGGAAATGTCTGCAGGGTTTTATTGGGACCTTTTTTTTTTTCTTTTATTCCATGAAAGATGATGGAGACTTACTAAGCTGTTTTTATGGGAAAAGTTTAATAAATGTGAAGGATGTACATGCACAAGTTCAAATATGGAAAGTTTTAAAATAGCAGAGTGACACAAGCAGCTAATGATCCCAATATGCTAGATCATGCAGACTGCTGGCACAGGTTCCGCTTTTTAATCAAATATATAAATTATGAAATATTGTTGCAAAGATCCACAAGTCTTTGCCCTACAAGGGAATAGTTTGTGCATCGTTTGACAGGAGAGCTCCACGAAGTTCATCTTCCGCTGATAAGGGGAGAGGGAACAGGAGGTGACGGGTGGGCAGACATCCTTGGCCAGTGCAAGGGGACCGTGTGTGGCAAAGCTGGACAGAGGACTACGCTCCCGCCAGAGTCCCAGGCCAAGGAAGACGGTGTTTATTCAACACGGTGCCTGTGTGGTCCCTCTGCAGGAGAGGTGTCCGTGACATCTGGGCCAGGGCTTGCAAACACGAAGCTTTCAGCACTTGTTCCCGCCCCAAATGGCACCCTTCTGCCACCTCCACATCAAGGCTCAGCAGAAATGCTCCCTCCTCCAGGAAGCCCTTGCTGGTTCCTCCAGATGTCCAGAGTTAACTGTGCGACTGACGTGGCCTTTGACCAGACTCCACGTGTCAGACTCCACGTTTGTCTTCAGAAAAGGCAACTCACTCATGCATTAGTTCATTCTTTGATTCATTCACTCACCATGCCTACCAGGAAACGGGCACTGTGCTAGGCCTTAGAAATACAATAGTGGATGAAAGAGACATGGTTTCTGCACCAACAGAGTCAAAATCTATCAGAGGAGAGCCACCAATAACACCATTATCCACTCAGACCTGCATCCTAGCAGAATTCCAGCTTGAGCTCCTTGCCAAGGTCTCCCCAGCCTCCTAGAAAACAGGCCAGTAGTAGGCCTGACCCTCCTCACTCAGTCACCGAATAGATCCCACATGTCCCGCAGCTCAGCCTGGCTACTGACAGCACGGGCACGGCAGCTGGATGCCTCAGTGTTAAAGCCACCTCCACTGTGGCGCTTAGATAAGTCACTTCACTTTGTTCCCAAGTTTCTCCTTTATAAAATGGGGGTAGTAATAGCATTTCCTTTATAGGGCTGTTCTGAAAATTTAATGGGAGTGTGCACATTAAAAGATGTAAACCTGTGGCGGATTCATTTCAATATACGGCAAAACCAATACAATATTGTAAAGTTTAAAAAAAAAATAAAAAGATGTAGAACAGCTCCTGGTCCACAGTAAGTGCTCAGTAATTACCAAACCAAGTAAGTGTTGGTTGTATTACCCAACAGTGGACCCTGGAAGAAGATGGCTTAACTGAAATCTCCTCTACTGTTAGAGAGAGTGTTTTTTCCCTAATTTTTTTTTTTTTTTTAAAGTTCACCAGCAAACTTCCTTTTCTTATTTCTAATCTCTGAGACCATCTGGTAAATGCCTAAATATGACCCACATCCCCACTGAGAGAGCTATTTTGGCATCCTGCTACACCTACACACACAGAGTGGTGAATGCAGACACCCCCTCTTTGCTAGTGAAGTCTGTCGACCTTTTCAAAGCCAGGTGATGCCTGCCCTGTGCTTGTGTCATGCGCATTTTAAGAATGGTGAGTGGCAACCATAAGGAATGAATGAAATAACGCCATCTGCACCAACACGGATGGACCTAGAGATGATCATACTGAGTGAAGTCAGTCAGAAGGAGAAAGACAAGTATCACACGATGTCACTCACATGTGGGATCTAAAATAAGACACAGATGAACTCATCTGTGAACAGAAACAGACTCACAGACACGGGGAACAGACTTGTGGGTGCCAAGGGGCAGAGGCAGGGGAGAGCGATGGGTTGTGAGTTCAAGATTAGAAGATGCAAACTATTACATACAGAATAGTTAAACAAGGCCCTACTGTAGGGCATAGTGAACTACATTCAATATCCTAGGATAAGCCATAATGGAATAGAGTATTTTAAAAAATGCAAATATGGGTATAACTAGTCATTTCACTGTACAGCAGAAATTAACACAACTTTGTAAATCAACTATTTAAACATTAAAAACAAACACATTTAAACATTAAAATTCAGTTAAACATTAAAAACAAAAACAAGAATAGTGAGTGGCTCTGCTGACCCCCAGACTCACGACAATGAGTTCCACGAAGTCTTAAGGGAATACCTGGGAAAAGGTAGGGGAAACATTCCTTTGAAAATGCCATACATTTTATGTCTCACCTAACTCAGTCGAGGAGTGAAAACAGCTCAGGAAGTGAAATCCCCAAAGCCCTCTGACTTAAAACATGGAGCCCAGTATTCACTGCTTGGACAAGGAAATGGCAACCCACTCCAGTATTCTTGCCTGGAGAATCCCATGGACAGAGGACCCTGGCGGACTATGGTCCACGGGGTTGCAGAGAGTTGGACACGACTAAAGCAAATAAGCATGCATTTACTGCTAACACCAGGAAGGTGACATTCTTGAGGAAGGCCTCTCGGACATAGTGTTTGGAAGAATCGCCTGAGGAGATTGTTTTTTTTGTTTTTTTTTGTTTTAATTTAATTTTATTTTTTAACTTTACAATATTGTATTGGTTTTGCCATATATCGAAATGAGATTGTTAAATGTGGGTTCTGATTCAGTTCTGATCGGATGGCATCACTGACTCAATGGACATGAGTTTCAGCAAAGTTTCAGAGACAGTGAAGGACAGGGAAGTCTGGCGTGCTGCAGTCCATGGGGTCGTAAAGAATCAGACACGACCTAGCGACTGAACAGCCGATTCAGTAGGTCTGGGGTGGGGCCTGAGATGCTGCCTCTCTAACAAGCTCCAGGTGGCGATGCCATTGGTCTAAGGACCACCCTTGGTGTAGCCAGGCTGGAGCATGTTAGACTTGCAAAGGCTGATCTGAGGCAAGGCAACCTGACCCCTTGCCTGAGAAGTGAGGAAACTGAGACCATAGAGTAGAAGAGCTTTATCAGGGTCACACTGCAAGCTCAAAGTAGGGCCAAGACCACCACCCAGGTCTCCTGGCTTCAAAGCCCACAGCCTTCCTGAACCCGCTAGCCAGGGATGGGATTCCAGTGCCTGCAGGGACCAGGGAATGAGGTACATCCATGAAGCAGGCCACATGCCAACAGCAGGGGCCAAGCTGCTTGTGTGGCTGCCTGTCACTTCGCTTTCTAACACACCAAGAAACATACCTGTTGCTACAACTGCTCTGAAGGCAGCCAGCTTGCATCGCCCCAACCTAAGGCCAGGATTCAGCAACATGTTTCTGCAAAGGGCCAGATAGTAAATATTCTAGGCTTTGCGGGCCACATGGCCTCTGTTGCAACTGCTCAACTCTGCCCTAGTGCCGGGTGAGTAGCCACAGACAAACGGAAACAAACAAGCACCCCGGGTGCCAATAAAACTTGACTGGAGGTAGGCTGGATTTGGCCAGGGAACCAGTGTTCACTCAGCTAATTACACAAACAGGGTCAGGGGGCGGGGGGAGTGCTCTCTATCTTTACCAACTATCCCTTCTAAAAGAGGATTTTTTAAAATGCAGCATGCATCTTTCTAGCTGGTAAAGTGCTGTCCTCTGTGCGTGTGCAGGGACAGAGAGAGGAGGTTAACTATCTTGCTTTCTTGGTTCTAAAGTACACATGAAATGAAAAGATCACATTCCTAGGATGGGGACTTGGCTCCGCCCTGCAGCCCCATACAAAGTTGTCAGTTGAGTGAATGGTACGAGCGGTGAACAAAAACCCATGGAGGACACGACAGATCAACTCGTGGAGGACACCCTCCTCTGATGGTCTACTCTCACGGTGTTCTCAGGCTCCCATCACAGCACAGCAGGGTGTGACAAGCCCGAGTTTTAGGTCATGGTAACCAGCGCTTTTCCATCTAGGAGAAATCGTATGGCCAAACTTTGATAAACGGATGGGATTCATGTGGAACCAGAGACTGAAAATTTTTATTTTTTTTTATTTTATTTTTAAACTTTACAATATTGTATTAGTTTTGCCAAATATCGAAATGGATCCGCCACAGGTATATGCGATGGAATACAACTCAGCCATGAGAAAGAATGAAATGATACCAATGGTAGCGACATGGATGCAACGAGAGATGGCCACACTAAGTGAAGGAAGTCACAGAAAGACAAACATCATATGACGTCACTCACGTGGAATCTAAAACATGGCACAAATGAACGTGTCCACAAAATAGAAACGGACTCACAGACACAGAGAACAGACTTGCGGCTGCCCAGGGCGAGGATGGTTGAGGAGGGGAGGGCTGGGGTTTGGGATGGGCAGATATAAAGTATCATATATAGGACGGATAAACAACACGGTCCTGCTGTACGCCACAGGGACCCACACTCCATATTCTATGATAAGCCATAATATCTTTATGTGTATAACTAAGTCACTTTGCTGTACAGCAGAGATTGACACAACACTGTAAGTCAACTACACTCCAATTAAAAAAAGAAAATTGTAATTTACTTTCAAAAGTTACATGTCTTCCTGCCACCAACTACCCGAAAGCCCCCTACTATCCCCAAAGTGGTTTCCCTACCATATATGACTGGTGTAACTTTCCTAACTGGAGGAGGAAATGGCAACCCACCCCAGTATTCTTGCCTGGAGAATCCCATGGACAGAGGAGCCTGACAGGCTATAGCCCATGGGGTCACAAAGAGTTGGACATGACTGAGCAAGCATGCAACTTCCCTAAAGGGAATCAATTCTGTAGGAGCTGAATTATCACAAATTCCAAATGAGCATGTGGATCTGAAGGAATGAGGCGTGATTATACCTATGTACTCATCGTTTTTTAAAGAAAACATTTTTTAAAAATCAAAAGATTATTAAAATAGAGGCCTGGAAGAAAATACCAAGCATTCTAGATGAAACACCCACAGCCTGAAATGAAAACACCTCATGCTGGAAGGACGAACAACAGTTTACATGGCTCCAGAGACACGTCCTCTGAACTGCTGTGAAGTCAGAAAATAGCTGGCAGCCTGCCATGGCCTCAGAGGCCGGCTTTTCTTCTAACTCTTATTTCTTATTCCATATTCAGAGTTTCAAGTGCCTTCTGATGGGTACACGCATCTATTTCCGTTTGGTTGTTGTCAGGCTGTCCATCTGTCAGTCAGAGTGAGATCTTCCAGATTCTGCCCAAATCGAGACTGCCTTCTGTTGCCTGGCGAGGGAATCCCACAGGAGAATGCACACATGGCCCTGAAATCCAGCCATCGGCTTCAGACAGAGAGCGACGTGGGGATCCATCTCACGCTGGGGCTGTGGCGCTGTTCATGCTAAGAAACTTCCTTCTGTTCCGAAGGCAAACCCAGTTCCAACCATTAGGACACCATGTGGTATCCTCCATGCCAGGAAACTTGCCAAGAGAAAAGGAATAGTATTTAGAGTCGGTGGATCTTGTCTGTTCCATTTATAATGGAGAACCAGAGAAATTTTCCATCATTCTTTAAAATTAGATGACTCTTATTTAAAAGGCTAAGTCATCTGCAGGCCCCTGGGCAGCAGTCTGAATGACTACATTAGAGATGCAGGCCCCACTGGTCTTCCTGTCACGGGGGAAGAGGAAGACGGTTCGTCATCCTGTCCCCACTCACCCCAGGTAACCGTGCAATGTACGAGTGCGTGCTCAGCTGCTTGGTCATGTCCGACTCTTTGCAACCCCATGGGCTGTAGCTCCTCTGTCCATGGGATTCTCTAGGCAAGAATACTGGAGTAGTTTGCCACTTCCTACTCTAGGGGCTCTTTGCAGCCCAGGGATCAAGCCCACGTGTCCTCCACCTCCTGCACTGGCAGACATATTCTTTATGACTGTGCTACCCGGGAAGCAACGTTGTAATAGGGAAGAACAAATCTGACTCCATGTTGAATCTGTTTCTTTTACTTTAAAGTTTGTATTCTAATACTTTTGCCTCAGTTAAGAATGCTGCCTATAGCCTGAAATATACAGGATAACCCATTCTCAAGGGTATAACACTTTTTCATTCATATAGAGGTAAAAAGCTGCAGAACAGAGAAAAACATTTGTCTTGTTGGAGATTTACAGGAACATCATGACATGACCCAGGTAAACAGCTGCAAGAACAAAGGATTCCAACATCAAGAAACTTCCAACAACCGACCATAGCCCTCCCTCGTTCTCCCTTAAAAAGAACTTTGCTGGACTTCCCTGGTGGTACAGTGGATAAGAATCCATCTGTCACTGCAGGGGACACAGGTTGAATCCCTGGTCCAGGAAGATTCCACAGGCCTCAGAGCAACTAAGCCTAGGAGCCACAACTGCTGAGCCTGAGTGCTGCAACTACAGAAGCTCACGTGCGTGCAGCCTGTGCTGTGCAACAGAGAAGCCACCACAATGAGAAGCCCGTGCACTGCAACTCGAGAGTAGTCACCCCTTGTCGCAATTATAGAGAAAGCCCACATGCACCAACGAAGATCCAGTAAAACCAAAAATAGATAGCTAGAGAGATAAAAAGAGCTTTGCTGAAACCCTGCAAAGATTTTGAGGCTTGGAGGGCACAAGCCACTCCATCTCCTTGCATGGGCCTGCAAAAAACCTTTCTCTACCTCAAACTCTGATGTTTCGGTTTATATGGCCTCACTGTGCGTCGGGCACATGGACTTGCATTCAATAATAACCTGAGGCCAGACACTGCAGTGCTGTAAGAAAAAGCTTAGGAAGAGGAAACACATGACACTCCAGCACCAAAAGACCCATCAGAGGAGTCAGTCCCCGTTGTTACATAGAAAGAGGAACTTTCCGAGGTTCCTGATGACGAGGACACCACTCTGCACCCATCTCTCTGTGACCTGGGATCTGGGCCCTGCTGGCAGGCTAGTGCAGGGAGGAAAAAATTCTTTTTCATTGGCTGGGGCCCACCAATCAAACTACTGAAAGAAAGATTAACAAAAGGAAAAAAGCTTTTAATTGCATACCTGTGCCCAGGAGTTGACAAAGAGACAGCTCAAAGAGACAGCTAGATGAATGAGATTTCTAGCGCACATTTCAGGCTTAACAAAGGAAAAGGGGTTTGGGCTTCAAGATGCAGGAGCTGGTCAAGTTACAGGAAGGTAACCAGCAAAAGTACAGTAAACTAGGGTTGTTTAGGAAGGTTTGTTAGGCAGGTTCAAGTCTAAGCTTTCTCTGTGAATAAGAGTGATAAAGAGTCCCCCACTGATAATATAGAGACAGGGAATCATCTTTACAAATAGAAATTTCTTGTGAATCTAAATTTCCTCCTATGCCCTGTTTTTACAGGTTTGCCTACATTTGCTGCTTCTCCATGAACTTCATTCATTTGGTGGTGGTGTATTCCCACAAATGTCATTAACCTAGACTTTTTCTAGTCAGGGCCTTCTTTCTTGAGAGGCTGGTTCTAGATAGGGGATGACAGGAAACTGGCCCAGAAGGCAGAAAGCTGGAGCTCAGTCCTGGGCTCTCCTGCTCCCTGAGAGCTTTCCTCACCTCAGTATCACCTGCAAAACTGGCGAGTGATGGCCGAGAGCATCCCTCCCACCCACCCCTCAGCACTGCTGCGGACCGGATGAGAGGTGGGATGGGAATGGTCTGTGTAAAGAGTACTAGCCATGCACTGCTGCTTCTCTGACATTCTCAGAAGAAAACATTGGCTTTCTGCTAATCTGGTTTGAGAAGAACGTTCTCTCGGCAGCCCCTGATGGCCTAACTCAGGCATGTGCAAACACTGTCCAAACGCTCTATGTCAATAAAATTTATACAGCTTCCTCATACATGAAATAAAGGAAAGCAGGGCTGTAAGCACGAGCAGGGGGAAGGCAGCCAGAGACCCCCCCCCCCAACCCACGTATCCACTCAACTGACAGCAACTGACGAGGCCTCCTCACAGACCCCAGGGCTCCCAGGAACCATGGGGGCGGGGCGGGGAGGGGCTCTCGACATTAAGGCTCATCCTTGAGGCAGGAGCTGAAGCCAGACACCCCTCATTCTGGAAGTTCCTTAAAGAAGGGCATTAGGAGGGAAGAGAAAGCAAAACAGACCATTTATCTGACTACACAGTTCAGGTCTGAGGGCAGGAAACGGGGGTTCACTGGGGCAGGGGACTCTGACAAGGCCAATGGTCTGAGACAAGGCTGGCAATCTGGGCCCAGTTTGGAAAGGTCACGTTCATGACTCTCCTTCAGTTTCTGTCAAGCTTAGCCTCACTACATGCTGCAAGTGGAAACCACCACCCCAACTCTTGTCCAAACAACCCACATGGTGATGGATGGGAGGCGGACTGAGGGAAGTTTCCACACGTTCGATTTGCTTAACTGGCCAAGCAGTTGGAGCTGCATCATGGCCCCAGAGCAGCTGGTTTCCAGGCCAGCTTCAGGGTCCTGCAGGTAAAGGTTGAGGGCCCAGCCCACCCAAAATGCTGACGTCAGGAAGGCACCCAGCCTTGAGGAGGACCTGGAGCTGCTCTGGGGGTGCCCCCTTCTGTCTGACCTACCTCAGCCTCTGTCAGGAGACAACAGATCCTAAACGCAAAACACGGTTGTGGCTCTCGGTCGTACATCACTACAAGGACTAGCTCTGTCCTGCTTTTCCCCTAAACCGACTGACTCTGTGGCTCTTAGGAAAGCAAGCTCAAAACCACTGTGTTTATTTCCTTGACTGTCATTGAAGATCGCCAGATATCCAGTGTGGAGCCGAGGAAGATTATTCCGGGCGAAATGTCAAGACTGTTCAAGTAAGCAGACATTACTATACTGTATCAATAACACAGCTGAGAAACAGCATTTCTGGGGACCCTCACACAGCCCGAGTCCTGCCTGCACTGCAGGTTACTCGTCTCCTTTTTGCACAGGATGAAACTGGCTCAGGAAGGTTATGGAACAAGCCTCGGGCCACTTGGCAGACAGCCAGCAAACCAGGGCTGATGATAACCTGGGTGGAAACTGGGGCCTCGGGACCACACAGCCGGGAAGTAACAGGACTGGGACTGGACACCTGTTCTCCTGGTTCCTTGTCCTGAGGCCTTTCACCTCCTCTGTAAAAGCAGTGCTAGTAACCGGTGAAGCAAGCGGCAGTTACTAAGGCTGTTTTTGCCACAATTTTTGTTGTTTTCCTTGTCATTTTTTGCCTAAGGTCAGAGAAGTTAATTGAGGTTGGCCAGCAAAGGAGGAATTGATCTTGAACAAACACTCGTATTTTTGTTTTATTATAACTCTGCCCATATATTTTGCCTGCAGGGCAGGCAGTTTAAAGGCAAACAGAATCCCGCCACCCCGGTTAGCTTCATCCACAATGGCCTGGATCCTGCTGGCTCAGAGAAACCCAGTGTGAACCAGGGTTTAACTGCAATTCAATGAAGTGAAAGGCAAATATGACCTCCATTCTCACAGAATCCACGGTAAAATATTGGCTGTCCTGGGAAACACTCGAGAAGTATAATAAGGTCGGACAGACAGCTCACGGCCCTAGAAACACTCCCTGGCTCAAGGCAGGGGCCAGGGTCCCAGCGCTCCATTCACAGACAGGGAAACTCAGGCTCCAGAACAATCCATCATGGGCTCTTCCCTGGCACTCAGGGTGAAGCCTGACTCTGCCACGCCTCAACAAGGCTCCACAAGGGGCCACTTTACAAGAAGCTTTGCTGGTTTCACAGCAGAAATGTTGAAGGGAAAGTAGAGCAGGTCCGAAACCCCACGAAGAGGCCGGCGTGTTGGGGTGGGGGTCTCTGTCCCAGGTTTGTGAGGTCTGGTCTCTAGTGCTCTCTGCTCGCTACACAGGGAATCCCTGAGGACCCATCCCAGGGCGCCCTTACTGTCCAGGTTAGCACCCAGCACTTGCCTCCCAACTGGTTTGCACCCCTGTCCCCACATGACCCATTCTTCACAGCTGGTACTGACATGCCCAAGTCCCACCCTGCTCACAGCCTGGTGGGGTCTCCCATAGCATCCAGTCCAGTCTCTTTTCTGTGGTTGGGATAATTCAGTGCCTGTGAACCTCCCAAATCTCACCCTCCATCACCCCCACCTTCACTCATTAGGTTCCAGCCACACAGGCCTCTGCACGGTGCTGAGCTATAACAGCCCCAGGACCTTTGCACTTACTGGGTACAGGAATGCTGCCTCTTCCCCAGGTCATCACACACCGGCTCCACGTTGCCATCCAGCATTGACTCGGATGCCAGCTCTACAGAGACGCGGCCCCAACCATCTGATCCATAAGGCCCATCCCCAGTCACTCCATGTCACATCCCTGCCTGTGACACAACAACTTCTCTACACTGACTAAGGGAAGACCCTTCTCTGCCCAACCCAGTATGGTCACTATTCATAGCGCACTTCTGTGACCAGAGGCAGGGGTCTTTCCCAGACTCACCCATTCTCTGACACCAGGTGAGTGTCCAACCATTCAGTTCTGACACTGACCCCACAGGCTAAAGGCTCAGCCCCACAACACTGCACCCACTCCAGGCACCAATCACATGTCCCCACTTGTCACCTGTACTTCTGACCAATCAGACATAAATCAGGGTTCTCACGACCGCCTCCATGGGTTTGATAATTGGCTAGAGCAGCTCAGAGAACTCAGTAATGCTTACAGGTTTACTACAGGACACGATAAAGTATACGGATGAATAGTCAGGGACACAGGGCGAGGTCTGGAAGGGTCCCAAGTACAGAGTTGGAGAACGTCACTCCCACCCCGCCCGACACATGGATGTGTTTACCACTCTGCAAGCTGTCCAAACCCCATGATTTACGGATTTTTATGGAGGCTTCATCACTTGGACCCCATCCCTTATTAACTCAATTTCCAGCCCCTCTCCCTTCTTTCTAGATTGGGGGAGGGAGCTGAAAGCCCCAAGCTACTAATTTGGTCAGGATTTGGTCTTTCTGGTGACCGGCCCCATTCAGGAGCCCAACCAGGGAGGCCTCAGTAGAACCAAAGATCTATCTCCTCTCACCTAGGAAATTCCCAGGGTGTTAGGAATTTTGTGTCAGGAAGCAGGAGCAGAGACCAAGACACATATATTCTTATATGACTTAAAAATCTATTTTCTTGTGTACAACATATAGGGGTGGATCATGTTTATTTTGTTTCTTCTTATTTTTCCACCAGAATGTAAGCTTCATGAAACAGGGGCCTTCTTCATGCTTGATCCCTCAGACTGTCAACAGTGTCCAGCACATAGTAGGCACTCAATAAATCTGGCTGAATGAATGAATAACTGTTTGACAGAGGAATGAACAGCCTATATTTGAGTTTGCTACTGTTTTGTGCTCCCATCCTGGCCTGAAAGCTTCTCCAGAGCAGAACCATGCCTGTTTCATGCAGAGAAGGTGTCTTTATATTATCTGCATTTTCTTACTTCCTATATTCTTGACTGTCTCTCCCAGGGCTGGTCACTCCTTAGAGATCTTAAACAACAGTCCTTTGATATGGAAACCAATCTGATCCTGCTCCACATCCATCGCCTTTGATCAGACTCCTGCAATTTGAGACACTACTCCCCTGCCCTAAGTCAACCCCAGGCTGCATACTGGACAAGAAGGGACCCTCCTGTAAGTCCAGAGCTCACATAAAATTCTCCAAACTACCCAGCCCTAGACAGCTCAGCTTATTCACCTTGCCTCTCCCATGCCTTCCTGTGAAAACCACAATAAAGGCCCCTGCCCACTCTTCCTCCTCTCTCTTCCTGCCTCCTGAGGACCCTGGTGTTTCCCTGCATGGCTCCCCATGGCATTATGAGTCCCTCCTCTTGGGAATGAGCAACAGACTCTCTTTTCAAGGGCTGTCCTCTCCTGATCTGTTGGCCTCATGACACATAAATAGTAATAAGACCTACATTTGAATACAGTCTCCTATCCGCAAACACAGCCTGTGCTTAGTCGCCCCCTGAACCACATGGGCTGATCTCACAGGTGAAAGTGAAAGTGTCAGTTGCTCAGTGGTGTCTGACTCTTTGCCACACCGTAGACTGTAGCCCACCAGACTCCTCTGTCCATGGGATTCTCCAGGCAAGAATACTGGAGTGAGTTGCCATGCCCTCCTTCAGGGGTCTTCCCAATCCAGGGATTGAAACCAGGTCTCCCACATCGCAGGTGGATTCTTTACCACTGAGCCACCAGAGGCTGGCACTCAGCAAACCCCACACAAAGATCACACGGGGGCAGGAGTCCCGCCTATCCACCCCACTGCTCTACCTCCAGAGCCTAGCACACAGCAGGAGCATAATAAACATCAACTGAATAAATGAATAACTTGGCTGAGGGCCTACGAACTGTCAGGATCGTCCACATCTCAGAGGATAGCACAGTGGGTGCATGCACCGAAGTCTGGGGAAACCCTGTTCTGCCACATCCCAGCTGTGCAGACTTGGACAAGTTACTTCTCTGCACCTCAGTTTACCCACATAAAATGTAGTACATAATAATGCCCTCAGAGAATCGCTGTGAGTGTTAAATGCATTCATTTAGGCAGAGAACAGACAGCTGCATGTGGCAGACGGTCATCACCACAGATGTAATTACCTGCCCTTCTTTTCTCTGCCAACCAGCTCTGAGAAGGACGGATTACTGTTTCTATGTTGGAAGGAAGAGACTGAAGTGAAGAAGTGGCGGGACTGTACTTTGACCACTCATCGTGTGTTAGAATCCAGGCTTCCTCCAGTCAGGATGGAGAGCTGGGCCTCCTCCCACCGTGGGGCCCACAGCCCACTCTGGCTCTTGCCCGCCCTCCTTGGGCTGCACACACAAGTCATTTGGCGCAATAACCTGGGTTCCAGGCATTCAAATTAAGCTACAATTACGCCTTTGAAATCAGGACTATATTATGCTTGGCAGAGAGCTGTCCAGTGGGACTCAGGCCATAGCACCCCCTCCACACCAGCAAGAGTTTAAGCATTTTTATTAGTTGCCAATGATGAAAAATTGTGAGATTCCACAGAGAACATCTAAATGTCCATATTCTGCTGAAAAAACAAACAAACAAAAAAGAAGGGCTGTGCTTATCAGAGTTCAGACCCACCTCTCCAACACCACAGACCCTTTGTTCACCTTCACTCAGACTGTCACACCCTCAAAGGCTCCTGTTTCCACCCTCTCTAGTTCTCCCTTCAGACACCTCCCAGAAAAGAATTTTACCCCACTGCCCTTGGCACAAGAATCTTGTAGAAGATATCAGGGTTAGCATGTCATGCCCTTGCTCTAACTTCCTGATTCTTTGTTTCTCTACAACTTCATGACTACACTCCTTACTGGGACATTCCAAGCCTCTATGGCCCAGCCTCTGGGTACTTTTCCGACCTCATTTCTTTCTATTTTCTTCAGAGCCATCTTAAACTATAATCCTATCCTAACCGGGCAGACAGACAATGAACAAAGAAACAGATGAATGAGACTGTGGAGATATGAAAGAGCTGAACAGGGCAGTGTGATAAGCAATACCTGTGGGTCACCTAGAGGTAGAACAATCTAGGAAGGCTTCTCAGAGGAGGTGGCCTTTGAACTGGAACTCCCATGAATAGAGTTGGTACCAATGAATCTTAAAGACGGATCTTCATCCATCCTTCATTATGAAGGATTTCAGTCCTTCCTGTAGCCCTGTCTCCATATTCCTAGCAAGGCAACTTGGCTACCCTCCAACCAAGAAACAAAGTCTATTTCCCTATTCCTTGAATCTGGACTATCGTTGGGACCTACTTTGGCCAATAGAATGCAAAGACCATTCTTTCCTGGTCCAAATGCTTGGGCATCCTTGTTGAAAATCAGTTATCATACATGTGTCTATTTTGGACTCTCTTCTGTCCAGTGGGACAGGGTCTATATGTCTACCTTTCACCAACACGACACTGTCTTGATTGTTCTAATTTTATTTTATTTTTTATTTTTTTTATTTTTTGATTGTTCTAATTTTATAGTAAGTCTTGAGACCATAAAGAGCTAAGTTTCCCACATTTGTTCTTTTCCAAAATTGTTTTGGTGGATTCTAGATCATTCTCATTTTCACAAAAACTTTAGAATCAGTTCATCAATTCCTACAAAAGTGCCCGCTGCGATTTTGATTGGGACTATGTTGATCACTTTGGGAAAAACTGTCATCTCAACAAAAATGAGTATCTCAAACCATGATTATGGTATACCACTCTATTTAGGTCTTCTTTCTTTCTCTTGTTGCAGATGACTTCCATTGTAAAAAGTCTTGGCTATTTTAATGAAATTTATTCCTCAATTGTTAGTGGTAATATAATTTCTAAAAACTTCATTTTCTAATTGTTTACTGCCAATACATAAAAACACAATTGACTTTGATTAGCCTTAACCGGAAGCCACATACATCTACCCTGAACATGCATGTTCACTGTTCAGTCAGAGACATGGGGAGAAAATGGAGAATGTAGGGGTTCCCCCTCCAGCTCTCTCTCCTGCCCAGGACTTCACTGTCACTTTTCAGTAGCCCCCAGAACCAAGCTCTGATCCCCTGGCTAAAGATATGGCAGGATTTCTATTGGAGTTTTAGGTACAGTTTATTGCACCATGACTGCACCCTACCTTCAAGCTAAAGCCATAAACGCTGCAAACTACTCAATGCTGGGTCACTTCTTTCAAGTTTTGACCCTCTCCAAAATCTACTTACTCTGTGCACTTTACAGAGTCTTCAGGTCCTGATTTTCTATCTTATTCAGAGCTTATAGTTATTCTCTGAAGGAGGATCAGCCGGTTAAGAGCCTAGTCTACCATCCCATAAGTGCAACTCCTTATTGATCTTAACACCTCTGATAGAACAAAAAAGTTAAAAAGAAACATATAAAAAAAAAATAAAATAACAACTGTTGGCAAGGATGTGGAGAAATTGGAACCCTTGTGCTTTGCTGGTAGGAATGTAAAACGGCACAGCCACTGCTGAAAAGTTTGGCAGTTCCTCAAAAAGTTAAGCATAGAACTATCATACAATCTAGCAATTCTCCTGGGCATATACCCAAGAGAATCAAAAGCTGAGACTCAAGGAGACACTCGTATACCAATGTTGAAAGTGACGTTATTCACAACAGCCAATAGATGGAAATAACCCAGTGTCCATCAACAGATGAACGAATAAACAAAATGTGGTCTAGATACAATGGGGTAATTTTCAGCCATAAAAAGGAAGGAATTTCTGGTACATGCCGTTTGCTAGAGATGTCATAACAAAGTACCACAGACTGGGTGACTTAAACAACAAGAATTTATTTTCTTCAGTTCTGGAGGCTAGAAGCCCAAGACCAACGTGTCAGTAGAGCTGATTCTTCCTGAGAGCTGCGAGGAAAGGATCTCCTTGGCTTTTAGATGGTCTTCTCCTTGTATCTTCACATGGTCTTCCCTCTGTATAAATCTGTGTCCAAATTTCCTTTTCCTGTTAGGGACACTGGTAACACTGGATCAGGTCCCATCCACATGACCCGATTTCAGCTGAATTACCTCTGTAAAAACCCACTCCACAAATACGGTTACATTCTCAGGCACTGACAGTCAGGACTTCAACATATAAATTTTCACAGATGGAGGGAGGAGGGACACGAAACTCAGCTCTAACATACAACAACATGGACAAAACTTGAAAATATTAAATAAGCCAGACACAAAAAGACAAGTATTATGCAATTCCACTTATATGAGGTACCCCAAACAGTCAGATTCATAGAGACAGAAAGTAGAATAGAGGTTAACAGGGGCTGAGGGGAGAGTGAATGGGGAGTTAGTGTGGAATGGTTACACAGATTGTCTTTGGGATGATGAAAAGTTCTGGAAATGGATAGTTACGATAGTTGTACAATATTGTGAATGTACTTAATGTCACTGGGTTATATGGCTAAAATGGTAATTTTGTTATGCATGTTTTACCATAATAAAAAAGAATACTTCTATAAAAAATCTATAGGAAGAAATTATTACCCTATGTTTCTTTCACATCTGAAAATAGATGGAGTAGTAGAGAGCATTTCTATTTTGTTTGTTTCCTGAGAAGAAATTTTAATTTTCTATTTTTCCCCCTTTGTACCTCAATATACTGACACCAAGTGACACCATTATTTTAAGACAAGAGTGAAAAGTGAAAGTCACTCAGTTGTGTCCAACTCTTTGCCACCCTGCAGACTATATAGTCCATGGAATTCTCCAGGCCAGAATACTGGACTGGGTAGCTTTTCTCTTCTCCAGGGGACCTGCTAAACCCAGGGATTGAACCCAGGTGTCCCACAATGCAGGTGGATTCTTTACCAGCTGAGTCACAAAGAAAGCCCAAGTATACTGGAGTGGGTAGCCTATCCCTTCTCCAGCAGATCTTCCTGACCCAGGAATCGAACCAGGGTCTCCTGCATTGCAGGTGGATTCTTTACCAACTGACCTTTCAGGGAAGCCCTTAAGATAAGAGAGAGGTTGTTAAAAACAAAATTAGAAAGAGAAAACAGTTTCTGAACAAGTCTTTTTAAAATGAAGTTAAAAGTTAGATCTTCCTTTGGAACAGTGGGTCATCAATAGCCCAGGGTGAAATAATTTAATTTCAATGGTTCCTTGAACTCTCCCAGGGTGGTCAGCTGGGTGTCCTTTTACCTCAGTAAGATTCCATCTTTCGGACTGCAGACTCAGAAGAATGATTTCTCTCTGTGTCAAATGTCACTGTTACCCATTTATAGAACACAAAATGTCGTGGTCCCGGGAGTTTGGCATATGAAGACAAGCAATTTGTGTTTTGAACAAGACATCTGGTACAAGGCATTTTCACTTAATATTTAAAACCACCTTGAGAGAATTATAGCAATCCTTACTGAACAGATAGGAAAACAGGCCTTGATCTTCCTTCAGGAGCCTACACACAGCATTGGAAAATGGATGTATATTATAAACTATTTGCAGAAAAGTTGTAGCCTTTCCTCTGATGGTTCCAAAATAATTGCCTTTTCTTTCCACTGGAGAAATAAGAGGCAAAGGAGATATATATAATATATCTGTATGTACTGTAAATCTTAAATATTTGCTTCATCACCTTATAAACCATGTCACTTTAGGCAAGTTACCTCACTTTCTTACACTTAGTTTTTCTCAACTGTAAAATGAGAGAAAATACTAAAATTTGACTGGAACTTAGGAAGCATTTGATAACTATTAGCTAGTGTTATTATTATAAAGGTGGTTATTCTTATGTTCTCAGCAGTATATCAAGGGCCATAAGCATATTATTATGTTTCCTCTCTTTCTACAGATATATATCTCTCTATTAGCACCCATCTATCGCATCTAACTCAATCATCTCAGCAACTCTGCAGAACTGCTTCTCTCAACCCTGTCGTATCACAGGGAAACGGACGTTTTGAAACATTAAGTACCTTTCCCAAAGTTTGCACAGCTTATTGGTTTAGACATTCAGGGTCAAGGTTAAGGAAAAACTGTGGCTTCGAAGTCCCAGTTTCAACACTGGTTTGTGACTGTCCCTGGACCTTCTCCAACCTCTGTTTCCTCACCTGGAAAATGGGAAAAACCGATCCCTTCCTTCTCTACGTCCTTGCTGTGGGTACCATCCGAGACTGTTGGCTGTGACACCCGGAGTCACGATAAAAGAGTACTCAGGCTTCCTGGGAGGCCCACATCTGTTCTATTCCAGGCAACACTCCCAGTTCCTAGTACTTTGAGTGGGACACAGTAGGTACGCAATTCAAAGAAGCCAGAAGAATGGGCAAATTAACTGTTTTGCCCCAAGCAGAAGATTCCTGAATAATTCTCCAAATCCCAGTGATCCTGTGGTCCTCAGAACAAGAGCCTGGGAGGAAGATCAATCACCATGTCTGTCCCAGGTCGAGCTGTGATTCCAAAGAGGAAAAACGGACCCCAAGTTCCCGAGGCGGGGCGTGGGGGCGGAGACACCTTTATGTCAGCAGCAGTTGTGGCAGAGGGAGGAAGGCCTGCTATCTTTGCAAAGGCTCTGGGTGCTGGTGCCCTGCGTGCTCACAAGGCCGCCTCCACAGAGAGGGGAGAGTCTCTGGATGCCTCACAAACTGAAGTTCACAGTGAAAGTGCGTGCCAGTTTCATTCACGGCCTTATTTTGGCAGTTCAGAGCTCAGCCACCCTTTCAAGGTCCACGCTCAGGTCATGGAGAAAAGCATTCTGAGTCACTCACTGGCTGCCCTGTGGCCATCCCTGTGTTCAACTTGGGTTTTTCTACTCCTCTCAGCAGAGATTAAAGTCTCATTTAGTTTTCCACTATATCCTGGAGGATGCATGTATCTGACAATGAGTCGTGCCTAGAAAAATGAAGAAAACCCTCCAGAGGCAGCCATTTATTTGTTTGCAGATAAAGCTGCAAAAGAACCTAATTAAGGCTTTTATTTTTCACTTAGGGTCAGTTTTGAAACACTCCATTACCAAGAGCCCAAAGGAATCTGCTTTCAGAGTCCTAAGGACTTGAGCAGCTAGACTGGGAAAAAAAGGATCTGGGAGTCAAAGAAGATGCAGGCTGCCTTCCAGAGATGGGGGCAGAGGTCCTGAGGTTGAAGAAGAGCCCCTTGCCGCCAGGAGAGTGACTCTCCCGGTCACAGAGACAGTCACTGACAATATTATGACACCCACACAGCCCACTGTGCAAACTTAACTGCAAGTTATTTTTAAAAACTGTTTAAAAGCTGCAAGGTGCTTAGTCCTTCAGGCCTCAGTCTTCTCATCCATAAATGGGGATCATAATGCTTGCCTACATCAGAGTTGTTCTCAACAGTCCAGCGATATGATGAGCAACAAACCAATTTTCACAGCCACTGCTGTGACGGAGGTGCTGCTATTAACCTCACTTCACCCATGAAGTAAAGGGGCTTCCCTGGTGGCACAGATGGTAAGAAGCCTACCTGCAGCGTGGGAGACCCAGGTTTAATCCCTGGGTTGGGAAGATCCCCTGGAGAAGGAAATGGCAACCCCCTCCAGAATTCTTGCCTGGAAAATCCCATGGGCGGAGGAGCCTCATGGGCTACAGTCCGTGGGGTCGCAAAGAGTCGGACGCGACTGAGCCACTTCACTTTTCACTTTACCCGTGAAATAAGAAGCCTTAAAGAAGGCCTCCAGGCATATGAAAGATTAAATAATTTTCAGAAGCATGAATAGAATTCCCAATTATGTAATTTGAAACAAACACACACACATATGTAAATTCACACACTGAGATGAGTTTAAGTCAACTATAAAGTTAGAGGGCACTCTCCCCACGAGCACCTTCACTTCTGACACCAACTGCAAACTCAGGGTGGTTCCCAAAACCCTCATGCTTGCTAGAAGAACCCACAGAACTCATGAAAACTCTTAGACTCACAGTTATGGTTTATCACAGGGAAAAGATACAGACTGAAATCAGCCAAGAGAAGACATGCATAAGGCAGAGTCCGTGGGAAAGGTCAAAGGTGGAGTTTCCACTGCGGGTCACCGACAGTTGACTCTCCTGACATTCACACGGGCCACCACGCACAGAGTGTCTCTAACAAGAGACACTCACCCAAGCCTCAGAGTTCATAATGTTCACTGTGGTGCCATTACACAGGCACAGCTGACTGACTGATTTATTGATTCACTGATTGACTGACCCACGGTTGGCTAATCTGCAGGTCATCTAGTAACTGCATGACCCGAAGCCCGCACTCTGCATCACCCAGTTGGTCTTTCTGGCGTGGCCAGCCCCACCCTCAATCACCCTGTTATATCCAGCTGACCCAGGCAAACAAAGATCACCTTCCAGGAGCCAAGGACAAAGGCCAGACCTCCTTTGGGGCGAGGCTAAACTCTGTACTACATATACACACATATATTTGCTTGTATTTACACAGATAAGTATATAAATGCCTACAAGAGAGATTAGAAGGAATCTTACACACTGGGAACGGTCAGAATAGAATGAAGTGTAACCTAAATGTTTCACTGTTTTGTTTTGTTTTTTCTATATTCCTCTATTTTTTTAACTCTTTTCTGGTGAGAATATATTCACATATTATTTGTGAGAATAATTACCTTTAAAACTTCAGAGAATAAAGAAAAAGAGAAAAGAAAACAAAGTCTATTGTGGCCGCCGGGCTGGCAGTCTAAGGCATCAGGTCTGAACTGCCTCCTCATCCTATAAATAGGATGAAATCTGCTGACTTGACCTGGTGTGGAATGGCCTGGGCTGACTGTGTCACAGAGTTCGGAGTTGGGAAATCCTAATGAAATGGTGCACAGCTGGGACCCAGGAGGAAGAGGAGGGAGAGGAAGGTGAATCCACAAGAGAAACGACCCTCGGACAAAAGCCCACTTAACACGCAGCAAGGCTGCACGTTAACTGGCAGCCAGGCTGGGCTGAGTCCTGGGAGGAGACACGGTCAGTGGTTGGGATGGTGAACATGGAATTCACATCTTGGCCTTGAAAACGGGTGAGAGAGGTAAAGGGCAGAGGAGCAGGAGCAATCACCCCCACCTTGATGGTCCTCCACCCCAAATCTGACCCAGGAACCCAGGAGGAGTCAAAGCCCCAAGCCCCGCCTGTGTGGCACCCCATGGCACCGATCTGTCCTCCTCTCCCAGCCACACAAAAGCTCTTCCAGCTCAACACCCCAGAAGCTCCCTGATTTCACCCAACCTCACAGCACAGGTCAGGACAGGCCCTGGCCACGTGTCCTGGTCATCTTCAGGATAAGCTCCCAGACCTTGTTCTGTGGGGCCCAGCTGTCCCAAGCAAAGGCAAGGCCTGTGGTTTTCTTTTGAAAGGCTGTTGCATTTTCCCTTCTGAAAAGACTTCTAACAAACCCTAGCAGCAAAGAAAGGCCAATTTGCACAGAGTTACATGCATGAGAAACATAAATGAAAATCATTTGAAAGCATAATTCAAGCACCCTATGGAATCTATATGATTCATGTTCTCCAACTTTTTTTTTTTAGAAGAGTAGGATTCTTTGAAAGAGTTCATAGTGCTATTAGAGGCATAACATGAAGTTATAAATACAATGTCTGCTATATACTGGGTACCACACTAACTCAATTAATCCTCACAATTAAAAATTGCAAAGTGCTACCCCCATTTTACAGATGTGGAAAACTGAGGTTCAGAGAAATTAAGAGGCTCAACAGCACACAGACAGTGAAAGGAAAAGTCACGATACAAACCCAAGGCTGATGTGAGATTCTGTACTCTTCCCAGAAGGTCCTAAGAGTTCCTGGCTCTCTCAGCTCAGAGGAAGTCCTGGTTCCAGTTTATCACAATGAGCTGTAATTTATCAGGCTTTGTTGTCAAATTCAGCAACATCTTGAATCCCAAAATGACCTGGACTGACTGTAAGCTCACCTATTACAGGGACACATTTTCCAAACCAAAATACAAGCTCAGAGTCTAACAGATGAGTTATATTCTCCTTCAAGTGTGAAGTCAATGTGGGAAGGTGTCATTTGGACACCAAAGTATGATGATTCCAAGGACAGTTCAATGGTTTATGAAGACCATAGGGGAGAAATTCAGGCACTGGGATTACCCAGAAACCCCATGTTCCCATAGCATCCTGTGTGCACCTTGGGCCCACCTCTCACCAGATGCTGGTGATTGACATGTGTCTTGCCCAATGGCTTGCAACCTGGAGGACAGAGGCACCTGGGGCAACACTGAGTTCAGTGAGGGTACTGAAAGAAAGGAGAGAAAGGAAAGGAAGTCAGAGAAAGTGGGAAAGGAAGGAAAGATAAGAAAAGTAAACCAGAGAAATGTAAGACCTACAGTCACTCTAGTTATAAAACCACTGAGTCCAGTCCCTGGAAAAGGTTCCACGGGCAAACAGACCTGTAGGTAGGAGGCTCCTCTTTTCCTGCATCTGTCACTCCTGATGCAGCCCTTCCTGGTGACCTCAGCCAGCAGCCTAGAGACTCCAGAACCTGCTGACCAGCCCCCAGGACCACACAGGCAGTGCTGCCTGAGGACCGCCTCCCTCGGGTTCCCACGGCCACCTGGAGACCCGGTCCTCCACAAAGATGATGAGGACCCCCAGGAGCAGGACGGGTGATCAGGCACAGGACAATCCCCATCCCTGCTTTAACACTATGACAAGTCACTTGCACAGGGATCGGGTGAAGACACAGACTATCTGGATCACAATCCAGCTCCCCCAAGCACCCTGCAAGTGGATGAAGAAATAGGAGCCAGATGATGGAGCCTGTAAGGTGTTGAATGACCACCCCCTAAAAGGGCACTGACTGATGGCTTCACTGAAGCCTGACAGGGACGCACGTGTCCAATTCCACAGGTCATGCTTCTCAGCGACAGGTGAGCACAGGGTGGGCAGCACAGACCCGACAAGGGCTGCCAACTTTTAAGAGAATTAGGACCCCAACATATCCAGGCAGCCTGGAGCAACAGCATGGATCCAACAAGGCGCAACTCTAATGGGAGAGATGCTTGAGAGCCCTGCACTCGGGCCCCGAGATGCAGCTGCCCAAATCCCAGAGAGAGCTCAGCGCTTGACAGCCGCGGGTGTGAGGAAGTCGTGGGGTTGGGCCATGCGTCAGGAGCAGGGGTGTCTGCCAAGCAGGGCTGTGACGGTGGCTGTGCGAGAGTCGGAATAAACACAGTGCCTGGCTCCTCTCTGCTCCAAGCAGCGCCTCCGAGGTCCCTCCACTTTCAGAAGGACAGCAAAGAGCTAGTACTCATCCAGGAGAAAATGGTGACAACAGTGGGGCAGATGGAAGCCACGTCATATAAGCAATGGTGGAAAGAGCTACGTTTAGCCTAGAGAAGCAGCTCGGGGGACAGGAGAGCGGCTTTCCAATGTCTGAGAGGCTTTCCAATACATAAGGGCTGTCACAAGGGAGAGGGATTTCAGCAGGTTCCATGTGGCTCCACAGGGTGAGACTGGGAGATGGAAGTGGCATCAAGGCAGACTGGGCTGTGCAGAAGTCAGGTGCAGTCCAGCAGTTTGAGGTGTCTCCAAAGAGAATGAGCTCCCCGTCATTGGAAGTAATCAAGTACCAGCAGAATGACCACCTCTTAGGGGTACTGGGAAGGGTATCGGCCAGCTAAGATGACCCCTGTGGGCCCTTTCACCTCCAAGTTAAACCTTTCCTGGGAGACCTTAGGAGGAAAGACCTATTTCTCTAGCAGGGTGTCTCTAAGGGCCTTTTCCTTAAATTCTCTGGCTAAAGGCAGGAGCCAAGCACTTTCAACAGCTGCCATCCCACTGATTCCTTTTCCTAAATTAGGCTCCCTGGGGCCTCACACCGGCTGGAGCCCAGAGACAAGGACCCTACGTGCTCCAGAAAGTAACTAAGTCCATGATATCATCAGTGACTTGTCCCAAGAACACCGAAGCCCCAGGGGCAGAGGGCCAAGTTCCTCAAATTACCATTCTTGTGGCAGATTTTGGCCTTTTGTCCCCATGGGCTCAAGTCTCTGCAAGGCGACACATGCCAAACAGCGCCCGAAATAGAGCTGAGTGCCGGGACACAGGCTGGCACCCAGGAAGGGGACACCCATTCAAGGACACGAGGGAGGCGGCCTCTAACAGCCCTGCCCACCTCTCCCTCCACTGTCGTCTGCAGTTGTTTTCTTCTGAATCAGCCAAGCAAAGTCAGGGGTGGGAGACGCTCCTCCCCACCAATAGGAGGGGGGCAGGAGACACCCTGAGCGGGGCAGGACTGGCGAGTCTTGGGCCTCTGCTCAGTCTCAGTTCCCCCAGCAGATGAGCGAGCGCTCTCAATGCGGTAGGCATCCTGCTACAGCTATCCATTCTACCAATGGGAAAGGAAAGGACTAACAAGCCAGCAGATACTCTCTCGCGTCGCACTGGAGGCAACTGGAGTCCAGAGACGTTCAGCAACTTGGCCAGGGTCACACAAGGCCTCAGTGCAATTCTTAAACAGAAGTAGGTCCACGAGGCCCAGAAGCACCAAGGAGGCCTTCTACCATCCAACCCACCGGCTCTCTCATCTCTGGATCCTCTTTTTTCAAGGAATCAGAATGTGTTGGGAATCAAAATTCCTAAATACATAGAAAATGTAAAATCTCTGGGTGCCTAAAGGAGGTGGGTGGGATCTGAAGAGCTTGGGGCTTCCAGAGACAAATTTAGCTCCTTCTCAAATTTCCGTCTTGGGATGACTGTCAATCTCGGGAAGATGAGAGAAGAGACGGAGACAGGTAGGGGCAGGAGAAGCAAAGTGAAGACACTGCCAAACTGGGCACAAAGCCTCAGCCAAACAAACCAACTCTACAGAAATCTGTGCATCAAGTAGCAATTGCATATAGTTCCATCTAACACACCAGGAGGTATCTGTGGATGAAATAACACAATTCTAGGATTTCCTTCCAAATTACCTAGTAGGATTAACAGAAGCAGAGGAGGTGATAAGAGATGAAATGAGACCGGCCCTGAGTTAGTAACTGCTGAGTCCAGGCACTAGATACCAGGGGCTCATTATACTTAACATTCTCTCTACTCTCGTACATGATTAAAATTTGCTCTAAGATTTAAGAAAGAGACGTTGCCAATATTTTGAGCATCCCTGCTAATGTCATGGCCTAGAAAGAGAATCTGTAAAGGATGCAAATATTTTCCCAAGGTCAATTCTGGTGTCTGTGATTATGTTAGTGCTTATTAGTCTTTCTGGAAGGCATATGAGCACATTCCTACTGAGCAGGGCAGGGACTAAGAAAAGCATGCTCATTAAAGACACGACCAAAGAGCTATTCATCCTCACTTTTTTTCTTTCCAGGAAGCCAATAAGCTGGTTTCGGCCTCCTTCAGGGGAAGGAATAGTCTCTGCGGAAGCTCCTAGAAGGTATGGGGTGGGGCGGGGGGGGGGGGGGGGGGGCGGGGCGGGGCGGGGGGCGGTTCTCATCCTTTTAATTGCTTCCTGGTGATCTCAGAGCTGGGCTATTGTGCCCTGGCTCCAGTGATGTCACCAGCGAGCCTGCTTTGGAGATTCCAGCAACCCCTCCGCAGAGCCTGGCCCATCCAAACCCAGTTGCTCAGATGCCTTCTCTAAATAGAAGGCTTGTATGATGATGCCTCCCATCTGCCTGCTTGAGGAAGCACCAGGCCACACCAATTAATCCTGAGCTAATTTTTACCTGTGTCCACCTGTCAATGTCAATTTCCACAGGTCCTGAATAATGCAGCCACGTGGTGTGCTGATGGGACAGCCTGACTAGGGGACAGGACTGTCCATGTTCTGGGGTGAGTTCCCCTGGAAGTTCAGGGATGGCTCTGGTGGTCCACAGACCCAGCATGAAAAGACCCAGGCCCACACAGCAAGAGATTTACCATGTGCTACTCTCAATTCTCTGTATGTCACACTGGTTACTGCAGGAGAAAGTAACCACTGCCACTCACTTTGCTGCCGTTAAGTCTTTAACATCCTTCTATTAGATTGGTGCAAAAGCAATTGCGGTTTTTGCATTGTTGAACTTTGCTGTTTGATATCAGAATACATTCCTAAATAAATGTGGTTATGTTACATATCATTTTAATGCATATTTCTCAGTTTATTTTTTTGATAATGACATTACTTGTTGTTTATTTTAGACTAGTGAAATGATGTTAGACAAAAAGAAAATTCAAATGGTTTTCTTATTTGAGTTCAAAATGGGTCATAAAGCAGTGGAGACAACTTGCAACATCAACAATGCATTTGGCCTAGGACCTGCTAATGAACACACAGTCCAGCAGTCATTCAAGAAGTTTTGCAAAGGAGACGAGAGCCTTGAAGATGAGGAGCACAGCGGCTGGCCATCGGAGGGTGACAGTGACCAACTGAGGATCGTCGAAGCTGATCCTCTTACAACTACACGAGAAACTGCTGAAGAACTCAACATCAACCATTCCACAGTCATTCAGCATTTGAAGCAAACTGGAAAGGTGAAAAAGTTCATTAAGTGGATGCCTCATGAAGCTGACCAAAATTCCAAAAAACTGTCTTTTGAAGTGTCATTTTCTCTTATTCTACACAACAACAAACTAGATGGTGACATGCTACAAAAAGTGGATTTCATACAACAGTCACTGACAAGCAGCTCAGTGGCTGGACCAAGAAGGAGCTCCAAGGCACTTCCCAAAGCCAAACTTGCACCGAAAAAGGGTGACGGTCACTGTTTGGTGGCCTGCTGCCTGTCTGACCCACTACAGCTTTCTGAATCCGACAAAACCACTACCTCTGAGAAGTATGCTCAGCCAATTGATGAGATGCGCTGAAAACTGCGATGCCTGCAGCCAGCATCCATCAAAAGCAAGGGCCCAGTTCTCCAGGACAACACCCGACTGCACATCACACAACCAACACTTCAAAAGTTGAGGGAACTGGGCTACGAAGTTCTGCCTCACCCTCCACACTCACCTGACCTCTTGCCAATTACCACTTCTTCAAGCATCTCAACAACCTTTTACAGGGAATACACGTCCACAACCAGCAGGAGGCAGAAGATGCTTTCCAAGAGTTTGTCAAATCCTGGAGCTCAGATTTTTATGCCACAGGAATAAGCAAACTTATTTCTCATTGGCAGAAATGTGTTGAGTGTAATGGTTCCTATTTTGATAAATAAAGATATGTCTGCCTAGTTGCAATGATTTAAAACTCCTGGTCCAAAACTGCAATTATTTCACCAAGTGAAAGTGAAAGTCACTCCGTCGTCTGAAAGCGAAAGTCACTCCGTCGTCTCCGACTCTTTGCGACCTCAAGGACTATACAGCCCGTGGAGTTCTCCAGGCCAGAATACTGGAGTGGATAGCCTTTCCCTTCTCCAGGGGATCTTCTCAATCCAGGGATCAAACCCAGGTCTCCCGCATTTCAGGCAGATTCTTTACCAGCTGAGCCACAAGGGAAGCCCCAAACCAAGAACAAACCTCAGGTTTAGGGTTCCTGCAGGAAACAAGATCCAGCTAAGGCTGAATGACTTTGATTTCCACCATGTTTAATTCTACAGCCACTGCCCTTTCCATCATGTTTAATTCTGTAGCCACTGGATGTGACACTGGCTTCCCATGGACAAGGCAAAGAAATGTTAAGTAGATACAATTCAAGAGTTCTGCAAAGTGTGATGACACAGACAGATTTAACAGGGAGCTAAAGAAGTCTGCATGGGCCCTTCTTGCATCCACCCCAGGACCACTCCATACAAGTGACGGTGTGAAGAGATCACAGAAGACAGGGAAGCCCATCTCAGCTGAGTGGGATTAAGCTACCCTACAGCCAACTTTTCAAAGTCTACAAAACCACAGAACCATCTGAAAATATTTTGTTTGTGTGTGAGTGTGTGTGTGTGTGTGTTTTCTCAGTTACCAGGCCTAGAAATCCAGAAGTCACCCTGACTTTACCATCAAAACCCACTTATCATCCCCACCCCTGTTAACCCCACCCATTATCACCATCATTAGCATCACCATCATTGTCTTCACCATCATCAGCATCACAATAGATAAATGACATTTACAGAGTGCTTCCTAAGAGCCAGGCGCTCATCAGTGAATCCTCCCAACACTTGACAAGCAGAGATAATCTCACCCAGCGTATCCTACACATAATGAAACAGACCGGGAGAGGTTAAATGACTTGCTCATGTTTACAAACCAACTCAGTGGTGGAGTCAGGATTCGAACCCAGGTTTGCCATCAGAGACCAAGCTCTTCATCACTGAATTTTCCTGCCTTTAATGCAATCAACCACTAACCTAGCTTAGACCTTCAGCATTTCTTTCCTCGTTGTCAATACTATTGATACCTGATCAATCTTCTTGCTTCCTATTGACCACTCGTAGGCCCACAGGAACCAGGTTATCCACTTTTCAGTCACCAGCTTGCTGTATGTAACACTCATTCTGCCCCAGACTCACCTGCCTAAAATCTCCCAAATGGGCTTCACCACTGGATCGTAAAAACTCCCTACACCCATTAGGGCTCATTGATAGAAAACAAGACAAAGATGCTAGGTACTTCAAGAAAGGAAGAAAGGCAAGGGCAGGGAATATATTGGAAAGACATTAAGTAGCTCGCTTATGCTAAGCATGGAGCCAAAGATATAGTAAGCACTCATCCCAAGTTTGTTGGGTGGAAAATGAGAGAGAGAATGGGACTTCCCTGGTGGCTCAGAGGTTAAAGCATCTGCCTGGAATGCGGGAGACCAGGGTTCAATCCCTGGGTTGGGAAGATCCCCTGGAGAAGGAAATGGCAACCCACTCCAGTACTCTTGCCTGGAGAATCCCATGGAGGGCATGGAGCCAAAGATATAGTAAGCACTCATCCCAAGTTTGTTGGGTGGAAAATGAGAGAGAGAATAGAGACCAAATAGGGCAAATTGCTTGGTGAACATCCTTTGCTTGTAATCCAATTTGGAATTGCTTTAAAAGCCCCTAGCAGATGAGGCTCTGGGCTACACATACCCCTTCCCCACTACTGCCATCGGAGTTGGAAGGATTCCCAGAAAACCTTCATAAAATCACAGGTAAAATAAGTAAAGCACCAGCCTAGAACCTAGAGATTTACACCTCAGTCCTGGCTCCACCACTCACTGGGTGGCATTCTTGGGCTCAACATGTCTCCTTTCTCAGCCTCAGTTTCCATGTTTGTACGATGGTCATGTCTAGTAACTCCAAGTTCCCTGCGCTCAGAGGGGAAAGCGATAGAGTGTCATTGCGTAAACCCTGAGCAAGTCCAAACACAAGCTCTGCAATCAACATTCTCAATCATATTTTGGAATTAGTATTAAAATAAACTCTACCCAGCCGTGGGAAATAATGCGGCCATGATGGCAGCTACAGGAAGAGGGCTTTGTTCGAGGGAAAGGCAGTCCTGGGTTTCCAAAGCTGCTGCTATTATTATAGCTAAGTGCATTTACAGCACCAGGGCAGCAGGAGGAAGTTGACAATTTAAGATGAATGAGCTGGGACCTAGCCACCATCCAGCAAGTAGACTGTACAGGAGAATATATATTTTGGCCCTGTGTGTGCAGAGACATGAACACGAGTGTGTGTACACTTGATGGAAAAGGCCCTAGCGAACTTTCCAGCAGTAACTCGCACAGACGAAGTGTGGAGGAAGCTGGGACTGAGGGGTCCAGTATCTGCTTTTTATGTGGTCACTGATTTTGCATCAGTGGTCACTGCAGCCCAGGCGTCCTGCTTCCACAGCCAGGGTGTGCCTGCTCTCCCATCAAACCCCCACCCACGAATCCTTGCTACCGCACACCCTGCTTCTCCTCCAAGGGGACCCTCAGTCTGCTGGTGGCCGCTGTCGGTGCCCCTGTGTCCACAGGAGGCAGGTGCAGACACGCTCCTCCACGTGAGCACAACATGCAGTGTTTTTTGTTCTAAGTGGATTGGCACCAACCCACCCTCAACCTGCCAGAAATCTCCTGTGTTCTTTGGGCTCAAGCCCAAGGTCATCATATCACTTTCCAGGGAGCCATGGAACTGGACCCAGAGAGAAGGAACATCTGGAAAGTAGAAAATGGACACATGTTACTCTTGGAACCAAAGCAGCTTTCACCCACCACACAACAGGCGCCAGGCTCACCTTCAAGACCAATACCAACAGACCAACAGACGCAGAACCAGGGGGAGGGGCCAGGATCTGGGGAAGGGCCAGGCTAGGAGCAGGGGTGTGGGGAGAACGGGCCCTGAAGAGAGGCCCTACCAAACTCCCCACAGGCAAAGCTATGTTGGGATTTGCACCCTCCTAGGTGACTGGCAGGAGAAACAGGGCTAGTAAAGAGTCTCTGCAGGGCCTCAGTATACAGCAAGAGTCTTAAAAAGATGTATATAATGCTGCACACAAACCCTGTACTCACAATTTCGTGTTTCTGCATTTACATCTGACATCTCCTCTGGTGTCTGATCCTGGGCCAGGCCCTCTTTTCACTCCAGCTCCTTCAATGCTGCCTTCTCCTTGACGTGTGACCTTGAACCACTTAGAGCCTCAGTTTCCACACCAATGACTTCATCCAGTAAACCTCAATTCCCCACTCTCTGTGTCTTATGACTCTGGCTGTTCCCAGCCTCTATGGAAGGAGGACCATTCCATGAAGGCCGAAGGGGTCCCAGCCCTGATGACATTTCAGAGCCACTCTGGTATTCTGAGATTCACATGTCCAAGTGACCATGGCCACGAGGGGCAGCAGGGCTGCCAGGACACCCCTGGAGAGCTCCTATCTGTGTCTGCTGTAACCGAAGCCAGCTCTTCACTCGTCTGAGTGAACACAATGCAAAACTCAACCCTTTATAAACTTTCAAGAGAAATGCACTGACCCCAGGTGGGTTGGTCAGAATCTGGCAGGAAACAGCCAGGGTAATCAAAACGAGCATCATTTAGGCCATGTTTAACAGAAGGACATTTTGCAAAGGTATGGGCAGGGTGCAGAGACACCCCAGGAGATCACGTGCTTCCCTGCCATCAGCACAACCCCCCAGCACAAGGTGATAGGGATGTAGGAAAACAAATAGCCTCCCCACTACCACTGCTCTCCTCCTTCTCCCTGATGCCCCACTCAGACATAAATGGGGGCACCCCACTGGCCAAACCCAAGGCTCCCTGTTGCCCAAACCCAAAGAAAGCCAGAGGGCAAGGAGCCCATGCAGGATGGCCTCGCAGGGTGAGGGAAGTAGAGAGAAGAGACGCCGCCCACCGAGCACTGGGGGATTTCTTAATAATCTTTACTGGCGACTCATGTGTTCACAGGGAAGGAAGGCCCACGTCACCCAGCACCCTGAACTTCCCTTGAAAAGCTCCCCACCTGACTACCTGAATCATCAGGGCCCTCTCCTCTCGGCAGTGCTATCTCTCTCCCTCTCTCCTGCCCTTCCTCTGCCTGAGGGTCAGCTTTCAAAGCCAGTCACTCCCTCCCCAACTTCAAACCCTAACTTCATACCTCTCCCTCCTTCATTATGCAGAGCAATTTACAGAGCATCCTGCCCTCTGGTCCAAGGGGTCATCCACGTCTGACCTCCCAACCATACAGTGCCCTCCCTGAGAGGCAATCTGGCAAATCATCTTCTTGTCTCCTTTCACGTTTCTGTCATTCGTACTGTGCAGTTCAAACTCATTATCAGCTGCAAAGCCTTGTTTGGGGAGTGTTGCAAGAAAAATAATTTCCCCTAATTGATCTGGGTAAACATGTGTCTGTCAATACAAATCCCATCCCTTCACGGATCATTTGCTGTGTCTCCAGCTATCCACCCCAGGGCAATGCTAAGGAGGCTGGATCCATCTTTGAGAAAGCTCTCTCTGAGTCAAGCTGGAAGAAAGAAAAAAATAAGCAGATGCTTCAAGCCAGGAGGATTTCTTGTTGTCATGATCAACTCTGGTCTGCTCCCCTGCAAGAGTCCAGATTCCCTCGTCTCCACCAAGAGTCACTGCCCTGGAGCCCCCGGCCCACAGCTGCCCATCACCACACCACACTGGCCCCACAGCCTGGCTTGTCTGCATTCACTCTAAGTGAGGAGGCTGCTTTCTGCCCCATTTGAGGACAGCATGTGTCACTTAGAGGAGACTGGCCCTCTGTCTTCCTAAGCACCTCCTCCCTTGGAGGCAGATCGACCATCAGCGGACGCTGTTCATGGCAGGAAAGAAGCAAAATTGGGAGTCTGATTTTCCTCCCAGTTACTGACTGAGCTGAGGCCAGTGTAGACGGAGAGCCTCCAGCCCACCCCCTGCATCCTCAGAGGGCACTCTGCACCCAGGTCTTCATCAAGTTCATGGGTGACATTGAACAGGCACAAGCTTACTGTCTCTGGGGAAAGAGGTTGGCTGGGGGATGCCTCACGTCCAAGGTGTGCACAAATCCCACCCTGGTTGTTGACTGTGTTGCTGTGTAGATTCCCCAACCCCTTCTGGGAATGGCACCCAGATTTTCCTAAGGGAACCAGCCGTTCTGAGTTCTGGATCCAGGAGGCTTCCACAGGGCAGGTCCCAAGCCCTGGATCCAGGCCTCGCCAACCAGCTCACTTCATCCGCCAGCTGTCAGCTGCTCTGCTCACCCGCAGGAGGGCCGGGGCCTCGCCCGGTCTCGCACACACTGGGAGGCACGCCATCCATGCCGGCACACCGCCCCGCACCCAGGACTCAAAGACAGCCAGCGTGATTCTAGCTTTCCTGTTACGTGACGGTGGTGGGTGATTTAAAGTCTCTGCGCTTCAACCTGCGCACCTGTGAGACGGAGATAGAAAATGCCCCTCCTTATAGACAAAAGAGAACCTGCCTACACAGTTGGCACGAATGTAAATTGGTGCCGCCACTATGGAGAACAGTATGGAGCTTCCTCAAAAACCTAAAAATAGAGCTACCATATGATCCAGCAATCCCACTCCTAGGCTTATATCCAGAAGACAGAAATTCTAATTTAAAAAGACACATGCACCCCAATGGTCATAGCAGCACTATTTACAATAGCCAAGACACAGAAATGCCCACTGACAGATGAACGGATATAGAAGGTGTGGTGTATCTATATACAGAATATTACTGAGCCATAAAAAGAGGGAAATAACACCATTTGCAGCAACACGGATGGATCTAGAGATGAGCGTACTACGCAGGTAAGTCAGACAGGAAAGACAAACATCACCAGGTACCACTCATCCTTGGAATCCTACAAAATGATACAAATGAACTTACTTATAAAACAGAAACAGACGCAGAGGTGGAAAACAAGCTTAACATTTACCAAAGGGGAAAAAGCAGGGGAGGGATGAATTACAATGTAAATAACACACACATACTACTATATACACAGATCTACTCTATAGCACAGGGAGCTCTACTGAACACCTTGTAATAACCTATCATGGAAAAGAACATTAGAAAGGATAGATGTATAACTAAATCACTTTGCTGTACACCTGAAACTAATATGACATTGTAAATCGACTATACTCCAAAATAATAATAATAATAAAGTTAGAGTTAAGACTTTAAACCAGGAGACTGCTTTTGCTAAACAACACAGCCCAGTTTAGGAATACCTTAAATAATCAATAATAAGTGTTGGAAGATTAAATTAATAGTGTTAAAGAAAAAAAGTCCCTTCTTCCTAAGATTGCTGAGATTTAGGGTCTAGCACATACAAAAGCTCATAATAAACTTAGTAAAAGCTTAACAAAGATTTGTCATCATTATTCTCAGTGGCAATCAGTGAAAAGGCAAAAGGGGATTGGGCAGAATCACAGCACCTGCCAAGGCCTGACGAGACGAATCCCACTGGGCTCTGTAATATGACTGAGGTGGGAAGAGACAACAGTTCTGTTAATGTAACAAAGTTCCGACGCTGGGCTGGGTCTCCTGCATGTTTGGCCATGAGCTCCCAAGGTAGATGCTTGGAGTTCTACCAGATCCCTGGGGACATCTGAAACAAAAACAGGCAGGAAGCACAGTATCTCTCCCTCTGATTTCTTCCAGGAACCCAGGGTACCACCAAGGAGGGCAAGGATCACACTAAAGGGCTGTCCAGCACCCAGGGAGGGGGGTGAGGAGGAGCAGTGAGTGACTGAACTACCTGCCGTCACAAGCCACTGCCTAGCTCAGAGGGCGTCACCAGCAGGCCTGGGGACAAGGAGTAACAAAGGCTGAGTCTCCTGTTGCATTTATTCCTGTCATGATCAAGTCTACCTCCCCACCAAACCAGACACAGCGTGGGCTCTGGAGCCAGACCGCCCATGTCCATGTGTCCAAATAACTGCTTTTCCGCTGAACATGGGACTTGGATTTAACTTCTACAGGCCTCAGTTTCTCCTTTGTCAAGTGGAGTTTGGGTTCAGACGTCCCTTGCAGGACTCTCATCAGAGGACACGTCAGGAGTCAAGAACAGCCTCTGACACATGAGTGGTACTCCCGAAATGTTCACTATTATTTTGAAGACAGAGAGTCCTCAAGGCAATATCAGGGCCTGATCCACCTTTGCTTCCCTGGTCCCTTAGATCCAACAGCTAATGTGCTGACCTACAGCCCTAACTTCCAGTCTGGCATCTCAAGTCTGCTTTCCTAAATGTCCCTACTGATTTCCACGGTCTCTTTTTGGAAGGAGAAAGCAGTTTTACCTGGAGTCAATGAATAACGGGAGATATTCTACACCTCTGAAGAAAATTTCTGGAGCCACATCGAGTTCCCCGATAGCCTGAGGACTGCTGAGAGACCCCACAGGGTTCTGGTGCAGGAGAGACCCTCCAAGGTTTCATGTGTGTGCGCCTGCTGCCCCCTGGTGGACAGAGTTAAAGTGAGCGGGAAGTCTTGGAAACAATGAAGGCTGTCCTTGCCACTCCTAACAGGAGGAATATCTATGCAGAGTTTTAGTTTGCGAAGTGCTTTTCCGTTCAGCATCTTATTGTTGGTTGTTGTGTTTGTGTTGGTCGCTCAGTCATGTTCGACTCTGTGCGACCCCATGGACTGTGGCCTGCCAGGTTCCTCCATCTGAGCCTTCAAACAACCCGCAAGGGAGGGAGGGCAGGAATTCTCCCCCACTTCAGAGACAAAGAAACAGGGTTAGAGAAGGTAAGCCCATGGCAAGCTAAGGAATGAAATTTCAGGCTCAAAAATCTGATTCCAAAGCTATTCTTTTGACTCCAAAAGTCAGTGTCCTGTTCTGACCATTCACAGAATCATCTTGGGCACTGGTTAAAATTACAGAATCTTAGCCACCAATACGCCAAATACCTAGGGCTGTGAGTGAGAATCTGCATTTTGACAAACTTTCTAGGTGATGGTAAGTAGAGTCAGGTCCAGATACTCCAACTGGCTTTTGAAAATCACTGCCTGGTTATCACATAGCCTCGGATTCTATGCTTAGACACCCTTCTAAGTCTGTGTGAGCTGCTAGACTGGGTGGCTGATGAACCAAAGAAATGTATGCCTCATGGCTCTAAAGACCAGAAGTCCAAGGTCAAGGTGCCAGCATATCCGTGTGCTGTGCAGGAAGGGCCTCCTTTTTAGCTCACAAACAGTCGCCTTTTGGCTTTAACTTCACATGACAAGGGAGCTCCCTGGGGTCTCTTTTAAGGGACACTGATCCCATTCATGACAGCTCTGCCCTCATGACCTAAACACTTCCCAAAGGTCCCACTTCCAAACACCATCACATTAGAGGGTTAGGATTTCAACATATAAATTCTGAGGAGACATGCAGTTTATAGCACCCTCCCTCTGCTCTGCCCCCAAAGCTAAGGGTCTAATCTCTTCCTCCCAACTTTGGCCTCTCCCTGGATCTCATCATACTAAGAGCCCAAATCATCTGAGAACTCATTTGCCATGCACACTATTCCTTGATGCTCCACCCCCATAATCCTAGGGGTCAGTGTTCCCATCTTACAGTTGGAGGCCTCTGGGCCAGTACAGGTGAGCTGTAAGATCTGAACCCTGGACTGTGACCATGGAGACCACACGGTGTGGCTCTGTGCCACGCTACCCTGTCTCCCCAGCAGAACTCCCATCCTGTGTTCCAGCCCCCTTAAAGCCCTACCTGATTTTCTGATCATGAGACAAAAACAAACTGTCACTAAAACGACACTGACTCATTTGGGTCTAAAAGATGAACTGCCCTCGTCCAGGTCACATCTTTCTTTGAGGTGGAAATCCCATGGCTAAATCCCATGTACTCCTACAGCATGGGGACCTGGCTAGAGGGAAGGTACCCCAAATCTGGATGTCCTTAGGCTGCTCCAAAGTACAGGATAAATATCAACTGCTTAGAGAACCACTAGACAGAACATCTACGGTGCTGGTCTCTATGCATGTTTCACTACGAGAAATACGCATTCAGAAAATAAGCTCAGGTCAAAGGTTTAATTCTCTGAAGAAAAAAAGAAACAAAAGACAGAAGGTTCCCAGGACTGCCCCGCGGTCTGTCAGAGAGGCGCCCACCTCCCAGAACAGGAGAGAGAGGCGCCTGGCTCTAGTGTGTTCCCAGAGGCGGGAGGAAGGAGGTGAGGAGGGGGCACTGTACGGAAGGCCTTTGGGGCCTCCAACCACGGCAGCCCCTGTTGGCCTGTGAGCCTGGTGTGTGTGTGTGGGTCCCAGAGATTTCATTTGAGGGAGAAACGGTGAAATTTTAAGAGGAAAAATAAGAAAAGGAAAAATGGGATCCAACCTTCTCCTCGGAGTACAAACCTGAAGGCCCAGAGGGAGGTAAATGGACTCATCCAGGGCACACAGCTGGGAGAGGCCAGACTGGAATCAAAACCCAGTATCTGTGTTAAATCAACACGTGGCACCTCCATCTAGCCCGTGGGTCACACTCAGTGGTTTTCTCCGATACAGGCCACACTCACGTAATGCAATGATGGGCAAGACCCAGGGCGCGGGGAAGCGGAGACCAGGCACAGCAGGGGCCGGCACTTGCGCATGCACCCTGGGAGACAGCGAAGAGGCGATGCCGCAGGACGCAGCCTGACCTCGGGGTGAGGGGAAAATGACCCAAGGAAGCAGTGTGTGGGGGCTGAGCTGAGCAGGGGAGCTGGTGGAACACATGTCACTCACAGTCACTTTGGTGCACGAGCTCCCGCTCACTAGTCACCCGGAGAGGCACTGTGACAAGCATTCAAGCACTGACTGCCCCCAAAAGGAAGAGATGTCCTTTCTAGGTACTGAGCACCTACCTACACAGAGCTCTGCAGTCTGATCTGTTTCCAGTCTGCCCTGCAAAGCAAGCTGTACCACCCCATCTCACAGAGGAGAAAAATGAGGTTAAAAGAACTGCCCAGTGTCACGAAGCTGATAACAGGTGGAACCAGAATTTGAACCACAATGTATACGGTCTTTCCACAATCCCTGCCTATGAAATGTAAGCAAGCAGAGACTGGAGTTTAAGCTGAACGCCCCAGCCACTGAATCTAGACAGGTCTTTCCTGCTGAGAAATATAACGCCACAGTCCTGACTTAGAAAACACAGTTCTCTCATGGCTGTCTATATCAAGGGCTGCCCATGAATTTGAAATTGAAGTTTGCTGAAGTACAACAAGCTGATAGGTGTTGAAGGCTGGGGTTAGGGAGCTACAAAGAATGACAGGGACCAGGAGGGAGAGAGGACAACCAGGTCAGGGAGAAAGTCCCTCCTGCCTTCTAAGGAGTGATCCTCCCAGCCTGGCAAACACACACATGCAATACACACAAATACACACACATCATGCATGCACACAAAACATACCTATACCGTGCACATGCATATATACACATGCACATACTCGTGCACACATCTATACACACATGCACATATACACACAGGCTTGTACCCACCACCACTGCCGCCACCTTGGCCCCTAGGCTTCTGCATCTTGTAAAGCCACCTGACTCTCACATGGATTCTCTCGTTTTCCTCCACTTGCAGACAGCCTCTCCTTCCATCCTATAGTCTGAGGGCAGAGACATCAGATGTCTGGGAAACCCTCACCAAGCCCTGCATGGCTCTGGCCGCCGGGCAGAGGCCCAGCGTCTGTCAGTGACTGTAAAGGGCAGGGCTGGTGTTCTCCTTTGGCAGGTTTGTAAAGAGAAACCTAGCCACTGCATCTGCTGTGCTTCCACAACTGAACCGAACTGGGACCAGAGCCACAGTGTACAGCGGCCGGTGCAGGGGTTAAGGCCGCCCTCAAATTCTGCACTCTACCCTCCAGGGACTTTAACTGGTCTGGGGCGAACAGTGACAGCCAACTCAGCCCTAGGGTAACAGGCAGAAAGAGCAAATTAAGTCAGATCCTGGCCACAGCCAAAGTCATGAAAACAGATCACACTGCAGGGGAAAACACACACCAGTTATCAAACAGCCAGAGGACCCGGTGACCATCTGAGATTTTGCCAGAACCACCAGAAGCAAGGATCCCTGTGGCTGCTGGTTCACAGGGGCTCAATTAGAACAGTACCCCCATGACCCAGTTTATTCCAGCTGGATTTTCTCATTGGGTCTGGTTCGCATGCCAGCAGCACATATGAGCTACACGGCCTCAACTCTAACATACTCAAGGTTCCCTTTTCACCCTACAATGACACTTATACACAACCCACTTACATCCCATTTTTAAAGCAATCTAATGCCCAAACTGAAATATAAAGGAGAAATGAGAAGACAACAGTGGTTTAATACATGTATTTTGATCTGTGATGCTCAAGCACATGGCCCGAGGAACTCCACTGAAGGCAACGGAGTTACAAGTGTGGACTTAAGGGAGAGGATCAGAGCCATTTCAAACAAGACATACCATAAAAATCAAATAACAGAGGTGAACACTAAATAAAAATCAGCGTTGCATTCCTAAGACCTTGTCGAAGTTCTCTGTGGGTGTCGGCGGGGTATCTGCCAGCCTTGTGACATGTGGAATGATGCTCCGCTGTGTGAACATCCCTGAGCACTGCCGGACACCCAGCTCTCCTGGACTCCGTCCACCAATGAGAGCAACAACCAAAAACCATCCCTCCATTTGTACAATGCCGCGGGGGAATGGCCCCAGCCTCCCCCTCCACGTCAAGCCTGGGGGAGCAATCCTCTTCCAGGTGGAGGCAGGCGTTGGAAGACCGACAGGGGCATCTGAGCACTCACAGCCAGGCTCACGGTGCCTCGCGCAGCCCCTGACCCAGCACTCCAAAGGTGACCAACCGGGCATTCAGTGTGTGGGATGTGCCCTCCCCGCTCCCAGCGTCCCTGCACAGGACAAGGTATGCAATTCTCCTTATTCTCAGTGGGCGGGTTGTAAATTCAGCATGTGATACAGCAACCTGTATGTATCCTCTAAAACTCTGTAAAATTTACCCATGCACAGGCACCAGAGTAGAATGAGCATACAGACCCTTAGTCTACCCAACAAGCAGACTTGTTCTCCAGTCTTGGAGCAGATCTCTATGTCCTTAATTAGGGTGCACATGACGGGTGCTTACCCTGAGAGCCGCCACGCTGTGAGGAAGCTCACGCTGCTTGGGGAGGCCACGTGTAGGTGTTCCAGCTGACAGTCGCCATCAACCCCTGGATATCTGGGGGAGCCAGCCTTCAGATGATGTCAGCGCCCTTGCCCTTGAGCCACCCCAGCCTTTGAATCTTCCAGATGAGGTCCCAGACATCATGGAACAGAGATAGGTCATCACGCAATAGCAGCATCTGAATTTCTGACCCACAGAATGAGGAGTAAAATTCTGTATGCTTTTGCCTGAGTGGCATTAAATGGCAGCAAATTTCCATGTATCTTTCAACAATTCAAGATCACTCAGCTCCACAAAAGGCCCATGCTAGCAGACACACACCAGAACTGAGACTGACCCAGCAAAAAGCAAAATCAACCCCACACTCAATCAGCACTTTAGTTCAGAGGCCAGAGGCAAAGCCCCTGGTTTAAGTTACTCCTCCTAAAGGAATGTGTGTCGATGAATTCTTGAGGGATAAATACAAAGTGAATTCTGCCAAAGGGGCTCCAGAGGGACTTGTGGCTAGACAGAGGAGCCGCATTCTCCGGAAGGATACCCAGGGGTTTGCGACTGTCAGAGGAGCCAACAGTGAGTGACCTCAGAGACCTCGGCCGTCCTCGGGGCACATGTGAGTGGCAGGCTCTGGGGGCAGCTGTGTGGTGTCAGATGATGGTGCAGCCACAGCAGTATCTCTCGGGGTAATCTACCAGATACACCTGGCGGTCGGTGCCATAGATGTAGTAGACGTCCGTCTTTCCTTGGTACCAGTAACGAACTTCTGTGAGGGGGATCAGCTCCAGGGTCTGGCGCTGAGGAAACAGTTGGCCAAAAAGAAAACCTCAGTGTTCTGTTCAAGTCACTCACCTCCTCAAGAACCCTCATAGCTCCCTCCTGCCTGCAGGAGGAAGCTCATGTTCTGGAGTTGCCATTTTGGCCCAGACCTGCCTTCCAGATGTATCTCCTCCTAGGCTCCTTCTCTCACCCGAAGCTCTGCCCCAAACTGACTTCTCATCTTTAACCATCACCTGATTCTAAGTTTCATCAAGTGAAGGCACAGACATCCCCAGGGGAGTTTCAGGATGTAGGGAAAGTCACCAGCCCAAAACAGGACATTAATTTTTAGATGGGGCAGGGAGAGAGTGAGGTGGAAAAAATTTGAGGGTAAAGTCATTGTAAACATTTTTATATTAAAACAACCATGGAGATATTAGGAAAGGAGACATTAGGGCCCCATGTATGACAGCTGTCTCCTAACTGGATTCTACTTGCTAATGTCTTAACCCTGAGCAAAATATCAGCATGACTCTTGGTCTATAGATGCCAACCCAAAAGACAATCTGGGGCAAAGATTCACAGAAGTGTTCCCCCATTACATCTCTTTAAAAAAAATGCATGTCTGCCCCTAGCTCACCCCTCCCTGCTCCAGGACCACCACACAAATGGCCTGTGTCACCTGAGATGGGGCTGTGCCATCATAGAAAGCCCAGGAGACCCAGGGTGTGGACAGAGGCCTGCCGCCAACATACTGTGTGATCTTGGGTAGTCAGTGCCCCTTTGCCAAATGAAGGGTTCAAAAGGACTCCAATTGCCAGCCTCAGCAGTAAATACACCCCAGGAGAACCATCTGTAACCACAAACTGCTAAAATCATGTCCTGATCCTCTTTCCCAGCCCCAAAACAGACACCTCAATATTTGGGGGTCTGCATTGTAGTGCCCCCAGAATATACCAGGGCTGCAGGAGCAAGGGTCCTTAGGTACCAATCTGGGGTCCTCTCTGGATGGGGCTGCAGACCAGGCATCACCTCCAGGTGAACAGCCGCTGAGGTGTGGCTGATACTCAGAGTACTGCTCCCACTGCATCGCCCCCTTGCCTGACCATCCTGCTCCGGCTCCCCAACCCCTTCACCCATTTTCCCTGGGAGCCCTTGCTTAACACGTGACGAGCACACAGATCCTTGTCTCAGAGCTGCTTCTGAAGAGCCCAGCCTAATGCAAGGTCCAGCCACACCCATTTACAGATGAGGGCATGGAGGCCCACGGACAGAAGAGAGGGTTCAAAACCCGTGACCATGTGCAAGAACCAGGGAGCAGAGCCTGACCTGGTAAGCGAACCGTCCCTGCAGTGGTTGCCAGGTGAAAAGCACCCTGAATCCCTCAGCAGATAGCCCTGCAAACCTTCCCTGGCTTTCAGAGAGTCACTTGTGTGCCTTGAATGTGGTAGATAACATATTCCTTAGAGTTGAAAAAGTTGAGTTCTACTCCTGGGCTCTTCCACTAAGAAGCTGTGTTTCCTTACCTAAATTACTTCCACTCTCTGGGCCCCCTCTGATTTATTGGAAAAGTCATGGTTTGAAGTAGACCAGAGGTAGCTGAGGATGCCCACAGGCTAAAATCAGCCTGGTAGCCCATACAACGTTCTTAGCATTTTTTAAAATTTTGTTCTCAATATTGAAAAACTGGAAGGTTTCATATAAAAATGTGGACTTCAGAAGGTCTGAAATCTCTGTCCGAGGGGAGGCCCAGCCTTCTGGATAAGGGGCCCTCCCACCCACAGTACCACCCACCCTGCCGGCCTTTGAGTTTGCAGTGCCCCCACATCATGCTGAGGTTCATTCCAGCTCCAAGAGGGTCACTATTAAGTTAAATGCATCCTTTTCTCTCCTGCAAATAGGGTAGATGTGCAGAGAGAAGGGGAATACTCATTGCAAAGGGAATAGAAGGACACTTCCCCGGTGATCCAGTGGTTAAGAATCCACCTTGCAATGCGGGGTGTGTGTGGGGGGGGGTGGGGGGGTGCCTGTTCGAGCCCTGTTTGAGGAACTAAGATCCCACATGAGGCAGAGCAACTAAGCCCATTGCCACAACCAGATAGTCCACGTGTGCGCTGTGCGCTCAGTCATATCCAACTCTCTGCGATCCCACGGACTGTAGCCCACCGGGCTCCCCTGTCCATGGAATTCTCCAGGCAAGAATACTGGAGTGGGTTGCCGTTTCCTTCTCCATAGGCCACAACAAAAGATCCCGCATGATGCAACTAAGATCCGACACAGCCAAATAAAATTATTTAAGTTTCGGGTTCCGGGTGGTTAAAGCAAATGATCTCATTCCTTCAAAACCCTCTGAGGCGATGGTAGCATCTCTTTTTCACAGGTTAAAAACTGAACTGCAAGGAGTTCGCAGCTGGTGTGGGACCACTTTGAGATACGGGAGAACCAGGATCTGCACCCAAACTGTAAGACTCGGACCCGGGAGAGACTCCTCACCAAGTTCAGGCGCTGGGCTTCACGGCTCGACCCCTCATCTTCCCGCCCCATTTCTTTTACACACACACCCCCGTCCCTTCCGTCCCTTCCCACACACCACGCAGCATCTGGAGGCGCGATGGGCAGCACCGCCACCTAGTGGCCAGGAGGATACAGACGCGCAACTGCCCTGGCCCAGGCCGCCGGTCCAAGCCTTGGGGGCCGGAGATTTGCCAAGAGCCCTGTCGGGCCGCACGCTGGGTTCCAGCCCTGCCTTCCACCCTAGATCTCGAGCTTTCCCGTCCCCTCTCTGAATGAATACCAGGGGGTGAGAATCAAAATCACACTGAGCCACATTCCTGCGTGAAACCCTGCAAGCTTCCTGTCACTCTCTGGATAAATTAACCCAAACCTCTCCCTGTGGCGTTCGGGGGACCCGGCCTGCTCTTTGCCCTCCGGCCACTGCCCCAAGTCAGTCCCCAGTACCTCCGTGCTCCTCCCACTGGGGCTCCTTCCCCCCTCACCCTCCCCGCCCCCATCATTCCGCCCTGGCACTCTGGGCAAGGAGCCTCCCTGCAGAGGGAAGGGCCCACTCCCTCCTTTATGTCCACAGGGCAGTGCCCTGGAGCCCCAGCCCAGCCGGCACCTCACTTCCCACCAGTCTGAACCCCCTCAGCTCACCTGCTGCAGGACGCGGGCCCGGGAGGCCAGGGCGGCGCTGTGTTCTGAGATGCCGCGCCTGGAGGCCAGAGAGATCTCCCGCAGGGGGAAGTCCACAATTGGATACACCTGGGGGAGACGCAGACCTCCTGACCCGAAGCCTCAGCACCTGGAGCCTTAGAGGGCTGAGGGGAGCTTGAGCCCAGAGAGCGGAGGGCCCAGGCCAGGGGCGAGTGGGATGGGTGGGGCTTTTTAAACCTCTGCAGACCCTGGATCCAACCAAAGAGGAGGACTGTGGACAGAGTACTCCCCCACCCAGCAGACCTTTGCTGCTGCCTAACTCAGGTTGAGGGTGGCTGCAGGGCTTCCTAGAGCCGTGATGCCTGAAGTGAGCCTTTAGGAAACAGAGTGACTGGGGCAAAGAAAGAAGGCTAAGGACTATAGCGCAGTCATAAAGAAGGAAACCCTGCCATTTTCAACAATATGGGTGGCAAAGGGCATTATGTTAAGTGAGGTAAGTTATAGAAAGATAAATATCCTATGATCTCACTTATATGTGGAATTAAAACAAAAACAAAAAACCAAACTTCTAGATGCGGAGAATATACTGATGGTTACCAGAGATGGTAATGGGAGTGGGGGCGGGGGGGGAGGGTGAAGGGGGTCAGTTAGTACAAACTTCCAGATAGAAACAAGTCTTGGGGATGTAAATTACAGAGCTGTGACTACAGATGATAATACTGGATTGTATATTTGAAAGCTGCTGAGAGTAGCTCATAAAAGTTCTCATCACAAGAAAAAAAAAATTTTAACTGTATGGTGATGGATGTCAAACTAGATATATTTACCAGGCAATCTGAAACAGCCACATACTGTAAAAAGAGAAAGGAAGGAAGAAAAGAAAAGAGAAATAAAGAAAACCTGACCCTCCCAATAAACCTCTCCGTAGATGTCCTATAAAAGCCACATTCTCTTACCAGGTGGACAGCAGGGGGCAGCAAATCTTTTCTGTAAAGGGCCAGAGTAAACACAGGCTTTGAAGGCCATAGGGTCTCAGTCTAACTGCTTAACTCTGCCCTTGAAGTATAAAAGCAGCCACAGACAGTACACAAACAAATGAGCTGTGCTCCAATAAAACTTTATTTATATAAAGCAGGGTGAGGGCCAGAGTTTGCAACCCCCAGTGTACAGATGCTCCCTAATCTGGCTGCCGGCACCTGTTGTGTCTCAGCCCCTTGCTCTGGCCGGTTCACTGCCCCCAGCCCCCCCACTCTCTGCTGCTCATTACGGCCTCTGTCCTGCTGCTTCCTCTGCTGGACACTTTGACCCCTGTTGTCACACCGTCCACTTGCTCCCAACACCACTCCCCACCCCAACACCTCTGCCCCTTCCTGTCTTTCTACCATACAACACTGTGAAGAAAATGCCATTATCATCTTCTCCCTCAACAACTGTGAGATCTGAGGGCAGAGATTGTTTTCCAGGATCCCCAGGGTCTAGCATAGTGCCTGGTATAGGAGGAAGGTCTCAAGATTTGTGCAGGGGAAGAAGGGAGGAAAAGAGGGAGAGAAAAGGAACAGGGGAAGGATGGAAGGTTGACGATGTAAAACTCAAAACAGAAGTAGCCCTGAAGGGTCCCAGCAGCTTGTGTCCTGCCTGGGAAGCTCTGCTCCTGCCCAGTCTCTGGAAGAAGGCATTGCCTGCAGAACCGGAATACCCGGGCTCACAGGGGAGGAGGGACCCAGCTCCCTTTGGGGCAGTTGCAAAGCCCTCCTCACCGTTGTGTTTTCGTCCTTAAACAGGGTCTCTCCTCTGGCTTTAGCAAGCAGCTCCCCAGGGAAGTCCAGCTGGTGCTCAGACACAAACTCAAACAGACTGTTCTTCCTGGAAGTGAGGAGGATGAGAGACGGAGCCGGGGGATTGTGTTAAGAACATGGCCTTGGCATCAGGCAGCCCAGGGCAGGAGGGCTTGCCATGCTACCCTTGGGACCTTGGGAACACGCTTTAGCCTCTCTGGGCCTCAGCAGCCTCACCTGTAAGGGGGGAAACTAGTCAGGTGCTGATCTAGCAAGGTGCCTGACGGGAAAAACCCTGAATGTGTGTAAGCTTTCCTGACATGGGAACTCAGGACCCGGGACTCCTATCTCCCAGCAGGCGCCTGCACTGTTAGAGCCCCAACCAAGCGGACCTCCTCTGCAGGCGCCACTGCAGGCCATGCCCCACCCCAGCCACCACCCGACCTGGCCACAGCACGGAGAGGCACACGTACCACGCGATGACCAGCTGGATGAAGTGCAGCAGCTTCTTCTCGCCCTTACAGGTGGCACAGGTCTTGTTCCCCCTCCCCGAGCACGTGCTGCATCTGAGAGGGGCCCCAATTGTAACAGACAGTCATGGCATCCCAGTGGCTCCAGGGCCCTTGCCCCACTTCCTTCCTCAGAAAGGTGGGCTATGGTGGGCAAGGCTGGCTTCATTGTGCCCACCACCTAGACCTCCTGCTTCTCATAGCAGTGCTCCAACCTCCTACTGGAGACCACCCTTCTCCCCCCTCCCCAGAGCCTACACGGTTCAAGGGCTTGTGCCCCATCCCTCCTGGGACCAGCCTGGGACCTCAGCATGGCCAACCAGTTCATTCCATCACTCTCGCCACAGGGCTGATACAAAGACTAATACATGAGCCAGGTGGGTGTGTTGAGATCTACACCAGAACTTTTGTTGGGACTATCAGGAAAGGGTCATCCTTTTCTACTGAGGTTGCCAAGCTTGGAGCTGCTGGTGGCCACCTCTGCCACCACAGGAGATAACCTGCCTGAGAATGAGGCCAAAACAACAGAAAGCAGAGTGCAGGACAGAGACAGATTCCTGGTGATATCGCTTTAGCACCTGGATCCAGCTATACCTCAAGTCCTTCCAGAAATCTATTCCTAGACTTTTCCACTGCATGGGCCTACGGGTTTTCTATTTTGCTAAAGCCAGTTTGAATTGGAGTTGTTTTACTTTTTAAATGAAAGAAACCTGAGTTTCCTTCCAAATCTAAGACCTTCTTTACCAATCACAGGTGGCAGATCCTCCAAAGCTCACCATCTGGCTTGTTAGAAGGATGGCCTGGGCCTTGGTGAGCCCAAAGTGTCATTAACCAGTGCACCTGTTGAGAGTTTCACTCGTCGGGGTTTCTTGTTCCCTTTTAAAAATTTATAAATACACGAAAGCCATCATTTCCAAAATGGGCAATAGGCCCATTGACTGCAAAGTCCTGCTAACAGGCACTTTGTTGATCTAGCCAATCAGCCGACCTTCCTTGATTCCTCCTACATTTAGTCCCTGCAGTGGGTTATAAATAGGGTGTGCCCAGGCCTGGATCCTCCGAGTTAAGAGTCTCAGCTTGGCTGCTTTTCTATATTCACTTCCCCTCCACGTGAGCAGGAAGAGGTCTCCTCTCTTCACCCACTGCCTCCCTTCCTCCCGGAAGTGCCTCATCCCTCCCGTCCACCCACCCGCACATTGCCTGACGGGCTCCATCTGGTCTGGAGAAACACTCTCCAAGGTGACAGGCACCTACAATGCCCAGAGCTCTGGGGACACAGGGGTGACAAGACGGATCGCACACCCACTTGCCTTCCTGAGGGCAGGCAGTGACAAGCAAGAACACCCGTGAGAGCACACTCAGCTCCTCAGCTCTGGCTGGGGAGCCCGGTCTTACCTCCGCCTGCCAGACCCCGAACACATCTGACACCGCCGGGCGGACTTGGCTTTGCGCTTGGCACCACTGCAGGAGGAGCACCGAGCCTGCAGACACATGCAGCCTCAGTCCCACCCGCCTCCCCGGAGCAGGCAGAGGGCATCCTGAGGCCCGGCTGCAGGCCAGACAGTGACCCTCCCCAAGCCACTTCCCCGCTCCCTTTCTCTGGGCCTCCGCCCCTTGTCTGTAAAAGACCCTGCGTCTGTAAAAGACCCTGCATCCTCACATCCCTGCTTTTTCTGAGACATTTGCCTCTGCTGCTCTTCTCTGATCCCCACGACCCCCAGGGATCATCCCATACCAAGCAGCCGTGGCCAGAAGAGGCGGGGAGATGGGCAGGCTGGCCCTTCGGGTGTTGGGGGTAACAGTTCAGTCTTAGAAAAGCCTCCAGAGATGGGCCAGGTTACACCCCTATAGTAGGCTTGGGGTGGGCTCTGGAGCCATTCCAGGGAAAGCCTGAGGGACAATGTGGGAGGAGGGGACAGGGGAGGAAACAGCAAAGGCCACGGGGAGGGGGCCCTGGGGAGCAGGCCAGGGCAGGAGTGAGACCACAGGAGACACAGGGCTGGCACAGCCACAGCCGGACCCCGCAGGGCACAGAGCCGGCAGAGCGATGAGCCTGCGGCAGGCCAAGGAAGGAAAATGCTCAGCTTAGAGCAGCAAGCGGTCAGTGTGTATCCAAAAGGCTGGGGCACAAATCGGGAGGTGGGGAGATCTGAGAACACACAAGGGGCATGGACTTCCTGCTGGGACAGCCGGTGCCTACAGGGGTCTGCAGAGAACACTGATGCCACAGGGGCCTGGATGGTGCTGAAGGGCCCACAACAGGCTGAACAGTATACGTTATCCCCTCACCCCCAGATTCACGTCGAGCAGAGCCTCAGCGTGTGGCAATCACCTTTGCAGATGCAATTGGTAACAGTGAGGCCACACTGCAGAAGGGTGGGCCCCGTATCCAATGACCGTGTCCCTGTGGCACGGCAGAGACCCACACACAGGAGAGCGATGGAGGCAGAGGTGCGGTGAGGCAGCTATAAGCCGAGGACTGCCAGCTGCCACCAGAAGTCTAGAGGAAGGATAAGATGGCACCTCCATCAGAGCCTCCCAGAACTAACCCTGCCGACACCTTGATTTTGGATTTCCGGCCTCCAGAACTCTGAGATAATAAATTTGTTGCTTTAAGCCACCCAGTTTGTGGTCTTTTATTACAGCTGCCCCGGGAAACTAATCCAAGGCCCGAGTCTTGTCCCTCCAAGGCCCTGAGTGTCCCTTCTCGTCACGTGTGCCTGCACTGTAAATCCTGGGCATCTGTCTCTCTGTCCCACAGACAGAGGGTCCCTGCAAGGAGCACCCCAGGTCTCTGTCCTCCTGCAGCTGCACTGAGTAGGTACTCAATAAATGTTTGTAGGTGGAGGAGGAAAAAAGACGAGAATAAAAATCATGAAGCATCAAAATGAAATAAAGTCAGTAGAGACCAGCCAATCCAACGTTCCCATTTTACAGGCAGGAAAGTGGAGGCCGGGAAAGGGAGGATGACTTGACTGAGATCCCACTGTTAGTGCAGGGAGGCCCAGGCCCCAGCCCAGCACTCCACCCCCACAGGGCCCTGCTCCCACACATCACCTACTCACCAACAGCAACGTGTGACTCACCGTGCCAGCCCCGTGGCAGCCACTGCACTTGTAGCGTCCACGCCCGTGGCATTTGTGGCATTCCTGAGAGTAAATGCTCGCCTTGATCCCCTTTCCCAGGTACCAGTAGTTCCTGATTTCACCACCCCCACCCCCAGGATGTCAGTACCCCAAATAAATGTCCAGCAGTTCAGGCCACAGTGGGAAGATGGCCATTCGCTCATGACAAGGATTCCAAAGAGCCTTGAACGCCAAGCCAAGGAGGTCACATTACCATCTCCTTGGAGCTCCAGTCTGTCCTGGATGCTAAGATGGGGAGACCTGGTCTCTGACTCCCATGTCTTAACTCATACTCCCAGGCTAAACCACAAAAGTCAGTATCCTTTGCCTAACAGGTGGCTAAAGGAGTCTTTGGGAACAGAAGCCATTTAAAAAAAAGAGAGAAAAACAGGGTATTTTTGCAAAAGGCAGTGAGGTAGCTACTGGAATTCAATAACTGAATCAAAATAGCTTTTCCGCCCTGGAGAACAGAATGAAACACTTTCTTGATCTCTCAAAGTCGTTTTCGTCTTATGACGCTGTGAAAACTCAGAGGGTAAAACGACACGCTTGAATCAAGTTCTACAGTGAAAACAAGGAGGTGATTAGATGAGAACATAACATAAACATCTCGGCTGTGTCTTTACAACACACTAGGCTACCCTCGCTGCCTGTCCTGATTACATTTCTGTAAAACAGCACGGATGTCGAATTCTGCTCCCCTAATGACTTCCATTTAAAAAAATCCCATGATGCTTTAATTTTGTTTTATATTTGTTTCATTCAGCTATTTACCGATGGGCCAAAAAATAAAAATAAAAAGGATAAAAACACTCAGAGGGCCTAAGAATATGAATGCTCACTATTCAAAGCTGGTGACAATTTCATACCATCCTGTTGCTATGTGAATGCTACGTGGAATTTTGTATGAGCCTACATCCCATAGACTGGGTTTCCTTAGAATTCTGTGCATTTGATGGGCAAGGAATGAACCACCAGCCTAGACTTTCAGTTTCCTTTTTAAAAGGATAAAGTTTGAAGAAACCACAGTGCCAGAAAAACCAGCTCAGAGAGGAGTAAAGTCTCCAATAAACAAGTTACCTTGACCAATGATGAGTGAGGGACTTGGAACCTCCTAGTGTCTTCCTGAAACATTGGGGGAACCTGGACCTTGATGTCCCAGAGCCTGGGGGAGGTTCCTCTTTGTGGCCCATCCACGGAGTGATCTGACAGAGAAAGGGGTCATGTTATGACCAGCAGACAGCTGGGAGTACCAGCTTTCATTTACTCATCAAAGAGTCTGGACCTTCACCTGGTACCAGGTATTAGGCTCAACCCGGGGCCAAGGGACTGGTAGGCACAGGTCCCCTTAGAGTCTGTGGTTAAGAACCTAAGCTCTGAAGTTGAACAGATCTGGCTGACTCCTGTTTCTTTGTACTTCCTGGCTGCAGAAGCCCACCCCAGCTCCTCTACCTCTGTGCCCTGCAATTCCCTCCTCTCTAAATGGGGGTAATGGTGCCACGATGGTAGTAAAACTGCGTAGCAGAAGGCACACCAATGCTTATTAGCCCAGGGCTAGTACGTGCTGAGCGATCAATAAACAAGGACTGGAACTGCTACCCTCACCACTCCCACCATCGCCTTCTTTCTCGTCCTCCTCCTCCATTCAAGGAAACAGACTCAGCAACAACCACGATACAATGGCATATGACGCGGTAAGTGCTTTGGACCAGAGCTGAGTGAGTGAAGGGTTCAGGAGAGGAAATCTTCATAGGCTTCCTAAAAGAGGGGACCCGTGAGCTGAGCCTTGGAGGACAGGCCATAGTGGTCAGCGTGGAAAGCAGGTTGAGCACAGAGCCTCCCAGACAGACAGCCTTAAGCCTTTGGGTGCTGCAGAAGAGGGCGGGGTGGCTCACTGAACAAGGAGGGGGTCTAGAGACTCGGGGAGGTGCTGGGGGTGGCCTGGGAGGCCGGCAGACGCCCAAGCACACTTGCTCCCTTTGCCATCTGGCCCCAGGTGGCAGAAGACGAACACTCGACTTTTTCAGGAACTCCTGCATACCACTTCTTGGACAAGGAAGCGTTTGCTAAGCTCAGCTCTGGGGAGGCTCCAGGAAGAAAGGCTATGCTGTTGTTTTATGGGAAATCAGGCTCAGGGCAGCAGAGCATCTTCCTCAGCGTTAGTAGCTAAGACAAGTCCTGACATTCACCACCAGCCCCGTCCATATCTGCTTCCAGTTACACCGATATCAGACAACTCACTTACTGGTAAAGGGCTGAAAAGTCCATTCACTTATCCTGGATTCACTGAAGGTCTCCAATCGATACTGCAAAGGAAAAACAACGTGTTCCCACCCCTGGGCTCATCATGCCACACACAGCACCCAAGGGCTGCTCCAAACAGGCTGGCAGTAGTGACTTCTCACAGGTGGCCCAGGGCACTCCTGCAGGGGTCACTCAGTCCGAGGCCTCAGACAAACAGATTAGTTGTGTCTTAAAAAACAAGGCTTTGGAGCCAGCAAATCTGGTTTGAATCCCAGCTTGGTCACTTCTAGTTTCATGTTTGGGGGCAAGTAACTCCACTTCTCTAAACACCCAATTCCTCCTCTTAACTGGTGATGATGGTTATCTACAGTGCAAGGCAGCTATGAGGATTTGATAAGACATATATGGAATGTGCTTCCCATAATGCCCAGGGCATTCAAGCTGCTTCACAGTGGCTGGTACTCATGATTCCTTGTATTATCCCTCACTGCAAACCCAGGAAGTGACAGAACCAACGTCACCACCAGTCACACACACACAGCCCCCCATGATTCCTTTCCCCCGGCCTCCCCAGACCCCCGCCAGCTGCCCCTCACCCGACACAGGTTCTGTTGCTTCAGCTCCAGGATGACGAGGTCGCTGGCGGCTGCGCTGCCATAACAGCACTTGGAGTTCACGAAGCTGAGGAGGGCTTCCCGGGCCACCTCTTCTGTCACCACGGGGACTCTGCCAGGGATGGAGCAGAGGGGCAGTGGGTGTGGGGACACCCTGCGGGCTCACCCGGGCCAGCCAGCCCCCCTCCCTGTGCAGATGTTAACTGAAGACTGGAGACTGGGGCGGGCAGGGAGTTGGGGGGCGCCATGGTCCCCAGCAGGGATAGAGCCCTCGGGCATCCACCTGGGCAAGGTGTCTCTGGCATTAGGAACTGTGTGAACAGACTGCCGGTGGGAAAGCGGCACCGTCTAGAGGACAGAAATGTACTTTAGCTGGAGTGTGGGGCTGGGGAGAAGGGCTGATAGAATCCTAGAACTTGAATAAAATAAAAACCCAAAAAAAACAAGATGAATAATGTCATTTCGTAGATATGGAAAACTGAGGTCCAGAGAAGATGTCACACAGCTAGACAGAAGCAGGGTTAGGCAGACACGGTTCCTGCTCTCGGGAGCTGTAAGCAGCACTCAGGAGGAGACCCCAGTCGAGAACCTTCTGACAGTGGCGTCCAGGAGACTTCCTGTGAGCCTGCAGCAGGAGAGCAGCACTGGCTGGAAGGCAGACGACAAGTGGCCCTTCCTCAGCCAACTCTCGGAGACTCCCCTGAGGCCCAGCTGACCTGTCCCTCCTCAGCAAAAGCCCTCCTGCCCTACCACCGCCACAGGCAGAGGCCCCTTCCTCCTTCTTCCCCTCTCGTCTCCATATTCTTCTCCATGGCAGCCCAAGTCCAAATGTAAGCCCTGCATTCACACACGCTGTGTCCCCAGCACCCCTGCCCAGGGCACAGAGAGGTCTGTGCACCCACAGACGGCGCACAGCAGATGGAGAATGTGGGGACTGGGGCGGCTAAGACAAGTCCACGGAGGAAGTGGGTCCGTGGGCACACAGGGCGGGTGGCCAACGAGCAGAAGGGAAGTGGTCCAGGCAGCAGTGGGGCGAGGAATCAGGAGGACATCCTCGAAGGCAGGACATAGCTGCTCTAGACTTACAACAGGCATAGCTCCTTGTGTCCACACACACCTGGCTGGACAGCCAGAGCTCTGCCCTGAGTCCTCCACACAAGGAGGGTCCGCTCCAGGGAGCAGAGCAAGTGCAGCAGACTTTTGCTAAAGGCTTAGAGAGCAAATGTTTTAGGCTTTGTGGGTCATATGGCCTCTGTGTCACCACTCAGCTCCTCTGTCACAGTGTAAAGGCAGCCACAGACACTAAGGGAAATAAAACGCATGGCCATGTACCAATAGGCTGTGGACTGGATCTGACCCAGGGGCTGTCATTTGCAACCCCTCATCTGGACTAGCGTTTTCAACCCTGGCGCAGTAGCCAGACAGCTTGGAAAGCTTGGACAAGTACACATTCCCAAGTTCCATCGCTGGAGAATCTAATCGAGTGGGACTGAACTCTGAGGCACAGTCTATATTGAAATCTGTGGCCCCTGAGATCTCCGAGAAGGGCTCTCAGGGGACAAAGGTGACCAAGGGATCGTCAATCATGACCCCGTGTGATGGCTCCCTGGGGGTCACCAGAGCTCACCTGTGTTCCAGAAATGAGGACCAGCATCTTTGTTCCTGGGGTCTCCCTGTGGTTTCTGAAGGTGGGAAAAATATCTGGTGTCCTGGAGGAGAGGGGAGGAGTCAGGGTTCAACAGTCTGGCTTCAAGGCACAGGTATTTGTGGGATGAAAGAAGGAAAAATGGGCCGAATGTGAGAAAGAACAGATGAAGAAGGAGGGTTCTAAGACCAGTATCATCCTGGGCTTAAATGGAGATGGACGTGGTCATGGAATGTCCATGGACACAGGGCCTATGCCCCTGTCCTCCAGTTCCCTCCAGACAGTGACAAGGGGCTTCCCAGGGTCCCCAGGGGACAGGGGAGTTCTCCCAGGCCAGCCTGTTCCACACACACCCCCTCGACAGCATCACCCCTAGAAGAGGCTGGAAGACCACACACTTACTGTCCCCTTGAAGGACCCAGTCACAGCTGGGCAGCGTCTCCAGGAGTTCTGCCGGGGGCGCCAGAGGACTCTCAGCCTCGAAACTGAGGTCTACCACACCTGAGGGGAAACAGGCAGTGCTGAGCCTCGGGGAGGAGGGGCCACGGCAGCTCAACAGGCAGCTGACAAGTGAGGGCCAGTACGTGGGGAAGAGCCCCGAGGTTTAAGTCAGCTTCACTGTGGTCCCCTCGGGCCCCTGGGGACACACACATCTGCAGGGCAGGCAGTGATGGGGTGGGGTGATGAGAGTAGCAGCAGTAATAATGAGGAGAAGATCATGAGGCAGGGCAGCTCCTGCTCGTCAGCACCTGCTCTGAGCCAGTCGTCAGGACAGGTGCTTCATAAGCAGCATCATATTCCACGGCCCCAGGGGACAGACACTGCGTAACAGATGCGCACACTTCTACGACGCTCCGCTCATCACAAGACGGACCTCTGTTTGCTCCCCTCTAACCTGGGCAGGCTTGTGACTGCTTCACCAAGGGAACACAGGGAGCAGAGAAGAGAACTGCGGCTCCTACTGCTGGCCTCCTGAAGCCAGCCCTCTTCAGGCCTGAGCTGCCAGGTAAGAAATCAGACCATTCCACTGGAGAGGCCAAGTGGAAATACCCACAGACTACGTGGACAGGGGCCCAGTGGTATCCTGCCTTCTCCAAGAACCCTGCCAAGCCACCAGGAATATGAGCACATTTGGGCCCTGTAGTCCAGATTACTGCCTGCCAGATCACTGACCCTTTAATGGACTGCATGTCTGCAACCCCCCGAAATTCATATGTTGAAACCCACACCCCCAACAGAGCTGGGACCTTTTGGAGGTGATAAGGTTGACATAAGGTCTTAAGGATGGAGTTCCGTGATGGGATCAAAGTCCTAAGAAGGTTGCTGTGTGAGCAACCAGTGAGTAGGCAGCTGTCTACCAGCCAGACGCCGGGTCTGTGAACTGGAAACTCAGGACAACTCATGAAGCCTCCCACACATGGTGCCTCACCTCACCATCCCTCCTGCAGGTGTAGAAGGCAGGACTTCTAACTCCGCTTGACATGAGCAGTGTGAGGCTCAGAGAAGTTATTCAAGTATCCTGAGGATGCACATTGCTAGACTTAGAGAAGGACAGAGGCTCCTTGCTCCAGCTCTAGCCCACTGGGCCATCCATCAAACCTGTTCCCCAAAGCCCCCATGCTGGGAGACAAGGATCCCTCAGCTCTGTCTTTCTAGTGGTCAATTGACCACAGGAAGTTGACTTTAAAGGGTGAGCTGATAAGCAGTTAGTGGAAAGGGATTATCTGCATTAAGTCACTGAAGCCCACTCGATTCAAGCTTTCAGTGGATCCACCTCATCTCCTGGATCCTTCTCTCTTTTTTCTTTTGCAGTTCTTTAAAGCCTGCTGCTGTTTATCACTACAAAAATAAAAATAATATGTTCTGTCCTTTAGAGATTAATAAAAACAAAGGCAAAAGGAATAAGATCTTGTTCAAAAGTAGAACAGCCTAGGTTATCTGGAAGTAGAGATAGACGGCAGGTAGTGAGGAAGCCTGAAATTTTGGAATTCAGGTCAAGAACAGTGAGGGAAAGAGGGGATGTAATTAAAACAAATAAAAAACCCTGGCTCAACCACCTCCCCCGTTAGGGATGTACTTGTCCTCTGACAGTAAGAAATACTAATGGATCTCTTAAAGTTCTGCCTCCTGGGTGGAAACTTTCAAAGGAAGCAGAAATAGAAGGACATTTGTAGATGTAGAGTACTTTTCTTAGCTGGAAAACTATATCTGTAAGTGAACGATTCTGCTGAGACCCTGGGGAAAGCCCTGGGACAGATGTGGGTATGACATAAAGTGACACCATCCCAAATCTTTGAACACCTGTTGCTGTGTCCTGAAATCCCAGGATGAGAATTCACCTGGAATTATTTGTTGAACCTTGGTTCTCAATATTATTTTGCTTCTAATGAGTTTACTAGCATTCTCAGCGACTCTAGCCACCAGGCACCCAGGGATCAGCAAACATTTTCTACCAATCAGTTCAGTTCAGTTCAGCCACTCACACGTGTCCAATTCTTTGTAACACCATGGACTGCAGCACACCAGGCTTCCCTGTCTGTCACCAACTCCTGTCCATCGAGTCAGTGATGCCATCCAACCATCTCATCCTCTGTCATCCCTTTCTCCTCCTGCCTTCAGTCTTTCCCAGCATCAGGATCTTTTCCAATGAGTCAGTTCTTCGCATCAGGTGGCCAAAGTATTGGAGTTTTAACTTCAGCATCAGTCCTCCTAATGAATATTCAGGACTGATTTCCTTTAGGATTGACTGGTTTGATCTTGCAGTCCAAGTTACTCTCAAGAGTCTTCTCCAACACCTCAGTTCAAAAGCATCAATTCTTTGATGTTCAGCTTTCTCTATGGTCCAACTCTCACATCCATACATGACTACTGGCAACACATCATCCCAAAGCTTTGAACACCTGTCGCTGTGTCCTGCAAATAACCAGGTGGTAATTTCAGACTATGGGCTGTACAGTCTGCCTCAGTCATTGTGCCCTGAAAGTAGTATTGTGCAGACAACAGACAATTGAATAAGTGTGGTTTGGTTTCAAATAAACTTTACAAAACTGGCAATGGGTGAGCTATGATTCATGAGCCATATTATGCCCTCCCTGACCTGCCACACACTTGTGCGGCTCGGTTTGAAGGGGATCAGGAAGGTGGAGGCTGGAATTTGAAACTTTCTGGGCTGGGGTCCATGCTCATTCATTGCAGTATCTATGAATCCAGTCAAAAGAATTAAAGACGAGGGGCAGGGTTGGACTGCAGCCCAAGGTGATTAGACTCAGAATCCCTGGGCACAGTGGTTAGGAATCTGGGCTCTGATATGCCACCATCTGAGCCAGGTAATACATGATACTGTCAGACATACATCCTCCCAACACTCAACATCCCCAGCTGTGGAAAAGAGCAGGTGATATTAGGGCCCATCTAAAGAGACAATCTGGTCCCATCACTTCATGGCAAATAGATGGGGAAACAGTGGAAACAGTGTCAGACTTTATTTTTGGGGCTCCAAAATCACTGCAGATGGTGACTGCAGCCATGAAATTAAAAGACACTTAACTCCTCGGAAGGAAAGTTATGACCAACCTAGATAGCATATGCAAAAGCAAAGACATTACTTTGCCAACAAAGATCCGTCTAGTCAAGGCTATGGTTTTTCCTGTGGTCATGTATGGATGTGAGAGTTGGACTGTGAAGAAGGCTGAGTGCCAAAGAATTGATGCTTTTGAACTGTGGTGTTGGAGAAGAGTCTTGAGAGTCCCTTGGACTGCAAGGAGATCCAACCAGTCCATTCTGAAGGAGATCAGTCTTGGGTGTTCATTGGAAGGACTAATGCTAAAGCTGAAACTCCAAAACTTTGGCCACCTCATATGAAGAGTTGACTCATTGGAAAAGACCCTGATACTGGGAGGGATTGGGGGCAGGAGGAGAAGGGGACGACAGAGGATGAGATGGCTGGATGGCATCACCAACTCGATGGACATGAGTTTGAGTAAACTCCGGGAGTTGACAATGGACAGGGAGGCCTGGCGGGCTGCGATTCATGGGGTCACAGAGTCAGACACGACTGAGTGACTGAACTGAACTGAAAGAGACAATGTATATACAGCTCTCAGCCCCAAGCCTGGCATGTAAAACATGCTTGGTCAATGCCTTGGACCTGAGGAAGGCAGGTCTTCTTCATTCTTTGTGTTCCTTTAAGCCAGGGGACCAGAGTGAAAATGTCAAACATGAAAAGAAAGGCAAGGTCATCACAGCCGCATTCCCTTGGAGGGCCACCACCCACCGGGAAGTTTTGACTCTGATGGGGCATCAACACTCTCTTGGACAAAGGAGACAAGGAAATGCCACGTGGCCGCTCTGTCCTGCTAGAAACCAAACAAAGAGGCAGGAAGAGGGGAAGAATAAGAGGTGGGAAACTCAGAGCTCCATCCATCAACTGGGAGTCACCCTGACCTCTGGCAACGTGTCAGAGCTAAATTAACCTCCCCATTATGTTAAAGACAAGAATAAAAACCTCCAGGCTGAAGCACAGTCTGACACATCATTTCCTGGGCAGATAGCATCAGGCACAACAGGAATGCGGATGTCACGGGACATTGTGTGGCGCCCAGTATGGGGAGCTCTGATGGGGGCTACCAGCCGCGTCACCATTTCCACGACACTGGGCTGCATTCTAAGGCGGTCGTCTGGCTGGACCACTGCCCCCTAACAATGCTGGGCCTGGTTTGGGGATGCTCCATGGTCTCTCTTGCACCTCATGACAATCACTTTTGTAGAAGGACCGCATTTTGTAGAAGGACAAGATGGGGTTCAGAGATGTGGTTTGAGACAACGTGCTCACAGCAGAGACAGAAACACTACTTAGAACTCAGAGCCTGATTCCAAGCCCCACGGCCTTTCCACTCAGGTGGACATCCCACTGCTCCAGGCACACAGGTCAAGTGGTTGCCAAGAGAGCTTCACAAAGGGCTACCCAGGTCGTGTTTCTATTCACTAGACACCAGCTGTTTTTCTTTTGTATAGAAAGGAATTTTTCTTACGGAGACAGGCACAATTCATGGATAACCCCTCAAGTTTCTGTTTTTAAAATGTCATTCCTCTGATGTCAGAGGATCAAAGGAGTCCATGTCTCCTGCTCCTGGTTAATCATTGCCAAAGCACTGAAATTTTAAAAGTGACTTCCATGTGGATGTCACATCCCAGAATGTCCCTATCCATGCCTCCTTTGGTACCAAAGTATATCACTGGAGGAATGCATTTTCTCTGAAGCTGCTCCACATTTTAGACACAAAAAATAAGGAGAAAAAAGCTTAGTGACCAGGAAGGGTATCTCAACTGGCTAAAGGGGATACCATCTTTCACCTAAGAAGGGACATTTAAATTATAGAAGTCCCACAGCAGCCTTCCTTTCTGAAACCAGGAAAAAATTTTACCTAGGTTCAGATTTCATCAACTTAGTTTCTAAAAAATTTCAGAACCATCTCACACCTTGCAGTAGACCCAAAGTGCTGGCTTAAGGTTCAACTGTGTTGGAAACCAGCATATAGAGTGACCCTACAGCAGAATAAGGGGTTTTAGATTTTAAAGGAACTAAAAAGAGTTCATCTTTCTCTTTACCTTGGTTACCAAAAAGGCTGATGCCAAAAGAGAAAGAGCACAAAATTGGTTTTTTCCATTGAGAGCAGTTTAAAGTTCCAGGGGACATAATCCAATCATTTTCTGATCATTTACTCCATGACTACTCTGGGCTAAGTGATATACTGGGCACTTTACATTAAAATTAATCTTTTACAAATTATACAAGATGACACAATGTCTATTTTTTTCTAGGGGGAAATAATGCTCAGAGAGGTTTAGTGACTTAGGTAAAGTCACCCAGCAATTAGGCAGCACTTGGATTTGAATTCAGCTCTGACATAGCCCATATCTACTACAACAAAACCCAAATATAAATGGAAAGCTAATGAGCAGTGCTTTAAAGATGAAAGACTGCAATCAACTATTAGCAGAAACTTATTACAATAATACTGCAGCTAAGTCGCTTCAGTCGTGTCCGACTCCGTGCGACCCCATAGACGGCAGCCCACCAGGCTCCCCCGTCCCTGGGATTCTCCAGGCAAGAACACTGGAGTGGGTTGCCATTTCCTTCTCCAATGCATAAAAGTGAAAAGTGAAAGTGAAGTCGCTCAGTCGTGTCCGACTCTTCATCACCCCATGGACTGCAGCCTACCAGGCTCTTCCGTCCATGGGATTTTCCAGGCAAGAGTACTGGAGTGGGGTGCCATTGCCTTCTCCACAATAATACTATGGATACACAATTCCAACATATCAGAGGTGAGAGTAGGTCCTCCCCAAATACATGCTACATTATCTATGTATATTCTCTCACTTCAATATGAAAAAGGACTCCAAGAAAACGTAAACTGAGCTCTCTAAGATTAGCATGCATTCATTTTATACCCCACTGAAGTTCTGAGGCTTGAAGCTCTGAGAAACCAACGTTAAAGGCAGTAAAAAGTGTTGGGCTTGCACAGGACCTTCCAAGTCACCAAGTTCAGTAAATCTGAAACTGTACTAATGTCACAGTCCTCTCTGAGATTCAAATGAGACCTGTGGATACCCTACCCCAACCCAACACACACAATACATCATATTTTGCCTTCGACTTCATGCTTCTCAAGTTAAGAACTTCTGACCAATCTCCTTTTACAGTTGGGAAGCTGAGGCTCAGAGAGGTTAAATGACTTGCCCAAGATCACACAGCCAACTGTCAGCAGGGCTAGAACTTGAGCCCTAGCCTCCCAATTTTAAGTCTGATGCTCTACTATGCTGCCTGTTCCAAATTTAGGAGCAAACATTTCTGTTTTAAAACATAGCACATCTCTTCTGAAAATACCACTTCCTTTTTTATTTCTTTAAATAGTTATCAGATTCCATTGAATTTCTGTCCCAGGAAGGACAAGATGGACTTCCCTGGTGGTTTAGATGATAAAGAATCTGCCTGCAATGCCAGAGGACCCAGGTTCGATCCCTGGGTCAGGAAGATCCCCTGGAGAAAGGAATGGCTACCCACTCCAGTGTTCCTGCCTGGAGAACTCCATGGACCAAGCAGCCTGGAGGGCTATAATCCATGGGGTCGCCAAGAGTCAGATATGACTGAGTGCCTGACACCATGACTAAGGACAAGGTGGGGTTACCTGGGCTGTGTTTGATGAGTGGCAATGAACAAGCCACCTTCTTGTTAGAGGGAGGTCATACATAAAAACCTTTCACTGACATTTCTCTAAAATTAGCTTCATCTAAGAACTGATGCAACTGTGAAATGGGAACCCTGATATTCGGGCCCACATTTGGCTCTGGAGAATGGGGGTGGGGACCAACTATCAATCAGAAAAAGGAAGGATAAAGAATCTTAAGATTCAGATAGTGTTACAGGATTAGGGAGGAAAGTTCTCACCTTGGTTTCTGCCTTCCTTTCCCACTGCCCAGGGGTACCTAATGGGAGAACAGCCCGCAGGGTGCAAGTGGGCTTTTCAGGCAAGAAGAAGGAGGGAAGGAAGGAAGGGATGCTGTAGCAACACAGATGCAGAACCAAGACAGTGCTGAGGGCAGCAGAGAGATTTCAACTCAGTGGCCCCTGGAAGCGGCACCCTTTGCCCTGCCCGGCTGTACTCACTGTCATCGTCACTCAGATCCCTGTCCATGGTCCAGATGTCCAGTCGAGGAAGTGTCTGCCCTCCCAGTGGGCCCAGGCCGCTGGGATCTGAGGGACCACCCTCGGCCCCTCCCAGAACAGCGGGCCCATTGTTGCCCGATTTAAATACAACAGAGGGAAACATCTGCGGGGAAGCTGTGAGCCCATCAGAGCACTGCTCGGGTCTAAGTGCTGCTCTTGAGGCTCCTCCTCACAAGACCCTCCACTTGCCAGGCTTGTGCTACCAATCTCCTGCATCCCCACACAGTCCTATGAGACAGGCACTTCTATAGAGCTCATTTTTCTGAGCAAGAATTCAAATCTTCATCTGTCTAGACTCTTAAAGTCAGAGCTCTTGACCCCTGTGCCACATGGCTCATCTGAAGGAGACAGGTTCCTGAGTGCTGTGTGGGCAGGATGGGGGAGGAGGAGACACCAAAAAATGTAAACTGTAATAACCATGAGGAGGTTACCTCCCCAAGGGGCAAAGGAGAAGCACATGGGATCTCTCAAGACTTAAGTGTCAACCTCCTGGGCTCTCAGGGGAATTGTTGAGGCTGGGGTTATGAAGTGATGCTCCAAAACCACACGGAACATTATGGGCAGAGCCAGCTCCTGACCCAGGCTGCGTGGGCCCAGCTCTCTGTGAAACATCTGTGGGTTTTTAAAGGTCTATTCCTAAGCCTTCTGCATCAGGACTGGAAATGCCTGCAACCCCAACCCTTGTAAGGATACCCCTCTCCTCTAGAGGAGTCTGAACAATGTTCAGACTGGACCTGGTCAGCTGCTGCTGGAAGCAGAGAGCTCATGAGCTGGCACCACCTGCCCTGGATCCCTGGCAATGACCCCTCACATCTGGACCTGGAGTTTTCTAGCCAGGACAGCCTGGCTTGGTAGGGCAAGTCACATTCCCTGTGCCCTGCCTGCCCAGCCCAGCAGTTCCCATAGGATGTGTCACGATGCCCACAATAGACTGTCGTGCTCGCCTGGGAAGCACTGTGACTGAGGAGTACGGGCCTGGCCTCGACAGCCACAGCAGGCACAGAGATGTTTCCAGAGCGCCCTCAGCCTCACTCTCCCACATTCACCCCCACCATCCACTGCCCACCCTCAACAGAATGCTGGCGGCAGTCGTGAACACAGGAGCAATAATCTGACAAACGCTTCTTGAATATGCGCAGACGACTCAAGGCTCACAAATAGGTTTTTTTATGGTGGACTGGAGCACTGCTTTCTTTAAACCTGAGAGTTAATTCCATTACTGCCTATTCATGAGAAAGACCAAGACCCTCAAGAACTCATTTAGCTTTTTGATAGCTCTGTACATTGAACAATGATTTTAAGCCCTTGGAGAACTGTCCCCATGGTAATAGGATTACCATAGATGTATACGCCTGGTGTGTGTATCTTACTCTAAATATAATATGCATGTGTGTCTACATCTTTCTCTGTATGTGTGTGTGTGTATTTGAACCTAAACACGACAGATGATAGACAGAGAGAGGCAATTTGTGGCTTAACTAAAACCATACACCACTGTCACATGTTGAGTATTTTGTTGTTGTTCAGTACTTTTCAGGCAACAATGTATGCTTGCCAAATACCCTTCTCAGCATTTGAAACAATCATAGGAAATTATTAAATGGCAAACAAAAGAACAGAATTTTAAATACAGCTGAGTACTAAGGGGTCCAGAAATCTCGAGGCTGCAAAAATGCAGACAACCATTACCTGTACCTTAGGAACCAGGGAGCGGTGATCAAAGGCAGCAAAAGTCCCTTGCGGAACACTAGGTTAGATCACACAGTAGCGGGTTAATAAATCTCTCTTGAAATACATGGAGAATGAACAAATCAACTGACAGACCTTTCTAATCTTGCTTAGGCATCAAGACAGGAATGCTGTCTGCAAGTACAGTGGCATGCTCGAGTGCCTGAGGGCAAACAGTATCCATCACCACGTAGTATTCAGGTGTCAGGAGAAACAAGCATTGTTAATTCTAGGATCCAGGCCAGTATGAAGTTAATACTGGTTCCCACCTCTTACTGGTATCAGAGGGGGGCTTCAGGTGGGTGAAGAGAGGCACCAACTATGTTCCCAACATTTTACATTTATCCTGTATTACTGCTGCTGATATCAAGGAAAGGGTTGCTTGTAGCTCTTCTTCCTGAACCTGTCCCCAGTGGTCCATGGATGTGGTCCATTATCACACTCTTCACATCCTGCACATGGTAAGTACTCATGAAACATTTGTTGAATGACCGTTAAGTATTTAAGAGTTAACTCTATCTGTTTACTGCTAAGAATCTTGTTTGTTCTTGGAAATAAAGTCTGCATGATCTCATAGTTTGCTCTCTGAGTCGTGAGAGTACTGTGGCTGTGGGACTACTCAAAGTAGTCATGGCTGTGGGAATTGTGTTGGGCAGTACAGGGCTTTAGAAGAGAATCCAGAAGTCATGGTGTTTGGCACCAGCTGAACACGATGCTGAGCGAAATGCCTAAAGAGAGGGCTTAGCCAATAACCGCAGGTATTTAAAAGGCTGTCATGAGGAACTGAGTCTCAGGACACTCATGCTACAAGCAGACTCACTGAGAGCCAATCCAGAATGGGGGAACCATTTCAACATATCAGAGAGAAGATCTGTCTAGTGACAGATCTTTCCACTGACTTGGGCCTCTCCAAAGAATATTAAAGCAGAAGCTTGATGACTAGACAAAGTGGACAGTAGTAGAAACTAACAGTTTATGGCTTCAGAGGCAGTGTAAACTGGGTTCAAAATTCAAAAGTGGATGCTGCAGCACTATGGCCCCCTTTGAGTGCATACCTGGAAGACAGTGAAAGGAAATCCTCCTCGTGGAAGAATCCTGAGCAGTGAGCCTGAAAGAAGAAATGGCCACCAGTAAGAGTCTCTACCAGGCTTCCCTGGTGGCTCAGATGGTAAAGAATCTGCCTGCAGTGCAGGAGACCCGAGTTCAGTCCCTGGTCAGGAAGATCCCCTGGAGAAGGAACTGGTTACACTCTCCAGTATTCTTGCCTGGAGAATTCCTTGGACAGAGAATCCTGGCAGGCTATGGTCCATGGGGTCGCAAAGAGTTGGACACAACCCAACGACTAACAAGAGTCTACCAATTCATGGGCAAAATGCTTCTGCTAGACGGTCGGAACTTTAGAAGGAAGTTCTGGAATACTGGTGACAAGGAGGTCTGGAAATGAGGAATATTGATAGATTTCTCTGAATGGGCAAAGAACACGAAGACCTTTGCATCTCATGTTACTGTTCATCAAAGAGTGACTTCAGCAGATTTCAAGCATCCTGTAAAGCTGAGGTGTGACCCATCCTGGGGTTCAGGCCCTTCCTGCAGTTACTCTGCCACTACCTGGTGGGTCATAGTGGTAGGGACAGAGGGTGTGCATGGGCTCAGGAAAATGGCTCACTGTGGCTGGTCTGGCTACTGCCGAGAGCCCAGTCTGCCAGGAGCAGAGGCCAACAAGGAGTCCCAGTGTGGTGACCAAGAAGCCCCCTGGTGGCAGGATGAGTACCCTGAACAGCTTCCATCATGGAAGAGGCAGTGTTCTGTGCTTCTGAAACACTGGTTACTCACAATACTTCCACCTTTCCTGGGCTCTAGCAAAGAAGGGACAAAGGCTGCATCCTCCAAGATGGAAGAAATCATCAGACCAGGCTGGACGAGAGACAGAGACTTCTGGCAAGTAGGTCTCATGTTTAAGCCACCACAATGTTCACCAGATGCACCTTCAACGGTTCAGGAAGTGCCCACCATGTGCCCAGCCCTGAAAAAAAAAAACAAACAAACAGGTAATTCCTTCACTGGAGGAACTCCTGGTCTTAAGTGGGAGACAAGTTCATAACCTAGTACTTAAAAATCAGAGGCCCAGAGGCTGCAGCAGAGGAGCAGACAAGATGTTCTGGAATGTCAGGGATCAGGCACTATGGGGGATACACACATTGGTGTGGTCGTGGCAGAAAATGCACCACTCACTTGGCTGGTGACACTGGAACTGTTGAATGAGTACTGGGGGATCTCCCTGGTTACTTAGACATCAGACTTCCTTGTGGGAGACCTCTCAGCCAGTCCAGGCTGATGACCTCTTTGTATTAGAGGAGGCAGCTTATACTTGGTTCTTATAAGGCAGCTCCGGACAAGCATCAGCCCCCACTTGTGTCCTCCCTGTGACCACACCTCAGACCCCTGGAAGCTGTGGCTGGTTTTTCTCCCATCAAAGTGGTGGCCACTCAACAAGGCCAGTGTGTCTGGTTTCAGGCTCTTGTTTCTCAACCAACTTACCAAGGGGCTTACCAATATTACAAATTCTCAGTTTCCACCTCCCAAAATCCTGATTAATTATGTCTGTGGTGGAATCATGGGTCGTGTCTCTTTTTACAAAACAACTGGGAGATTCCAATTCAGGTGTTCTACACTTAAAAACAAAACAAAACACTGACTTAGGGATCAGCCCAATTCAGCATTCTAACTTCTTTCTTTTAAGAGTCATTTCAGGGTACAAACCACAGCAGAAAATGAGGTGAAACCTACTTGAGGTGGGTTTTTTTTTTTTTTTTCCTTTTTATGGAAAGGATTTTTGTGGGGTCAAGATGAAGATTAATACTGGATTAAGTTCTTTAGTAAGATCATTCTATCGACCCACAGATTTTCATTTTCCTCTCTCAAGGGCACAGATCTTATAGGGGTAACAGCAATCACCAAAATAAGAACTGAGGAAACTTTTTAGATTCATAGAGCATTTTCTAAGATGTCATCTCATTTGGTGGCAGCTCCAACTTGAGCCATCCTAGGACATTCAAATACAGAAGTCATCTCTTTCATGTCTCCTCTCCCCTTTGGATCCCAAAGAGCCACTAAAACCAGCTGATAAGCAGATGGCATCAAGAATTCACCTAGAGGACTTCGCTGGTGGCACAGTTGATAAGAATCCTGCCTGCCAATGCAGGGGACCCAGGTTCAGTCCCTGCTCTGGGAAGGCTCCACACGCTGCAGAGTAACTTAGCTCAGGTGCCACAGCTACTGAAGCCCACATGCCTAGAGCCTGTGTTTCACAAGAGAAGCCAGTGCAATGGGAAGCCCGCACACCGCAACGAAGAGTCAGCCTGCTTACCACAGCTACAGAAAGTCCACGTACTGCAACGGAGACCCAGCACAACCAAAAATATACAAATAAATTAAAAAAAATTTTTTTAATTTTTTTTAATAAAAAATAAAGAATTCACCCAGAATTTTTATGATTCAGGATTCAGCCATTGCTACACAAAGCCAAGTAGAAAGGCTCAATTCTGGTCAAAGCGAACTGTTTTCATGAAAGTGGTGGTGGTCATAGAGCACCTAAAAAAGTTTAATTGTGCACATAAAATTGACCATCTTAACCATACATTCACACTGCATAACCATGACTGTCATCCACAGATGATGGTGGATTTTTTCTTCATCCTCAGCAGAAATTTTGTACCTGTTAAGCAATAACTTCCCAATCCCTGTTCCCCACTGTACCTGGCAAGCACCATTCAGCTTTTGGTCTCTATGATTTTGACTACTCTAGAGATCTCATGTAAGTAGAATCGTACAGTATCTGTCATTTTGTGACTGGCTTATTTCACTTATATTGCAGGGTTTTCACGGTTCACCTGTATTATAGCATCTGTTAGAATTACCTTCCTTTTTAAGGCCGAACAGTATTCCTTTGTATATTTACATCATGGACACTCAAGCTGCTTCCACCCTTTGGCTATAGTGAGTCATGCTCTTGTGAACATGGGTGGACAAATATCTCTTCAAGATCCCACTTTCAATTCTTTGGGGTATATACCCAGCAGTGGACTTGCTGGATCATACAGTAATTCTATGCTTGATGCTTTAAGGAACCGCCATATGATTTTCCACAGCAACTGTACATTCCCACCACAGGGTTCCAACTTCTCCACATTCTTGCCAGCATTTGTTCTCTGTTTACGCAGTACTTTACAGCTTACAAATTGTTACTAGCTCCGCCTGACGGATGTTTTCTAAAGGCTCAGAGAGGTGAAATAACTTGCCCAGGATCACACAGTAAGAAGCCAGGCCGGAGCCTCCTAATTCCTGGTGCCATACTGTCCCCTTGCCACATGGCAACACCTAAGCACTGGTTCCAAACTCAACCTTACTCTTTCCAGATGGGGGTTCTGCCCACCCCCACCCCCCCATCTACAGAGTTCTCAGCACTCAACTCATTTGTCCATTCAGTGAACATTCACTGAGCATCTACTAGGAGCCAGGCCCTGCCCCAGGCCCCCTCAACAGCCCATATAAATAAACCTGGATCCACCCACAAAACCCCCTCAGGAGCCAGGACTGCCCAACAAAGGAATTCTACCCCACAGGGCCTGGCAGCTGCGATAACATTGTTCCTGGCTTATCAGCAGGCTGGTAGATGGAGATCAGTGGTGCCCATGACAGGAATCGAGGATGGAGTGGAAGAGAATGGTCTTGACACAAATAAGAAACTGGCCCACGTGGGAGGTTCCTGGAACACTGCACCCAAGCACCTTCCTCTCCCTGGGAGCCAGGGAAACCGGCACATCTCTTCAGCCCCAAATCAGGGGCTCCTAACTGCAGTGACAGAAAGGGGACTGAGGTCTTTCAAAGCCTCCTAAATGCCAAGGATGAAGACAGATGCTTTCACAGGTGCTTTCCCACCTAAATCCTTATAGCAACCCCATAAGGTAGATATTGCTGTCTTTACAGATGAAGAAGCAGGGGCTCAGAGAGGGTGAGTGACTTACCCAAAGTCACACAAGCTCAAGTACAGCAGAGGCAGGATCTGTTGGCACCAAAGTCCTAATGTAGGCCAACAATCCTATGCATTTCTATGTGTTGTTGTAAGAATCTGGGGGAAGAGAGAGTGATGTGATTTTCTGAACTGGCTACAAAATGGCTCCATCCTCATAAACCTGGCTACCCAATCAACCAAACAGGAAAATCATGAAGAAAGGTGTGAAACTCTAATGCTGGCAATTCCCTGGCCTTTGGAAGGTCACTCTTCAACCTTCCCTATTCTCCCAGAGTGATGATAATCTGAACCTCTGTCTCCTTGACAATACAGAAGCCACACTTCAACAGATGTCCTTCCCAGGCCTTCCTGGAAATTCCCAAGGATCACTCCCATTGCACTAGTCCATGCAGGGTGTGCAGCCACTTGACACTCTGGCCAGATGTCCTTGGCTCCTCCCTTTAATCTCCTCAGGGTCTCCGCTCCCCATCACTCGCTGTCCCCTTGACTTTAGTGAGGCCCCTCCTTTAGGTCTTTAGAACCAGGCTATCTCACTTTACAAAATTCAGCTGCAAAAACTATGGAACACAATGGAAAACTTAATCTGGAAACCGGTCACATAACAGCAGCTGGGTTCCCTCAGTCCTGACTCTCCAGGGAACCCCAAACTCACCAACTCCTGTAACAGACCCTGGCCTGCCACTGTCTTACAAGGGCCTGGCCACATCCCCCAGTCGGGGGCTTCAGCAGGCAGGCCCTGGGCTGCACCCTCAGCTCCGTCAGGACTAACTCCCTGGTCTGGGAGCAGCCCAGAGGGGGTCCCTTATGGAAAGGCCCTGGGCAGAAGGGAGCTGCCCGGCCCCAAGGCATGCCTCACCCTCCAGAGGGGCCCACGACCAGGCACCGGCCCATACAAGGTCTCCTTGCCTGAACCTGGTCCCCACAGAATCCACCGAGGCCTCTGCTGTGACTGCCCCACAGCTCAAGTTCCCTCCCTGCGGGCCTGCACCTCTGCTCCCTCACAGGACGGGGTCCCGAGACACCCCCCACCCCACTGCCCTCCTGCCTGTAGATTCCTCTTCAGGCTTCCTCCCAGGAAGTCGGCCCAACACGGGCTCCACATTATGTCCAGCCCATCGGGGGCCCCAGCCCCTGCGGTCCCTGAAGATGGCAGGCCGCACACCTCTCCTCACTCTCACTTCCTGGGGGCGCCGAGGTGGGGATGGGGCCTCCTCACCCTCGACTCTAAATCTAGAGGCCTGGACTCTCCTTGTGTCCACCCGTGCTCACTCCCGGGTGACTCCACACTGCTCCCTGACCACTAACCATTTCCAAATGTGCTCCCTTCCTCTGAGCTCCAGGCCCCTCTCCAGATCTTCACTCGGCTGTAACAGACTCTCAAACTGACCCCTTGACTTCTGTGCCCCTGACCTCCGACTCCCCTCTTCTCCCCATATGCGCATGCAGGTCAGCCCATCACATCCACTGTCTGGGTCACGTCACAGTCTGACTCCTTGCTCCCACTGTGTCTGAGCCCCCACCCTCTTCCCCCTGGGTCATCACAGGAGTGTCTCCCTGGTCTTCCTGCTGCTCCCCTCACTCCCCAAGAGCCTGTGTTCCACAGAACCCTCAGACTGATCCTTCTATAAATGCACGTCCCACAGCGGCCCTCCTCTGTTCAACAACCCCCGGCTGCCATCTCACAGGTCCCGAAAGTCAAGCCCCTGCCACAGCCTGTGAGGAGCACCCCACACTCCTCCTATCCTCCTGCCCTGGTGCCCGCTATCCCCTATTCCAGTACCCCCATTACACCAAAGCCACACCAAGCATACTCCTACCTCAGGACCTTTTCTGTGGCTGTGCCCTCTGCCTGGAATTCCAGACCCCACAACTTATTACCTCACCTCTTTTAGGCCTTTGCTCAAATGTCACCTTCCCAATGAGGCCATCCCTGACCCCACCACCTAAAACTGGACACCCCCACAACAACTCCACCAGCTCTCCAGCTACACAGTCCTACTTCCTGCTCTTGTCTTTCTTCACAGCACTTACTACAACCCAACACTTAAACTATCTTACTGTTTTATTTAATATCTCACCACCCTATAATCGGGATATAAAACTCCTGAGGACATATTTTTGTCTGTTTTGTTCCTTGCTGCATGCTGAGCACCCTGAACAGGGCCTGGCAAGTAGCAGATGCTCCATAAATATGTGATGAATGAATGAATGCACACTCAACATTATCATGCCATGATTTCATCATCCCATTGTTCTAGACTTCTGAGATTATTCAGATGAGAATTCTGAATAATCTGAATTCAGATTATTCAGATTATTCGTAGATTTTTTCATCTATGGAACAAAAGAAAGAAAAGAAAAGAGAAAAAGAAAGAAAAGAAAGAGATGAGACTACTAGTAATTTTTTAAGTACCAGTTTGTAGATTTGCACGCTTTGAAGAACAGGAACCCAGTCTCAGAATGTCTTGTTACAAGGACAGAAGGAGGAAATTCACTGTGACCCTCAGGGGCAATGGCTCAGCTAAGGATGCTTCCCCAGCAGCTGGGAATACGGAAAGCCCTGTCCCCACAGCGTCCTAACACAGACGGGTGACAGCTCAAGATCCAGCCCGTGGCTGCAGGCACATTTCTCCTGGGGCTCTTTGGTAGGTCCAAGCAGATATGCTGCCTGGGTGCTTCACATCCTGGCAGCTAGAAACAGTTTCTGTGGCCTGGCTGCCAGCCCCTCTGGGTGAAGACCTGGGGGAGGTTTTCCTCCTCAGCTCCTGGGACGCAAGGAGGACGGAGCCATCCATTCCCAGCAGAAGTCCTAGAGGCTAGTCTCCTAAAGCTTAAGGCTGCGGCCACCAGCAACTTCCTCCCTTCCTCTTCCCTTCCTCCTATGCCATTCATTTGTCTCCACAACCAATTTGGAATTTTTAAATTCTATTCGATCACTTACATTTTCAAACACAAATTCAATTTGCTCTGTGAGGCCGAGGGACAGCCCTGCCCTAGCCCCTGTGACCACAGAGGGGGCTTCCATCGTCAAGGCTCCGGGGTCCGACCTGTCCCTCCTTCCACAGCCCCTGTGGAGGGTGTAGCTGGGAGGGGTCATCATTGCTGGGGGTGAACACCTGCTGGCATCTCAGAAATCCTCTGGTCCTACCTCCCCACCATACACGTGGGGAAACTGAGGCCACGGTAAGGGAAGGGTCTTTCCCAGGGTCATGTGGCAGGAAGAAGCAAGCCAGCACCCAGGATCTTCCATGACAGATAGGCCCTCACATTTTGCCCTGAGGTCCCCAGACATGAAGTGGCTTCTTCGGGCCATGCAGGGAGCTGCCAGCAGGGTGGGGTGCAGGAATTAGGGGAGTTGGGAGCAGAGTCGGGCACAGGAATTGGGTACTTTTCACTCATCACTAGCGATAAGCTCTGACCCTGGCAGAGACCTCTACAGGCGCCAGAGCCATAAGTAAGAGCAGACACACCAAGGTGCCTCCCTCAAGGCCAAAAGTGGCAGAGATGATTTCTCGTCCCCCTCCATATTGGGCTTCCCATCTTATGTCAGCTGGAGACACCACCCTGAGCAAGGACGGACTTGTGGCCACAACCCCAATCTAATCACCTTCCTCCCCAGGCCAGCCCTTCCCTCCTCAGCTTCTTCTGGCCCAACAGCTTCACCATCCCCACACTCACCCCCCAGCCACACAAACTGGAAACCTCTAGTTATCCTCAACTTCGCCTCTCTTCGCCCCCGACACCCACTGCCCATCTCTCCTCCCCCCATCTCTGGACACCTTCCTCATCCCGGCCCCCACTACGCCTCCATCCTGGGACCCGGGCCCCTCTTACCTGCTCTGCAGTACCAGCCAGCGGCCATGGGTCTACACCACACGCATGCTCCTCGATGACCCCGGGGCTGAGGTGACCACCACCAGATCCCAGAGGGAAAGCACGTGAGAAGACGACCCCGAGTAGCTCAGGTCCCAGACAAAGCTGCAAAATACTCTTCCCTTCTCCAGTTGAGTCACCCACCCCACCCACCTTGGACTCTTCTCCCGGATCCCCGGCCTCTGCACCGCTGCCTCCCTGACACCCCACGGTCTCAGGTGCTCTGGGAAGGGCTCGGCGACCTTGTGGATCCGGAATGTAAAGGGCTTCACTGGCTCTAGACTTCTCCAAACAAAACAGCCACAAGACCCTGGATTCCTCCAAATAAAACAACCACAGGGCCAGCAAACCTTTGTGTCACTAACAGCGGCCGCGCCGCACAACGAAACATCCTGCTCGTAAGGTTTACCAAGGCTCTGCCTTTACTCATACTGATCAGAGTCCCTCTTCCCGGAAGGCAAGACGGAAGAAAGGGGAAAACGGGGAAGGACTGAAAGCTCCTTTCTGCCACACTTCACAAGCTTCTTAGTTCAAATCTTCTGTGGCTTCCTGTCGCCATGGAACAGAGTCTAAGTTTTCAATCTAACTCCCCAAAGCTTTTCTAGCTGCACCCCTCTCACTTTCCCCTGACCCTCCCACACCCCTGGTTCAGTCCAGACACGGGGCTCAATACCAGTAACAGAGAAATGACTGAAATACTGTTCATGAGCCTTTTGCTCTTACTGATAATCATTTTTAATTGGGTGGGGGTTTTTTTCTTTATGTGAATTTCATTTAAATATAACACGCACCATAATAATGTACAAATTTAAAACACAAGGCTCAGTGAATTTTCACAAAGTAAAGGCACCCATGTGACGACCAGTCAGATGAAGGATAGAACAGGACCAGATCCCAAAGCCCTCTCGTGCCTCTTTTGGGTAACCACTCCCCTGACTTGTAACACCAAAGCTCAGTGTGCCTGTTACTGAACTTCATGCACTTGAATTCATACAACAGGGATGTACATTAGTCATCTCAGGCTGCCGTAAAACTAGCCTGGAGGCTCACACAAGAGAAATCTATCTCCCACATTTCCGGAGCCTGGGAGTCTAAGATGCAGGTGCCAGCATGCTGGGCTTTGGTGAGGACTCTTTCCATGACATGCAGATGGCCACCTTTTCTGCTGTATATTCACATGGTAGAGAGATATTCACATGGTAGAGAGAGAGCGCAAGCTCTCTGGTCTTGTCTTGCCAGGACACTAACCCCATCAGGAGCTCTAGCCTCATGACCTCACTGAATACTAATCACCTCCTCAAGGTCCCACCTCCAAATATCATCACATTAGCATGGCTGGGGCTTTCATGATTTGGACCTCATTTGTGTCTGGCTTCTTTTATTTAATATTACATTTGTAAGAATTATCCCTGGCCATCTTTAACATTTCCTGGCATTCCATTGTAGGAATGTACTGTGATGTATTCAATCATTCTCCTCTTCATGGACTCTAAAATTGTTTCCTATTTTTTGCAATTACAAAAAAAATGCAATTTTTAAAAACTCCTTGTACATATGCCTGGATTGACATATTTCCACAGGGTAAACTGATTAGAAACAGAATTACTGTAACTATTCCATTTCTCAGACAGGAAAATGAGGTGCCAGGGCTCAGGGGGGAAACGTGAACACCTCAGTGTTTCAGTGGGCGACCTCTCCAAGGTCACAGTGAGTGAGCAGACTATCCAAGGTCACAGTGAGTGGTTTCCCCAAGGTTGCAGGGAGGGCATGGCAGAGGCAGTGCCAACAGTATGCCTCCCTGACCTCCCATACCTGCCCCAAGAGTCCCCACTATCCTTACTTCATTTCCCTGAAAATATTCACTTGGACTTAGTTATGCACACAAACTTCGTGGAATCCCAAATCATGCCTCAGGCCAGTTTTCTGATTGACACTTGGAGCTGATGGTGCAGAGAGAAAACACTGCTGCCCCTTTGTTTAGAGAAAATTGGGCAGCCTGATGATACAGCCTCATAACCATCCAGCATTTGTTCAACTTACTGCTTGAGAGTTTCTAAAGTACAAGGCTTGGATCCCTGATTAACGGTAGAGGTGAGAGAGGCAAACAGACAGACAGAGGTTCTGAAAGTACACTCTGGTTTTTTTCAAGTTCGGGACATTGGGGGATTGTTCAGATTTCTCCACTTTTTTTCTTCCCCTGGTACTATCATGGAGCAGGGGAAATTGCATTTTCAAAGGCTGTTTTTCTAACTAAACATAAACCTGTGCCATTATAAAAAACAGGGTTGTTGGTTTTGTTTCTTTTTTTTAATAATAATTTGTGTCCCATTTCAGCAATGGTAAAAAGAATAAAACTTTAAGAGAGAGAAAGCCCGGATAAGTACACATCTCAAACCTTGCTTCATATTCAGGCTCAGAACTGAGAAACTCACAGCTCTGGCAATACACACCCTCCCCCATTCTCATCTCCAAAGGCTCATTTCCCATCAACAAGCCTAACAGGAAAGGCAGCGAAAGGCCTGGCCCAGGACAAATGTTAGCGTTTATTCCAATAGCGCTTGGGAAACCTCTTGGAACACACTGCCACCATTCCTGTCCAGAATCCAGGGTCCCTCTGTTCAGGTAACTGGGCTGCTGCTCAAGAGGGAAGGCATTTTCCCCCCATTCACTGGGAAGACACAATTCCAAAGCTCCCAAGGATATTGAAGCGGTGCTGGGAGCTGTGGAATGGTGCATGCAGACCAAGGTGGCAAGAAGTGTCCTTCAGAAAATGGGGGGAATCGGGGGATGCAAAGAGCTAACCCCTGGTGATTTTGCCATCCTCTGCCTCCTCGCAAGAGCAAAAGCAAGTATTAATAGATGAACCAAAATCTGGATCTGAACTTTAAACGTGACCCCAGCAGGTTCTGCTGTCCTGCTATGGGCTTTAGATTCTCTGCTTGTGAGGTGAGGCTTGGGGTTCGTCCAGCGAAAGGGGAAACTTCCCTCTCTCTCCCTAAAAATGTATTTTACAGACCAGAGGCAGGAGAGAAATAAAAAAGACTGATCAAGTTGAAGTCTGATTCAGAGCATCTCTGGGACCACAGTGCTCACAACCTGCTTGATGACGGATCATTTGAATTCCCAAACTCTCAGCTCCCCTGGACCAGCAACAGGCAGCCAGTGCTTCTCCACAGTGATCTCACCCCCACATGCCCCTGCCTGTGAGGAACTAATGTGGCAAAAAAAAGAGTGAGGACCAGGCACCTCACACGCATCAGCACAGTGAGTCCTCACTTCAACCTAGTGAGAGGGGAACTACCACTATCCCCATTGGAGAGATGAGGAAACTGAGGCCCAGGGAAGGAACTGACTCGACCAAGTCCTACAGGTGAGAAGTGGCAGAGTATGGGCTTCTCTGACTCTCATAACCTTCTTATTCATAAAATTTATCATCCTTACATCCAATACAATTAACATTGTAACTGCTTCCCTCCTTATCAAGATTCCTTGGTACAGGCTAATATATCTCCACATCTCTAACCCTGGACTCAGTAAGTATTCATTGAATGGGTGCATGGACAGATGGGTGGGTGAGTGGGTGAATGAAAGGTGAATGGGTTGGTGGACAGATGAGTAGATAAAGGGATGAGTGGATGGATAGATGGGTCAATGACTGGATGGGTGGGTGGATGGATGAATGGGTACATGGACGGGTCGGGGGATGGGTGGGTGGATGGACAGATGGGTAGAAGGATGGGTGGATGGATGGATAGGTAGATGGATGGTTGGGTGGGTAGATGGATGGAGAGATGAACAGATGGATGGGTGGACAGATGGGCAGTTGAGTAGATGGACAGATGGGTGAGCAGAGAGACAGATGGGTGGGTAGATGGAAGAATGGATGGGTAGATGGATGGGTGGACAGGTATATAGATGGATGGATGAATGGACAGGTGGGTGGTTAGATGAGTGAATGGATGAACAACGGATGGGCGGATGGAAGGATCGATGGACAGACAGATGGATAAATAGATGAATACTTGACCCTGATGCAGTAAGAAATCATTGAAGATTTGAGGGCAGAGGAGTGATGTAAAGTGACATAAAGAAATGTAAGATTCAGCCCCTACCCTCAAGGAGACTTTAATCCAGTTGGAAAGACTCAGCATGGACGTTTGAATTGTCTCTTATCACTAAGAAGTCACTTCCACCGAGGTGCCCTGTATTTATAGAGCGTGGATATGACAGGAGGTCGGGTGGAAGGGAACCCATGTGAAAGAAGTCAGAAAAGGCTGCCTGGAAGAGGGGAGGTTGGAGCTGTATACCGAAGGATGCGAAGTAGATGGCTGGGAAGGGGGAACAAAGGCAGACTCCAGAGACCATGCTGCCACATCTACTCCAGGTGTCTGTCTGCTGGCAGACCATTCTGCTACATCCTACCAGGATACCGAAAGAAGGGAAGGGTGGGGGAGGAAAGAAAGGAAAATGAGGAAAGAAAGAGGAAGAGAAAAAAGGGTATGAGGAAGTAAAAAAGAGAAAAGGGAGGGAGAAAGACGAGCCTTCTCTGGACTTCTCTAGGGTAGCCTGGAGGTTTAGCTCTGCAGGTTTCTGACCCGGGCCCCTCAACCCCAGTCCACTGGAGATTCAGCCATGGTGACTCACACGCCCTCAGTGTGGGGGCATTCTGGGCTGATATCAACATGTTGCTGTCACTTGCTAAACCTTTCCATCCTCCCTGTTCTCACAGCCCTACACGGCCAGGAGCACAAGCATTATCCTCTCCATAAAAACTTCAAGGCACGAAGGAGCCACTGATGTGAGGCCTGGGTCAGGGGAACACCAGGACAAGGACTAGCTCCCCAGCTCCTCCCCGTTCTCATCCCCTGGCTGCGAGGGCCGGTAACAAGGGAGGTGAGAGGGGCACTCACCGCGCAGCCCAGCCAGCAGCCTGGGGTCAAACCGCTTCCTATCTGGTTAACCCTGGGCAAGTGATATTTAATCTCCCTGAGCTTCGGTTTCCACATCGGAAAAATGGGGGCCACACCCCATAGAAGTATTACAACATACCCCTATGATATTATAAGATAAGAGATGATGCTTGGAAAGCCTGAGACCCAGCAGAACTTCAATAAGTGGCAGGCATTACTATCTGCAGTAGTACTGCTTTGATTCATATTAGATTAGGTGATTGGATGGCATCACTGACTCGATGGAGGTGAGTCTGGGTGAACTCCGGGAGTTGGTGATGGACAGGGAGGCCTGGCGTGCTGCAATTCATGGGGTCGCAAAGAGTCGGACACGACTGAGTGACTGATCTGATCTGATCTGAATCTATTTCCGTTGCCTTTTGCCTGATGTCTCCAGAATCTCTCCAAGTGAGAATCCTGGTCTCCTAGTTCCCGGCTGAGAGAAGGTGGGGGTGGGCCACTCTGGGACTTTATAGGACACCTGCCTCCTTGCCAGGGAAACTGGTCCCCAAGGGGCCCACTGACGCCTGCAGGAGACCGGCCGGCCTGCGCTGGCGACTGGCTAGCGCCGCCGGGCCGGGTGGGGCTGGCCTGTGAACTGCGTGATGCATTCTTGGGCCCCCCAAGGTAAAAATAGTTCTGTTTTGTTAGGCTGGGTGGTTATACACTCTTTGACCTGGCAGCCTGCCCGCTGGAAAGGCAAATGCCAGACTATTTCAGGCTGTAAAAACAAGCCCCTGCCAGGCCCCAGGGTCAAGGCCCCAGATAGTGGTAATAATAGTCCACTAGCTAATTCTTTCAGGCCAGAAAAAAAAAAAAGAGTCCTACGGCTGCATGATTCCTCCTTCTGTTATCCACAATTATAACAGCCAAAACCACTGCAGACAATGCGTATGATTGTCAAAGCTCGTTCCCCAAACAAAACACAAAAAGGCTGCAGTAGGAATCATCATCTTCATCATCTTCCAGCACTTTCCACACACACAGCACCCTGATGGGCACGTTGCTTTCATTCTATTATTCTTTCGCAGCAGCCCTGGGGCATAACTATTACAAGTCCCATTTTCTAGGAAAGGAAACTGAGGCTTGGAGAGGAGAATAATCAGCAAGGCTGGATTCAGGTCTGCCTGACTTTGAAACTGACACTCCTTCCTCCAGCCTGACTTTCATTGGTTTTCTTTGTTTTAAGTAAGAAACTGCACTGGGACATTTTCAATAGCTTTCTGGTGCCTCTGAGATAAATTCCAAATTCCCTAGTTCAAGGCCCTAGGAAGTCTGACTCCTCCTACCTTGCAGTCTCCATGCTTCCCCCGAATTCATATGTTGAAATCTGAACCCCCAATGTGATAGCGATTGCAAAGCAATCAGGTCATAAAGATGGAGCCCCCTGATGGGATCAGTCCCCTAACAGGAACCACCACAGAGCCTCTTCTTCCAATGAGGACACAGCCAGGAAGAGGGCCTCACTAGGCACCAGATGGGCCAGTGCCTTGATCTTAGACTTCCCAGCTTCCAGAACTGTGAGAAATAAACATTGGTTGTTTAAGCCACCCGGTCTCTGGTGTTCTGTCCTAGCAGCGAGTTAAGACACCACCCTACACTGCCCAGCTCCAGCTCCACCTCCTCCAGGCAGCCTTCCTTGATTTCTCCCAGCTCAGAGCAGGGTGAGGGTCTTCCTGTCTGACCACCTGACACAGCCACTGTGTGTGCCAGGCACCTCTGCAGAGGTGGTCTTTGACAGTTAGAGACATCACATGCCCATATGCTGTCTTCCCAGGGAGAAGGCAGAGGCTGCATTTGTGCTTCTGTCCCTATCACTCCCCTGTCCCCAAACCTCCAACGACATAGGATGATATTCACCCCTCTGTCCACACATCATCCATCCATACATTTCTTCATTCACTCAGCAAATATCCATTGCATGCACTGTGAGAGAAATGGAAACCAACTAAACACCTACAGTTGGGGGTTTCAGGGGAGGTGGCAGATGAAATGCAGCCAATAAAGGCCATGGACTGGGGGAGTGCAGGGGTCCTGGGAGTCTTTCCAGGGATGGGGTCACCTGAGTGGACTTTACAGGAAGAATGGAGGTTGATTAGGTGAAGCTAGGAGACCATTCTTGGTCAGGTCTCATGACACTCCCTCCGTGACGGGACCTAACATCCTTGTCCCCCTCGGCTGCTCTGTCAGTCATGTCCCAAGAGGGAGACTGGCCCACCCAAATCAGGTTAGGAAGAAGTGTGTGTTCCCACGGGGATGACTCTTCACAGGGGACCGGTGGGGGAGCCACACAGTCAGTGTGGTCTGGCTGGTTGCTGTGGAGCTGGTCCCACCCACGAGGTTTGAAAGGGCGAGGGCAGACAGGGTCTAGAGGAAGCCACGAGCACAGAGTTGGGTAGAAGCCTCAGGAGAGGAACAGTGACTTTGTGCCAGAAAGATCCATACCCTAAACCTCAGTCTCCTTTCACTGCCTGACCTCCCACTGGTACCTCCCGTCAGCCAGCTCTGCCACAGTAAAGGAACTGGCCAGCTGCCCAGGCAGACAGCAGCACAGAGAAGGATGACTCCAGAATGGCAGAGGAAGCTGTCCAGTGCGGCCGTCCAAGTGCTCCTGATGGCCGCATTGGGTCCCCTGAGCTCACCCTGGCTTTCATACCTGCTTCCTTTGCTCACTCTGTCCCCTCTGCCCAGAACGCCCTTGCCCAGCTTCTGAGCCCATCAAAACCCTCTGCCTCCTTTAAGCCACACCCACAGGCTATATCCTCTGAAAGTCTTTGCTTTTCCTACTCAGAAAGCATCCACCTTTGTAATGCCTGTGTTATACTCTCAGGGGTCTTTTTCCCTCCACCTCTTTTAAGGGCAGGTAGGTTCGTCTAGTCAAGGCTATGGTTTTTCCTGTGGTCATGTATGGATGTGAGAGTTGGACTGTGAAGAAGGCTGAGCGCCAAAGAATTGATGCTTTTGAACTGTGGTGTTGGAGAAGACTCTTGAGAGTCCCTTGGACTGCAAGGAGATCCAACCAGTCCATTCTGAAGGAGATCAGCCCTGGGATTTCTTTGGAAGGAATGATGCTAAAGCTGAAACTCCAGTCCTTTGGCCACCTCATGTGAAGAGTTGACTCATTGGAAAAGACTCTGATGCTGGGAGGGATTGGGGGCAGGAGGAGAAGGGGACCACAGAGGATGAGATGGCTGGATGGCATCACTGACTCGATGGACATCAGCCTGAGTGAACTCCGGGAGTTGGTGATGGACAGGGAGGCTTGGCGTGCTGCGATTCATGGGGTTGCAAAGAGTCAGACATGACTGAGCGACTGATCTGATCTGATCTGATAGCCTAGAATACCTCAAAACCCGTGAAACGTCTGAGACGTGCCTACTTACCAGCTCACTAGTTAGCTTGACATTTTCATGGATGCTGCCAGAAGACAGGAGACTCCTGGATCAGAGACACAGAATTTAATCACTCACAGCAATAGTGTAGCATTTTTGCCCATTTCCTAAGCCCCAGTCCCCATGTCATGCCATGCCAAGTCACTTCAGTCATGTCTGACTCTTTGTGACCCCATGGACTTTAGTTCCTCAGGCTCCTCTGTCCATGAGGATTCTCCAGGCAAGAATACTAGAGTGACTTGCTATTTCTTCCTCCAGGGGATCTTCCTGATCCAGGGATTGAACCTGAGTCTCCCACATTGCAAGCAGATTCTTTACCATCTGAGCCACCAGGGAAGCTCCAGTCCCCACAGGACCACATAAAGAGAACCACGCTAACGCCTGTACACACAGTGGGTTGCATTACAGGAGAACAACACTGAACTACAGAAACCCAAATATTCTATAGTGGGCAGTAAGCTCTCTGTTCCAGAGGAAGACTCTCTCTTCTAGCAAGGGTGTCTGCTGTACAAATATCCTAGTAAAGATAGTCCAGAGAACAGGACAGATGGGGAAGCACCAGCCACGGGGAAACACCAGAGGCCCAAGGAGAACCATCCCGCAGCAGAACCTAAGAGGCATGCACTGACTGTGATATGCCCGACCTTGGTGTCACTCTGCCTTCCTGATGGCAAACATCAGGACTGAGCATCATCAGAGCCCTGACGTGGTCCCTCCTTGTGGGGTGCCTTCCAGTGGCTACCAGGACCCACAGTGATATTACTAAGAGAAACTGTGAAGGAGCTGATGGGTAATAAAGAAACTTACTGGTTCCCCCAAGCCCATGGGACCCTTAGCCATGCATGGGCATGAGAAAGGGAGGCAGGATCAAGGAGAAGGAAGAGAGCAGACTGGGTCCAGTCCTGCCTCTTACTAGCTGGTGGCTATGGCAAGGCACAGAATTCTCTCCTGAGCCTCATTTTCCCCATCTGTAAAAGGGGTATAACAGGAACTAGTTCACATGGTGGTCAGAAGGATGAAATTACTTTATTCCTGTAAAGTACTCAGGTCAGCACATAAATAGCAAGTACTATATGTGTTAGCAAAACAGAAGAGACAACAGAAATGCAGAAGGAGGAGGAGGCCGGGCACAGGGGCCAGACTGCCTGGCTCTGCTCTGGAACAGGGAGCAGAGTCTTAGCTGTATTGTGAAAGGTAGAGAACACCATTATCCACCAGTCTTCGTCCCCTGATCAGGGCTTAGGTGAATGTAATTTCTTACATCACTGACCCTGGTCTCTGACCGCATCTTCATTCATAGATGGGATGTGACGACATCCATGTGGTTGATGATGGGTGGCTCTGACTCCATTTCTTCAAACAAATCACTACCCACTAGAAAACAGAAATTAATAAATCCTGTTAGAATCTTTTCAAATGCTAAATAAGCACTGTGCTACTATTCCTATTCTCATTTAGAAATTGACTTGCTCTCTTCAGCAGCCAAGCTTTCAGGACCAAATCATTGGAAGATCATAATGGCATGAAGGAAAACAGCCATTGCCACAAACTGAGCATACTAACAAGCTAACCAGGCCCAGAGCTGGGGCTTTGCATGCATTTCCTGTCTGATACTCACCATAATGCCCAGGACGGCCATATCATCATTATCCCCAGGTGACAGATCAGAAAGCTAAAGCTCATGGAGGTGAAGTAACTTGAACTCAAGTTCTAAGCTCAGATGTGAACCCAGGCTGACCAGACACCACCACACTGCATTATGGTGCTACAAGGAGCCTTGGGAATCACCTCTCCCCACACTTCTGACCTACAGAACAGCAGACGTTAGGCAGATTGGCAATGCCACCTGCTGAGTTGGAGAAGTGCCTGCAACCAAAACTCTTAACTCTGGGTCCAGACTTCCACCCTCCCTTCATTCTTTGTCCTCTGATAGCTTCATCAGTTAAGTTGTGAGAAATAAACAGAAAACAACAGAAAACACAGAGAAAATTAAGAAGGTCATGGGATGCAGGAACCACAGCAGTGTGGCTGGAAAGGCCATTTCCAATTCACTCAAGCCCGAGAATTTCACGGTCGAGCTGAGCAGGGATGTCCACCAGGGGGCGGTATGAATCTATTAAGTGATAAGAGCCTCCATCCAAAGTCACAGGATGTCCACAACTTAACAAGTGTTTCCCAAGGATGGGGTCCCCTGAGTACCGCTGGGACACATGAGGTAACTATAAAAGGCACACAGATGAACTCGTAAAAAATTGTAATAATTATGCATCTTCTAAGAATGTATTGTTCTCTTTTAAATACACTTGATGAAGAATTTGCTTTCTGCCTGAAGCATCAATATTTTCTTGGATTAGAAAGTGAGAGGTTCTTTAGTTCTTTAGCTTCCAAAATACAGCTTCTAAAAGAAGAAAGTGAAAAATCAGATTATGTCATAAGTTCTTCTGGTTCTGTTAATGCTAAGTGTCTGCTGATCGGGATGTCCAGCTGTAGGTTCTTAGCAGGTCATGTAGCCCCATGGCTGCTGCTAACCAGAAAACACTCAAGACCAGTGACTCTGTAAGGTGAGAGAGATGGAGAATCCACGTAGTTGCTCTGCAGCTTCTAGAAAATGAAACTAGGCAGAGAGGCATAAAGGAAAACACATCTTCCAAGAGCCTCACATTTTCTTTGGCAATTCCAGGTCATGAAATGCTTGTCCCTTGGGAGCAGGCCACCATGTCACACAACTCCTGGGTCACGATTTCCCATCGCAGTCTTCATGAACTGATGTGTCCCTTTACCCTGGAGTTGTGTAAAGCCCAGCCATACCTGGCGGCCCTGATTATAAGCACTCATTCATCCATCCATTCATTCATTAAACAGTATTTCTGAGAAACTGCTTTTTGTCAGATACTATGGTTGGCCTGCTTTTAAAAAACATAGAGCCAAACGTGCTAAGTGTCAGGGGTGAGAGCATGGGGGAAAGAGGGGACACAATTTTGAATTGAGTTAATGCATCCCATTTTGAGAAACCAAACTTTCCCACTTCACAGATGAGGAAACTGAGATCTTCAGAAGTGATTTGCACACTGACAATGACACACCCAGGAAACAGCAGAGCCTGGTTATAGCCCAAGCACCTTGGCTTCTCCCCATGCTGTGGCCTCTGACCCAGGCTGCCCTCCCCTGACCCACAGTGGGTCAGGAACCTGCTGGAAAAAGCCAAGATCAATGCTCGTATTTCACAGAAAAGCAAATTAAGGCACCCAGAAGACAACCTGGACAGGTTATCAAGATCAACATCCATCCAACTCTGAAACATTTCTCAAGAAAGACATCTTCCAGTTCCTAGAAGTCTCTTCTGGATGTGAATCATAAAAACACTGAATTTGGATTCTCCCTGGCATCTAGCACCTGCTGACCCACCTTTACAAATGCCTCCCCTAAGAAGTGCCCCACACATGCAGATCCCCGCCACCTACACATCTCCTCTACCCACTCTTACTCTGACAGATTTTCTGCTCCACATTCAACTGAGAAAACCCTTCTGTGTCAATGCCCTGGACCATTTATTGTCAAAAGGGTGAGACGCTAACTGCAAGCACTTCAGTTTGGGTGTATTTCAGTTGCTACAACAGGAAGAGAAAAAAAAGAAGAGGAAGAAAGATGAATGAGGAAAAGGCACTGGAGGGGAAGGAAGATGATGAAGATGAAGGAAAGGAAGAGGTGAATGAAGGGGGAGAAGACTGGAGGAGGAGCAAGAGAAGGGAGTGGGAGTGGAAACTGAAGTTTAATGCAACTTCTACAACATCCCCCAATTAAAAGGAAAGCCATTCTGACTTAGAGACAAATCTTAGCTAAGAAGCAAAAAAAAAAAAAAAAAAAGAAGCTTAACTCTCAAAGAATGTCAGAAGTAGGGCAAGACCACAGAGATCTCTATGGGAATCTCAGCTTTCAACACATACACACCTTTCCATTAAATACCTACCCAAAAAACCCCAAAACACCTGCTTTCCTTAATGTTTCTTAAAGTCTCTAAACAGATTGTATATAATTACTAAAAACAAACCAAGGCTATAGAAAGTTTAGATCAAAATTATTTTTCCCTAAAAGGTAAACTGAACCTTGATTTTATTCACATGCTACCAATCTGCTAGCCTGCCCCAGCTTTTCTCTCTTAGGTCAACAGTGGCCGCTAAAACATCACCAAGATTCATTCCAACATCAAGGCTGTTGCATGCCACTTTTTTATGTTGACAAAAAAAGGTGAAATAATGTACAACAAATGCTGACTTGTTTTCAGAAAGTGAGAGAGAATATTTACCTCACCACCCAAAGTCAATTTGAGGTGGGTGTATGTTGTCTTTGCTACTAAGTCAAGCTTGAGTTCCAGTAATACCTCTGGGAGATCTGGCAAAGAATGAATGCTGCTGAGAAAGGGGTTCCTTACAGAGTTCCAAATGTGCTCTTCAGCCACAATATCAGAAAAAATGTGTTTAGTTGACCCTTCATATCCGAAAGTTTTGCATCCACAGATTCAACCAACCGAAGACTGAAAGAAAATTTTGAATTCTAGAAAGTTCCAAAAAGCGAAACTTGAATTTGTCACACACTAGCAACTCTCCTCATAGCTTTTACATTGTGTTAGATACTGTAGCTAATCTAGAGATGATTTGAAAGATGACTTACGAGAGGATGTGTATAGGTTATATGCCAATATTATACCATGTTATATAAGGGACTTGAGCACCTGTGCATTTTGATATCAGTCAGGGATCCTGGAACAAACACCTTGGAGGTATCAAGGCACAACTGTATAAACTGAAATTCAAGTTTGAAAAAGTCTTTCCCTGGGTATTCCAAAAATAGGGTGACTGTGACTTTCATTAATTTCATCGAGGTTAATCCCTTGGCAAAAAAAATCAATCTTGATGTTCTGCGATTAGGGCTCAAATCTTCACACAAAAAGGTAAGAGATAACCTGATGTTTCAACAAACTCTTGTTCACCAACTGGCTACCTGAACAGCCAGTCTGAAGCTGCCCTCACAGAATTTTCCACTCACATACTGGGCAGTGTTTAGACATCCTAAAATACAAATCTTCCCTTGGATTTTTGTCCCAGATGCTGATCTTGAACCTAGCACTGCTAAAATGGCATCAACAGACACCAAATCTTATTTATTTTTCCTAGCTAAGCTCATTACCTCAAAGAATTCTGGCAACGCTTCAGAGAGACTGCCAATGTAGTAGGTGTCTCCAGTGCTAAGGACCACAGCACAGCATGCATAAACAAGCAACAAGAACAATTTCCCTTTACTGGTGATGAATTAACCCGAAATGTTCTTTCCTCTGTGAAGTCCTCTCTTCAGCTTCTGACCATTAAAACCAGACAAAACAATACCCTGGAATTTATTTGTAATTTTTTTCTCCAAATTAAGAAACACTCTGGCAACACTCAGGAGTCATGGTTTTCATGATTCTCTTCAACAACATTAAGTTCCTGTCATTCTCTGTTTAGATTTTTAAAAAACTATTTCAGTTGTTTATAAGCTAGGTAAATTCCTGATTCTATATTCTAGCACAGTAGCAGAAGAGAACTGTGCCCTATTAAAAAAAGGAAGAAAAAATTCCATCCAGACCTGTTAAAGGTTTGTTTGAGGACCTCAAATAAAGCTGAGCTGCTTAATGGTAGTCTCAGCAGCCTCTCCCATTCGAATAGAACACTGGTTCAACATAATAGAAAGCAGTTGAAAAGCGATTTTAATTATCTGTACTTTGCTGTACTGTTTAATTTATAAAAATAGTATATCATGTCAAGAGGACACAAGAGCTAACCTGAAAGAGCTCCCACCAGCCAAACCTGGAACAACTGGGGCAATAAAAGAAGTAGCTGTACTATTTTACTATAGCCCAACAAATAAATACAATGTCCATGAGCCCAAACTCATATTTAAAAAGACTGAATAAATAAATAAATGGGAGAGAAGTGATGGCTCTTCCTTTCAGAAGAACTCCAGTTGACAAACGGAGAAGGAGTGGGGGAAACAGAAGCCCCCATAAGAGCACCGGAACAGCCATAATGGCTGCAAGGTACACCAAGGAATACTAAGGCTAGCGAGTGAAAGATGAAGGAGAAACAGGGCATTCGATAACCTCGGAGAATCCCCCCCTCCAACTATTTACTATTTACTAAGGGAGAAACAGCAAGCTTGCAGTGGAGAAGTGGCGGATACCACGTACCAAGGCAAGCTTCAGCGGGAACAGACACGCCCGTCTCATGCACCCCGGTCAGAGGCACCGGAAGGGCACTCAGCTCAGCAGCCTTCTCTCCCCAGACCCATCACCACCATCCATCTAACACGAGGAAACAGCAAGCCTAAACTGAGGGACACTCTACGAAATGCCTGACTAGCGCTTTCCAACATGGTCAAGGTCACAGGGGACTGGTAGAGGCTGAGGACCAGTCAGCAACTGGAGACCAAGGAGACCTGAGAACCAGAGGCAGTGCATGATCCCAGACGGGGTCCTGGATCAGAATAAGCATGTTAGCAGGAAAATGGGGGAAATCTGAGTCCCTGTGTTCTCCTTAGCAGCCTTGCTACAGGATCAATGCTTAGTTTTGGTAAATGTACCATGTTAACATGATAGGAGGCTGAGTGGTGGGTGTATGAGAACTCTCTTTGCAATTCTCCTGTAGGTCTACAGCTATTACACCAGTAAAAAAATAAATAAATAAATAAAATAAAATTTAAAAAGAATAAAAAAGTAGAAGACGGTATTGTAAGAAGTCAAACCAAATAGGAGGTTGAAAGAAAAACTTCATCTGCCTCTAAAACCAGTTCACCCCTTGAAGTAACCTGTTTGGCATTGACTTTATGGTTTCTTTTACTCATAAAAATATATATATAGATACATAAGTGTATCTATATATACATTTATTAAGGTTTTCCCTTTGCTTTTTATTTGATTGTGTTAAAATAATGGATTGTTGTGAAAAGGTGAATATTTACGGATTTAAACTTTACAGAAATCTCTTTAAAAACCTCCAGAGGGACATTCTGTTGTATGGTGCCCATCAAAACATGGGGGAACCCTTCTGCACCCTGATTTATTTCTGAAGTTCATAGTTCCTGTTCAGAAACCTTCCCTCTTACCCAGACAAAATAATAATTTGAAAAGAGGCATGCACTCCTATGTTTACAGCAGCACTATTTATAACAGCCAAGACACAGAAGCACCCTAAATATCCACAGACGGATGAGCGGGTAGATAAGATGCAATAGTACTCAGGCACAGAAAGAACACAATAATGCCATTTGCATCAACTTGTATGGATCTAGAAATGATCATACCAAGTGAAGTAAGTCAAAAAGAGAAATACAAATTCCATATGATATCACTTACATTGTGGAATTTAAAATACGACACAAATGAACATATCTATGAGACAGGAACAGACTCACAAACATAGAAAAGAGACCTGTGGTTGCCAAAGGAGAGGAAAGGTGGCCGGGATGGAGGGGAGTGGGAGTTTGGGATTACCAGATGCAAACTATTATACAGGATAATATTCAACACCCTGTGAGAAACCAAAACGGAAAAGAATACACACACACACACTCATATATAACTGAATCACTTTACTGTACAGCAGAAATTAACACATTGTAAGTTAACTATACTTCAATAAAATTTAAAAATCAAACCCAAAAACAAACCTTCTGTCTATTTCTTCACTGTACCCTTATATCCAAGTTTCTGACCCACAGTGGTTTCCTTCCTGGTCGACTCACCTCAACCCACCACCTCAGCCCAGTAATTCTTCTCTGTTTATGCCCCTTTTCCATGGCTGCTGCTGCTGCTGCTAAGTCGCTTCAGTCGTGTCCAACTCTGTGCGACCCCATAGATGGCAGCCCACCAGGCTCCCCCGTCCCTGGGATTCTCCAGGCAAGAACACTGGAGTGGGTTGCCATTTCCTTCTCCAATGCAGGAAAGTGAAAAATGAAAGGGAAGTCACTCAGTCGTGTTTGACTCTCAGCGACCCCATGGACTACAGCCTACCAGGCTCCTCCATCCATGGGATTTTCCAAGCAAGAGTACTGGAGTGGGGTGCCATTGCCTTCCATGGCTACTTCCCCTTTAAAAGGAAGCAAGTTAAACTTCCTGGCTCCTGAAGATGCCCCAGTTCACTCTGTAGCATGAGCTCCATCACCAGAATCCAAAGCAAGCAGCAAAGGATCCTGGGAGATGGCGGGGAAGTTGTGACTTTATCAGTATCTTGGTTCCCACCGCACAATGTTTGACTGAAATGTTTTTCAAGTCAGGTGGGCTATACGGTGGCATTATCCAGGATTTTTAGATATAATCCATCCTGAAGAAGTTATATTCTATCCTTTGCAATAAACATGGATCCACACTTGATACAAGCCTTAGAAGTTTAGGGGGAAGGGGTGTTTGTTGCTGTAGTCAGCAGGCAGCACCCCCAGAGAAGGGAGGGAGATAACAGTGAGGAGAAGAGGGCTGGCTGCACTCAGGTGATGAGTGGTGTCAGCAGTGGCCTGTGGGGGGCAGAGCGGCCCCAGGAATCCAGCTATCCTTGGACCCATTTCTGTCCCTCTCCCTATACACAGACAGCTGCAGCAGACTTTGATCCCATCTCACTATTTAACGGAATTTAAAGGCAGATCCACGCATCCTTATTCTGATTTCTTTGGGGAAGAAATAGGGGAGATTCTAACTCCTGAGAGGATATCATCAAAATAATTGATTTTGATATTCTATTATAGCAACTGTCAGAAAAAAAAATTTTATCTTTATTTGACACCAGCCTGTCTTGGCACTGAATCTCAATCTTTCTACTTACTTGCTATGTGATCCTGGGACAATTACTTCCCCTTTCTGTAGAGCCTACCGCCCTCATATGTAAAAAGATAATACTATTATCCGCGTAACATGGTTGTTGTGAGGGTTAAAGAGCTAATGTAGGTAAAGTATCTACACTAGAGGTATTTAAAAAGCCTCCAATCTTAAAAGGACAAACAATACAAACTACTTATTGAAATTAAATGGGTGGGTGTATGGACAGATAAATAGATGTATACACATATATATTTGGCATTTAGAGATATTTTGGTGATCTGACAAGCTCATGTATATGAAAGTGCTTACCAATCCAATTTTACTAGAAAAACAAGCAGACACTGTACTGTATCTCGAAGCTTCCACAGATGCTAAGCAGTGGCTACAGAAAATGGCAGGTGAGGCTAGGCTGCCCTCAGGGCACACCCACAGCAATCTGGGGATTAACCACGCTGGTCCCCTTTAAATGCCATTCATGACCTATGACCTTGGTGACTGGCTACTGTTCCTTGATAACCCACCACCAAGTGATGGGACTCGAGTTTAGGGCCTGAAGTGATTGTTCATGGAGTCAGGGTATTTGCTTGTCTGTGGATGTGAAAGGAGCACTCAGCTGGGCCCAGTGCTGCAGGAAAGCCAACGTGGGCCTCCCAGGCCACCCGCCCCCACTCACCACGCTTCGCAGACACAGGCAGCGCTGCCAGGGCCTATCTCAGCTGCCACTCCTTTCCCCCTTGGAGCCACACTTTTACACTTACCCCGCTACGGTGAAGTGCCACTTAACCTGGGAATTTCACCTTTCAGAACATGACTCAGAATATAGGAGAGAGAGCCAAAAGGTCCTTTGGCAAAGTCAAAGCTACTGCCAGCACCAAGTGCGTGCACCAAAGCCATGCTCGCAGCCATGACTCATAGTTGAGACAGAATTGTAACCAGGTTAGTTATCCGATAGCCCAGATCACAGAGGATTAGAAACAGTGACTTCAGAGGGGGCAGAAATTAGAGGCAGCCGACAATAACAAGGAGTGGCAGTTGAAAGTGAGGAAAGAAATGCAGCCAAAAGCTTCAAACACCACAGCAATCCAGGTCCAGTGATATTAGAAGCATCATGTCAAGGAGGGCAGGACAGAAAGGAATGTGGAAAGGGGTGAAGGCCACCAACGCAGAGCACGGCTTCACTGAGCACAAGACTGAGCAGGATCTCACTGCTCACGGCCTGAGAACAGACACACAACAAGCAGGACAGATGGAAAACCAGGGCAGATCCCCAAGTCCCCGACCACTGACTGTAGCACCCTGACCCTTCTGCCACACTCAGGATACGATGGGAGGTGCAGATGGCCTGGGGCAGCCCCAGAGGGAAAAGCATGTGGGACAGAGAGATGACGCCCCAGCCAGACACCCCCATGGCCTGGGAGTCAGAACTTCCACCTGATTCTCAGTGTTCCGTGACCTAACAGGCAACGGTAAGTAGACGCAACCAGCCCTGCCTGGGGCCCAGGGAACCAGGAAGGACATTTTGGGGAGGGACAGGAGTGTCCCAACAGGTCGGGAGGGGGATCCAGTCCCCTCGATCATTTCTTTTCCTGTGACTGATGGTGGCAGCAAAGCTCACTGTCAACTTGAGGATATGCTTGTTTGGCTCCTCCTCGGCTAAAGAGTTAGAAGAACTGAGAGGCAAAGGGGAAAGCATGAAAGGGAGAGAGAAGGTCCAACCGCAGAGCTGGCACCAGCCCTGTGACGTCAGGTGCTAAGAAACATACTCCTGCCTAGACTGCAGACTGAAGTAAGCCAATTCATTTAATTGCAAATTAAACATGCAGTATTCCAAATGCTCAGTCTCTGGCAACATGGTGAATTTACCAAGCATCCTAAGTTAGAGGTACACAGAGTTATATGATTACAGGTTGAGCTGGGGAGAAACTATTAATCATCAATAAGCAGACAGACTTACCAGAGAGTTAGTATCAATATGAACAGCTGGCACAAATCATTAAAATGTGAAGATGAATGTGAAAAGGGGATGGGAAGGAAATGTCCCCAAGAGAGAACAGAAATAATAAAACTCCATAGAAAAAACTGTTTGGCATCACCAGTTACCAAAGACATGTAAGTAGAAACTATGGTGTGTCACATGACATCGATTAAATAATCAAAAAGAAAAAATAACAATAATGCCCGATGATGGCAAGGTTGTAAGAAAACTGGTAAATTCAAATATCACTAGTGGCAGAGTATTTTGGAAAGAAATTTGGAAACATTTCTTGAGCCATAAAATTATTGGTACCCTATGGCCCAATGGTCACACTACATGGAGTTTTTTCTAAAAGAATCCAAAAGTGCAATGTCCAAAGATGCTAGAACAACAAAGAAAAATTTAAAAACAATCTAAACACACATGGTATGGAAACAGTTCAGTAAGTTATAACATGTGCACCTAATGGAATATTTTAGAGCCATTTAAGGTGACAATTGTGAGAATTATGTAACAACTTAGAAAATGTTTTTAATATACCTAGTGTGCAAAAAGAAAATGTACAGTTGACCCTGAAACACGGTTTGAACAGTTTGAACAGTTCTACAGTCTGAGGTTGGTTGAATCTAACACAGAGAAATTTGCATATACTGAGGGTCAGCTATAAGTTATAGTCAGATTTTTAACCGTGTGGAGGGTCAGTGCCCTGACGCCTGTGTTTTTCAAGCGTCAACTGTATAGAGGTAGGGTTACCATTATGGAAAATTTCTGTTTCTAGGGGTACGAAAATAAAAGAAGTTCAGAATAATGAAAAGTGCTGTTACCTCAGTAGGGTGGTAGGGATTAGCTGATTGTTCAGAGTGAAAACTGTCTTAAGTGTCAGTTGCACAGTCGTGCTGTTACCTCAGTAGGGTGGTAGGGATTAGCTGATCGTTCAGAGTGAAAACTGTCTTAAGTGTTAGTTGCACAGTCGCGTCCAACTCTTTGTGACCCCATGGACTTTGCCTGTCAGGTTCTTCTGTCCATGGGATTTTCAGGCAAGAATACTGGAGTGGGTAGCCATACCCTTCTCCAGAGGGAACTTCCCAACACAGGGATTGAACCTGGGTGTCCCACATTGCAGGCAGATTCTTTACCATCTGAGCCACCAGGGAAGCCTGAAAACTGCCTTATGGGAAGTTAAATACAGAGGGTGCTTCTAGCCAGCACTGCTCACACCCCACGTGGTTCTGTCTTCAAGCCCAGTTTTCCAACATGCCCGCATCCCTCTCCCCACACTGGTCAATCAGGGACTCAGGCTTTCAGCACCCAGAGTTCTGTTCAGATGAGAGAAGAGAAACCACCTGAGCCCCCCTCAGGGAAGAAGCCTGGAAGTCATAAGGTGACCCATACTCCCTGGGTTTCCACTTTTTAAAGCAGCTCCAAAGATGTGATCTCCCTCAAGACTCATGAGAATCACGGGAGGAGGTGTAATTAGAGAATACTGTTTGGGTTAGAAACTGAGGCTCAGAGAGGTGAACCACCCTCTCCAGGGCTGCCTAAGCACATAAGCAGCACAGATGTCAGAGCCCAGGCCTGCTGACTCCAAAGCCCATGTTCTGTTGGCTCAACAGGGAGGTTACTGGCAGAAGCTTAACTGCCCTTGAAACCTTCATAACAAGAAGAAATTTGGATTCACCAGAAACCTCCCAAAGGAAAAACACTGATTGTCCAGAGGTTTCTGAACTTGAGCTTGTATCAGAATCACCTGGAGGGGATCTAAATGTGGATCACCAGGACCTACCCTGGTCTGGGATGAAGCCCAATAATCTGCATGTCTGACAAGTTTCCCAGTGATGCTCCGCTGCTCATCCACATACCACACTTCGAGAACTGCTGGTCTGGAAGTCTTGAGAAGGGCTTCCGCTTAGAGGTGCAGTTGGGGCAGCAGGGGAGAACCAATCTCCAGGAAAACCAAGGAGAAAAACGCATTCTCTCGTTAAAGCAACTGGAACTATGCGGGCTTGGTGTTAGTGGTGTAGTGGGTTGGAGGGTGTGGAAATTGAGGGCATAAGTGGTTAGGTGTTGTCTGGGAATAGGGGTGAGACACATGGCCAGTGATGGCCAGATGGACAGGCTGGCTGTCTGGATTCCAGCCACCTGGAGATTAGGGTGGGGCTACCAACATCCAAGGCCGTGGTATCGGGGGATAAAGTGCCTGTGGGCAGTCATCTGACATACAAATCAGATGAACCAAAGATGAGAGTGGCCTTTGGTGGCCTCTACCATGTGCTGGCATGAGATCACTGCCACGCATTTATGAATGCAGCATGAATGAACTGATCTCACTCAGTGGCTGCACCCCCTCTAAGGTCAGGGAGGAGTCTGGGCATGGGGAGGTGAGGATGCCAAACCCAGCTGAACACCCTGAATCACAGTGGCTGGTGTGACATCCAAGATCCCACCACCAGAGATTAATGCTTTCAGGGAAGGCTCTGGCATCTTCCAGGATCCTCTGTTAAAATGTCCCTGGTAGGCTGACTCACCCATTAGCTCAACAAATATTTACGAAGTATCAGGCAGATGCTAGGCAATATAAAACCTTTAGACAGTCATGAGCTAATGCTTTAGTGGGTGTTAATCAGCAATCAGTCCATCTCATCTTCATGTAAAATGGTCAGCAAAGTGAAGGAGCAGGGGGCTGAGGAGCAATCTGTGACTTGGGATTTACGTTCTAGGAGTCAGCAGGCTGGTGCCGTTATTCTGATGGTGGCTCCTGTCAGAGCGGCCAGCGTGGCCCAGAGCTCCTGGTTCATGCCAAATGTCAAGCCTGATGATAGAGGAGTGTGAGTACCAGTGGTGTGAATACAGTGGAGGGTAGGGAGTGGAGAGGGCAGGCAGCAAGGGGAACAGGAAAGATGGAGACATGGGTGGCTGGGTGCTCCTGACCTCAGTTTGACAAGAGCTCCAAAGACATGCGTGTAGACTGAACTCCAGGGGAGTGGTGGGGAATTGGGGTTGATTCTTCTGGAAACCCACCCACGATATCCCAGAGGCCTCCACTGTGGAGAAAAGTTGTTTGCAGTCAGTGTGAGAGGGGTCCTGTAACTTTCATTGTGCTTGAAAGTATTCAAAAGCCAACTGAGGGAACCGAGGGAAGAGCACTAGACTTGGAGTCATGAGCCTCAACTCAAGACTCTGGGCTGTGCCATCTATGTGCTGGGAAAACTCAGTTCAGTCACTTCCTCTTTTGAGCCTCAATTTTCTCACTCATGAGAGAGGTGCTAACACCTCCATCCTAGCCTCTGAGAGGCCACAAGAACAGTGGTTAGAGGCCCTGACTCCAGAGCTCCACCGCTGCGATGCACAAGCCATGTGACTTTGGGTCGGTTATCTAACTTCTCTGTGCCTCCATCAATTCATTTGTAAAATGAGGCTAATTATCATTTCTAACAAGATTCCTTGTAAGAATTAAAGAAGATAATATGCGTAAAGCATCTACAACAACTTTTGGCATCTGGAAAATGCTATATAAGTGTTTATTTCAAAAATGACTGAACAGGATATTGAATTGCCAAACCCATCACCTACCACAACCTATGGATGCAAAGGGAGGGGATTTCTGAAGGGAATTTGCTGTAGGTGCAGGTAAGCAGGTCCTTTCCAAGCCAAGTGGGGGGAGCCCCAGAGAACCATGTGGGTAGGCTAGGGGGTGCTGGCAGGATGAGCACGGGCAACACAGGCATCCCCTCCTGACTGATCTCTGCTGAGCTGCAGAACCTCAAAGGCCACCCTGAGCATTGAAGAGTTCTGGGGGCACCAGACAGGAGGTCCTAGGAGGCTGGGGGTTATGCAAGGACAGGCCTAGTGCTGGCCCCTCAGAGAAGCCTAAAGAGGCAGAGGCAGCCTGCAACAGAAAAGCAAGAACAGCCTGCATGCTTGGTGGGCCCAGTGCTCTGACCTGAGTTTTGTCCCCAACTCGTAAATTCGTATTATGAAGTCCTAATCCCCAATGGGATTATCTGGAGTAAGGAGGCAATAAAGGTTAAATGAGGCCATAAGGGTGGTGAGCCCTGCTCTAAGAGGACCAGTGTCCTTTCAAGAGGAGACACCAGAGAGCTCACTGTCTCTTTTCCCCATGTGAGGACGCAGTGAGAACGAAGCTGTCTGCAAGCCACGAAAAGCACCCCTATCTGAAACCCAAACAGCCTGCACCTTGATCCGGGAACTTACTTCCAGTCTCCATAATTCTGAGAAATAAATGTCTGTGTTAAACCGCCTATCTCTGGCACTGTGTCATGGCAGCCCAAGTGAAGGCACCCAGGCTGCCTGCAAGTGCCCAGGCACCCAGAGGACTCTGCAGTCCTGTGGCTACCTCCAAAGTGCAGGAGCCCCCGGGGTGTGCACCCGGGCAGGACCAAAGATCAGGCCAGAAGCGCAGCTGGTGAGGCCAGGACAGAGGCCCCCACCAGGCATTCTGCAGGGAGAGCAGGCTAGGGATTGGCCACTTGTGCGCCCGGAGGGGTAGCCACAGACAGCACTGGACGGGGCATGGGCACCACCTGGAGCTTCCCTCTTGTAAGGAGACACTCACACCTCTGTCTCTGTTATTGCCTGGTCTTGCTGTACCATGTGCCTCCAATCCCAAATTTCTGGGACTCCCCATGGGAAATCTGACCTGTGTCCAAAAAATGTTACCATCAACCAATTCCAGGGCTCTATAGGGCTGGCTCTTGTTTCGGTTGTTTAAAGTTCAACTCCAGACACCCACTGGCTGCTGCTGCTCCACCCCACGCTTCCCTGGCCCCAGGCTCACCCACCAGAGTTCCCTCCCCAAGGCTGGAGGCACATGAGGCTCAGACCTCATGTGTACCTTCCCATGCTGCTAACCCTGTTGATGTCAGCTCTACCCACCAGGACCTCTCCCCAGCACCTCTCCTCCTGGCTGTACTCCAAGGGAACCCCAGATTCATTAAGACTGAAGGTCTAGAAACAACTTACACAATCAGACCCAGGATCTCCTGCCTGATACTCCCAGTCAGAGGCCTCTAACCCCCTTACAAAAATTGTCCCAGAATCCATGTGCAGCATCTCGGCACAGGCTGGCCCCCACTCTCCACCAAAAGGTCATCTTCAATTGCCAGCCACGGGCCCTCTTGTTCCCTTTCTGAAGCATCCTGTAACCTGAGGGAGAGCTTTGGGCATCACTGAGTTCAAACCTCAGCACCAGCACTTAGAAGCTGTGTGAGCTTAGGTACATTACTGAGCCTCTATGAACCTCAGTAGCTCCCCCCTTCTGAGTTATGAGGGCAATCCCATGAGAACTAACACATGTTACCCCTCCCTCCATTAGGTAACTCGCCTAAAGTCACATTGGGTATGTAGCTCTAGAATCAGGGTGAATCTGAATTTATACACCCAATTTATATCTCATCTTCTCAAAACACACATCTCAAGATTTTCTGTGTTTAATATTAACGTCAATTCAAAATTATGTGGAATTCAGCCGAAAGCTGCTCGGATTTCTTGGCTCAGCTGTGACATGAGTCATTCTGTGCGTACAAGAGCCACTCCTAGCAGCTTCCAGAACCACGCACAGCCTTGATGTGCAGTCAGCTGCTTCCCGCCTAGTGGAGCCGGCATTCGACGTGACTGGAGCCGGACGCTCGTTCACAGTCCTCCCCTTCTGTCAGTGTGAAGCCAGCCCAGTCGTTAACCCTATGTCTCTATAGCTCAGAAAAAGAGTTTTATACAGAAAACCAAAGTTTTTCTCTATCACCTGTGAAAATTCATTCATAGAATTTGCCAGCTGAGCATTTCTGCTCTTTTTGTCTTCTCAGAGAGAATCCATGTGGTATGATTTTCATTTACTTGCTCAACAAATATCTATAGATCTCCTGCTGGAGGCCCGGCACTACAGTCCAAAAAGTTAAATTCAAAAGAACAACTTATTCCCAGTTGCTACTCATTTTCCATGAACCAACTGCTCAGTTAATTCCTCAGAATTGAGTTCAGAAACCTTGAAAGTCCTGCAGGCTCCATAACTACAGGTAACCTGGTTTTATTCAAAGAAAGACTGTCCTGTTCCAATCCCGTTAAATAAATCCACTCCCCTCAACCAGGCCAGCCTGGGGTGGCGTGCCTACGAGGCTGCTGCTTCTCCTCCACGCTTTCTCGTTCTCTGTTTGTACCCTCTTCTTTCAGTTAGCAAGCTTCCCTCCAACTCCCTGGGCCATCTTGCCACAAATCTAAAGCCACTTTCCCCTCCGTACCTTTCGAGGGTGAGGGGCCCAGTCCCTGCTCCAGTGTGTCTTTTGCCCCAACCACCACCACAGCAGTTCTCTGACAACAGCCGAGCCTCGGACAAGTCAATTCAATTCTGACCCTATCTGGAGATCGCCTGAGATACCACAGGTTAAGAGCTCAGTTCCACAAGACTGTGCACCCTCCCCCCACACTCCTCCAAAAACACACATTTCAGATGCAAATCACAAATCCAGATTGCCACCTGGGCTTCTGACCAACTGGCTATAGTTCAGAGGTCCCCATGACACCCACCTTGGGTTCAGTTAACTTGCTAGAGTGGTTCACAGAACTCAGAGAAGCATTTGACTGTTGAGATGACCACTTTTCTTTTTGTTTACTATAAAGAGCTATAACTCAGGGACAGCCAGATGGAAGGCATGCATAGGGTGAGGGTATGGGGGAGGGCCACAGTGCCTTCAGGCCCTCTCTGGGCACACCTCTCTCCCAGGACCTCCACTTGTTCACTAACCCGGATGCTGTCCCAAATGCATCCTTTCTAAGAATTTCTGCAGAGGCTTCATGACAGGCATGACTGATCATCACTGGCCATGGATGACAGTTCAATATCTAGCCGCCTCCCCTCTAGGGAGGTCAGGGGTATGGGAGTGTTACAGGAATGGGGACAAAGACCAAACACATATTACTTTAAATCACATTGCCCCTTTCCCTCATTCTAGCCACTGCCTGCTGCCTCAACTTCCTTGGCTCCTGGGAACCAACCAAATGGACCACTCTTTGCTTTGTCCACTGAACGGGGATAAAATTAAAGTCTGCCAATAGGACATCTCATTTCACCCAATAAAGCTAACTCCTCCTACCCTATGGTACATAAATATGGATGGAAATATGCACGTTGGCTAAAACTTCTCTTTACAAGCCCACGCCAGCACTACAGCACACGAAGATGAAAGGCTATAGGGCGATCCTCACACAACTGAGCAAAACAAAGCCCTGTCTATCTGAATTTGAACAAAATAAGGCCAGTCCCCAACTACAAAAGTTCTATTCCAGTAAGAATGACTTTTATTTACCTGGCAGAAGTGCCAAGTTCATCAGATAAATGCAACCTAATGAATCCGTCTGCTCGGCTGCCTCAGTGTAATGATCTTATTAAATGTTCCCAAATGGTTTCCCACCCCCGCCACCGGGGCTGATCAAGGACTCTTTCTTTAAACACTCCATTTACCTTCCGACAGTCATTTCTCACACAGCCTAATAACCTTGTCTCCCTTGAGCCAGTTTAGGTTAAATTTTAAGCTGGAGTTTACCAAGTTTAAGGAGGCTGGTTGGGACATTTTTATTTCCTGTTGCAGCCTCACCAGCCACTTGCTCTATAACACCCAAAGGACAACTTCTTATTTTCCAATCTGTCAAGATCCTTTCTCGGGACTTCCCTGGTGGTCCAGTGGCTGAGACTCCATGCTCCCAAAGCAAGGGGCCCGGGTTTGATCCCTGGTTGGGGAATTAGATCCCATATGCCATAACTAAGCATTGGCATGCCGCAACTAAAGATCTCGCATGCCTCAGTGAAGATCAAAGATCCCATGTGCCGTGACTAAGACCCAGCACAGCTAAATAGATAGATGGATATTTTTTAAAAGATCCTTTCTCATTGTAAATGTGCATCTTGTCACTCTTTTTGTCTGAGTTCTTAAAAGATGTGTAGTGTTTCCCATAAAAGACCAGCCACAGCTAAACAATTTCACAAGGACTCTGGGCTTTCGACAACAGTCAGTCAGTGCCCTTCTTACTCACAAAAGCCATTGTAGCCCACATCAGTTTAATACTGAACTTGGCCCTTTCCTCCAAAGCTCATGATGATAGGCACGCTAGGATATGTGAAGCTTTATGAAGACAGTGAGGGGTCACAGGGAGAAGACCCAGCTGACAGCAATCACCCTCAAACCCCTATCATGGACTCCTTTTCCCCCTGAGTCTCTCTCCCTGGCCCCAGTCACCAGGCGGCCCCGTGGCTGTGCCTTCGCCCTCCCTACTGGTTCTGAAACTGGGAACCACTGACCCCCACGTTCACGGCAGCACTGTTTACAACTGCCAAGTTACGAAAGCAACCTAAGTGTCCAACAACAAAGAGATGAAGAAGAAACATGATTTTATATATATATATATATATATATATATATATATATATATTATACAAACACACAACGGAATACTACTCAGCCATTAAAAAGAATAAAACCTTGCCATTTACAACATGGTGGACTTGGAGAGTACTATGCTAAGTGCAAGAAGTCAAAGACAAATACTGTATGATATCACTTATTTGTGGAAGCTAAAAAGTGTAACAGACTAGTGAATATAACAGAGAAGAGAGTCATAGATTCAGAGAAGAAACTAGTGGTTGCCAGTGGAGGGGGCGGCATGGAGGGAGGGGACTAAGAGGTGCAAACCATTGGCTGTAAGATAAGATCGAGTTTAAGGATATACTGTGTGACACGGGGAGTATAGCCAATATCTTGCAATAAATGTAAATGGAAAGTAACCTTTAAAAGTTGTATTAAAATAATAAATACATATGTATTAAAATACGTAAAAAAAGTAAGACTGGGACTCACCTAGAGTAGACCTCTGAAAATGACTGATGCCAGGTTCTAAACTAGAGATGCCGACATAACTGGTCTGTGTGTGGCCGGCACGTTGACTCTTCACAGTCCAGGAGCACTCCAGCCCTAGACCAAGTTGGCCCAGTCCCTCTTCACTTTGGGTAAGCTGTTTAGCTCCATACGCAAGCTTGAGCACCCCTCTCCTCTGAGAGGCAGTAGGGCCTGTGATCAGTTTTCCACAGTCCCTACCATTCCTTATCCAACCCCACACTGAAGCTGAGTTTCCCTCACTTAGTCACTAATGTTTTCCCTGTCAATTTCCCAATAGCTAAAAAATAAATAAATAAAAGGTATATGTCTTGTCCCCAGGTCTACCCAAAGAGAGAGCACCAGCAAAGCCCTGTGTTTCCTCCACCTGGGCTGGTTTGCTCACTTCTCTTGAGGGCATTTAAATCTGTGACCCTGGCACTGTCTTCATTTCAGGAAGGATGAAATGTCCTTCATGTCATCATCATTCCTGTCATAGGGGAGAAAACTAGGGCTCACAGTCATACAACGGTTAGATCCTCTTAATTTAACTCAGAAGTCCAGGCTCTTAAGATCTACAGGATTCTGCAGTCTCCAGAGGAGCTGTGTTGGTACCCTACACTATTCCCTGAGAGCTCTGGCTGTTGGAAAATCCCTCCTTCTATGGGACTCAAATCACTTTTCAGCTCAAATATAATGTTCATATAAAAAGAAAGGGAAGGAAGGAGAGCCTGGGGTCCAGATGCTTTTTGGCTGACCAGTAGGTTCTGTTCAGCTAGGGACCAGCAGTGTCTCTGCTGTCTGGAGAGACCGCCCTGGGGTATGGGGCCCCAGAATGCCCAGAGTCAATGCTGAGGGCTCAAAAGGAACCTAGGTGCTTATTCGCCAACAGGCAAGAAGTAATGGGTCCCTAGAGACCAGACATATAGGGTTGGAGGCAGCAGTCAGGACAGAGTGGAGGCGAGAGCCTGGAACACAGGCTCTGATTTGGAGCTGAGGTTGAAGGGATGCACTTTGAAGATGGGAACAGGGGTTTCAAATCAAAAAACACATGTGGCTTCTAGAAGCTAGAGAAGGCAAAAAAGGAAAGTCTCCCCTAGATCCTCCAGAAGGAGCACTGGACAGTTGACCACTTGATTGGAGGACTTCTGACCTCAAGAAATGTAAGAGAGAAATTTGTTATATTAAAAAGCACAAGTTGTGCTCATCTGTTACAGCAGCAAAAGGAAATTAACACCGTTAAAGGTTTGGACCCTTCCACCTTGGAAATTGCCTACGGCCGCATAACAAAGCACCACTAACAGACTGGCTTACACTACAGAAGTGTATCGTCCTACAGTTCAGGAAGCAACAAGTCTGAGATCAAGATGCCTGCGGGCTCACATCCCTCTGAGGGCACAGGGAAAAAGCCGCTCCCGGCCATGCTCCTAGCTTCTGCCAGATTCCTGCCTTGTAGTAGCATGACTCCTAGCGTCACATCACATCGTCCCTGTGTGCACATCTGTCCCTGGGTCCACATTTCCTTTTGACAAGGACACAGTCATTCAGGATGAGGGCCCACCCTACTGAGCTTATTTTAACCCGGTCATCTGCAAAGACTCTATTTCTAAATAAGGTCACATTCACAGGTACTGATGGCGATGACTTCCATCTCTCTTAGGGGCACACAGTCCAACCTATACACAATATTACTCCTAAAATCTGCCTCCTTTAAATACATGCCGTGCTGCTGAGCCCATTGAAACTGCCCAGGAGCAGAGACCAGCTGCTTGGGGACAGCTGGTCTGTCCCCAGTTGTGGTCCAACCACAACTCCCTGTAGTTCATCACAGTCCATGAGGCGTGGGGTGCTGTGGTCCCCCGACATCCCCTACAGGCAGCAGATACCTCCAGGTAAGGACCGTGTGGCCCCTTCCTCCTACAGCCTTCAGCCCCCCCCTGCTACCTGTCTCATGTCACCTGAGGCTGGGCCCTGCATTGGTCACTGTTTTTCTCATCTGCCTCCCAGGGGAAACATGCAGCTGGCCATCTCTGCTCCTAACTTCTCCGCTGCATCCTCAGCACCATTGAAGAGCCACACCCCCGGTAAGCATTTGCTGAGATGATGCATTCCTCATCTGTGGTTCCCATCCATCCGCTGAGTCCTACAAACACACCAGCACCAAGTCACTCTGTGGTGACTGAAGAAATGGTCCCAGAGAAGCTTCCCTACATACAGAGACGCTGAGCTTGCCCGGTTTTTCGGCTTGTTTGTTCAGGCCATGCCATGCAGCATGTGGGATCTTAGGTATTGGAAGTGCAGAGACTTAACCACTGAACCACCCGGGAAGTCCCTAGCCTGGTTTTAAACACTGTTTGTGAGGTGGGGGCATCCTCTGAATGATCAGGGCTCTCAGGGTGCAGCTGGCCTCCTAAGCTCAAGTGAAAATTAAACTGGGACTTCCCTGGTGGTCCAGTGGTTAAGAATCTGCCTGCCAATGCAGAAGACATGGGTTTGATTCCTGGTCCGGGAAGATTCCCCAAGCTGTGGGGCAACTAGGCCCGTGCACCACAGTTACTAAGCCCCTGCTCTAGAGCCCACGAGCAACTACTGAAGTTTGTGCACCCAGAGCCTGTGCTTCTCAGCAACAGGAGCCACCACCACGAGAAGCCTGCACACTGCAAAGAAGAACAGCCCTGGCTTGCTGCAACTAGAGAAAGCCTGCACGCAGCAATGCAGACCCAGCACAACTAAAAACAAATAAATAAATACAAAGAAAATTAAACCGGAGTGGATTCTTTTGAAGCTGAGACCCGATCTGACAGCAAAGTTCTCCCTTAAGAGTAACACTGAAAGTGAAAGGGTTAGTTATTCAGTCGTGTCTGACTCTGTGACGCAGTGGGCTGTGGCCCACCAAGCTCCTCCATCCATGGAGTTCTCCAGGCAAGAATACTGGAGTGGGTAGCCATTCCCTTCTCCAGAGGATCTTCCCGACCTAGGAATCCAACCCAGGTCTCCTGCACTGCAGGCAGACTCTTTACCATCTGAGCTACCAGGGAGCCTATCAACTATCATTAGCAAGAGGGCTTACAACAATCCAGGCACTGGGCTTAATGAAGCCAGAATCAGCCACTTATTCACCCATCATTGAGACCACCCAGAATCAATCTCATCCTTAAGCCTTCAGGGATTTGAGTGAAGTTCTTCTGTTTTTCCCTACTGAGACTCCTCTTCTCCAACCCCAAACTGTTCTTTCTCATTAAGACATGTTTCAAGCTCTTGCCCCATCTTACTCTCTTACTCACCCTCTCCAGATATAACCCAGTTTTCTAAGGCCCTAAACAATGTTCCAAGTGTAGTCTGACCAGGGAGGAGTTAGGTAGATAGCCACCTCCATTGTTCTAGGTGATATATCTCTTTTAATGCATCCTAAGATCACAGCGCCATTTTTGGAATCTATTCCAAAAATCTCCAAGGTCTCTGGTAGGAATCAGGTACCATAAGCTGCTACAAAGAGATGACGTTGTAATTCCTGTGCTATAGCAGAGTAAACTGAAGCTTGGAGAGGAGTGACCTGCTGGTGAGCATCTGTCCAGTTACTCAGGGTTCTCCTGTCTCCAAACCTCAAGTTCTCCCCTCCTTTAACCAAGACATTTTGGTCTCTCAGTTTCTTCATCTGAAAAATGCAGAAACTGGATCTCTCCCAGCTCTGGCATGCTCTGACTTGTCTTCTAAATGCAGAGTCCAAAAGCCAAAGGGTGAACAGAACAAAGAAGCCTTGCGCCTAGATCTAAAACTCCCAAGAGAAACAAAAAAAGCTCCCTTTTCTACTCCTCATCCCAGCCTTACCTACTTTGGAAACTTGGGATTAAGTGATGCATGCTGTTGGTTAATGGTAGTTCTAAATTTGACAGTTAGTCGAGCCTTTGGGCTGCAGCAGTACAACGTTCTTGGCAAGTCAGCCCACATCATCTCTCCTATTTCTTCCCTGTTCTCACTCCACAAAAGTATGTCTCACTGCACATCCCATTTTCAAAATATTTTTTCCTCTCACTCCCGTAGCAAGCCAAATAACACTCTCCCAAAATGCCTTTAAAACAAGAACACAGAGTCCTCCCTAAGCCCCAGGTGCAAAATGGATTTCGGAAAGCCGCTCTTCTTCTGGCCCTGTGTTCTCATGCCAGGAGCACTGCCCCAGGGCTGTCTCAAAAGCTTCATCCTTCACTATGTTCTCAGTAACATCTTCTCCCTGGGTACGTGTGCCCGCTGGTGCCCCACCTGTTTTTCTCCTGGTGGGAGAGGCACAGAGTCACAATGTAAGGAACACAGTGGGTGTCACCATCCACATGCGACAGGTGAGGACTCAGCACAGAGAAGACAGGGGGCTGAGCCAAGATCAAGGAGCTGGTTAGTGCTGGCCCTGAGAAAAGACCAAGTGTCCTTTCTACTACAGTGTGTCTGGAAACAGGATTGCCACCATGAAATGAGGGACAGATCTCTGTCCCTGACATCTACCTCTTTCCAGTCTGCCTCTCTGATTCCAATCACCCTCTGTCCAAGAGCCAGCTGAAGAGCCACCACCTGCAGGAAGTGCTTCCTGGGCACCTCAGCCCATAGACCCTGCTTCCTCTGAAATCCAAAAAGTGCTTCAGCTCCCCGCTACCTCGGCCCTTAGCACTGATGACTGGCTCAAGGCAGTGACCCCTTTCCACAACCAACGAGCCAACTTCCACAAACCTAGGGTGCGTTGGCCTGGCACCAGCACACGGGGAACCTCCACCAACAGCACTTGCTGTCACTACTGTTATCACTCAGTGTTCCAGCTGCTGTGACTGCGAGACCAGCTACCCCCAAATTTAGTGACACAGGAAAAGTCTTCTGCTCATGGACTCTGGTTTAGATATTCAGCGCACAGAGAGAACAGCTTGTGTCTGTTCCATGAAGCCTGGGCTTCAGCTGGAAGGCATGAAGGTTTAAGGGTGCCTTGAAATCTAGGAACTAGAGTTATCCAAAGTCTCCCTCGCTCACACGTCTAGCAGTCGATGCTGGCTGATGGCTGGGAGCCTTGGTTCCTTTGCCTGTGATCTCTCCCCATGAGCTAGCTTGGGCTTCCTCACAGTGTGACATCCAACTTCCAAGGGCAAGAATCCAGGGAGGAGAGACCCTGGAAGCTGTATCCTTCTTACAGCCTGGCCCCAAAGTCAGAGAGAATCAGTGTTGCAAGACTCTGGGAGTCAATCTTGGTGGAAGGAGTGTCAGTACCATTGTAAGAGCATAGATGAGGCCACCTTTGAAAAAATAGAACCTCTAAAAAAAAAAAAAAAGAAAGAAAGAAAAATACTATCTCTATGATCCTTACTATTATCTTTTATCATCACTTCTCCTTTAGGATGGGTCTCCTTCAGATGGCTCCTCCATCCCTTCTGACCATACAGCTGCCCCAGCTTTTAACCAGATATATCTGGTCCTGCGGTGGACAAAGCTCAAGCTCAGGCTCAGATTCCCGCCACAGCCCATACGAACACAAGCAGCACTAACCTTCGTCCTAATTTCTTTGCAGGAGGAGGTGTATATATCCCCAGGACCTGGTCCCAAGCAGGAGGATGAAAAAAAAAAAAATGTAATTCCTAAGAGATTTCAGGACAGAATTTTCTAGTTGCTAACAATTTTTGCTAGTCATACTGTGTAGGCCGAAACTGTACTCAGCTAAATATCTACACTTCCTGGCGTCATTTGCCAAGACAGATGGTGAGTGAGAAATAAACGGTTGTCATGAGGGACCTCCTGGAAAGTTTTCTAATGAAGTTGACTTGGCTGATGGATGCATTTTCCTACCCTGCCCATTCCTCATTCTTCTTGTCTAGACTCAGACATGATGGCTGGAAGGGTAGCATCCTTCTTGTGCCTACGAGGTAGCTTTGAGACTAGAACAGAAAGATGGAAGGCTGGTGCCTGATAACATCATGGAGCCACCACAGTAGTTCTAAAGTATCTATTTGCATTAAGCAAAAGAGAAAAAAAGAAAGCCCCTATCTTGGATGCCTTATTTTGTATCTTTACTATTTGTATCCAAGTACAGTTATTGAGCCACCCCTCCTGACCTTGACCTCACACACTAGTAAAGTAATGCTCAAAATTCTCCAACCCAGGCTTCAGCAATACATGAACCGTGAACTTCCAGATGATCAAGCTGGTTTTAGAAACAGCAGAGGAACCAGAGATCAAATTGCCAACATCTGCTGGATCATCAAAAAAGCAAGAGAGTTCCAGAAAAACATCTATTTCTGCTTTATTGACTATGCCAAAGCCTTTGACTGTGTGGATCACAATAAACTGTGGAAAATTCTGAAAGAGATGGGAATACCAGACCACCTGACCTGCCTCTTGAGAAATCTATATGCAGGTCAGGAAGCAAAAGTTAGAACTGGACATGGAACAACAGACTGGTTCCAAATAGGAAAAGGAGTACATCAAGGCTGTATATTGTCACCCTGCTTATTTAACTTCTATGCAGAGTACATCATGAGAAATGCTGGGCTGGAAGAAGCACAAGCTGGAATCAAGATTGCCAGGAGAAATATCAATAACCTCAGATATGCAGATGACACCACCCTTATGGCAGAAAGTGAAGAGGAACTAAAAAGCCTCTTGATGGAAGTGAAAGAGGAGAGTGAAAAAGTTGGCTTAAAGCCCAACATTCAGAAAACTAAGATCATGGCATCTGGTCCGATCACTTCATGGCAAATAGATGGGGAACAGTAGAAACAGTGTCAGACTTTATTTTGGGGGGCTCCAAAATCACTGCAGATGGTGACTGCAGCCATTAAATTAAAAGATGCTTACTCCTTGGAAGGAAAGTTATGACCAACCTAGATAGCATATTCAAAAGCAGAGACATTACTTTGCCAACAAAGATCCATCTAGTCAAGGCTATGGTTTTTCCAGTGGTCATGTATGGATGTGAGAGTTGGACTGTGAAGAAAGCTGAGTGCCGAAGAATTGATGCTTTTGAACTGTGGTGTTGGAGAAGACTCTTGAGAGTCCCTTGGACTGCAAGGAGATCCAACCAGTCCATCCTAAAGGAGATCAGTCCTGGGTGTTCATTGGAAGGACTGAAGCTGAGGCTGAAACTCCAGTACTTTGGCCACCTCATGCAAAGAGTTGACTCATTGGAAAAGACCCTGATGCTGGGAGGGACTGGGGGCAGGAGGAGAAGGGGACGACAGAGGATGAGATGGCTGGATGGCATCACTGACTCAATGGACATGAGTTTGGGTAAACTCCAGGAGTTGGTGATGAACAGGGAGGCCTGGCGTGCTGCGATTCATGGGGTCGCAAAGAGTCAGACACGACTGAGCGACTGAACTGAACTGAACAGTTACTGATAAGAGTCTTTTTATCACCACCAGCTTTTAGATTAGTCTTCCTGCTTCAAACCTCACCCAGCTCCAATCAAATCTTCCTTACATGTGAATCTGTTAAAGACTCTTTTCTGCTATGAAGTCTTCACTGGCTTCCCAGCACTTCTAGACAAATTTGTACTCTTCAGTATGACATTTGAGATTCTTCACACCCAGACCGGAATCAAGATTTATCCCCTCCCTCACCCCTCAGACAACATGTGCTCAAGCCACTACACAATTCTCAGCATTCTGGCTCACAGTAGTCCTCTGATACAACTTCCCTACCTGAAATGTTCTGTGTGGTAAACACCTTAAGTGGCTAAAGCCACTTACTTCAGGAAGTCTTCCCTGATGTCCAGAGTAAGCCATTGCCTCCCATGGGCTTCTAAGACAAGTTCTTTGTAAGTAACTCAAATCTGCAGTATTTGCCACACATGATTACAATTACTTATTTTTCTGATCAGTCTGTCGCCTAAGGCTGTGGGCTCCCCAGAAGGCAGGGACAGAGCCTTACTGGTCTGTTTATCCTAGCTCTTGGCAAATTTTGAGATGAGTTGGTGGGTGATAAATGAATGCACAGACCCTACCACCTGAGGACTCAGAGTCTTCATCCTTCATGCGGCAGGGGCCTTGGGTCATGGCTGGGCTGAAGAAGGATGCAGGGAAACTGACCAGACACCTAAAAGAGGTGCTTGCCCGATGCTCGTGCTGTGCTTGGGGTCCATGGATAGCCTGAAGCTGTCCCTGGGGACAGGGCAAAGGGCAGGGTGAATATGGACTCCACGTCCCTTCCACATGTATCAAAAGGCAAAGGAGGGTGGGCAACCCCATGAGTGGCCTCCTTCCCATCTTACCCTCCCCCAGCCCCAATCCACGCTGCAGTCCATCAATCCCCATCCAGGGGAAACCCCAGAGATGGGAAAACCTCAGCCCTGCTTTGGGCCACCAAACCATAGGGCAGGTGCCAACTGCTCCAACGAGAATCCCCACCAGAGACCAATTTCATTCTAAAGCCCTTCCCCCCACAAGCTCATCTCGTCTCCACAAGGCTGAGCAGAGCCCCGATTGGTACTATTATGGACCCATTTTACAAGTGGGGATGTGGTGCCCAGAGAGGCAAGTTGTATCCAAGCTCACACAGCCAGCAAGAAGCCAAGCTAGGGGCGAAAATACAAGTACCAGGGCTGCACAGCAGCCGCTGACTGCGGTGGCATCAGGGGATGCCAGGCCCTTGACTCACTCGTGAGGCCCAGCTCCCACGCAGCCCCCTTTAAGGAGTGCTGGGTCTTCCAGCAGGGCTCCAGTCTTAATTTTAGCTTGGAGGCTTGCCACTGGACGCTTCAGCCAGCGGCAGGCTGAAGTTATGCGGGACAGCTGTCAGCCGGCACGCTGGGTGGGGCCTATTTAGCCAGCAGGGGCACAAGTCTGGGGACATTGGTGTCTGTGCCCCAGGTCTTTTCAGCCCCGCTGGCCACACGGCTCCCATCTCCTCCCGTGGGTCCCCTGGCTCCACGATGATGGCCGAGGAGCACACAGACCTGGAGGCCCAGATCGTCAAGGACATTCACTTCAAGGAGATCGATCTGGTGAACCGGGACCCTAAGAACATCAACGAGGACATAGTGAAGGTAGGCTTGAGGGCCTGCCCTGGTGCTGCCTGCCCAAGGGTGTGGGTTTGGGTGCTAGATGGGAGTGGGCTCTGCTCCAGGGCCATCGGCTTCCCTGTTCCTCCCTGGCTTCTCCAAATACCCGCTCCGAAACCAGCTTGTACCCCCAGAGAACCTTTAGTGTAAACAAGAGCAAAGAATCAGTCACACATACAGGACCATCCACCAGGGCGGGAGAGGCGAGTTGCAAAGGAAGCTCCTTACAACTCAGCCACTATTCCCATCTGCTCCTGGAGTTCAGCCGGGAACAGACAAGGTGGCCAAGTCGGGCCCTTTCTGTGCCAGGGGCATTCTGCGGTCTCCACAGTGGGCCTGGGATTAATCCCCAGAAGGCAGCTTCCAGCAGGGCTCCTGGCCCCTCACAGGGGGCCCAGCTTCCCCAGGGCACCACTGAACACCCACTTCCCCAGGCTGGGGGGCTATGACCAGCACTCATGTCTGCTCCCAGCCTGACGCCAGTGTCCAGTGGCCAGGGCAGGGCAGAGGCCCTCAGAGGGCACCAGGGCCCTTGAAAGGGGATCTCAGATGAGGGTTACCCTGCCTTCAGGGAGTCTCCCCCATGGCTGTGCCTGAGTCAGGCCTCTTTCCTTGCCCACATGCCACCAGCAGCCTGGCTGCCTCCAGGCCCACACCTCAGTCCAACCTCCACCCGATAGCCACAGGCATCTTACTACAGCAGAATTCCTGGGAGCAGGGTGCCCAACCACAAGCATCAGAGTCACTGGAAAGGCCTTTAAAAGGGCACGTGAAGGGGCCTCTAGGGTCCTCTGAATACATCAGAAACACAGACCAGCCCCGCCCAGTAGAAACATAATGTGACCCATTATACAATTACTCTATGTCACTTTAAATTTTCTAGCAGTCATGAGTTTAAAAAGGAAAAACAAACAGGTCAAGTTAATTTTCACAATATTTTTCATTGAACTCTATGTATCTAGATTTCATAAAATGTAGAGCTGAAAATTGATTCACAAGCCCAAACTGTTCCAAACATTCTTAAAGTTTCCCAGTCACAGGATAGACTATCGATTTTTACATTTTAAGTAAAATTAAACATGATGTAGAATTCTTCAGTTGCACTCACCATAGGTCAAATACTCATACATATCTCAAGGCTACTGGGTTAGACAGCGTGGTTAAGGGCTTGTTCTAAGCACCGCCCTGCATTGTCACCTTCAGCAGGATACCTCCCAAGCTGGCTGAGTCTAACTTTTTCCCATGGCTTCTGAACCCCAGCATAATCTGGCCCCCACCTTCCTCTTCTACCTCCAGCCCCCATGTCAGGAGCCAGTCACAGGAACCAGAACATACTCCTGTGTCTGCCAGGAGTGCCTGCTTCCTCTTCTCCATGTGGTGTAGGCCCCACTCAGCCATTGAGACCTGATTTAAACATCACCTCCTCCAGGAAGCCTTCCCTGACTGCCCCAGGAAATCAGGAGCTCCTTCCTCTGTGACCCCACTTCACGCAGGCCATTTCTCTGTAACAGTTTACATTATGCTATTATTGTATTTATAAGCATCATTTGTGGTGGAGATAGTATAATCACGACACAGCTTGGAAAGTTCAGCAAAATTAGGGAATGAGTTTTCCAAACTGAAAAGCACTATAAAAACTTTAAGTAGTATTTGTCACGGTTTGGGCAGTGTGATCTAGAGGGAATGGTCCCAGACTTGACGCTAACAGATCTGGTTTCAAATCCAGACTCGTCTACCTAAAAACAATGACACCAGACCCTCTGCAAAATGTTCATAATTTACCCACCCCCATCCCGACGGGGTAAATGGATCTCAGAGCAGCACTGTGCAATAGAAATAGACCATGAGGATTACATGAGATAAGGGATTTGAAAGTGCCTAATAGAGTCCCTGGCACAAAGCAAGCGTGTGCAAATGTGAGCTGATAGGAGCCAGGAGCCTGGAGGGCAAAAGAACTAAGCCAGGGCCAGCACGGATGCCCAGGTTCTGCTCTGGTGGTCCCTTTCCAGCTGCTGGGATGGAGAAGAGGATCCCAGGGAGAAGGCGGTTTCTGAAGGATTCCTGCAGCAGGTGACAAGTGGAGAGAGGCTCAAGGGTCCCAGTGAGCCAGGAGCGAGCCGGCTCCAGGCCCAGACTGTAATTCTCAGGAGGGATGGCAGTGGCCACACTGGTGCAACTGCTTATGTTGCCTCTTGGGGACTAGAAGCTATCCTCACTGGAGGCACTGAGCCACGGAAAACCATCCCTCCAAGGTGAAGCAAAAGGCCCACAAACATTCCTGTTGGGAGTGAAATGAAATTCGCTCAGTTGTGTCCGACTCTTTGTGACCCCGGACTATACAGGCCATGGAATTCTCCAGGCCAGAATACTGGAATGGGTAGCCTTTCCCTTCTCCAGGGGATCTTCCCAACCCAGGGATCAAACCCAGGTCTCCCGCATTGCGGGTGGATTCTTTACCAGCTGAGCCACAAGGGAAGTATACTGAGGATAAGCTGGTCTGGGAACTTATTTGACTTTTTCTTTCCTTTTTAATGAGTAAGAGGAGACTTCAGGTTGGTGTAATGGGCTGTGAAACAATAAAGGAAAGGAAGAAACAGGGGAGAATGTGGCTAGAAGAGAGGGGTCAGACTGGACAGACTGGCCTTCGGGTCACCTGGACGTCTTTCATCAACCGGGCAAAGGACAGGGGCAAGGGGAACAGACTTGGAGAGAAAGAGAAACAAGGCGAGGCCAAGAAGGAGGCTGGAGCTGCCCGCGGGCACGGAGGACACAGTAAGACGGAATAAAGTAAGACACAACGGAATAAACTGGGCTACGGAGACCCACGCCTGGCCCCATCCTGACACTAACTTGCTATGTGACTCTGGGCAAATCCCTTTCCCTCTCTGGGCTTCAGTCCCTAGTGCAGACAGAGGCCGAGTGGAAAAAAGTGAAAGTTGCTCAGTCAAGTCCAGCTCTTTGCGACCCTATGGACTATATAGGACTCTATATAGTCCATAGACTATATAGTCCATAGAGTCTATATATATAGAGTCTATATAGTCCATAGAGTCCATGGACTCTGCCCATGGAATTCTCCACGCAAGAATACTGGAGTGGGTTGCCATTCCTTCTCCAGGGTAACTTCCAGACACAGGGATCGAACCTGGGTCTCCTCCATTACAGGCAAATTATTTACTGTCTGAGCCACCAGGGAAGCCCGGAGTGGAAAGAGAGACCCATTCCCTTACCGGTGCTGCTGAGTTTTCACACAGTAAAGCCAACGGTGGAGAACAGGAGATGCACTCACTGGGTCCATGGATTTGACCCTCAGGAGAAGGAGGTGCTCTCTTTGGATTTCCAGAGTCGAAACTTCACTGAACTTCACTGAGCAAGGCCTGGTGTTGCCCTTGAACCCAGGATGGAAGTGAGTGCCAAGGGCGGAGGGAGAGCCCTGCACAGCCCAACAGACTTGACTGTAGGCTCCGTGCTCTGGGGTGGGGCTGGGCAGAGGGGAGGCTGCCCCATTGCCTTTGCCCCTACCACCACCACCACCATTCACAGAACATCAGTGCCACCAATCACTGCTTGCTCTGTGCCAGGCACCGGGCTGCTGCTGAGATGGTGATGAGCAAGTCAGACCCACTGTCTGTGAGCCCTGTGCCAGGCTCTGGGGCAGGAAATGAGGGCCAGTGGTCCAGTGCTCCAGCTGGCCAGATAAGACACCGTTCCCTTCAGATCCAAACTGCAAAGCCTCCAGCCCCTCCCCCATGCACTTCTGCAGGACCTCAGCCCCACCCCCACTGTCTGCCTGTTATTTGAGAGGGGTCTCAGGACTCTCATTGACAACTCACGCTTAGGCAGCGGGGCCGTGGAGCAGGACATCTGACCCCTGTGTCAGGCGGGTCATTTGGTTTCTGTTTTCAGCCTCTCTCTGAAAACCCTTCAAACAGACCTGATCCCAGCCCGTCACACCAGTTCCCACCTACCTCCAATCCATATCTGCCACACACGCCTTCCTCCTCCAGTAAAACACACAAACACCACCTTCTGCCGCTGAGCTCAAGCTAAGAAGTACCTAGAGAACCCAACAGCTCCCTCTTCCCCCCAGTTCTCCAAAATCTGTTTTCAGTGTGGACCCACCTGGACACCCTATTGCATGAAGATGTGACTGACCTGGTGCTTCCTCTTGAGAAGAATCCAACCCAACAGAGAAGATGAGGCTACATTGATGAGAACGTACAGGAGGCGGTGGTAAACACCATGAATCAGCCATCAGTTGAAGGGTCACAGGAGGTTAAGAGAGGAAGGCACTCGCAAAATCAAGGGCCAGCTTCATGGGGAGGTGGTATCCACGCTGCATAAATAACGAGGAAAATGTAAAATGTGGAAAGGGGGCATCAGGCTTTCCAAGAAGAAGGGACGAAATAAGCAGAGGCCACAACATGGAGCAGGATGTTGGGCAGCATCAGCAAAGCTGAGGCCCAGGCACGGCCACTCCCCAGCCTATATCCATGGCAGACATCACCAATGGATCACAGCACGTTTCCAGGAAGCCATGGGCCATAGGCTTGGCCGAGCTGGCACACAGGTGAAACCTCTTTGCTACACTGTCTGCAGGAGAACAACAGGATTAGAAATGCCTGCATTTATGGGAGAAAAGGCAGAAGGGGCCGGATGATGCTGAATTAGGAAAGGTCATAATCTGCCAGGCATTCCACACTGGCAACTTCTTCATTTGAAAACTTTTCATCTTGCCCCCTGGCGAGTACCTCTAAGAAGGGCTGCTGCTGCTACTGCTGCTGCTAAGTCACTTCAGTCGTGTCCGACTCTGTGTGACCCCATAGATTTCGGCCCACCAGGCTCCCCCGTCCCTGGGATTCTCCAGGCAAGAATACTGGAGTGGGTTGCCATTTCCTTCTCCAATGCATGAAAGTGAAAAGTGAAAGTGAAGTGACTCAGTCGTGTCCAACTCTTAGTGACCCCATGGACTGCAGCCCACCAGGCTCCTCCATCCATGGGATTTTCCAGGCAAGAGTACTGAAGTGGGGTGCCATTGCCTTCTCCGCTAAGAAAGGCTACCCTGGACTAACTCCCACTGAGGTATTTGTAACTTCGTGTTGTGGGGACTCCTGTGTTATGAACTAGAATTTTTAAAAATGTGGTCCACTTTCCTGGGGGCACTTGTTAAAATGCAGACTTCCAGGCCCTGCCACCAGTCAATGTTTTGTGCTTTCAAGAGCTAGCCAGTCCTCTTCGTCTAACAGAAGACACGCCTAGAGTCCAGAGTCATCACCAGTTTTCCTTAAAGATGCACAGTATCAGTTGTGTGACAAACCATCCTAAAACTCGATGGCTTAAAGCAACAGCCCTTCAAGGCTCTCTCAGTTCTGTGGGTTGACTGGACTTGACTGGGCAGGTCTCAGTGGCAGCATCTCCTCTGCCACATCCTGCTGGTGGAGCAAGGCACAAGGTGAGCCCAGACTGAGACTGTGCCCAGACAGAAGCCCTGACAGGCATCACTAATTGGGGGTCATCTTTGGAGACTAGCTAATGTCCCTCGAGAAGCTGGTACACAGCCAAGCCTAGAAGTCAAGCCAAGGCAATTCCTACTCCTCACCAGTCCACCACACCAACCTCACAAAGGCAGAAACTAAGGGGCCAGGGAGAGGATGGAAGAGATGGGCAAGGGCAGGGCTCACTAAGATCTGAAGGGGACTCCTCTGACGGGACACTTCTCTCCTCCCTGATGCCCCCTGTTATCTGAGTCTCTTCATAGCTCCTTCGTCTGTGCCCTTAGCTTCAGGCCAGGTGCCCCAGCCCCCCCGCCCCGTAGGATGATCTGGACCCCAAACTCCCACTAGTACTTGGCCCCCTCCTCCCACTCCCAGAACCGACCTGTGCTTCATCCTTGCCTCACCTCTGGCTAAGGAACCAGGTCCTGCAATGACCCTCGTCAGGGAGATGGCAGGAGAAATTGAGGTCCAAATTTTGATGTGGGTTCCACCCCCTGCTTGTCCCTTATAGGCTGGGTGGAATACTGGATATAAGACAAATGGCCCAACCTGACACCTACAAGGGCCAAATTTTGGCCCTACTATGGTCATCCCAGATGGTACAGAATTCTACTGCTGTTATTATCAATTATAACACAGAAGCAATGCTTTGCCATTTTCCGGCTACTCTGTAGCCATCACTGCATCTTAACTTCCTGCTTTAGAGGTCAGTGCTGCTCAGGCTATCTGGGTGAAGGCCCGTTTTATTGTTATTATTCCAATCTGTTGTACACCAATAGTTTGCAAAAGTCAATCAAAATTAACTACTAGAGAGATGCAGTGAAAAATAGGTATTGACGATGTAAAATCCAATTTTTATTATTATTAGAATCAACAGACATACAATTACTTGCTGAAATAACTATTTCTAAACTGCCAGCTCTCAGCTTGTGGACTTACATTGTTAGGAGGAGCACACTGACCGGACCACCCTTTGAGTAGCTAGATAATAGGTGACAAAACCAAGATCCCACAAAGCTAAGGCACTCCTTCGGATCTTGACTTTAAAACTAATTCCGTGTCACTAGGGATGTTGGCCCAATCCTCTTGGTAGTGTCAAAACCCACAAACAAAAAATCAGACAAAAAAAGGGGGCCCAGAGAGGGAAGGCCCCAGACCTCAAATCACACAGTAACTCAGTGGTCAAGTAGAGACTCGACCCAGACGGCCATCCCCCTGCCTAGAGCCATTTCCCCCACCCACGGAGAGCCTGTCTGAATCCTGCAGGGCCCTGCATGCGCAAAGACTGAGTCACACAGGAATGAGGGGGGAGGCATTTTTGATTGGTGGGGGGGGGATTGGGGGATGGCTGCTGGCCTCCCTCGCATCCTTGGGCAGCACCCAGCCCAGCTCCCCTGCACCTTCCCTGCCCTCCTGGAGATGGCAGGAGCCCTGCTGGCCAATTCCAATGAATCAACTAGCTCTCTTGCTGTTCCAAAAATAAATACGCCAGAGAAGGGGACACCAGCTAAATGAGCCGCCACTTTCTCCCCGTCCCAGCCCCTCCTCCAGCTGCACACCCAGCCCTCCAGCTCTGCCCACGGACTTAGCCCCTACCCCACCCTCCCAGAAAAAGCCATCTCCCCTCCACTTCCGGAAACGAATTAAGAAATGAAGTCACCGTGTGCTTCTGATACACTGGCACGTCTGCCTAGAGCTGCCTGAGCTGGGCTTTATAAATATCTTCCCAAAGTAGTATGGTGATCAGAGCGGTCTCAGCCCTGGTTAAGGGAACGGCTGCCTCCTCCCAGGATGGCCCGTCTCTCTGGGAGCATGATTTCAGGTTCACAGACAACAGAGAGGGTGCCCTGGGCACAGTGCCAGAAGGCGATTACTAAAAAGAATTCAAATTTCAGCAACAACAGCTTCTGCCTTCTGCCAAAAAAAAAAAAAAACAAGGATGATCATTAAAAGACATCATAGAGAGGTTCTTGGCGGTAGGATTATTACCATAAGAAGAGAAGGAGGGAAAAGAGGAATCCATCCATCTTATGGACATGTGCACACACTCATTTACGACCAGGTAGGCTGGAGAATCATTGCACTTATAATCTGGGGTACCAAGAAATTTTCTGAGATAAATTTTCACAGGAACTTTAGAGCAGCTGAACAAATGATTTTGTCACTCAGATCAGAACAGATCAGTCGCTCAGTCATGTCCGACTCTTTGTGACCCCATGAATCGCAGCACACCAGGCCTCCCTGTCCATCACCAACTCCCAGAGTTCACTCAGACTCACGTCCATCGAGTCAGTGATGCCATCCAGCCATCTCATCCTCTGTCGTCCCCTTCTCCTCCTGCCCCCAATCCCTCCCAGCATCAGAGTCTTTTCCAATGAGTCAACTCTTCGCATGAGGTGGCCAAAGTACTGGAGTTTCAGCTTTAGCATCATTCCTTCCAAAGAAATCCCAGGGCTGATCTCCTTCAGAATGGACTGGTTGGATCTCCTTGCAGTCCAAAGGACTCTCAAGAGTCTTCTCCAACACCACAGTTCAAAAGCATCAATTCTTCGGCGCTCAGCCTTCTTCACAGTCCAACTCTCACATCCATACATGACCACTGGAAAAACCATAGCCTTGACTAGACGGACCTTGTTGGCAAAGTAATGTCTCTGCTTTTGCATATGCTGTCTAGGTTGGTCATAACTTTCCTTCCAAGGAGTAAGCATCTTTTAATTTCATGGCTGCAGTCACCATCTGCAGTGATTTTGTCACTGGGTACCTACTATGCGCCATGTACTGTACTAAGCATTGCCCAGGAGGATGTGCCTAGCACAGTCCTGTGACTCTTCCTTAGAACTGTGTACCCCAACTCACAGATGACCCCGCCCTGCCTCCTCCCCTCTAAGCTGAGTGACAGGTGCATCTAGGCATCCTGATTCTACCCTGAGCTCTTCACACAGCCCCAGCCAGGGTCAGACCCATATGTGCCTAGCACAAAGGAGGTATTGAATAAGTATTTGTTTGGCTGAGTGGACGGATAGGTATGAATGGGTGGATGAGGATGGACAGATGGATGAGAGGACAGATAGATGACAGGTAGATGGATATGAATGGATGGATGCATATGGGTGGACTGACGGATCCATGGGAGAATAGACAAGATAGATGAATGCGTAGATGAACAAATGCTGGGGACAGATGGACAGAAAAGAACTTATGTCTGTTCTTCATAACAAGGTTGTAAAAAATAGCAAACCCATTTTACAGATCAGAAAATGAAGCTCAAAGAGGTTAAGTTATTGCCAAAGTCACTCATCAGATCAGCAGGTGTGCAAATCCACCTTTGGGACCCTGGCTCCTGTTGAAGAAAGCACTCTAACAGCCACTAGCAGCTAACAGTTAGCGATGAGGATCCTGTACCAGGCAATATGCTGGGTATTTACCTGTCTTAACTTATTCAATGCTCTGATAAACCTAATGAGATCAATCTAGGAAAACGAGGCATAGGAAAGCTGAGACGCTTGTTGAAGGTCACAGGGCCAGTAAGAGACACAGCTGGATGCAAACCTCAAAAGTACGAGTTGGTCAGGGCCCCTTCCACCCTCAGAGGCCAGATACAGATAATCAAACGCTGCTGAATGGAGTAATATGCTGAAATACATGAACAAAGCCGGCTGGGCTGCAGAGGGGCAGGGGAATTGCTGACTGCTTGGAGTTGAGTGGGTGGCTGCAAAGAAGGGGCCGGGGGCCCTGCCCCGGGGCAGGTCTCTCTGGCCGACTAGGACCAGATCTCAGAGGGAACAGTCTCCCTCCCTGACAGCCAGTGTCTGCCTCAGCGTCTGACCCTGGCTGGGGCAGTGTGAAGAGCTCAGAGTAGAATCAGGATGCCTAGATGCGTCTGTCGCTCAGCTTGAAGGGGAGGAGGCAGGGCGGGGTCATCTGTGAGTTGGAGTCCACGATCCCCAGGAAGAGTCACAGGAAGGGGAGGCCCCAGGCACTGAACAGGACAGAGGTGGAAGGCAGGGAGCACACCTCCACCCAAAGGCCTCCCTCTGCTGCCACGTTCCTAGGACTGCAGCAGGACCCAGAGCCCAGCCCAGGCACTAAGAGGCATCAGGCACAGGGGGGCATGGCCCCGATAGGGAAGGGGCTGGCTGCAGAGGTCAGAATCCCTCAGCTGGCAGGATCCAGGCCTTGGGGATTTGGCTGAAACTCCACAATTTTAGTGTGTGTACCCAGGGCAAAGCTGGAATGCTCCCCTGGGGCCTATACTCCTCAGCTTCTGGGATCTCGACTCCCCTTAGAAACAGCAGCTCTGGATTTCTGCCCATATAAACTGGATGTGGAAAGATACCAGTTATTTCCACTCACTCTCCAAATCCATGGGACATTCCCCAACCAACTTGGGCCTTCTTTTCCAAAGGTCCGGCACTAGATGTAGAGACTGGAGACTCCTGCATCTCTAACTCCAAATCTCCCACCAGCTACCACCTCCTAGAAGCCCTCCAGGAATCAGTGCTCTCTTTTGGAGGAGATGAGGACCATATTCATAGTTTTCCTTCCAGCCCTTCCCTTCCATCCAGAGGGCTGGCTGTATGAGAGGTTATGTGATCTCCACTAAGCCCCAAGAAGAGAAGGCTGGAAGCTGAGATTCACAAGTGGATCCTAAAAGGCCCTGACTCCCCAAGTCAACTTGTGCACATCGCCTGCAGCCTGAAATCTCATCCTGTGAATTTTGCTCCCCAATCAACATATCACCCCAAGTGTCGGGCTGCATCCTCGGCTGTCTCCAGGGGGACCCAGGGATCTGAGGCCTGGCCCGGGAGCTCAGAATCCAGCCATGTGAGAAAAACAGGACTCAACAATGGACATACAATATGGTCATGTCCACTCCCCACCCCTCAGAACATTTACACTGGAAAGAAAAGCATCAGAGCAATAATAATTTTAGTATTACTAGTAGAGAAATGCAAACTGGAAATGCATGTGTTTTGTTTTTCCTACTCCCTTAATTCTCTGCAAGGTGGCTATGTTATAAGGAAAAGTAATTTTAATAATAACTTTATTCATAGAGAGGATCTCCTTCCCCCTCAAAAGTGGGAAAAGGGTCTGCATGGGAGACTGAGGTTTGAGCTCACTGGCCCGACTCCCCACCCTCCAGTTAGTCTGATTCATTTGTGCATTCATTCAACCAACTGCTGTTAAAGCAGCCCAGGAACACACTGCCTCTCATTTTATAGACAAGACAGCTAACGCTCAATGCTGCTAAATGACATGACACAGGAGAAAGCAGCATGATGCTGCTTAAGGCATAGTAGGGACTCACGAAAGGTTAGTGAAGTGACTTGGCCGAAAGCAATCTTTATTTTTTCCCACTTACCAACTGGGGCCTCAGTCACCATTTCAGTGGGATGTGTGAGCAGGATTTTCTTGAGTGTCCACCTTCTTTCCAGATGCAAGGGAGGGACAGGGAGGAGACTTCCCTGGTGAGCCAGGTTAAGACTCCACACCTCCAATGCAGGGGGTGCAGGTTTGATTCCTGGTCAGGGAAGTTAAAAGCCCAAATGCCATGCGGTACAGCCAAAAAGATTTTTAAAAAGAAAAAGAAAGGACCGAGTAGGCAGCATGAGAGGAAAAGTCTGAGGCTGCTCAGGACCAGGGCAGAGAGAACAATGCTGCACTCCCGAGGTGCAGCACTCAGAATCCAGACGCCTCCACCAGCCAGGACAACACAGTCCTCACCTCACCACCGGCCAGATCCTGAAACAGCTCAGACCAGTGCACCTCCTCTAGCCTCCTCCATCACCCCGGACAAGGCTGGACCCAGCGACGCCTCCCAGCTGGCCTCTCCCCCAGGCCTCCTCACTCCCACCCCAACACCCACCCCAGTCATGTCAGCCAGGATGAGCTACTCAAAAGTCAGACCAGAGACGCAGAGAGCAGACTGGTGGTTTCCAGAGGCGAGCAGGGAGGAGGTGAAATGCGTGAAGGGGGTCAAAAGGTGCCAACCTCCAGTTACAAGATGAATGAGTCCTAAGGATGTAGAGCACAGCATGGTGACTACAATGCATGGTGAATAATAGTGTATTGCACATGTAAAAGCTGCTGAGAGTAAGTCATAAAAGTTCTGATCACATGCACACAAAGATGTTAACTATACTCAGTGTGGTGATCATTTCCTGAAATATAAAATTCAAATCACTGTGTTGAACACCTAAAACTAACTTAATGTATCAATTATACCTCAACTGAAAAAAAAAAAAGCTACAATCCAGCCAAGCCACTCCTTGTGCAAAAGCCCTCACTCAGAGGCTGCTCTCTGCACAATGCCTGCCTCATCTGGCCTCTCCAGCCTCCCTCTGGCCATCATGGGCCTGTGCTCGGCCTTCCAGAAGGCCTGTAACTCCCCGAGAGAGCACACTATCTATCCCACTAGGTCCCAGCAGTTGGTGTCCCAAACACTTTTCCAGCCCACACCTCCACCCACCACCTGGCTACCACCAGGAATCAGCTTAGCTAGATATCACCTCCTCCAGGAAGCTTTATCCCCAGGCTGAGTTAAACGTCACCCTGTGGGTGCACATGGCCTCTGTCCTTCCCATAATTACCAGAGAACTGGCCTTGTTCTCTCTGTGGCCGTAAAGTCCAGGAGGGCAGGAACCTTCACCTGCTTGCCATCCTATCAGCAGGCACCCAGTAAATCTTTGCAGGATTACTGCCATTCCAATTCCCTGCTGCTGCTACTGCTGCTAAGTCACTTCAGTCGTGTCCGACTCTGTGTGACCCCATAGACATCAGCCCACCAGGCTCTCCTGCCCCTGGGATTCTCCAGGCAAGAACACTGGAGTGGGTTGCCATTTCCTTCTCCAATGCATGAAAGTGAAAAAGTGAAAGTGAAGTCGCTCAGTCGTGTCCAACTCTTAGCGACCCCATGGACTGCAGCCTTCCAGGCTCCTCCATCCATGGGATTTTCCAGGCAAGAGTACTGGAGTGGGGTGCCATTGCCGTCTCCGTCCAATTCCCTAGGATCATAAAATAATAGAATTTCAGAGTCTCCTGGCCAGCCTGGAACTTACAGTTTAAATCAGTCAACTCCTTGGAGCCTCTTCTCCCCCCATAAAAGAGAGGACTGGACCAGCTCTTATGCCTCACAATTCTAGGACAACACCAGCCATCACCTGGGAGCTGGTCAGAAATGCAGAGTCTCAGGCCCCACCTGGACTCACAGGGGTCTGAAGTCCCGTGGGTGTGGCCCAGGCACCAGCTTTAACAGGCCACTCAGGGGGTTCTGACCCTTAATAGGTGATGCTGTGACTTAAGGATTCCCCCTCCTGCCCCTGCAGGTGGATTTTGAAGACGTGATCGCGGAGCCCGTGGGCACCTACAGCTTTGACGGCGTGTGGAAGGTGAGCTACACCACCTTCACTGTCTCCAAGTACTGGTGCTACCGCCTGCTGTCCACACTGCTGGGCGTCCCACTGGCCCTGCTCTGGGGCTTCCTGTTCGCCTGCATCTCCTTCTGCCACATCTGGGCAGTGGTGCCCTGCATCAAGAGCTACCTGATCGAGATCCAGTGCATCAGTCACATCTACTCGCTCTGCATCCGCACCTTCTGCAACCCACTCTTCGCCGCCCTGGGCCAGGTCTGCAGCAACATCAAGGTGATGCTGCGGAAGGAAGTGTGAGGCCGGGCGGGGGGTTGATGGGGCAGCAGGGCAGGGGAGCCTACTGCTCGTGGGGCTGCTGGTGGGCTCTTTCTCCTTGGGGACCACTGCCGCCCCCCAAGATGGGAGGACGCAGAGTAGGAAAACCAGAAAGAAAAGACAGTCCACCACGGAAGCACAGTGGGCTTCCCTCTGCCCCCTGCCATACCACGATGCCCCTGTGACTGGGCGCCAGAGAAGATCATTTGCTAAGAGGCAGCTACTGCAAATCTTTGTATTCACTTGTACTGTAACAGCATAAACCGGCCCACAGTTCCCACCCGGGACACCCTATCCCTGCCCCAGGAAACCATCAGTGACTGCTGGCATTAGGAGGGTGGCTCCAATAAAGGGTTTCGGTTGCATCTGGAGAAGGCTGTTTTTCATCTGTCCACTCTGTGGGCACATGTCCTGATCAGCTCCAAAAATAGGTTTCACTGCCCTGAGAAGCAGAAGGGTCAAGCTGGCTAACCCGTCTCTCAGCCAAATGCAAGAACCAGAGTTTGGTTTCTCTTGGGATTCTTGTTCACTGGATATCTGCTCCCACTGCGCTCCTTGGGAGATTATTCCCCATCGACTTCTGTTGCCCCTGGGCCAGCCAGGGGTTACTCACAGAAGGAAATAGCCCCTGGGCACCACTAAAAGCAGGGCCTGGGTTCAAACCTCCCTTTTGGCTCAGATGCTGAGCCCCTGGCATCGCCTCCTGGCATGTACACCCTCAGCCCCAAGGGATGCGATGAGGGCATACGGTCCAATTTGTTCACATGTGGACCAAATAAAAGGCAATGGAAAAGGCATGGTCCACCTCCTGCCCACCTAGCCTCAGCAGGAAAAAAAAATCAGAAAAGCAGAAATCTTTCATTCTTTAGGGATGCTTTCCCCAAGTGTGTTATCTAGAGCTAAGTCCTCGAAAAATGCAGGGGGCAGCTTTTACACTTAAATTTGTTTGGAAAATGTATTATATTTCTCTCAGAGATTTTCAATAGACATTAGAATGTTAAAGGCTCTGACAAGTCCTGCAGTAAAGAAAGCTATTTAGGCTCCAATCCTATTTGATCCCCCCGCTCCTTTTTTTTTTTTCATGCAACGCCTATAAGTCTCATGAAATTCAGGTTCCAAAGTACTTTTCATGTTTTCAGAGGTGCCACCTCACTGGCACCTGGCCACGAGCCCAAGGGACCTGGGGGTGATGTGGTGGAGGGGGCCACACCTGCAAGGGAGGCAGGGCAGGAGCAGCCTCCATTCTATCCTTGCCTCCCCTCCTAGTTGGTCTCAACTTTATCGTCCATGAAATGATCTCTAAAGTCCATTTTAGCTCTTTTTACCTGCTTTTGTTTTTTCGAGTATCTTAGTATGAAAATTTCAAACACAGAGGAATGTTGAAAATGTCTGCTGTGAACAACTATCTACCCACCATCTAGGCTCTAGAATTCACGTGTTACTGCTCCGCCTTCAACACGTTCCTACTCATCTTTCATCTGCCAATCTCCCCTTTCTTTTGCATTTTTAAAGAAGCTGCAGATATCGGTATATTTTGTTCTTAAACACTCATCGTCATCCCTTACTTTTTGCAAACAAGAAAGTCACTGTCCAGAGGCCAGACTTGTCAAAAGGTGCACAGCCAGTCACATTCATGCTGTGGTTCCAGCCCACTGCTCTCTGCTCAAGGGCCCTGCACATTCTCAAGTGGACTCACAGCCTAGGCTCCTCCTGCTGAAAGGTTTAAAGCGAGTACCCCTTACACCCCCTCGAAGGGCCTGCCCCTCAGACATCTCTCACATTGTTGGGCCAACCATTTCAGACTTGGAGTCTTGGCTTATGCAGAGATTTTTGACCATCTTGGCATTTACTGTGACCTAACTTGACCCTGACTCCAATTTTTCAAGCTCACTCTCCTTCTCTAAGGGCCAGACTATGACGGGAGTCATTCCTTCTGTGACCCCAGCTGAAAAGCAGCAGTCAGAACAGCGTACTAGGGGTATGATGAGAACGGGCCAGAGAAGGGGGTGGCATTCCACTCTCATACACTGCATCTGGCTCATGAGGTATTCTTGCTTAAGACACAGGTTGTGATTCAGTAGTGGAGACCAGGAATGACCACAAACCCATTTGTGATTCTGCAGGTAGCTCCCATGCCCCATTTGAAAAAAGATATGCCTTAAGCTTCCTTCAAGATGACAATCTAGACTCCCATAATGTCCAGAGTTAGATGCTGGGTGTGGCTACATCATACAAGAGGTTTGTGTATGGGTCTTAGAGCATCTTCCAACAGAACTCTGATAAATGAGAGAACCTGTGAACCAAGAGATTGGGATCAGGTCTCCTGCTGACCAACACCCCCTGCCCCCTGGCATCTGCCACAGCCCAGATGCACCTGTGTCACAATCAGACAGATTATGCAGATTCAAGGGAAGCTCAGCAAGGGACCTGAAGTCTGCAAGCCTCCAGATATGGTCACTGTTCTCAAGAGAAAGAAAGAGGGCAAAGCAATAAATGGAAAAATATATTTATTAAGTGCACCTTTTATAGAGCACTGTAGGGTACATCATTCACCAACTGGCGCAGACAGGAGATAGCATAGAAATTCACCAAGTAGAACAAAGTCAAGGAATTCACATTTTGCACTTAGGGGCATTTCGCTGCAATTAAACACAAAAGGTTACGCATTTTGAAACCAGGATCTTCTTAAAAGGCAGCCTCCAGCAGTCACATCCTGTAGAGCCATCCCTCAAGAAGACCAAATAGTATGGCAGATTTCTTTTCAGCACGTAAAGAAATAAGGCTCAGAGTCTTCAAGTGTTTGCATTTCACTTTTCAACATGAGAACAATGAAACATTCCAGAAGAAAATCTTCATGCTCCAATTTATTGGCACCTCCAGGTACCAATAGGTGCGTTAGGTTTGTAAACAGTCCTGAAACTGCAGGCAAAGATGGCTGGAGGACCTCAGGCATTAGGTCTGGAGGAAGACAGAGACAAGGGAGCGCTAATTGCCTTCTTCCAGGCTTGGGTTGGGGAAACAACAATCAATTGTGAAAATACTCTCCAGGAATGTTGGGAGGGGAGAGGTGCATAGCCAGTGGTGCAGCTGAAATCAAAGGTCACTGATCAGCTATAAAACAGACTCCTGTGCCATAATGAGAACCAAGAATCCAACCAGAGCTTTCACAGCAAGAGAATGAGGAAAGTGTCCCAGCTGGTTCTGATGCCCAAGAACCTTGCAGCTCCAGGGTTCTTGGCAAGGTTATGCCTGTGGTCAGAAAAATCAACTGAGTTGCTGTCTCCTTGATCCCCAGTGGCCTCTGGTGGCTGCTAGGATGGCAACTTCCCTAGTTGACAGCAGAGACTTGGGGCATTTCCGGCTGGCGAGCAGAAAGGCTCAAATGCTAACAGGCCCCGCCATCACTGCATTTGCACCCACGCTGCCCTGGTGTCCTTGAGGTGGGCACGGAGACCCCAAATCGGCATCCAGTTAGCTCCCCAAACAGCCAGGACTGGCTGGTGTCGACACTAGGGACCTGTCACAGCAACACTGCACTGCCTCTGGGTTCAAAGCTGACACTGTCCTCTGTCTTCAGTTAGTACCGAAGATCTTGTCCTAAACGGTGGGGTTCTGAACACTGGCATTTCAGTGCATACTTCTCTTCTCCCTGAACATCAAGATCCTGCTAGCTCATTCTACTGTGTGTGAGTGTGTTTGTGTGTGTATGTGTGTATGCAACGCAGTATAGAGTGAGAAAAGGAAAGTAGAGAGGGGAGAGCTGGGGCTTTAGGAAATGCTATTGTATCACAGTGAGTCCAAAAATACGTGTGCAAAAAACAAAAACAAAAAAAGAGTGCCAGTGTGCCCAGTCGGAAAACCTCTGATCTACAATATCCTATACTGAATAGCAAAAGGTGTTTCCTGGACATGGGCACATGTGCTTCAAGGCTGAAAAGACACTTCACAACATGTGTACCAGGTATTATCACTACTGGTACTTTTGGTCAAACTGGAAACACCATCTTTCGCAGGAAATCTAAGAAAACCATGGATTTTTCTGAAATGATGAGTCACACGGAAACAAAAGCTCTGAGAAGTAAGAGATTCTAAGAAATTTGTCCTTCAGGCTGGTTGCCTCTGAATTCAGTTGGTAAATATTTTTTAAGTATTAATGTAGTAGTTTTTAGCATATTTTCAAAATGTATACATCACTAATTCCAGAAAATCTTCACTACCCCTCAAAAAAGCCTGTAACTTAACAGTCCCTCCCCACTCACCCCAGTTCCTGGCCCCTGGTAACCACAATTCTGGTATTTGTCTCCACAGATTTGCCTACTCTTGACGTTTCATAGAAATGGAATCACGCAGTATGTGACTTTTCTCAAGGTTTCTTTCACTTAGTATGTTTTCCAGGTTCATCCGTGTTGGAGCATATGCCAGTACTTCGTTTTATTTTATAGTTGAATCATGTGCCATTGTATAGGTATACCACATTTATTTACCCAGTGATCAGCTGATAGACATTCGGGTTATTTCCACTTTTGCCTCTTATAAATCACAGTGCAAGAAACACTTACATACAAGTTTTCATGTGTGTGCAGGCTTTCATTTCTCTTGAGTAAAAACCAGGAGTAGCATTTCTGGCTCATCCGGTAATTCTATGTTTAACTTTTTGAGGAACTGCCAAACTATTTTCCAAAGTGGCTGCTCCATGTTACCTTCCCACAAGTGATGGAGGAGAGGTCCAGTTTCGCTCCCACCTGTCATTGCCTATCTCTCTGATTAGAGCCATCTTGGTGGGTGTGTACTGCTATTTCATGGTGGTTTTGATTTGCATTTCCTTCATGAATAAGGATACTGAGAGTCTTTTCATGTGCTTACGAGCCACTTATATCTTTTCTTTGTAGAAGATACAAAAATATGTCTACCCATTTGTTTATCAAATATGTTGCTCGTATTTTAAACTGTGTTATTTGGCATTTTACTTATAAAAAGTAAGAGTTCTTGATATATTCTAGACACGAGATTATGGCTTCCAAGCATCTTCTTCCATTCTGGTTGTTTTGTCACTTTCTTGATAGTGCTCTCTGAAGCATAAGAGTTTTGTGCCCCATTGATGAGGTTCAATTTATCTATTCTTCCTTAGGCTTATGTTTTGGGTGTCGTATCTAAGAACCCATGGCCTAGTCCAAGGCCACAAAGAGTCATCCCTGCTTACTTCTAAGATATAGTTTAAGCTCTTACATTTAGGTTGATGCACTTTCAGTTAATTTTGTACGTAGTGTGAGGTAGGGATCCAACTGCATTCTTTTGCATGTGGATATCCAGCTATCCTGGCACCATTTTCCAAAAAGACTACCATTCCTATTGAATTCTCTTGCCACATTTGTCAAAAATCTATTGGCCATAAACACAAGGCCATTCCATTCCACTGGTTTATATGCCTCTTCTTTTGTTTATGCCACACTCTTTTGATTACTGTAGCCTTATAATAAGTTTTGAACCGGAAGTGTGAATGCACCAACTTTGTCCGTCTTTTTCAGTGTTTATCTGGCTATTCTGGGTCCTGACATTTCCATGTGAATTTCAGGATCAGCTTATCAATTTGTACAAAAAAACTAGCTAGGATTTTGATAGGGATTACACTGAATCTGTATATAAAGTTGAAGAGTATTGTTAACAATATTTAAGTCTCTGATCCATAAACATAGGATGTCATCCCATTCACTTAAGCCTTCAACGTCTTTCAAATATACTTTGTAGTTTTCAGGATATGTCTTGCACTTCTTTCATTAAATTTATTCCTATTCCCTCTGATACTATTATAAACAGAATTATTTCTGAATTTTATTTTCACATTGTTCATTGCCAGGGTAAAGAGGAACAACTGATTTTTATATTGACTTTGTATTCCACAACCCTGATTCACGCATTAGTTCTACTGGGTTTGTGTATGTGCATGTGTGCATGAATTCCTTAGAATTTTCTATATACAAAATTGCATCATCTGTAAGGAATTTTACTTCTTTTACACATTTGGATGTCTTTTATTTCCTTTTTCTTTCCCAGATGCTTCTTAAGTATTAGCATACCAAACACTTTTAACCCAAGTTTTACTTGGCTGCCTGTGCCAGACAGTCTCCGAAGAGAATCCCCTGTTCTGGGGCCACCTTCAGACAAGTTGGTGCTCAAGGATGCTAGCACCAGTCCACTCAAAGGCAAAAGCGCTTTGAGGCCAGGAGGCTATTAGTACCACCACCAGCAAGGTCCTAGTCCTCACCCCAAGCTCAGAACGCTAGGCTTCTGTACCCAATGGTCACCAATCTTATACTTACTACCTCTCTCAAGATCCCAGAATACAGTAAGTCCTCTACACATGAACCTTCTAGTTGCAAACTTTCAAAGAGGCATGGCAGCCCCTGTATTCCAGGTGTACTTTTCAAGGTACTCTACTGTAAAACTGAAAATGCTTTACTTTCTGCGTTTATGTATGTATTACTTGTGTGAAAAGTATTACAAACCTATTACAGTGCAGTAATATACTAGTTCAGTACAGTACTCTATACAGCACTATACTATATAGTAAACTAGTACAGTACCATATAGCTGACTGTGTTAGCTGGGTACCCAGGCTAACTTTGTTGGACTTACTAACAAACTGGACTTACAAACGTGCTTTCAGAACAGAACCCATTCTTATGTAGGGGACTTACTGTTAAAGGAAGGCAGCAGTGGGGTCAGGGCAGGAGAAGTACCCGTGGGAGCCCACGGAAGATCCGGGGCTTGGTTTGATGGTGGAGTCACCCTACCATCTTTCCCCATGGGGGTTGCTTCCCCACCCAACTCCAGCTGCCCAAGGTGCAGAGAGGTACAAACTGAAAGGTACCTTATACACACATATACACAGCCACCAAGAACCAGAGTGTCACTGTCGCACAATCGAAGCCAAGGAGGGCAGTCCTGGCCCTATCAGTCACAGCGTGGATGGCTGCGAGCATCTTCTCTGGCTGGAGCTGTACTGGCTCAGGACAAAGGTAGACGAGTTGCTCTTTTTGCTGACGCTTGTCTCCCCAGGCCGGCTGCCTTTCAGGCGGCGGAATGAGCAGCAGAGGAAGCGCTGCACAAGTTCTTGGAAGAGGTGGCCCGTGAAGAGCATGTAGATCCAGGGGTTGCAGCAGCTGTTGAGGCTGGCCAGGAGCATGGCGATGATGAAAGGTGAGGCTGGAGGCAGAGGGGGAAGAAAGGAGAACACGGCATCACTCTCGTGGCATGAAGCCTCACCTCCTGAGAAGAGGGACCAGGTGCTGTGTCACAAGGCGGAGGACGGCAGAGACCAAGCCTGCCTTCCTCCCACATCAGTGCTCTGAGCACATGCACAGCCCAGCCCTGGAACGTTCCTTGTCCTTTCTCCCATCCGAAGCTTCCCTACCACGTGCTTCCATCTGCATGGCCACCTGTTCATTCCTTACTGACCTCGCAAGTCAACTGCCTCCCACTCAAGAGTATCCAAGCACACAGAGGTAGAAGCTACCAGACCTAGCATGTAGCCCTGCCAGCCATAAATACTTTAACTCCCCAAGAAACTGCTGTTTTCTCATCTCTGAATGATGATAATGAGAGTCCCCAAATCTCACAGGAGCACAGCAAGGGCAGAAGAGCACCTAATACTACAGATGGCCGATGCACGGCAGCTGCGATCGTGACCATGTGCCAGGGGGCCGTCTGGGCTCGTCTAAGTCCATGCTGTTCTGAATGAGTGCCTCAGCAGGGGAGGAGAAGGCTCTAGACTTATTCCAGCTGACTTATGAAGATGCTTTTAGCCCAGGAATATCTGATCTTGCATGCAGATCTCAGAGGTAAGGTCTTCTGCTTTGCTCACACACAGCCAGGACACTGCAGCTGGAAAGAGTGCTGTAAAATCACCCCCTCCACTTTCTGCTCACCTGCATTCTACCTTCAAGTCCCAGGGCCACTCCACTCTCCTGGCGATGGTCTTCTACACTGAAATCCTCACTGTGTCAACCATCTCCTTTCAAAACATAGCCACCCAGTGGGTTGCTGCCATCGGCCACTGACTGAAAAGGTGACTGAGAGAGGCGCTGCCCCACTGGAGTCCAGCAGGCTGGCAGCGGATGCTGTAGTGGCCACTCGGGGTCCCGTGTTAGGACCGGGCACTCAGCCCAGAGCTGCCAGAGAATAGCAAGCAAGCACACAGCGGAGTTTCTCTGGGGGCACTGCCTTCAGCCAGGGGGTAACACCGTGTACCAGGCAGCCCATATCCAGTGCCTGCTTCAAGGCAGGGCCCCCAGGCTGGCTCCTGTGTCTGCATCCCAGCTGCTCTGAAGGGTCAGCCCAGCTCCCAGGTTCCTGTGACTCTGGCCTCAGTTATGCTAGAGCAGAGTGATGGGGAAGTCAGTTTGGACAAAAGGAGGGTGTGGAAATCAGAATCTAGAGATTCATCCAAGAGAGTGGTCAGCAGCCAGCATCTCCTTGGGGGTCAGGCCCTTGGGGAGCCCCTTACAGAGGACCCAGATGCAAACCCAAGGGGTGTGAACCCCCTTCCTACCTATTCATTCTCTGAGCCACATCTACTGTCTGAACCTTAACAGCCTTATCTTGAAATGGAGGTGACACCCACTAGGACTTTGAGAAAATTGGGGGAAAAAAAAATTGTGTGAAAGGGCATTGTGAATGGCAACGTGTTTATTCAAGTTATTATATTATTATTTACAGATATGAAATGTGATCAACTGCAGATTTTTTTTATCACTCTTGAGTTCAATTTAAGAAACTGTTCTTTGCCTTTTTTTCCATGACTTAAAAAAAAAAAAAAAAACTCAAAACCCAGAGCCCTGAGATTGGATTACATGACCCCAAAGGAACTCCAGATGGTCTGCTGTGGAAAACTTTACTCTGCCATAAGAAACCCAGCAGGGAAGGGGGCTGCAGCCATGGGTGAGAAAGGGATTTCAGGGTCTCCACCAGGCGAGCTGGCTCTCATCCATGTCTTCTATCCCCCTCAGCAAAAGGAACACCTGTCCCTCAAGGTCCAAGCCCTGAGGGCTTGCAAACCACTCTCTTTGGTCCTGGAGAGAAGAGGGGCTGAGTGGGAGGCATGAACCAGGGATCGGGCCTCACACCTGCCTGGCCTGAGCTCAGGGCATTTCTCAGGAAAGGGAGGGAGGGGTGGAGGAAGAGATCAGATGCCCATGCATCCTCCCCTGCTGTGTCTACTCAGTGCCAGCCACCCAAGCAACCCTGGGGACCTGCCCTCAAGGGATTTACAAATCCAGGTGAGAAGGAGAGAAGCCAGACAGGCCTTCTAGTCAGTGGGGAGTGGCAGCATTGGCAGACAGGCGATGAGCGCAAGGCAGGGCACTCGGGGTAATCTTCAAGTGGGGGCTCCTACATGCCAAGCAGAGAACTGAGCAGAAAGGGCCATGTGCCAACTGCAAACATTCCCTGCTGGGCACTTACCGCCCCCAGGAGACAGACACCATGCTGAACTTCCACCCAGAACCATGACTCATGAGGAGGTGGGTGGCCGAGGGCCATGCAAGGACAGGGTGTCCCAGTGGTCCACCCACCCACCAGCCTGGCTTTACTCAAGCCGCATGAAGTCCCCTATGCGGATTTCCCGGTACTGCCCCCGCCTGTCACCATCACTGTCACCCTGGGCCCAAATTAGCCCGGAACAGCTGACGGGCAGCTGGCCATGGCCTCTCCTCTCCGGCTGCGCTGTTCCTGAGGCAACGAACACATGTCACTTACAACTCAAAGACCTATGGCTCAGTTGAATCTGATCAAGCTCATCAACCTTCCTAAGAGGCTCTCACTCCAGAAACCACTCATCAGTTCAAGGCCTCCCCTCCCCACCCTTCCCCAACCCATGGCTCCCAAATCAGGCACCTCTCATAAGGACTAAATCCCTTATCCCTACAGGAGCTATAGGAGAATTTGGGAGTTGTGGTGTACAGAGGCTTTTTTAAAAATGATTTCTGGATGTACATGTACAGAAAGATTGAATATGAGTATGTTTTCCAAGGCTCTTTGAAAAGAGCACCATTTTACAACATTGGAATTGTAAAAGTCACAGGTGTGTGATCTTACCATGCATAAGGTCAGGAAAAAGAGCTAAACTTGTGGGCTACACAGCTTTAAATAGTCTTCCGTGATGCCATTGCTCAAATCTGGGGACATGTGGGGCCTACCAGGAAGGACCTGAGAAATAACCATGTTCTAGAAGCAGAAGAGGTGAGGTTTCCTGCAAACGGAGAGCCTTTCCTTACCCTTTAGAGAATGACAGGACCCTGCCACCAACTTGGGCCACTCATGCAAAGGCAAGCCACACATTTTGGGAACAGAGATAACACATTAAAGCTTTTTAAAGCCTCATTACTTAATGTCCAGTCAAGGGCCCTGCACAGGCATCACCTAGGAGCTTGTTAAAAATGCAGTCTCATAGGCCCCACCCAGATGTGCTGAATCACAATCTGCACTTTAACAAGTTCTCCCACATGATTCTGTGTACAAAATGAAATCTGAGAAGTATTCCAATGATCTCATCAGGCAATGTGTGTATGTTTCTTTGCATAACCAGCTCCTACTCATCCTTCAAAACCCTTTTCAAATGTTGATTCCTCTCTGATCCTGATTTTTTTCCAGGGAGCTAGAATCAATGAATCCTGGGGGCACTCACGGTACTTCTGACAAGTGAATACAACTCTTACAGCATCGTCCCTTCATATTGTAACTATTTCTGCTTATAATCTGTGGTTGAGGACTTTGTGACATCTGTGGCTCTGTCCTTGGCCACTAGCAGAGGCTGGAAAATGGGAAATGTCCAATAAGGGACTAAGTTGAAGTGAAGCATGAAATTAGCAGACAGGAGGTCCTGATAAACCAGTCACCACCACCAGTATGTTGGAAAAGCAAAAAGACAATTTCTCAGCTTGATGATGGGAGATGGGCCCCTAACAAGATAACTGAACGCAAATTCAATTCCCCCTGGAAAAAGTGAGTTCGCACGCAAATATTAAGGTCAGGTGGGGATAAAGAGAAAGAAATAGAATGAATAAGTGTGACCATTACAGTGTGAGGCGTGGACTGTGGAGGGCAGAGGCCCCTGGTACTGAAGCATCTGGAAAGGGGGGGAGGTACCAGTGTTCCAGCAGAGCACGGAGGGAGGTGCCCTCCGTGGCACCTGAGGCTGCCCCTCAGTGGCCTGGAATCAGAATCACAGGAAGACCACCTGGTTACACCGCTCTGCCACCCACTCATCCGAAACGGTCCCCTTGGGCTTCCAAAACTCAGAGCTAAAATCTCCCCACCTTGCATCATACTGCTTCCTCTGGGGAAACCTTAATTTCCCTTGACCTCTTAACACTCTTGTTCCCAGCATTACTGGACTTGCCACCACTCGATGAAAATTGTAGTCCCTCTGTGAAAATGCATTCCTGAGCTCAACAATCCACACTCCCTCAGCTGTATGGACGGATTCCATGACCTGACACATCTTGAGATCTTCCTCTTCGTAAAGCACTGGCAGCGCACTTACTGCATGCCAGGCTGTATGCCACCAGCACCTTCTACCCTCCCCTCCCCACAACCTAAAGCCTAATCTTAACCCCAGCAAACAGCCCCAGGCAGGTTTAGTCAACCATCCAGGGTGACTGCTGCTCATTTTACAGATGGGGAAACACTTACAACCAGGCCTCCTATAGATTTCAACCTTTCCCCTGGCAAAACACCCTGGCAGATTTTTGATTACCCCAAGTGGTGGGGGGCGCACTTCCTCACTGAGTAGCCAATTCTATGGCCAGAGGTCTGCATAGAGTCTTATTTATCTTCAGTTCAACTCTACACACTCATCCCTGCCCCATCTTATGCACCTTCCTCCTCCCATAACCCACATGTTTGTTCAACTAGCACTGGTTGCACTCCAGGGGATGGCCAGCCTTGTGCTAGGCAATGGGCACACGTCAGAGAACAGGACAGGTGGCATCCCCCCTGTGACAAGGTTCACAGTCCACCTCTCTGGCTTTTAACAAGCTTCTCCACACACCAACCCTTCTGGACACACTACATACTGTCCAGCAGACTCTGCCAACACCCCACCCCCTCCTATTTCCTCTGACGAATAAATGTCTATTTCCTCTGACTGCCGAGATTCTCAAAGCCAATCCCAAGAATGAAAACAAAACTTTAAACAACCAGAATGGGGGAAAGGCGGAATGACATTGATCGTGTGGTCCCCAGGTGCTATGGGTCACACCATGTCATCCTCATTATGACAGAGGAGGAAGCTGAGGCTCAGAAAGGGGAAATCATCAGCTCAAGGACACAAGAGAAAGTGGAAGGGTGGGCTCCAAACACAGGCCAACACCGGCTCCAACACCTGCTGTTAGCCTGCACCGAGACCTGGGGACCTACAGGCCTGCCTGCTGTCTTGACCAACTGGATACATCCATCTGTCTTCATCTCCCCCCAGAGAAGCAGCTCAGGGTCAGAGTCCCTGTTACCAGCAGCCAAGCAAGTTCCACAGAGTTCAAGGGGAAAGGTTGTTGCCAAATCTTTTGGCTGTGCAATTTGATCTTGACGGTTCCATCCGGGGCTTGTCCAAACCTGCTAGGGCTGTCTGGTCCAAGCCCTCCTTCTGCAGACTTACTAGACTCACCAAAGCAGGGTCCCAATAGCATGTGGCTACTGGGGCCGGGACGCTCATTAAATTATCACAACCCTCCTCTTGCTTTTTTCTCCTCTATTTTCTGCTCTGAACAATGAAAATACTGAAATCGAGAGTTTTCCTCTTTGCTTTGGCTCTTATGAAAAGGAAGCCTTTTGCACAGCCCCCTCCCCCCAACACACAAAGAAGCTTTATTATTGCTATTATTATACTTTTATCCTTTTCCCCCCTTTCTTCCCATTTTCCCCTATCTATTTTATCATGCCTGGGACCTGAATCTTTGAGCCCCCTCCCCAAGTTATTTTTGGAACAAGGCGAGCTCTAAACCAATAAAGGCAGAGCTTGGTGTGAGTGAAGGTGTAGGCGGGGAGAGATGGAAAAGGAGCAGCTGGGTTTACAGGGACCGGCAGGGGGAGCGAGACCTAAGGAAAGAGTTCTGTGGGGGCCACAAGGCCAGCTGACAAGCCACATGTGATTTCTCCAGCTGCTCAGTTAGTCCCTGATCTGTGAGCAAAGCAAAGTTAGAGAGCTGAATGATGATTTCAGCTTCCACGGGTTGGCTGCCGTGTTGGAGACTGGTGGAAGTAGTACTGATTCTATCCAGAAATGGGATAAGTTTGCTTTCTCACGGACAGAACAGCTGAAAGAAAGCCTCCCAGTCTTTCCTTACAAGCAATTGAGCCGCCGGCATTCCAGTGCATTGAGATTACCTTGCAACCAAAAGGTGTTAAGTCGTTCACCACCACAGATCACCCCTCCTGCTGTTTGCAAATGAGCTACCGGAACTGTCTGTGATGAAGGCTGAAGGCGCAAAGCTTCGGCCAGAAGCCAGCGCCCCAGAAGCTCTGCTCCCCTGGATCCCTCCTCATAGCATCCCACCCTACCTTCGCCTCCCGGTTTCACCAGCCACCCTCAGTTCTGACACTGTCTGTCCTCCACTGGAGAGCGCGCGTTTCCCGCCTACCAAAATCAACCGGGCTCCAGAGACAAACGGGGAAGTTCGCGCTCCGTTCGCTCCCTTCCCTGCTTGCCCCCACCCCTCAGCAGAAGCACTGTCTGGGCTCCTGGGTACTGACAGCGCCGCCGCCGCAATACTCACCTCTCCACCTCGCGGCTGGAGAGAGGGCGAGGGGCACAAGTCGCCTCCTCCACTCGGCAAGGGATTCCCAGTCTCCGCCCACTGACAGCGCCCTGCCCCACACCTTCTCAGGCTCGGTTGGAAGAATCCAAGCACCCATCTCCCGCTGCTCTGATTCAAACCAGGTCTCCCGGGTTCACGCTGACTTGAACTTAAAGTGGAAGTTCAAGGGAAGTGAACTTAACGTGGCAGGAGATGGGGCCTGGGTCGGAAAGTCACCTCCCCGCATTGCTCACCAGGTGGAAAAGGCAAGTCATTGGAAGCTCAATTTTCGGGTCCGTAACAGTGAATCAAATACCCCATGTGGCCTAAAGACTGTGGTAGGGATTTTACGTGCATTTTCACATTTCATTCCCCTACTGTTGAAGAGGAGGCTTCCCTGATGGCTCAGTGATAAAGAATCCACCTGCTAATACAGAAGACTCCGGTTGGATCCCTGAGTTGGGAAGATCCCCTAGAAAAGGAAATGGCAACCCACTCCAGTATTCTTCCCTGGGAAATCGCTTGGGCAGAGGAGCCCGGCGGGCTACAATCCATGGGATCGCAAAAGAGTCGGACACTGGTTAGCAACTAAATAACAACTGCAGGGGAAAACTGGCTTATCACCTTTGCTATTTTACAGAAAGGGAAGTCAAGGCTCAGGGAGGTTATGCCCCAAGTCACCTGGCCAGCAGATGATGCGGCCAAGGCTCAGAACAATCCACGAAGCCCGCCAAACCCAGGACAGGGACAGCAGGACCAGGCCACGCCCGCCGCGCTCCCTCCTCCCGGTGCTTCCGCCCGCGCTACCTTCCTTGGGCGCATCGGCATCCCAGACACTCCACATCTGCACGAAAAAGAATGGCGTCCAGCACACGATGAAGGCCAGCACGACGATGAAGGTCATCTTGACCGTGCGGATCTTGGCCTTAGAGATGAGCTTGACGTTGCTGACGCGGGCCAGAATCGCGCGCCCCGCCCAGTCTGCCGCCTCGCCCTCAGCCCCCGCGGCAGCCTCTGCCGCCGCCGCCGCCGTCTTGAGCCGTAAATTCTGCCAGATCTTGAAGCTGATAAGGCCATAGCAGGTGGCAAGGACGATGACGGGCACAATGTAGACGGCGAGCGTGATCCACGTGATGTAGGCCTTGGGCCCCCAGGGTTGAATGAAAACGGCCCAGCAGTCGAAGACACCGTCGGCCACCTCGCGCAGCGAGAAGATGTGCACCTGCGGCGCGCTGGCCACCAGGCAGCCGAGCCATGTGACGAGTACCGCCAGGCGGTCGGTGCGGCGGCTCAGCGAGCGCAGCGGCTGGCAGATGGCCAGGCAGCGGTCGAGCGACATGAGCAGCAGCAGGTAGGTGGACGCGAACATGCCCACAACCTGCAGGTACTTGACGAGGCGGCACAGCAGGTCGGGCCCGTAGAAGCGGAACGTGATGTCCCACAGAAGCTGCGGCAGCACCTGGAACACCGCCACTACCAGGTCGGCTATGCTCAGGTGCTTCATGAAGAAGAAGAGGCGCGAGTGCTTGTGGCGCGTGGTGCGCAGCGCTAGCAGCACGCACGCGTTGCCGCTCAGCGCCAGGAACAGGATGAGGCACAGCACGGCCACCTCCACCCGCGCCAGGGCCTCGTTGCGCTGTGGCGGCCCGGCAGTGCGATTGCCCTCGGTTCCCGGCGGCGCCGCGCTCCCGTTGACCGCCTCAGCGCTCCAGTTAGCCGCAAACGCACCCTCCATGACCGTGGCCGCCGCGGTGCGCCCCGGCCTTCGAGTCCTTTAAGGCGCGGCGCGGGGGCGGGGCCCGACTTGCAGTCCCGGCGTGCCTGGAGGCGGGGTGGGGGCTCCTGGGTTCCCCTCCCTGAGACTCCGCGGACCGATCTGCTGGGTCGGACTCTGAAACAAACCCCGAGGGCCGTGAGAAGACCGTGCGTTTCTCCCGACGCGTGTATGCCTCAGCTGTCCCCTTTCCAGGAACTCCAAATCATCTAGGACTAGGGCCACCACCGCCGGCCCTGGGGTTGCTGAGCGGCTGTCCTAGAAATTCCCGTTTGAGAAACTTCTTTTGAGACTTTGGAAATGAGCGGGAATCTCCCGGACCCGCAGTTCCTTGAGATAGTCGCTTCCACTGAAGGAGAGGGAGGAACATAACCAGTTTCCTCCCGGACTGGGACTTCTAAGCCAGCCACCTCGCCTAGGGATCCCCCAACTAGTTATTCCCCAGAACCCACAGGACAGCCACCTCTCCTAGTAAACCCCACTCTGGATGCTCCCTCTGAAGACACCCCCCCCCGCCCCCAAACAGCCACTTGCCTGGGAAACCCTGCTCAAGACCATCCCCCTCCAACCCCGTTTCTAAAATGCTTAGCCATCCACCCCTGAACTTCCACAACAACCGCTTCTTTGCCTCCATCCTGGAGGCACTCCTGACTCAGTATATCCAGGACGCCTAACCTGTTCTCAGTACCCCTGACACCTCTCAGGGGAAATCCTCCCCAGCCCAGCATCCTCGAAGGTTCGGGAACTCAACAGGCGTCTTGGCCCCCGACAGCCAAGGGATCTCCGTCGAGATCCTGAGCAGGTACTTTACAATCTCTCAGAGTACCGGCGGCGCCTCCGGAACTAGGATCTCAAAGCACTCCAACACCTTCTCTCGGGTCCCAGTGGCTCCACCAGCGCCAAACATCCTGTCCACTCATGCGCTGGATTCAGCTACCTGAACCGAGTCGTAGGGCGAAACTACACTTGGTTCCCTGGGGAAGTTGCACCGCCACGGATGGTTCCAAAGACGCGTGTGCTCCCGGGGCAGGTTGAAGTGGCTGCTGCCGGCACCCAGTCTGATAGGACGCCAAGGGCTCGGACGCTGTAACCTGGGGTGGAATCACCTCGCCTGCAGCCCTGACTGGTGGCTGGGTAGGGACTAGAAGCGATCAAGGAGCCCTGTCGAGGCTATGCGCGCGGACGGCATTAGGATGCGGCGCTGCCTGCCAGTGGCCAGCTTTTCTGCAGCGTGTAGCGTAGGCTGTCCCACCTCATAGATCCGCTAGGAGGCGCGGAAGGCCGGTCTTGCCGGTTCCCACGAAGCGGTGTAATCTTGCCCAGCGTTGCCTCAGCGTGGTAACAAACAGGCTTATTTCACTGTGACTTAAAGCAGCAAGAGGGAAGAGGCTCGTAAATAATATGCTTGGTTTCTTCCTTTCTTGATTTAGAAGCTCCTGACTCTCAGGCAAACGGGAGGCTTGGATAGCAGTGTTTCCCTGTTGAATTGACAGTGAGGAAGTTACAAAAGCATTTAACAGATATTCCCCAATCATCAGGTCAATTTCAGGGCTTCTTCCCCTCCTACTGTTCCAGGGAGCTTGATGTAGTGGATTTAGCAGTGGATTCATGCTTTGGAATATTTTTGCTCCTATTTCCATTCAAGAGGAATGAGATACTTTCTGTTCCAATCAGCACTGGGAGAGGTCTTTCTTCACTTAGTTTTAGGGGAAGATCTCAAGGCCCTCCCCCTCAAAAAAATCTATCTTCATTTTAAAATGACTCTGTTTGTCTATGGCCCAAAGCCATTACTGCCTCTTTGCTATGCTTCAGTGTTAAAATCCTAAAAGATGTCAAAGTAATATGAAATTCTAAGATGGTTTTTCTGACTCCTAGCTCTTTTTCTATTCTAAAATCATTAAAAAAAATAATTTAAATTGGCTGAGAAAAAAATGGCAGAAAGAAAAAAGAGGGTTCAACAGTGGACATGGCTCTTTAAGTATTGTTAAATGCATCTCTTCCTGACATTTCACTTACCCCTTTTAAAATTATGTGGCTAGAATAGTGTTAGTCAAGGATGGGGGCTAACAGTTATAGCCCTGTGCCAAGACATACTAGGGGTGGGCCACTGCTGCTGCTAGATTCTGGGCTTTACCATCTACGACCTGTGTGGCCAAGTCACGGAGCCCCAAGACTCAGTTTCTCTGGGGGCTGACCTCGTGGGGCTGTGAGGAAGTAAGACTTCACTCACGTGAGGAGTGCTCTGCAAACAGTTAAATACATCTGAAGCTGTTTTCTCACATTGACAATCCTCACCCCAGAACTATCCTATGAAAACATGTTCTCATCCAATCAACCTCCATCTTACTTATCTTCCTGGATTGAACTCATTTATCTTTTCAATTAAGACCAACAGAGTATGTGTGTGTGTGTGTGTGTGTGAGAGAGAGAGAGAGAGAGAGAGAGAGAGAGAGAGAGAGAGAGACAGAGAGAGAGACTGTACCAGACAAGGACCTGAGTTAGGCCCTCTGAATCCGAACTGGTGTGATGAGAATCTGAGATCTTTACCTCTTAGGGGAAGCCCTCCCTGACCACCTCAGCCCACTGAGAATTCCCCATTTTCTGAAGCTCTGATGCTTGACTGCAGATTTCACCTATAATACGAATGTGTCGAGTCTCCCCAGTGCAGTGTAAGTGCCTAGAATATGTCTCGCAGATCATGGTCCTTTGTATAATTACCATTATGTTTCCTGTCATGCATACCTATCAATAGCAATGTGTTGAGAGAATGACACTGGATTACCCAAAAACACCCCTCTGCAAATTAACCACTAGGTTCAGTCTTTTGCTTCCCAGAATAATCTTTCTGAGGAAATCTGGCTAAAAGAGGACTCTTTGTGAGAAAGCATGCTATTCTGATATGTTCGCTATTTTTCCTGAGAGGGAGCGATGGCAGAGATAAAGCATGATGCTTCCAATTCCACAAACGTGTCCACTGACCATGGCTGTGACAACCCAACCTCCTATTAAGGAACTACTATCAACACCCACATTCTCCACTTGCAGACACCACTGGCCTATGTTAAGGCATGACCAGAGAGAAAAAGCCTTCTAAGGGGGGAGCAGAGCTTGGAATAAAAGCAGGTTGTTCTTCTTTTTTCTTTTTTTTAAAGCAAGCTATTCTTAGGCAGAAGAAAAGGTTTATTGAGAATCAGGAGCTTTGGAATGTGTGACTTTTTGAAGAGGCAGGGCCTAGAGGAGGGAAGTCATTTAAACGTGGGGGTTATCTTCACAGCAAGTGAATGAACAAACAAATGGGGTTCTCCTGAGGACTACTGAGGAGGAAACTGAGGTTCAGAGAGGAGGAGGGGCTTGCCCAAGGCCCCATAGCTGGTTAAAGAAGGCCAGCATGGCTGGAGTAAAGCATGAGGCAGATCTAGAGAGGTGGCAGGCACCAGACCCCCAGCCTGGTTGACTTGGGTGTCTTACCTGATGGACAGAGGTGACCAGTGACAGGCAAGGGGCTGGCTAGGGGGCCAGGTACAAAACTGCAAGGGGCTAAGAGACGTGACTTGAGATAGTCCCCTGGGATCACTGGAGAGTCAGCCTAGATTCATTCAGGGCACACAAAGAAAGCAAAGCTCTTCTCCATCTGCCCTCCCCCGCCCCTCCTCCTGACTCCCTCCACCTCCCACCTCGTTTCTATCAGTCCATCTCTGGTGGGATGAAACAGCCTAAGGGGGATTCCAGTGACCTGACAGCTTCAAAACAAAACTTGCCCTAAACCTCCACGAATTCCAACAGCCCACTCGCTTTCATTTTTCATTAAAAAAAAAACAAAGGACATTTCTTCCCAGAGGGCACCCCTACTGAAGTTCACCTCTCCTGCTGGACTGCTGAATGCATTATGGCCGAGCAGACTCTGTGCTCTTTCCAGCACAAACATTCACTCAGTAAATATCTTCTAAGCACCTACTGTGTGCCTGACAGAGTGACCGAGAATCACAGCACCGAGTCTGGAGTTGAACTCCACTAACCAGCGCTCCTGAGATGGGCAAAAGCCAAGACAAGCAGAAGGACCGGGACCTCAACTGCACCAGGGACGCAGAGTCCTGTATGACCAAGGGCAAGTCCTCATTCCTCCAGGGCCCTGGTTTCTTCTCCTAAAAATGAGGGCGTTGGAAAGTCTCTGAGATCCCTCACAGTTCTATCATTCTCTAAGTCTAGCAAGCAAAACACACACAACGCGGCAGGGAGCACACAGACTGATGACACATCCTCAGCGTCCCTGAGGCCTGGAGCACTCAGTAGGTACTCGGCAAACACTAGCAGGAGGACCGAGCCTCAGAAGTCACAGTGCATCCCTCTGCCACATTCTGCTCCACGAGGCAGTCATGAAGTCCCCCCAGTGCAGGAGGAGGAGAAACACAGTCTGTCTTTTGCAGGGAACAGTGAAGTGCTGGAGGCACGTCTGACTAAAGGCAGTGTTGTAACTTTGGGGGAAAAATACACAATCCCACTGTGTCAGTGAGTTGCTCAGAAAGCTTCAATGAAAGAAGAGCTGGAATGATGCCTGCTACATGGCGAGTATCTAAGAAACAGGAACTGTGGCCACTACCTACAAGGATGCCCAGTTGTCCAGGGACCACAGATCAGGAGCCAATGGCCTGGTGCAGAGAGATGAGCTGGAATTTGTCCTCTAAACCCCAAGCCACAGGGCTCAGAGTACACTTCACTATCCCCTAATCTGAGTGAACCAGGGGCCTAGGACAGGAAAGCCACATTAGTGAGAGTTTCCCTACAAGCCCCCCACATCCAATACACCCCAATATTATTGCCCAAGCTCCCAGATTACGAGCCAAGGGTATTGGTCCTAAAGAAAACACATCTTAAACAAGACAGACTAAGCACATGGCTCAGAAATGAGAACAGAAACGTCTGCAGGCTGCAGAGCCAGTGGAGACACATGCAACTTCCGGAAACAGAGGCTCAGATGTCCTCCAGGCCAGCAAAACAGTCCCTGGCAAGCCAGGTGCTTCCAACCCACTCTGGGGGCCTGCACAGCCCAGCCCTGGGCCAAACTGTTGCTGGGGTCTGTCTTCTCTTAACAGACCTCCCTCAGCTTCACCAGAGAAGACCAGGCCACAGAAATTTCAGCCAAAAGTAGCCACAAATTATCACTGCTCCCAGAACTGGTTTTGCTGTTGTTGTTATTGTTGTTTTTTACCTCATGGAGCATTTCTCTCTACCCGGGGCAGGGGCGGGGGCAATCAGGCACAGAGCGATGAAGAAACAACGGACAACGGAGAGGACACGCAAGGGCCTGCCGAGCCCCTGCAAGCCAGTGTCTACTCGTCCCACGGTTGAGGGCCAGCCCAGCATAGAGAGGCCACAAGGAACTGCAACGAAGATACAAAAGAACCATACATGTGTTAAATGATGGCCCACAAAGGACTCCAGAAATCATATCTTGCCATCTCATTGCTTCTTAGAGAACAGAAGTGTGCTTCAGACTGGGGTCGGGCTGACCCCCATTTCTGCTGCTCTCCTGCAGGGCCAGGCCCCTTTGGCTGCAGCTCTGATCTGTTTGCAGCTTGATGGCTCCAGGCAGTGAGCCCTCCAAGCCCTACCCCTGAGCCCCCTGCTCCAGGAGAGCTGCTTCCGGGACTGCCTGCAGCTGGGGGAGGGGGCCCTGAGAGTCCAGTTCCAGCCCCAGGGCAGGGCCAGGCACCTACTTTACAAGGTTGAGTGCAAAGTGACAATGTGGAGCCCCTTGTTCAAATTTGATTAAGAAAGTGACATCAGAGTGTTAAATCAGGAGTGGGGCCTGAATTAACGCAGAGACTGCATGGCCCATGAATCCAGCTCACCCATCACCTGTCACAGCATCCATTCCATCTCAAAGACTATCTGACTTTTTCCTTAAGTATCTCTTGATGCTATCTCCCCCATCCCCCACCTCCACGCCACTGCTCCATGCTATGTTGCTGGCCATACACACTTCTTGGACGCTGCAACCCTGCTGTCCCCTCCCACCTGCTCTCCATACAGCAGTTAGCTTTTAAAATGACACTTGTTATGATGTCATCCTCTACTTCAAATAGTTCAATGTCTTCCCCTTGCCCTGGGAGTAAGGACCTAATACTTTAAGGTAGCCTAGGGCCCTGAGTGGTCCAGCCCCTGCTGCCCACAGCAGCCTTGTCCTGCTCCACCCTCTTTCTGGTCCTCTGAGCTTCAGCCACTTCCCCATTCCCCTGGCCACGCAAGCATGTACTCATGTCTCATCTCCCAGCAAACCCACCACATCCTCCTAACTCCATCAGGACTTCTCATCTGCAGACTTCTCCTCCTCAGCACCTTCTATGAGTGTAATTTCACATCCATTTGTGTGGGTTTCTGGGTATGCCAAAGGCTTTGACTGTGTGGATCACAATAAACTGTGGAAAATTCTGAAAGAGATGGGAATACCAGACCACCTGACCTGCCTTTTGAGAAACCTATATGCAGGTCAGGATGCAAAAGTTAGAACTGGACAAGAAACAACAGACTGGTTCCAAATAGGAAAAGGAGTACGTCAAGGCTGTATATTGTCACCCTGCTTCTTTAACTTACATGCAGAGTACATCATGAGAAACACTAGGCTGAAAGAACCACAAGCTGGAACCATGATTGCTGGCAGAAATATCAATAACCTCAGATATGCAGATGACACCACCCTTATGGCAGAAAGTGAAGAGGAACTAAAAAACCTCTTGATGGAAGTGAAAGAGGAGAGTGAAAAAGTTGGCTTGAAGCTCAACATTCAGAAAACTAAGATTATGGCATCTGGTCCCATCACTTCATGGGAAATAGATGGGGAAACAGTGGAAACAGTGCAGACTTTATTTTTTTGGGCTCCAAAATCACTGCAGATGGTGACTGCAGCCATGAAATTAAAAGACGCTTACTCCTTGGAAGGAAAGTTATGACCAACCTAGACAGCATATTCAAAAGCAGAGACATTACTTTGCCAACAAAGGTCTGTCTAGTCAAGGCTATGGTTTTTCCAGTGGTCATGTATGCATGGGAGAGTTGGACTGTGAAGAAAGCTGAGCACCAAAGAATTGATGCTTTTGAACTGTGGTGTTGGAGAAGACTCTCGAGAGTCCCTTGGACTGCAAGGAGATCCAACCAGTCCATTCTGAAGGAGATCAGCCCTGGGATTTCTTTGGAAGGAATGATGCTAAAGCTGAAACTCCAGTACTTTGGCCACCTCATGCGAAGAGTTGACTCATTGGAAAAGACTCTGATGCCGGGAGGGATTGGGGGCAGGAAGAGAAGGGGACGACAGAGGGTGAGATGGCTGGATGGCATCACTGACTCGATGGATGTGAGTCTGAGTGAACTCCGGGAGTTGGTGATGGACAGGGAGGCCTGGCGTGCTGTGATTCATGGGGTCGCAAAGAGTCGGACACGACTGAGCGACTGAACTGAACTGAACTGAACTGGGTAATGATGGGTCTGGTTGTGGTCACCATAATGTCCCCTTGTCTAGTACCTTGGAGCATGCACAAGTCATGGAATGAATGAGTTACCATTGAACCAGTGGCTGCCACCAAGACAGAGATCCTGGGGCTGACAATGTGCCCAGTTGGTCATGAGGGGGAACCGGGACGTCTCAACTGTGACAAGTGGACTAGGTTACCTTCCTTGAATGGATGTTGTAAGGATGAAACTGCATTGTATGTAAGTCAAATCATTATGCTGTGTACCTTACACAGTGCTGTGTGTCAATTGTATCTCAATAAGAAAAAAAAGAGAAAAAGAATGAGACTGTGGAGTCCCATACCAAGGTCACAGGTGCAAGGCCTCACCACAGAAACAAGATCATCTCTGGAACTGACTGAGCCCCATTGTAACTGTTGCCAGAAGCCCCCTGATTCTTACCAGCCAGCTTCCTGACCCCAAATTAGGCAAAAATGACCACCTTGGTACTCACCCTATAGCACCGTAACAAATCACCTAATACCACCCTTCCAGCAGGAATTTTATCTTGAGGATATAGAAACTGGCTACTAGCCCACAGAATTGTCTCTCCCTTGAACCAGTAGGCTGTTCTAACAGTAATGACTCTCCCTGGCCTGTCAGAAGGTCAGTCTGCTGTGCTCACAGCAAGCACATTATCTCTGCTCTTTGTTCTCAGTAAAACTCACTCCTTTCTGCAATACTCTGGGTATGGAAATTCTTTTCCAACCTGCGCTCAGACTGCCACAACATTGACTATGTATAAAAAAGCACCTGGAACAAGAGCAATGCTCAACAGAGTCTATTTAATGTTTGTGGATGGACACTGTGAGGCCTGGGGCAGGTGGACATCAAGGGAGCCCTCCAGTCTTTCCTATCCCCAAATATCTGGGATTCTATGAAGAAATGCTTAGGTTCCTTTCTTTTCATGATAGATTAGAGATTGTATGCATTTCCTCTTCTAGAGGGACATGCACTTAAAGGGGGGCTTCTGTTGCTACTTCAGGTTGCATAAGACCCATCCCTGGCCAGGCACAGGCATGGGAGGAAGTGATTCAAATCCAGTGGGGACACGTTCCACACCCAGGTCATATTCTTCTACACTGGTTCAACAATAGGGGAGAAGGTTTCACCTAAATTACATTTCAGCCTAAGTTAGATCTAGCCTAAACCCTCAGTCTAATCTACATTAACTAACTTTCATAATGAGAAGAAGCAGGGTAGACACCCATTCTACCCTACCCACAGGCATAGAGCTGTCCCAGGCATTGTCCATCTGTTTTGCTCCTGAAAAAGCTTCCTGAAGTTCAGACTCAATGAAAAGATGATTAAGTGGCCTGGTCAGTTCAAATAGAAAGGGAGCTTCCCTCCCTGCCAGGCCACCCACCAGGGATGGGAGTAGCAACCGGGGTCCAATCTATTTCCTCCTCCAGCCTGACCTTTGGTTTATCTTCCTAGGTAGGCTTTGTGGCTCCCATGGGTCCTGACAGGCCTGGAGGCATCTGGGCCTTGGGAGGCCCCCACCAATAGCTTCCCAGGGCGTCTAGAGAGTGGACAGCCACCAAATTCAACATTCAAATGAGGCTCCAGAGGAAGCTGAACCTCAAGGCAAAGCCTGGTCTCCTAGAGACCTAATTTCTGTGATGGATCTGGGCAAAGTAAATGGAAAACCTTCTGTAAAACATTCACCATTCTAGACACCATTAGGAACATTCGTGATTCATGAGAAGAGGTCAAAATACCAACATTAACAGGAGTTTGAAAGAGCTGATTCCCTCATGGATGACTTGAAGGGGTTTAAGCCTTTACTGGAGGAAGTAGCTGCAGATATGGTGAAAATCTCAAGAAAACCACAATTAGAAGTGGAGCCTGAAGATGTGACTGACTGAACTGCTCCAATCTCACGACAAAATCAGAAGAGAGGACAAGCTGCGTCTTATGAATGAGTAAATAAAGTGGCTTCTTGACCCTGTTGTTCATCAGGAATAGCCGCAACAAAATGCTGTGCAGTTTGTTGAAATGACAACAAATGATTTAGAATAAATTTATTTAGTTAATAAAACAGTTGCAGGGTTTGAAAGCATTGTCTCCAAACCCTTCAGAAAGAAATTCTACTGCAGGTAAAATGCTATCAAACAGCAATGCTTGCTACAGAACAATCATTCATGGAAATAAGAGTTCATTAATATGGCAAACTTCACTGTCCTATTTTAAGAATTTTCACAGCCACCCCATTCTTCTGCAACCACCACACTGATCAGTCAGGCAGCTGTCAACATCAAAGCAAGATCCTCCACCAGCAGGAAAAAAAAAAAGATAACTTGCTCAAGGCTGAGATGATGGTTAGCATTTTTTAGCAACAATTTTTAATTAAGGTATGTATAGTTGACCCTTAAATAACACAGGTTTGAACCACAGGGGTCAACTTATACATGGATTTTTGAGTACTCAGGGATTGGGCACCCCTAATCTAACCCCTGCACAGTTCAAGGCATTAAAACATAACTTTTACATGTACTAGGAAACCACGAAATTCAGGACTCACTTTACTGCAACATTTGCTTTATTGTAATGGTCTGGAATGAAACCCACTTGTCTGCACAGGGTTTGTATGGACACGTATTTCCGTTTTCTTGGGTGTATACCTAGGAGTGAAACTGCTGGGGCATACAGTAACTTTACGCTGAATCTTCTGAGTTTTACATTCCCGCCAACAGAGCATGAGGGTTCCAATTTCCCCACATCCATGCAAACACATATTGCTAATCTGTTTTAGATTCTAGCCGTCTTACTGGATGTGAAGTGGCGTCCTGTGGTTTCCGTGTGCATTTTCCTGATGGCTAATGCTACTAAGGCATCCTTCCATGTGTGTGTTGGTCATTTTTATAACTTCTCTGGAGAAATATCTATTCACGGTCCGCCTATTTTTAAAATTGGGTTGTCTTTTTACTACTGGATTTTAAGAGTTTGTTATATATTCTGGATTAAAATCCCTTATCAGATATAAGATTTGTAAACATTTTCTCAGATTCTGTGGGCTTTTTACTTTCTTGATGGTGTTCTCTGAAGCAGAAAAATGCTCAATTTTAAGTCCAATTTATCTGTTTTTTTATTTTCTCACTTGTGCTTTCACTATTGTATCTAAGAAACTACTGACAAACTCAAGGTCACAAAGATCACACAAAGGTCACAAAGGTACACCTGTGTTTTCTTCTAAAACTTTTATAGCGTTAGCTGTTACATGCATTCTGATGCAATGTTTGTATAAGGTACATGTATTTTGTAGATGTAATTTTCTGTATAAGGTATGAGTTTAAATACGTTTCTTTCAAGTGGATATCCAGTTTTCACAGGACCATTTCTTGAAAAAACTATTCTTTTTCTATTAAATGGACTTGGAACTCTTGCAGAAAATCAACTGAGAATAATTACGAGGGTTTATTTCTGGACTCTCAGTTCATTTATTTATATGTCTATCCTCACAACAGTACTACAATGTCCTTTAATTACTGGAGATTTGTGGAAGTTTCAAAATTTAGAAGTGTGAGTCCTCCAACTTTGTTCTTTTTCAAGATCAGTTTGGCTATCCTGAATCCCTTACATTTATATGTGAATTTTAGAATCAGCTTATCAATTTGTGCAAAGATGGCAGCTGGGATTATTTTTTTTTAATGCCCTCAGTCTGTTTGGAGAAGGCAATGGCACCCCACTCCAGTACTCTTGCCTGGAAAATCCCATGGATGGAGGAGCCTGGTGGGCTACAGTCCATGGGGTCGCTAAGAGTCGGACACGACTGAGCGACTTCACTTTCATTTTTCACTCTCATGCACTGGAGAAGGAAATGGCAACCCACTCCAGTGTTCTTGCCTGGAGAATCCCAGGGATGGGAAAGTCTGGTGGGCTGCTGTCTATGGGGTCGCACAGAGTCGGACACGACTGAAGCGACTTAGCAGCAGTAGCAGCAGCAGTCTATTTTTAATTTATTTATTTTACTTTACAATATTGTATTGGTTTTGACATACATTGACTTGAATCCACCATGAGTGTACATGTGTTCCCCATCCTGAACCCCCCTCCCACCTCCCTCCCCATCCCATCCCTCTGGGTCATCCCAGTGCACCAGCCCCGAGACCCTGTATCATGCATCAGACCGGGACTGGTGATCCATTTCACATATGATATTATACATGTTTCAATGCCATTCTCCCATATCATCTCACCCTTGCCCTCTCCCACAGAGTCCAAAAGACTGTTCAATACATCTCTGTCTCTTTTGCTGTCTCGCATACAGGGTTATCATTACCTTCTTTCTAAATTCCATATATATGCGTTAGTATACTGTATTGGTGTTTTTCTTTCTGGCTTACTTCACTCTGTATAATAGGCTCCAGTTTCATTCACCTCATTAGAACTGATTCAAATGTATTCTTTATAATGGCTGAGTAATATTCCATTGTATATATGTACCACAGCTTTCTTATCCATTCGTCTGCTGATGGACATCTAGGTTGCTTCCGTGTCCTGGCTATTATAAACAGTGGGCAGCTGGGATTTTGATAAGGATTGCATGCACTAAAATCTGTAGATCAATCTGGAGAGTATTATCATTTTGGCAAAGTAAGTTTTTTGATCCATGAAAGTGGGATATTTTTCCATTATTTAGATCTTTAATTTCTTTCAACAATGCTGTTTGCAGAGTATAAACTTTGCCCTTCTTGTATTAAATATTTCTAGGTATTTTATTGTTTGATGTTAATGTAAGCAGAATTAATTTGCAGATCATTCAAGTGTATAGAAACACCACTGATTTAATATATTTATCTTGCATTCTGCAACATTGATCAATTGTTTGATTTTGTGTGTGTGTGTGAATTTCCTCAGTTCAGTTCAGTTCAGTCGCTAAGTCATGTCCGACTCTTTGCGACCCCATGAATCACAGCACACCAGGCCTCCCTGTCCATCACCAACTCCCGGAGTTCACTCAAACTCATGTTCATTGAGTCGGTGATGCCATCCAGCCATCTCATCCTCTGTCGTCCCCTTCTCCTCCTGCCCCCAATCCCTCCCAGCATCACGGTCTTTTCCAATGAGTCAACTCTTCGCATGAGGTGGCCAGTGTATTGGAGTTTCAGCTTTAGCATCATTCCTTCCAATGAACACCCAGGACTGATCTCCTTTAGAATGGACTGGTTAGATCTCCTTGCAGTCCAAGGGACTCTCAAGAGTCTTCTCCAACATCACAGTTCAAAAGCATCAATTCCTCAGCGCTCAGCTTTCTTCACAGTCCAACTCTCACATCCATACATGACTACTGGAAAAACTATAGCCTTTGACTAGATGGACCTTTGTCAGCAAAGTAATATCTCTGCTTTTCAATATGCTATCCAGGTTGATCATATCTTTTCTTCCAAGGAATAAGCTACTTTTAATTTCATGGCTGCAATCACCATCTGCAGTGATTTTGGAGCCCCCCAAAATAAAGTCTGACACTGTTTCCATGGTTCCCCATCTATTTGCCATGAAGTGATGGGACCAGATACCATGATCTTAGTTTTCTGAATGTTGAGCTTTGAGACAGCTTTTTCACTCTCCTCTTTCACTTTCATCAAGAGGCTTTTTAGTTCCTCACTTTCTGCCATAAGGGTGGTGTCATCTGCATATCTGAGGTTATTGATATTTCTCCTGGCAATCTTGATTCCAGCTTGTGCTTCTTCCAGCCAAGTATTTCTCATAATGTACTCTGCATATAAGTTAAATAAGCAGGGTGACAATATACAGACTTGACATACTCCTTTCCTGATTTGGAACCAGTCTGTTGTTCCATGTCCAGTTCTAACTATTGCTTCCTGAAGCCTGCATACAGGCTTCTCAAGAGGCAGGTCAGGTGGTCTGGTATTCCCATCTCTTTCAGAATTTTCCACAGTTTTATTTATTTATCCACACAGTCAAAGGCTTTGGCATAGTCAATAAAGCAGAAATAGATGTTTTTCTGGAACTCTCTTGCTTTTTCCATGATCCAGCGGATGTTGGCAATTTGATCTCTGGTTCCTCTGCCTTTTCTAAAACCAGCTTGAACATCTGGAAGTTCACGGTTCACGTATCGCTGAAGCCTGGCTTGGAGAATTTTGAGCATTACTTTACTAGCGTGTGAGATGGGTGCAATTTTGTGGTAGTTTGAGCATTCTTTGGCATTGCCTTTCTTTGGGATTGGAATGAAAACTGACCTTTTCCAGTCCTGTGGCCACTGCTGAGCTTTCCAAATTGGTTGGCATATTGAGTGCAGCACTTTCACAGCATCATCTTTCAGGATTTGAAACAGCTCAACTGGAATTCCATCACCTCCATAGCTTTGTTCGTAGTGATGCTTCCTAAGGCCCACTTGACTTCACATTCCAGGATGTCTGGCTCTAGGTCAGTGATCACACCATCGTGGTTATCTTGGTTGTGAAGCTCTTTATATAGTTCTTCTGTGCATTCTTGCCACCTCTTCTTAATATCTTCTGCTTCTGTTAGGTCCATACCATTTCTGTCCTTTATCGAGCCCATCTTTGCATGAAATGTTCCCTTAGTATCTCTAATTTTCTTGAAGAGATCTCTAATCTTTCCCATTCTGTTGTTTTCCTCTATTTCTTTGCATTGATCGCTGAGGAAGGCTTTCTTATCTCTCCTTGCTATTCTTTGGAACTCTGCATTCAGATGCTTATATCTTTCCTTTTCTCCTTTGCTTTTCGCTTCTCTTCTTTTCACAGCTATTTGTAAGGCCTCCCCAGACAGCCGTTTTGCTTTTTTGCATTTCTTTTCCATGGGGATGGTCTTGATCCCTGACTCCTGTACAATGTCACGAACCTCATTCCATAGTTCATCAGGCACTCTATCAGATCTAGTCCCTTAAATCTATTTCTCACTTCCACTGTATAATCATAAGGGATTTGATTTAGGTCATACCTGAATGATCTAGTGGTTTTCCCTACTTTCTTCAATTTAAGTCTGAATTTGGCAATAAGGAGTTCATGATCTGAGCCACAGTCAGTTCCCGGTCTTGTTTTTGCTGACTGTATAGAACGTCTCCATCTTTGGCTGCAAAGAATATAATCAATCTGATTTCAGTGTTGACCATCTGGTGATGTCCATGTGTAGAGTCTTCTCTTGTGTTGTTGGAAGAGGGTGTTTGCTATGACCAGTGCGTTCTCTTGGCAAAACTCTATTAGCCTTTGCCCTGCTTCATTCCGTACTCCAAGGCCAAATTTGCCTGTTACTCCAGGTGTTTCTTGACTTCCTACTTTTGCATTCCAGTCCCCTATAATGAAAAGGACATCTTTTTTTGGGTGTTAGTTCTAAAAGGTCTTGTAGGTCTTCATAGAACCGTTCAACTTCAGCTTCTTCAGCGTTACTGGTTGGGGCATAGGCTTGGATTACCATGATACTGAATGGTTTGCCTTGGAAACAAACAGAGATCATTCTGTCGTTTTTGAGATTGCATCCAAGTACTGCATTCCAGACTCTTTTGTTGACCCTGATGGCTACTGCATTTCTTCTAAGGGATTCCTGCCCACAGAGGTAGATATAATGGTCATCTGAGTTAAATTCACCCATTCCAGTCCATTTTAATTCGCTGATTCCTAGAATGGCAACGTTCATTCTTGCCATCTCCTGTTTGACCACTTCCAATTTGCCTTGATTCATGGACCTGACATTCCAGGTTCCTATGCAATATTGCTCTTGACAGCATCGGACCTTGCTTCTATCACCAGTCACATCCACAACTGGGTATTTTTTTTTGCTTTGGCTCCATCCCTTCATTCTTTCTGGAGTTATTTCTCCACTGATCTCCAGTAGCACATTGGGCACCTACTGACCCAGGGAGTACCCCTTTCAGTATCCTATCATTTTTCCTTTTCATACTGTTAATGGGGTTCTCAAGGCAAGAATACTGAAGTGGTTTGCCATTCCCTTCTCCAGTGGACCACATTTTTCCAGACCTCTCCACCATGACCCATCCATCTTGGGTGGCCCCACAGGGCATGGCTTAGTTTCACTGAGTTAGACAAGGCCGTGGTCCATGTGATTAGACTGACTAGTTTTCTGTGATTATGGTTTCAGTGTGTCTGCCCTCTGATGCCCTCTCGCAACACCTACTGTCTTATTTGGGTTTCTCTTACCTTGGGTGGGGTCAGGACAGGGGGACAGGAGCGGCCGAGAGGAGCTACCCCACGTCCGAGGTCAGGGGTGGCGGCTGAGACGAGCTACCCCACCTCCAAGGTCAGTGGCCTAGAACATTCTATATACCAGACCATGTCATCTGTAAATATAGTTGTACTTCTTTACCAATCTGGATGACTTTTATTTTTCTTCTCTAATTTTCCTGACTAGAGCTTGCAACACAACATTGAATAAAACTGGTGATAGGAAACATCCTTGTCCTGTTACTGATGTTAGGAGGAAAGCATTCAATCTCTCACCATTAAGCACGAGTTTAGCTGGTGGTGTATGTTTGGTTGATATCCTTTATGAGGTTGAAGAACTCCTGTCTATTAATGGTTTGCTAGATATTTTTATCATAAAGAAGACGTTGAATTTGTCTCTTTCCCATGCCTATTGAGATGTCGCTTGTATTCTCCTCTATTCTATTGATATGATGTATTATATTATTTGATTTTCTCATGTTTAACCAACCTTGCATCCTGGGATAAATCCCACTTGGTCACAGGGTGTAAAGTGATTTTTTTTTTAATGTTTATGGATTCAGTTTGCTAGTATTTTTTAAAGAATGAATTTTTGTAAGAGGTTATCTATCGGTCTGTTCTTTTCTTCTTCTGTGGTATTTCCCCCCTGATTTTGATATTAGAGTAATTTTGGCCCCACAGAAGCCTTTTAGGTCTGGTTTCTTTGTAATTTTGTTCATTTTTAATCACTAATCCACTCTCTACTTGTTGTAGGTCTATTCCGATATTCTGGTTTTTCTTCAGTTCCAGTAAATTTTGCCTTTCTAGGAACTTTTTCATTTTATCCAATTTATCTAATTTGTTGTTATACAGCTGTTCATCATACTGTTTTACAATTCCTACAATTCCTGTAAGGTTAGAAGGTAAGGTCTTTCATCCCTGATTCCAGTAATATGAGTCTTCTCTCTAATTTTCTTGGTTAATCTAGTTTAGGAAAATGAAAGTGAAGTCGCTCAGTCGTGTCCGACTCTTTGCGACCCCATGGACTGTAGTCTATCAGGCTCCTCTGTCCATGGGATTTTCCAGGCAAGAGTGCTGGAGTGGATTGCCATTTCCTTCTCCAGGGGATCTTCCCGACCCAGGAATCGAACCCCATTCTCCTGCATTGCGGGCAGACGCTTTACCTCTGAGCCACCAGGGAAGCCTAATCTAGCTTAACGGCTTACCAACTCTATTGATCTTTTTAAGTAACTAACTTTTGATTCTGTTAATCATTCTCTATTGATTTTCTATCACCCACTTCATTAATTCCTAATCTTCATTATTTCCTTCATTCTGTTTTAGTTTGCTCCTCTTTTTCCAGAATCTTAAGGCAGAAGATCATGTTATTGATTTGAGATCTTTCTTCCTTTTTAATATAGGCATTTATAGTTGTAGTTTCCCTCTAAGTACTGCTTTAGCTGCATCCCATAAGTTTTGGTATGCTGCATTTTCACTTTCATTCTTTTCATAGTATATTCTGTCTTTGTGATTTCTTCTTTGACCCAATGCTTATTTGAAACTGTTATTTCCCATGTATTTGTGTATCTCCCCAAATTCCTTGTTTTTGATTTCTAATCTCATTCCATTGTGACCAAAGAACACATTTTATATTATTTCCATAGTTTTTAATTTATTAAGACTTGGTTTATGGCACAGAACGTGGTCTATTCTGGAATAGGTTCCATATGCACTTGAGAGGAATATGTGTTTGGCTGTGGTTGGGTAGGCTGTCTGATAACGTAAGGTCTAGTTTGTTTATACCATTGTTCAAGCCTTCCATTTCCTTGTTGCTCTTCTGCCTAGAGCTCTTCTACTCTTCTTTCCATTTATTATTGAAACCAGGATATTGAAGTCTTCAACTATTATTGTTGTATTGAGTATTTCTCCCTTAATTCTGTCAGTTTTTGCTTCATGTATTTTGGGGCTCTGTTATCAGAGGGATGTTTGTTTATCTCTATTTTATGTAGATATTTTCCTGATGGATTTACTCTTTCGTCATTATAGAATGCCCTAATTTACCTCAAGTAACTTTTTTATTTTAAAATCTGCCTGATGCTAGCATAGGCATTCCAGCTTTGCTACGGCTGCTGTCTGCATGATATACTTTTCACACCATTTTACTTTCAAGTTATTTTATCTTTGAATCTAAAGTGTCTCCTATAAACAGCATATAGTTGTTTTTAAATATCAGTGTATATGTCAACACTGATATTTAAATAACAGTGCTTTTTAAATATCAGTTTAAATACCACTGCTTTTTAGATATCAGTGTATATGTCAACATTGTGGAAAAAACATATAAAGCCTTCATATTATTATAAATATAATCCTGACCTCACAGACCCCCTGAAAGAGGTCCATAGTCCATTCTTTGAGAATCACTGCAACAGTAAGCATTTATTTAACCTATGCATCAGTGAATTACCTGGGTGTAGAAAAAACTGGAAAAAGCTGACTTGCTGGGTAACAGGATTCTGGATACATTTTTTCCCTTATAAATGTTGGTATTGCCATTATGAATGCATAGTAAGTAATTCTAAAGGTAAGAAGCACACATCTCTTCATAATCGACTTTCAGGAAGTGTCGCTTGATTCATATACTGCTCCAACCAAATTCCTGTTAATAATTCCAGCTTCAGCTTATCCTATTACAATGCACTAGCCTTGGTGGCCTCTAAGTCAGCTTCCTCCTTGGGTTTCACGCCAGCCAGTCTCTTCCTTTCTTGCTGGAGCAGACTAGGAACATCCCTCCTTTGGACAAAAATACATGCCTCTGGCTCACATTCTTGGGGCCTCTCCATGGCAGATATTTCCTCTTGACATTTGCTGGTGAGGGAATTGGGCTGCTGTCAGCACTTTTGAGCTAAATCAGTGTCTTGCTCTGGCCCGGCCTCTGATACCACACGAGAAGTTCAGGCTGGGTGAGACCAACCCAGAAACTGTTCTCATCCAGCCAAGAATTGAACAGATGCCCTAAGACAAGTCCCCAAGTAATGATGACAACAAGGCAGAATATGATAAAGGCCATCAGAGGAGTACTAACAAACCAATATTAGTAGGTCACTTAGTAATTAATTATTAACTAATTGACAACAGATTAATGGAGGAAGAAATTATATAAGCAGAGGGCTCTGGAAAGCCTTTTCTCCCTTTCAGGGAGAAAGGGATCATTGAGGAAGATGAAAAAAAAAAAAAAAAGTGAAGAAAAGAGAAGTAGGAGGAGAAGAGACAGGAGAGGAGGAGGAACTTGCAGACAAGAGGCAGGAAAAGTGAGTCCATGGGTATAGAAGGGGGTGTGGTAAGCATATCACCACGATAGTAAAGCCTTTTTATGTTTTTTTTTCAAACAGTGGTCTTCTCCACAGTGGTCTCCTTTATCTCCTAATTGTGAGGCCACACACTTATTCCGCACTTAAACCAAGCTGCCATTGCCCAAACATTTGAGAAAATGGCATCTCCCTAGGAATATGCTGAATGGTGGAAAAAACAAAAAAAAAGAGCCAGTGAATTGTTATCAGAATCCTGGGTTCAAGTCCTCTCAGTACTACTCAGGAGCTGGGAGATTCAGGGCAATTGCTGATCCTGAATTGCAGAGTTGGACACGTGTAGAAGTGGGTGATGAGACACGGCCCAGAGCTGCTTTGAGGACTGCATGAGAAAATTAAGACAGTTCAGTTCAGTTGCTCAGTCGTGTCTGACTCTTTGCGACCCTGTGGACTGCAGCATACCAGGCCTCCCTGTCCATCACCAACTCCTGGAGCTTGCTCAAACTCATGTCCATCGAGTTGGTGATGCCATCCAACCATCTCATCCTCTGTCATCCCCTTCTCCTCTTGCCTTCAATATTTCCCAGCACCAGGGTCTCTTCCAATGAGTCAGTTCCAATGAAGACAGAGAGCTGTGCAAGTCTGACTGGACAGGGTTTGGTCTTTGAGGCAACAAAGAGCCACTCAGGACCCGGAGCCTGGCACCGGCAAGCACTCAAACCAAGGTAAAGTGGAGGTGGCTGAAAAATAAATAAGATACAATGAGTTCATTTCTTTGAGAAGCATGGTATCATGAGTTGGAAAGAAGGTTCCTACATTTTTTTGAGCAAAATGAAGCATCACTGAACAAACACAGAGTCTCCAAAGTAACTTTTTTTTTTTTTAAGATGAGAAATCTTATTTTACATTTTTAAAAGAACCATAATACCATTTTCTATCTACAAACTAAATACAATTCCTTAATATCACCAAATATCCAGAAAGGGTTCTAATTTTCAGTTATCCTCAAATATAGTTGTAAATCATGATTCAAAAGAAATCTACATATCGGAATTGATTTTTTCTTCTTTTGGTCTCTTAAGCCATAGGTTTCTCCCCACAATTTCAATTTATTTGAATTGATATCCTTTCTTTTCCTTTCCTTTTTCTTCTGAATTGATATCTTTTCTTAAAGATTTTTCTCACAGCCTGGATTTGCTCAGTGTGATGTCCTTCTGTCTTGCAAGTTTCCTGTTTTAAGTGAACAGCTGGGTTTAGAACAATGCTCAGCAAACTGTAACCTGTGGGCCAAATACAGCATGGGGTCTGTTTTTGTAAATAAAGTTTAACTGGAAACAGCCATATTCATTTGCTCACGTGCTGTGTAAACACACAGCTTCATTAGCAGACTCCTGTAATTATGACTGAGATTATCCATAAAGCCCAAAGTATTGCTCTTTTGCCTTGGCCCTTTACAGAAAAGGTTTGTTGACTCCAGTTTTGGGTGCTTGATGGGATTAACTCTTTTATTTTGCAAGACAGTGTCACAAGCAGTGTTTGCAGAAGCACATAATGAGCTACTGTCTCTTTCTGTCATATTAGCAGCTGTGACTGCTACGGCATAGATCCTTTAAATCATTAGTGGCTGCCAAACAGCCCCTAGATTGATTAGAATGCTTGGCCAGAATGCCATTGTACCTGGAGAAAGCTCCCTCACCTGCTCTGTGGTTAGCCAGAGCTAAAGTGGAAAAGAGAATAAAAATCTTGATTCTTCCCTTTTATTCACTAGCTTCCAAAACAGGGAGCGGGCTCCCTGACATATTCACATGGTGATCAATTACAGTTATTGTTTCAGTTTCATTATGACTTTTGATATTTCACTTATTTGGTAACTTTTCACCCACTGTGGTTGCTGTGCTTGCTGATGATGGTCATCTCCAGCTAGGGGGAGTCTCTTCAAACTGGCCTGAGTCTTTTGGAAATAAACCCAGTCATCTCTGTTGGCTTCCCTGCTACCTAGAATGAACAACTTATATACACTTGGTCATATTTAACTTGTGGGGAGGTCCTGGTTTTGTGTTTAAGTCTGATGACTTTATGGTCACACTATATCCTGGAACCCTGGGTGTTGTCAATCTCATCTAACTTGCTCCCTCTCAGGGTGGACTAAAGTACACACTTGGTTTTAAGTTCCATACATCAAATGTGGGTAAGCAAATTAGAAGCAAACCTCTTTTTTCTTCACAATCTCCCACACTGATCTCACTGTCTCTCTCTCTCCCAAAGGGAAACCTCCAAAGCTCCCAAGTGAAATAGTAGTCATAGTGGGATCTCCACCTGTGCTCTGCCCCTCAAAGGTGAGCACAGAGCATCCTGAGCTGGACCTACTTGCCTGCTCATGTTCCAGACAAACCTGGGGCCATTTCCTTTCTGCTAGCTCTCCACCTCAAGGGATCACAACTGGAGCCTCAGTGACCCATGAGGTGCTAGAACTTAAAGGCACATACCTTTGGCTTCCTTCTATTGAGGGGGAGGAGGGAAGGAAAGGAAGCAAGAAGGCGGGCCTGTCACACACAGCTCTCCAATGTCTGCAGCAGGATTTGACACTTGGATTCTCTTCCAATCTGTGCAGTCACTTTGTAAGGAAAGGGTCTTTATGACTTTATGACTCATCTGGTTTTACAGATGAGGAGAGTAAAGGCCTGAGAACATATATGACTTGCCCAAAGTCACACAATTAATAAATGGCAGAGCCAGAACCTAAATTTAAGTTTTCTGCCTTTAAATCCAATGCTCTTGGCATGCCTCACCCCAGCCACCACTGCCATCTTCACAACAAGACTGAAGTCAGCAAGTCAGCTCACCTCCACCCAGATAATTCATTCCAACCATGATGAGAAATGTTCAGAAAAGCAGAGTGTCTGTAAGCATGGAGAATAAGGTGAGCTACCCAGGCCTGTAGAAACAGGAGTCAAGTTCAAGAAAGGCTTCCATGGAGGGAGGAGATCTAAGCTGAGACCCAAAGAACAAAGTACAGTTGACCAGATGAGGGGAGGAAAGTCCTCTTAGAGCTCAGCATGAAAAAGGCCCAGATTTCTGGAGAATTAGAGTTGCCCATGGGCTTCCTTGGTGCTCAGATGGTGAAGAATCCACCTGCAGTGAGGGAGACCTGGGTTCGATCCCCGGGTTGGGAAGATCCTCTGGAGGAGGGCATGGCAACCCACTCCACTGTTCTTGCCTGGAGAATCCTCATGAACAGAGGAACCTGGCAGGCTATGGTCCATAGGGTTGCAAAGAGTTGGATATGACTGAGCAACTAAGCACAGCACAGCACAAAGGTGCCCACAGAAGCTTCACCACCCCTCCCACAGGGAGGTGGAATAGTCTCCTCCCCTGGAATCTAGGTTGACCCTGTAACTTGTTTTGATCCACAAACATAGCAGAGATGATGCAGGGCCTGGAGAGATATGCAGGTTCTGCTCTGGCAAGCTTGCAACACTCCCCTTGGGACCTAGCTACCATACTGTGACAAGCCCAGGCCATGGTGGGGATCATGTGGTGAGGTGAACCCCTCTATGATGGTTAATTTTATGTGTCAACTTGACCAGGCCAGAGTGCCCAGATTTTTGCTCACTTTTCTGGGTGTTCCTGTGATACTGTTTTTAGATGAGGTTAACATTTGAATCAGTAGGCTTAGAAAAGCAGACTGCCCTCCCTAAGGTGGGTGGGTCTCATCCAATCAGTTGAAGGCCTGAAGAGCACTAAAAGATTGACCTCCTCAGAGTAAGAGAGATTCTTTCCCACCTGACTGCCTTTGAGATGGTAAAGTGGTTTTTCTTCTGCCTTCAGACTCAAACAAAAACATCAGATCTTCCTGGGTCTCAAGCTTCCTGGCTTTTGGACTGAATCTACATCATCAGCTCCTCCGGGTCTCATGCCTTCAGACTCCAACCACAGTAACACCAGTGGCTTCCTGGGTCTCCTGACTTACCCTGCAGATCTCAGAACTTACCAGTCTCCATAATTACCTGAACCCATTCCTCATTATAAATATCTTTCTACATTTATAAGTACACATCCTACTGGTTCTGTTTCTTTAGAGACTCTCTCTAACACAGCCTTTAATGGAAAAGCCTGAGCTGAGCTCCCAGCTGTCAGCCATGTGTGTGACCCATCTCAGTCATTCTAGCCCAGCGGCAGCCTCAGGTGACTAGAGCCAACACCATATGGGGTGGATGCACCACCCACCACCACCCAGTCAGCCCAGTGAGACAGCAAATGGGTGCTGCTGTCCTAAGTCCCTCAGTGTGGGGTGATTTGCGATGCAGCAACAGATAACGAAATCAGGGCAGAGTCCTGGTGTGCTGGCATAAAGAAGACCAGTGTAAGTGAGCAGAGAGCACACAGGGGTGGAGAGAGCAGCAGAAGAAAGGAGTGAAGAGGGAAGCAGTGCCAGATCATGCATGATCTTGTAGGCATGGAAGTTTCAGTTAAGAGTTTGATGTTTTATTCACCTTCATTTTCATCTGTCTTTTCCACCTCATCTTTTTGTCTTTAGTCCCAGGTTTACTTCCAAAGTGGTATTTGGAATTAAGCACCATGAGGGTCACCACTGCCAATACACAAGTATGAACTATCCTCCATCACTTCTGCAGGTATGAATTTTTCACACTCAAGAGTCCAAGTAAGTCATGTGTATAAAACTGTAAATTCATTTCTCAAAAACTAAAAGGTTTTAAACTACCATTTCCATGGATGCAGAAAAACTGAAGCTTTCCAACTCAAAGAATTAAAATCATTTCTGATCTCAAACTCAGTCCCTTCCAGATAAATGCTAGTTAATTTGGGATCTTCCCTTTCCCTTCTCCCTGAAGGCTGTGCCAAGTTCCCAACTTCCAGCCTTAGAGGGAGGGGGTTGAGTCCTGGGCCCTTCTCTGTTTCTGTTAGGAATGCTCATCTCCTGAGTCTTAGAAACTGGACTCCACTGTCCTGGAAACACGACCATGTCCTTTTTGTCTAAACCCTAAGTTCCTTCAGTCCACCTGCCCACTTGCCCTCCCATGGCCCCCTTGGAGCCCTGGAAGTCTTGTCTTTCTACATACATTGTTCAAGTATGGAGGATTCCATGAAATGGCCTCTTGTCTGTCAGCTGAGCCACCTTCCTCAGCCACTCATGACCCCATCACTCACATACTGCTGGATGATGAAGCTTCTCTACAAGCCCTGCAAGCTTCTGAATCATGGCTGGTGAAGCCAGACAGGGGGTCTTTATGCTCTGCAGTATCCTCAAATCTGTCTGGAATTGTGGGTGAGGGGTGTCTTCAGGTTTTATGTCATCCTAGCCCCATCCTGGGGTTTGCTTTGCAAAATGGATACAAGGAACTTAAAATATCTAAATCCTGATCACATTCCCTCTGGTACTTCTTTTCTGGCCAGCTGATCAAAATCTCATTTCCCTTAAGAGATTCTGAAGATTTGTAGTATAATGCTATTTTGAAAGTCCTTCCAGTTCTTTGCACTTAAAAACCAAGCTTTTAGAATGCAATAATACATCTCTTCCTTGGAAATTTGATTCTTAACACTGAAACTCATGGTTTTCAAGACTATCCTTTCTGCTATAGATATTTAAGAATTTGACTCTACTTTCTCTGTTTCATAGGGAAGTGTATATTCAAAGCCCTTGTTGCTGCTTGAATGGTATTAGAAAGAATAGGCATTAAAGGAGTCCACTAAAATAAAGTTTAGCAACATCACCCGATTATAATTTTCTTTAGTATTTGATGCAAGCACCAGAAGGGACCTAGAGATTACATAATAGAGCCTATCTCACTGCTCCCATTTCTACCCACTAACTTAGAAGATGAATAAAAACCCAAGGTGGTCAAGTCTCAGTTTGTATCCTCCATCTCTCAATGTGCATTAAAAGATATCAGTACAAACTCTTCTCAGATCATTTCACCCCAGTGTCTTCTAATCTCTCTTTCTGTTCTGAACTCAGAATCCACTGATCCTCTTTGAAACCTTGTCTGGTTGTGACAATAACCTGTAACTTATGGATGCCCTGTGTGACAAACGTTTTCTTGGAGGAGTCCCAAAGTGCTCAACTGGGGGAAAAAAACACCTTTGAGGTTAAATCGAGGGTGGCAAGCACATTTAATACTGTGGGCCAAATCTAATTGACTGCCTGGTACATTATTTTAGAAGTACTGAAAGAGCTCATCCAGTCTCTACAGGAAATAAAGACAGAAGATTGATTAGCAATTTCTGTGTGGGTGTGCTGGGAGATGGGGGTAGAGAGCAGACTGCCAGAATGCACGCCTGGTCCTTGCTTTTGCTGAGATAAAAGGAATAGTGTTCAGAGCAGATTTAGAAAAGGGAGAGATTAAAGGGGTCTTTGAGGGGTTAGGTGGTGGTTTAGTTGCCAAGTCGAGTCTGACTCTTGTGACCCCATGGACTGTAGCCCGCCAGGCTCCTCTGTCCATGAGATTTTCCCGGCAAGACTACTGGAGTGGGTTGCCATTTCCTTCTCCAGGGGATCTTCCTGATCCAGGAAATGACCTGTGTCTCCTGCATTGCAGGCAGATTCTTTCCCAACTGAGCTATAAGGGAGAGGCTAGGAGCTACTCAAAAGAGTTCTCATATATTGAAGAATAAAGTGAAGTTGATATAATTTCCACCAAAAAAAAAAAAAAAAATCCCTTAACTGCTCCTCCTCTATTCCTTGCAAAAGTGAACAGACTAGGTTCAGATGCAGAAACACACACAAACACACACACAAAATAGCAAACAATCCCATCCCCCAAAGAAAAAAACAGATAAGCTAAAATATCACAGTTTTAAAAAACTCATCAGAAAGCACAGACACAAATATAAATGAACTAAATCCAGAAAGTGATGTGCCCTTCATAGGACAGAAGAAATCCATAGCTGCTCCATACTTGGTGAGACTGTGAGAGAAAGAATAACCCTCCATAGAATGGGTAAAAGAAACTAGTTGAATTTCAAGCAAACTTTTAACAGCAGTATTTGGGCTGCCAGGATGGATTAGAAGGCTTCCAAGTGGTGCCAGTGGTAAAGAATCTGCCTGCCAAAGTCACACCCACAGAGAGGATCTGTACCCATTAACTATCGCTTACACTGTGAGTCTTCAATGTTTGGGGAGTAGTACACTGAAAGCAGTGGATGGGAACTGAGGAGAGCAGAGAGAAACCCATGCTGAGGTACATCAGGCTGAGACCTCTCTCCAAGTGCAAGATTCCCTTAGAAGATCAGGAATGGGCAGGAGAGCTGAACAAAATCCTATGGTATAGTGGAGAATATATCTGGTCTTTGTCCCTGATTCCTGGCACAGAGCTTCAAAAAGTCTTGGGATTTCCTGAGCGAAAGAACTTTTTGTTAGGCTAATGAAGTGACTCACAGTGGACCCCTATAGCGCTTCAGAATGGTAGCTGGTCACCCAAACAGCCAACCACATGTTTAGATAGTTGGAACTTTAGGTCAGCATGACCTCAGGGGTGGTGAGGGGGCTAGAGATTGAGTTCAACTACATGGCCAATGATTTAATCCCTGCTGAAGGGAAAGTATTGATTCCACCTTCAAATAACTTGAAGCCAATGGTGAACTGAATGAAAGAAAGGATACAACAATAGCCAAAATACTGCTCAATTTCAGACCCAACCAAGTCAGCCCCTGTTCTAGCAACCTGACAGGAACAGTATTTTTCTTTTTATGTTAATATAAAATGTTTAGCATGCAATCAAGATAGCAACTCATATGAAAAAGGTAAGAAATGTGATCCATGGTCCACAGAGGAAATGGTCAATAGAAGCAGACCTTAAGATAACCCAGATGTTGGAAAGATCAAGCAAGAACACTGAAATAACTATGACCAAGATGCTAAAAGACATAATAGAGGGTTTTCCTGGAGGTACAGTGGATAACAATCTCCTGCCAGTGCAGGGGATACAGGTTCAATCCCTGGTCCAGGAAGATTCCACACGCTACAGAGAAGCTAAGCCTGTGTGGCACATCTACTGACCCTGCCTTCTACAGCCCAGGAGCCACAACTATGGGGCTCACGTGCTGCAACTCCTGAAGCCTGTGGGCCTAAGCGCCTGTGCTCTGCAACGAGAAGCTACCCAATGAGAAGCACACACACCACAACTAGAGAGTAACCCTGCTCTCTGCAACTAGAAAAAGCCCACAAGCAGCAGCAAGGACCCAACACAACCAAAAAACAAATTATTATTTTTTAAGATATAATGAAAAAGATGGATAGTGTACGTGAATAAATGGGAAATTTAAGCAGAGACATGGAAATAAGAATCAAATGGATATGTTGAGATGAATAATACAAAATTAGAAATGAAGACTCTAGTACATGAATTTAACAAGGTACTGGACACAGTACAGAAAATAATCAGTGAACCTAAAGACAGATCAGTATAAAGTACACACATTGAAACCAGAAGACAGAAGAGAGAAAAGGAGATCTCAGGAAAAATATAAGAATGTCTAACACATATAATTGGAATTCAGGAGGAGAAGAGAGATTACAATAGAATAGGGTAGAATAGAGTAGAAGAAATATGTGAAGAGAAAATAGCCTTAAACTTTCCAAACTAATTAAGGCATTAAAGGTTCTGATCACCAATTCCAATGTATGTAGAGGTTCCCATACACCATCAAGAAATTCCAAGACTCCAACTTGGTTCCTATAATTCAACTCAGTTCTGACACTATGTCAATTCTGAGACTATATCCAGAGATAGTGTCAGATCCCACAGGTTAAGGGCTCAGTCTTACAAGACTGCCCTACCCACACACTTCAGACATAAATTACAAGTTTAAGTTGTCACCTGTAATTTTTTATTGACTAGCTATAATAAAAGGAGGGCTTTTTTTGTTATATTTACTTTATTATTGAGTTATAATACTTTAAAAAAATATTCTGTATATAAGTCTCCTATCACATATATGATTTGCAAATATATTCTGTGGGTTATCTTTTCTGGATAGAACCTTCCTTCTAATTAAAAAAAAAAAAAACCTTCCTTTTATTATAGCTAGTCAATAAAAAATTACAGGTGACAACTTAAACTTGTAATTTATGTCTGAAATGGGTGGGTAGGGCAGTCTTGTAAGACTGAGCCCTTAACCTACGGGATCTGACAGTATCTCTGGATATAGTCTCTGCTGGATCATCGAAAAAGCAACAGAGTTACAGAAAAACATCTATTTCTGTTTTACTGACTACGCCAAAGCCTTTGACTGTGTGCATCACAATAAACTGTGGAAAATTCTGAGAGAGATGGGAATACCAGACCACCTGACCTGCCTCTTGAGAAACCGATATGCAGGTTAGAACTGGACACGGAACAACAGACTGGTTCCAAATAGGAAAAGGAGTACATCAAGGCTGTATATTGTCACCCTGCTTATTTAACTTATATGCAGAGTACATCATGAGAAAGGCTGGGCTGGAAGAAGAACAAGCTGGAATCAAGACTGCCGGCAGAAATATCAATAACCTCAGATACGCAGATGACACCACCCTTATGGCAGAAAGTGAAGAGGAACTCAAAAGCCTCTTGATGAAGGTGAAAGTGGAGTGAAAAAGTTGGCTTAAATCTCAACATTCAGAAAACTAAGATCATGCCATCTGGTCCCATCACTTCATGGGAAATAGATGGGGAAACAGTGGAAACAGTGTCAGACTTTATTTTGGAGGGCTCCGAAATCACTGCAGATGGTGATTGCAGCCATGAAATTAAAAGACGCTTACTCCTTGAAAGGAAAGTTATGACCAACCTAGATAGCATATTCAAAAGCAGAGATATTACTTTGCTGACAAAGGTCCATCTAGTCAAAGCTATGGTTTTTCCAGTAGTCATGTATAGATGTGAGAGTTGGACTGTGAAGAAAGCTGAGCACCGAAGAATTGATGCTTTTGAACTGTGGTGTTGAAGAAGACTCTTGAGAGTCCCTTGGACCGCAAGGAGATCCAACCAGTCCATTCTAAAGGAGATCAGTCCCAGGTGTTCATTGGAAGGACTGATGCTGAAGCGGAAACTCCCAATACTTTGGCCACCTCATGCGAAGAGTTGACTCATTGGAAAAGACCGTGATGCTGGGAGAGATTGGGGGCAGGAGGAGAGGGGACGACAGAGGAGGAGATGGCTGGATGGCATCACCGACTCAATGGACATGAGTTTGAGTGAACTCTGGGAGTTGGTGATGGACAGGGAGGCCTGGCATGCTGCGATTCATGGGGTCGCAAAGAGTTGGACACAACTGAGCGACTGAACTGAACTCACACCCACTAGCATGACTATAGTCAAAAAGAGAGATAGTAACAGGACTGTTAATGTAGAGAAATCTAAAGCCTCACACACTGATAATTAGGCTGTAAAATGGCTTGGTCATTTTTGAAAATCGTCTGGTACTTCCTTCAGTTCAGTTCAGTTCAGTCGCTCAGTGGTGTTCAACTCTTTGTGACCTCATGGACTGCTGCACGCCAGGCCTCTCTGGCCATCACCAACTCCCAGAGTTTGCCCAAACTCATGTCCACTGAGCCAGTGATGCCACCCAACCATCTCATCCTCTGTGGTCCCCTTCTCCTCCTTCTCCTTAAAAGACAAAACACAGACTTAATAGCACTCACTTCTGAAGCATGTATACTACAACTTGAATGATACAGAAGACTAGCTATCATGGCCCATGCACAAGTTCAGTTCAGTCATGTCCAACTCTTCGCGACCCCATGGACTGCAAAGGTGTCAGGCTTCCCTGTCCATCACCAACTCCCAGAGCTTGCTCAAACTCATGTCCATTGAGTAGGTGATGCCATCCAACCATCTCATCCTCTGTTGTCCCCTTCTCCTCTTGCCCTTAATCTTTCCCAGCCTCAGGGTCTTTTCCAATGAGTCAGTTCTTTGCATCAGGTGGCCAAAGTACTGCACAAGGATGATACGCAAATTTGTGAAGTGGCCCATATATTTTAATATGTGAAATCTAAAAATAATACAAATAAACTTATTTACAAAACAGAAAACAGACTCACAGACATAGAATACAAACTTACTAAAGAGGAAGTTACCAAAGAGGAAGCAGGTTACCAAAGAGGTTACTACCAAAGAGGAAGCAGGTTGAGGGATAAATCGGGAGCTTGGGATTAACAGATACACACTACTATATATAAAACAGATAAACAACAAAGACCTACTGAATAGCACAGGGAACTATGACTTTGCTAAACACCTGAAAAAACACAATATTGTAAACCAACTATAGTGCAATAAATAAAAAAACACAGATGACTTAACATGTGACTCAGCAACTCCCACCCAAGGCAAGTGAAAACTTCCCCCACAAAAACATGCACATGAACGTTCACAGCAGCATTATTCATAATAGGCAAAAAGTGAAAACCCAAACGTTCATCAACTGACAAATGGATAAATGTCAACTGACAAATGGATAAATATTCAAAGGAATATTATTCAGCCATAAAAATGAGTGATGCCATATGTATGAAACTTTAAAAAACATACTAAGTTAAAGAAGCCAGTCACACACACAAAAAATATATTGCATCACTTCATTTATGTGAAATGTTCAGAACAGGCAAATTTATAGAGACAAAAAGTAGATTTGTAGTTGTCTGGGGCTGGGGGTGGACTAGGGGAATAGGGAGTGACTACTAATGGATGTAGAATTTCTTTCATGGGTGATGATAATGCTCTAAAATTGAATTGTGGCAACGGTTGCACAGTTCTGTGAATATAATAAGACTTTAGATTTTAAAAGGGTGAACTGAATAGTATGTGAACTATATATCAATAAAGTTTAAAACTTTAGAGAGTCTATTTTAAAATTACTAGATATATTCCTAAGTATTTTATTCTTTCCGTTGCAATGGTGAATGGAATTGTTTCCTTAATTTCTCTGTTTTCTCATTAGTGTATAGGAATGCAAGGGATTTCTGTGTGTTGATTTTATATCCTGCAACTTTACTATAGTCATTGATTAGTTCTAGTAATTTTCTGGTGGAGTCTTTAGGGTTTTCTATGTAGAGGATCATGTCATCTGCAAATAGTGAGAGTTTTACTTCTTCTTTTCCAATTTGGATTCCTTTTATTTCTTTTTCTACTCTGATTGCTGTGGCCAAAAGGGAACCCTCTTACACTGTTGGTGGGAATGCAAACTAGTACAGCCACTATGGAGAACAGTGTGGAGATTCCTTAAAAAACTGGAAATAGAACTGCCTTATGATCCAGCAATCCCACTGCTGGGCATACACACTGAGGAAACCACAAGGGAAAGAGACATGTGTACCCCAATGTTCATTGCAGCACTGTTTATAATAGCCAGGACATGGAAGCAACCTAGATGTCCATCAGCAGATGAATGGATAAGAAAGCTGTGGTACATATACACAATGGAGTATTACTCAGCCATTAAAAAGAATACATTTGAATCAATTCTAATGAGGTGGATGAAACTGGAGCCTATTATACAGAGTGAAGTAAGCCAGAAAGAAAAACACCAATACAGTATACTAATGCATATATATGGAATTTAGAAAGATGATAACAATAACCCTGTGTACGAGACAGCAAAAGTGACGCTGATGTATGGAACAGTCTTATGGACTCTGTGGGAGAGGGAGAGGGTGGGAAGATTTGGGAGAATGGCATTGAAACATGTAAAATATCATGTATGAAATGAGATGCCAGTCCAGGTTCAATGCACGATACTGGATGCTTGGGGCTAGTGCACTGGGACGACCCAGAGGGATGGTATGGGGAGGGAGGAGGGAGGAGGGTTCAGGATGGGGAGCACATGTATACCTGTGATGGATTCATTTTGATATTTGGCAAAACTAATACAATTATGTAAAGTTTAAAAATAAAATAAAATAAAAAAAAACAAAAAAATAAATAAAATTATTAGAACTAGGAGGTGAATTTAGCAAGGTTTCAGTTTAGAAGGTCAAAATACAAAAAACAACTATGTTTCAACATATTAGTAACAAGCAATTAGAAAATTAACTTCCAAAAACAAATGCCATTTACAATGGTATCAAAATATTGGCCCAAATCAAATACCCACACATAAACCTAATAAAAGATGTTTGAGAGTTGTAACTGAAAATGACAAACTACTTTCCAAAATTAGTCAGAAGCAACTGTAGAGGTATTTTATGTCCATGAACTGGAAGACTCAAAATTGTTTAGGACATCCACTCTCCATAAATTAATCTACAGATTTAACACAAACTATTTTAAATATAAGCATTTTTTTAAAGAAATAGGCTGATTCTAATATTTATATAGACAAACAAATGATCTAAAACAGCCAAAACAATTTCAAAATGGGATAAAAAAGTTGGAAGACTTTTGATTACCTGTTTTGAAGATCCACTATAAAACATGAGTAACCAAGATAGTAGAATATTGGTATAAGAATAGGTAAAATAAATCAATGGAACAGAATAGAAAGTCCATAAACAGACCATACACATATACTAATAATTTATTTTTTTAGCAAGGTGCCAAATAAATCTGTTGTTCTATGTCTGATTCTAACTGCTGCTTCTTGACTGCATACAGGTTTCTTAGGAGGCAGGTAAGGTGGCCCAGTATTTCCATCTCTTTAAGAATTTTCCAGAGTTTGCTGTGATCCACAGAGTCAAAGGCTTTAGCATAGTCAACGAAGCAGAAGTAGATGTTTTTCTGGAATTTTCTTGCTTTTTTTAATGATCCAACGAATGTTGGCAATTGGATCTCTGGTTCCCCTGCCTTTTCTAAATCCAGCTTGAACATGTGGAAGTTCTCAGTTCACATACTACTGGAGCCTCGCTTAGAGAATTTTGAGCATTACTTTGCTAGCGTGTGAGATGAGTGCAATTGTGCAGTAGTCTGAACATTCTTTGGCATTGGCTTTCTTTGGGATTGGAATGAAAACTGACCTTTTCCAGTCCCATGGCCACTGCTGAGTTTTCCAAATTGGCTGGCATATTGAGTGCAGCACTTTCACAGCATCATCTTTTAGGATTTGAAATAGCTCCACTGGAATTCCATCACCTCCACTGGCTTTGTTCGCAGTGATGCTTCCTAAGGCCCACTTGACTTTGCACTCCAGGATGTCTGGCTCTGGGGGAATGGTCATACCATCGTGGTTATCTGGGTCATTAAGATCTCTTTTGTACAGTTCTTCTCTGTACTCCTGCCACCTCTTCTTAATATCTTCTGCTTCTGTTAGGTCCATACCATTTCTGTCCTTTATTGAGCAGATTATTTGCATGAAATGTTCCCTTGGTATCTCTAATTTTCTTGAAAAGATATCTAGTCTTTCCCATTCTATTGTTTTCCTCTATTTCTTTGCATTGATCTCTGAGGAAGGTTTTCTTATCTCTCCTTGCTATTCTTTGGAGCTCTGCATTCAGATGAGTCTATCTTTCCTTTTCTCTTTTGCCTTTTGCTTCTCTTCTCTTCTTAGCTATTTGTAAGGCCTCCTCGGACAACCATTTTGTCTTTTTACATTTCTTCCTCTTGGGGGTGGTTTTGGTCAACGCCTCCTGAACAATGTTATGGACCTTTGTCCATAGTTCCTCAAGCACTCTATCAGATCTAATCCACTGAATCTATTTGTCACTTCCACTGTATAATCAATCATAAGGGATTTGATTTAGGTCATACCTGAGTGGTGTAGTGGTTTTCCCTACTTTCTTCAATTTAAGTCTGAATTTGGCAATAAGGAGTTCATGATCTGAGCCAGTCAGCTCCCTGTTTTGTTTTTGCTGACTGTGTAGAGCGTCTCCATCTTCAGCTGCAAAGAATATAATCAATCTCATTTCAGTATTGACCACCTGGTGATGTTCATGTGTAGAGTCGTCTCTTGTGTTGTTGGAAGAGGGTGTTTGCTATGACCAGTGTGTTCTCTTGGCAAAACTCTGTTAGTCTGTGCCCTGCTTCATTTTGTACTCAAAGGCCAAATGTGCCTGTTACTTCAGGTATCTCTTGACTTCCTACTTTTGCATTCCAGTCCTCTATGATGAAAAGGACATCTTTTTTTGGTGTTAGTTCTAGAAGGTCCTGTTGGTTTTCATAGAACCATTCAAATTCAGCTTCTTTGGTATTAGTGGTTGGGGCATAGACTTGGATTACTGTGATATTGAATGGTTTGCCTTAGAAACGAGCAGAGATCACTCTGTCGTTTTTGAGGTTGTACCCAAGTACTGCATTTCGGACTCTTGTTGACTTTGAGGACTACTCCATTTCTTCTAAGGGATTCTTGCCCACAGTAGTAGATATAATGGTCATCTGAATTAAATTCACTCATTCCAGTCCATTTTAGCTCATTGACTCCTAAAATGTCGATATTCACTCTTGGCATCTCTAGTTTGACTACTTTCAATTTACCTTGATTTATGGACCTAACATTCCAGGTTCCTATGCAATATTGTTCTTTACAGCATCGGCTTTACTTCCATCACCAGTCACATCCACAACTGGGTGTCATTTCATTTTGGCTCCACCCCTTCATTCTTTCTAGAGCTATTTCTCTACTCCTCTCCAGTAGCCATATGGCACCTACTGACCTGGGGAGTTCATCTTTCAGTGTCATATCTTTTTGCCTTTTCATAAACTGGATTAAAGATTTACTGAACATGGTCCCACCCATCAGAGCAAGACCCAGATTCCCCCACAGCCAGTCCAGTCCCTGCCATCAGGAAGCTTCCACAAGCCTTTTATCCTTATCCATCAGAGGGCAGACAGAATGGAAACCACAATTACAGAAAACTAACCAAACTGATCACTTGGATCACAGCCTTGTCTAACTCAATGAAAGTAGAAACCATGCCGTGTAGGGCCACCTAAGACAGACAGGTCATGGTGGAGAGTTCTGACAAAACATGGTCCACTAGAGAAGGGAATGTCAAACCACTTCACTACTCTTGCCTTGAGAACCCCATGAACAGTATGAAAAGGCAATAAATAAATAAATCCAAAGGGAAAAATAAAAAAATCTTTTAAATAAAGAGTTAGATATTCATATAAAAAAAGAACCTTAACCTCTTCCTTATTCTTATATACAAAAATGAAATTAAATGTAGCAAAATGTTAATAGTAAAACCTAGATGGAGATATAGGGGTTTTCACTGTAAAATTCTTCCAAGTTTGTTATATACTTGGAACTTTTAAAATAAACTTTTTGAAAAGATCAAATTTAAGATGAAAAATATTGGTTTGAAGATCTTGAACCATAAAATTTCTAGAAAAACTACAGAATATCTTAACAACCTTGAGACAGTCAAAATTTATCTGACACATACACAAAAATCATTGGCCATAAAAAGAAAACTGTTAAACTGGGCTTCATCAAAATTAAAATTTTCTGCTTTTTAAAAGATATAATTAAGAAAATGAATAGATAAGCCACAAACTGTGGGGGGAAAAGTATTTACAGCTTAAATAGCTGATAGAAACTTGTATCTATAATATATAAAGAAATCAACAATTAAAAGATAAACCCAATTTTTTAAAATGAGCAAATAATTTGGGATGTCACTTTATCAATGAAGAAATGGACTATAAGAACATAAAGAATACTCAGTATCATTAATTATCAAAGAATTAAAAATAAAGCCACAATGAGCTACCATTTCATGTTCAATGCAATGCTGAAGTCCAAAGGACAGATAATATTCAGTTCCATTCAGTTGCTCAGTAGTGTCCAACTCTTTGCAACCCCATGGATTACAGCACGCCAGGCTTCTCTGTCCGTCACCAACTCCTGGAGCTTGCTCAAACTCATATCCATCGAGTCGGTGATGCCATCCAACCAGCTCATCCTCTGTCATCCCCTTCTCCCCCCGCCTTCAATCCTTCCCAGCATCAGCGTCTTTTCCAATGAGTCAATTCTTCGCATGAGGTGGCCAAAGTATTGGAGTTTCAACTTCAGCATCAGTCCTTCCAATGAATATTCAGGACTGATTTCCTTTAGGATTGACTGGTTTGATCTCCTTGTAGTCCAAGGGACTCTCAAGAGTCTTCTCCAACACCACAGTTTAAAAGCATCAATTCTTCAGTGCTCGGCTTTCTTTATGGTCCAACTCTCACATCCATACATGACTACTGGAGAAAACATAGCTTTGACTAGACAGACCTTTGTTGGCAAAGTAATATCTCTGCTTTTTAATATGCTGTTTAGGTTGGTCATAGCTTTTCTTCCAAGGCACAAGTGTCTTTTACTTTCACGGCTACAGTCACCATCTGCAGTGACTTTGGAGCCCGAGAAAATAAAGTTTCTCACTGTTTCCATTGTTTCCCCATCTATTTGCCATGAAGTTACGGGACTGGATGCCATGATTTTAGTTGTTTGAATGTTGAGCAAAGATATGAAACAACGAAAATCTTATACATCGCTTGTGGGAGGCTACAGGGTATCACCACTTACAGAACTGTTTGGAAGTTTCTAATTAAGGTAAGCACGGTATCTATACCCTCTTATCCAGCAATTCTACTATGTATTTACCCAAAACAAGTAAAAGTAAATGCTCACAAAAAGATTCACAGAAGATTCATAGGGACCCTATTCACAAAAATAAAAAACTGGAAACATCTCCAATGTCCATCAGGAGGAGAATGGACAAAATAGTACATTCATATGAAGATTCATTAATCAACAGTTACTTATTCACAAAACCCAAAGGAAGAAACAACCCAAGTGTCTGTCAACAGATAAATGGATAAACAAAACATACTATGCATATATGATGGAATATTATTCAGTTTTTTCCAGTTTTTTCCTTTACTTTTATTATTTTTATTGATATAGTTTGTTCATAATATTCTGTTAGTTTCAGGTGAACATCACAGTGCTCAAGAATCTTTATAGTTTTTTTGTTGCTCTAGTTTAGTTGCTAAGCTGTATCTGGCTCTTTGTGACCCCACGGACCTTAGCTTGCCAGGCTCCTTTGTCCATGGTATTTCTCAGGCAACAATGCTTGAGTGGGCTGCCATTTCCTTCTCCAGGGGATCTTCCCAACCCAGGGATCAAATCTGCAACTCCTTCACTGGCAGGCGGATTCTTTACTGCTGAATCACGAGGGAAGCACTTTTACAGTTTATACTCCATTAAAAGTTATTACAAGATGATGGCTATGATTTCATGTGCTATGGAGTTTCCTTGTTCCTTAACTGGAAAATTGTTTTTGAATGCCTCTGAAAAGTCAAGGCAAAACACACTGAAGAAATGAAGTTGAAGTGACAGTGAGGGAAAAACTTGGGACACTATTTCACAGTCATACAGGCAGCTGTGTTCTTTGAACAGAAGTTTGTTACCATCTCAGGGCCTTTGTATTTGCTTCTAATGATGCTGCTCATCAAGACCTCATGGCAGTCTTCTTCACATTCTCATAGTCACTTTTTCATAAACCCCTTATGGAAACTAGTCCCTACTTATCACTCTCTAACACAGCTTTGTGTTTTCTTCATTTGTGATGATCTCGGTTTTTCTTCCATTTACTTTTCTTAATGACTTTTTTAAAATATAAATTTATTTTAATTGGAGGCTAATTACTTTACAATATTGAATTGGTTTTGCCATATAGCAACATGAATCCGCCAAGGTGTATACGTGTTCCCCATCTTGAATCCCCCTCCCACCTCCCTCCCCATCCCATCCCTCTGGGTCATCCCAGTGCACCAGCCCCGAGCATCCTGTATCATGCATCAAACCTGGACTGGCGATTTGTTTCACATATGATATTATACATGTTTCAATGCCATTCTCCAAATCATCCCACCCTCACCCTCTCCCACAGAGTCCAAAAGACTGTTCTACACATCTGTGTCTCTTTTGCTGCCTCGCATACAGGGTTATCGTTACCATCTTTCTAAATTCCATATATATGCGTTAGTATACTGTATTGGTGTTTTTCTTTCTGGCTTACTTCACTCTGTGTAATAGGCTCCAGTTTCATCCACCTCATTAGAACTGATTCAAATGTATTTTTTTTAATGGCTGAGTAATACTCCATTGTGTACATGTACCACAGCTTTCTTATCCATTCATCTGCTGATGGACATCTAGGTTGCTTCCATGTCCTGGCTATTATAAACAGTCCTGAGATGAACATTGGGGTACATGAGTCTCTTTCAATTCTGGTTTCCTTGGTGTGTATGCCCAGCAGTGGGATTGCTGGGTCATATGGCAGTTCTATTTCCAGTTTTTAAAGGAATCTCCACACTGTTCTCCATAGTGGCTGTACTAGTTTACATTCCCACCAACAGTGTAAGAGGGTTCCCTTTTCTCCACACCCTCTCCAGCATTTATTGCTTGAAGACTTTTGGATAGCAGCCATTCTGACTGGCATGAAACGGCACCTCACTGTGGTTTTGATTTGCATTTCTCTGATAATGAGTGATGTTTCATGTGTTTGTTAGCCCTCTGTATGTCTTCTTTGGAGAAATGTCTGTTTAGTTCTTTGGCCCATTTTTTGATTGGGTCATTTATTTTTCTGGAATTGAGCTGCAGGAGTTGCTTGTATATTTTTGAGATTAATTCTTTGTCAGTTGCTTCATTTGGTATTATTTTCTCCCATTCTGAAGGCTGTCTTTTCACATTGCTTAGAGTTTCCTTTGTTGTGCAGAAGCTTTTAATTTTAATTAGGTCCCATTTCTTTATTTTCGCTTTTATTTCCAATATTCTGGGAGGTGGGTCATAGAAGATCCTGCTGTGATGTATGTCAGAGAGTGCTTTTCCTATGTTTTCCTCTAGCAGTTTTATAGTTTCTGGTCTTACATTTAGATCTTTAATCCATTTTGAGTTTATTTTGGTGTATGGTGTTAGAAAGTGTTCTAGTTTCATTCTTTTACAAATGGTTGACCAGTTTTCCCAGCACCAGTTGTTAAAGAGATTGTCTTTTCTCCATTGTATATTCTTGCCTCCTTTGTCAAAGATAAGGTGTCCATAGGTGCGTGGATTTATCTCTGGGCTTTCTATTTTGTTCCATTGATCTATATTTCTGTCTTTGTGCCAGTACCATACTGTCTTGATGACTGTGGCTTTGTAGTAGAGCCTGAAGTCAGGCAGGTTGATTCCTCCAGTTCTATTCTTTTTTCTCAAGATTGCTTTGGCTATTCGAGGTTTTTTGTATTTGCATACAAATTGTGAAATTATTTGTTCTAGCTCTGTGAAAAATATCATTCGTAGCTTGATAGGGATTGCATTGAATCTATAGAATCTATAGATTTCTTTGGGTAGTATACTCATTTTCACTATATTGATTGTTCCAATCCATGAACACGGTCAATAGATAAATGGATAAACAAAATATACTATACATATATGATGGAATATTATTCAGTTTTTAAAAAGTTAAATTTTGACACACTACAATACACATATACCTTGAAAATATTATACTAATTGAAGTAAGTCAGCAACTAATGGACAAATATGATTCCACTTAACATGAGGTACTTAGGATAAGCAAATTCACTGACCCAAGAAGTAGACTAGAGGTTAACAGGGACTAGGGGAGAGAGGGTAATGAGGGTTGATGTTTAACAGGGACAGAATTTCAATTTGGGATGATGAAGAAGTTCTGGAAACAGACAGTGTTGATGGCTGCACAATACTGTGAATGTACATGATGTCACTGAACTGTGTACTTAAAATGGCTTACAAGGTAATTTTTTTTGCTATGTATATTTTGCCACAATTTTAAAATGCAAAGCAGAAATACTGGTTGGTATAGAAACTTCGGAATATTCAGATATTTTTTTAAAAAAAACCTAATCACTCATAATCTCTTACTATCCAGTCTATCAGTAACATGCTCTTGGAAAATTTTTTCCTGTTTCTGTCTGTGCGGTGTGTGAATGTGTGTGTGAGCTTCAAATAATTAAACATATCAATTTATATATATCTCGAATCTTTTTTTTTTCAGTGTCAGCTTCTGCATCTGAGAAATGGAGCCAATAAAGCAATACTTAATGTATAAAAAATTAACTACTGATAAAAGCACTAATCTAGATGAATTTAAAAATAACATTATGCCAAGTGAAGAGGACAGACACCACAGAATACATACTCTATGATTCCATTCAAAGGAAATCCAAGCACAACCACAACTACTATGTAGTGTCAGGAATCAGAAAGCATTTACAGGGACCCGGCAGCGGGTTCATCAGGAGGAACGTCCTGTGCTGGTGAAGATGTTCTGGATTTAGTTCTAGGTGCCAGTTACACAGACGGATACTGTTGCAATGCACTGAAATTAATATCTGAGATCTGTACAACTTATTGTTAATTACACCTCGCCATAGAAAACTTTCTAAGCGAGTGGGCTGAAAACTAATCTATTGTAAAAGAGGTCAGAATAGTGGTTAACTCTGGAGGGTGGGCAGGAAGCAACTGATCAGGAACAATTGATAAGGAGCTTGCTGAAGTGCCTGGCTGTTCTACACCTCAATACAGAGGTGGCTTCACAAGTATTCTAGGATGTGCATCTCACTGAGCTGTACTCATTATACAGATGCACCTTCCTGTACATAAGTTACATCTCACCTGTGAAACAGTGAGAGGGCAGGATGTTCCCCCTCCAACCCTGGCTCATCTCAGAGAAGTCCAATGAGGCTGCGTGAGAACTGGCTGAGGGCCCGACCCAAAGATGGGGGGGAGGGCCTCCCTGCCACAAAGAGAAGGGAAAGACAGTGGCTGCCAGTGCACTGGAGGGAGAGCTAAAGCACTCCAGACTTGATTCCTTAGTTTCCACATCTAAGAAACTGAGACAATGTAATTTCTCTAAGCACAAGAAGAAAGGAGTCAAAATATCATCTAACTGCATTAGAACATGTCTGCAAAGTAATGCTCTTACCAGAGTAATAACTAAATTAATAAGAAACATGACACTAAAAATGATTTTATTTTCTATTTCTATTACTACTTGATGAAGAACTATTTTTCACATAATTAAAGAATGAGGAAGAGTAAGATTTCTTGCCAACTGCTGACAAGGATGTCTGGGAACTTTCAGGAATTATCTGATTTCACTTGGAAATCACTCCATTCCTTTCCTTGATTAGTGTGTGCCCTGGAGATGCTGCCTTTGAGAACAACTACTTTTAGATCTATAATGAAACAACAAAGAAAGCCTTTCCTGAGGAAAACAGGGGGCAGTTGGAAGAAAAGCTAAAAGGGGGTGAGTGGTGAGAATAATACCCATCTTTCCATTAGTTTCTGAGTGATGCCAGGGTTACCAGCATCCTCTCTTCCTGGACCCAGGGCCCTCCCCATGGGCTCTGGGTACAAAAGATGTGAGAATGATGTAATGTTTACAATGCCCCAGCACTGCAAAAAGGAAACAACACCATCTTAATCCAGATGACCAACTATAAAGATCCAGCAACCCCACACCTGGGTATATATCCAGACAAAACTATAATCCAAAAAGATACATGCACCCATATGTTCACAGCAGCACTATTCACAAAAGCCAAGACATGGAAACAGTCTAAATCTCCATCGACAGATGAAAGGATAAGGAAGATGTGGTAAATATATATAACAGAATATTACTTGGTCATAAAAAGGATAAAATATTGCCATTTGCAGCAACGTGGATACAAATCATCATATTAAGTGAAGTCAGTCATAAAGAGAAAGACAAATACCATGTGATATCACTTACGTGTGGAATCTAAAATATGACACAAATGAATCTATCTAAGACAGGTGGCTCAGTAGAAAATGAATCTGCCTGCAATGCAGGAGACACAGGTTCAATCCCTGGGTAGAGAACATCCCCTGAAAGAGATCATGGCAACCCACTCCAGTATTCTTGCCTGGAGAATCCCATAGACAGAGGACCCTGGGAGGCCACAGTCCACAGGGTCGCAAAGAGGTGGACATGACTGAAGCAACTGAGCACGCGCACATGAAATCAAAAACAGAGTCATGTACAAAGAGAACAGACTGGTGATGGTCAAGGGGTAGGAGGCTAGGGGAGGGATGGAGTGGGAGGTGGGATTAGCAGATGTAATAAGCTTTTATTTAGAGACCAGAGGAACAACAAAGTCCTATTGCATAGCACAAAGAACTACATTTGATATCCTGTAATAAATGATAATAGAAAAGTATTTAAAAAAGAATGTATACATATACGTATAACTGAATCACTTTGCTGTATAGCAGAAATTAACACAACACTAAATCAACTATACTTCATTTTAAAATATTATTTTTAAAAGTTAATTTAAAAAAACAGCTAGAACTGGTTACCAACTAGTAGTGTGACATATTCCACTATTTTTTCAATAACTCGCTGCTTAACAAACCCACTCTTATTTTGGTCCCCCCAGATGTTCTATCTTGTTTTATTTTATTCAATGCCAAGATCCCACTTTAATGTTGCTTAGCTGGGGAGTGAAGAACCCTGCCTCAACCTTGTTTCTTTGCCACGGAGGATGGTAGCCCATGATGAGGTGTGATAACCACCTGACCACCTGTCAGGACAAGAGGTTGTAAAGGTTCAGGAATTGCCAGTGACATCATTTGAGTGGTGAGGACATCTGTTTTCTGCAGATGGGGCCAAAGGCTCCACTCACTTTCCAGCCCAAGACAGACGGGCTTCAGGGAAACTAAATACCCTTGTGTCACAAAATAGACATCTCAGAGGTTCCGAAAGATCACCTCGATGGCTCCATTTCCCGTAGTCTGTCTTACCATATGCCAAGGACTGACTCACAGTCAAGGTCCCAAGGAAAATGAAAAAGATCCAGTGTGACAAATGCCAAATGGTGTATGGGAAAGCAGATGACCTGTGACTCTGCCTTGAGCATCTTTGGATGGTGTTTTCAGAGCTCTGGTCTCAGTACTTTGCCCAGAGCCTGAGCTACTTCCACAGGCTATATTAGGAGGCAATAGCTTTTGTGTGGACTCTTCCATGTCAAGTCCTAGCTTTGCTTCATGCTAGCTTTTCACTTTCACTTTTCACTTTCATGCACTGGAGAAGGAAATGGCAACCCACTCCAGTGTTCTTGCCTGGAGAATCCCAGAGGAGCCTGGTAAGAGGCCGTCTACGGGGTCACACAGAGTCAGACATGACTGAAGCGACTTAGCAGCAGCAGCAGCAGCAGCTCTACAACACTTTGCAAGTTGCAAAAATCACTGAGCCTCAGTTTTTTTTCATTTTTTAAAAGGATTTTTATTTATTTTTATTTGGCTGTGCCAGGTCTTAGTTGCAACATGCGGGATTCTTAGTTGCAGCATGCAGGAGATCTAGCTCCCTGACCAGGGATCAAACCCTGGGCCCCTGCTTTGGGAGCACAGAATCTTAGCCACTGGACTACCAGGGAAGTCCCAGTTTTTTCATTTTTAAAATGGTGATAAGAATAACACCAAGTTCAAATTGTTGGTGTATGATAAATCAGATAGTCGTACAAAAAATAGTGCTTAGAGGAGATAAAGACCCTTTAACAGATGGTGAAATACAGAGAACCTTTCTGAAGTGTGGGATTGTGTGACACCATGAAAACAAACCCAGATGGACCTGCCTCTCATGACTAGACTACTGCTATCACAGAAGAAATGATATGTGAACTCTGGAAGGAATCTTCCAGAAAACCCAGCCTAACTCATTTATGGATGCACTCTCATCCATTAGAGAAAGGAAGTTATTCATTCATCGATTCGTCCATGTTAAAATTGAGGACAGAGACCCTGATCAGATCAGATCAGTCGCTCAGTCATGTCCGACTCTTTGCAACCCCATGAATCGCAGCACGCCAGGCCTCCCTGTCCATCACCAACTCCCAGAGTTCACTCAGACTCACGTCCATCGAGTCAGTGATGCCATCCAGCCATCTCATCCTCTGTCGTCCCCTTCTCCTCCTGCCCCCAATCCCTCCCAGCATCAGAGTCTTTTCCAATGAGTCAACTCTTCACATGAGGTGGCCAGAGTACTGGAGTTTCAGCTTTAGCATCATTCCTTCCAAAGAAATCCCAGGACTAATATCCTTCAGAATGGACTGGTTGGATCTCCTTTTAGTCCAAGGGACTCTCAAGAGTCTTCTCCAACACCACAGTTCAAAAGCATCAATTCTTTGGCGCTCAGCCTTCTTCTTGCAATACCTGCCCTGCCCTTCCCCTTAGCTTCTGGCCTGGACAAAGTCTACACTCAGTAGACATTCACTGAATTTTGTTAACCCATCTGAGGACACAGAACTCAAAAGAGAAAAAGCTTAGACTAAAATTCCATTTTCCCTGACTTACAGAGAAGCAGGTGCTGAAATAGATGAGGAGTCCAGATCTTGCTTCAAACCTCAGGTCTGCCCTGGAACTTGGGGACCTCAGACAAGTTTTTTAATGTCTTAGTAAAGTGGGGACCAGAACATCCACATCTCAGTGTTATTTCAAGAACCAAAGGAGATACAGGTATCAAGCACTGGGCTCTCTGTTGCAAAAGACCAAATACTAACAATGACCCAGAGGAAAAACAAGTCAGTGAAAAATCTGGGTATGCTCCTTTGCTCCTAGACCTGGGGTTCAAAAACAAAGTGGAAGATGCAGGGGGTCAAAGCTGGTGATGTTTGTTTTTTTTTTTTTTTAAAAAATATTTATTTACTTGGCTACATCAGGTCTTAGCTGTGGTGTACAAACTCTTCCTTGCACTGCAGGGGCGCAGGCTCAGTTGCTGCGCAGGCTCAGTTGCCGCGCAGCCTGTGGGATTCCCAGACCAGGGATCAAATCTGTGTCCCCTGGACTGGAAGGCAGATTCTTAATCACTGGACCAGCAGGGAGGTTCCTAAAGTCAGGTGACATTTGGTATTTGGGTTTGGGTGGGTGCTGGGGTTGGTGGCAGTTTGGGAATGGGGTAATGGATGGGATAGTGTATTTGGGTAAAGGATGAAGGGTGGGCTAAGCCTTGGAAGTAGGTGAGAGACAAATCAGAGCTGGGACGAAGGACAGGCAATAGAGTCTCAACCTCCAGGCAGGGGTAAGGAAGGAGTCTGTGTGAGCACCAGGCTGAAGTGAGGGATTTGGGCAAAGAGTGGTCAGGCCCCAGGGGAGGCTCAGAGATGGACAGTCCCAGATTCAGGGGAGGACAGAGCAGACCTCAGTGATGGGGTGATGTCTGCTGTACTCATCACTTGATCTTTTTTTTTTTAAATTGAAAGCTTGAAAGCTTATTTCTTAAGGTCAAGAAACGTGTCCTCAGCTGTATCAAAACACTCTGCTCTTCAGAGGGCCCAGAGTTAGCCCAGCATGAACTGGGGAGTCATCTGCATTGGTGACCCTTTTCCTGCTCTTCCGGGAGGTCCACTCCCTTTTCTGAAAGTGCCCAGCAACTCTCAATAGATTTCTCAGTTTTTAATAGGGTTTTTCTTTACTTTTTTGATGTGTTTGGGGAATTGAGCAAATAATGATTATGAATGTGAAAAGAACTTCATAAGACTGCAAAATGGTACATTATTGTTGACAGCTGTGATCATTGTCTTAGCACCAGAGCTTGGACCCAGGAGAAGACAGTGGTGGCCTCTAATGGGGGTGCTTGAGGCTGACGGATAGGGCCCTCAGAAGCCTGGTGTTTTCCCCAGCTCCTATAAGAAGAACTCCTACCCTCTGGAACTCAGAGTCCTCACCCAGGTATCAGCTCTAACAACCTGAGTCTCGGAAGTTCTCAAAACCTCTGTGAGGAGAAGGAAGGGCAGAAGCAGGAAATGACTCAGGCAAGAGGTTTACTTCACTGGGCTGACAGTAACAGGACATTTGAGAAATGTAGGCAGCTCTCTGTGCCCTTTCTGCACCACTGGTTTCTACTTCAACCATGCTGTTAGTACATTATGAGTTAAGAATCAACCACAAACGCAGCTGGCTTCCTGGTACTACCTGGGGCCTCCCTGGGTCCCAAAGAAGTGGACACTTTTGGACACCTAGACAACCACTCTCCATCCTCACAGAATCTGAATTTGCTCAGCTCTCCACTATCCTCAGCACCACCTACAAATGACTGAGGAAAGAAGGGGGCAGGCCCTTATTCATCTAAGCCACGGTGAGCATCCTACTCCCCTTCCGGCTGGTTCAAGGAAAGGCTTCCTAAGGATTTCTTGGGAAGAGGCTTCTCCCTTGCAGGAAAGAGGCAGAAAGCGGCTCCTCTACACAGGTGTAGCCCCTGCTGCTGGCAGCTGTTTTCCAACCAAGAGCAGAAGTGGCCTGGGATGAAGCTGACACAGGTACCAGAGTTAGCGAGATGGGGAAAGTCAGGGACTTGTGGACACTGTGAAGCTGCTGGGAGGGCCCCTCCCAAAGCCTTCACAGCCCCTCAACTGCCTCAAATGTCAGGATATTTAACTGAAACCTCCTGATGATCCATCACTTCATCTGGAATGAGTCACGAGGCTTGCCCCATGGCATGAGGATTGAAGGACTGGACACAGGGAGGAATAAAATCATGTTGCTTGAGTTATGCAACATCAGAGACTAGGCCCACAGCTGGGCCCAGCATCCTTATCCTGGGAGGTTTATTTCTAAGAGGCCCTGGCACAAACACACCTGCTATGGTGCCTCCTACTTCTGGACTCCTTTGCCATATGCCATCTACAACCAGCTGGGTCTGCATGTTCCATGCTATTGACAAGTGGCCCAGGCAGAATGACTTCTGTCACCACTTCTGCCCAGATGTGGGACAACCAGCATCTCTACTTCCTCTGTGACTTCACAGAGGAACAAAAAGGAGGCCTGGGCTTCAAAACAGGCCAGAGCTACAGCTAGCAAAGCCATCCCAAGGGGTCTTGTGGGGTGAGCGAACAAGTCACTCTAAAACAGCAACAACTCTCTGCTGGTGGAGACTGGCCACGGTGGGAGATGCAGACAAGCAGGGTCCTTGGTGAAGGCAGACCCCACCTTGCCCTGGCCCTCCTGCTACTCTTCCTTGCAGTTGGCAAAAAGAACTCCGGGACAGCACAGTGGCAGAGACTGGTCTTCTGGAGTCAGACATTCGTAGATCAGGATCACATCTCCACAACGAGCTGGCTTCACCTTTCTGAGCTTCAGGTCTCTCATCCATGAAACTGTGGCAATGGTGCCCACTTCTCAAGCTTGATGTGAGGATTAAATGCAGTAATCCCAATCACTGAGGACACAGGAGGTACTCAATAAATGATGGCCCTTGCTGTGGTATTTATTATCTGCTCTGATTCTTGGAGATGGAAGTTTTAAAAGCACAGAATGTGGCAGGCAACCCCTCCCCAAGCATTTAGATTGAACAAAGAGAAACGTGATCATTTTCTGGAAGAACATCCAGGCCAGACTATCACCACGCCTGGGGCACTGTAATTCGTCAACTGTCTGGACTATGACGAAACACTTAAAAGAAAAGATGGCTCAGAGCTGGAAGTCAGTGGAGCAAGGCAGGGAAACTTCACAGTTGGGCAGAGAAGGGGGAACTCTGACCATCAGGAACTGGGTGGCAGTCAGCCATCTGCCCTTCTGGGGTTTAAACTCCTATGGAAAATGCTGGTCATTTCATAAAGCCATGGGTGGTCAGATAGCACTGAATCCCACCCCTCAGCACAGACTCCAGGATCCAGGCGCCCTTGCCAAGGACACATAGAGGGTTGGGGGTTATGCTGGCATTAGAGCCCGGTGCTCGGGACACTCGAGTCTACTGCTTTGAGCTTTGAGGGAATCATGACTAATGGTGTTGCATTTGCCATGACAGATCATACTTCTCTAGATTTATTTGTTTATTTGAACTAAAGTATCCTTTCTGCAGTCATCAGGCAGAACTGTGGAGGAGGCTGGGTCTGTCCTCAGCCTCCCTCTGCAGCCTTGCCAGTCCTCCTCCCTTCTCCCCAGAAAGGAGAACTCCAAGGCCGCCCCACCCCAGCCCCTCACCTTGTTTCCATCATGGGGTCCCCACACTCTGTCATGTGATGGGTTGTTGACTTACTTTCCACCCAGCTTCCCCCACTGGACTGTACACACCCAGAAGGCAGGAACAATGGCTGACATACCCAGGACTATGGTCCCAGTGCCTCGGAACAGTGGTTGGCACATAGTAGGTGCTCAATAAATATTTGTTCCGTGGATCAGCCAACAAACTCACTTATGCTGAGGTGACAGGGCCTCATCATGCTTCCTCCAGTGGTAGGATATAAAATTTAAGAACAGATCTTTAGGGGAGGAAGGAGCAAGACCAGGAGGAGGGGACTAGGGTGTGCTGAGCACTTGCTAAGGCCTGGGCACTGAACTCGGAAATTAGTACATGTTATTCATGATGATGACTAAACATGGTAGGTCCTCTTGACCGGTTAAGCCTCACCCAAAGCCACGAGTCTCTGCTGAAGAAATTCAGGCATGGGAGAAAGAAAAAAGATTTTTCAATCTGAAAATGGAATCTTCCTGGTGCCCCCTGTAGGCTACCTGGCCTGCCCATAGAAGTAGCCTGCTTTGGACCCCACTGACCAGAGGAACTGGAATTGTCCAGGCAGGAGACTTTCAGACCAGTGGAAGCTTTGTGTAACTTTCACTACAAATGCACAGATCTGATTGAAAGACTCTTTTTAACCCTGTGAGAGAATTACATTATTGCCTCCTAGGAGATTTTTTCATCTAGACAAAAGGGCTCCCAGGAATATTAAGGACATTGTCCTATGGTTGCTTGACAGGCCCAAAGTATCTGTGAATAAATCTAAAGGAGGGTCATATCTCAAAAACAACTGTGGGTGTGACCTTTTTCAAATGGAATGAACTCAATCATATTCATAGGAAGTCCACACAGTTTTTAAGGGGTCTGAACATGTGAAGGTGCTGCCAGCCTGGATTAAAACGGAACTGGGATCTGAAATGGTTTAAATTGTAAAAAGGCCTCTAAGTCCCAATTTTCAAATAGTTTGAAGGAAGCAGACAAAGGAAGCTACTTAGCTGCAAATGCAGATCATTTCTTGGGAAACGCACATCTCCGAGGGTAGACCCAAGAGCCAGAGACAAAAACTGTCTCAGGAGCCACTCACCAGAGGCAGCCCTAACCAAGGAATGTTTCCTGTTCTCAAGGGGGAGACTTGTGAACACAAGCCCACCTGGATTCATCACTGCTATGACCAGTGACTGCTTTGTGCTCCCAGTTCTTCACCCTTCTGAATAAGCATGTCCCTTATATTGACACTTTGCCTGGCTCACCAATGCATCTTAGGTGTGTGCACATCAGATAACTCACCTTCTTGGTTTGCAGGTCTCCAAATTGAGAAGCCGTATCTGCAGAGTTTCAGTGTAACCTGATACAGGTTGTGGGATCCTGGACTCCAAGCTTGACGCCACACTTTAATGAGAAGTTGTTAGGATTCTGGGAAGGGAGTGAACATGTTTTTCAGGTGGGAGGAATATGAACAACACTGAGAGGATGGATGACCAGAGGATGCACTTCAGCAGAATGAAAAACTGTCCACAATCCTTCATGTCTTCCTCTGTCTATGCCCTTTGCAGTGTTACTGGTAGAGCTGAACCTAGAATCTAAGTTTTCTCATCTCCAACTGATCTCTTCCCCGTACCCTCTGTTACAACTCCAACCCCTAACATTTTGGAATCTGTGACAGACTCCCTCTCACGTGGCTCTCCAGCCTTCTGAGTCCTGGACATGCTCCTAACATGTTCAACTGCTTTCCAACCTTATGACCTTCCTTGGATTCCATTCTGCCAGATCACGTCACTGGTCCCCTGACACTACAAGTACCTTCTGATTTCAACACCGGAGGTTTTGCCACTCCTCTTGCCTGAAATGGCCCTCCTTCCATCCTTACTAGTTAATCCTGCCCATCCTTCAAGGCTCACCTCAGACAATCTTCTTCACGGGTCTTCTAGTCTATTCTCTCCACTCCAACCATTTGGACTCTCTAAAACATGAACCAGATCATGTTTGTGAGCCTGGTCTCTGCCCACCTTTCCAGTCTCACATCATGGTCCCTCCTCCTGCCTCCTCTCCCATCCTCCATCCTGTCCCCAAACTCCAGTCAGCCTGTCATCATTCCCCAAGCTTGCCAGGCTGTTCTTGTCTCCACGACTCTATCTACATCCTTCTCTCTCATTCTGGGAAAAGATATCCACACCAACTTCATGTCCTCTGCTAATCCATTCCCAACCATGTCCTCTGCTGTGAGAACCACTGTTCAGGACATGGGTCCATCCCTGCCCACCACTGCCCAGGGATGGCATCTCTTCATCCCTGAATCCACTAGTGCTATTTAGCACAATGTTGCCTGCCACATAGTAGGGACTCTACAATATTAAGTGAATCAATATTCAAATGGACAGATGGAGATGTGCATGAATGAGTGGACAGATAGCCTGGAGGTGATGTTTAACTTAGCAAATGTGAGTTTTCCGTTTCCACAGTGAAAAACAAATTTAAGGGTTCAACATAGTGGCTCCCTGTCCTCCTCACCTCCACAGTGCCCAGCCAGGCAGAGTAAAGACTCATGAACAGCCAACACTCTGACACTGTTGCCCTGTCCTTGGTTCAGTTTCTACTGGATGGAAGACATGTTGTCTATGGTTTGCTTTCCCTATCCTTCACTTTTGGCCAATCAAGTCCATACTGTTGCAAAATTACCTTTTAAAAACTAATCTGAAGGAAAGGAGAAAACTCCTTTGCCCTCAGCCATTGGGCCTGGCCAGGTTCCCTGAGGGTGGGGGGAAATCAAATCTCTCTCTGCAAAGCAGGGATTGTGAAGAGGGACAGGCTACTCCTAAAAGTCTGACTGAAGTGTTCTAGTGACAGAGCTTCCCTAGGAGAGTTAGATTCAGGCAGTCAGTGACAAGTGCTCTGAATCAAGCCCTGGGCTGGGTACCAGAGGGACCAAGGGAATAATCAGATGTGGACCTTACAATAGAAAGCATCAGGCTAGAAGGAGACCAAATACATGGAGACAAGAGACTATAAAACCAAAAATCTTACGAGCTTGAAGAAAGGCAGGCAGAGAACAGGCTCACTGACTTGACTGAGTTGATAACTCAGTCAACATTTTGTTAGCATTTACTATATATCAGTGTGCTAGGCATTAGGGATAGAGAAGTAACAAACGAGTCCCAACCTCAAAGAGGTTAATCTTCAAGTGAAAAGCAAGGAAATGGGACTCCTTATGACAGGGAGATTTAGGGTATGAGTATGAATTTGACTTTATTTTTTGGGGCTCCAAAATCACTGCAGATGGTGACTGCAGCCATGAAATTAAAAGACGCTTACTCCTTGGAAGGAAAGTTATGACCAACCTAGATAGCATATGCAAAAGCAGAGATATTACTTTGCCAACAACGGTCCGTCTCGTCAAGGCTATGGTTTTTCCAGTGGTCATGTATGGACGTGAGAGTTGGACTGTGAAGAAAGCTGAGCGCTGAAGAATTGATGCTTTTGAACTGTGGTGTTGGAGAAGACTCTTGAGAGTCCCTTGGACTGCAAGGAAATCCAACCAGTCCATCTTAAAGGAGATCAGTCCTGGGTGTTCATTGGAAGGACTGATGCTGAAGCTGAAACTCCAATACTTTGGCCACCTCATGCGAAGAGTTGACTCATTGGAAAAGTCCGTGTTGCTGGGAGGGATTGGGGGCAGGAGGAGAAGGGGACGACAGAGGATGAGATGGCTGGATGGCATCACCGACACAATGGACATGAGTTTGAGTAAACTCCAGGAGTTGGTGATAGACAGGGAGGCCTGGCCTGCTGCAATTCATGGGGTCACAAAGAGTCAGACACGACTGAGCGACTGAACTAAACTGAACTGATGAATTTGAAAAATGGGTATGAATTTAGCAATTAGAAATTGGGCCATTTCAAATGCAATAGGAAGGAAACTCCTATGATAATCTCAAAATTAATGTAGTAAGAACACCTGAAAAAATTCAACATCCTTTCAGGTTAAAAACAAAAACCTGGGAATAGAAGGAGACTTCCTTAACCTGATAAACGGTTTCTGTAAGAACCTACAAAGGACACCATAACTAATGATGAAATACTGAGAACATTCTTGTAAAAATCAAGAGCAAGTTCAGGATGTCTAGTAGTATTACTTCTATTCTATACTTTGGTCAAAGTCCTATACAGCATAAAAAGATTGAAAAAAAATAAAACTATATGGCATGTAAAGGGAAAGAACAACAGTATCATTATTTACAGATGATATAACTATCTACAAAGAACTTCCAGATAAACTATTAGAATTACTAAGATAATTTAGTAAGGTTGCCATGCCATGTTTAGTCACTTCTGTCATGTCTGACTCTTTGCAACCCCATGGACTGCAGACTACCAGGCTTCGCTATCCACGGGATTTTTCAGGCAAGAATGCTGGAATGGGTTGCCATGTCCTCCTCCAGGAGATCATCCCAACTCAGGGATCAAACCCATGTCTCCTGCATTAACAAAGTAACAAAAGAAATGGAAACTCTTTAAAAACTTTATTAAGGATAAAACTGAAAACTAAAAATATTATTGGGCAAAATTAGAGAAGGTATATAAGTAAGTGGCTAGTTATACTAGATACTTGGATTGAAAGACTGATGATGTCAATTATCTCCAGTTAGATCTATAAATTTGATGAAATTTCAGTAAAAAAAAAAAATCCAAGAGGTTTTTTGTTTTTTTGTTTTTTTTTGTATGAAAATTGATACTTCATTATGAAGTGCGTACGAAAATGCAATGGGTTAATAATCACTAAGGTATTCTTGAAGAAAAAGTTAAGAGTATTAAATCTACCAGACAGATTTAGTATATAGGACATTATGATATGAGTGCAAGACTGGATAAATACACATAGATAATGAGTCATAACAGAGTCCAAAAACTGACTCACACATAAAGATATCTAATATATGACAAAAATGGCACTGCTGAGCGGTGAGGAAAAGAAAATGTTCTAAGTAACCGGTTTTTGTGCAAAGTGTATAGTTGCCGATCCCCTGTTTCCCACTATTTATAAAATCAGTCCCAAGTGGAATGCAGATCTAAAAAACAAAGACAAAATAATAAGCCTCTAGAACTGCACTCTCCTATACAGTAGCCATTACTCATATGTGGCTAATTTAAATTAGTTAAAATTAAATTAAAATTTAAAATTCTGTTTTTCAGTTGCATAAGCCCTTTTCAAGCACACAACAGCCACATGTGGTTTGTGGCTACATTATTAGCAAATGCACATATAGAATACTGCCACCATCACAGAAAGAACTATCAGACAGTGCATCTCTAGAACAAGGGTCAGCAAACTATGGCCCATGGAATAACCTCGGCACATCACGTGTTTTTGTAAATTAAGTTTTACTGGAACACAGACACACGCAACCACTTACATATTGCTATGGCTGCTTTCAGGGGCTTCCCAGGTGGCACAGTGGTAAAGAATGTGCCTGCTGATGCGGCAGACACAAGAGACGCATGCTTGATCCCTGGGTCGGCAAGATCTGGCAAGAAGGAAATGACAGTCCACTCCAGTACTCTTGCCTGGGAAATCCCATGGACAGAGGAGCCTGGCAGGCTATAGTCCACGGGATCACAAAGAATTAGACCTGACTGAGCATACACACACACGACTGCTTTCATACTACATGGCAGAAACGAGCAGTCTCGACAGAGGACATACAACCCACAAGCCCAAAATACTTATTATCTGACTTTTTCCCCAAAATTGTGCAGACTCCTGCTCTAGAAGCTAACACAGGAAAATTTACTAATAATCTTGGGTTCTTTAACAGGTCATGAGAATATAACCTTGTTATATTGTTAAATGGAACAAAAAACTTGTTAAATGGAACAAAATTAAGATTAAGAACTATTCATCAGAAAACTTCATTAATAGACTGAGAGGCAAGTCACAGAATAATAATGTTAAACGCATAAAGACAGACCTCTTTTCCAGAATACATTAAAAACCTATACAAATCAATAAGAAAAAGAAATGGACAAGAAATTGAAGGGGTATGTCACCAAAAAAAAAAAAAAAAAAGGAACACCCAAATGGCAAATAATATATCAAAAGGTGCTTAACAATATCAGCTCTTCTCAACTTTGTGTACAGATACAACACAATCCCCCAAACAAAGTGCCAGCAAGTTATTCTGTGGATATTAGCAAACTGATTCTAAAGTATCTATGGTGAGGCAAAAGACCAGAATAGCCAACACTATTGAAAAACAAAGGCAGAGGGCTGGCATTACTCAACTTTAAGACTCACTATAAAGTTATAGTAGTCAAGACAGTGTGGAATTGGTGGGGAAAAAAAAAAGACAAATAAATCAATGCAATGGAACAGAGAGTACCCAGAAAAAGACCTATACAAATAAAGTCAACCGCTCTTTGACAAAAGAGCAAAGGCAAGTCAATGGAGAAAGGACAGTGCTAGTATTAGTCGCTCAGTTGTGTCTAACTCTTGGCAATCCCTTGGACTGTAGCCCACCAGGCTCCTCTGTTCAAGGGAGTTCCCAGGCAAGAATACTGCTGTGGGTAGCCATTACCTTTTCCAGGGGATCCTCCTGACCCAGGGATCAATCCTGGTTTTCCTGCACTGCAGGCAGATTCTTTACCATCTGAGCTACCAGGGAGAAAGGATAGGTTTTCAACAAATGATGCCAGGACAACTGGACATTCATATGCAAAAATAAACCAATCTGATACAGACTTGACACCTCTCACAAAATGTATTTCCGAAATCACAGACCTAAAAGTAAAACGCAAAACTACAAAAATTCTAAGAGATAATAACATAAGACAAAATCTAGGCTCAGTAATGAATTTTTAGATACAGCACCAAAAGCATGATGAAAGAAAATTTGACATGTTGTACTTCATTAAAATTAAAATTTTCTGTTCTGTGAAAGACACCACTGAAAAAATGAAAAAACAAGCCACAGACAGCAAGAAACATTTGCAAACACATCTGATAAAACGCATCTGATATATCCAAAGAACTATATATGTATACAAAGAACTATAATATTAAACTCAACAATAAGAAAACAAAGAATCCAATGTAAAAACAGGCAAAGATCTGAACACACACTTCATCAGTGAACATATACAGATGGCAAACATGCATATGAAAAGATGTTCAAATTTGTATGCCATTACTGAACTGCAAATGAAAATGAGTTATATCTACCTACATATCAGGATGGCTAAAATCCAAAAACTGACAACAACAAATACTAAAGAGGATGTAAAGCAACAGGAAGTCTCATTTGTTGCTAGTAGAATGAAAAATGGCCACTCTGGAAGACAGTTTGGTAGCTTCTTACAAAAGTAAACAAACTCTTACCATACATACTATCCATTAATTGCACTCCCTGGTATTTAACTAAATATACGAAAAACTAATGTCCACAAAAACCCTGCACATGGATGTTCATTTATAGTAGCTTTAAAACAGCTGTCAAAATGTAGAAACAACTGAGACTCCCTTCAATATGTGAATGGGTAAACAAAGTGGACGTTTTGAGTATTAATTCAAAAATGGAATATTAATGATAAAATTAGCTACTTAGTCACAAAAAGATGTGGAGAAACCTCCAATACATAATGCTAAGTGAAAGAAGCCAGTCTAAAAAGTCTATGCATTATTTGATTTCAACAGTATGTCTATGAAAAAAGCAAAACTATAGCAACAGTGAAAAGAGCAGTGATTGCCAGGGGTACAGGTAAAGTGGGTGAGATAAGTAGATGGTACACAGATTTTTAGGGCATTAACATTATCTCATATGATACTGTCATGGTGGATACATAACATGAAGCATTTTCCAAGGCTAACAGAATTATACAACAAAAAGAAGGAGCCTTAATATAAACTGTGGGCCTTTTCGTTAATAATATTGTGTTAATATTAGTGCATTCATTGCAACAAATATATGACACTAATGCAAGATGTTAATAACTGGAAACTCTCTATGTGTGTATGTGTAATAAGTGTGAGGGGCATGGACAGTGTATGGAAATCCTCTGTACTAGCTGCTCAATATTTATAAAAAAATAACGATTCTTTTTAAAAGGTGCTCGACCTCACTGGGCCTGATGGAAACACAAGTTAAACTACAATAAGACCCAGAGATTGTCATACTGAGTGACATAAGTCAGACAAAGACAAATACCGTATGATGTCATTTATACAAAGCATCTAAAAAAAATGGTACAAATGAGCTTATTTACGAAACAGAAAGAGTCACAGATACAGAAAACAAACTTATGGTTACCAAAGAGGAAGGTGCTGCTGCTGCTGCTGCTGCTGCTGCTAAGTCGCTTCAGTCGTATTCGATTCTGTGCGACCCCATAGACGGCAGCCCACCAGGCTCCCCCGTCCCTGGGATTCTCCAGGCAAGAACACTGGAGTGGGTTGCTATTTCCTTCTCCAATGCATGAGAGTGAAAAGTCAAAGTGAAGTCGCTCAGTCGTGTCCGACTCTTATCGACCCCAAGGACTGCAGCCCACCAGGCTCCTCCGTCCATGGGATTTTCCAGGCAAGAGTACTGGAGTGGGGTGCCATTGCCTTCTTTGAAGAGGAAGGTGAGAAGTGATAAATTAGAGATTGGGATTGATATATATATATACACCACTGGATTGATATATATACACTACTCTATGTAAAACAGACAACTAATAAGGATCTACTGTATGGCATGGGGAACTCTACTCAATACTCTGTAATGTTCTATATGGGAAAAGAATGTAAAAAAGAGTGACTATATGTTGATGTATAACTGATTCACTTTGCTGTACACCTGAAACCAACACAACATTGTAAATTAAGTATAGATAGACCAATAGAAATTAATTTTTTTTAATCTATAATAAGACACCACTGGACACATACCAGAAGGGCTAACACACACACACACACACACACACACACACAATATCAAATGGTGACCAAGATTCACTAACATGCTGAAATTGCAATCTCATACAAATGCTGGTGGGAGTATAAATGCATAAGCTCACTTTATAAACAGTTGAACATCAGCTAATGACGATGAACACATGTGCTTTATGACCCCACAAATCTATCCTACACATATACCCAATAGAAATGGGTGCGTGGGAACACCAGGAAGACACACAAGAATGTTCACAGTAGCACTACCCATAGAAGCCTCCTAATATGCAAAATGAGAAAAATAACAGCTCCCTCAAGAAGACTGTAAGGATAAAAGGTCACCTATACGCAGCGCTTAGCTCGCGACTGCACCTGGCCAGCGGATGGGAGCCACTATATATTATTATTCACGGGCTGCATCAATTTAGTTTTAAGTTGCAAAACCAAAACCACAAAAACGTACTCTGACTTGCAGAAAAAACGCAGGAATTTATTAATGAGAAACTGCGCCATTCTCTGAGTCTGTCACAAAAAGATGGAGAACCAAGCACAAAAAATACAGAGAACCAGGAGGGCCAGGTGGCGAAGACACAGCCCAGGTCAGGTCACTGGAGTAGCTGCGAGCATAGGTCACATATGCCAGAGAGGCCACGGGCTGAGGAAAAGGAGTGTCTGGTCCCCTTGATGCTCTGACTGAAGAAACAGGACTCTGCCTACTGTCAATGAAGAATTCCCCCAAATAAGAAAGTTTTGGATGCTGACAGCCACAAAACAACACATGTCCATTACAAGGGCCCAAGCCAAATCTATTTTCTCTTGATTGTATATCCCACTTGATTCCTGTGGTCCTAAAGGGACACCATGACAAATAACACCTAGAAACACAGTACCTACCCTCAAGAGGACTGTGATCTAGACAGAGAAAGAGACACAGAGATTGCTAATTCCCACATCACAAAGCGGAAATGGTGGACCAGGGCTGCAAGTTGAGTCCCAAGGAGTCAGGCATGATAGCTGCTGCACCCCAAGTCTCAATATAACCCAGAAGAACTAAATCTCGACTAAATCCATCACTGGCCTGTCGCTCTGGATTAGAAGGTATATCCAAGCCAAAGCTCTTCTGGAAGAACTGAAATGCAACCATTTCAGATGAAAAACATCAAACGGGAAAAGTGCAAGAACAAGGTAAAAAATGCAAGAGGCAATTACAGGAACCAGAGGAAAGTGGAAACTAGTCAGGAATAAGCAAGAAAGGTCTGGAACAAGACTCGTGGGCAGGCGCTCACAACTGGCTTTTATGATCCACCGGTTGTTGAGGACTGGTGTGTTCAGTTGGCTTAAAGAAGCAGGGTCCAGACAGACATAAACAGCATCTGGTACCCATGACCACGTCCCTCTGATTGGCATGTACACCTGGTCCAAATTTGGCCACAAAGATCTTCTCCCAGGATCCAAAAGTGAGACACTGATAGAAAGGATCCAGAACCTCAACTAAGACCACACATATATAACATATATTTTATATAAGAATGGGATGGCATCTTGTCAGGTACTTGTCAGGATCACACCAACCTAAGTCTCAGGAAACTATCTTTCTGTCCAGGAGGTGATAACAAAACCATTTCTTAAGATCCAAACACCTGGGTTTTTCTCAACTCAAAATGTGACACTCATGGTAGAGATATCAGGTATCAACAAACTAGTACATTTCCTCAGTACTTTATAGTGCATGGTGCTTTGACCCTCTAGGCAGCCCTGTAGGGAATAGAAATTTTCCACTCCATTATAAAGGGGATGACAATGGGGTTAAGGACAAGAAGTCACTTGCCCAAGCACACCAAGCAGAGCATATGGCAGATTTTTTTCATGAGGTAGATTTTTTTAAATGGGGATAAATTCTTCCCATCCCTGTATGCACCCCCCTTTAATGTGACTGCTGAAACTTTCATCAGGAGGTGGAAGACTATCGCTTTCCACCCTTTGAATCTGGGCTTGGCCGTGTGACACACCTGGCAGAAGTTGGAAAGTGCCCAAGCACTGAGGTTTGTCTTCTCTTGCTGCTGGGAACACTGCTTAGCGAGACCAGGCCAGCCTCCCAGGTGATAAGAAACCAGGTAGAGCCATCCGAACCAATATTTTATTTAAAATGTAGAGAGAGAAAAAGTTTGTTCCTCCCAGTTCCCAAGAAGGGGGTCATGCCAGGCTGCAGGGGCCACATGGGGATGCACCAGGGTCGGCTGGTCAGCCGACAGAGGGAGCAGGAAGGAGACAGCCAGGAGACTCTACTGCAGTTTCCACGAGAAGGAACAGGTCAGGCACTGTGCCTATGACTCAACATAAGGTGCTTCGATCAATTAGCACAATAATCTTAGGAGGTACTTTAGTATTACTTTCACTTTACAAATGAGGAAACCAACTGTCCCAAAGTCATATAGCTAGTACATGGTGGAGCCAGGATTTGAACCGGGGTATCTGGTTATTGGCCCTGGTCCCTCCCAGAGAGAAAGAACAAAGTGAATAGTGTTAGTCACTCAGTCTTGTTCGACTCTTTGCGATGCCATGGACTGTAGCCCACTAGGCTCCTTTGTCATAGAATTCTCCAGTCAAGAATACTGGAGTGAGTAGCCATTCTCTTCCCCAGGGGATCTTCCCAACCCAGGGATTAAACCCAGGTCTCCTGCCTTGCAGGCAGATTCTCTACCATATGAGCTAGCAGGGAAGCCCCAGGGTAACTGGCTGATTCCCACCAGTTGTGGCTGGGGCACAAGGATTATGCGCAACTCACAGGCTGACACGGAAATGTGGAAAGGGCAGGCACTGAGGAATTCCCTGGGTGCTTCTCATCTTAGGGAAAGCTCTTAGTTCCGATTCTGCCTTTCACAGCTCTTAACACCAGGCAGCATCCGTTGCCTTTGGCCCCTTCGGATCCCCCAGCATGAACCCTCCAGAAGGGAGGCAGGGCAAAGTTGGCGTGGGGTGGGGGTCTGGGAAGCCAGAGGGACCTAAGCCCTGTGTCACCATGAGCTCAACAAACACTTGACCCACACTCCAGGCCCACTATTCCAAGCTGCCCACATTTTTCCTTGGTGGGAGAGGAAAGGTTTGTGAAGGACACTGACTAAAATCCTGAGGACAAGGGCTGAACAGAAGCTGATGCTCTGAGCCCTCCACCAGCAACACACTGCCTGGCATGGTCAGCCTGTCCCCAGACAGAGAATTACAAACATCCCCACTGTTTTCCACCCATGCCTGAGCGACAGTATCTTACTGACTTAGGCCAACCTGCACAATAGGGACTGCCCTCCCCACCCCGGTATGACTCAAAAGGGCTGGGAAGACCCCACTATAGTAGTCTCCGCTGTGTCTCATCTGAGCAGAGAAGCCCCTGGCAGCCCCCAGTCTTGGGGTTGAAAAGCTTTCCAAACCTCTGAGTTCCATGGGAAAAGAGGAGCCATGCCCTCAGCTTTAGTTACACTAGAGGTGTCTGAATATTCCAGGTTCATGAGACTCTCACGGCACCAGTTTGTTCATGATGCTCCTGGGCCCCTAGGGACATCCATCAGCCCCGTTCATTACTGAGTCAGGTCCAAGCCACCTCGTGAGTTTGTAGTCATGTATGTATTAGCAACAGAAATTAAAACCAAAGATCATCTTTTCATCTTACTCTTAAAGAACCACAGTAACTGCTCAGCAGGACAAGGGTGCTTGGTGGGCAACTCCTCACACTTCATGATGCAACTGGACACTGCCACCTTCTACTCCCTTCACACCGACTGTCGCTGGGATTCCCATGCCTACAAACACCACAAACCCCACTTTACAAAGACGTTACATCATCTAAGGGAATGCAGTGATCCACTGACTCCTTGCACATGGGGTTGCTTTGCTTCCCTCAAACATTCCAAGTAAAACCGGCTGAGCCCTGAGCTCAAGGCAGCTCCTTGGCAGGCTTGGCAAAGCACCGGACCCACAGTTTATACCTTGGCGGGTGGGTAGCAGGCAGCAGGCAGACACCAGGGCCTTTGAAAACACAATACAGGGGTGGGGCCTGGGGGGCCCATGGGACAAGGAGCTGTGGGAGGGAGTTAGGGATGGGGTGACTGGGGAAAGGAGGACAGAAAAGACTAAATATATGACTTAACCTCTGCAGGGTCCCCTCCCCCGTTGGGAAACGGGATATAACCACAGATGTGTGTTGCTTCCTTTAAGGATTATCATGAGCTCAAATAAGACCTCAGGCTTAGAAATGTTTTGCAAACTGTAAACCTTGGAACAAATTGTAGATGTTGCAGCCATGATATTTCTCATCCCCAGAGATGACTAGAAGGGTCCTTTCCTATGGATGAATCAGGTAGTTCCACCACCTGAAGGAAATGTGGCAGATTCCAAATGATGCTCACAGCTCTTCTGGATCCTTTTAGATAACACCTGGCTGGTTACGTACAGGTCTCTGGAGGCTTCAGAAGGCGCAGAGACTATTTCAAAGACAAGGTTAAAGCAGATTCCCAAGGGAAGGAAGAGTCTAAACCTGAATTTAGGCAAAGAACCAGGAGCACGCAGAAACCTTAACAACTATTCCATAAATGCTGTCCTGGGCTTCCTGCTGACCACAAGGCTTCCCATAAATATGAATGAAGGGGAGCCTGACTGTATTACAAAATTAATAATGTAGGATGGTAGATGTCAAAGCCATTCATAATCATAATTGCTTCTGCATTCATTTTCTTGAAAGCTATTTCATGTTTGTCAAGAACTAGGAATGAAGTCTCTTCTTTAGATACTTATATGGTCAGGCACCAAGCAGGGCTATACTCTCCTGCACACAGTAACTGTGGCTCTGAAAATATGTGTCTTTAAAATCTTATAAACAGCTTTTATTTTTCCAGCAGACACAGAAGAGTCTGTATCCCTTAAAAAGAACAGTCTCCCACTCTTTCACACCATATTTTAGTTTAGATTTTCACAGATGGCTGCCGAAAGCACTTGAATCGTAAAATTTCAAACTAAAGGCAAATATTAGTTCACTTCAGTCCTCAGTCATGTCCGACTCTTTGCAACCCCATGGAATGCAAAACACCACGCCTCCCTGTCCATCACCAACTCCTGGAGATTGCTCAAACTCATATCCATCGAGTCGGTGATGCCATCCAACCATCTCATCCTCTGTTGTCCACTTCTCCTCCTGCCTTCAATATTTCCCAGCATCAGGGTCTTTTCCAATGAGTCAGTTCTTTGCATCAGGTGGCCAAAGTACTGGAGTTTCAGCTAAAGTATCAGTCCTTCCAAAGAATATTCAGGACTGATTTCCTTTAGGATTGACTGGTTTGATCACTTTGCAGTCCAAAGGACTCTCAAGAGTCTTCACTAACACCACAGTTCAAAAGCATCAATTCTTCGGCACTCAGCTTTCTTTATGGTCCAACTCTCACATCCATTCATGACCACTGGAAAAACCATAGCTTTGATTAGATGGACCTTTGTCAGCAAAGTAATGTCTCCGCTTTATAATATGCTGTCTAGGCTGTTCACAGCTTTTCTTCCAAGGGGCAAGCATCTTTTGATTTCATGGCTATAGTCACCATCCGCAGTGATTTTGGAGCTTCAAAAAAGTAAAAGCCTGTCACTATTTCCATTGTTTCCCCATCTATTTGCCATAAAGTGATGGGACCAGATGCCATGATCTTAGTTTTCTGAATGCTGAGTTTTAAGCCAACTTTTTCACTCTCCTTTTTCACTTTCATCAAGAGGCTCTTTAGTTCTTCTTCACTTTCTGCCATAAGGGTGGTGTCATCTACATATCTGAGGTAGTTGATATTTCTCGCAGCAATCTTGATTCCAGCTTGTACTTCATCCAACCCAGCGTCTCTCATGATGTACTCTGCATATAAGTTAAATAAGCAGGGTGACAATATACAGCCTTGACGTACTTCTTTTCCTATTTGGAACCAGTCTGTTGTTCCATGTCCAGTTCTCACTGTTGCTTCCTGACCTGCATATAGGTTTCTCAAGAGGCAGATCAGGTGGTCTGGAATTCCCATCTCTTTCAGAATTTTCCACAGTTTATTGGGACCCACACAAAGGCTTTGGCATAGTCAATAAAGCAGAAAAAGATGTTTTTCTGGAACTCTCTTGCTTTTTCGATGATCTAGTGGATGTTGGCAATTTGATCTCTGGTTCCTCTGCCTTTTCTAAATCCAGCTTGAACATCTGGAAATTCATGGTTCACGTATTGCTGAAGCCTGGCTTGGAGAATTTTGAGCAATACTTTGCTAGTGTGTGAGATGAGTGCAAATGTGCAGTAGTTTGAGCATTCTTTGGCATTGCCTTTCTTAGGGACTGGAATGAAAATGGACCTTTTCCAGTCCTGTGGCCACAGCTGAGTTTTCCAAATTTGCTGGCATATTGAGTGTAGCACTTTCACAGCATCATCTTTCAGGGTTTGAAATAGCTCAGCTGGAATTCCATCACCTCCACTAGCTTTGTTCGTAGTGATGCTTCCTAAGGCCACTTAACTTCGCATTCCAGGATGTCTGGCTCTGAGTGAGTGATCACACCATCACGATTATCTGGGTCATGAAGATCTTTTTGGTATAGTTCTTCTGTGTATTCTTGCCACCTCTTCTTGATATCTTCTGCTTCTGTTAGGTCCATACCATTTCCATCACTTATTATGCCCATCTTTGCATGAAATGTTCCCTTGGTATCTCTAATTTTCTTGAAGAGATCTCTAGTCTTTCCCGTTCTTTTGTTTTCCTCTATTTCTTTGCAGTGATCATTGAGGAAGGCTTTCTTGTCTCTCCTTGCTCTTCTTTGGAACTCTGCATTCAGATGGGTATATCTTTCCTTTTCTCCTTTGCCTTTAGCTTCTCTTCTTTTCACAGCTATTGTTAAGGCCTCCTCAGACAACCATTTTGCCCTTTTGCATTTCTTTTTCTTGGGGATGGTTGTGATCACTACCTCCTGTACAATGTCACAAACCTCCATTCATTGTTCTTCAGGCACTCTATCAGATCTAATCCCTTGAATCTATTTGTCACTTCCACTGTATAATCCTAAGGGATCTGATTTAGGTCATACCTGAAGCATGAGAAATGCTGGGCTGGAGGAAGCACAAGCTGGAATCAAGATTGCCGGCAGAAATATCAATAACTTCAGATATGCAGATGACACCACCCTTATGGCAGAAAGTGAAGAGGAACTAAAAAGCCTCTTGATGAAAGTGAAAGAGGAGAGTGAAAAAGTTGGCTTAAAGCTCAACAATCAGAAAACTAAGATCATGCCATCTGGTCCCATCACTTCATGGGAAATAGATGGGGAAACAGTGGAAACAGTGTCAGACTTTACTTTTGGGGGCTCTGAAATCACTGCAGATGGTAACTGCAGCCATGAAATTAAAAGATGCTTACTCCTTGGAAGGAAAGTTATGACCAACCTAGATAGCATAATCAAAAGCAGAGACATTACTTTGTCAACAAAGGTCCATCTAGTCAAGGCTATGGTTTTTCCAGTGGTCATGTATGGATGTGAGAGTTGGACTGTGAAGAAAGCTGAGCACCGAAGAATTGATGTTTTTGAACTGTGGTGTTGGAGAAGACTCTTGAGAGTCCCTTGGACTGCAAGGAGATCTAACCAGTCCATTCTAAAGGAGATCAGTCCTGGGAGTTCATTGGAAGGACTGATGCTAAAGCTGAAACTCCAATACTTTGGCCACCTCATGCGAAGAGTTGACTCATTGGAAAAGACCCTGATGCTGGGAGGGATTTGGGGCAGGAGGAGAAGAGGACTACAGAGGATGAGATGGCTGGATGGCATCACCGACTGACTCAATGGACGTGAGTTTGAGTGAACTCCCGGAGTTGGTGATGGACAGGGAGGCCTGGCGTGCTGCGATTCATGGGGTCGCAAAGAGTCGGACACGACTGAGGGACTGAACTGAACTGAACTGAATGGTGTAGTAGTTTTCCCTACTTTCTTCAATTTATGTCTGAATTTGGCAATATAGAGTTTATGATCTGAGCCACAGTCAGCTCCCGGTCTTGTTTTTGGTGACTGTATAGAGCTTCTCCATCTTTGGCTGCAAAGGATATAATCAATCTGATTTCAGTATTGACCATCTGGTGATGTCCATGAGTCTTCTCTTGTGTTGTTGGAAAGTCTTCTCTTGTGTTGTTGGAAGAGGGTATTTTCTATGACCAGTGCATCCTCTTAGTCATAGAAAATATGACCTGTTAGCCTTTGCCTTGCTTCATTTTGCACTCCAAGGCCTGTTACTACAGGTATCTCTTGACTTCCTTGGTTCCTGGGTAGTAGTGATAACCAATATTTTACAAATATTTTCTCCCTTAGATTGTAAACCTGCTCAGGAGAAGACATAAACTTACTTAAGTCTGTATTTCCAGAGCCTAATACATAGTAGGTGGCCCATAAATCCCTGCTGTTCTACTCTATTTCCTATGTCACTTCATACTCCAACAACTTTATGACAAAGCTACCTACTGACATCAACTTTACTTTGCAGTTATGGAAATTGAGAATCTGAGAGGGTAGATGATGCCCCAAATTACAATTAGTTTAAAATGGAACCAGGAACAGGATCAGAATCTTAACCTAAGTCTCCTTCATCTAAATTCTACACTCTTTTTTTTTTTTTTTTTTTGGCCATGCCCTGCGGCTAGTGGGATCTTAGGGACTGAACTCAATACCCCTGCAATGCAAGCATGGAATCCTAACCACTGAATTGCCAGGGAATTCCCTCTAAATCCTACACTCTTGCAAATACCTCAGGTTTCTGGACAGAGTCTAAATGGAGCATGTCCAAAGTTTTAGTCCACTCAAGGATGACAGGAGTCCAAGTCTGCAGGCCTCTGTCTTTAGCGAGGAACCTTTACCTGAGAAGCCCAAGAGAACTATTTCCTATGGGATCCTGGCCCTGAAGCTCTTTCTATGGCATCTCTAAGAGCCTGGTGTCCTGCTGCCTCCTTCTCTGTCTCCAGCTCTGAGTCACACTTGGTTTGCTCCCAGTGGTCAGAGCAGACTGGCTCTGCCAGTTGTTGGTTCCCTGACTCACTTGGGACACAGAAAAGGAGAGAACTGGGCTGACTGGTTTAGTCCCTGACGTTCCATGCCAGTGACAAGCAGGACATTCACCATAAAACCTGGGAAGTGCCCCAGAGTTTGGGGAAGACATTAGCCAAGGTGAGAAAGAGGCTGCCCAGGAAACACTCCAGGTCTGAACACTCCAAATGCCTGGCAATAGGCTCCTCATAATCAGTAACTATAGGTTCTAACATTATATGGGCTCTAGTAATAGAATAGGCTTCCGGGCTGCACCCAAAAATAGCTTTAATATTCAACAACAGGAGACAAAGGTTGACTGAATTTGGATATGGGATATGATTCCTGCTACATCTGCAGCCATCATCTACAGGTAAAACAACATCCAGAAGAAGCAAAAGGGACATCTCTTCCTGGTGCTTCATTAGAAAATGAAAGCTTTTCCGAGAAGTTTCCCAGAGATATCCCCTCATGTCCCTTCACAGAACGACAACACACGCAGGAGCCTAAACCAATCTCTGGTAAGAGACATGGAACCACTATGGTTGACTTAGATGAATCAGGATTTGTCCCTGGAGCTAGGGATGGGTTCACTGATTCTTGAATACTCGTCCTTGGAGGAAAGATGCACAAAGAAGCAAAAGAGGAGGAGGAGGAAAGGAAAATTGTTCTGTAAACTACCACTGGTATTTCTTACAAAGTTAAATTATCCCACTACTTGCTGATCCTATTATGCAACCATTAAAATTATGGGGCAGCATGGTTAAATCTTATAATTTAATAAGATGAAAAAAGCAGGAGACAAAAATGTACATGTATGAGGTTTGCAGCACACAAATGTGTCTGTATGTGGATAATACTGGAAATCATGTGCCAGAATGAAGTTAATTCAGATACACATTAGATGGAAGGATTGAGACTGACTTCACTTTTCAATTTCCCAAACATCCTGTAATGTTAGAAAATGTTAACTGTAAGAATGTGAATAATTAATAAAACAAAACCCAGACTATCAGTTGAATTTAGTTATGATGGAGATACTGAAAGCAAACAGAGAATGCAGATATTCTAGTCTATGTCAGGCTCAGAGAGACTCGAAGACCCACAGGCTGTGTTGGAGGGAAGGATTGATTTCTCAAGGTGAAATTCTGAGCATTTAGGCATCTCTGTAAATAAAATGAAGCTTGTTTTTTATATTAACTATAGCACTTTTTTAAAGCTTGATGAATTTAAACTGTGTGTGAAGGGTATGAATGTTTTGGGTGGGCAGACAGATATTAAACACATATATACTTAGTCCAACCAGAATCAACTGTTGAGAACCCGAGAAGGAACTGGAAAAGACAAGTGCTGCTCCTCCAGAGAAACCAAGTCTGAGGCCTGAGTGTCACTCAGTGGGAGAGACAAATAAGGGTTTCAAAAATCGACAAAGAACCTCAAGTGTCAAGGGAAGGTACTTTGCCTGTAGGTGTTGATTCTCACTCAAGCAACTCTCTGTAGCAAGACTCCAAGGTAAGTAGAACATAAATATTCTAAGACTCCAGCTGGTCTTAGAATATAAAGGGATATGTCTAAAATGGAGGGGTCCCCAATGAACGGTCCCCATGTGGACCCAGGCTCAGGAAAAGCTGGAACAGCAGGAAATGGCTGATCCACACTGGCAACAACGATCTGTTCCCAGTAGGGACAACCACCTTCAGGAAAGCTCTAGGTGTGTGACACCCCTCAGAGTGTCCTCTCTTCTTTCCTTTGTTTCAGGAAGGATGCTGTCAGCTGCATGTAACAGACAACCCTATCTCAAAGTGTTACCACTGAAGACATATATTATTTAACATAAGGAATCTGGAGCCAAGTGAGCAAAGGCAGCTGCTCAACTACACCTTGAAGGATGAGGATTCTCTTCATCCTTCTTTCCACTACCTTTAGCCTAAGCTTTGGTCTCAGACTTACACCCTTTTGGAAAACAAGATGGCACCCCCAGCAAAGCTTCTCACACAGACACGGTAACATCCAGAAGAAAAGACAACCTTCTGTTCTGTGTCTGTTTCCTTCTGACAGTAAGGAAGCCTCTCCAAGAAGCCCCTGCCACACTCCTCTCACACCTCCTTGACCACAGCTGCACCAAGTGCTTGAACCCAAACCAATGACCAGCCAGCGATGGGAGCCTACCATGGGGTCCCAGGAAAGGCTGATACAGATGTGGCCGCAATTCCATTAGAAAGGGGGAGAGCGATGCCCTGGGTATGAACCACAGCACAGTTACATCTAGGTACCCATGCTCTTGACACTGCCCCATTCCCCTACATCAGAAAGACACCTCCCTGACCTCTTCCACTGTTTCTGTCTCACAGGCCTGTTTTCCAGTCTATTCAGGCATTGGAAATTCTATTCCTCAACAGGTCTTACCTGGAAAGCATCACAGCTTCTGTGGAGCTGGGTGGTATCCTGCTTCAATCAGTACTCCTTCCTCTCCTGGGGCCTACATCACTGTCTTTATGCTCACCAATGTCCTCCTTCTGTACTAGTCAGCCAAGTGGCTTCTGTCTTTCCCAAACTAGACCACGAACTTCCTGGGACAGACACTGTGTCTGGCTCATGTGACCCTCAGTCCCCAGAGGGTCCAGCTCTCCTCCTCGTGCTCTGCACCTGGCCACCTGAATCCACCAGAGCTTTGCATCAAGTAGCTGAGATCTAAGAATCCACCTTGCACATTCATGTTGCTAATCAAGCCAATGCCTATGCTCCTAGTTAATTTGTCTAATGTGAAGCAAGGCAGAAGGCTGTGCCCCGCCGCGCAACCCCCCCCAACCTGCCTGCTGATTTCAATCGCATATGGACAGAGTCTGCATCCCTGAGGATGTTACAGAGCAGCAGATGGGGCACCTGGGTCACAGTGAGTGTCCCCTGAGGCTTCTCCCCCAGCCTCCAGCCTGAGAGGGCCAGGGTCACCCCCACAGCAAGTGTCTCAGAAACACACTGAGCATGCAGGAGATGGGCCAATTCTTTAGCAATGACCTTATCTTAAAAACTAAGTTCAAACTAAGTTAGTTACTCATCACTCCTATTTGGTGAGTGTTGCTCTACGAATGTTCAGGACTGCCAGACTCTCTGCTTTAGAATTCTTCTCCCTTCTTGCACACAACAGCCCGTGATACAACTGAAGACAGAGCTCCTATCTCCTGTCCTTGCTTCTGAAACTAAGGCCCGAACTCCTGCATGGTTCTCCACGTAACAGGGGGATTCTCTCAGCTGCCTGGCTGGCTTCACTCACCTGAAGCACTCTAGCTCATCAGTGTCATCTGAAAATAACAGAGCAGAACCTGACATTCTAGGGATGGTGTGTAGGCAAAGCAGAAAAAGCGGGACTTCGAGTTCCCCAGTTAGCTACTAAAGAAACCCACAACTGCATTAACTGTCCAAGCAGTTATTTAAATGACCGTGTATGCTGAACTTCCCAGTTTGGAAAGAGCACCAGCTTTGAAGTCAGTTCAGAGGTATGTTCAAAACCCAGGTCAGCCACTGATCAGACTGCTGTGTGACGTAGAGCAGGTCAAATCACTTCTCTGAGCTTCAGTACCTTCATCTCTAAAATGGCCATTATGATACTGATCTCAAAGGACTGTTAGGACGATTTAATTAAAACACAATGCATTCAAAGAAACCAGCATAGAACAGGAACTCAATAAATGGGAGCCACGACTCCTATTACCACTAAAAATATTACCCCCTAAGTTGTTTTTCCACATACTGTGCATCTGGCCTGTACAAACCACACCAAGCCCGTACCAAAGAAAGTCAGAGCAGGAACTGCTCTCAAATACCAACTTAGCTCCATGGTTCTCAACCCCACTGGGAAGAAACCTGGGAGGGTTTCAAAACCTACCACATCACAGGCCCAAGTGCAGACCAATTAAATCGGCAGACAGGGTGCCGGCATCTGTTTTCTTGGACCAGTCTCCTCACTTTACAGGGGAAGACAGCAGAAAGGTGAGGTGATTTTTCCCACGGATCTTTTCCAGGGTGATACTGCGGAATCTGCCCACTGTTTCAAATATCAGAACATCTCAGGGACTGATTCTATCAGCCGATGGCAAGATCACTTCCAGCCAACATGTGTGAACAGCTTGTCTTCCGTACTCTCACCCAGCCCTCCTCTGTGCAGACAGGGTTTGTCTTGTCTTGAACGGTTTGTGTGACGGGCAGAGATGGGCAAGGTAACGGGCAACATTCCAGGGATAACAGAGGGCTACTTAACCGCTGCTGGAATGCTCAGAGCCTTCTCCTCGCGTCCCAGCCCAGCTCCCTCACGTCCAGCGCAAGCTGCTCTCCCAGCAAGAAAGTACTTCTTCCCTCTGGCTGTTTCCTACTTTGGCGCCTTACCCCCTACCAGGGCCCTAGCACAAGTCAGAGGGCCCCCCTCCCCCAAACAGTAAACAATTTAAGGGCTATTTGCTGAGCACCCATGGGCCAGCGGGCAAACGACTCATCTCTAACTTGTCCCAGAAGAGGCCACCCCTCAGCACCGACAACCAGAGGCCCAACTATCTGCTAAACAGGGGAGAACCACCGGGGAGGCACACACTGGATAAACTAGAGCTAGTCTAGAAGACTCCAGAGATCAGAGGGGCAGCCTCTCAGAAATGCACCTGTTTAGGGAAAGGCTCCTCTTCAGCTGCGGAAACGACGGCTACACAGGCGCGGCCATTGTGGATTCTGAACCCTCGCGTGAGCAGCGTGGGCGCGGGACTGAAGCCGTTGCTGATTGGCTGACTTTGGCTGGGCAGCATGGACTTGGGTGTTTGGCTGGTGCTGGAGGAGGCTAGTGTATTGCGAGTAGTAATGGCCAAAAACGTCTTGTTCTTTTTTTTTGTTTTTATGTTTTTACTTAAACCCTTTTTTAAAAAAATTGAAGTATAGTTAATTTACAATGTTTTTATTCTTGTCTTGATGTTAGGGTATGGCAACTTTATTCCCCAGCCTAAGTCAGCCTGTGGGTCTTTACTCAGCTAAGTCTGGTTCTGAAACGGGGACACCCCAACCCCCAACTCTAGAAGCTCACGGTCTACTTAGGCATTCAGGGGACACTTCTAAAAATGGAACCAGTGGGACCAGGCGTGGTGTTCATTCAGCAAACAACTGTGGTATAAGTTCAGTGATGTTGCAGCACATGTGGAAGCACTGGGGGCCACACGGAGCCCTAAACTCAAGGCCAGTGGCAGGGTCAAGAAAAAATACCAAAATAAAATAAAATGTGATGTTTCTGGGCAGGCCTTTTGTCAGGGATTCCCAAATACTTCCCACCTCCAGATCTTGGTCCCAAACCTGCCTGCTCTACACCTACTGCCACTTCACAGGCTGTCCATCTTTGGCCGCGCCAAGAATTCTTGACTTTGGTCCCAATGTCTCCTGGCATTCTGCTCCCAAATCCTGGACATTCTCTTTTGGTTGACACTTTCATCCCTCCAACTTAAATCCACATACTTTCTTAGTGACCTTAAAGAGGTCACTCTGTGATCCTGAGCTTGCACATTATATACTCAATATGTGGATCACTTCTATAATGTCCCTGCCAAATATTTGGTTTGTTTACAACCACTGATGGTGAACTCACTACCTGTCAAGGCTGCCATTTTTGAATAGTGGAAACAGAAATTATTTATATTGAGTTGAAACCTGTGTTCTTATAATTTTCAATTTTACCTCTAGGTCCCAGGGGGGTGGGGAAATCTAATTCTCCAGATATGGTAAATATTACAGGAATTAGACCCAGGTTCAGATCTTAGCCCTGCCACTCCTAGCTCTGTGGCTTAGCTCTGTACCCTCCCATTTTATCACCCATTGGTGAATCTTGCCTGTAGGAATTAATACTGTGGTACACTAATGCTGATTCTCTGTTTACCTGTGCTTGTTTCCTCATCTGTATATGGAACCTGCGAGATTTTTTAAAAGAAAGAATGTAATATAGCACAGTACCTGGCATATACAGAGTACTCAGTAAATGCTAGCTTTTATTATTCAAAGATACCAATGTTTTGAAGGACATTCTTTTCTAGGTTAAACAGCCCTGATTCATGCCATGGTTCTCAGGCCCCTCACTCTCCTGGACTGCAGATGTAGAACATGCTGGGGTGGCCACTGCCTCTCTAATGGGGCATCCCTTTCCATTTTCCGCTGTCATCCTTTACTTCTCAGGGCTAACTAACACCGACTACTTAGAGACAGAAGATGGAAGAACTGTGCAGCAGGAGCAAGCTGTGCTTTCACATCTGGCAGGGACAGGGAGATGCCCCAGGGAAGCTGAGACCAGCTATTCTGGAAATGAGCAGGGAGAGGGCACCAGCTGGTGAGGGGCAGTGCGGGGTAGGGGGTGGGCATGGCAGGCAGGATCCGTACTTCCCCCCAGTTCCCACCATGGGTAATGCCTTGGCTCCTGACCAACCCAGGGCTCACTGCTCACTTCAGACTAGCAGGAAGGAGCCAAGGGAGATGCTCCTCTGAAAGTGTAAATTCCTTGCAGTTCCCTACTCCAGGCGTCTTTGGCCTAGAAAAACAGACCAGAGAGAATGGTGCCCCCATCTGGACTCACAGAGAGCACTTACCTAGCTCTTCAGAAAGCCATGGGAGAAGAAACGAAAAGGGCAGAACTAGCAAGGTCACACGCTTTTTCAATCAGTCACTGGCTGCTAGAATGTTCTCGTGGGGGAGGGGGTGGGTCTGAAGATCATTTTGCCACTTAGAAGACTGGGAGTCCAGTGAAGGAAAATGATTTGCCCTGAATCACAAGCTGTGGCAGAGCCTGGCTTCTGGCCAAAGTCTCCTCTGCTTCCTGTAATCAAGCCTCTGCATTTCCTCCTTAACCCCCTCACCCCCACACAATGTGTGTGCCTGTGTGTGTGTACGCTTACACACATATATATGTACATATAGACACATATATACATGTTAGGATTCTCAATGAATGCATTAGAGACAATTTAGAAAATGAAGAAACCAAAGAAGAAAATTCATCCATGAATTTTCAAAGATGAAAATTCATCCAAAATTGAGAAATTTTACGCTGGGGTATTTTATTTTCTCTGTGCATACACATAATACATGAAAAATACATATATATACATGTTGAGGCATTGGAATTTACTATAGGTATGGATGTGTAATCTCTTTTATTTACACACTACAGTATCAAGTTATACCTACTAACACTCTTCCTAAACATTTCATAGCTTTAAAATATGACATTATATGCATGTACCACATATATTTAACTATTCCCCTATGGATGATCTTGAGATTACTTTTTAAAAATTACTTTACAATTTAAATAAAAAGGCAATTTAGACTATTTTCACTTCCAGCCAAAGTGGAGTAATAGGAATCAGAGAATTCTCTTACCCTAGGACTATGCCAAAGCCTTTGACTGTGTGGATCACAATAAACTGTGGAAAATTCTTCAAGAGATGGGAATACCAGACCACCTGACCTGCCTCTTGAGAAGTCTGTATGCAGGTCAGGAAGCAACAGTGAGAACTGGACATGGAACAATAGACTGGTTCCAAATAGGAAAAGGAGTACATCAAGGCTGTGTATTGTCACCCTGCTTATTTAACTTATATGCAGAGTACATCATCATGACAAATGCTGGGCTGGAAGAAGCACAAGCTGGAATCAAGATTGCCGGCAGAAATATCAATCACCTCAGATATGCAGATGACACCACCCTTATGGCAGAAAGTGAAGAGGAACTAAAAAGCCTCTTGATGAAAGTGAAAGAGGAGAGTGGAAAAGTTGGCTTAAAGCTCAACATTCAGAAAACTAAGATCATGGCATCTGGTCCCTCCCATCACTTCATGGGAAATAGATGGGAAAACAGTAAAAACAGTGTCAGACTTTATTTTTTGGGGCTCCAAAATCACTGCAGATGGTGATTGCAGCCATGAAATTAAAAGACGCTTACTCCTTGGAAGGAAAGTAATGACCAACCTAGATAGCATATTCAAAAGCAGAGATATTAATTTGCCAACAAAGGTCCATCTAGTCAAGGCTATGGTTTTTCCAGTAGTCATGTATGGATGTGAGAGTTGGACTGTGAAGAAAGCTCAGTGCCGAAGAATTGATGCTTTTGAACTGTGGTGTTGGAAAAGACTCTTCAGAGTCCCTTGGACTGCAAGGAGATCCATTCTAAAGGAGATCAGTCCTGGGTGTTCTCTGGAAGGAATGATGCTAAAGCTGAAACTCCAGTACTTTGGCCACCTCATGTGAGGAGTTGACTCATTGGAAAAGACTCTGATGCTGGGAGGGATTGGGGACAGGAGGAGAAGGGGATGACAGAGGATGAGATGGCTGGATGGCATCACCGACTTGATGGACGCGAGTTTGAGTTTGAGATGGACAGGAGTTGGTGATGGACAGGGAGGCCTGGCGTGAGGCAATTCATGGGGTCACAAAGAGTCAGACATGACTGAGCGACTGAACTGAACTGAACAAAAAAACGTTTTAAAAATATGCAAAACATTTTTAAATCATGCAGTACATGCAAAAAAAAAAAAGTTTTGTAAAACAGCAATTTTCAAAAACTGCCACTGGGCAATGAAGGGCAGTAATCCCTGAGAGATGGGAAAGCGCCAGGTAAGTGAGCCCTTTAGCTGCCCCAGATAATTGCCTTGGGAGGGTTTCTAGGGCATGCAGGGAAGGGAGACCCCAGCAGAGCTCAGTGAGCTCCCTGAGTTGAGTAAGATGGAGCCGGAAGTCCAGGGAGACTAGACAGAGACGTGGAGAGATTTCTGCAGAGAGCAAACTCTGCAGCCCTACAGAGGGTCTGTCTTGAGTCTTCAGGAGAATACTGATTAGCACTTGTGGGGAAACCACCAGAGGCTGGCAAAGAACCATTTGGAAGGATGTGCCATATCAGTGCCCAACATTCACACACAGCTGGACACAGCCTATTCTCACCAGACAGACTAGAAAACTCAGACTTCACAAGGCATTCAGTTGAATAGTCAGGAAGGTCTTGCCTCAATTGTATGAAAAAATTAGCCCTAGACTGAGCCTTGTTCTGCGCTCACCAGAGATGTCTTAAAAGCAAGAGCCAAAAGAATCAAATTGTTTCCACATAACTCAACTGTGTCCCAGAACAATGATCAATATTATTTATAAGAAAAGAGAAACATACAGAACCCAACAAGGAAAAATTCACGTTTGGTATTCAATAAAAAAATTACCAAGCAGGCAAAGAATCAAGAAAGCATAACTCAATATGGGAGTAAATTAACCTACTAAAACTGACCCAGATCTAAAACAGATGCTAGAATTAGCAGACAAGGACATTAAAATAGTTATTCTATCTGCATTCTATGTGTTCAGATAATTAAGTAGAGACACTGAAGATATAAAATATCCAAACCAAACTTTGAGAGATGAAAACTACAATTTTTGATATGAAAAGCACAGTGGATGTGATTAAATGCAGAGCAGACATTTCAGGAAAAAAGATGAAATAACTTGAGGTATAGAAGTTATACAAAATGAAACAGAATGACAAAATTATTAAAAAATGAAAAGAGCATCAGTGAACCATGTGATAACTTAATGGCCTAACATATACACAAATTAAACCCTTACAGGAGAGGAGTTAAGAGGAGAGGACAGAAGAAAACAATGGTCAAAATTTTCCAAATTTGATGAAAATGATAAAGCCACAAATCCAAAGAGCTCAAGAAACCTCAAGCACAAGAAACATGAAGAAAATGACACCAATAATATTATTACTATTAAACTGTTCAACTCTAATAAAAAAGATAAAATCATAAAAACAGCCAGAGAAAAAAGACATGTTATCAATAGAAGAATAAAGACAAGGGTGACAGAATCTTTCTCATAGGAAACAAAGCAAATTACAAGGGGAAAAAAAGTGTCAAACATCAATTCTGTATTTAAATACATTTCTTTCAAAATTGAAGGTTAAATGAAGACATACAAGAGCTGAACAAAATCATCCCCAGCAGAAGAAATGTAAAAAAGCCTTCAAGTGGAAAGAAAATGATACCAGATAGAAACGTGGATACAATAAGCACAAAAAAATGGTTAACTATGTAAACATGATTTTTTTCCCTTATTATATAAACCGCTTCAAAAGATGATTTACTGTCTAAACAACAATAACAATATAGAAGGGAAGTGAAAAGCAAAGGAGAAAAGGAAAGATACACCCATCTGAATGCAGAGTTCCAAATAGCAAGAAGAGATAAGAAAGCCTTCCTCAGCGATCAGTGCAAAGAAACAGAGAAAAACAACAGAATGGGAAAGACTAGAGATCTCTTCAAGAAAATTAGAGATACCACGGCAACATTTCATGCAAAGATGGGCTCAATAAAGGACAGAAATGGTATGGACCTAACAGAAGCAGAAGATATTAAGAAGTGGCAAGAATACACAGAAGAACTGTACAAAAAAGATCTTTACGACCCAGATAATCACAAAGGTGTGATCACTCACACTCACCTAGAGCTGGACATCCTGGAATGTGAAGTCAGGTGGGCCTTAAGAAGCATCACTACGAACAAAGCTAGTGGAGGTGATGGAATTCCAGTTGAGCTGTTTCAAATCCTGAAAGATGATGCTGTGAAAGTGCTGCACTCAATATGCCAGCAAATTTGGAAAACTCAGCAGTGGCCACAGGACTGGAAAAGGTCAGTTTTCATTCCAATCCCAAAGAAAGGCAATGCCAAAGAATGCTCAAACTACCACACAATTGCACTTATCTCACACGCTAGTAAAGTAATGCTCAAAATTCTCCAAGCCAGGCTTCAGCAATATGTGAACCGTGAACTTCCAGATGTTCAAGCTGGTTTTAGAAAAGGCAGAGGAACCAGAGATCAAATTGCCAACACCCACTGATCATCAAAAAAGCAAGAGAGTTCCAGAAAAACATCTATTTCTGCTTTATGCCAAAGCTTTTAACTGTGTGGATCACAATAAACTGTGGAAAATTCTGAAAGAGATGGAATACCAGACCACTTGACTTGCCTCTTAAACCTGTATGCAGATCAGGAAGCAACAGTTAGAACTGGACATGGAACAACAGACTGGTTCCAAATAGTAAAAGGAGTACGTCAAGGCTGTATATTGTCACCCTGCTTATTTAACTTAGATGCAGAGTACATCATGAAAAATGCTGGGCTGGAGGAAGCACAAGCTGGAATCAAGACTGCCGGCAGAAATATCAATAACCTCAGATATGCAGATGACACCACCCTTATGGCAGAAAGTGAAGAAGAACTAAAGAGCCTCTTGATGAAAGTTGAAAGAGGAGAGTGAAAAAGTTGGCTTAAAGCTCAACATTCAGAAAACTAAGATCATGCCATCTGGTCCGATCACTTCATGGCAAATAGATGGGGAAACAGTGGAAACAGTGTCAGACTTTATTTTTCTGGGCTCCAAAATCACCATGGATGGTGATTGCAGCCATGAAATTAAAAGACGCTTAATCCTTGGAAGGAAAGTTATGACCAACCTAGACAGCGTATTAAAAAGCAGAGATGTTACTGTGCCAACAAAGGTCCGTCTAGTCAAAGCTACGGTTTTTCCAGTAGTCATGTATGGATGTGAGAGTTGGACTATAAAGAAAGCTGAGTGCAGAAGAATTGATGCTTTTGAACTATGATGTTGAAGAAGACTCTTGAGAGATCCAACCAGTCCATCCTAAAGGAGATTAGTCCTGGGTGTTCATTGGAGGGACTGATGTTGAAGCTGAAACTCTAATACCTTGGCCACCTGATGCGGAGAGCTGACTCATTTTAAAAGACCCTGATGCTGGGAAAGATTGAGGGCAGGAGGAGAAGGGGACGACAGAGGATGAGATGGCTGGATGGCATCACCGACACAATGGACATGGGTTTGGGTGGACTCCAGGAGCTGGTGATGGACAGGGAGGCCTGGTGTGCTGCAGTTCATGGGGTCGCAAAGAGTCAGACACGACTAAGTGACTGGACTGAACTGATGATGTCTATAACATACATAAAAATAAAATGTATAAAAGCAATAATACAAATGTGGGAGGTGGCTAAATGGAAACACCAGAAGATTCTTGAATTATGCATGATGTAGTACAGTAACATCTGAAAGTAGATTGTGATAACTTAAAAATGATTACCATAAATCCTAATTCAACCACTAAAATGACAAAATAAGGAGCAATAGTTAATAAATCATCAAATAAATAAAATGGAATAAAAATAATTAGTTCGAATAAAGAAGAAAAAAGGAATAATAAAAAAGATGGGACAAGATAGAAAACAAACAGCACAATGATAGATTTAAACACACCAACATAAAATGTAAAAGTTCTAAATATACCAGTTAAAAGGGAGAAAATATGATTGTCAGACTGGCTAATAAAATAAGACTCAACTATATATATGCCGCCTATAAGAAACATACTTTAAATATAAAGGCACAAGCAGAAACTGACTCACAGATATATAGAATAAACAAGTGATTACCAGTAAGAAGATGGAACAGAGGAGGGGCAAGATAAGGTCAGGGGATTAAGAGGTACAAACTACTATGTACAACATAAATAAGCTACAAGGATATATTGTATAGAATGGGGAATATAGCCAATATTTTATAATAACTTTAAATGGAGTATAATTTTAAAAATATTGAATCACTATGTTGTATACCTGAAACTAATGTTGTAAATCAATTTACTTCAATTTAAAAGAATGAAAATTAAATAATAATTTTAAAAAGTAAAGATGGGAAAATGCACTAGCCAAAAACAAGCTGGAAGGAGTATTCTAATGCCAAACTAGGTAGATTTAGAGCAAAGAATATTAATATAGAAAAAGAAGGTCTACTTTGTGAAAAAAAAAGTGATGGATTCATCAAGAGGACATAACAATCCTAAATGTTTATGCTCCTAATAACAAAGCTTCAAAATACATGAAGCAAAAATGAAGAACTATAAGGAGAAACTGACAAATCCACAATTATATTCAAAAATTTCAGTAACTCTCTCAAAAACTGATAGAACAAGCACACAAAATTAGTTAAGGACAGAGTAGCCTTGAGTAACACTGTCAAACAACCTGATGCAGCAGAGCATATATTCTTTTCAAATGCACACTGAACATTTACCAAAACAGACCATTTTGGGGGCATTAAAAAAAAGTCTCAATACATGTAAAAGGGTTCAAGTCATAAAAGTTATGGAATTAAATTAGAAATCAATAAAAAAAATCTCTGGAAAATTATCAAATATTTGGAAACTAACACAGTTATATAAAACTCAGTGTCACATAAGAAATCAAAAGGAAAACTGGAAAATATTTTTAACTGAATGAAAATTAAAACACAGCATACAAAAATTTGTGGAATGCTGTTAAAGCAGTACTTAGGGGAAATTTTATAGCATTAAATGACTATCTTAAAAAAGAAGGGCTCAAATCAATGACCTAAGCCTTAAGAAACTACAAAAAACCAAAATGAAACAAATTAAATCCAAAGTAGGCAGCAGAAAGGAAATAATAAAGATCAGAGTGGCAATCAATCAAATAGAAAAGAGCAAAATATTACAGAAATTCAACAAAACCAAGAGTGGGTCCCTAAGACCAATGAAAACAATAAACTTCTAAACCATCTGTTGAGGAAAAAGAAAGAGAACATCAGCTACCAATAACAGAAATGAGAAAAGTGAGAGAGGTTCTCACAAAACTTGTACACAAAAAGGAAAATTATGAGCAACTTTTGTTGTAAATCTGTCAATTTAAATGAAATGGATAGATTCCTCAAAATACACAAACTACTATAGTTTACTTAAGAAGAAACAGGTAACCTGAATATATATAACAGTTCTATATCTGTTAGTTAAGAAATGAAATTTATTGTTAAAAACCTATCCACAAAGAAAATGAGTATGGCTTCACTGATGAATTCTACTGAATACTTAAGGAATAAATAATACCAGTTCTACACAAACTTCTCCAGAAAACTGAAGAGGAGAAATACTTCCCAGCTCATTCTATGAGGCCAGCATTATCCTAATACCAAAATCAGATAAAGAGATCACAAGAAATGAAAACTACAGACCAATATTCTTCTGAACATAGATGCAAAAAATTCTAAATGAAATCCAACAGAAATAAAAAGATAACCAGGTGGGGTCTCTCCTGCTACTGTTTTAACATTTATAATCAATCTGTATAATTCATATTAATAACCAAAAGAAAGAAAAACTATATGATCATCTCAATAAACACGGAAAAAGCATCTGACAAAATTCAATAACCATTTCTGATTTTTTAAAAATTCTCAGCAAACTAGGGATAGAAGCAAATATTCCAACCTCATTCAAAGCACGTATCTGATAAAAATTTATATCCACAATAAAAGGAATCCAGATTGGAAAGTAAGAAATATAACTCTTTACATGATAACATGTTTAGATAATTCTCTATGTAGAAAATCTTATGGAATCTACCAAAAAGTTTTCAAACTTCTACAAAGTTAGTTTAGCAAGGTTGTAGGATACATGATTAATATGCAAAACTCAATTTAATCTTTCTAACCTATCAATGCACAGAAACTGAAATTTTAAACACTATCTCACAATGCAATAATTTTCTAAAAACCCAATTTTAAAATGGGCAAAACAGCATATTATCCACAACAGTCAGAATGAATCAAGACAACTCAGATACCCATCAGCCGATGAATGATACACAAAACATGGTATATCCCATACAATGAAATATTATTCAGTAATTAAAAGATATGAAGGAATGATACATGCTACAACGTGGATGAACCTTAAATTATGCTGAGTGAAAGAAGCCACATAGTGTATGATTCCACTGATTTGAAATGTACAGAATAAGGAAGTACAGGGAAAAAGCAGATACAGCCTAGGGATGGGAAGGATGAGAGAGTTGGGGATAATGAGTAAGGGACTAAAACCAACAAAAATGTTCTAAAATTAATTACGGCAATGGTTGCAGGACTCAAAATATACCAGAAGCCATTGAATTGGAAGTTGTAAATGGGTGAATTGTATGTAAAGTGAGCTATATCTCAATGAAGTTGTTAAAGAAACAAGCAAATGAAGTCACTGTGGTCTCCAAGGGGCAGGATACCCAGGAACTGGTCCTGAGCCACGAATCACCATAGAAGCCATGGATGAGACCAGTTGATGTTTCCTCTGCTTTTAACCTCCCCATCCCTCCTTTTCCCTCCATGACAAGCCTCAGAAGCCTAGGTGTTAATAACTCACCACCTGAGCCCTCAAGAAAGTGGGCGGCAGCTTCAGATGCTCCTCAGCACAGTGCATCAGAGTAACTTGCTGGCAAACACTCACAGGGCAGGAACCAACCACTTCAGTCCTGTGATGAAGCAGGATTCTCCGAGGACAGGCAAGGAAATCGCATGCCTCTCCTTCCCCATGAGCCAGTCATCAGCACGTAGTGCTGGCTGCCAAGCCAAGATTACAGGGAAGGCCACCGGTCCCCATTACATATGGTGGAGCACATCTGCCAGCCTGACCGTTGCTGCCTGGGAAAGGGTGGGGTGGAGCAACCTGAGATAGAGGCGGGGATGGAGTATTGCCCCCAACATGCTGACAGCAGAGTGGAGAGCCCATGGTACCTGCAGGAGATGTGGAGTAGCATACGAGAGAAGCTGTGGCATTCTGACTTCTTGAAGTTGGAGCAGGCTGACACACTTACCCACGTGGCTGCCTGGAATCCTTTCCAGGCAAGAGCCCTGCTTCATGGGTAAGCAGAGAAGAAATCGTGCAACACCAGGCCATCTGGGAGCTGATGGGAGAGCACTTTCCCCCGTAGTCCTTCCTAATTTTAGGTGCTGTTTTATACAGCAAGGTTCTGGCCACCTCCTCCTTCTAGGAGCCCAGTGGGAGCAGAGGTGGCTGCCCTGAGATGATGGAGCACTTGGCCCAGAGCAGGTCCTCCACCCCTGAACCAACACCAGGGTCTTCCTGGACTCTGGTGAAGTGACACTGCTGTCATCAGGACACAGACAGCCCCAGAGCTCCTGGCACCCATGACAGGGGACTGGCTCTGAAATGCCAAAACAGGCATTAGGAATTCTGGAAGTAACTGGGAACTGTGGGACATTTTGCACAGAGGAAACAATTTCGGATCAACACCTTCCAGTAATATGTAGCTTGTACTCAACTATTCACAGCAGACTGTTTCAAGGACTTTATTTTAAATTGATATAGAGTTTGTTCAGTTACAAAAGCCATTTATTGCATTCTCTCCATTTCATAGCTGGAATTCAAAGTGTTAAGATTCGATTTACTCAAGTGAAAAAAAAAATCAAGAAATAATCTGTAAAAGCTATTTCTGAAGAATATGCCCAGTATTTTATTGTTCTGTGCCTTTAGGTTACAGTACCAATGTCCTGCTTCCAGTAAAGTATGAGAGATGAGTCTAACTAAGGACCACATGAAACTTGAGCAACAAGCACTCCTGTAACAGCTGTGACATGGGTGCTGGCCTCCAGGCCTTGTGAGTTAGGACACCTTGCTTGCCTTTCCAGAAACACAGTGGCTCTGGACATCTCAACTGGTCCCTGTGGTAGAGGGATTGAAGGATCCTTTTCTGAACTTGGCTTCTCCATGAAAGAGACAGGAGAATGGCTTAAATATTACTATATCCTGAAACTTAGAAACAAAAACAAACAAGCCTGTGTCTTCTGCAAAGCGGGTGAATATGTGGATGCCAGTGTTTTTAGAGTGAGATGTTTTAGGGGCAGTAGGTAACTAAGTGAGGATGCTGTGTAAAATTTTTCCTTTTCCTGGAAAGGCAAAAAAGACTGAAAATCAGTTAAATGTAACATTTAGAATGTACACTGGGAAATTTATGAGTATGAAACCTACATAGCAACAGAACACCATCTTCTGATGACTGTACTGGGAAAGTCAGCAAACCCACACTAATTTCTGTTCCGCTTATTTCTTGGCTCCAGCTCAGCACTTTCAGCTGACCTTGTGCGACGATTCTGTCCAGGACTTATTTCTCTGTCTTGAAAATCATTTCTGAAAATGAAAAAAAAGAAAATGCCAGCTTAGAAAATGATGATCATTATTATTCTACAGCAGTTTCTGGTTTATAAGTACTTTCCCATGTGTTTTTATGTAATCCTCCAAATAGCCTTCCACTCCACTGACAAGTCTACTATGATAATTACTACTACTTTCATTATTATTCCCACTTTACAACTGAGAAAACAGTGACTTAGCAAAGATCACAGATCCTAAATGATAGTTAAGAACTGAATCTCCTCCTCAATCAGAAGTTTTTTGCTTCTGCTTCACACGCAGAAAGCTGCAAAAAAAGTGCTTCCATCGCAACAAGACGAAGCCAGAGGGTCTTAACAAAATCATAACTTATCTCAATCCTATCAGAGAGCTGAGGTTGTAAGGGGACTAAGAAAACAAGTCCCCTCCCAACAGAGATGGGCCATGCGCATCCCCTCACTTTGGGCAGAGCTCTGGGGGAAAGAGGTGGCTGCCATTCAAGTACGTAGGAAGACGAAAGCAAACTTTCTCTGGATTCTGGAGCATATGCAGAGACCAAACTACATGGAGAAGAACAGGCTCCCAGACTACATGGAAAGACAGAGAAGTCCAGACATCTCAGCGGAACATAGGCTCCATCTGCCCTATCAGTGGGCTATGTGCCACATAAATGATCACCCACAGCCTGAGGCCAGCCCAGACTGAAGAATAAGAAGCAAATAAAATGGCTGTGGTTTAAGCTTCTAAGTTTCAGGGTGATTTGTTACATGGCAATTAAAAAACTAAATAGAACTATTTTTGTTCCATTTATTCTGCTTATCTACCACTACATAACAACCATTCTCAGGAAACAGCACAATTGTTTATTTGGTCATGATTCTAGATCTGGGCAGGGCTCAGAACAGACAGCTGAACTGAGTTTGGAGGATTCACTTCAAGGCAGGCTCACTCGTCCGGTGGCAAGCTGGTGCTGGCTGCTGACTTGAAAATTGGCTGGTGAAGGGGCTGCCCCTCCCCATTCTCCTCCAATTGTCTTCTCCCCATGCCAAGGGTGGGCTTCTCACAGCGGAAGGGCTGAGTCCAAGGGGAAGAATCCGAAAAGTAAGCATTCTGAAAGGACAAGCCCCATTGTGCAAACACTAACCAAGCTTCTCATATCACATGACCAAGTCCAGAATCAATGTGGGCCTCGAGAGTGTGAGTACTGAGAGGGCGTGATTCACTGCACCCACCAAATTAACCCTAACCCTGGGTGCATTCAGTTGGAAAAATCCATCAAGCTGTACACTTAAGATGTGTTCACATTAATAATAGTTCTTAATAAATAACAATTAATAAAGTCCTCTCCTCCAAAAAGAGACAGCCAAATTATCAAGTCTCCCCTAGAAAATATGTTGGGACCATTAGTGTACTGCAATTGACTTCTCATGGGGTTAGGATGAAATGCAGATTACCAATAGAGAAAATGATTCTTCCTTTTCTGATTTTATAATATTAGAAAAATCTATTTCCTAAAAAAAGATTTTTAAGGCACTAAAAGATAAAGCAAAAGAGATAAAGAGTTAAAAAAAGATTTGTAAGTGGCAATCCTTATCCACCAGGGACTGTGTTCAGATCCAAAGAATGCTGACTGGCATATTCAATCACTCATATGCCTACTGAGTGCTCACCATGAGACTCCCCTCCCCCAGGCACTGTGCAAGGTGTGGGGCCTAATGAACATCCTCTCTAGGAAGCGAGTCGGGGTTTAAGTGCAGACAGTGCTGCAAGATCAGGGGAGCAGTCAGGGGCTTCTGAGCAGGGCCATCAAGGAAGGAACCACAACTCCTGTCTGGATGAAGAAAGGAGAAAAGGCAACCAAGGTGGAAGCAACAGCAGTATAAGGCAGTATGACTCTGAAGCAAAGATGAGTAGCTCAGCTTGGCTGTAACAAGGAAAGAAGGGTGGGGAAGGACAGTCCAGGAGCCAGCGGGCAGGCGGGGGCCGTAGCTCACAAGTCCCCACAGGACTTCAAACTACCACAGAGAACATGATGTCTTTCAGGTCTCACTGGAAGAATGAAGCATCTGACTAGAGGCAGAGAGACAGCCAGCCGAGAGACAGCCAGCCAGCCAGACAGCTGTGGCAGGAAGCCAGAGAGAAAACAAGGTCTTATGCAGACTGTGGCACAGAGGGGCTGACAGATAGTTCAGGGGTCGTCCACAGCCCTGCTCCTCAATGAGGGGCCCCAGAAGCAGCATCAGCAACCCGAGGGAGTGTTAAAATGCAAACTCCTGCACCCCAGCCCAAATCTCCAAAATCTCAATCTCGGGGTTCAGTGGAGCCCAATAATCTATTTTAACAAGTCCTCCAAGTGATCTTGATGTACATTTAAGTCTGAGGACAACTTATCCATAGGGTTTTGCAATCAACTGCATCTGAGACATAAGAGAGAGTGAGAAGTTGACAATGATTCTTCGGTTTCTGGCTGGATCAGTGGGGAAGACTGTTGACGCCACTGCTCATTGAGGGAGGGGGAGCAGGTCTGAGAGAAGAGGCTCAGACTCCTGGAGGCAGAAACATTTCCTCCACAATTTCATGGGGAAACTGAAAGCTGGAAACATGAAATGTGAAATGATTTACCTGGACCATTTTTCTTCCTATTTTCATCCTCTACAATGTAAATATATCCTGTAGCTCAAATTGTAAGATGAACCAATAATCACAGATATAAGAAGCTGAGACCAACCTACAGAAAGCAGGGTTTTGTTTTGGGTGGGGTTTTGTTTTTTGTTGCTTATGAAAATACTGCTTTATATGGGGCACTGTGTTACTAAAAGAACCTCTGAATCATTTATGGAATTAGGAGAATGTATTGGGACTGAAATAGCATGTTCTAGGACTAATATCTCAAATATGTCACTTGTGGTACCACAAAATACCTATAAGCTTTGTTGTTATTGTTCAGTCACTGTCGTATCCAACTCTTTGTGACCGCATGAACACGCCAGGCTTCCCTGTCCGTCATCATCTCCTGGAGCTTGCTCAAATTCATGTCCATTGAGTCAGTGATGCCATCCAACCATCTCATATTCTGTTGCCTCTTTCTCCTCTTGCCCTCAGTCTTTCCCAGCATCAGGGTATTTTCCAATGACTCGGCTCTTTGCATCAGGTAGCCAAAGTACTGGAGTTTCAGCATCAGCCCTTCCAATGAGTTTCAGGGCTGATTTCCTTTAGGATTGACTGGTTTGATCTCCTTGCTGTCCAAGGGACTATTAAGAATCTTCTCCAGCACCAGTTTGAAAGTGTCAATTCTCTGGCAGTAAGCCTTCTTTGTGGTCCAACTCTCACATCTGTACATGACCACCGGAAAAACCATAGCTTTGACTATACGGACCTTAGCAAAATGATGTACAGTGATTTGAACATTTTTTGTCATTGCCTTTGGGATTAGAATGAAAACTGACCTTTTCTAGTCCTGTGGCCACTGCTGAATTTTCCAAATTTGCTGGGATATGGAGTACAGCACTTTAACAGCATCCTGTTTTAGGATTTGAAATAGCTCAGCTGGAATTCCATCACCTCCACTAGCTTTGTTCATAGTGATGCTTCCTAAGGCCCCTTTGACTTCACACTCCAGGATGTCTGGCTCTAGGTGGGTGACCAAACCATTGTGGTTGTCTGGGTCATTAATACCTGTTTTGTACAGTTCTTCTTTGTATTCTTGCCACCTCTTCTTAATCTCTCCTGAATCTCATGAACAGTATGAAAAGGCCAATGAGCTTAAGATGCATATTTGCAGAGCTATTATTTTGTTGAGACATAAAGCCGTGAGGTCCTTTCCTGATTCTGTTTCTTTTTTTTTTATTCTGATTTTTATTTTTTTAATATAAATTTATTTTAATTGGAGGCTAATTACTTTACAATATTGTATTGGTTGTGCCATACATCAACATGAATCCACCACAGGTATACACGTGTTCCCCATCCTGAACCCCCCTCTGATCTCCCTCCCCATACCATCCCTCTGGGTCATCCCAGTGCACCAGCCCCAAGCATCCTGTATCATGCATGAACCTAGACTGGCGAATCATTTCACATATGATATTATACACGTTTCAATGTCATTCTCCCAAATCATCCCACCCTCGCCCTCTCCCACAGAGTCAAAAAGACTGTTCAATACATCTGTGTCTCTTTTGCTGTCTCACATACAGGGTTACTGTTACCATCTTTCTAAATTCCATATATATGCGTTAGTATACTGTATTGGTGTTTTTCTTTCTGGCTTACTTCACTCTGTACAATAGGCTCCAGTTTCATCCACCTCATTAGAACTGATTCAAATGTATTCTTTTTAATGGCTGAGTAATACTCCATTGTGTATATGTACCACAGCTTTCTTATCCATTCGTCTGCTCATGGACATCTAGGTTGCTTCCATGTCCTGGCTATTATAAACAGTGCTGCGATGAACATTGGGGTACACGTGTCTCTTTCAATTCTGGTTTCCTCAGTGTGTATGCCCAGCAGTGGGATTGCTGGGTCATAAAGCAGTTCTATTTCCAGTTTTTTAAGGAATCTTCACACCATTCTCCATAGTGGCTGTACTAGTTTGCATTCCCACCAACAGTGTAGGAGGGTTGCCTTTTCTCCACACCCTCTCCAGCATTTATTGCTTGAAGACTTTTGGATAGCAGCCATTCTGACTGGCGTGAAATGGTACCTCATTGTGGTTTTGATTTGCATTTCTCTGATAATGAGTGATGTTGAGCATCTTTTCATGTGTTTGTTACCATCTGTATGTCTTCTTTGGAGAAATGTCTGTTTAGTCCTTTGGTCCATTTTTTGATTGGGTCGCTAATTTTTCTGGAGTTGAGCTGCATGAGTTGCTTGTATATTTTTGAGATTAATTCTTTGTCAGTTGCTTCAACCCACTCCAGTGTTCTTGCCTGGAGAATCCCAGGGACAGGGGAACCTGGTGGGCTGCCGTCTCTGGGGTCGCACAGAGTCAAACACGACTGAAGCGATTTAGCAGCAGCAGCAGCAGTTGCTTCATTTGCTATTATTTTCTCCCATTCTAAAGGCTGTCTTTTAACCTTGCTTATAGTTTCCTTTGTTGTGCAGAAGTTTTTAGTTTAATTAGGTCCCATTTGTTTATTTTTGCTTTTATTTCCAATATTCTGGGAGCAGGCAGAGGAGCCTGCTGTGATTTATATCGGAGAGTGTTTTGCCTATGTTCTCCTCTAGGAGTTTTATAGTTTCTGGTCTTACGTTTAGATCTTTAATCCATTTTGAGTTTATTTTTGTGTATGGTGTTAGAAAGTGTTCTAGTTTCATTCTTTTACAAGTGGTTGACCAGTTTTCCCAGCACCACTTGTTAAAGAGACTGTCTTTTCTCTATTGTATATTCTTGCCTCCTTTGTCAAAGATAAGGTGTCCATAGGTGCGTGGATTTATCTCTGGGCTTTCTATTTTGTTCCATTGATCTATATTTCTGTCTTTGTGCCAGTACCATACTGTCTTGATGACTGTGGCTTTTGTAGTAGAGCCTGAAGTCAGGCAGGTTGATTCCTCCAGTTCCATTCTTCTTTCTCAAGATTGCTTTGGCTATTCGAGGTTTTTTGTATTTGCATACAAATTGTGAAATTATTTGTTCTAGCTCTGTGAAGAATACCGTTGGTAGCTTGATAGGGATGGCAATGGCACCCTACTCCAGTACTCTTGCTTGGAAAATCCCATGGACGGAGGCGGCTTGTGGGCTGCAGTCCATGGGATCGTGAAGAGTCAGACATTACTGAGTGACTTCACTTTCACTTTTCACTCTCATGCATTGGAGAAGGAAATGGCAACCCACTCCAGTGTTCTTGCCTAGAGAATCCCAGAGGCAGAAGAGCCTGGTAGGCTGCCATCTCTGAGGTCGCAGAGAGTCGGACACGACTGAAGCGGCTTAGCAGCAGCACTGAAACTATAGATTGCTTTGGGTAGTATGCTCATTTTCACTATATTGATTCTTCTGATCCATGAACACGGTATATTTCTCCATCTATTAGTGTCCTCGTTGATTTCTTTCACCAGTGTTTTATAGTTTTCTATATATAGGTCTTTTGTTTCTTTAGGTAAATATATTCCTAAGTATTTTATTCTTTTCGTTACAATGGTGAATAGAATTGTTTCCTTAATTTCTCTATTTTCTCATTATTAGTGTATAGGAATGCAAGGGATTTCTGTGTGTTGATTTTATATCCTGCAACTTTACTATATCCATTGATTAGCTCTAGTAATTTTCTGGTGGAGTCTTTAGGGTTTTCTATGTAGAGGATCATGTTATCCGCAAACAGTGAGAGTTTTACTTCTTTTCCAATTTGGATTCCTTTTCTTTCTTTTTCTTCTCTGACTGCTATGGCCAAAACTTCCAAAACTACGTTGAATAGTAGTGGTGAAAGTGGGCACCCTTGTCTTGTTCCTGACTTTAGGGGAAATGCTTTCAATTTTTCACCATTGAGGATAATGTTTGCTGTGGGTTTATCATATATAGCTTTTATTATGTTGAAGTATATTCCTTCTATTCCTGCTTTCTGGAGAGTTTTTACCATAAATGGATGTTGAATTTTGTCAAAGGCTTTCTCTGCATCTATTGAGATAATCATATGGCTTTTATTTTTGTTAATGTGGTGTATTACACTGATTGATTTGCGGATAGTGAAGAATCCTTGCATCCCTGGGATAAAGCCCATTTGGTCATGATGTATGATCTTTTTAATGTGTTGTTGGATTCTGATTGCCGAATTTTGTTAAGGATTTTTGCATCCATGTTCATCAGTGATATTGGCCTGTAGTTTTCTTTTTTTGTGGCGTCTTTGTCAGGTTTTGGTATTAGGGTGATGGCGGCCTCATAGAATGAGTTTGGAAGTTTACCTTCCTCTGTAATTTTCTGGAATAGTTTGAGTAGGATAGGTGTTAGCTCTTCTCTAAATTTTTGGTAGAATTCAGCTGTGAAGCCATCTGGACCTGGGCTTTTGTTTGCTGGAAGATTTCTGATTACAGTTTCAATTTCCGTGCTTGTGATGGGTCTGTTAAGATTTTCTATTTCTTCCTGGTTGAGTTTTGGAAAGTTGCACTTTTCTAAGAATTTGTCCATTTCTTCCAAGTTGTCCATTTTATTGGCATATAATTGCTGATAGTAGTCTCTTTATGATCCTTTGTATTTCTGTGTTGTCTGTTGTGATCTCTCCATTTTCATTTCTAATTTTATTGATTTGATTTTTCTCCCTTTGTTTCTTGATGAATCTGGCTAATGGTTTGTCAATTTTATTTATCCTCTCAAAGAACCAGCTTTTGGCTTTGTTGATTTTTGCTATGGTCTCTTTTGTTTCTTTTTGCATTTATTTCTGTTCTAATTTTTAAGAGTTCTTTACTTCTACTAACCCTGGGGTTCTTCATTTCTTCCTTTTCTAGTTGCTTTAGGTGTAGAGTTAGGTTATTTATTTGACTTTTTTCTTGTTTCTTGAGGTATGCCTGTATTCCTATGAACCTTCCCCTTAGCAATGCTTTTACAGTGTCCCACAGGTTTGGGGTTGTTGTGTTTTCATTTTCATTCATTTCTATGCATATTTTGATTTCTTTTTTGATTTCTTCTGTGATTTGTTGTTTATTCAGCGGTGTGTTGTTCATCCTTCAGGTGTTGGAATTTTTAATAGTTTTTCTCCCGTAAATGAGATCTCATCTTACTGCATTGTGGTCAGAAAAGATGCTTGGAATGATTTCAATTTTTTTGAATTTACCAAGGCTAGATTTATGGCCCAGGATGTGATCTATCCTGGAGAAGGTCCCGTATGCACTTGAGAAAAAGGTGAAATTCATTGTTTTGGGGTGAAATGTCCTATAGATATCAATTAGGTCTAACTGGTCTATTGTATCATTTAAAGTTTGTGTTTCCTTGTTAATTTTCTGTTTGGTTGATCTATCCATAGGTGTGAGTGGGGTATTAAAGTCTCCCACTATTATTGTGTTATTGTTAATTTCTCCTTTCATACTTGTTAGCATTTGCCTTGCATATTGTGGTGCTCCTAGGTTGGATGCATATATATTTATAATTGTTATATCTTCTTGGATTGAGCCTTTGATCATTATGTAATGTCCTTCTTTGTCTCTTTTCACAGGCTTTGTTTTAAAGTCTATTTTATCTGATATGAGTATTGCTACTTCTGCTTTCTTTTGGTCTCTATTTGCGTGGAATATCTTTTTCCAGCCCTTCACTTTCACTCTGTATGTGCCCCTTGTTTTGAGGTGGGTCTCTTGTAGACAACATATATAGGGGTCTTGTTTTTGTACCCATTCAGCCAGTCTTTGTCTTTTGGTTGGGCATTCAACCCATTTACATTTAAGGTAATTATTGATAAGTATGATCTCAGTGCCATTTACTTTATTGTTTTGGGTTCGAGTTTATACACCTTTTTTTGTGTTTCCTGTCTAGAGAAGATCCTTTAGCATTTGTTGGAAAGCTGGTTTGGTGGTGCTGAATTCTCTCAGCTTTTGCTTGTCTGTAAAGCTTTTGATTTCTCCTTCATATTTGAATGAGATCCTTGCTGGGTACAGTAATCTGGGCTGTAGGTTATTTTCTTTCATCACTTTAAGTATGTCCTGCCATTCCCTTCTGGCCCAAAGAGTTTCTATTGAAAGATCAGCTGTTATCCTTATGGGAATCCCCTTGTGTGTTATTTGTTGTTTTTTCCTTGCTGCTGTTAATATTTGTTCTTTGTGTTTGATCTTTGTTAATTTGATTACCATGTGTCTTGGGGTGTTTTGCCTTGGGTTTATCCTGTTTGGGACTCTCTGGGTTTCTTGGACTTGGGTGATTATTTCCTTGCCCATTTTAAGGAAATTTTCAACTATTATCTCCTCAAGTATTTTCTCACGGCCTTTCTTTTTGTCTTCTTCTTCTGGGACTCTGATGATTTGAATGTTGGGGCGTTTAACATTGTCCCAGAGGTCTCTGAGATTGTCCTCATTTCTTTTTTCTTTTTTCCTCTCTGATTCATTTATTTCTACCCTTCTATCTTCTACCTCACTAATCCTATCTTCTGCCTCACTGATCCTATCTTATTCTACTATTTGTTCCCTCCAGAGTGTTTTTGATCTCATTTATTGCATTATTCATTATATACTGACTCTTTTTTATTTCTTCTAGGTCCTTGTTAAACCTTTCTTGCATCTTCTCAATCCTTGTCTCTAGGCTATTTATCTGTGATTCCATTTTGTTTTCAAGACTTTGGATCATTTCCACTATCATTATTTGGAATTCTTTATCAGGTAGATTCACTATCTCCTCCTCTTTTGTTTGGTTTGGTGGGCATTTATCCTGTTCCTTTACCTGCTGGGTATTCCTCTGTCTCTTCATTTTGTTTATATTACTGTGTTTGGGGTGGCCTTTCTGTATTCTGGCAGTTTGTGGAGTTCTCTTTATTGTGGAGTTTCCTTGTTGTGGGTGGGGTTGTATGGGTGGCTTGTCAAGGTTTCCTGGTTAGGGAAGCTTATGTTGGTGTTCTGGTGGGTGGAGCTGAATTTCTTCTCTCTGGAGTAAAATGAAGTATCCAGTAATGAGTTATGAGATGTCAATGGGTTTGGAGTGACTTTGGGCAGCCTGTATATTGAAACTCAGGGTTGTGTTCCTGTGTTGCTGGAGAATTTGTGTGGTATATCTTGCTCTGGAACTTGTTGGCCCTTGTGTGGTGCTTGGTTTCAGTGTATGTATGGAGGCGTTTGATGAGCTCCTGTCGATTAATGTTCCCTGGAGTTAGGAGTTCTCTGATGTTCTCAGGATTTGGACTTAAGCCTCCTGCTTCTGGTTTTCAGTCTTATTTTTACAGTAGCCTCAAGACTTCTCCATCTATACAGCACTGTTGATAAAACATCTAGGTTATCACGATGGTGTGATCACTGACCTAGAGCCAGACATCCTGGAATGTGAAGTCAAGTGGGCCTTAGAAAACATCACTACGAACAAAGCTAGTGGAGGTGATGGAATTCCAGTTGAGCTCTTTCAAATCCTGAAAGATGATGCTGTGAAAGTACTGCACTCAATATGCCAGCAAATTTGGAAAACTCAGCAGTGGCCACAGGACTGGAAAGGTCAGTTTTCATTCCAATCCCAAAGAAAGGCAATGCCAAAGAATGCTCAAACTACCACATAATTGCACTTATCTCACAGGCTAGTAAAGCAATGCTCAAAAGTCTCCAAGCCAGGCTTCAGCAATATGTGAACCGTGAACTTCCTGATGTTCAAGTTGGTTTTATTTTTTTTTTATTTTAAACTTTACAATATTGTATTGGTTTTGCCAAATATCAAAATGAATCCGCCACAGGTATACATGTGTTCCCTATCCTGAACCCTCCTCCCTCCTCCCTCCCCCCTCCCCATATCATCCCTCTGGGTCATCCCAGTGCACCAGCCCCAAGCATCCAGTATCATGCATCGAACCTGGACTGGCGACTCATTTCATACATGATAGTATACATGTTTCAGTTGGTTTTAGAAAAGGCAGAGGAACCAGAGATCAAATCACCAACATCCGCTGGATCATGGAAAAAGCAAGAGAGTTCCAGAAAAACATCTATTTCTGCTTTATTGACTATGCCAAAGCCTTTGACTGTGTGGATCACAATAAACTGTGGAAAATTCTTCAAGAGATGGGAATACCAGACCACCTGATCTGCCTCTTGAGAAATTTGTATGCAGGTCAGGAAGCGGCAATTAGAACTGGACATGGAACAACAGACTGGTTCCAAATAGGAAAAGGAGTACGTCAAGGCTGTATATTGTCACCCTGCTTATTTAACTTATATGCAGAGTACATCATCATGACAAATGCTGGGCTGGAAGAAACACAAGCTGGAATCAAGATTGCTGGGAGAAATATCAATAACCTCAGATACGCAGATGACACCACCCTTATGGCAGAAAGTGAAGAGGAACTAAAAAGCTTCTTGATGAAAGTGAAAGTGGAGAGTGAAAAAGTTGGCTTGAAGCTCAACATTCAGAAAATGAAGATCATGGCATCTGATCCCATCACTTCATGGGAAATAGATGGGGAAAGAGTGGAAACAGTGTCAGACTTTAATTTGGGGGGCTCCAAAATCACTGCAGATGGTGACTGCAGCCGTGAAATTAAAAGACGCTTACTCCTTGGAAGGAAAGTTATGACCAACCTAGATACCATATTGAAAAGCAGAGACATTACTTTGCCAACAAAGGTTCGTCTAGTCAAAGCTATGGTTTTTCCTATGGTCATGTATGGATGTGAGAGTTGGATTGTGAAGAAGGCTGAGCGCCGAAGAATTGATGCTTTTGAACTGTGGTGTTGGAGAAGACTCTTGAGCGTCCCTTGGACTGCAAGGAGATCCAACCAGTCCATTCTGAAGGAGATCAGCCCTGGGATTTCTTTGGAAGGAATGATGCTAAAGCTGAAACTCCAGTACTTTGGCCACCTGATGTGAAGAGTTGACTCATTGGAAAAGACTCTGATGCTGGGAGGGATTGGGGTCAGGAGAAGGGGACGACAGAGGATGAGATGGCTGGATGGCATCACTGACTCAATGGACGTGAGTCTGGGTGAACTCCGGGAGTTGGTGATGAACAGGGAGGCCTGGCGTGCTGTGATTCAAGGGGTCGCAAAGAGTCGGACAGGACTGAGCGACTGAACTGAACTGAACTGAAAGATGAAAAGTTTCTCCACAGTGAGGGGACACCCAGAGAGGTTCACAGAATTACATGGAGAAGAGAAGAGGGAGGAGGGAGATAGAGGTGACCCAAGTTAGATGAGGTGGAATCAAAAGAGAGAGCAAGCTAGCCAGTAATCACTTCCTTATGTGCGCTCCACAGTCTGGATCGCTCAGAGATGTTCACGGAGTTACACAGAGAAGAGAAGAGGGAGGAGGAAACAGAGGTGGCCAGGAAGATAAAGGGGGGAATCAAAAGGATAGAGACAGATCCAGCCAGTAATCAGTTCCCTAAGTGTTCTGCACAGCCCAGAACACACAAGAGATTCACAGAGTTGGGTAGAGAAGAGAAGGGGGAGGGAGGAGATAGAGGCGACCTGGTGGAGAAAAAGGAGAGTCCAAAGGGGGAGAGAGCAGTCAAGACAGTAATCTCGCTCCCAAGTAAAAATGGGTACTGAAGATTGGGTTCTTAAATGTACAAAATTGATAACAACTACCAAAAAGCAAAGATTAAAAATCTAGAGTAGAGGTTGGATTTTCAAAAATACAATATTAAAGAAAAAAAAGTCACAAAAATTATTATATATATATATATATATATGAAGTTTGCTTTAAAAAATAGGGTCTCTCTTTTTTTGTTGCAAAGTAATAGTAGGTTATAAAAATGAAAATTAAAGGAGCAATAGAGGGCTTAAAAATTTTTTTTAATTTAAAAAAATAAAGAATGATAGTAAAAATAGTAAAAATATATCTAGGACTTTCTCTGGTGATGTTGTGGGCAGTGTGGGGTCAGTTCATTTTCAGATAGTTCCTTGATCCGGCTTATATTTCTCAAGATCTATAGGTCCCTTCCTATGTAGTTGGTACTAACTACAGGGTTTTAATCTATTGCACCTGTCACTTCCAGGGCGGTTCCTTCTGTTTTAGCTTCTGTTTGCTGGTCTCTTCAGTGTCTAATTTCCACCCTGACACAAGGGGGCGGTGGTGGACCCTTTTTTAGGCTCACTTGTTGAGTCGTGCTGTGGGGAGGGAGGGACACTGCAAACAAATAACACTGGAGTGTGTTCGCAGTGTCTCGGTCACACTGGGTTTGCCCCCACTCACAGTGTGTGTGCTTTCCCTGTCAACACTGCTTAGGCTCTAGGTTGCTCTGTTGGGAACTGTCTGAGGCCGGCCCTGCGTTGTATGCACTTCCCAGGTCTAAGCTGCTCAGGTTCAGGTACTCAGGTAGTCCTCAGAGGCGCAGACTCAGTTGGGCCTGCGTTTTGTGCCCTTCCCAGGTCCAAGCAGCTCAGGTGACCAGGTGTTTGGCGAGCGTGGTTGCTGTGACTTATCGCCTCTCCTGTCCCTGCTGCTCGGTTTTCTGGGTGTACAACCGGCACACCTTCTCAGGTGGATGTTGGCTGTCCAGAATCCCAAGAAGTCTTAGCAACGAAGCCTGCTTGCAGTTTGGTAGATAATGCCTCTCTGGGGCCGCGATTGCCCCCTTCCGGCTCTGGCTGCCTGTCACCAGAGGGGGTTGGTCTGCAGCCTGCTAGCTCTGCTCAGTCGTTGTTCTGTGAGTGGGCCTGACGGTGTCTTAGGTTAGGGCTTTTCACGTGGTAGCTATCCCACAGTCTGATTTGCTAGCCCAAGTTAGTTCCCTCAGATTGCCTTCAGGGCATTCAGGCCCAGTCCTTACTCTAAGCAATGCAACCCGTGCCTCCCTGCCCAGCCCCTGCTTGCTAGTGGCAGATGCAGACATCTGCACTGCTTCTCCGCTGGGGGAGTTACCACTGGGCACGTAATCTGTGGGGTTTAATTATTTATTTTTCCTCCTGGTTATGTTGCCCTCTGCGGTTCCAAGGCTTGCCACAGACTCAGCAGTGAGAGTGTTTCCTGGTGTTTGGAAACGTCTCTCTTTTTAAAGACTCCCTTCCCGGAACGGAGCTCTGTCCCTACCTCTTTTGTCTCTCTTTTTGTCTTTTATATTTTTTCCTACCTCCTTTCGAAGACAATGGGCTGCTTTTCTGGGTGCCTGATGTCCTCTGCCGGCATTCAGAAGTTGTTTTGTGGAATTTACTCAGCGTTCAAATGTTCTTTTGATGAATTTGTCGGGGGAGAAAGTGATCTCCCTGTCCTATTCCTCCACCATCTTAGAACCGCCTTCCTGATTCTGTTTCTAAAGCTGCACTGTGGCATAAGCTGGTTCAAACGGCTCCATATCCAGCTGAAACCAGGAAGCCTGGATTCCTACCCCAGCAGCGTCACTAACTAGCTGTGAACCTTAACCTTGTCAAACTTACCTCTCTGGAGCTCAGTGTCCTTCCCTATAAAATGAAGGGACTGGACTAGATGAACACTCACATCCTTCCAGATTTAACAGTGACTATCTGTGAGGATCAATGATGGGATTTGTTTTCTAAGTGCTTTCTCATAGTAATGACTTTAAGAGGTTGGTCATCATTGACAAAAATGGGCTTGGACTCAGGAATTCTGGGTTTAAGCTTGTCACAGCCATTGATGTGAGGGTTTAGTTTAGCATTAACAGGATGATTCATGGCACAAGAGGAAGTAGTTAGCTAATGAGTGGTCTCTCCTCCCAGAATTCAAAGTTCAGAAATGCTCAGGTGAAAATAAGGCAGCCACAATCTCAAACACTCATAAGACACTAGTGTCTGAGCCACCAAATACCTTTTCCATTCTCCTAGTGATTCAGCTATAATACTACAAAATGTCAGCACAGTAAGCCTCATTCTTGGGACAGACAATTTAGCTTAATGGTCAAAAGAGCTGAATTTTGACATACTAGATTGAAATCTCAGTTCTACCACTTATCACTTATTATTAACTGACCTTAGGGTAGAGATTTACCTCTTTCAGCCCCAGAGAGGCTTTCAGAAACATGAAGACATCAAGAACATCAGATTCCACTGAGAAGTCAAAGGAGATGTGGCCTAACAAGTTGTTCTTTGGACTTGGCCACCTGGGTTTGATCCCTGGGCTGGAAAGATCCCCTGGAGGAAGGCACGGCAACCCACTCTAGTATTCTTGCCTGGAGAATCCCAGAGACAGAGGAGCCAGGCAGGCTACAGTCCATGGGGTCTTAAAGAGTAGGACACAACCAGGTGACTAAGCACAGCACCGTATAACATGGTCTTCAATGACTTCAGTAAAGGCTATTTCAGGCCGCCATCCGCGTACTGTGGAGCTTAGGGGCCAGGATGGAGAGCGTGTAGCGAGAGCTGAGAACCCATCTGCCAGCCTGACCTGTGGGGACGCGTTGCGAAGTGGCCTAGCGCCACCTAAGTTTAAAAAAAAAAAAAAAAAAAGGGGCTATTTCAGAAGAACTGTTAGGCCTGGCTGAGGATGCTGACGAGTAAGCGAGAGATGAGGAATGCAAAGTGCAAGTAGAGGCTGCCTACTGAGAAAGGCAGGAGAGACACAAGAGCAGTTGCAGGAGGAAACTAAGTGAGAGGGGAAGCTAAGTGTTTAGTTGGTTGGTTTCAAGTTGGGAACGATTCAGGCTTGCTGAAAACCCAATGAGAGGACTTCCCTGCTGGAGCAGTGGATAAGAATCCACCTGCCGTGTTGACGGCCTGAAGGCTGAGTTTTTTCACTCCTCTTATTTTGGCTGTTGCTACTCTATAGCCAATGGGATTTGTGGGCTGGACCAGTGGTGACAGGGTTAGAAAAGGAAATGTAGGCATCTGGCTCTCAGAGACAAGGTTTGTAAACTTGCAACAATTTCAAGATTTCCTAGAATAAAATAATTCCCAAATGATTTTGAAATTGGATTTTTGTGTAGATCAAGATTAGGACAAGAATAGGTGTGCCTCTTCAGATACATTTGTGTAATTTAAAGAGTGTCATCAAGCTTTTGGTCTCTCAGTAGCACGTAATTATCCATAGTAGCAGTGTTCTTCCTGAAATCAATACGTTTAAGATCTTTTAGGTGTGTAAACAGTACAGAAGCATTGGTCTTACGTATCTTAAGTACAAACTGTACTTCTTTTGCACATTGGATTAAAGTTATTTCCATCAGCAAAAGTCTGTTTTTAACCAATATTAAAAGATTGTTAGACCAAATGTTTATATTCTTGAAATATATTTCATCGTTGGTTACAGTTTTAAGTGGAAGATGACTGCCTTTTCACAGCCATAAAGTGAATTATAAATGCTATTCCAATTCCAACATTTCTTCAGGAATATATTGAAATACCAACAATAGTTTCAATTAGGTTCTGTAATAAAATATCAGTTCTTTTAGAATGTTAAAAAAAAAAAAAGAAAAGAAAAAAATCTGCCTGCCAATGCAGGGGATACAGGTTCGATTCCTGGTCTGAGAAGATTCCCATATGCTGTGGAGGAATGAAGCCTGTGTGCCTAGTGACTGTGCTCTGCAACAAGAGAAGCCACCACAATGAGAAGCCCAAGCACTGCAATGAAGAGGAGCCCCTGCTTGCTGCAACTAGAGAAAGCTCGCACACAGCAACGAAGACCCAGTGCAGCCAAAAATATATTAAATTAAAAAATAAAAAAAACAAACAAAAAACAGTGCGAGAGAGAGAGAGAGAGGAGAAGCAGAAGTATTTCAACAAGAACAGAGAGAAGAGGTAATTTTCCTGATAAGAGGGCAGGAATGAGGTAGGAAAAACTGGACTCTATAATACAGGGAAAACCCTTTATTATAAAAGGAAGGAACTATAAAAGGAGGAATAAAATATGTACAAAACCAGGCAGATTTATACATTCGATGTTGGAAGGGTGAGGATTCCCACATAACAGCTTCTATTTTCTCTACAAAAGAAAAGACAAGGTCTTCAGCTAGGCTTGAGCCACTGAGAATTGAGAAGGGTACAAATAATCTCTGTGAAGAACAAGACAAAGAAATAATCACAGAAACAGTAAAAGTGCTAGGCAGTTGTGAGGGCCCACTTGAGGTGTGTGATCTTCCTGAAACTGCAGTGAAACAAATCTGCCTGGATAAACTACAATCTTATGACTAGTAACATTTAGGGAAGGATTAGAAGTTTTCTAAAGACTCTAAGCCAGTGCTTAAGGCCTGACTGTTAAATCCCGACTATAAGTTGCCCACTGGAACAATTTATCTTTAGAAGAAAAACTTCTGACAAGTAACCAGAGTTATTAAGCTAGAAGCAGAAATATACAGAAATAAGTAGTGAACCAGAAATCTTTATCTTGAGATGCATGAATTATTACTTTCTTAAGTCAGTAAGCACAAATATTCTTTGGTTTGCAAATCAATTGTATAGAACCATAATTTATCAGGTTAAAGTACATGACTATTTAGTGATGACAAGAACTCACTTATGTGATGCTTCCCAGGCTTCTTCTTCTTCTAGAAGATCTCTTATGATGTCTGAACTGGAACTAAAAGGATATGTAAGTCAATACTGCCTGATAAAAAACAAAAAGACTGTGCTTCCATTTATATAAAATTCTAAAAAATGCAACCTAATCTAAGGCGACAGAAAGCAAATCAGCAGACCAGTGGTTTCTGCGGGGATGGGCAAGGAGGGACTACAAAACGGCACGAGAAAACTTTGAAAATGATGGACAGGTCATCATCATCTTCCTTGAGTAGATGACATCACAGTACATATGTGACAAACTCATCAAATTGTGTGCTTTAAATATTTGCAGTTTAAAATGTCTATTGACAGAAGAATGTATAAAGAAGATGTGGTACATATATACAATGGAATATTACTTAGCTACTAAAAAGAATGAAACCATGCCATTTGTAGCAACATGGATGGATCTAGAGAGTGTCATACTGAGAAAAATAAGTCAGACAGAGAGGAAACACCGTATGACGTCCCTTATATGTGGAATCTAAAAGGGAATGATATAAATGAACTTACTTACAAAACAGAAACATATTTAGAGACTTCAGAAAGGAGCTTATGGTTGCTGGGGAGAAGGATGGGGGAAAGGGATAATTATGGAGTTTGGGATGGACATGTACACACTGCTATATTTAAAATGGATAACCAGCAAGGACCTACTGTACAGCACATGGAACTCTGTTCAATGTTATGAGGCAGTCTGGATGAAAGAGAAGTTTGGGGTACACATATTTGTATGGTTGAGTCCCTTGCCATTTACCTGAAACTATCACAACATTGCTTGTTAATAGGCTATATCCCAATAAAAAATAAAAAGTTAACAAACAAATAAAATAAGTAAATATTTGCAGTTTATTATACATCAAATCAATGAAGCTGTGTTAAAAAAAACTTAATTAGTAATAATAATGAAAATAATCACTAAAGCTTAAATAAATCCCTTAATAAAAAACCTGAATTCAAATGGAATATAATCATGATCCTTTTCAATTTCAATTTATGGTAACCAAAGATCAAAGTATGTTTTAAAAATTGTATTTTAATGATGAAATTCAGAAGAGATATTAAGTTCCTTAGTGGCTGTTAGTCCCTTTGTAACCAAATAAAGTACAATGTAATTAATTTGAACTATACTTAAGTAATCAAATAAAGTATAATTAATTTGAACTGTACTTATACTGTAATTTGTTATAACGCAACCTAAAGTGCTGTGTAATCTTTGATCTGTGCAGAGAGGCCGAATCAATAGAGTAGAGAGGGCATGTATTATTTCTTTAAAAGAAAAATGCTTTGAGGCTTTAAGCCTACCAAATATATATAAGATGTACATGAATATAAAAAAAGCATTTCTTTAGACATCCAAGACACAGAATGTCATGGGAATTGTATGAGACAAATTAGAAATAGTCATCACAATCCTCAGGGTAGAGAAGGTTCAAACAAAGGAATAACTCTCTCTCAGGTAAGACACAACAGGTGTGGAACACAACAGTGCCAGTCTTATTTCTAGTGATATTCTCACAGATAACAAAAAGTTTAAACTTATGAAGATTTAAAGTGCCAATGAATCAGTCTCAACCACTTCTGACAAACTGCTTTGAAGCAGTGTTTGCCTATGACTCCTGAACGAAAAAAAAAAAGGGCAACAGTCAATAAACACAGCTCTGTACCAAATATTTTACTCAAGGGGTTTCCCCAATTCAGAAGACACTCAAGGAGCTACACACAGGGCGCCCCTGACTGTCATTTGTCACCGAGCACTATCCCCCAACCAATTCCCACCCACTAGGTGGCAAAATTGCTCCTACTGAGAACTCACGAGCCCGAGGAAATGGGGGAAAGGGGTGGTCATACAGCTGTGGGTCCTTGTAGGTGTCACATCACTAGAAAAACAGTAAAGTCGGCTACTTGCTGACATCCTCTTCCCAATACACACATACAATTTTTTTTTAACAGGAAGATTACAAAGCATCCCCACTATTCCAGCTAAGTAAGCAGGATGGCCAAGCCAGTCAAATAACATACTAGTTTGTGATCAATTTACTTCTGGGCTTTCAAATTACCAGCATAACTGATTTGTTGAAGGAAAATATCTGCAGTGTATTAATGACACAAACCTAATAGGTTTTTGCTACACTACCTCAGTGAGAACAGATGGTGGAGGAGGCATACAAAACACACATCTCAGAAGTGCTCTACAATCTCTTTTTCCTCTCCTACTTTATGACTACCGACCAACGTCATGCACGGCTCCTTGAATCCCTCAATTCTCATACCTTTCCTTCTATTCCAGCTTGTCACTAACCTGATAATAGCCAAATCACTAAACTGAATGATACAAAATTTGGGAGGTCTGACTTTTACGTAAAATGAAGTTTCAGCATATTTTGCTGTATCTGCTGCTTCAAGTCAAGTCACCACTACTAAGAAACTGTGAGTTGATGCTGACTAATACAATACCAGACAGAAATGTCCATTCCTTTTGAAGAAAATGTGCATGCATGCTCATTCAGTTCAGTTCAGTCATTCACTCCTCATTCACTCACTCAGTCATTCACTCCTGTCCAACTCTTTGCAACCCCATGTACTACAGCCCACCAGGCTCTTCTGTCCATGGAATTTTTCAGGCAAGAATACTGTAATGGGTTGCCATTTCCTACTCCAGGCAATGTTCCTGACCCAGGTATTGAACCCATATTTCCTAGCATTGGCAGGTGGATTCTTTACCACTGTGCCACCTGGGAAGCCCCTTAAGGTAATGTAGTTATTATGTTCTACTCAAAAGCCACATTCCTGAAATTAAACACAAAGTTTCACAAACAGGATTTTACAAAGAGACTACTGGGTAAAACAGGCAGTGTTACTAAAATGACCACTTCCAGATCTCCTCCTTGTGGAGAGTAGTAATTAGTACCTTTGAAATCTTAGTCATTTTAATATGGCTTGAAGATCAAAAATTCCTTTCACGTACTTTCAAGATATCTAAACAACCCTCCATAAGAGAAAATAACTACTCACTCTGGTATACCAAGAGTCAGGGCATGCACAAGCCTACAAAGCTGTAGTTCTTAATTTTTAGACAAGAAATTTTTTCAGAGTAAACTTCAGATTCCCTACAATTTGAATTTTAAACAGTCCAATAGATCATGATTTAAGAAGCCAGATGAATGTGGAGTCTGGAACTTGAAAGTTACAGCTCACTGTGGAAGGGTATTCAAATCACACTCTCTGATGTCACCATCCAGACAAGGCTAGAGTGGATATGATTATACAAACTAATACATAGACAAACATTCACAGGCAAAAAATATGAATCCTGAATTCTATGGACTCCCACCCCCTATTTGGGAAGAGCCTAGTAGATCTATTTGAAACACCCACACTTAATTTTTCATAATTTTTCTTTAGACTTCATTTTCAGCTCAAACTTTCTAAAGTGTAAGCTTAGCTATTTTTTGTTTGCTGGCTGGTGGTTGATCTTTGTCCTAGTTGGTCTTCCTATAATTTATTCTTGTCATTCTCTGATCAAAAGTAGTGGCATAACATCTTACCAGGTGAAGGAAATAATTTCTTTGCTTATTTTTCTTGCAGCATCTTATCTCATTCTACCAGTGAAGATTTTACACCAAAGCTGAAAAGTGACATACCAAATACCTCTGGCAAAAGTATGACTGGTCATACTACACAGAATAAAAAAAGTCACAGATTTACGTATTAGACAAAGTTAAGGTTTCAGTCCTATTTCTGTCACTTAGCTTGTAATCCTGGGCAAGTTACTTAATCTTTCCTCATTATCCTGGTCTCTAAAGTCAGGATCAAAAAATATATAGTTTCAACTCTTTGCGACCCCTTGAAATACAGCCCACCAGGCTCCTCTGTCCAAGGAATTCTCCAGGCAAGAATACTGGAGTTGATTTCCATTCCCTTCTTCAGGGGATCTTCCTAACCCAGGGACTGAACTCAGGTCTCCTTCATTGCAGGCAGATTCTTTACCAACTGAGCCACCAGGGAAGCCCATATATAGTTCACAGGAATATTATAAAGATTAATCAGTACTATAAAGATTAATCAATCACAGGAATACTATAAAGATTAAAATATTATAAAGATTAATACATAGAATGTTCAGTATACAGCTTGGCACATAGTAAGTGTTCAATAAATACTGCATCCATTTTCATAAACCAGATGTGGGTCTGAATTACGTAAATAACTGCCTCAGCACCATGCTTCAATTTGCCCTAGGAGACCAGATAACCATGTGCTGTTTTAATCTTTGTTTTGTTTTTTTTTAATCTTTGATTTTTACTGTTTCTATGACATCAGGGTGCAAATTCATCAAAAGTTGATGTTTATCCACCATGGCAGGTACACAAGGTACTGTGGGGTAGATAAAATGCAAACATCTGCTATAAAAGTCCTGTGGATTAAAGATTAATTACAAGTGGAATTTTTCTATTATCTAATAGTTGCTCTCCCTCAATTCCCGCCTCCCGCTCCTAGTCTCTGCTTATAATTGTGGCATTAATTTGGCAATGGTTGAGTACATTCAACTAAAACAAAAACAAAAACCTCTTTAAGGGCCAATCACTGGAGGACCAACGAACAGCATAAAAGCCCACCAGACAAGAGAACTTAAATAAATACTACCAGCTCTATGAATCCTTTCTCAGACCCCCTTTTCAAATAATCTGTTCTGTAGGGTAAGCAACGGCTTATGTGCTGAATATTTTAGCAGTTGGCTGACAATATTAGAATAGTAAACATTCTAGGTTGAAAAAAAATCACTCAGTGACAAAACCAAAAACTACCATTTTGTTAGCAACTATTACTACTTCTACAAATCATTGTGATGACTAGATTATATAATTAGCTTTAATTCATATTAGAACCATAGATTTCTCTCCAACTGACAGGTGGACAAAGGTTCAGATAAATTAAAGAGAAAAGAGGGATGTTTTCATGCTCTCCACTAGATCTAGAAAAAGATAAAATGAAGACAGCTTCAAATTCAGATACAAGAAAAAGAGAATACCAAAAAGAATTTATTTATCATGAAATACATGGAGAATCCTTAATAAGAGATGAAACCAAACCATAACTAAATTTACGTTCAATTTACAAAGACTTTGCAATCTTTAATCACCTCATTTGCTTTTCAGAATCACCCAGGGAGAATGGCAGGGCACCAACACTATCATTCCATTTTATCAACAAGGAAACTGAACCCCAGGGACAATGATTCAATAATCTACTATGTGCCAGGCATCCTGCTAAAGGAACAAAGCCATGACTGAGCTGATGAACAAAGAAGATGCACAGCTAGGTACAGGGATCTGATGGACACATGTAAATTTCAAGGACTTGCTGTCATAGTATCTGAGGAGAAGATAACACTGCCCTAGAACAATGCCCGAAGGACTGTAGATCTCATGTACCATTCAGTTTAAGTTCTTTTGAAAATGCAAAAGGTAGGGGAAAATGATTCCAGGTTCCTACATTTTCCCTAGAAACTTTCAACAATCAAAATTCACCACCTGGAACAAGATGAACCATTTAACTTTCAGGGGTATTCTGAAGTTCAGAAATGTTCCCAGGGTAGGCGGTGGGGGTGGGGAGCTTCAGGGGGAAGGCTGTAATAAAATACAAAACAGTAATGCATATTAGTGGAAAAAGTATATTATGCAGCAACAAAAATGTGTACTTTGTGGCAACATTAAATTCATTCTACAACACATTATTACAGTTAAAAATGAAACGTGTTAACCTTTCAAAGAAATTTAAAAAATGTTTTAATAGCAAAGCTATCACTGAATTATAGTAAGATACTTCTTAGGATCAGTTACTTTGATAATGTTTTCCTTAGATACTGTTTTCTCTTAATTTGAACAGAACCTATTCAACAGTTTTCCTAATAATCCCAAGGCCTCCTAAATTACAAAATCCCATTACCATATTTGTCTTACCTTACTGCCTGCATCACCAAACTTCATTAACCAGTTTATAATAATGACACTGATAAAGATGATGATGATTTCCAAAACTTTATTGTAAAGTACTTACTCTTTTTTTTTTGCTAGAATAGATTAATAATCTTTGCATGTTCCAAAATCAAAATGACATAAGAATATGTACACTGAGAGGTCTCACTTCCTCCTCTGTCTCCTGCCAATTTGTTCCCCTCTATTTTCAACAAATAATCACTTAATAGTTTGTTTTTTTTTTTCTTCTGATGTTTCTTTATGCAAAACCAAACAAACATAAGTATATCCAGTTCCTCTCCTTTTAGAAAAGAAACAAAATGCTATCTATGCCATTCTGAGTTCTGCTCTTTTCACTTACAAACATACCCTGGAAATCTCTCCACGTCAGCATGCAGAGATTTTCCTTTTAGAACTATCACATAGGATCTCATTGTGTGGATGTACTGGAGTTAAATCAATCAGTCCCCAATGATGAATACTCAAAGAGGTTTCCAGCCTTCTGTTATAATAAACAATGACTTAATGAATAACCCTGCATGTAGTCATTTGTATGCTGCAAGTGTACCCATAGCACAAATTCATGAGAATACTGTGTAGAAGGCCAAACAACAGGACCTTTGGTTGATCTCACCAGATTCCTCTTCTTAGGGACTGTATTATGCAGCATTTCAACCAGTAATAAGTGAGAATTTGTGTTTCCCCAAAGCCTTACTGCAGAGTCTATTATCAGCAAATGTTAAGTTGTCTGCCAACCTTAAAACACAATCCCAGAAAAACAAACAACTCAATCAAAAAGTAGGCAAAGGATATAAACATATTTCTTGAAAGAAGACATACAGATGGCTATTAAACACTAGAAAAGATGTTCAACATCATTCATTATCAGAGAAATGCAAATCAACCTACAATGAGATATCACCTCACACTGGTCAGAATGGCCATCATCAAAGAATCCAAAAACAACAAATGCTGGAAAGGGTGTGGAGAAAAGGGAACCTTCTTGTACTGTTGGTGGAAATGTAAACTGGTAACAGCTACTATGGAAGACAGTATGGAGATTCCTTAAAAAACTAGGAATAAAACTACTATATGACCCAACAATCCCACTACTAGGCATACACTTTGAGGAAACCAAAATTGAAAAAGACACATGTACCCCAATGTTCACTGCAGCACTATTTACAATAGCTAGGACATGGAAACAACTTAGATGACCATCAACAGATGAATGGATAAAGAAGCTGTGGTACATATACATATATATATATACACATATACACACACACACACACACACACACACACACACACACACATATATGGAATCTAGAAAGATGGTACTGATGAACCTATTTGCAGGGCAGCAATGGAGACACAGACATGGAGAATAGACTTAAATGGACACAAGCGGCGGGAGGAAGGAGAGGGTGGGACGAACGGAGAAAGTAGCACGGAAACATATACACTACCATATGTAAAATAGATAGCCAATGGGAATTTGCTGTATGACTCACGGAACTCAAACCAGGGCTCTGCAACAACCTAGAGTGGTGGAGAGGAGTGGGAGGTGGGAGGGAGGAGCCAGAGGGAGGGGACATATGTATACCTATGGCTGATTCATGTCAATGTATAGCAGAAATACAATTTTGTAAACTAATTATCCTTCAATTAAAAATAAATTTTAAAAATTAAAAAAAAAAGATGTTTGCCAACCTAACATGTAAGAAATGGATATAATTTGTATTACTCTTTGGGCAAACTGTCTGTTCAAGACTTCTGCCCATTTTTCTTTTTTGAGTTTGTGGTCCTTTCTTTCTCAGTCTCTAGATGCTCAAAAAGAATATAAAAATCTTGTATGTTTTTTAAAAGTTTCTACTAAACCTCTATACATGAGAAGATAATACATTAGCATGGCTTCTTTCATTGTCAAAAACATTTCTAAGTTAGTCTTTGAAAGTTATATGTTTGAAGTTTTTCTTAGCTGATGAATAAGAATTCCAGAGCAAGCATCTACTCTATGGGCAATCCTCACTATCAGGTGATGCTACAGAACTTAGGATCAAAATGTTCTGTTTCCCACTCTCAAAGACTCACACCTCAAACTGCCTACCTGCCAACCCACCCCCACTCCCAGCTGGTGGAACTGCCTCAACCATATTAAGAAGATGAAAGCAGGGGAGTTCCCTGGTGGCATAGTGGTTAGGACTCTGGGCTTTCACTGCCAAAGCTGGGGTTCAACACTTTGCTGATGAACTGAGATAGAAGCCATGCAGTGCAGCCAAAAATTTTAAAAAGGGAAGGGGGACAGATAAAAGCAATCTGGCTGGAACTTGCTGTATCTGCATCTGAACCTATCCTGTTTTCCTCGCTGTTTCTATGGGTGAATCAACCCTGCTCCTAACAAAGGCCGACCCTTCCACTTGCTCCCACCTCATGCCCTCTCAGGACTTTACTCAGGCAACTGGCTCCCACTCCTCATCACTGTCCCCTTCTCAGCCACACATTCCCATTGAGTCCTCTGTGGTTCCTCCACATCCAGGCCTAATCTCCACCACCCTGCACAGCAAAGTTCCTGAGAGCTGGCAGTAGTCATCCCTAAGATTCCCCTCAATGTACACGAGTCAGGCTTCCAGGGAACCCTTCACTCGAGACCACTGCCAAGACCTTCATGCTGCCCAAGCCCACAGTCCCTGCTCCAGTTTTGTCTTATTTGGCTTCTCATCTGCTTCCTTCTGTCAGCTTCCATGGCATCACCATGTCCTAGCTCTTTTCATCCCCCACTAGTCTTTTTCTCCCTGAATCTCTCTTGCTCAGTCTTTTCTAAACGCTTCTACTCTCTAAGTCAGAGTGAGAGAGGGTTCAGTCTGCAGTTCCTTTTTCTTTTTCTGCACACCTGCACTGTTGGCTCTCAGCCAATACCCTGCCTTTATGTGTATCTTGAACCCTGATTTTTTTCCCTTACTCCACCTCCTTGTTTATCTCTACTTGGTTATCTCACAAGCCCAAAACAAAACCCCTGATTACCAACACTCCCTCCACCCCAACCTCTAGACAAACTTTCTCCTACCTTTTCTCAAATTTCCCATTTTACTTAGTAAGGACCACCATCCACCCAGCTGCCAAAGCCAACATGTAGGATTCATTCTCAAGGCTGAGCTTTTCCTGTCTTAAACCACCTACACATTCTGTCTATCCAATCTCCAAAATATAGGCCCAATCCCACCTATTTCTAATTTGACTATGATTGTCCCAATCCACTCTACCATGAACCTTGGAATGGACTGGAAAAAGCCTAACTGGTCTCCCTGCTGCCACTTGTTTCACCTCTAATCCCCATCCACTCTTCACAGCATCTAGAGTCATTCTTTTAAACCATAGAAACCAGACCACATTGTATCAGATCAATACTGATAAATCAAGTTGATCCCCACAATTTATAGATTGAATTTAACCTCAACCAAAATTCCAGCAGAATTTTTCTTTCTTTTTTAGCATCTACTAAGTTGATTTTATTGGAAAAGACCCTGATGCTGGGAGGGATTGGGGGCAGGAGGAGAAGGGAACGACAGAGGATGAGATGGCTGGATAGCATCACTGACTCAATGGACGTGAGTCTGAGTGAAGTCCGGGAGTTGGTGATGGACAGGGAGGCCTGGCGTGCTGCGATTCATGGGGTCGCAAAGAGTCGGACACGACTGAGTGACTGAACTGAACTGAACTGAAGTTGATTTTAAAGTTTATATAGAGATGCGAAAGGACGTGGAATAGCCAAAACAATTCTTAAGCCCATGGCAGCACCTTTGGCCTCCAGCATCAATCATCTCACTGATGAAAGTGTGTGACAACAAATAGCATCTTTTTTTATGTGGCAAGAAAAGGGTTAGGAAATATAATATTAAAGAGAGAATCATACCTTTTTAGGTCAATCACTTTAAATTCTCATAAAAACTAAAGAAAAGTACTGCATAGTTTTTTTTCAAGGAACAAAAATTAGGTTAATTCTAAACATTGGAGTCTGTTTGGCCCTATGAAAAAAATTCAATTTCAAAATACAATCAAACATATGTGCTTATGTTTAACTTAAGGGAAAAAAAGAAAAAGAAAAATGACATCAACTGTGAGAGTCTAATGTAAGGAAAAAAATTTTTTAATTAGCAAAATTTCCACAGCTACAATTAGATACTGAATCAAAATCTGAAGTTAAGAGACAGAGGGACAAAATCATGATGCTTCATTTTGTTCCGACTCAACTATCAGCAGCATAAAGGACTGACATAAACAAAATCCCAGTACTACAAGACAAGGAGATCATATAGTAACAGGTTACAATACTCAGTCTTATAAGGAGAAACCAATTACAAGACAATATCTCAAAGACAAAAATTTCCTCTACATTTAAGAAGCATTCATTTGATTACAAGTTTCTTTGCTAGTAAGAGGTGGAGTGTGAAGCTCGTGAAGGAAGCAGCATGTCCTCCGCACGGCCAGGCCAACCTCTACGTCATCTACCCGGCTGCCCACCCTGAGGGCCCATGTTCAACTGTGCAAACATGGGGTGTCCGGCCAATACCAACCACCAAATCATAGAAACCCAGTATCATGTCAAAGTTCAGGCCATAAAACTCTAGTCTTAAAATCTGTTCAGGGAGGAGGAGAATTTTATACTGCAGGATTTTAGGCAGTGGACACTGAACTGCTCTGTGTCTCAGTTCCCACAAAAATGAGATATCAGACCAAATGATATAGTATATAAGAATTACTCCCCAACTGTATTTACTCCAAACTTTAATGCTGCTACATTAATTTAATTTTTTATTGTATTATTACCCATACTCCAATAACAAGACGTAAATAGCTCTAACAAAACGTGCTTACCAGGGCAAGGTAAGCATAGTAAAAAGCACATATTAATGAAATCTTAAGGCTTCTACAACTGAATTCGGAAGAATTACCTAAAACAAATACCAAGCCTCTGCATTTGAGGCCCATCATATTTTAATGCCTGACTCTGAGATACAAGAACAATGTGTACTACTTATGTGGTAAAATCAATAGGAGTAAGCGAAATCAGCAATTCAATATGTACCCATGTTCTAGAATGTGACTATTTATGTGGAAGTAGAGAGAAGAAGGGAAGAAGTGCAAATTAACATTGCATGTCCTTCTTATGGGGCTACTATATAATCCACCATCTAAACCCAGACACTGGGAGAGTGATACAGAATACTTCTAATAGACACCAAGAGAAGTGGAAATCAGCTGCTCTCAGAGAAACCAGAACACATGGCCACTCTGTGTCTAACTCATATTTTAAATAATTCCCTTAAAGTGCTATTCTACTAACGAAGGATCAGTGGTGCCCAAGATAAAAATTCTGACGCAACTCATGCTATAATGGGCAGAAATCTGGACTGAGAATTACTGACCTCACCTCTATTCAGTGAATGACTTGAGGTAAGTCACATCGCCTTTCTAGGCCTCCGTTTTCTTACCTGTGATATGAAGCTACTATATTGAGTGATTTGTCAATGTACCTTTGAAATTGAAAATGTTTGTATTTTTATCCTAACGTGCCTTTTTCCCAGGTTCCAAAGGTCTCCAAGGAGATCTCATAACATCTGTTCTGATGATTTAAAGGCACAGATGGTATAAAATAAGAAAGCAGGATAAACGCTCTGACTTTAATTTTCAAGTTGACTATAACAAATTGTAAACTTGATCAATTCACTGAAAAACAAAATTCCAATAACTTGATGTGAGCATTACATATCATTTCTAGTCCATCCAATTTCATTCACCAGAACAAGGCCAAAGGACTCTGATTCTGACATTTTGTTTTAAACTAGAGAAAGCTCCTAACTGGCTGCCTGTATTTGGGGGATCTTGGAGTGCTGATCCAAAGTAATTATTGATTGCATGTCTAACATTTAGAAGGAAATGGTAGTTCCTTCAAGGCCTCATACTTACTCTGCACCAAGCATTCTGAAAAATACACTCTTATCTACTCCTCTTTTTTTTTTTTTAATGAAGAACTAAATTCTGAACAGGTCAAGATTATACTGGAGTTTTATGAATCAAGTCAAACACACACAGAAGTATATGAGACAAGAATTCCTCTATACTTTAAAAAATGTCTGAAAAACTAAAAAAGGAAACACACTTTAAAAAACTTCAACCTTAAGCAAACTGCAAGTATTACTGTGTTATGCCAACTCAAACTCTCAGCATTACAGTCATCATACCAAACGCCAGGTGATACTCAGATACTGTGTAAGCTATGACATGAATGCATCATGTGATAAGTGTGGAACCTGGAAGGAACTGCCAATTTCTACAAGCAACTTAGATACACAAGTTATCATCCATTGTGGAATTGTAAAACTCTCTCCTCAGACAGAAAACTATAGGCACAAAGCAGTTTTATAGAGGATCTTTATACTACGGCAGTTCATGAATTTGGGGAAAACAGAGAATATTTGCCACCTAGGACTGACTCAGAATGCTGAAAACACATGAATGTATTATAAAACAAAAATGTAAAAGGCTACTACAAAGAAGTCCATCAGATCATCCAATGAAAATGCATGATAAAAAAAAAAAAAACCCAAAAGGTGTCAACAGGAAGTGTCTGAGAGTAGAAGAAAACCTCATTATGTAACAGCAAATATCCTTTGCCAGTGAAAACTGGAGAAAAGATAAAAACTATCTGTACTTTCACACTGTTCCAGGAGGATCACTATTCAAATCACTTGTACAAGTATATATTCACTAATAAAAAATGGTAACTGAAGAAGACGAGGTCTGTTGTAAATCATCCATGTTTTCTCTTCTGATGAAATGTAAAGGCTGGGTGGGCTACATCCTCTGAGGTAAAATCACTCTATAAAGTAAAAACATTAGTACAAGAAAGCAAAGCTGGTAAAACAAGTATGACAACAGGAAGGAAAACAGAAATCTTCTTTCATGCTTCATTTTACTTCCTTAACCTTTCCTGTGCCAGGATTCCAATCAGGACACCACATTACATTTAGTGGCCAGGTCTCCTTAGGTGCCTCCAGATGGTGACAATCTCTCGGACTTTCCTTGTTTGTGATGACCCTGACAATTTTGAGGCATGCTGGCGGTCAGGTTATTTTGCACAATGGCCCCGCAACTAGAGTTTGTCTGATTTATTTTCCTCACAATTTGAGGTTATTGAATTTTGGGAGAAAAGACCACAGAGGTAATGTGTTATTCCCAGGGCATCCTAAGAGAACACACACCCTCATCATAACACTGGTGCAATGTTGACGTTGATCTCCTGCTGAGGTATGTGTGTTAGGTTTTTGCTTTCTCTTCTCCTCCCCTACTTTTTCCTTCCTCTCCTTTCCTTCCTCACTTTTCTCCCTGCTTTCTGTCTCTCTCCTTCTAGCACTTCCTAGCTCCCTGCCCCAGCCCTGGTTCAACCATTTCTCCAAGAAGCACTGGTTCCTTCTATTGGAGAATGTTACTAGAAACCAAGATCAGGGCACGAAGTGTGCCCTGAGAAACTGTGCCACCTTGCTTCTGGGCTCTGGCAGCTCACAGAGAAAGGAAACATATATGTAAACTAGCTCACTTATCCACAAAGATCTGTAAGTATTTCTGTATGTATCCATCTGAATCTATGTTAAGCTGAACAGGAATTTTAAGGTCTCCAATTTTAATCCAGTATCACATGGATAGTTTTAGCCTTGCCTGTAATTTCCCCTCCAATAGTGAGAAACCTGAATCCCATTTGTCATCCATTTTAAGACAAGGGCAAATTATATATATATATATATATATATTTTTTTTTTTCATGCTAAGCTACAGATGGTTAGGATTAGACAAAAGTCTTCTGAAATATAAGTCAGGGACAAACTTCTGCAAAGATATATTAGTGAAACATTAAAGGTTCACACATCTGTGCAAATCAAGCACTTCAGAGACATATACATGAAAATATTTTCTAATTCTTAAGCATGAAGAAGCAATTCTGTGTAAAAAACACTTAAAACTAATTACCATTAAATGTGTCTAATAGAAGGTTGGCTTTTTCCCCCCTTCAGGTCCACAGAGGGTTCAAAGGCACACACGATTGTCATCTACTAATGAGGGTCTTCTAAAGACTTTCCCCAAAAAGACCAGTAGATTTATGCCACCACACCGGGGAGAGGACGTCCACATGTACCTCAAAGCCCATTCACAGTGTGCTCTAGTCACTGGCGAGGAGAAACAAACCAGGACCGTTAGGAAATATTCCTGACAAAGAACTCCAGGTTCTGGGCTTGTGATTTTTCTGCCTGAGACCCAGAGATTTTTATTTAGCATATTGGTGAATTTCAGTTTGATGAAAGATTATTTCTTATTTCAGTTCATTATCTATTAACACAAGATGGAAAAGCAAATTGTTTCTCATCAATAAACACATTTTCTCCCATCAGTTTGTGGATCAATCCATTCATCTCAGCGCTTTCTAGATAATCTGTCCCATCCTCCCCCTGGCATCTGCTTGTCTGCCACTTGTTCAGACATCCTTCCCACATCCCTTCTGGGAAGCAACAGCCAAGTGAGCTTGGCAAACTAGGGCTCAGAGAGGCAGTGAGCTCTGGGTCTCCCCCACCAACTAATGCATCTCTCAGGCTAGAGATACAGGCAGACATCCACTGCATTACCTTATATTAGCAAAGCCAATGGAACACCAGACCACTCCAACTTCAGCTGGAGTCACTGTCTTGGCAGATCCCACTGGCGCTCTGTCCCTTTCTGCTTGCCTTTGCCCCTGAGGTGCTTGACCTGACTCCCAATTGTCAGCTGTCAGTGCCTCTGCCTGCCGTGCTAAAGCCTGCTCTGTCACCAGCATGAAAGGCTGGAAGCAGCAGTGAGCAGCCCCCAACCAAACAACTAATATCCTTGGCCCTTGCCTTGGGTGGGACAACTCAGGAGAGTGTTTTAAAGCAGTTCCCAGGTGCTCACAGTGACATGTGGTTTGATAACCCACCCCTTAAAGGCTGTCCTCCCTTTCCTGTATCACTTTCCCACTTCCTACAGTTGTTCTTTCACCTTCCAAATTAATCACTTCCACTCAGATCCCTGTCTGCTTTTCAGCCCAACCATTTCAAGAACTGTAAGTTTACACTCTTTCAAGAATGTCAAGATCTATCTGGCTTGGCCATAGTTATTGTCAGTCAGGAGACCTTGGGCTCTGAGGTCATCTGGACCTAGGTTCAAATCCTGGTACTGCCACCCACCATGTATATAACCCTAAGCCACCTACGTGACTCCTTCAACCTTTCATTTCCACTTCTCTACAGTGGGTTTCCCTGTGGACTGAATGATGTGACGATGAACTCTCCGAGCACTCATATAACATCTGTGGAAACTACAGCACCCACAGTATTTTACCATCTACTATTTTATCAACATAACTTGACTGTTCCAAGAGACTCTTGAATAAGATATAAGTTGTGAATAACTTTTGTTGAGTCCAAAAACTTCCTACAAAACCCACCAGGTTTTCAAGAGAAAGTATCAAAGGACATACCCCCAAGGACTCTTTGAGTCTCTCTCCTCAAAATCCTCATCTGGCTCTACTCACCCATCCTGAACTGTGAGGTTTACCCAATCCTAACCAAGACCTGTGGGCTTCCCTGGTGCCTCAGTGGTAAAGAATCCACCAGACAATATGGGTCCAACCCCTGGTCTAGAAGATCTTCTGGAGAAGGAAATGGCAACCCACTGCAGTATTCTTGCCTGGGAAATCCCTTGAACAGAGAAGCCTGGAGGGCTACAGTGCACGGGGATGCAAAAGAGTCAGATACAAATTAGTGACTAAACAACAACCAAGACCCGCACTGAAAGAACTGACTAAAACCAAAATGGTAATCTTAACACACAAATCAGCCTAGTCCCTCTGGCTGAGAGACTACTTTGCTGCTACAGGTCATGTTTCCGGTTCCTTTCAATAAGCAAAATAAGTTCAGTATGGTTTTCTCAACAGGCAGATGGTGCCAGTGTTCTACATTCCTCAGATGAGCGTCACAGTGGCATTTTTCTCTTAGGATTTCCCCATCATTCTCCAATTTACATACAATTTAAGAAAGGATGAAACTGAACTACTCTTTAAAATTTCCAACAAACGGTAGCCAAGATTTCTTCACATATTTCCAGGGTGTGTTTTGCCTTTCTTGCTCTTAAGAAGTTTGGACAGATAGCTCTCCAGAAAATGCCTGAAAAGTGAGGAAAAGTTGTACCAAAATATATCAAATGCATGGTTGAAAATTAATAAGCCTTTTTGCCAAAGTTTTCAGTGTTCTGTGCCTGTGTGTGTGTTGGACTTCTACACAAAGATGCTGCTATTGACATAGCATCAGAAAAGAAGTGATGGTTTGGGCCAGGAACTGTGAAAAGTTAAAACACATTTCATTCACACCTTATCTGACCCAGGTTCTTTTATAACCAACACTTGGCATCTGCAAGAAGGTTCATGTAAGTTACTGTTTGTTGCTGTTGTTAAGTGGCTAAGTCATGTCTGACTCTTTGTAACCCCTGCAGCACACCAGGCCTCCCTGTCCCTCACCATCTCCTTTGCCCAAGGTCATGTCCACTGAAATAGTGATGCCATCCAACCATTTCATCCTCTGTTGCCCTCTTCTCTGTTACTGTTACCAAGCAGTAAAATTAGCTGGTCTCTGTGATACTCTTTTATACTGAAATCACAATGCCTGCTTCATTAGTCCACACTCTCCTACACACCAAAGCTGAGATAACCATGTCGGGTTGGTCCTGAACAGACTGACTGAAATAAACATGGCTTCAGCAATGGAAAAACCATACTAGGCATCCCATGTAGACTCCTGGCTACCACTCTCTTCAGTCAATAAATCATAACTATAAATCAAATTTCCTTTAGAAAATCTTCTGGTATAAATAAACTTTTTTGACTATGGGCAGTGAGTCTTCTCAATAATACTTTTAATTTTAAAATCTCACACTTACCAAAAAAAAAAAAAGACTCAGACCAATCATCCAGATTTTCCAATTGCTAGCATCTTGCCACATTTGCTTTCTCACTCTCTGTGTGTATGTGTGTCTGTGAGTGTGTATGTGTACCCACATACATGTAAGTTAATTTTTTAAGCACTGAGAGTAAGTTCCAGCCATCATGTCCCTTTAACCCTTTAGTGTGCATCTCCTAAGAACAAATATATTCACTTACATGATCTTAATAAAATTATTAAAATCAGGAAATTGAATACTGATATAACAAATGATATTATCTATGACCTTATTCAAGTTTTTCCAGTTAAAAAAGTCTCTTTTTAACTTACACTGCCTAGAATTCAAGCGCACCATTTTTTTTTAATAATGACCTAAAGATTCTTCCAAAGAATATAGCATGAGCACTATTCATCTCTACATGAAGATAAAGCTTCATCTCTAGGGTCACAATCAAAAGCATCTTTTCTTATAAGTTAGCACTCAATAAAAATGTAGTTTTCTCTGCTTGCCAAAACTCAGCGAACAAGGGCCCTCTCTCCTTATAAAGAACAATAAGCTAATTTACAGAACTTTGGACAAGTCTCTTGAACTCCTGGAAACTAAGAGGTGTACAAAAATCTAAAATTCTTATCAACTTATTTATCCTCTGTCTTCATATTGGCAAGAAAGAATCAATATAACACTAATAATTCAAACTCTAAGAGAAGTACTTATTTAAGAGCTAAGAATCAAATTAGCAACAAACAACATCCTAATAATTATGTGGACTGGATACATCTACTGGAACTTAGAATAAGATTATTCTCATCTGTCAGCCTGGCATATTACATAAAGTTTAAATATTGCTCTAACAAAAAGAAAAGTGATAGTTTATTCAACAATATAATAGTGAGATCTATAACAAATCACAAAATCGTTACACTCACATTAAACCTAACACAGTATGTCTTGTCTCTTAAAAAGAAAAAAAAAAGCATAAAAAATTATAAAATACTAAGGTCCTCTGTTTTAAAAATGCTCCTCTATCTATCTATGCATCTATACCACTATCTTAAGAAGGATGTACATACAAAGGTGTTAATATGAAAAGTCATTTCTGGCTGATAAAATTATTGAATTTTACTTTTTATTTACCTAAATTTTCTATTTTTCATGATAAATATGCATAACATCTAAATGAAAAGTACTTTGGAAAACCTTGTACTTTAAAACAAAAGCAATAAATCTTTCATAAAAAGAAAAAATGAGAAAATTTTTGCAAAAAATCAAAGAAAAAAAGACAGGAACACTTCAATATACAAAAATAAGTATGATTCTAGAAGGTTGATTCATGGTCTGAAATGGACAAGAGGTAAAAAAAATACAGATATGTTCCAACGATTATTATGCTTGTCAAAAATAACAGTATTAAAGAATTTCACAGTCGGAAAAGATCTGAACAAAGTCACTGAGTGCTGTGCCCCATGTTCCTTTCAACTGATGTCTGAATATTAAGGAAAATAAAAATTGGACCAGACAAAGACCACTAATCTCTGAAGTGCTCTGATTCCACCAAAGGCATTTGGTTGTAATGGAGGAAGTTGAAATTACTTCCTGCATTGTGGGAAGGATAAGAGAAAGCAGAGATAAGAAGAAGGGCTCAGAAAAAGGAGACATCCAAGAGCAAACTTAGGGAATAAGTGATGGAGGAATGTCTTAGAGGAGGTGGATGAATTTGTCTTAAGAAAGAATATGTCTTTAGAAATGTCTTAAGAAATATATCTTTCTCTTACAATTAACAGGAAAGAAGAGGTCAGAAAGAAAACTTAAAATGGAAAGGAAAATCTGGAGACAGGTCAGATGACCTGGCTTGGTGAGCTGGGAGACAAGGTATTCATTCAAAGTGAGGAAATAAACATGAACAAATGGGTTGGAAATACAACAAGGAGTGAAAAGGAGACTGTGTCTCGGTAATGAGTGCCCAGTTCAGTTCAGTTCAGTCGTTTAGTCATGTCCGACTCTGTAACCCCATGAATCGCAGCACGCCAGGCCTCCCTGTTCATCACCAACTCCCGGAGTTCACTCAAACTCATGTCCATCGAGTCAGTGATGCCATCCAGCCATCTCTTTCTCTGTCGTCCCCTTCTCCTCCTGCCCCCAATCCCTCCCAGCATCAGTCTTTTCCAATGAGTCAACTCTTCGCATGAGGTGGCCAAAGTATTGGAGTTTCAGCTTCAGCATCAGTCTTTCCAATGAACACCCAGGATTCATCTCCTTTAGGATGGACTGGTTGGATCTCCTTGCAGTCCAAGGGACTCTCAAGAGTCTTCTCCAACACCACAGTTCAAAAGCATCAATTCTTTGGCGCTCAGCTTTCTTCACAGTCCAACTCTCACATGCATACATGACCATTGGAAAAACCATAGCCTTGACTAAACGGATCTTTGTTGGCAAAGTAATGTCTCTGCTTTTCAATATGCTATCTAGGTTGGTCATAACTTTCCTTCCAAGGAGTAAACATCTTTTAATTTCATGGCTGCGATCACCATCCATGGTGATTTTGGAGCCCAAAAAAATAAAAGTCTGACACTGTTTCCACTGTTTCCCCATCTATTTCCCATGAAGTGATGGGACCAGATGCCATGATCTTCGTTTTCGGAATGTTGAGCTTTAAGCCAACTTTTTCACTCTCCTCTTTCACTCTCATCAAGAAGCTTTTTAATTCCTCTTCACTTTCTGCCACAAGGGTGGTGTCATCTGCATATCTGAGGTTATTGAGTGCCCAGTTGAAGCCAATTAAATGAATTTTCAAATGAACTAATTAGGCCAGGCTTATAACTTTTTAAAGTTCAGAACAGAAGTAGGGAAAAAAAAAAGATAAACTGTGGAATTTACTCCTATGATACAGCTTAAGAATTAGAATGAAGGAATTGGGGACTATGAAAGCATTTCTGAAATATTCAGTCCTAGAAGCTCAAGTTTTCCAGTATTACTGAAGAAAATTCAGTTGATTTGATCTTTATAAAACTAGAAATAATAACCATATGTTTATCAAAGACTCTTATTACATTTATTATCTCATTTCACCTTCCCAAAAGATCTGAGATAGAAGGTATTTATATATGCTTTTTATAGCAAAGGAAACAGACTTCAAAGATGGTCTCCCAAATCAGCCAGCAGATCTTGACTCGAAGCTGGTCCTTTCGGCTGCACCACCGGTGCTTCCCTTGCTCACTTCCTCCTTAACAATCTCCAGTGGACTCAGCTGCCCAGTGGCCTGCCCTGTATCAAAGCAAATACCACTTCACTCACACCGTCCCCTTAGCCTTAGTCTGTAGGTTGTATATAAGGAACAGACTCAATCTTTCAAACTTAAAAATCTTAATCTGACAAAATAAAAGGGCAAATGAAAAGAAAGACTTATTCATACTTGAGAAAGGAGTAACAGACACTGACTGCTTTCTCAAGGTCACCCAGGCAATCCTTATATTCAGTCTCTAGAACTAAGCTTCTAAAGTTTGCAAGTAAAAGTCAGTAATTTTTTTCCTTGTGAGAGCTGCAATTAGAAACAACCCAAATGTCCATCAACTAATAAAAGAAGAAATTAAACACAAATCCATACAATGGAATATTATGGAAATAAAAAGGAATATAGTACTGAAACATCATACAAAATGGATGAACCTTGCAGCCAATATGCTAAGTAAAAGAAGCCAAGTTACAGAAGACCACATGTTATATGATCCCATATATATGAAATGTCCAGACAAGGTGAACCCACAAAGACAGAGAGTAGATCAGTGATTGGCAGGTGAGTTGGGAGGATATAGAAAGTGATGGCTTAACGGGGATGAGGTTTCTTTTGGAGGGCAATGAAAACGCTCTAAAATTGTGGTGATGGTGGTGTAGTTCTGGAAACACTAAAAACCACTGACTGTCACTTAAATGAGTGACCTGTATAGTATGTAAATTTTATCTCAATAAAGTTGGTAAAAATTTGCAATTAGCAGGTAGTGTCACTGGTCATGGTGTATGGGTGAATGTGTAAACATACATACATACATTAAATTATAGAAAAATACAAAAGCTTACTTAAAAAAAAATTTAAATGGTTTAATAATCCTCTCACAGTTCAGACAAACATGAATAAGTTTGTCTGAAATCAAGACCGCCAACAAACTCATCCTGTTTCCCACACTTTCACCAGTAGATAAAAATCCACCTGGCTGCCATATGTCTCCCCTTTCACTCTCCTCCATTCGCCCCACTACAAATTTATAAAAATGTCCCATTTCATCCTGGCATTCCAGAACTTTCAAGGATCTCATGACTATGCTTAAAAACTCACTCTTCTTTCCAAGGACTCCGTTTCTCTTCCATTTCTATCCTACTGTATTCTGGTAAGTTCTGTGTTTAAAAACAAACAATACCTACTGCCCCAGAACTGTCCATCAGTCCAAGTCTTGGAAAAACTCAGGCTACCATGTGTTCTGCCCTTACCCAACTCAGGATACAATGTTTCTGGCCCTGAAATGCTCAGGGAAAAAATGAGAAGATTCTCCGTTCCTAATACTTGATTCTAAATAACCTGAAGCTGTTTCCCAAGAGCCCTAAGAAAATAGAGGATCTTTGGGAATACTCTTCTTATAAAAATTTTCTTCTTAATTTGGTATTTTAGATGAGACAGAATCTACCGTTCTAGAGTACTAACAATTTTTATATGAACAAATAGTAAGATCAAATAATTTCCAAGACACATTCACAGTGTCACGTTGCTATTAGCATTTCAGATTAGTAGGATTCATTCAAAAGGCAACAACACCTACCACTGTCAAAATGATGTGAAAGATATTAGAAACAAAAGTTTTCTATAGGAAGAGCTCTACCACAGCTTCAGGTGTATAACAAACACTGAGGAAAATGTAGAAATCCAATAGAAACTGAAATGTTTGATCAATTACGGCACAGAAACCCAAGAGAATGCTGCACCCACCTGAACACAAAATGGTAACAATACACAGCTTAATGCTATGTCATCTTTCAAAATCACATCATCATCTTAAATTGTCTTTTAAAAAACCACTTGGAAAAATGACTCACCTTCAAATCTCTCATTTTTGAAGGTTTCCCATCCATTATATTTGCTCAATTAAATTCTTCTCTTTTTGTCTTTCTTGTCATCTCTACTTTCTAGTATAGTTGTCTTTATCTCCTTCACCCACTCTCTTGATAAAAATTTTACTGTCTATCATGCCTTCTTTTCTAACTTTAGGAAAAATATCTCTATAAAGGCTACATTTACAGCAACATAGATGGACCTAGAGATTGTCATACTGGGTGAAGTAAGTCAGACAAAGACAAATACCACATGATATTGCTTATATGTATAATCTTAAAAAAAGCGTACAAATGAACTTATCTAAAAAGAGAAGAAGTTACAGATTTAGAAAATAAACATATGGTTACCAGGGGGTAAGGGAGGGGTGATAAACTAGGAAGATAGGGACTAACATATACATTACAATATACAAAAGAGATAACTAATAAAGACCTACTGTATAGCACAGAGAATTTTACTCAATACTGTGTAATGGCCAATGTGGGAAAAGAATCTAAAATAGAGTGGATATATGTATATGTGTAACGAATTCACTTTGCTGTACAGCAGAAACTAACACAACATTGTAAATCAACTATATTTCAATAAAAATTAAAATTTTTTTATCTCTGGGCTTTCTATTTTGTTCCATTGATCTATATTTCTGTCTTTGTGCCAGTACCATACTGTCTTGATGACTGTGGCTTTGTAGTAGAGCCTGAAGTCAGGCAGGTTGATTCCTCCAGTTGCATTCTTCTTTCTTAAGATAGCTTTGGCTATTCGAGGTTTTTTGTATTTTCATACAAATTGTGAAATTATTTGTTCTAGCTCTGTGAAGAATACCGTTGGTAGCTTGATAGGGATTGCATTGAATCTATAAATTGCTTTGGGTAGTATACTCATTTTCACTATATTGATTCTTCCAATCCATGAACATGGTATATTTCTCCATCTATTAGTGTCCTCTTTGATTTCTTTCACCAATGTTTTATAGTTTTATATATATAGGTCTTTAGTTTCTTTAGGTAGATATATTCCTAAGTATTTTATTCTTTTTGTTGCAATGGTGAATGGAATTGATTCCTTAATTTCTCTATTTTCTCATTATTAGTGTATAGGAATGCAAGGGATTTCTGTGTGTTGATTTTATATCCTGCAACTTTACTATAATCATTGATTAGTTCTAGTAATTTTCTGGTGGAGTCTTTAGGGTTTTCTATGTAGAGGATCATGTCATCTGCAAACAGTGAGAGTTTTACTTCTTCTTTTCCAATTTGGATTCCTTTTATTTCTTTTTCTGCTCTGATTGCTGTGGCCAAAACTTCCAATTAAAAAAGAAAAGGCTACAGAGCAGAAAACAAAGTCCCCTGTGATTGCAATACACACCCTCCACATCCTGCCCTCCTCACTTTGTGAACCTTACAAAGTGGCAGGAGACGATGGGAGGAGAGGAGGAACGGTGTCAGGCCTCAGAGATATTTTCTGGTTAATTTTGCCTGTCTCTTAGCATGCACAGGAAACAGAAATCTAAAATAATCAACTACTGTAAGTTTCTTACCTTTTGAATGAATCTGATTCTGATGAAGAAAGAGCTTCCTCTTGAATATCAGTACAACTGAAAGAATCATCTTGTCTGCTACGCTCTAATTTCCCTGGGAAGTCCAGCTTTGATTGACGGAAGTGGTTTGTTTCTACCGAGGGTGTATCTGATGATTTAATTTTATTATCTTCCTGTCCTACAAAAGAAAAAGGAAAGAAAGGGAAAAAAAGAAATATTTAAGAGTACCTTAAAATTTATAACCTCTGTATATTTATTATTTCCACTACATTTAATATTGCTATTTGTACTTGGTAAAATAGAAGTTTATGTAATATTGACTCCAAAACTCTAGTTTTGGAGCCAGAGAATAAAGAATAAGCACTACACTTGTGCCATTTGCTTACACTGTCCACCCATGTATTTCCAGATTCATTAATTCAAAAATAAAATTTTCTTTGAAATCAAGAGTGGGGAAAAACTTATAATTCTAATGAGGCTTTTATTTACAGTGAAAGTGAAGTCACTCAGTCATGTCCGACTCTTTGCGACCCCGTGGACTGTAGCCTACCAGGCTCCTCCATCCGTGGGATTCTCCTGTCAAGAATACTGGAGTGGGTTGCCATTTCCTTCTCCAGGAGATCTGCCCAACCCAGGGATCGAACCCGGGTCTCCTGCATTGCAGGCAGACGCTTTACCATCTGAGCCACCAGAGAAGCTCAAGAATTCCTGCATATTTCATAGATCAGAGAATAGTGATAAACATAAAAAAAATTACAAAAAAGTATTAAAGATTCAATTAATAAGAGAACTACAATCTTTGTCACTGACTGTTGTATGGTAGTGAATCTTTCTGGTCATTTTCCTAAATCTGTTACACAGAATCTACTATTCACTGGTGAAAAGAAAAACTAATCAGACATAACCAAGGTATCTGTTTGATCAAGACACATCACATTTCTACTCATCCCTTGTCATATTCTCACTTTCTGAGTTCTCTTATTGCAGATCAAGGCCCAGGACAGCTGAGGGGATGCAGACAGTGTTTGCCAGAATGTGACCTGCAGGTGTGACCAAAGGTCTGCAAATATGAAGGCAGAAGTCATCTCCGTGCAGCTGTGCTGGGACTTCAGCTGTGCTGACTTTAAGGTCAGGGACTGAGTAAGCACCTGACCCCCTTGACATGTGCCATGAGGACAGAATCTCCTTTCGCATGTTTGCTCACAGGGAAGCAGAGCTTTTACACACTACTCATACACTTGTGGAGACAAGTGACCTTTCACAAAGGACACCAACAAGAACTGTCAAGGTTTTGTGGAAAAATTACGGAAAAGGAGTAAGACATATTCTTCAAACAAACAAACCTTCCCAACTTCATATGATCAAGATTTTTCCAGAAATAAGTATAAGTTCTTGTTACACTGGAGAACAGCATACATCACACAAGAGTATAATTTCTAAAACTAAGCTCCTGATGTTCTCTGGCTTTCACTAAGCCTGCTCATTACCAATACAAGCCATATCCTCTAACGTTTATCTGGGAAATGGAAATGAGCAGCTAACTAAGACAGGATCTCTAGGATCTTCTCTTGCAAACAGACACCTACAACCAGGTTAAAAGGACACAATGACCCACTGAACCCAGGTGACTCTATCACTCAACTTTCTGGGTGAATACAATCAAGTTGGTAATCCAGGGAGAAGGAATTTAACATGAGTATCTTTTATTTTTACACCTGATTTATATTCTTCTCTTCTTTCACTTAAAGAAAATTTTAATTAACGTATGTATTTTTGGCTGTGCTGGGTCTTTGTTGCTGTGCAGGCTTTTCTCTAGTCCTAGCACACACAGGCTTCTCTTTGCAGTGGGTTCTCTTGTTGCAGAGCATGGGCTCTAGAGCATGCAGGTTTCAGTACCTGTGGCTCCCGGGCTCTAGAGCACAGGCTCAATAGTTGTGGCACACGGTCTTCAGTGTGCCTTGGCATGTGGGATCTTCCTGGACCGGGAATGGAATCTGTATCTCCTGCACTGGCAGGTGGATTCTTTACCCCTGAGCCACCAGGGAAGCCCCTTCCACTCCTACGTAAGCTTCCACAGGATAAATTTCCTCTTGCGGACAAGTATTGTTCAACAAGCATGGACAGTGAAAGTCAGTTATCCTTCTTATCTGTCCACGGATCTCAGGAGAGAACTCCAAATAAAGCTGAACGCATGAGGCCCCAACATTAAACTTCTCCAAAGACATGCATCAAAAACAGATGAAGGTTTTACTTAAGAAGACACATACCTCATGCACTTATGCTGGCACTCTGATGAGCCAGTTATTGTAAAGAGCAAATGTTACACTGGCTGTATGACACTGTACAAAGCCCAGCCTTTCAGCCTGTTCCATTCTCTCTCTCTCTCTCTCTCTCACACTCCCCACCCCTCCCAGACACACGCCTTCACACACAGCAATCTACCAGCAGTGCTCATCTCTGAACCCTAGAGAGAGTAAGTCATGCGTACATACACAAAGAACACACAACTCCTGAGTATAAGCAATCAATCGTCTTCAAAAGGCAGTCAACCAATAAACAAAAATATTCTCTTTATCTGAAATATTAAGCTGGATTTTCTCAGGGATTAAACTGCTTTCTGACAACATATTTTAATAACAGCATGAACTAAGTTGCTGACAAAGACCACAAAGAATATACATAAAAAACCTGTACTCAGTCAGCAACCTTCTACAGAACACCAGGAGAACAGAGGACAAAAATAAAGAATGCAATAGCACCAAAAGGATAAACTACTTAGATGTCAACTAACCAAAGCAATCCAGCAATACAATGCAATCCCAGTGGATTATTTTTTTGACAGAAATAGAAAATCCACCTCAACATTCACATGGAATCTTAAAGGAAATCAGATGGCCAAAACAACCCTGAAAAGGATGAATAAAGCTGGAGAACTCATATCCTCTGACTGAAATTTATTACAAAGTTATGGCAATTAAAACAGCATAGCACTGGTGTAAGAACAGATATACAGACCAATTAAACGGAACACAGAGTACAGAAATATGTCCTCACATATATAGCCAACTGATTTTCAAAAAGGATACCAAAAGCATTCAATGGGGAAAGTATAGTCTTCAGACAAATGGTATTCAGAAAACCGGATTATCGACATGTAAAAAGGATGAAGCTGGACCCTTACTTATATTATATACAAAAATTAACTCAAAGTGGACCACAGACCTAAATAAGAGCTAAAACTATGAAACTCTTAGGAGAAAACATAGAGGAAAACTTCATGACACTGATTTTGCAACAACTTCATGAATATAAAAGTGAAAGCATAGGCAACAAGAGAAAAAACTGATAAATTGAACTTCATCAAAACAAAGCACTTTTGCATCAAAAGATACTATCATGGAAATAAAAAGACAACAGAGAAAAAGTTTATATAAGGAATCAATATTCAGAATATTTAAAGAATTCCTAAAACTCAACAACAAAAAAAAAGCCAATTAAAAAATGAGCAAAGGGCTTAAACAGACACTTCTCCAAAGAAATAAAACAAGTGGCAAATAACCATATAAAAAAATCTCAATCTCATTAGTCATTAGAAAAATATAAATCAAAACCACAATGAGATACAAATTTATATCTACCAATATGGGGTTTCAGTAAGAAAAATGAAAAATAACAAGTGATGAGCATATAGCAAAACTGGATTCCTCAGCACTGCTGATGGGAATGTAAAATGGTGCAGCCACTACAGAAACTAGTTTGGTGGTTTCTAAAAAGGGAAACAAAGAATTATTGTAAGAACCAGAAATGCCACTGCTAGGTACTTACCCAAAAGAACGGAAAGCAGAGGCTTGAACAGATACATGAACACCAATGCACACAGCAGCATCATTCACAATAGCCACAAGGTGGAAAAAAACCATTACAAATGAATGGATGAACAAAATACGGTCTATAGAGGCAATGGAGTATTATACAGCCATATGAAGTAATAGATTTTGATATATGTTATAAAATGGTGACCCTGAAGACATTATGCTTAATGACATAAGCTGATACAGAAGAAAAAAATAATACATGATTTCACTTTTATGAGGTACCCAGAAGAAGCAAATTCACAGACACAGAAAGCAGACCAAGGATTACTAAGGGCTGGTGGGGAAAGTGAAAGAGTTATTACTTGATAGGTTAGTTTTGAGTGTAATAGTGGTGATGGTGACACAGCATTGTGAATGTACTTACAGCCACTGACTTAGGCTACCCACTCCAGTATTCTAGCCTGGAGAATCCCACGGACTGTATAGTCCATGGGGTTGCAAAGAGTTGGACACAACTGAGTGACTTTCACTTCACTTAAAGTCCTGGCAATAAAAATATAATATTAATCTCAAATTTTTACATGGGCTAAAATTAAGGAATGTGCGATGTATTAGCTTTAGATATTTTAGCAAAACATTCCATTCAAAGTAAATACCAGTGAACTACAGTAAAAATAATTTATTCTCTTTGTAGGATATCTGAGGATGGGCAGCAATAAATCCTATACCTCAAGCTTAAACAACTAAGAAACTTCTGATTTATCATGAAAGGAAGAGGTATTTTTAGAAACTATATCTTCAGGACACCTCCTCATTCATTTATTTCTGGAATAATAAAACTAGTTTACATCCAACAACTGCTACATGTCTAAATATACTAATAAGTCCAAAGTAAAGTTCTTTGATTTTATTTTTTTATATTAAAAATAGTAAAATTCAATACACTTCTGTTTTTAATTAAAGTCTCTTACCCACACATACAGAGGATAGTTTTTCTGTAGATTCATCTCCTTTTGTTGCTTTTCTTTTGGACATTCCAACAGTCTTTTTGTATCCTTTTTTGGCTTGATCCACCAGAAGATGAAATTCATCCTGATGTTTTTTACCTGAATTCAAAAGAGGTCAGTAAATCAGGACTATAAAAGGTACACGTACGTCCACAATCGACAAAGTGAACATCAAGAACATAATCAGTTCAGTTCAGTCACTCAGTTGTGTCCGACTCTTCACAACCCCATGAATCGCAGCACTCCAGGCCTCCCTGTTCATCACCAACTCCCGGAATTCACCCAGACTCACGTCCATCGAGTCAGTGATGCCATCCAGCCATCTCATCCTCTGTCGTCCCCTTCTCCTCCTGCCCCCAATCCCTCCCAGCATCAGTCTTTTCCAATGAGTCAACTCTTCGCATGAGGTGGCCAAAGTACTGGAGTTTCAGCTTCAGCATCATTCCTTCCAAAGAAATCCCAGGGCTGATCTCCTTCAGAATGGACTGGTTGGATCTCCTTGCAATCCAAGGGACTCTCAAGAGTCTTCTCCAACCCCACAGTTCAAAAGCATCAATTCTTCGGCGCTCAGCCTTCTTCACAGTCCAAATCTCACATCCATACATGACCACAGGAAAAACCATAGCCTTGACTAGATGAACCTTTGTTGGCAAAGTAACGTCTCTGCTTTTGAATATGCTATCTAGGTTGGTCATAACTTTCCTTCCAAGGAGTAAGCGTCTTTTAATTTCACGGCTGCAGTCACCATCTGCAGTGATTTTGGAGCCCAAAAAAATAAAGTCTGACACTGTTTCCACTGTTTCCCCATCTATTTCCCATGAAGTGATGGGGCCAGATGCCATGATCTTTGTTTTCTGAATGTTGAGCTTTAAGCCAACTTTTGCACTCTCCTCTTTCACTTTCATCAGGAGGCTTTTTAGTTCTTCTTCACTTTCTGCCATAAGGGTGGTGTCATCTGCATATCTGAGGTTATTGATATTTCTCCCGGCAATCTTGATTCCAGCTTGTGCTTCTTCCAGTCCAGCATTTCTCATGATGTACTCTGCATAGAAGTTAAATAAGCAGGGTGACAATATACAGCCTTGACGTACTCCTTTTCCTAATGGAACCAGTCTGTTGTTCATGTCCAGTTCTAACTGTTGCTTCCTGACCTGCATACAAATTTCTCAAGAGGCAGATCAGGTGGCCTGGTATTCCCATCTCTTTCAGAATTTCCCACAGTTTATTGTGATCCACACAGTCAAAGGCTTTGGCATAGTCAATAAAGCAGAAATAGATGTTTTTCTGGAATTCTCTTGCTTTTTCCATGATCCAGTGGATGTTGGCAATTTGATCTCTGGTTCCTCTGCCTTTTCTAAAACCAGCTTGAACATCAGGAAGTTCACGGTTCACATATTGCTGAAGCCTGGCTTGGAGAATTTTGAGCATTACTTCAAGAACACAAATGTGCTCAAGAACAGCACCCTTTGAACTCATTTACAATGAATTTAAGAAGCCTGGCGGTTGTGGGGCGGAGGCGGGGGCGGGGGGAGATGCTGTGGCAACCTTCTTTTATATTAGTATCTTCTCCTTTTCTCAGATACAGACTTGAAACATAACATTCCTAGTTTACATCTGTAGGTTTCTTCCCACATCCCATACTCGTTTAAAAAAGCTTTTTGTTAGAGCATGAAAGAGGCCGTTTTCTTAAATATTTCCAAAAGACACCAGTCTAACTTCTAAGATATAACCGTACTAGGAGGAAGAATATTAACTGAGTTTAAAAGTAGAAGTTTCTAGGAAAGATGGATAAAAACAAAGAATACCCACTTTAATTCCCCCTTTTCCTTCACATTTCTTGCCTGTTTTCTAACAGAACCCCTTTGATAATCTAAGACCCCCACCACCATCAATCTATCTTGGTATATTATAATTAATCAATCTTAATTTACTACTACTTCAAACACCTCTGAAGATAATTTAAGCTTGACCTCCAGGTCACCACTATTAATGTACATTAATTTACTCAATAAAGAGTAGCCACTCATTCATTGTTAGAGCATGGATTTGAGGACATCTATTTTTTATTCTGAACCAAGGTTCAAACAGCTGAGGTTGCAAACACTGCTGCTGCTGCTAAATCACTTCAGTTGTGTCAGACTCCATGCGACCCCACAGACGGCAGCCCACCAGGCTCCCCTGTCCCTGGGATTCTCTGGGCAAGAATATTGGAGTGGGTTGCCATTTCCTTCTCCAATGTATGCATGCATGCCAAGTCTCTTCAGTCATGTCTGACTCTGTGAGACCCCATGGACAGCAGCCGACCAGGCTCCCATGGACAGCAGCCGACCAGGCTCCCCTGTCCAGAGGATTCTCCAGGCAAGAATACTGGACTGGGTTGCTATTTCCTTCTCCACTTAAACACTGTTAGCAACCTTAAACACTTAAGTCATGGTCTAAAATGTTGTTGTAAATTCTATACAATTTTAGAGTCATACTGCAAATAATTAAAAGTTTTTAAACTGTTTTCATCCAATAACCACCTTGTTCCTTGAACATTAGGGAGAGACTGTTCCTGATTCCAACATATTTATGTGTATGGTATGTGTATGCAAACTCCCAGTGAAACTAATGTGTTGGGCTGTAAAGTGTCTGGTAGGTTTTAAATAAGAGACTGGCTAAAATCTCAGGAACAAATAAGTTGCCCATAAAGATTATTAGGAAAACTGAGCTCTTCAGAAACAGGTGAGATCTTATGATTAGGCAAGAGCAACAGCACTATGGGGTCTACATAATCTAATCAGCTCTGTTAACAAGTCTCCTCCACTGTTAATTTATGGATTATGGATTTAAGAATTACTCAAGAAACTTCCTAATGTAATCTCGTAACAGTTAAGAAGGCTTAATGACTTTGTCTTCTGAAGGAATAAAATCCCAGGTTTAAAAAAGAGATTTTCTTTTTAAATCTAATTACCCCTCCAGCTAGACTAGAAACAAAAGTAAATGGCAACCACTGCTCCAGCTTTGGCCCAAGAAGTCCAACAACAACTGCTCAAAAAGTGAACAATGCCAAGAGATTATGACTGATAAAATCGTTCCTATTCATTTCTCCACCTCATTTTAGGAGTAATGCCATTTGGCAAGCAAAACTTCAGAGTTTAAATTCAATGCCCTGAATTTACCTCTTAAAAGTTTTAAGTGGATCAGATAGTGGCAGGAGCAGATGAATAAGCTCACATGCAACCAAGTCATATTCTTCAAGATTTTTAGTCCTTGAATCATACCTTTCTGCCTTGCCAAATGGAAATATAATATTCTCTAGTGCCAAGTCAAGTCCTTCATACCCTGACTACCTTCACTGCTCTTTTTAGAGCATATTTTACACCCAGAGTATCTCTGGGTCTGCCCATGAACCCAGGGGTGAACCAAAACCAGGATCCAAGAGTGGCACAGACTCAAGCCTGTCCAGTGACACCAATGAGATACATACTCATCTACTTTATATCACAGGAAGAGTTTGAAGTCAGGGTCTCCCAAAATAAAATCTCATGTCTTTTTTTTACCAACTAGCTATGACATTCATGCAATGAAACATGGATGAAGAACAGATTAATAGTAAAAGCTAACACTCACTATGGGATTATTCATTCAACTGTGAACTGACTAGCCTCACTTTAAATTTATGATCATAAGTCTCAAATGAGCACTCAGCACTATCATACAACTTTTCTACCTTTCTCCAGTAAACTTTTACAATTCTCCAAAATGACAACTTCACACTTCCGCCAAAACTGCAACACTTCCTTTTCAGTTGGGCTCACATCACTCTGAAAATACAGGTAAGTTCTAACAGGAACTCTGACATCTTACAACTATTACTACTTCATCTGTGCACACATGATCTATCTTCCCTCGCAGTGAGCATGCAAAGGCTGTCCTTGCTGCATTTAAGGACCAAGCTCTAATTTATGCTCTGGATTCCATTAAGGCCTTCTCAAGGACGTAATGTATGCAATTATCCTTTCCTGTAACACCAACTTCTCCTCTCTTTTGAATCTTTCCCACTGCATACAAGTAAGTTTGGGATGGGATTGTGCTTTTGAAAGTTAGAGTGTGGGTTGTGAATACAACTTAGTAGGTCCAGATCAGCATCTTTTTCTTAATAAAACAAAAAGAATAGGATAAAAAGTGCCAGAGTGCATTAAAACGGAAAGAGGAAACAACCAAGATGTCCTTCAGTAGGTTAACAGATAATCAATCAAACTGTGGTATATCCAGAAAGTGGAGTGTCAACCAGTTCTGAGAAGAAATGAGCTATCAAGGCATGAAAAGACAGAAGAGCCTTACACGAACAGTACTAAGTGACACAAGGGGCTTCCCAGGCGGCACAGTGGTAAAGAATCTGCCGGTCAATGCAGGAGATGTAAGAGACATGGGTTCTATCCCTGGGTTGGAAAGGTCTCCTGGAGGAGGGCACAGCAACCCACTCCAGTATTCTTGCCTGGAGAATCCCATGGTTAGAGGAGACTGGCAGGTAACAGTCCATGGGGTTGCAAAGAGTTGGACGTAACTGAAAAGACTGAGCAGGCAGGCACATAAGTGAAAGTAGACAATCTGAAAAGGCTACATACATACTATATAATTCCAGCCATATATAGGATATTCACAAAAAGGCAAAACTATGGAGACAGTGAAAAGATCAATGCCTGGGGTTGAGGGTGAGGAAGGGAGATGAACAGATGAAGCACAGAGGACTTCAGGGGCAGTGAAAACACTCTGTATGATATTGTATTGGTAGATACACGTCACTAATTTGTCAAAACCCATAGGATGTACAACACCAAGAGAGAACCTAGAAGTAAATTACAGACTGTGTTTGATTATGAGTGTCAGTGTAGGCTCAACAACTGTAACAAATATACTACTCTAGTGTGGGGATGTTGGTATTTGCAGAGGTTATGCATGTGTGGAGGCAGGGAACACACAGGAATTCTGTAATTTGTCCCCGCTTTTAAAAAAAAGTAAGATCAGTTATGGTTTGGATAAGCATAACCAAGTGGTTTTGGAAGTCAATTATCTCAATACTTTTATTTTTTCAAAGTCACTAAAGAAATTCTGAAAAAAAATGACAGAAAACAATTTTTTCTAATGTTGGAGACAGTCAAGGTCAAGGACGGTGCATACGAACATCATTTGAAAATATCTAAATACAACCTTGTAAAAACATGGAAAGATTAAAAATTGTTTTGCAAAATTTATTTCAGTAATATGCGTGCATACAGTTAACAGTAATATAAAATAAAAATTTCACTGTGAGTTGCAGTAAAAACAGATCAGATAACCACTGGGTTAAGTATCTTCCAACTTTAAAGTGAAAGTTGCTCAGCCATGTCCGACACTTCAAGACCCCATGGACTCTACAATCCATGGAATTCTCCAGGCCAGAACACTGGAGTGGGTAGCCTATCCCTTCTCCAGGGCATCTTCCCAACCCAGGGATTGAACCGGGGTCTCCTGCATTGCAGGCGGATTCTTTACCAACTGAACTATCAACAAACAAAACCGTCCCTGGACCCAGCACCCACCTCCAGCTTTGACTTCATTTCTCTCTCTTACTGACACAGTGAAACTTGCCCTAAGAGTTGTCTGCCTTCATATCTCCACTTCCTCACCTCAAATTTGGTCTCAATCAATTCTAAGTGCTTCTGATGTCTCCTGTCCTATGAAACCACTCTTGCCACAGTGTGTTGTGAAACATGAGTCATGAAATCAATTACCTGTCTCACAAACTGGATACTTTTCATATATTTTAACTAAAACAACACATGACAACAGTTTAAATGCAGAAGTTAATGTGAGTGAGAGTCAAGATGTCTCTAGTAAGCAAGACATTAAAGAGATTTGCAAAAACAGAAAGGAGTATTATTCTTCTCACTAACTTTTTTAAGATCAGACTTACTGAAAAATAATTTGCACAAAAAAATTTTTAAGTGGACAATCTGATGCATTTTAAGAGAATGTATAGCTGTGTTAGGGAGAAGGCAATGGCACCCCACTCCAGTACTGTTGCCTGGAAAATCCCATGGATGGAGAAGCCTGGTAGGCTGCAGTCCATGGGGTCACTAAGAGTCAGACACAACTGAGCGACTTCACTTTCACTTTCCACTTTCATGCATTGGAGAAGAAAATGGCAACTCACTCCAGTGTTCTTGCCTGGAGAATCCCATGGACGGAGAAGCCTGGTAGGCTGCGGTCCATGGGGTCGCACAGAGTCAGACACGACTGAAGCGACTTAGCAGCAGCAGCAGCAGCATAGCTGTGTTATCTACCAACACAACCATAAAACAAAAGATTTAAATTATCCACAGACTTCCTTTGTAGTCAGTCCCTGCCTTTTTCCACCTGTAGCCCCGGGCAGTACCAATCTGCTTTCTGTTACCATACTTCTGTCCTTTCTAGAAGGGTTCATAAGTGGAATTATACAGGGTGCTACCTTTTCAGTTTGGCTTTTCTGTTAGTATAATGTTTCTGAGATTCATCCTGTTGTTTCAAATGTCAGGGGTTAGTTCTTTTTTGAATGTATTGCAATGTGTTTATGGATACTGAGATTGTTTTCAGTTTAAGATAGTATGAATAACCTGCTGTAACATTTATCTGTAACACTCATCAAACTGTTGACTTATAAATAATGAACTTTATTTTTTGTAAACTACATCTTGACAAATCTGATTCTAAAAATCTAGGTGTGGATATATGCTTTCACTTCTCTTGGGTAAATAGCTAAGAGTAAGTAGGTGCATGTGTCAATTTATAACAAACTTCTAAACTGTTTACTTAAGCGACTGTATCTTTCTGTATTCTCACCAGAGATGTAGAAGAGTTTCATGTGCTCTACATCCTGGTCAACACTTGGTATTGTTTTTTCTTTTGTGTCATTAAAACAAGCATGTAGTATTATTTTACTGTTATTTTAATTTCTATTTTTCCAAAGATTCGTGACTAATGACTAACAAGACAAATGATATATTTTTCTGTAGTTATTTGGTATATGAGTATTTTCTTTTCTTGAGGAATCTGTTGAAATATTTGCCCTTTTAAAAAATACTGGGGATTGCCTAGCAGTCCAGTGGTTAGGACTCTGCTCTCACTGCTGAAGGCTTAGGTTTGATCCCTGGTTGGTAAACTAAGATACCAAAAGCCGTACAGTATGGCCAAATAAAAAAATAAAAAATACTACCTAGGACATATTATTGAATTATAAGAGTTCTTGATAAAATATAGATTCTAGCACTTTGTCAAATACAAATTTTATAATATTTCCTCATAATCTGTTACTTGCTTTTTCATTTTCATATCTGTCTTCTGAAGAGTAAAAGTTTTTATTTTAATAAGATAGAATGTATTACTTTTTTCCTTTTCTTTTATGATTCATACTATTTGTTAAAGGTGATCATGTTTACTGTGAATAAGAAATCTTATTTCTTCCTTTTAATCTGAGTATTCTTTCTATTTCTTGCCTTATCACACTGGCAAGAATCTACAGTATAATGCTGAATCCACAGAACAACGGTAAGAACAGTTATCTCTACCTTGTTTCCAGTCAGAAAAGAAACATTCACTATTTCACCATTAAATATGACATTAGTTGTAAGTTTTTCAGATCTCCTAAACTGAATTGATGCTTTCAAATTTGGACTCTTCAGAGTCCCCTGAACTGCAAGAAGAGCAAACCAGAAACCAAAGAAAATCAACCCTGAGTATTCATTGGAAGAACTGATGCTGAAGCTTAAGTTCCAATACTTTGGCCACCTGATGCGAAGAATGGACTCACTAGGAAAGATCCTGATTCTGGGAAAGATTGAAGGGGTGGCAGAGGATGAGATGGTTAGATAGCATCACTGACTCAAAGGAAATGAATTTGTGCAAACTCCAGGAGTTAACGGAGGACAGAGGAGCCTGGCAGGCTACAGTCCAGGGAGTCGCAGAGTCAGACACAACTTAATGACTGAACAACACATACAGGATTAATGAAATTCTTGTTTAGTAAGAGTTCTTCTAATTATTGAGTGTTCAATTTTGCAAATGCTTATCTGCATCTACTTAAAAAATTACACAGTGTTTTTCTTCTTCAGTCTATTAATGCACTGAATTATGTTGATTAATTTTCTAACATTAAACCAGTCATGCATTTTTAGGATAAGTGAAGTCACTCAGTCGTGTCCGATTCTTTGCGACCCCATGGACTGTAGCCTAACAGGCTCCTCCATTCATGGGATTTTCCAGTCAAGAATACTGGAGTGGGTTGCCATTTCCTTCTCCATCTTGGGATAAATCCCTTGGTTTAATAACTTGGTTATGCATTATCCTTTTATGTAATACTGGAATTGATTTACCAAAATACTGTTAAGAATTTTTGCATCTATGTTCATGAAGAATATTGGTCAAAACTTTAAGGCAGGAAGTATTCCTTCCTTTTCAATTTTTTAGAAGAATTATTTTAGAATTGGTATTATTTCCTTCCTTATGTATTTCATAAAATTCAGCACCGAAGCCATTTGGATCTGGAATTTTCTTCCTGGGGATGCAAATTCAATTTAGTTCCCAGATGAAGGAATATTCATGCTTATCTACTTTTCCTTGACTGCTGCTGCTGCTGCTGTCACTTCAGTTGTGTCCAACTCTGTGTGACGCCATAGATGGCAGCCCACAAGGCTCTGTAGTCCCAGGCAAGAACACTGGAGTGGGTTGCCATTTCCTTCTCCAATGCATAAAAGTGAAAAGTGAAAGTGAAGTCGCTCAGTCGTGTCCGACTCTTTATGACCCCATGGACTATAGCCCACCAGGTGCCTCTGTCCATGGAATTCTCCAGGCCAGAATACTGGAGGGGGTTGCTATTCCCTTCTCCAGGGGATTTTCCTGACCCAGGGATCGAACCCAGGTCTCCTGCATTGCAGGCAGATTCTTTACCGTCTGAGCCACCAGGGAAGCTCTGGTTCTATTAATTGATTTTTCTCTTTTCTAGGATCTTTTTTTTTTTGCTTCTTTGAATGCCTGGTAATTTCAATAGGATACTGTTAATTTTATATTGTTGATGGCAAAATTTCATTCTATCCTTAAACTGTATTGTAATTTATTCTGCTGCTGCTGCTAAGTTGCTTCAGTCAAGTCCAACTCTGTGCTACCCCATAGTTGGCAGCCCACCAGGCTCCTCCATCCCTGGGATTCTCCAGGCAAGAACACTGGAGTGGGTTGCCATTGCCTTCTCCAATGCATGAAAGTGAAAAGTGAAAAGTGAAAGTGAAGTCACTCCGTCGTGTCTGACTCTTTGCGACCCCATGGACTACAGCCCACCAGGCCCCTCCGTCCATGGGATTTTCCAGGCAAGAGTACTGAAGTGGGGTCCCATTGCCTTCTCCGGTAGTTTATTCTGAAGCACATCAAACTAGTTGGAGTCAACAAAATCATTTCATGCTTTGCTTTCAAATTTTATCAGGGCAAATTATCAGGAGAAGAGAATGAGAACACAGCCAAAGAAAGACTGAGTAAAAATATCTCCAAAAGATGTAACTGGTAAAGGACTTATTCAAAATAAATAAAGAACTTTTAAAACTCAGTAAGAAAATGAACAACCCAATTAAAAAATAGGCAGAAGATCTGAGCAAAAAAGATTTACCAAAGAAGATATGTAGATGACAAGTAAGCATAGGAAAAGATGCTCCACATCATGTCATTAGAGAATTGCACATTAGAACAATGAGATACCACTATACACCTAACAGAAAGGCAAAAATCCAAACACTAACACCACCATATGCAGTGGGAATGCAAAATGGCACAGACACTTCCAAAGGTAACTTGGCAGTTTCTTAAAAAACTAAAGGTACCTTATGACCCAGCAATCACATTCTTTAGTATTTACCCGAATGAACTGAAAACTTATGTCCACACAAAAACTCACACATGAACATTTAATTATAGTTTTTCTCATAATTGCCAAAAGAGGCAACCAAGATATTCTTCAGTAAGGGAACTGGTCATTGAACTTTGGTACATCCAGAAAATAGATTATTCAGCTCCTAAAAACAATGAGCTATAAAGCCATGAAAAAACTTAGAGGAAGCTTAAATGCATTACTAAGGAAAAGACTATATACTGTATGAATCCAACTGTATGACATTTGGGAAAAGACAAAACTATGAAGATAGGAATAAGATAAGTGGTTGCCAGGGGTTAGGGATAAAGATGAGGCGCACATAGCATTTTTAGTGCAACGAAACTATTCCTGTGTGCCACAACAGTAGAAGTATAGCACTGGATGTTTGTCAAAACCCACAGAATATATAATACCAAGAATGAACTCTAGATAAACTGTGCATTCTGAGTGATAACAAGGTGTCAATGTAGGTTCATCAGTTATAAGAAATGTACCACTCTGGTGGGGGTTGTTTAGAGTAGGAGAGCCTGTGCGTGTGTCAGATCAGGAGAAACATAGGAACTATCAATATTTTCCACTCAACTTTGCTGTGAACCTAAAACTGGCCTAAAAAAGTCTGAAAAAAATTTTGTTATTAAGGAAAATTAAAGCAGCAAGTAGCCTAGAGCAGGGATCAGCAAATAATAGTCCAAGGGTCAAATGCAACCCATGGCCAATTTTTGTATGGTCCTCAAGCTAAGACTGGTACTCATATTTTAGAAAGGATTATAAACAAACAAGAACATTTGACAAAGACCATATGTAGCCTGCAAAGCCTAAACTATGTACTATCTGGCCTTAAGGTAGTTAAGCTTTACTAACAAAGCAGTAACATCTTTCTGAGGCTTCTGCCTAAAGCCTTACACACTAAGAAGTTTTTTCAAGTGTGCCTGGTGGCTGTTGAAATTCAAGCTGTTTCCTGTCCTGTGTGAACTCCAGAATTCTTCTGGAACTAACCTTTCCAAGTTTTTCTCTGGTCTTGGGAAGTTTCCTCTCATTCAAGGCTAGAAGGCTAGGTAGCCAAACACTTGCCCAGATCTTTCTATAGATCTTTAGAGCTCTGTTCTCTCTGTGGGTCCCTCCTTTCTGAGACTCTGTCCTGTCACCATGGCCTCCACAACTTTGATTTCTGTTGTACCTATTCAGTGATACAACAAGATTATTTTGGGCTCCCCCCACCCAGGGCCATAAAACCGCCTGCCAGGTGCTGGAGCTGTAGAGCTCATCATTTTATTTGTTCTCTTTCTCTCAGGGATAACAGTCCTGTGCTACCTTTTTTCCAATATCTGAAAATCCATTGGTTTATATATTTCATCTGGTTTTCAAGCTTCTAAGGGGGGAAAGTAAGTATAGTCTGTTATTCCATCTGGGCTAGGAATAGAAATCTCCATTTACTTTGATTTTTGTGTATTGGGAAAGTTTTTTTTTTTTCCTTACCAAAATATGGTATGATTTTTTTTTAATATAAATTTATTTATTTTAATTGGAGGTTAATTACTTTACAATATTGTATTGGTTTTGCCATACATCAACATGAATCCACCACAGGTATACACGTGTTCCCCATCCTGAACCCCCCTCCCACCTCCCTCCCCGTATCTTCCCTCTGGGTTGTCCCAGTGCAACAGCCCTAAGCAACCAGTATCATGCATCGAACTAAAAATTTTATTTGACTATAGTTGCTTTACAATGTGTTAGGTTCTGCTGTACAGAAAAGTGAATCAGCTACTGTTGCTAAGTTGTGTCTGACTCTTTGTGACCCAATGAACTGCAGCATGCCAAGCTTCTCTATCCATCACTGTCCCCCTGAGTTAGTTCAAACTCAAGTCCATTCAGTCAGTGATGACATCCAACCATCTCATCCTCTGTCATCCCCTTCTCCTCCTCCCATCTCAATCTTTCCCAGCATCAGGGTCTTTTCCAATGAGTCAGCTCCTTGCACCAGGTGCCCAAAGTACTGGAGCTTCAGCTTCAGCATCAGTCCTTACAATGAATATTCAGGGTTGATTTCCTTTAGGATTGCCTGGTTTGATCTCCTTGCAGTCCAGGGGACTCTCAAGAGTCTTCTCCAACATCATAGTTCAAAAGTGTCAATTCTCTGGCGCTCAGCTTTCTTCACAGTCCAACTCTCACATCCACACAAGATTACTGGAAAAATCATAGTCCTTACTATAAAGACCTTTGTGTGCAAAGCGATGGTTCTGCTTTTTAATATGCTGTCAACGTTTGTTATCATGAGAAACTCTGGAATGGATGAAGCACAAGCTGGAATCAAGACTGCCGGGAGAAGTACCAATAACCTCAGATATGTAGATGACAGCACCCTTATGGCAGAAAGTAAAGAAGAACTCAACATTCAGAAAACAAAGATCATGGCATCTGGTCCCATCACTTCATGGGAAATAGATGGGGAAACAGTGGAAAGTGTCAGACTTTATTTTTGGGGGCTCCAAAATCACTGCAGATGATGACTTGGAAGGAAAGTTATGACCAACCTAGATAGCATATTGAAAAGCAGAGACATTACTTTGCCAACAAAGGTCCGTCTAGTCAAGGCTATGGTTTTTCCAGTGGTCATGTATGGATGTGAGAGTGGAACTGTGAAGAAAGCTTAGCGCTGAAGAATTGATGGTTTTGAACTGTGGTGTTGGAGAAGACTCTTGAGAGTCCCTTGGACTGCAAGGAGATCCAACCAGTCCATTCTAAAGGAGATCAGTCCTGGGTGTTCTTTGGAAGGAATGATGCTAAAGCTGAAACTCCAGTACTTTGGCCACCTCATGTGAAGAGTTGACTAATTGGGAGAGATTGGGGGCAAGAGAAGGGGACAACAGAGGATGAGATGGCTGGATGGCATCACCAACTTAATGGACGTGAGTTTGAGTGAATTCCAGGAGTTGGTGATGGACAGGGAGGTCTGGCATGCTGCGATTCGTGGGGTCGCAAAAGTCAGACACGACTGAGTGACTGAAGTGAACTGAAACATGTTTTTAGTTATGCTATTTCTGTCCATGAATATTCCATTCTCTTCCCTTTATTAAAATCAATATTTCTCAAAAAAAAAAAAAAAAAAAAAGAAGAACTAAAGAGCCTCTTGATGAAAGTGAAAGAGGAGAGTGAAAAAGTTGGCTTAAAGCTCAACATTCAGAAAACTAAGATCATGGCATCTGGTCCCATCACTTCATGGCAAATAGATGGGGAAACAGTGGAAACAGTGGCTGACTTTATTTTGGGGGGCTCAGAAATCACTGCAGATGGTGACTGCAGCCATGGAATTAAAAGATGCTTGCTCCTTAGAAGGAAAGTTATGACCAACCAAGACAGCATATTGAAAAGCAGAGACATTACTTTGCTGACAAAGGTCCATCTAGTCAAAGCTATGGTTTTTCCAGGAGTCACATAGGGATGTGAGAGTTGGACTACAAAGAAAGCTGAGCACAGAAGAATTGATGCTTTTGACCTATGGTGTTGGAGAAGACTCGAGTCTCTTGGACTGCAAGGAGATGCAACCAATCCATCCTAAAGGAAATTGGTCCTGAATATGCATTGGAAGGACTGATGCTGAAGCTGAAACTCCAATACTTTGGCCACCTGATGTGAAGAACTGACTCACTTGAAAAGACCCTGATGCTGCGAAAATTTGAAGGCAGGGGTAGAAGGGGACAACAGAGAATGAGAGAGTTGGATGGCATCACTGACTCAATAGACATGAGTTTGAGTAAACTCTGGGAGTTGGCAATGATTGTTCCATGTTTAGTCCTAACTGTTGCTTCTTGATCTGTATATAGATTTCTCAGGAGGCAGGTAAGGTGGTCTGGTATTCCCATCTCTTTAAGAACTTTCCAGTTTGTTGTGATCCACACAGTCAATCCACACATTGTCAATGTGTCAATCCATACACTGAATCACCTGAAAATATACATATACTCTCTCTTTTTTGGACTTTCTTCCCATTTAGGTCACCACAGGTCATTAAGTAGATTTCCCTGTGGTATACAGCAGGTTCTCAATGGTTGCCTATGTAATACATAGTGTCAATATGCATATATGTCAATCCCAATCTCTCAATTCTCCCCACCCCCCTATCCCTCTTGGTATCCACATATTCAGTCTTTACAGCCATGTCTCTATTTCTGCTTTGCAAATAAGATCACCTATTATCATTTTTCTAGATTCAACACAGATGTGTTAATATATGATTAAAATACATTACTTATGATTGACATTAACATGTAGTGAACTTATTGTTGTTTATAAGTGAGTTAAAATATTTTTGAAATCTCCTGGTTTTAATTTTTCTTAGACCCATGTGTTATTTGGAATTGTATTATTTAGTTTCCAAATTATCTGGTGACTTTACAGAGGGCTTTGTTGCTGATTTCTAATTTATTTCATCTTGTGGTAAAGGACAGACTCTTTGTACTGAACGAATTCACAAGGTGAACCTTCTGCACATCCCCAGGGCTCGCTCTCTCTGTGCTACTTTCTCCTCTCCACACTCTGTCTTGCAAACCTTAGCTCCTTCAGCTTCCCTGGTCTTTCTTTCTCCTTAACTCAAGAGCCCACCAGGCTCTGCCTGGGAACCCCTGCTTTCAGCCTAGGAACTGTTACAGTGCTCGTCTCACTTTTTCATCTCTCAGAGATTCCTGTCCTTTGTTATCGTTGTTTCTAACATCTTGAAAACTATTTCATGTGTTTTGCCCATTTACCAGTGGTTGTTTTTTGGGGAGGGTGGAGAGGGGTAGAAGCAGAACTGGCCAGAAGCAGAACTCCCCTAAACTCTAATCTGTAATATGATACACACTGACAACTATAACCCACACAAACAAAAGTTCTTTGGTGTGCTAGACAAATTTTAAGAGTGCACAAAGGCTTAGAGAACTGAGAGAACTGTTGCTCTAAACTTTGCAACGTCCCAGGGCTTAGTTTTAGGCTTTGTTCCCCACAGCACTCTCCTCCCAGGTAATTTAAGTATACAATTTTAAATCACTCATCTGTTTAGTTAGGTAGATTCATCCATTCATACCTAATTCTCTTTTCCACTTGAATATCCACTAGAAAGCCAAATGTAACATAGCAAAATAGGAATTCTGATCCCTTTCCCTATCCACAATCCTTGCCCTGGTCTCCATCTCAGTAAATGGCATCATCATTTCTCCAGCTGCTTGAACCAAAAACATAGGTTCCTGATTCCTCTTTTAGTCATAGGGGTATGTTCAATTCATCAGCAAATACTACTGGCTCTACTTCAAAAGTTTACCTTGAATTGTTGATTTTAGTTCTATGACCACTCTAGAAATGCCACATCTCTGGCCTAATTTACTAAAACAGCCTCACTTCCTACAGGTCTCTCACCTACTTAAAGGAATCTTCCTGGACCAGCAGCTTCATCACTTTCTACCCCTACCTGAAGTCACTTCATAGCACATAACATGAATCTGACACATCTTACTCACTTGTTTACTGTCTGACTATTCCCAATATAATGTAAGCTCCGCTTGAGCTGAGACATTATCTGCTTTTTGAATGTTATATTCCTAGTATCTAGAATATTGTCTGGGATACAATAACTGGTAACCAATAAATAGTACTTGAGTGAAGAGCCATCAGATTGGTTTTCTTACTATTTCTTGCCACCTTACAATTTATTCTCTATTCAGTAGCCATCATCTTTTTAAATGTAGATAAAATCATATTACTTGTCTTTCTAAACTCTCCAATGACTTCCCACTGCAGTAAGAATAAAACCCAAAATATATTCCTAAAAGGTCTTATGGGTCTGGCCCACCTCCCTACACACCACTCATCCCCTCCCCTTCACTCCATTCATACTCACCTACACCGTGTCTGCTTCAGGGCCTCTGTCTTTGATGTCCTCTCTGCCTGGACTACTATTCCTCCAGCTCTGTGAACCATTACTTTTATTTTAAGGTAACAATTCACCTTTTAATTTTAATTGTTACCTCATTTCAAAGGTCAACTCCTTAAGAAAAGCCTTTTCCTGATGACATTATCTAATGTCTCTATAATTTCTATCAAATTACTCCATTTTATTTTTTTATAGCTTGCCACTAAAGGAGACGTGGGTTGGATCCCTGGGTTGGGAAGATCTCCTAGAGTAGGAAAAGGCAATCCACTCCAGTATTCTTGCCTGGAAACTCCGTGGACAGACGAGCTCAGTGGGCAATACTCCAAGAGGTTGCAGAGTCAGACATGACTAAGCGTGCACACATATACACATCAAACATCAACTCTTTAAGGAAAGCCTTTTCCTGATGATATTATCTAATGGCCTCATCAGTTCAGTTCAGTCACTCAGTCGTGTCCAACTCTTTGCGACCCCATGAATTGCAGCATGCCAGGCCTCCCTATCCATCACCAACTCTCGGAGTTCACCCAAACTCATGTCTTCATAATTCCTATCAAATTACTGTGTTATTTTCTTTATAGCATCTGCCATCTAAAATTGTGGTATTTGCTGATTTATTGTTTTTAATGTCTGCTATTAGAATATGACAAATATCAAATATGACAATATGCTATTATCTCTATGACAAGTGGTTCTTGTCGCTGCTCTATACTCAGTATATAGAACAGCAGCTGACACATGGCAGATGCTCAATAAACATTTAGTGAATTAATGAACAACCTAATAAAAAAATAAAGGAAGAAATAAAGCTAACATGTCTTGCCTACTTAAGATTAAGCTGGTACTCTCAGAAAAAGTTTCAGGAGATAATCCCAGAGTGTTCATTAGAAGTTAGTTTTTCTTTTCTTGGCAAAGTATAAAACTATCTATTACCAAGGTAAAGACCATGAAGATTCCCAAAATATGTCTGTCATGGCAGTTAGGCAATTAGAGTAATTCTCTGTCAGGCTAAGATTCCACCTCTTAGCAATTCAGTCTTAACTAAGAAGACTTATCAAAAGCATTTGCAAACTGAAATCCATAGGTAATTTAATAAACTCATTTCATTCAACCCCACATCAAATATACTTTCTACAAATCTGGAACTAAGGCTCAAAATGATTTCACTATTTCTCTCCTCTTCTAAAAGAGGAAGTCATGAATACAAATCTATCCCAAAGACTGCTAAAGAAAATAAGATACAGCATCACAAAACCACCAAAGTTACTCAGTCATAAAATTAAGCTTTTTAAAAGCACTATAACCTGAAACTAAAGCTTAGTCCCTCAAAAAGAAGTTCCCAACTCAGATACAAAGCATGGCACAGGCAAAGGGCTTCAAGCTGAGCATCTGGTGAGTGTGGGTTTAATTTCCAGTCCTGCTTTTTACTAATAGTTATGTGGGCAATTTATCTAAGCCAAACAATAAATCAAGAGTAAAAGTAATATTTCCGATTATGTACAGATGCAATACCCGCTTTCCCAGAGAGTCTCCTGGAAAATGTATCCCACTAAAACAAGAAAAAAGAAGAGGTGGATTTGGATCCTGAAAATAAGTCAGCTGCCATAGGAGGGAGGCTAGGATACCCAGAAGACTGGTGACAGGGAGCCCCCCAGAGCAGCCATGAAGGAGGCCCAGAGAGAGCAGCCACAGTGGACTGCAAAAGAGCTGGGGCTGCTTCAGGCAAGAGGCTCCTGAGAGAAAAGTGAGTTGATGAACTATCTATGAGGTTCACTGTAAAGTGACTCACATTTCTGATGGAAAGTTTAGAGATAAATTAATACCATATAAATAGAAAACTAAGCACATGAAATGATTAATTATAGGAAAAACAGAACGTTTTCCTGAAAGGAATTACAAGTATAAGGACGGAAAAAATAATTTTCCCTTTAATGCTCTCAGTTCTTAGCTGGGGTGTTATAACAAAAGACAGATTTATATAAGAAAAACAAAACAGATGCTTATTAACATATATACCTCATGTGTTTACAGAAGACACCCAGAGAAAAACTCTTAAGCCACTCAGAGGTGATTTACAACACTGGCTTAAATATCATCTTCAGCTAGATTAATAAAAAAAAAAAAAAGAAAGGTGTGGGGGAGGCCAGTTATGGGGAGATGGCCAGGAAAAACACAGTAACCAAGAGTGAAATCTGTTATGCTGATTTAAGTCCAAGCCTTCTCCAGCAACAGGAAACTAACCTACTTCTAGGTTAGGGATAGAGAGGGGAGGAGGGACAGACGCCTTTGAGCTGTGCTGTGCTTAGTCACTTTAGTTGTGTCCGACTCTGTGCAACCCCATGGATTCTAAGTCCCCCCAGGCTCCTCCATCCATGGGGATTCTCCAGGCAAGAATACTGGCATGGGTTGCCATGCTCTCCTCTAGGCGATCTTCCCAACCCTGGGATCAAACTCAGGTCTCCTGCACTGCAGGTGGATTTTTCACCATCTGAGCCAAATGGAGGGGAGACAGAGAGCTTTTCTTTCTGTTGCTTCTCAAATGCCTTCTCCTCAAAGAAATATGCCACGGTGACATATTCTTGGGAAGTGGCATATTCTGCTACCCTTCATAACCACCATATGTATGCTAGCTGGTTCAAACTGTATACCAAGCTTATTAAAAAATTAGGACAATATTCAGAGCTTGAGAGGAAGGCGAAGAATCACGATTTAAAATGGAGCTAAGTTTTCATTTTTCAAATTAGGACTTTAATCAGTTGTTAACATGGAAAACTGAAAAATTCTCCAAGAAATAGTAGAAAGAATAATCTTTTATAAAAATGAAGGTAATTATTATAACAAAAGCCCAAAGGCTTGACAGTTGTTAGTTCAAGGAAATGGAAATGGAGACAGGTTGGTGGTGGAGGAGGCAGATTTTTTTATATAAGCCTTATAGAAATGTGATCTAAAAAAAGTATATTAAAACATTAACAAAAATGTTTTTAAAAAAGAAGAGCTATCAATGGCATATTTAGATCCTGATACTAAATGAAACTGTGACTAAAACTATAATGATAATAAGCACTTGAGCTTTAGGAAGTGCCCCCAAAGGTTTTTTTTGTTTTTTTTTTTTGTTTGTTTTTTAATTATCATTAAAGTATAAACTGTGGGAAATTCTCAAAGCGATGGGAATATCAGACCACCTGACCTGCCTCTTGAGAAACCTATATGCAGATCAGGAAGCAACAGTTAGAACTGGACATGGAACAACAGACTGGTTCCAAATAGGAAAAGGAGTACGTCAAGGCTGTATATTGTCACCCTGCTTATTTAACTTATATGCAGAGTACACCATGAGAAATGCTGGACTGGAAGAAGCACAAGCTGGAATCAAGATTGCCGGCAGAAATATCAATAACCTCAGACATGCAGCTGACACCACCCTTACGGCAGAAAGTGAAGAGGAACTCAAAAGCCTCTTGATGAAAGTGAAAGTGGAGAGTGCAAAAGTTGGCTTAAAGCTCAACATTCAGAAAACGAAGATCATGGCATCTGGTCCCATCACTTCATGGCAAATAGATGGGGAAACAGTGGAAACAGTGTCAGACTTTATTTTTGGGGGCTCCGAAATTACTGCAGATGGTGACTGCAGCCATGAAATTAAAAGACGCTTACTCCTTGGAAGGAAAGTTATGACCAACCTAGATAGCATATTGAAAAGCAGAGACATTACTTTGCCAACAAAGGTCCATCTAGTCAAGGCTATGGTTTTTCCAGTGGTCATGTATGGATGTGAGAGTTGGACTATGAAGAAAGCTGAGCGCCAAAGAATTGATGCTTTTGAAATGTGGTGTTGGAGAAGACTCTTGAGAGTCCCTTGGACTGCAAGGAGATCCAACCAGTCCATCCTAGAGGAGATCAGTCCTGGGTGTTCTTTGGAAGGAATGATGCTAAAGCTGAAACTCCAATACTCTGGCCACCTCATGTGAAGAGTTGACTCAATGGAAAAGACCTTGATGCTGGGAGGGATTGAGGGCAGGAGGAGAAGGGGACGACAGAGGATGAGATGGCTGGATGGCATCACCAACTCAATGGACATGAGTTTGAATGAACTCCGGGAGTTGGTGATGAACAGGGAGGCCTGGCGTGCTGCCATTCATGGGGTCACAAAGAGTCGGACATGACTGAGCGACTGAACTGACACAGGCACAGCTACCTGACTGACAAAACAGTGATGTGCTCACATCTGGTACCTGTGCACTTCCTCCTTCCTCCCCACAGGTCACAGCTGGACCTGCCCCTTCAAAGCTTAAAAAGTGAAAAAAGAAAACAGTTATCTTAGCACAACTAAGACATACCATTTATGGGATACTCAATCAGCAAATATTAACTCTCCACCATTGGCTGGGCACTTTAAATGTAAATTTAAATTGGAAACCAACCAAACAACCAAAGAATAAACAGCTACCTAATTGACAAAACAGTAATGTGCTTGCACTGGGAAAGACGCATACAAACATCATTAAGGAAAATGAAGTGACAAAGTTGGGAAGCTGGTAATAATGAATAAAATAAAAACTATTTTTGGCACAAATTTGCAAGCTACAGAGTACTGAAATTCTTTACAGAAACATTGTCACTGAGTGGTCTGAGGACAGGATGGTAAGTCAGGAATATTTCCATTTGAATCCCATTTTCTTCTCACAGAGATGCTTTGACAGCAACTAATTAATATTTGCAAAATGCTTAGTGATGAGCTCCAAGTATAATGTGAGTCACAAATTAAAGAGCAGGCACATTTGACAAAATTCAGTGCCCATTTATGATTAAAACTCTTCAAAAAATGAACATAGAAGGAACCTACTGCAACACAGTAAAGGCCATATATGATAAGCCTGCAGCAAACATTTATTCTCAATGGTGAGAAACTGAAAGCATTCCCCCTAAGACTAGGAAGAAGACAAGGGTGTTCGCTTTCACCACTATTACTCAACATAGTTCTGGAAGTCCTAGCTACAGCAATTAGAGAAGAAAAAGAAATAAAAGGAATCCAGATAGGAAAAGAAGTAAAGCTCTTACATTTTACAGATGACATGATAAAGGACATAGAAAACCCTAAAGATAGTATCTGAAAATTACTAGAGCTAATCAGTGAATTTAGCAAAGTTGCAGGATACAAAATCAATACACAGAAATCACTTGCATTTCTATGAACAATGAAAAATCAGAAAGAGAAATTAAGGCATCAATCCCATTCACCATTGCAACAAAAAGAATTAAATATCTAAGAATAAACTCACCTAAGGAGACAAAAGAACTGTACAGAAAATTATAAGACACTAATGAAAGAAATCAAAGAGGACATAAACAGATGGAGAGATATTCCATGTTCCTGGGTAGGAAGAATCAATATTGTGAAAATGATTATACTACCAAACCCCATCTACAGATTAAATGTGATATCCCTATCAAATTACCAATGGCATTTTTCACAGAACTAGAACAAAAAAATTCACAATTCATATGGAAACACAAAAGACCCAGAATAGCCAAAGCAGTCTTGAGAAAGAAGAATGGAGCTGGAGGAATCAACCTTCCTGACTTCAGATTATACTACAAAGCTACAGTCATCAAGACAGTATGGTACAGGCACAAAAACAGAAATAGAGACCAGTGGAACAAGATAGAAAACCCAGAAATAAACCCATGCACCTATGAGTACCCTATTTTTGATGAAGGAAGCAAGAATGTACAGTGGGGCTAAGACAGTCTCTTCAATAAATGGTGCTGGGAAAACTGGACAGCTACATGTAAAAGAATGAAATTAGAATACTTTCTAACACCATACACAAAGATAAACTCAAAATGGATTAAAGACCTAAATGTAAGACCAGAAACTATAAAACTCTTAGAGGAAAACATAGGTAGAACACTCGATGACATAAATCAAAGCAAGATCCTCTATGACCCACCTCCTAGATTAATGGAAATAAAACAAAAGTAAACAAGTGAGACCTGATTAAACTTAAATGCTTTTGCACAGCAAAGGAAACTATAAGCAAGGTGAAAAGGTAAACCTCAGAATGGGAGAAAATAATGGCAAATGAAACAACTGACAAAGGATTAATTTCCAAAATATACAAGCAGCTCATACAACTGAATACCAGGAAAACAAACAACCCAATCAAAAAGTGAGAAAAAAACCTAAACAGACATCTCTCCAAAGAAGACATATAGATGGCTAATAAACACATGAAAAGATGCTCAACACTGCTCATTATTAGAGCAATGCAAATCAAAATCACAATGAGATATCACCTCACACTGGTCAGAATGGCCATCATCAAAAAGTCTGCAAGCAATAAATGCTGCAGAGGGTGTGGAGAAAAGGGAATGCTCTTGCACTGTTGGTGGGAATGTAAATTGATATAGCCACTATGGAAGATGGTATGGAGATTCCTTTAAAAACTAGGAATAAAACCACCATATGACCCAGCAATCCCACTCCTAGGCATATATCCTGAGGAAACCAGGGTTGAAAAAGACACATGTACCCCATTGTTCATTGCAGCACTATTTACAATAGCTAGAACATGGAAGCAACCTAGATGTCCATCGACAGATGAATGGATAAAGAAGTTGTGGTACATATACACAATGGAATATTACTCAGCCATAAAAAGGAACACATTTGAGTCAGTTCTGATGAGGTGAATGAACCTAGAACCTATAACACAGAGTGAACTGAGTCAGAAAGAGAAAAATAAATATCACATTCTAACACACATATACAGAATCTAGAAAAATGACTCTGAAGAATTTATTTACAGGGCAGCAGTGGAGAAACAGACATAGAGAATAGACTTATGGACAAGGGGAGAGGGGAGGAGAGGGTGAGACGTATGGAAAGAGTAACATGGAAACTTATGTAAACTTTTACCATATGTAAAATAGCCAACGGGAATCTGCTGTATGGCTCAGGAAACTCACAAAGGGGCTTGGTACCAACCTAGAGGGGTGGGATGCGGAGGGAGACAGGAGGGAGGTTCCAAAGGGAGGGGATATATATATATACATATACCTATGGCTGATTCATGTTGAGGTTTGACAGAAAACAACAAAATTCTGTAAAGCAATTATCCTTCAATAAAAATATAAATTAAAAAAACAAAACAAAACTTGTAACTCATCAAAAAAAGAAAAGAGCAGGTACACGCTTGCAAAAAAAAAAGTCACTGTCTGAGTAAACATTCAACCAAAATTCAGTCTCTTAAGTAAAATTAACAGGAGGGGGTTTGCACTGAACATTAATATACAAAACATATTTTTAAAAAATTACTTAAGATGAAAAACCGCAAGCCAAGTCTTTTGCAAATAAAGAAAGTGTAGTATAACTTACGATATTTACTGTGAATTTCATCTATTTCCTTTTCTGTTTGGTTCTTTGTAAAAACCATTACCTAAAAAAATGAAATATTCTTAATTAAAAATTTTTTTAAATGACAAAAAAGAAATTAGTACAATAAACTTAAAAATCTCTAATGTGGATGTTTAAAATTGAGGAAAATAATCTCTCATCCCTGTTTTATATAGACCAAGAAGATTAACTCCTATTTACTTCTTTTAATACTGCAATTAATATATGTTTTACTTACATCAGTAGAGAATGCAACACTGATTCTACTAGAATATATAAAGCATTAACACAAAAGTCAATTAAATTTCCTATGTTCAATATTTAATTTTTCACATTTATTAGTACAACAGGTTACACAAGACTGAAGAGACATTTAGTAGGTCATTAATAAGGCAGATCTCCCTGTTTGTCTCCTATCTTTTCCCAATCTAACTCTCAAGTCTACCACAAAGGTAATATGTAGAGAACATGCAATACAAAACTTCATATGTTAAATTTCTAGTTCATTTTTTAAAATATTAAACTTCAAAGATCAAAAACGTACTGACACAATTCATTATAGTCTCCAACTTATAGTTAGCACACGGGTAATAATGAAATAAACAAAAATCTCATTTTTTTCCTATCTGATTATAAACTTACTTGCCTAAAGTTGTTGCTTTCCTTACAAACACGCTACCGATGGCCTAGAAAATGTCTACATGGGAGAGCCCAAAACACTTCCTCCAGTGTAAAGGACACAATGACTATTTTCTTCTTTGATACCCTTTCCTCAAGTTTTGGACCATCAAGCTAGAGGAAGGCAATAGTGAAGGAATTTAGGTCTCTGATTCCCTCAACAAGCTCAACAGATGCTCAATCCTCATCAACTCTTACAATTACTTAACTTCTCAACCAGTATAATCATAGAATTGCAGAATGCCAGCGCTAAAAGGGGACCTCAGAGATCATGCAGTTCAACCCATGAGTCTTACAGATGAAGATCCTAAGGGTCACACAGGTTAAATGGTAAACAGTTTAAATGCAACTGTCAGAGACAGGGTCAATACCAAGGTTACCTGATGTACAGGCACATGACTTTCCCAAAAAACTATAATTCACTAATAAACTCTACTTTGGATTGATTTTGTGCCAGAAGACTGCTAAATACAATAGAATTTTGTACTAAAAATGAGCTGCAAGTAAATCATAATACATTAAATGGATAAGTATTTTAGTACATTTGCCACTGAACAGATTCAATACCAGTTTGCTTTAATTTCTAGGGTATTCAACGTTTCTTTCCTTCATTTCTACCAAGATACTTAAAAAGATCATCAACATACACTTTCATTGAGTTTACTAGCTTCAAAACGCATCCGAGTCTTCTCCATATTTTCAATTTCTTGAACTATTTCAGCAGCTGTTAAAACAAGGACATACAGCCAATATTAATTACATGACATTGCTCAATGTACTCTAGTTATATGACTATTAACACTGAAGCTAGATGATGAGTATACGTGAACTCCCTGTTTGGTCTTTGTAAATATTTTTCTGTAAGTCTAAAGTTATTTCAAAATAAAAGAGGAAAAAAAAAAAAAAAGAACACAGAGTTAAAACATTTAACTTTTACACATGCAATTATAGTTTAAAAAATAACCAGAAAGACAGCAAAGTCATTTTGCTCTTTCCTTTGAGTAAACAGATATAAACAGCAGTTCCAATAAAATATGAAAATCAATGTTAGTGTGAATTCTATTCTTCGGGGATATCCACTCTAATGTCAATGTACAAAATGTTATAAGAAGCTATTTTTCAAAGAAAGTCAAAGGTCTCTAAATAGCGGGGAGGGGGGGGGGATGACCCAGACTCCAGAATTTCTGTCAGTAGGTGTAGTTACCAATCACATACATCAAAGAGACCTGGAATATGCTCCATCTCATATGTAAATACCTTTGACTGCAAATATCATGAAATTTACCAATGCTATCTTTCTGCCTACTAGGCCAACACATTAAGACTAAGGTACATATGGTGTAGGGGAAAGAACCACAAGCCCTGACACACAATTTATACATAAAAGGATACTATGTCTAGAAAGGAGTGTAAATGACGTACAACAAACACACCATTAGGCATGGTTGACACTATTTAGGCTGGATAACTGGTAAACAGGGGAAATCATCATATTCTTCACCATAAGAATTTAAATTCTATATAAATTTACACAAAATCCCTATTAAAAAGTTTCTTACAAAACCCATAGTCCTTGAGAGGATCATTTAAGAATGCAATCATCTCAAAGTTTATTTTTCAAGGACTGAGAGGTACCCCTTGCCTCCCTAATATAATTAAAACCAGTAGAAACAATGTAAACAGTCTCTATGAGCTGAACAGCTATCATAAATCTACTGAATCATGGTATAACAGAAAACCAAAGGGACCACTTGCATTCTGCCCAATCCACTCACACAAGTATCACTCAAGATACAGAACATCTGGCATATTACTCTCTTCTAAGATATTAAGGAGACTGTATTAGGACTAGATGCAACTCAGGAGCTTAAATCTTTCAGGGGGACTTCTGATTCTGTTTATGATATAAAGACCTGGATATAGTGTCACTCACACCCTAGTAACAAGAAAAGCCTGAATAACTTATAAAACTGTAACTCTTCTTCAATCTATCAGAGCTAAGTTCACAGAGAAACCAACTAGCCTGAAATCTAAGGAAAGTCAGATGCCTTCGCATCGGGAGCTGCGTTAGGCATTACTGACAAAATGGAGGCACGGCCCCAGCCCTGTCTCCTCATTCCGCAGGCAGGGTCCCGGGATGAAGGAGTTAGGCCTAGTAATTCTGACTTGTTTTTTCCCCTCCTCGGCTGAGTTGACTGAAAAGGAATATTAAGGTGCTTATTGTTCTTGAGAGGAGCATGAGAAGGCACAAAGCCTTCTGCAGCTATGCTCAGAGAATAATTCATAAAGTTAATCACTGACATTTGTTTAAGGACTTTTACAAAAGAGTGTTCCAGGATGAGCACATAGGCTGCAGCTTGAGGCCACGGGAGGGATTGCTACTGAAGCCTATTTGTGAGGAAAATGTTTATGGCAAAGGAGTTTACTGAATTTAGGGCTTAGAAATAATTAAAATAGTTAGAAGTTAAAGATTTAAGGAATGTTGTAAAGTTAGCATATTTTACTATAGCTTATAGAAGTTAGGAATTTTTAGAGACTCTATAGTTAGAAGCCTTTTTAAGAGATAGTGAGCTCAGGATGTTAGGGGCAAACAGGATTTAGGAAGATAAGTAGTAAACTGAGGAATGTAGCATGAGTTACAATGTAATCACAAGTTAACTATAGGACACATTAGAGGAAGTAGATAATAGATGGTAAGGCTGATTCTGAGAATCACTGAAGCAGAAACTCTGTTTGAAGAGCAACAGTGATTTATGGACATAATAAATTTGGGTGAGGGGAAACTGAAAATGCCAAACCTCTGACCTAATGCTTTTGTAAAAGTATAAAAGAGAATCTTAAACTTGAAATAAATAGGCAGTCCAAGAAAACTGAGAGGCTGCCTCATCACGGACACCATTCATCTCTTCAGGTTGAATCCCTGGCTGCTGGAGCTGGACTCCGGCACCTTCGAGAAGACGGTTATGAGTACTGGCTGACATAATTAAAACAAGGATAATCCTATTGCTGGGTAAGAACATTTCAGATAACCTTTCTAATGGATTGTAAAAGGCCAAGGGTGAACCACCATAACTGCATAAAAATCCTGGGAAGCTTAGATGCAGAGCTCACACCAAATTCAAGGTTATTTTCTATAGACTTTACTGGGTATTCTTAAGAACTACCGAAGGAAAGGTGAGAATCAGAAAAAGTATCCCTCCACATCCAAGCCTGGGAAAGGAGAACAGCCTCCACTGCAGGAAGGACATGAAGCCCCATTCCTCTAACCCTTAGGAAACAAAACCGTTAAGCCACTGAGGGAAGGTCAGCAAAACTGAAGACCCCAGAGCACAGGTAAATGGAGACAGGAAACAAACAAAATCCTCTACTCTGGCAGAGAGGTCAGGAAACCCTGGGCCCTGATCACTAGAGGACCCTTGCCACTCGGGGAGGCACAGGGTCACTGAGAGCCCCACCCAAGACCCAGGATCAAGAGCCTGCCTAAGACAGAGGCTAAGCTAGAAAAACAGTGAACAACCTCATGCCCCCTACCATGAACAGGACCTCCATGTGATAAGTAGCTGTAATCAGCCACTGGGAGAGAAGTGAGCATGGAAAGAGACTTTTTCAGGTATGGGTACACAGGGAAAACCTAAGTGTGAGTGAGGCAGAAACATTTTAAAAAGAAAGTTCTGGTAACTCAGGCACCAACCTAAGCACAGGGGATATGAAACTGGTGGTCAACTACAGATAACTACAGCAACAAAAAAACCCAATCAACCACACACGCAGTAAAACCAGTCAACCACACACACAGTAAAGTCCTAGCAGAAGAGGAGACAAGTGCATTTTTCAGTCATTCACACTATTTACTTCAGTATTTAGCATCTCAAATATTGTCTGCTTTTAACCAAATTTACAAGATATATGAACAAGCAAGCAAATAACAATAACAAAATCAAACTCAGATATCACCCAGATTTTAGAACTACCAGCCATGATATTTAAAATAACTATGATAATTGCTAAAATATCTAGTGGAAAAGATGAACAACATGCATTAACAGATGGGTCATTTCAGGAGAGAGATGACACCATCAAGAAGAATAAAATAGAAATGTTAGGAAAAAAAAAAAAAATTAAGAGAGATACTTGACCCAGCTAAGGAAAGAATTGGTGGACTTGAAAATGAGATTGATGGTATTACCCAAACTGAAACAGAAAAAAGGGGAAGAGGGAAACACACACAAAAAAACAGGAGTAGAGTATCTAAAAGCTGAGGGACAATATCAAATGGTCTAATAAACATGTCATAGAAATCCCATAATAAAAAAGGGAGAAGAAATATTTGAAGACCTAATGGCCAGAATCTGCTAAATATAATGAAGATATCAAACACAAATGCAACAAGCTCAAAGCATATCAAGCAAAATAAATAACAACAACAAAAAATAACAAAACGAAAACACAACAATATAGACAGAGAAAATCTTGCAGCCAGTCAGAAAAAGGGATTTACTATACAAAAAAAAGGCCAAGTTACATCATGTTTCTCATAAAAAACTATTCAAGCCAGAAGAAAATGGAATGAAAAAGTACTGGGAGTGGTTAAGAACCCATGGACCTAGAATTCTATGTCAATGGAAATATTTTTTAGAAGTAAAAAGATAAATAAAAACTGAGACAAACAAAAACTGAGAGAATATATTATTAGCAGACCAGTTCCACATTAAGTGTTAAAGGATGTTCTTCAAGCAGAAGAAATATAAAACCAGAAATTCATCTCTATAAGAAACAAAGTGCTAGAAATGGTAAAAATGAAGATAAATAGGAAATATATTTTTCTTATTTTTAACTCCAATACTTTGGCCACTTGATGAGAAGAACCGACTCATTGGAAAAGACCCTGATGCTGGGAAATGTTGAAGGCGAGAGGAGAAGGGGACAACAGAGGATGAGATGATTGGATGGCATCACCAACTCTATGGACAAGCTCCAGGAGTTGGTGGTGGACAGGGAAGCCTGGAGTGCTACATGTAGTCCAAGGGGTCGCAAAGAGTCGGACATGACTGAGTGACTGAACTGAACTGACTCTTAACTGTTATAAAAGATAATGGTCTGTTTAGAGGAAAGTGTCTTTGTTCAGATTTCTTACTAGAAGTAAGGAGGAAACTACACAATGAAGACGCTGACAAAACTGCCATCACAAATAAAGGGCACAAAGACGTCAAATCCCTCCAGATGAGATGTTCTGAGGACAAAACATCACTTATATAGTATTCTGGCCACAAATGCCAACCTGAATGTAATTATAACAAAACACAGGGCAAAGCCAAAATGAGAAACATTCTATTTGGGAAAAAACCCAACAATAACAAAGACTGTATTCTTTTAAAATGCCACTGTCATAAAAGACCAAGCAAGGCTTAGGAACTGTTCCAGAATGAAAGAGATTGAAAGGACATTACAACTAAATTTAATATTGTGATTCAAAACTGGATCATGTACTGGAGTGGGGAAACAATCTATAAAGGCCATTTTTGGGTCAACTGCTGAAACTAGAATAGAGATGAAAGTTGATACTCGTACTGCAGCAATAAAAGAGAACATCTCTTTTTCTAGGAAATACACAATGAAGCATTTAGCAGACAAGATTATATGCCCTATTCTCGGTTTAATAGAAAAATATATGTAAATAAAGAAGCACACACACAAACACATATATATTAATACATAAAGCGAATGGAACAAAATGCTAATAGGTAAATCTGTGTGCAGGGTATCTATGTATTCTTTATGATAATGTTTCAAATTTCCCATAAATTCAAAATTATTTCAAAATATAGGTTTTTTTTTAATGCTAAATTAAGACTTTCAGACAAATAAAAGCTGAAGGAACTTGTCTCAACAAAACGTGTGCATTACAAGAAAGATTAAATGAAGATTTTCAGGCCAAAAGAAAAAGATAGAAACCTAGTTTCTAAAAGCAAAGAAATGAAGAATAACACAAACAGTGAAAGTATAGGCATATAAAGACTTCCCTTCTCAACTTTTAAAATCTTTTTAAAGGAAAATTGACAGTTTAAAGCAAAAATGGTAAAGTATAATGAGATTTATAACAAAGAAGACAAATGACAATAAAACCGGGATGGATCAAGGTCAAGATGGTGGAACAGGAGGATCTGGGGTCCATTCTTCCCCTACATCAAGAATACATCTACAAGTGGAACAATTTGCACAGAGCACCTGCTGAACACGAGTAGAGGACCTCAGACACCTAAAACCAAAGACGGAAGGAGTGAGGTCCTTACGTAACACATAGTATAATGTTATTTGAATGTGGACTCTGATAAGTTGAAGATGCAAATGGTAAACTCTAGAATAATCACTAAAAGAACAGAGATACAGCTAATAAACCAATAGTGAAGATAAAATATAGAATTAAAAATAATCTAGAAGAAAGCAAGAAAATAAAGCAAAAAAACAAAGAATGGACAAGACAGATAGAAAAGAGCAAGTTTGTAGACTTAAATCCCACCAAACAGATTAAATGTAATGAAAAAGTTTTAAACTCTACAATTTAATGGCATATCTTGTCAAATTAAATTTAAAAAGCAGATCCAAACCATATCCTGCCTACCAAAAACCATAGTTTAAACACAATATGTTTAAAGAAAAAAGTGAAATAAGGTTATTACTCACAGAATATTACCAGAGACTAAAACAACTATTTCATTATAATAGATTAATTCATCAAAAACACATACCAATACTAAACGCACATGCACCTAATTGGTGACATTCAAAAATGTAAAGAAAACAGAATATACTGAAAGGAAAAATTAAAAACTTATAAATATCCTTTGAGATTTCAATAATGTTCTTAGTAAGTGACAGAATCACTAAACATAGCATCAGTAATGATGTAGAAGACTTGAGTATAATACTTTAGCAACTTTACATTATTAACATTAGAGATCATTGAACAAATAAAGCAAAATTTTCAAGTGCCTAAGGAACACTCACCGAGGAAGACCTAATGCTGCGTTATAAAACAAGTCTCAATAAATGTAAAGGGCCCCAAATCATACAGAACTGCTTCAATGGAATCAAATTTGAAATGAATAAAGGTATCTGAGAAATACTGAAAACACTTCCAAATAATCCATGAGTCAAAGAAGAGATCACAACAAAAACCAGAAAATATTTTAACTGAATGAAAAGGAAAACGCAAGAGAAATAAAAGCATATGGCTACATACAAATCTATAAGCCCACGTGCATAGTAGCTTTACCCAGAAGAGCCAAAAACTGGAGACAAGTCCAATTGCCTATTAGTAGTCATTTATTCATCATTTCAAAATCTAGAACATTTCCTTTACCCTCAAAAGTTCTTCTGCCCAGTAAGTTCCCTCCTCCTTACCCTTAAACCCTGGGACATACTGATCTCTTCTACGCCCCCCAAAGTTTTGTCTTTCCCAAAATGCCAGATAAATGTTTTCAAAGTGTACAGCATGTAGTCTTTTTTATGTCAATGCTTTTGAGATTTATCCACATTGTTGCATTTATCAGTAGTTGATTCATTTTTATTGCTAAGCAGTGCTCCATTGTATGGTTCCACCACAATTTGCATACAACCATTCACCTATTAATAGACAATCTCAATAAACAACAAAGCTGGAGGAACTACATTACCAGACAGCAAGATCTACTATAAATCACTCATTAAATAATTAAGACACTGCAGTAGTGGCACAAGGATAAATAAACGACCCAACGGAACAAAACAATGTTCAGACCCACACATAACACAGCTGATTTTCAAACAAGAGGTACTAACAATTCAAAGGGAAAAGGATGCTTTTTCAATAAATGCTGCTACCTCAATTAGCTGATCATATGGAAACAACACAAGAGAATCTCACCTCTTATCATGCAACATATGCTTAAACCAATTTCAGATAAATTGTAGGATGAAAGGTAGATGCAAAAAGAATAATGCTTTTAGGGAAAAAAAAAATGATCATGTGGTAGGCAAAGACATAAAAAGTAGTATCTGATGGAAAATGCAACAAATTGGATACAAAATTTAAAATTTCTACCTTGCAAATGAAGCCATTAAGAGAGTGAAAAGATGAAAGGAGATTAAGCAAATATATACCCAGGAAGATCTGTATCCAGAAAAATTCATGTAATCCCAGAAATAAATTAAGAAGCAATAGATCCACAACATAAAAAAATTGGGCATAAGACTTAAATGGATATTTAACCCAGGAGAATATCCAGATGGCCAATAATTATATAAAAATATGGTGACCACTATAAGCCATTAGAGAAGCAAAAATTAAAACCATAATGAGATACTACCATGGACACACTAGAATGGCCAAAAAGGAAAACTCACAATACTGATGATGATAATGATGTGGAAAAACTGGAATTCTCATACCTTCCTGATGAGAGCACACATTGGCACCTGGGTTTCTTTCTGTACCCAGGAAAGTTAAACGTTTGCAAAAACAATTTCACACGTAGGTATACATAATGCCTAACAATGTGTGCCTATGACCACCAAGAGACCTGCGAAAGATTACTCATAACAGCATTATTCTTTAAGAGCCAAAGAATGGAAAAACCCAGGTGTCCGTCAACCATGGACATTTGTGTAATATGTCCTATTCATATAATGGAATACGCTATAGCAACAAAAATTTTTTAAAAATCACAACTGTACACAAAAACATGGACAAATCTTATAAACATAATGTTGTAGAAAATTAAGCCAGACTCGAAAGAATGTGTAAGCTACTTATTATTCCATATTTAAGATAAAATATACGCAAAATGAATACATGGTTTTAGATGTCAGGAAGGTGGTCATCTGTGAGGATCAAGGCAGCAACTGTTGGGAGGAGTGGGCTGGCCTTCTAGGATTCTGGCAGGGCTCTGAGGAGTTGCTACAAAGGCACCTTCCCTGAACTTTGTGATAATTCACTGAACAATACCTTTATAACTTGTGTAATTTTCTGTTTATATATTATACCTTAATTTTTTTTAAATCAGGCAATTCTATCCATATGTTAATAACTGAAAGAACTCCAAAATTTGTGAGGTTAATTGAAAGAACTATTAAGTAGTGTGTCTGTAAAACAAACTTTTGATGAAATAATAATAATCACATATATTTCTGGGTATAACAATCTTAATAATCTAATGGTAACATCTATTCTATGCTAACTACCTGCTAAGGTACAATGCTAGGACTTTACATGCATTTTATCATTTAGTCTGGACAAAAACACTATGAACTACTTAATGGGAAGAAAACCGAGGTCAGATATAAGTAACTTGCCCACAGTCACCCAGTCATAAAGCTGCAAAACTAGGATTATCTTATAGGCAATGCTCTCTCAAGCAACCTTCATATACATGAGAAGCTGGTAGCAGTGGTTGCCTCTGAGAAAAGAAGGCGGACAGAGAGACGAGCTGAGAGAAAGGCTGACTTATCACAGGACACTCTAGATATCTTCTGAAGGAGTATATTTGAATGTTTTAGCTATTATCAAAAATGTATTAAAATTTTCTCTGTGGTTTTAACCCCTGAGTCATACAAAACTGCTTTATCCAGAGGGTAAATAAAATTCATTGTTTTATTACTTTACCTGATTTAGGATGCAAAGCATCACACTGGGCATTGTACATGTGTACAAATTCTTGGTGCCTTTTAATGAGCTGCTGTTTATTTCCTTGAACAGATAATCCATGCTGTTTTAGCTTTTTCTTTAAATCTCGATCTGAGAGCAAGTTATATACAGTTTTAGGCAGTGGCTTCCTTTTGTGAACAGAACTGAAAAGGAGGAAAAAAGGGATCACTGAGGGTTACTGTGAATTATCAAATGCTTTTCATGTAAAATAGTAATTTACCTTCTGCTCAATACTGAGGTGACTGGGAGAATTGTAGAAACATTAGTATAAAAATGGAAAAGAGAAGAAGGACCAAATTTGTGAATCAAGTTGACAGTATTCACATGACAGTGACGCGTCTGAGGTGGTGGTGGGACTCTCAGACAGAAGGGTCTAGGTGGCAGCCAATACTTGGGAGAGTCAGGTCTCAGACAGAGATCAGGCCTAAAGATGCACACCTGGGACTCATGCAGAAGGCTATGGACTAAATGCCATGAGAATGTAGGATCACACTTATATGAAATCATTCAATTCTTCACCTCTTTAAAACATGTTTTTCCTAAAATCTGCCCATGGTTTCCAGGGAAAATCTCCACAAAAAGCTAGCTATCTCAGGTTATTAAGAGTACAAATGCTATCAAGGGTCAGGCTATAGATTTTAGAATATTATCATACACAGCTTTCTTAGAAAAAAATCTGATGCATAGGCAAAACTGCCCTCTTAAGCTCAAAGCAATCAATCATTTTGCAAAAGCACTAGATGAACTAAAAGAAGACCTGTTGAGATACTTAGGTTTACTAAACTTATTATGCTGAAGAAAGAAAGAATTCAGAGAGTTGATGTGTGCATAGTATTCTTGTGGGATCATCTTCAAAAGAAGACAACTGAAAACAATAACAAGAAACACAGCAGTGTTCTTTTTTTTCAACTTCAATTAGTTATATTAACAATACATAAGCCTTATAAAAAGTGTATTAGCAAATGTAATACAGGGAGCCCAGCCTGATGCCCTGTGACAACCCAGAGCGGGGATGGGGGGATGGGAGGAAAGCTCAAAAGGGAGGGGATAAATGTGTAATTATGGCTGATTCGAGTTATATGGCAGAAACCAATACAACATTGTAAAGCAATTTTTCCTTCAATTAAAAAACAAAAAAAGAAAAGAATAAGTGTATTAGCAAAATCACCACCTGGGGACTTCTCTGGCAGTCCAGTGGTTAAGACTCTGCAGGGGGCCCAGGTTTGATTCCTGGTCAGGGAACTAGATTCTGCATGCTGCAACTAAGATCCAGCACAGCCAAATAAAAAAATCAGTAAATATATATATTTTTTAAATTGCCACCTGGCTCTTCATTGTATGTTCATGATGAACATAATGATAAGCACTAAGCTGCAATTATAAATATAACAAAGCCCAATCAAATGACTTTCTTCTACACCCTCCAAAAAAACAATTAATAAACATTACTTCTTTCAATGGAATATGCAGAAGTCAAGCTACCTAATAATATTAATGACTTGAGAAAATCTCATAGACAGGAACTCCTTGATGAATTTTAATCGATCTAATCTGATTATAACCTAGCTGAGTATGTCACCTGGCTCAATGCTACGGCAATTAGGTGCTTAATAAATATGTATTCAATGTAGACACTACAACTGCAATCATTTTTAAATGAAATATCAAAATTTCAGATAACAATTAAAAGAAACTTGAAAATAATATGCTTATGCAAAAAAAACCACAAGATTTTACAAAGGACTTGCATATACCTAGTGGGCACAAGGCCATGCTGCTCAAACTTTAAAGCACCTCAGAACCATCTGGAGAGTTTATTAAAAATGCAATTTTCAATCACTTTGCCACAGAAACTACCAATTCTAACTCAGCTCAGCTCTTAAGTGGGGATCTAAAATCTCTATTAACAAGGTTCCACATGGAAATCGAATACAAATGGTCCATGACCATACGAGAGAAAACAGCTGAATACAGACTGAAGACAACCAAACACTTCTCCATTAACCAATACCACCATTTCCTGGCAAGATTAGTTCTTTTATGCTCCATCAATAAAGACTAAAAGTCAGAAATAACTGTTTAATTGCAGAAAACCCTGAAAACCCTCAAGAGATTACATTTTTCTGAAGAGTGTTCTTCTTATAACGACAGCCTGCCTACTGCACTCACTGATTATAGTGATAGTGTAAGTCGCACAGTCATGTCCAACTCTTTGGGACCCCGTGGACTATAGCCCACCAGGCTCCTCTGGCAGGCAAAAATACTGGAGTTGGGTGCCATGCCCTTCTCCAGGAGATGTTCCCAACCCAGAGATCGAACCCAGGTCTCCTGCACTGCAGGTATATTCTTTACCATATTATAGCTGAATAAAAAATCACACAAGGTAGCAAGTCCTAAGAAACATTTTGAAGGAGTTTATACAAGAATATTGTAAAGGACAATTCATTAAGTCTGTACCTAAAACATGTATTTTATTAAGGATACATGATTAAGCTTATGACTGTGAAATTCTAATGGAAAACTATTTGTTCACTGGCATTTACACTGAAAAGCACCAGCAGAAATAAACAATTTCTGTCAAGAATTTTAAAATATGATGTACACACTGCTATATTTAAAATGGACAACCAACAAGGACCTACTGTGTAGCACAGGGGACTCTGCTCAGTTGTTATGTAACAACCTAAATGGGAAAAGAATTTGAAAAAGAACAGATACATGGATATGTACAACTGAATCACGTTGCCATACACCAGAAACTATCACAACACTGTTCATCAACTATCCTCCAATATAAACCAAAAAGTTAAAAAAAAATTTTTTAACATGAAGTCTGATAAATGTTTCCTAAAACATGAAAATGACGCTGATCTTTCTTCTACAATTTGGAGAAACAGCATTGCATTTAAGGGTCCTCAAAATCTGAGGACAGCAAAAAGAAAAGTATTCTTTGATCACTTCTGATATGAATCTACAAAGGATGGTAAGGGCTGTCATCCACGTTAAGAAATGGCCTGTTGGGATATTGTAGAGAAATTTATTTTAAATATTATATATTCTTTTATGTGACCAGAGTCCAAGATCAGGATGTCACTAAAGAGAAAGGTGGTTCAATGTCTCCCTAAGTGTATCTTCACAAATGCAAACTTTGCAAAATGAGTTATGAGAACAAAAAGGTTTTAGGGTTAAATAAATTTAGGAATTACTAGATTAAACAAAATCCAACAATTATGTTTGATGTAGGAATTCTCAAAGACTTCAACACACTAACTTGTACAGTGAACCTTCCTTTAAGAGAGAGAGACAGAAAACGGCGCTCCTAAATTGTGCTAGAGTAACTGGCAGGATTATAGTAATTGCACAGAGCTCTTCAGAACCACAGCTGGAACTTGAACTTAATTGTACATGGATGAGTATATCTTTGGATAAACTGACGAGCTAAGTGTGTGAAAAGAAATATGATGGATGCATCTAGAAAAAGAGCAGTCCAAGCAAAATTATCAGTGCTGATTCCTTACTCTTCAAAGAGAAAATGCCCAGCTTCTATATTCCCAACTCATTCTTTAGGGAAAAAAAATTTCTAAAGAAATTAGAAATTAAAAGATAAATTAAATTAAATGAATTAGAATGAAAGATTCTTCATTAGACCATTAGATTCTCACTGCTACTGCTAAGTCACTTCAGTTGTGTCCTACTCTGTGTGACCCCACAGACGGCACCCTACCAGGCTCTCCTGCCCCTGGGATTCTCCAGGCAAGAACACTGGAGTGGGTTGCCATTTCCTTCTCCAATGCATGAATGTGAAAAGTGAAAGTGAAGTCGCTCAGTTGTGTCCGACTCTTAGTGACCCCATGGACTGCAGCCTACCAGGCTCCTCCATCCATGGGATTTTCCAGGCAAGAGTACTGGAGTGGGGTGCCATTGCCTTCTCCGAGATTCTCACTGCTTATGGGAAGTAATCCTTGTAATGATCCAGTTTCTTTATCCAAAATCTCAACTAGGCAGCCTAAAAATCTATTCTCATCAACAAACTTACCCATTAGGGGTGAGTACTGTGCATTTAAGACCTCACAGACATCTGTCGCAAGGAGCTAAGGACCACAGTGGCTATCAGACAGGGACACAGGGAGAGATGGGGGATGGGGACAGCACAATCCTCCATCTCCACTTTAATGGACAGGGCCAATTTTATCTGTTCTATGTTATGGTTCACTGTGCATTTTCACTTGAAAAAAAGGTTCTACTCAGAGGAAAAAGGTTAACTATCATGCTTAAAAACACTACAGTAAGAACTGTCAATTGGTGCCCTTCACTGTAAATCAATAAAACATTGCTGTGCTTTATATGTTAGCTTTTGTAAATTGTAACAGCAAGAGTTTGTCCCTCGGAACCCGCATTCACTGCCGATTTACTCATAAAATCTAAGTGACACCATTTTACCTTTAATCACACACACACACAAAACCAAAGAAAATAGTCCTGCCTTATCAGCATGGTTTCTGGCAAATACTCTTCCAAGTTTTTCCAAACAAACCAGACATGAGAACCAATCATTCTGCTCATTCCCACATCCCATTAATTTCTTCCATTTCCTCCCTCTCCTCCCCAGATCTCTGAATTATCACCTGTTCCCTCCTCTTTCCATCCTGATTCAGAAGAAAGGCTCTTTCTGCATGTCAAAGACACTTCATTACTGGACTTTTGCCTTCTTGCTCCTTGTATCATCTGCCCTCTCCCTGGAGGTAGTACAAAAACGGACGCTAAAGGCTTATATAATTTCCATTCTAAAAAATAAAATCCTCCCTGATCTTGCTCCTTATTCCTTCCCCAAACTGCTGTCTCATCTCACGTCTTCCTTTAGCTCATCTAATTTGTGGCTTCAGCTTCCTTATTATCTTCATTACCATGGATTCTATAACACCTTGCAAGGTAACTTTGATTAAAATTTGATTCACTTACATGTGTAACAATAATGATCAAGTTTAATAACCTATCATGACTTTGATATATAAGGGAGGCAAAGTAGCATGAGCTTCGGTAAAAATACTGGGTTGACAACTTAAATTATCTCACCCGGGTAGTTGGCAGGGGACATACACATAGACATGCACACACACACATACAAACACCCACACACACAAACTATATTTCACACATTCCCTTTTGAATCTGCCCCACAGACAAACTATACAACTGCAAATTTATACATATGCAATCACCAAGGAAAATCATTGCCTTCAAAATGCAAGCCTACTGGTTGCATGCTTCCAGGAAAAAGTGGGTATTAAGAGAAGAATATCTGATTTTCATTCACCAATGCTTAACAGAGCCTGGTACATGATTATGTGCTTAATAATTATTTGTTGAATGAATAAATGATTCTGTATTTTCTAAAAAAAAAAAAAAACCCTTCTGTACTATTTAATGTTATGTGCATACAGTATATCATGTGTATATAGTAATTATTCAGAATTTTTTAAAAAGCTAGATTTTACTAATTTAAACTTCTAAGATTCCTAAGAACCAAAAAAAGATTTGATGTGTTCTATATTCAGAGTCTAGCCTTGCTTTCTCGGGCCAAGGGCTTTATGGTAGTTCTAAAATTCTAAAAGAAGAAAATAAGCCTAAAAAGAACTGAATTCTAAATCGAATTTCTTATTAAGTCAAATTTTATTAGCATATAGTAAAGTTAATTATATTTGGCAAGGTGGGATTTTGGAAAGAACAAGGAGAGAGAATGGACAGTCAGCTAATATTTTTAAAAGCGCAAGCTAAAGTGACTAAAGTGGCTCAATGATTATGCTTCACTTTCTTACCTTCTGAGGCTTTCTTTCTTCTCCTCACGTGATAAACAGCTGTCTAAGTGCTTATTAATGTGATTTTCTGGAATTTTAACCCCACAAACAGGACAATCCACTGTATTTTTCAAAAAGAGAAAAAGATTTTATTATTTGTAGAAAGAGTAAAAATAATACAACCAGGTATCTTTCAACAACTAACATTAAAAAATGAAATCCAACCTTAACATGTACTTAGAAAAGCAGAAGAGAAAAAGGCCACCTCGGGGCAGCAGGAGGGGAACAGACTGCTTAAGTGCAACAGCCCTTACAAGGGCTACATTGTGAAAAATCACATAATTAGAATCCTGGCCTAGAAGAAGAGATTTCAAAGAAGTCTGGAATTAGTTTTAGAAAGTGCTTTAGTTAGAAATTAGAAAGTGCTTTAGTTAAATCTTTTCTGCCAAGGCATGACCAAGCTATAAAACTAATCTTGAGTTTATACTAAGTCTTAGGAACCATTCATGTACAGCACTGAAGCAGTCATAACAACCGGAGTAAGATAAAAATATTTGCCAGAGGAGCAGAGTGGGGGAAGGGTATGTAGAGCTAGATAGAAACATGAATTGGTTGGACCAACTACTGTTCAAATTATTAATGACTACAAATTTGTTCATTTAGCCCTCATTTGTAATGAAAGGCATACCTCATTTTATTGTACTTCATTTTATTGCACTTTGCAGATACTGCATTTTTAAAATTTTTTAACAAATTAAAGATTTGTGGCAACCCTGCATTGCCAGATGATGATCAGCATTTTTTTTTTTTTTAACTGAAGCACAGTTGATTTACAGTGTTGTGTCAGTTTCTGGTATACAGCACAGTGATTCAGTTGTGTGTGTGTATATATATATATACATACACACATACTCTTTCTAATGTTACTTTCCATTTTGGTTTGTTACAGGATATTGAATATAGTTCCCTGTGCTACATAGTAGGGCTTTGTTGTTTATCTTTTTTATATTTAACAGTTTGTATCTGCTGCTGCTGCTGCTAAGTCTCTTCAGTCGTGTCCGACTCTGTGCTACCCCATAGACGGCAGCCCACCAGGCTCCCCCGTCCCTGGGATTCTCCAGGCAAGAACACTGGAGTGGGTTGCCATTTCCTTCTCCAATGCATGAAAGTGAAAAGTGAAAGTGAAGTCGCTCAGTCATGTCCAACTCTTGGTGACCACATGGACTGCAGCCTACCAGGGTCCATGGGATTTTCCAGGCAAGAGTACTGGAGTGAGTTGCCATTGCCTTCTCTGAATTTGTATCTACTAATCCCAAACTCCTAATTTATCCCTACCCCACTCCCTTCACCCTTTGGTAACCATGTTTGTTTTCTACATCTGTGAGTCTCAGAAATAAGTTCACTTGTGTATATTTTATATTTCACACATAAATGATATTATAGGGCATCTGTCTTTCTCTTTCTGATGTACTTCACTTAAGTATGATAATCTCTAGGACCAACTATGTTGCTGCAAATGATGTTATTTCCTTCTTTTTTATGGCTATGTAATAGTCCATTGCATACATGTACTATATCTTCCTTATCCATTTATCTGTCAATGGACATTTAAGTTGCTTCCATGTTTTCCATGTTTATGGCTATTATGAATAGTGCTGACATGAACATAGAGGGGTGCATGTACATTTTTGAGTAAGAGTTGTCTCTAGATATATGTCCAAGAGTAGGATTCCTGGATCATATGACAACTCTTTATTTTTTGTTTACGGAAACTCCATACTGTTTTCCATAGCAGTTGCATCAATTTACTTCCCACCAACAGTGTAGGAGGGTTCCCTTTTCATACAGGCTTTCCAGCATTTGTTATTTGTAGACTTTTTAATGATGGCCATTCTGATCGGTGTGAGGTAGTACCTCATCCTAGTTTTGATTTGTATTTCTCTAATAATCAGCCTAGAATTCTAAGTCCTAAAAGATGATGGTGTTAAAGTGCTGCACTCAATATGCCAGCAAATTTGAAAAACTCGGCAGCGGCCAAAGGGCTGGAAAAGGTCAGTTTTCATTCCAATCCCAAAGAAAGGCAATGCCAAAGAATGCTCAAACTACCCCACAATTGCACTCATCTCACACATTAGCAAAGTAATGCTCAAAATTCTACAAGCAAGGCTTCAACAGTACATGAACCATCAACTTCCAGATGTTCAAGCTGGATTTAGAAAAGGCAGAGGAACCAGAGGTCAAATTGCCAACATTCACTGGATCATCAAAAGAGCAAGACAAGACCAGAAAAACATCTACTTCTGCTTTATTGACTACGCCAAAGCCTTTGACTGTGTGGATCACAACAAACTGTGGAAAATTCTTAGAGAGATGGGAATACCAGACCACCTGACCTGCCTCCTGAGAAATCTGTATGCAAGTCAAGAAGGAACAGTTAGAACTGGACATGGAACAACATACTGGTTCCAAATCAGGAAAGGAGTACATCAAGGCTGTATATTGTCACACTGCTTATTTAACTTGTATCCAGAGTACATCATGAGAAACGCTGGACTGGATGAAGCACAAGCTGGAATCAATATTGCCAGGAGAAGTATCAATAACCTCAGATATGCAGATACGAGGCAGAAAGCAAAAAAGAGCTATAGAGCCTCTTAATGAAACTGAAAGAGGAGAGTGAAAAAGTTGCCTTAAAGCTCAACATTAAGAAAACAAAGATCATGGCATCTGGTCCCATCACTTCATGGCAAACTGATGGGGAAACAGTGGAAACAGTGGCTGAGTTTATTTTTGGGGCTCCAAAATCACTGCAGATGATAACTGCAGCCATGAAATTAAAAGATGCTTGCTCCTGGGAAGAAAAGTTATGATCAACCTAGACAGCATATTAAAAAGCAGAGACATTACTTTGTCAACAAAGGTCTGTAGAGTCAAAGCTATGGTTTTTCCAGTGGTCATGTATGAATGTGAGAGTTGGACTATAAAGAAAGCTGAGTGCCAAAGAATTGATGCTTTTGAACTGTGGTGTTGGAGAAGACTCTTGAGAGTCCCTTGGACTGCAAGGAGATCCAACCAGTCCATCCTAAAGGAAATCAACCTTGAATATTCATGGGAAGGACGGATGCTGAAGCTGAAACTCCAACACTTTGGCCACCTGATGAGAAGAACTAACTCATTTGAAAAGACCCTGATGCTGGGAAAAATTGAAGGCAGGAGAAGGGGATGACAGAGGATGAGATGGTTGGATGGCATCACCAACTCAATGGACATGAATTTGAGCAAGCTCCAGGAGTTGGTGATGGACAGGGAAGCCTGGCGTGCTGCAGTCCATGGGGTCCCAAAGAGTCAGACATGACTGAGTGACTGAATTGAACTGAGCAATAAGCCATTTTGAACATCTTTTCATGTGCCTACTGGCCATCTATATGTCTTCTTCAGGGAAATTTCTATTTAGCTCTTCTGCCCATTTATTGATCCAGTTGTTTGTTTTTTTGCTATTGAGTTTTATGAGCAGTTTGTATATGTTGGAAATTAAGCTCTTATTGGTTGCATCACCTGGAAATATTTTCCCCTAGTCCACAGGTTGTCTATTTGCTTTGTTTATGATTTCCTTTGCTGTGCAAAAGCTTATAAATTTGATTAGGTCCCATTTGTTTATCTTTGCTTTTATTTCTACTGCCCTGAGAGACTGACTTAGGAAAACTAGTACATTTTACCTACGTTCTCTTCTAGGAGTTTTATGGTGTCGTGTTTCATATTTAAGTCCTCAAAACATTTTGAAATTACTCTTGTGTACAGTGTGAGGGTGTGTTCTAATTTCACTGATTTACATGTGGCTGTCCAGCTATCCCAACACCACTTGCTGAAGAAACTGTCTTTTCTCCTACTCTTGCCTTCTTTGGTGAAGAGTGAGACTGTCAGCATTTTTAAGCAATAAAGTATTTTTAAATTAAGGTGTATACATTTTTTTTAGATATAACGCTACTGCATACATAACAGACTACAGTATAGCATAAATATAATATTTATACACACTGGGAAACAAGAAAGTTCAACTGACTCACTTTATTGTGGTATTGGTCCCATTGCAGAACCAAACCCACAATTTCTCCAAGGTATGCCTATATAAGTGTAGCATTAAAAAGCAGAAACACAATCATTCTGAAACTGATAGGGCTCCAGGGACCTTTGGAGGTGCCTCAGGGCCTAGAGGCCACCATGGATGACAGGCAGGGATGTAGGGGAGGTGAGGCCCTCCATCTCCACTTTAATAGAGCAAAGCAAACTTTATCTACTTTATATGCTATGGGTTCACTCTAAGAATTCAAGTTCTGCTCAGGGAAAAATGATATCCACTTAAGAACACTACAATAAAAACTGTCAATTGATCAAAAACTGACCAAAGATAAAATATGCTAGGAAATACAAGTGAAAAATTCACGTATCTATATGAAATGTAAACACTCAAGTACTAACGAATTAATTTCAACCTAAGTTTAGTAACCACTAACAGCCCTGCACTATGTGTGGTATGGGTATACCAAAGACGTCTAAGACAGAGTTTCTGCCTAAAAGGTATTCTGAACTTCACTGCCAATAAGATATGGAAACAAGAGGTTAAACAAGTTGACCTAGTCATCAAAAAGTTAAGCAAACTGTCCAGAAAACAAGTGCTGCCACACTTTAGTGATGTGAAAGACCGATACTATATAACATAACTGAAGAATGGTTAGACCTACACAGAGTCTGGAAAGGTGGAATGGGGTTGGCAGACATTTTCAGTCAAGGCTCAGGGAGCAAAGATTCAGGCTTTTGGGGGCCAGGTGGTCTCTGACCCAATCAACAAACTAAGTCATTAGCATGAAAACAGCTGAAGACAACAGGTAAACAAATGGGCATGGTTGTGTTCCAGTGAGGCCTTGTTTATAAAAACAGGTGACAGGCTATAGGTTTTTAATCCCTGAGCGTTTTCAAGGAATAAAGGGGAGATCAGCTTGGCTAGAGCAGAAGGATTTTTGAGAGGGAGAGATGAGAAACAAGGATGGACAGGCAGGGTAGCAGTCAAACTGTCCAAGGCTATAAATGCCAGTCAAAACAGCTTGGAAATATTCAAGTGATGATATA